>NC_060140.1:293939206-295315039 GCF_021461385.2 Schistocerca piceifrons | reverse complement strand
ATGCATGCAGCTTTAAGTTTCCCTCTACCCCACATGTGCAGATTATGAATATTGTATAGGAGCAGACGCCCTTACTATGACCATCCATAAGCTCATATCCATCTTTTAGTGAGCAGATAGCTGTATATAAGGCAAAAATTTTACCTTAAAGAGTTGTCTGCATCTTTGTTAGGCTCATAGATAAATTGCTTCTTCACTCTTCTTGGCCAAATTTTCTCTTCTTTTTCAAAGTCTGAATGAATGATATCCAAGATTGTCAGTAAGCACTTTTATAATTGTTATCACACTTTTATTACACTCTCCTGACCTCATCTTCTTCAAAACACTCCCAAAACTTTCAGGTAGGTCCACAGCTTTGCTGATCCAATTGATCCTAACCATAATTTCTTACCAGACCACTGTACAACAGAGTCTGAATTATTGGAGCTTTCTTGCCATTCCAATGCCACTGTTTCTTCCAAAAACATCTGATTTAGAATCATAACTACCTTCAGTATACTATTTAAAAGTCTCCAAGGCATCTACTCAGTTTCCCCGAAGGGTACCCCTGAGAAGTTTTGCAGCCAGATATATGATTCTTCAAGATACACCACTGATAGATAGATGCAGAAAGCAAATTGAAAACTTCTAGAATTCTACAAGAAAGCTGATAGCAACAGAATATTAGAGCACTGCATCATCCATGTTAAAGTTCAAAAAATGAAGCCCAAGTGGAACAAAAAATGCATGATACTTAAAGCTAGTCCTTTAAATGTGAGACCCCAAACAAACTATTCATAAGATATTTGTGAATATTCAGTTATAAACTGCCAATAACTTCAGTATGAAATGTTCATCTAGTTGTGCAACTGTATTTAGAATGTAATCTTTTTGACTAAGCCCCATATAATTGGGCTCAAATTTCACCCTTGTACTACCTTAACTTATGTAGTCTTGATGACTGTGGTACATACATGATAGGCCATAGGGACATTTTTCTGCTGATACATGGATACGTCAAATGTGCAAGTGTGGCCCAAAATAGATTGGTTGACTACATCCTGTACTTTGGCTTCCAAGGTCATCTGACCTGTGGATTTCTCTGTCTGGGGTCAAAAGCCAAGTGTACAATGGCTCCACTGTACAGTTGTTCCACTGATGCATCTGAAGAACTGGTGCTGTAAATTCTACTGCCTTGAGAGGATTCACAAGATGATCTGGGTTTTTTAAACAAACAATAATCCTTTATAAAGAAAAATGCAGAGTTATCTCAAAATGTGAGGACAACACAGAGAACACCACATTTAATGGATGTGAGTATACATTAAATTGTAACACCTAAAGTGCTGGAGTGGTATTGAATTTTTTGTTAAGGTAGGCCTTGGATGAAATATGCACCAAAGTAAATTGGGACTTAATTAAAAAGTTGATGTTTCAAACACAGTTATGCTAACTTGGACAACGTTGGATATTGAAGTCAGTGGCAAATCATATCCACACATTGGCAATTATCTTGCAACTGGATCATTCACAGTCCCATGTTTTCTGGAAGTTTTTTGCTCCTATTATCATATACGTGCAGCTATGTCACTTTCCTATGCTAATTAATTATATACCCTGTATACAAATGTACATGTGTGCCTCTGGTGCTCCTCAAAGCTTGGTGCTCCAAATGGGCTCTTGTATTGTTTGAGCCTTAAACTGGCCTTGGAGAAGAGCCAAAATGAGAAACGAAATATAAAAGGTAAGAGCTAGTGTGGTCACTCAGCAATAACTTTTAGGTACTCTCAACCTCTATCTCTTCATCACAATGTCATCATTTTTATGTCATTTCCTCTTATTAGCTTCTTGCATTTAACACTTAGCAGTTAATAGCAGTTTACAGAGGAGTGGCAGATTAGTGGAATTCTAGCAACAGGTCATACTTTACTTCAAGCTGAGATCTATGAACACTAACAGAGAACAGCATTGCATACAGAATCATATTTACCATTGATTGGTTCTGGTGCGGTGATTGGTGGATAATATACTTCGTCAGCAAATTGGGGATGTGGATTGGCAGCACTTGGAGTAAATTTCACCACTGCCAAGCTTTGTGGAGCTGGCTGTAAGAGAACAAAATTTTTGTTGAGGTTAACATAGAAAATCACAGAATGCAATTGTAAAGTAACAACTGCTATGACACAATCATTTTACAGTAGCAATGTTTTCTAAAGCATAGCGTTTCTTTGTTGTGGACAACAAAGTATCAAAAAACTCTGTGGGTAATGAATAAAACATTTATAAAACTTAAGTGTATACTTCGGATTTCCATTTTTTGGACATGTTTCAGTCCTGAGTGAGTGATGTGCAAAAACACTGGTCTTTTAGTTTTTTTGTCTTGAGTTTAGCATGTCACTACAGTTGGCATTAGTTGCAAAGAAGGGGGGGGGGGGGGAGCAATTATCCAGTGCATTGTTTCCAAACGCTATCCTAAGACTAACCTGTTTCACACATATCATTAAAGCCTAATGAGGATTTCAATCACACCTTCCTAAGTTCAAGTATGATACCTTAATCATTACATCAACTGTCTCATTTTCAAGTTCTGAACAAGTACCAGTTATCTGAAAAAGTCTTAATGGATTTAAGTATTGTGTGTGATGTTTTGACTTTATTTTGAAAGTAAACAGGATTTAATGTTCGCTAGAGGTTTATCCATCTCCCGTTGAGTTTATAATGTATTTAATATTGTCTTTTCTGTACTCTGGATTCTCTAGTAATTTATGGTGTGAACATTATTAAATATCAGTTTCCTTCTAATTTAATAAACCCACCCCACTAGATGGGTGTGTTAAAGCACTTGCTTTCAGAACACGGAGAGTTGGACTGCCTCCGGTTTGAATCTGCCTCATGGATTAATGATGGGGATTGGTATGGTTTTAGGTCCTGTGCCTCCAATGCACAGTGTGCAAACACTGTGCAACATGTCACATATATCTGTGTGGTTACACTAGATGCTGACAGAAGCAGTCAACACATTACTCGCTGGGGCAGGAGCAGTAGGTTCAAAATGCCTTTTGAAGTGGCATACTGATCATAATAATAGCCTGTAAGTGGGTATGAATGGTTCTCCCTGGAATAGGAGAAGTACCAGACCAGACCATACATGGCATTGGCTGGATCAAGGGCACTGGAAAGGAAGAAAGGAAGGAAGGAAGTTTCTTTCTCTTTCATACGTGCTGAACACAGGAAACCTGTCTGAGTGAAATTCATATCTCCTGTGTCCATTCTCTTAATCACTGTATCATCTCACTAAGTGATAAGTCAAGGAGTGTCATAGCTCAAGTAAGACTCAGATGTAGCTTCATCCAATGTCTAGGAAATATGGTACCAGCAAAAATAGTGTTTTTCTGGAGCTAATATAAACACTTTCCCTGGTCCTGTAACATGACACCACATTGCTTAAAACCCTAAAATTGGAATGTATGTTTGCTGAATAAAAAGTTATTTAATCTTTTGTAGAGTTTTCTGGAGCAAAGAGAAGAAGAAAAACAATTACTCACATAGGGCCTAAAACTATTCTGTGACATACTACTGATCTGCATAATGAAAATCTTGTGAAGAAAAATGATTATAACTGTCAAACAACACAGTAGGGAGCAGACAAAGAGTCTGGTATGCTGACCCATCAAAGAGATAAATACATTATTTCAGAGTAAGTTTGAAGAATTCATTAATATGTGATATATGTTGACTAGTCACCAGTGCACCCAGAGACATTTGTCTTGAAATCTCAAAATTATTTCATCATTCACAATGAAATTACTGTAATATAAACTGCTCTCTCATCCAGTTCCCCCCTTCACCCATTTCTACTGATGGATATGTCCTTGCAAGGAAGTATGCTTTATTTTGGGTGTCCAATTTGAGCCTTAACAGTTGGCCAGACTGAGATGGGGTAAAACTGGTAGTACACCATCACTGAAAACACAACTGATGTGAAAAATTACTGTAGTGGTAAAAGCAGATTTGAAGACTGGAGTGCCTCAAAATGGAGAGAACATTATTTTTAGAAACCTTATTTGCTTCAAGTAAAGAATGTGTCACAAAAAGAAGCAATTGTAGTTTTAAATACTATTTTCTCCATCAGCCTCTAAACATAATATCTATTGTACTCTACATTAAATTCTCCCAAATAAGACATATATCTAGTTAACTAAGAATAAAAATAAGGGAGACTACATGTCTTCATGCAGTCCAGGTTGTCAGACACTAGTATATGCCATCTGTGTTTCAATAATCAAACCACTTGTCTTGCTCCAGTCCTATTCACCAAAGTGTGATTCCTGAATGTGTAGGATGGCTTATGTTCTGGTTCTATTTTCCTCCAGACAATTACACATCAAAGACCAAATGATGTCTTGATCAGTTCTGTCTGTTCAATAGTTAAAGTGTAATCATTATTATTAAAGGAAAGAAGAGAGATAAAAAATAAACATTTTACTGCCACTACTCTTTGTTTCAGTCTGATTTAATGTGCATCTGAAATTAGTCACAGTGGATGTAATTCAACATATCATTATACACACATTTAACATTGACTGCCAGTCGATGATCGTCAGTAAAAAAGTGCTATTGAAAATAAATAATATTATTTTATTGAAACTCTGAGTCTATATAGTCTCTGCCCTGTATCTATCACTGTCAATGCATAAAGAAACTTTACTAGAAAACACTTCTTTAATACTTAAGTAACTGTATGGAACTGTGTAGCATCCACTTTTGGCAGTCATACATCAAAACAAATACAAATGAATGAAGATGTAGATACTAACCATTTCATCTCCTTCTATAGCTCCAAGTGCAGATTCTAAGTCTTGATCAGAGAGTGGGTCACATTTTGCATTGTCCCATGCCACACTGCAACATCACAATAATAATAAATTATATTAATTTTAACACTGTATCAGTAAATAACAAAATGTGCAAGATTTAATTACACATAATTCAGTTTCTAGAATTTAGCAAGTGGTTTTCATAGGATAGTTGATAACTCTCTATATTTAGATTTTTAAACATTTCCATCACATTTTCTTGTGTATCAAATAAGACTATTCATATTGCTTTTATGTACATCTGCTACTCCTAAAAGTCCAGAATAATACGGATCTGACATGTACAAAAATATCAATGTACAACATGACATGATAATTTAAAATCCAATCTCTTTCTTGAGTGAACCTCAGTTCATTAATAATGTAGAACCATGTATTTGTTTTACCAATCAGTGAAATTAGTAGATAATTCTATTTCATATATCCATGCATTATCAATACCAAGTGTTTATATGATACTTGCTGATTGGCCAGCATTGAGTAGTTACTCGTTTGTCCAGTTTTCTCACAAGATAAATTTATGGTAAAGTGATTTACGGTTGAGAACTATAGGATCCCCCTGCATGGACAAGGCTGCTACCCAGCTAGTTGACTGTTTATTGGATATTTATAAGGGCTTTTTAGATTAGGTGTCTCTGCATCAAGTCCATATAATGATAGCTGTAGGATACTTGAAGTATTAGTGTAATACCCAAGAAATGCCTATCCTCCCTCCACACACACATCAGTCTGTTAAAATCCTAGTGATCAATTGATGAAGAATTTGCAACAAAGTTCATAAAACACTTTGAATATCGAGTTACAGCTGACTAAAACCTGAAATTGGCAACTGTGAGATTTTTGGGAGTGGATCTAAGCATGTAATGAAGGGACAGGAGAATGGGAAAATAGAGGTGGTGCACTTATCACAGTCGATGAGAAACTCAAATCCCACAAGTTAGGAATTAAAATGGAAAATGATATGGTTTGAGCAAGACTCAGTATTATGGTTGGCCGTAAACTTACAACTGGATCTTCCTGTCAACCACAAGGCTCACCCCCAGATGTTACAAAAAACTAAAAGTGAAACCTCATCCCCCACAAACATGATGTCATCATTGGAGCACATTTTAATCCTCCAAGAAGTGAGAAGTAATTACAGTTTTCTAAGTAGTGGGTATGAGAGACAACTTACTTAAGTCTGAATGAGTCTAGCAGCTGCTGGAGGACGCATTGTGTGTAGATATGGCTCCAACGGTAACCGAGCGAGAAGAGTCTTGACATCTCGCGGTGTAGTGCCCGTAGAGCCTGGTGCCCCAAAGGATGTCTGCAACACACAACACAAGCCCATCTCTGTGGAGAACACACAGCTTCAGATGTATGTGACAAAAGCACAAAACAATGATCCATTAAATTTTCATTTCTTTATATGTACCAAAGTTACAGTGGCTGCATGTAGGAACATAAGGGGATCCACATATGACATGATTTTTTTTAATTTTCAACCCAGAAAGACCACACCAATAGATAAATATCTCTTACATTGTTCCTGTCATTATCCCGAACAGCATCTCAGCAACTGCAAAATAAAGCATTAAATATAGTGGATAAATTTGTAGCAATTTTGGATGTTACTACATCAACACACTGGAAAGGGATATTTTTCCATCAATTAACTGCCAATAACTTCTTTGTGTGCGGTGGTTGTAAATATGTTCAGGATTTCATATAGTTGAAGGATGTTTGCACTTGTTTGTGTGAATAAAATACTAAATACAGGGGATACATTTGTAGCTATTTTGTATGCTACTACATCAACATATGGGAAAGGAATTTTTCCCTGCTATCCATTATCTGTCAATAACTATTTTGTGTACTGTGATTGTAAATATGTTCAGGATTTTGTGTAATTGAAGAATGTTTGCACTATTTGTATGCTAAAAGGGACGGGGTGGGTAGTGATGAAACTAATTCCCACTTTTCATTTCAAATGGAAAGGTGTTCCATCAACATTTGTTGCTAATTACAATTTGAGTTTAAACTTTTGATCTGTGTTGTGCAATTATATCATGTTCATTTAGTGGCATTTTGACTGTCACTAAATCATGTGATAAATAATACTGATAAAATAAATTGTTATTCTCTCACTTGTATGTGAACTTACAGCTAATGAACTACACAGATGTCACAGGTTAGGTTAGTAGATATTTTTTAAATAAAGACAAGTTCAATACATTGTATTTTAATTTAATTTTATCCACATTTTGCAGCTTCAAACGTGACTGTATAGAATATACTCGAGGTATGAATTAAAAAATGCCTTCAGTCATAACTTTTCATGTTTTTTTCCAGTACGCAATGCATTTTGGCCCCTGTAGGTCCATATTCAGGTATAATTACACCTGAAGATGGACCCACAGGGTCAGAAATGCATCATGTACTGAATAAAACATGAATAGTTGTAAGTGAAGGGATTTTTAAATTCATATACTGTATTTTGTTCATAATAAGACAGAAACTACTGTCTCCAAAATATTTTTTTTTTGGTTCAATAGATGAGGAATGTCAGTAGAAATGGCTTGCAATAATTGTGCTATCTATGTAGGCAGAAACATACCACAAGTATATTCCCAGACTTGTCAAAAGTATTTGATACCATTAATTGTGATAAATCACTGGGTAAGATTCAGAACTGGGGTATTAGGGGAGCAGCGCATAACTGGGTTAAATCATTCCTCCGTGAAAGAAAACAGCTCATAGAGATAACACATGAAGTAAATGGGAGTCAGAACTCATCAGTCAGATTTATTAGTGGTCAAACATGTAGTTCCCCAAGGTTCTATATTGGGTAAAAATCTGTTCTTGCTGTATGTAAACGATTCACATATAAACAGTAATCTATATCAATTTGCAGATGAAACCAGCATCTTAATTACAGGAAGTAGCGAAGGAAACTTTGAAAACTACATTAAGACAGTTACAGAGAAGATAGTACAGTACTTCGATGCAAACAGTTTGATTATAAATCTCGAAAAAATTTGATATTTTCATCATCCAGAATAGGCCACAAGCTAATCCTCATGTAGAACTAAGTGGACGAAAAATTGAAAAAAAACAGGGAGTACAAAATTTCTCGGTGTATGGATTCAACAAAACATGAAATGGGATACACACGTAGGCTATGTGAACAAAAAACTGAGCAAAACATATTTTGTAATGAGAGTAATAAGAAACTGTATATCACATGATAATCTTAGGACCATATATTTTACTTACGTTCATTCAATATTGAAATATGGTGTAGTGTTTTGGGGAAATTGTGGAGCTAGTCAGCAAAAGATTATTAGATTAACGGAAAGATAATCATGCAAGCAACCATTTAGGAAAAATAAAATACTACCACTTCCATGTATTTATATACTTGAAAATGTAATTATTATAAAAGAAAAACTAAACAGCGGCAGCCCAAGAATCACCCGTAATGAATCTGTACATAGCTACCACACAGGACAAATAAATGATGTACATGTACAACAGACAAACACAGCGCTATTACAGAAAGGCATACTCCACCCAGGCATCAAATTGTACAATGCACTGCCCAAATTAATGGACTTAAACAAATTCAATTCAATTGCGAAGGATTACTTGGTCAAGCACTGCTTCTATACAGTAAGGGAATACCTAGAAAAACAAGACTGCCTCACTGATTAAGACTATTTTTATAAAATGTGTAGAGTAAGAAAATATTGTATAATCTTATCTTTTGTTAAAATGATGTCTGAAAAAAAAGAAAAAATGAAGGAATATGTAGGGTAATGAATGAATGGTCCAATATCTTTTGTACATTGTACAGTCCTAGATTCACAGAACCAATAAATAAATAAACCAGAACTGCACTGACAAGATTTTGGATAGTGATCAGATGTATTTTATGAGTACTGTATGTCAGCATAAGGGATCTCTGGTCTCTGGTGGCTCATTACAGAGTAATCACATAATTATGATTTATTCAGTTTGTTACTCCAATTACTTTGTTTCCATGAAAATACCTTCATAACAGTGAAAAAGCCTGTAATTTGCAATAACTATAATTTATACCACAAAACATTGGGCAGTGCAACTAAACAACAAATGCTAAATCACTATGATGTGGTTGCTGATGATGTTTATTTATTTATTGTTTATTTTAACCATATAAATATTTTTTGATACATACATCATACACAACATGTTAGACAGGAAATCTTTTTGATTTGATGGTTTTTGACACACACATGTACAGCATTTAAATTTTTGTAGCAAATTGGACATATAATAATAAGCTATAAATCTGAATAGGAATTGATTTATATGTAGTTTATTTGCACATTAAAAGGATAAATACACATTTTCATGCATGAGATTGAATAAAAGCAGTTTTGCAGTATATAGAATACCACAGATATTTTTAAAAGTATATAGCTTTGAAAGAAATTTTACATGTCTGATTAATCTATTGGACAATTTTGTTCCTGCAGGAACAGTTCAGCATACTGTTGCTGTGCTGCTCTTCCAATGAATTCAGTGAATCCACATATGAGGTGCACATACTGGCCAACTCTTCATCAGTAAGCCTATGCGCATTGTTGTGTACCACTATTAACATATAACTATTACTGCTGGAAAAACTAATCAAAGGCAGAGCTGAGCAATACTGAACACACACTTGAGGGCAAAGAGTAATGTGAGCATTACTGTTGCTAACAGCAAATATGGTAAGTGAATGGAACAAATTTGTTTCCACACAAGAGAAACAGCCCTTGCTATTGATATTTGCACATTCAAAGATAAAACGGGGTAAGGAACCAAACTAAATATAATTAGTTTGCAATGAGTCATTGGAGATAATAGATACCACCAAAATAGTCAGAAAAATATCCCTAAACCACCTCCAGAATTATATTGGTGGAGTTTGGGTTCACTATGTACACTGGGGAAAGAACTGTGAAAAAACAATTCTGTCATTTCGGGGACAACCTTTAAGATATGGACAAATTGATGCATTTAGGAAAATTTTGGTAAATACATTATCAACAATTTAATTCATCATCCCAACAAGAAGCAGATGTGGTGAATAGTGTCCACTCAGTCATTAAGCAAGTTAGTTAATTCCATGACCCTTTGACGATTTGTGTGATTTCTATCAAAATGATTTGCTTATGCGTATGACTACACTCTGGCCCTTTATAAAACTAAATTATGGTTACCATATATTTTTGCTGTGCTATTGATGTGATTCAAACCAGTTTGAGTGTAGGTGTGGCAACACAATGATTTCCAAAAAACAAGTTTTTGTACAACAATATCATCATCCACACACTCAAATTCTTTGGAGAGGCTACAAGGGGTTCAAACTAGTTTTATTGTCCTACAAATTGTCTATAACAGCAACATTTGGTGAGTAAATGTATGTATGGCTTCTCAGTTGAGCAACCATTCTGGGAACCAAATTGTGGTGTGCCAAACAAGTTATTTTAGCTTATATATGACATTTTTTCCTGTGCACTTCTTTAAAAAATGAACTGAAAAATATTTTAGAAAACGATTTCAGTTACAAAACTGGACAATTATTTACACTTTTACTGTCATCTTACTTGTAGAGTGTTTTAACAGTGGTTCATTTTAATTTTCTAGGAAAATCTTTAATGTGCTAGTGACATTTATGTTCAGTGCTTATACTGGCATCTCCTGCTCAGAGTGAAAATTGTAAAACTCTGTGGGTAATCATTTGTGCAACTCAGCTGTTCAGCTTCAATTGATTTTTATTTTTTACCACAAAAATGAAATGAGTGGCAGAGTCCAAGTGGAATAAAAATGCACTGTACAAAAGTTTCTATCAGTCCATGAGTATGGTACCAAGTGAGGTGGTGCAGCAGGTTACACTGAAACATCTGGCAATCCAGTTTTCAGATTTCAGTGTTTTGCCAAAACCACTGTAGGTGAATACTAGGGTAGTTCCTTTGAATAAACTTTGGCCTATTTATTTCCTCATCCTTGTTAAGTCCCAAATTCTACATAACCTCCAGTGACCTCTGCATCTTCACAAATATAATATTGGTCATATGAACATCAGCAATAGTGCTCATGTTTGCATGAGAATAGGACCCACTCAGGCCATCGTCATGGTGGTGCGCATGTAAGAAGGCATGCTGTGGAGCGACACACAGTGGCAAGAAGCAGTGTATCCCATAACAATCTACCCAGTAGCATAATTCTCTTGAGCCTGCCTGTAGCACAGACTACAGGGGAAGCATAGAACATTTAGCACTGATTTTTCTTAGTATGGTGAGGTTGCATAGCCACTATACACTGTGGCGTGAAAAGTCATGGGATAGCGATACGCACACATACAGATGGAAGTAGTACCGTATACACAAGATATAGGAGGGCCGTGTATTGGTGGAACTGTCATTTGTACTCAGGCAATCCATGTGAGAAGGTCTCCGACATGCCTACGGCTGCTTGATAGGAATTAACACACTTTGAACACAGAATGATTCTTGGAGCTAGATGCATGGAACATTACAGTTCAGAAATTGATAGGGATTCAATATTCTGAGATCCAAAGTGTCAAGCATGTCCCGAGAATACCACATTTCAGGCATTACCTCTCACCACCGACAATGCAATGGCTGACGGCCTTCACTTGACGAATGAGAGGCATTTGCGTAGAGTTGTCAGTGCTAACAGACAAGCAACACTGCATGAGACAACCACAGAAATCAGTGTGGGATGTACGACTGATGTCTCTGTTAGGATAGTGTGGCGAAATTTGGCGTTAATGGGCTATGACAGCAGATGCCTTTGCTAACAGCTTGACATCACCTGCAGCACCTCCTCTGGCCTTACGACCATATCAGTTGGATCATAGACAACTGGAAAACCATGGCCTGATCAGACGGGTCCAGATTTCAGTTGGTAAGAGCTGATGATAGGGTTTGAGTGTGGTGCAGATCCCATGAAGCCATTGACCCAAGTTTTCAACAAAGCATGGGCTAGCTGGTGCTGGCTCCCTGATGGTGTGGGCTATATTTACACGGAATGGACTGGGTCCTTGGTTATGTTTGGCTCTTTAGAGACCATTTGCTGCCATTTGTGGACTTTATGTTCCCAAACAACGATGGAATTTTTCGAATGACAGTGCAACATGTTGTAATATATTGATTATTCCTAGCTACTGTGGTGTTATCTTGAAGCTGTGCGAAAGGAGGACAGGCGTTCCAAGGTACGGAAGCAGAGACGATGCTGAGGGCAGACAAAACTAGGAGAGATATTGTTACATGAAGTAAACCATAAGAGGAGAGCCTTGCGAAAATGCAGACGCCCCAAGACGTGGTCCGAGGGCGCTAGTTACTCTTCAAGGAATTAACATGTAACTTCATACGTCGTCTAGACGCTGTGGCAGGTTACCACCGTAGAACTTTATAACCAACAGGCATGTACTAGCATATAAAGTCAGCTTCATACCAGCCCTGAGAACAGCAACGTCAGTAGGCTCACAAGGGTTAGAAAGAGAGCGAACACGCCAAAAACTGTTGACCTAGCAATCCCTACTCAGGGGAGCCCAAGGGGCGGGGACAAATGATTTATAATAATAATGTTGCAAGCCTTATTTGGCAGAGCAGTTACGTTTAGCTTTCAGCTGAACAATGTTGATACAAAATACGATCTTATTTAGTGCAACTGCATTAACATCCCCGCCTTAGGAGCATTAGATGGGACATAACTAAACCGTGATTGGCAGGCGCCTGCAAGAGACCTGCGGGATTGGCTCGGTGGCTTTAAGTGGGAAAAACAGTGCCCCCATGCGGCTCTTTAAAACCTCTAGATTCCGCATTATGCCGGAGTTCTCAGTCAGACGATCTGGGCATCGAATCCACGGTCCAGCTACACAAGTTTGCTATCTCACTTGGAGTGCCTCAGTGAACAGTGTCACATTATGTTTTGAACTAGTTTGTTGCCTTAAGATGCTGCTAGTGTTTGCTACTGTGGTTAGCATCCACTCCTGGGACTTCTGCACAGTGTTATTCATGCTTTTTCTAACCCTAGAACTATCCTCCAGTGTATTAGTTAGTCCTGTCTGGAATAAACAACTATTTCAAAACCCTGTTTGTCCAAGAGTCTCCACAACGAGTTCCCTACCGAGTCTCACCACCTGCATTTCTAGTAAATGCCTGTACCAGTGTTGGCTAAGATAGAAGAAAACAACCAAATGCCTTCACTGTGAGTTGTCCTTCTGCCTTCTGCTCTGTACCGCTCGGGAGCGCAAACTGACCAGAACCCCTTTTCTCCATCTACCACCTGTCAGGACACGACAACTGCTCTTTGTTGGTTTGAAGAACATTCTGGACAATTCACACGAATGATTTGGCCACCCAGAATGCCAGACATGAATCCCATCGAATACTTATGGGATGTACTCGAGATGTCAGTTGGTGCACTAAATCGTGCACAGGCAACACTTGCGCAATTATGCACGGCTATAGAGATAGCTGGACTCGATGTTTCTGCAGGGGACTTGCAACGACTTGTTGAGTCCATGCCACGTCGCTTTGCTGCACTACACTTGGCAGAAGGAGGTCTGACACAATGTTAGGAGGTACCCCATGACTATTGTCACCACGGTGAATTTTTCATTATGGTTGGCAAAAATCAAACACGACTAGTTTTATGGTAAGAAGTGATAGTGATGGTTACTTGGGAAAGTAAGAAGCAGAAACAGTGGCTCCGTACAGCATTCACTCCGGCACTGCCGGTTATCAGGGCATTCAGTGGTTTATTCGTGAGATGTGGGACAGAGTCAGAGAGCTTATTGCCCACGCTGCAAAGTATTCACTGTACCTCTCTGTGCAGAACGCATTGTGCTGACTTCTTAAATGCACACCATTAGAACTATTGTTCGTGTACCTGTCAATACAAATTATTTGATGTTTATACCTGTATAAATGTACTGATGATGGTATGTAGTGACTTTCATCCATGTTATCTTTTTTATGTATTCTTAGACATTTGTCTGTAGACTTGGCCTTCAGCCAGGGGGATCTGTTGCTGTTACAGTAGTGTTTTTTCTTCTGTTTTGTAACAGATCTGATGATGGCTGTAAGCCGAAACCGGTCGTGAACGGTACAGTGATGCGCCATAAAGATGGAAATTTATGATCGCAGACTCGTTTGTACGCTTTATTTCTTCAGTCGCCAAATTATATGGATGAATAAACACGCCCTTATCATCGCTTTAGATTGCTAGTACCAAGAACGCACTTGTTCTTAAAAGTTTTTTACTAACGCGTTTCTGGCACGGCGCATCATGAGAATACCAGAGAAATACTTAATACGTTCATGTCAAGTGGTATCTGTCGTAATATTGATGTTCAGAGCACCACTTGACATGCTACTCTATGGTACGAAGGTGACTCACTCAATAAGTTGCAATCTCGGATAGAGATATCAGAGCTGCTTGTACCAACATGAAATTTATTTCCCTTTTCAACATACTCCGTCAGGTAAACTTAAACACATATTCCATCGTTCGACAAAGCGTTGAAGCCTGCAGCATAGAATTCTTAAGACAGCGATCGCATCTACACCACTGGCCATTAAAATTGCTACAACACGAAGATGACGTGCTACACATGCGAAATTTAACCGACAGGAAGATGATGCTGTTATATGCAAATGATTAGCTTTTCAGAGTATTCACACAAGGTTGGCGCCGGTGGCGACACCTACAACGTGCTGACATGAGGAAAGTTTCCAACCGATTTCTCATACACAAACAGCAGTTGACTGGCGTTGCCTGGTGAAACGTTGTTGTGATGCCTCGTGTAAGGAGGGGAAATGCGTACCATCACGTTTCCGACTTTGATAAAGGTCGGATTGTAGCCTATCGCGATTGCGGTTTATCGTATCGCGACATTGCCTGCTCGCGTTGGTCGAGTCCAATGACTGTTAGCAGAATATGGAATCGGTGGGTTCAGGACAGTAATACGGAACGCCGTGCTGTATCCCAACGGCCTCGTATCACTGGCAGTCGAGATGACAGGCATCTTATCCTCATTGCTGTAACGGATCGTGCAGCCACGTCTCGATCCCTGAGTCAACAGATGGGGACGTTTGCAAGACAACAACTATCTGCACGAACAGTTCGACGACCTTTGCAGCAGCATGGACTATCAGCTCGGAGACGATGGCTGCGGTTACCCTTGACGCTGCATCACAGACAGGAGCGCCTGCGATGGTGTACTCAACGACGAACGTGGGTGCACGAATGGCAAAACGTCATTTTTTCGGATGAATCCAGGTTCTGTTTACAGCATCATGATGGTCGCACCAGCGTTGGGCGACATCGCGGTGAACACACACTGGAAGCGTGTATTCGTCGTCGCCATACTGCGGTATCACCCGGCGTGGTGGTATGGGGTGCTATTGGTTACACGTCTCGGTCACCTCTTGTTCGCATTGACGGCACGTTGAACAGTGGACGTTACATTTCAGATGTGTTACGACCCGTGGCTCTACCCTTCATTCGATCCCTGCGAAACCCTACATTTCATCAGGATTATGCACGACCGCATGTTGTAGGTCCTTTACGGGCCTTTCTGGATACATAAAATGCTCGACTGCTGCCCTGACCAGCACATTCTCCAGATCTCTCACCAATTGAAAACGTCTGGTCAATGGTGGCCAAGCAACTGGCTCGTCACAATACGCCAGTCACTACTCTTGATGAACTGTGGTATCGTGTTGAAGCTGCATGGGCAGCTGTACCTGTACACGCCATCCAAGCTCTGTTTGACTCAATGCCCAGAGTATCAAGGCCGTTATTACGACCAGAGGTGATTGTTCTGGGTACTGATTTCTCAGGATCTATGCACCCAAACTGCATGAAAATGTAGGTGTAAACATCACGATCTGTTGTTTCACCGGGCACACATCTCCCGAAGGCGTAATCTGCAACAAGCACATGTCAGTTCTAGTATAATATATTTATCCTAGGAATACCCGTTTATCATCTGTATTTCTTCTTGGTGTAGCAATTTTAATGGCCAATAGTGTAGCTTGGTTCCTTAAATTGCTGCAACCCACAAGACCGACGGGTCCTGGAGGTAGCAGAGAGCAGAGACCCCTAGATGGAGAAACAACGTCCCATCAATGGATAACCAGGGCGACCAGTGCACCCCTTGTTTGTGATTTTTTCTTACCCTTTGCTGAATTCCTGTATTCTGTTAAACACATATTTCGATGAAATACCGTTCTAACCATATACGAGACAGTCCACCGGGTCACAAAAATCGCCTCGTTCTAGTAGGGTACGCACTCATAGCACGCCTGCCATCTTGGTATGACTTCAGGAATCTGACGATCAGATTATTAATCATTGGCCGCGACATTTGCTGCCGCCTTCTGGACGTGTATAAGCGAGGAATTTAAAACGATATGCGGTATTCTGGCGTTTGCGACTTATTTATTGATTCACCTTCGTCAGTTTTGTTGTTGTTCTGGTTATAACAACAAGTAGACTCTTGTTACTAGCTGTTGATATTGGTGACAAGGACATGCATTGTTATACGCTTCTGCGTAACTCCCTTATCGATCAACGAGGTAACGTTGTCCAGGTGGACTTGCTTATTCTAAGAACAAGTGTTTGTCCCATCACAGACTACTCACCTGTAGGTGTAAACATCACGATCTGTTGTTTCACTGGGTACACATCTCCCGAAGGCGTAATCTGCAACAAGCACAGAAACTTGTTAGAAAGCGAAGATGTCTCACCGGGGTGCAGCACCCCCAGTTCGTCCCATGTAGTCTGTGGCGTGTCAGGGAAGCCACTGCTTCCCTAAGGTCAAAAGCAGTATTGCTGGCAAGACACGCGAGTTTGACAAATTGCGTAACAAGCGAGACAGATTGCTGTGCACAGTGGTCTTTTTACTGAGATGCCGTGACAAGCAAACTATCCCTGTGCTTGCTAAAATTGAACATCATATTGACTCTACTGCGGATGTCAGAATTAAGTTACTGGTCGGTGCAGCCCTCGTGTGTGTGTGTGTGTGTGTGTGTGTGTGTTTGTGTGTGTATCAGCCCTCGCGCGCGCGGGTGTGTGTGTGTGTGTGTGTGTGTGTGTGTGTGTGTGTGTGAGAGAGAGAGAGAGAGAGAGAGAGAGAGAGAGAGAGAGAGAGGGGGGGTACGTTGTACACTATGGAAACTGCACTTGGTGCTCATGCAATTACTATCATTAAATTTAAAGATCTCGCTGAACCTCTCAGTTGCATCCTGAGACTGGGTGGATAGCGCTACCTAGCACTAGCTGACTGGACCTAACACCCAGATAACGTTCGCCAAATGGCACAGTATGCCCGACTCGAAGCTGGAACGGAAGAAGAAAATACACCACGAAGACGCACCAAATTTAATCTCCGGTCAGGATTCTGGATGACGCAGCGCTTTCTATGCTTGCGAAAAGGTCTGCAACAACAGGAGGTATAGCTCCAGTCCGAGATGTGACAACTGGGGTAGAACAGGCAATTCTGAAATTTTTCACTGAGGTTACAGAAGAGATTAAGAAGGTCACCTGCCGAATGTTAAAGCGAGGCACGCCTAAAAAGTTTAATAAGGCTTGACATCCTCAAGAACGTGCAAAAGCAATCTTAATTTTTAATACAAGCTTCATTGCAAGATAGCGACGTTATAAAAGGATATTACCTGTTTCGATTGTGTTAGCAAACCTCTTCAGATTATATAATATCGTTATGGAGTGTAATATGCCCATGTTGTACAATCAAGTACTGAGTCACTACAATTTTAATGACCCAGTACTTTATTCTGCAACATGTGACGTGTTACACTCTGTAACGATATGTTAACGTCTGAAGATGATTGCTAACACAATCTAAATCGGTCATATCATTTTATAAACTTTTGATCTAGACAAATGAAATTTATACTTGCGGGTCAGAAACATTCTGAAAAGCCTGTAAGGGAGTTGCAGGGTAGGCTGCAATTAGAAATAATTGTCAAGAAACATTTCGATACATTGCGCCGTTTCCGAGTTAATTAGCAATGAAGTTAGCCAATCAGGCCTTTGCGCTAGCAAATTCAAGCGGCCCAACAGGTAATAATTAGCGTTAGTTGCTCTCATAGCGTAGGCCGTGATCAACGGTGAGTAACCGGCGGTCCACAGGGTCGATCCGGCTCGCAGTTGGTTTCAATCCGATCCGCAGAAGAAATACGCGGATAGCGGGTGAGTTAAGGGCCTGTCACAAGGTTGATATTACTGTCAATACGTCAATATAATGACCGTCTGAGGGTGAGTATTGTCATTGCTAGAAGTATTGACGAACAATATTGGCGGCGACCCAAATATTCGCATGACTACCGGCACGCACTGAGCATGTGAGGGCGAGTACAGTGTGTAAACTTTTAGGCAGACCTCTCCTTAGTCCTGAATCGGTAGAAGTCGGTAAACGTCGGAAGGCTTCGGTAGGCACGCAGTTTCGACTGCTGCCAACATTACGTAGCTGACTGTGTTGTACAAGGTAGCCATTGTCGTCTGCTTCGTTATTGTTTTGCGCTGTACTGTTCTGCGTGTTTTTATTGTGCAGTCGTGCTAAACATTATCAAAATGAGTGAAGAGGCAGTTGCTGGTCCATCTCGGGATTCGCCAACAACCCCTCCCGGTAGGCCTACGGTTAGAAAGAAACCAATATTACGTAGCGATGCTCGCAAAATTGTATTGCGTGTGACTGAATGCTGCGCGGCACTTTTCACGCATCTCGATGTTTACCACGTCATATCTCCTGAATTATATGTCGTAAAGAGACATAAATTTGCCTGCGCATTTACTGATATATGTGGATACTGTATGCGAAATATGTGGCGATTAGAGTTAATAGTAACGAAATAATACATTAAAACGTCATGCCTACTGCGGCAGATTTACGGTATGTACTGAGAAAATGTAGTAAGCGATAACCATTTTTCCTTTCGTTATTTTGTGGGGGGTGTCAGCGAGAAAATTTTTTGTAAAGGTTTGAAATTGTATGTAACGTTTGTTGCTAGTCGCTAAGTGCTCTCATTCTCAAATAGTGGATGCATAAATCTGGGTATTTTCCCGCGGTGGCATCTCATTGTTTATGACGTCATATCTCCTCAAGAATGTGTCTTATTTCTTTTTTTTCGGCTAGGAACCTTCTTGGGCGTACGGAGAACAACTCACCAAAGTTTAATTGCAATCGGATGAATGGTTTGTGAGTGCATAGTAGACAAACATACATACATTCATTTATATATATATATACAGATTTTAATGCACAACATTTAAAGCGAGTTTTACTTCCAAGCCTTTCGTCTGCTTTCGTGTAAGCATGACGCGCAATCAATTTGTAGTGCCAGCACTACAACTGGTAGGCATGCCTTGTCCCCCCCCCCCCCCCCCCGCCCCCCACCCCCACCCCAAAGGCTCCTCTCCCATCGTCAGCAAATGCTTGCTTCCTCCGCTCCCCGCACTCCCCTCACAACTCTGCCATCTTACAGTTAACACAATTGTATTATCACTTTGATAATTCGCCAGTTGTTCACGTTTTTACAGTTTGGCTTCTGAACAACACGGCCGATGCATGTAAGTTGAAGTGGTTTACACTTTTAAACTTTTTAAAGGGAACAAAGAAATGACTGCTTAATTTATTAATGTTACAGAAACAACACGTTTTTTGGATAAATATTTAAAAAATCCTAATGTGTATGTGGATATTAACACAGTAGAATGAGCTGCCAGTGGTCAAAAAATGCATATTTACTCCTAATTGCTCGTCAACTGGGATTTCCTACAGCAATGCGGTATTTTGTTTTACTGTTCTTTCTCGCATTAACATCAATAAATAAGTCTTGTGGGTCGTGGTAGTATTAGAACACAGCAATTGTTGAAAGTTAAGGTAATTTCTATTCGATTAGCTGCAACAAGTTTTTTTTAGAAGCATTTATTTTTCCATCATGACACTTCAAGGTACCTGGCTTCTTTTGGATGTTTACATTCGTTTATGTGTAGTGAAAACGGCATTGCAGAATTTTGCAAAGGGAGTTTTTCTTTGGGCAGCTATTGTAAAACAATGCGCGAAAATAAATGTGAACGTCTTAGGATGGGGGTGAACATAAAATGAATGCACTCTTTAAAAACGCGTGTTTGAGGCATATCTGTTAGTGTGGTGTGTCGAGAAAGGGGTGTCATTCATTTCGATGCGTTACCCCATGAAAATTAACCTCACAGGCGTTGTAGTGTTGGCTGTATGCACTTGGAGCGCTGCTGTCACGTCACGTCACGAGGCGCTCCGCGAGCTTCAGTAACTATGTGAATCACGGCAGCGGGTCATCAAAGGTTGCCCATGCCTGGGTATGATGAAAGCGCACGAGATTGCTCAGGCTTTGGATCAGATTCGATCCGTCCTACCGTCCCATGTCCAATTTTTGTTTCGTTCTCTTGTTCGGAAACCAAACTAACAACACATCAGGCTGCACCGTCTGGGCCGGCCGAAGTGGCCGAGCGGTTCTAGGTGCTTCAGTCTGGAACCGCGAGACCGCTACGGACGCAGGTTCGAATCCTGCCTCGGGCATGGATGTGTGTGATGTCCTTAGGTTAGTTAGGTTTGACTAGTTCTAAGTTCTAGGGGATTGATGACCTCAGATGTTAAGTCCCATAGTGCTCAGAGCCATTTGAACCATTTTTTTGCACCGTCTGGATGACCACTTGAATTTGCACGCGCAAAGGCCTGATAGGCTAACTTCAGTGTTAATTAGTTCGGAAATGACGCAACATGTATAATATTTTTTTATTAATAGTTGTTTCCCAGCACAACCTACCCTGCAACATTCTTACAAGCTTTTCAGACGGTTTTTGACCGCACCGTAAAAAAATGTTTAATACGACTTCAGCAGAAAGGAAGGCTCTGTGAGACTTGAGAGCAAAGACCTCCTCATTTTACCCACCGAAAAGGGGAACGCCAGTGTCCTCTCACGAACTGACAAGGAAACATAACCTACTTGACCTCATATTTTAGTGAGAAAAAGGCACACTTAACATCAGCCAAATTTCTGATGCGATGCAGTTATGACCTTCTAGACCTGACATGGCGCACTGTCTTCCATAAAATTTCAATCGTTTTTTGGGAACATGCGATCCACGAATGGCTGCAAATGGTCTCCAAGTAGCCGAACATAACCATTTCCAGTCAACGATCGGTTCAGTTGGAGGAGAGGACCCATTCCATGTAAACACAGCTCACAGAATTATGGAGCCACCATCAGCTTGCATAGTGCCTTGCTGACAATTTGTGTGTATGACTTGTTGGGGCCTGCATCACACTCGAGCCCTACTATCACCTCTTACCAACTGAAATCGATACTCGTCTGATCAGGCCATGGTTTTCTAATTGTGTGGGGGCCAACCGATGTGGTCACAAGTCCAGGAGAGGCGCTGCAGGCGTTGTTATGCTGTTAGCAAAGGCACTCGCGTCGGTCGTCTGCTGTCATAGCCCCACGTTCGTCGTACGTCCCACATTGATTTCTGCAGTTATTTCACGCAGTGTTGCTTGTCTGTTAGTACTGACAGCTCTATGCAGACGCAGCTACTTTCGATCGTTGATGATGGCCGTCAGTCACACCGTTGTCCGCGGTGAGAGGTTATCCCTGAAATCTGGTTTTCCCGGCACACTCTTGAAATTGTGGCTCTTGGAATATTGAAACCCTGACGATTTCCCGTGTCCCAAGCGTCTCGCTCCAACTACCATTTAGCGTTCGAAGCCTGTTAATTCCCGTCGTGCGGTTATAATCACGTCGGTAATCTTTTCACATGAATCATCTGAGTAGAAATTACAGCTACGCCAATGCACTAGCATTTTATACCTTGTGCACACGATACTACCGCCATATGGATATGTGAATATCGCTATCCCATGACTTTTGCCACCTCAGTGTATTACCAGCTGGGAATCCCCTGACCTACACCCAATTCGTCGCGATTTGTCTGCGAAGAGCCGAACACTGCAGCTGTCTCGAATTGAGACAGCCCGCTTTAGTTCAAATGGCTCTGAGCACTATGGGACTTAACATCTGAGGTCGTCAGTCCCCTAGAACTTAGAACTACTTAAACCTAACTAACCTAAGGACATCCATGCCCGAGGCAGGATTCGAACCTGCGACCGTAGTAGCCGCGTGGTTCCGGACTGAAGCGCCTAGAACCGCTCGGCCACAGCGGCCGGCTCGCTTAAGTTAAAGATAATGTTCGCCTTCAGGTTTGACCTTCCACTCCGAACATAATGCGATGCTTCAAATGTCAAAAATATGGCCACACGAAGTAAGAAAAGGTGAGCTCGTTGTACCGATGGTGGTTTAGATATTCATGAGCCACCATGAACAATGTACTGACGTAGTAAAGCATATGACAATTTCTCACGCAAACGTCAGAGTGCTGGGTTTACAGTGAAAGACAAAACAATACAGAACTCTGGGTCACAAATCGTATATCGTAAGATTAAGCAAAAGTAGCATGTAGGGCTCTACAACACAGAATATTCACGACCTCGTTTTCTAGCGCGGCAACGAACAGATGAATATGATCGATGCAGCTACGCAGACGCGGGCTGTAAAAGCCTGCACAAGCACTTCCGGAAAAAAAAACTGAAACAACTCCCATTCTCAAACCACTTCAAGCAAATGCGAAAAAGAAAATGAGAAAGTTAGCAATGCAAATGAGAAAAAGCTTGAAAAACTCGGAGTGTCGGCAACATCGTCCTCTCTACATAGACAGAAGTGCTAAAAAAAGCGGAAATAGAGAAAAAAAGGGTCCCAAGAAACCATATAAAGGAACACTGTTTTTTTTTTCTCTGATGGTTCTGACGATGACACTCTTCTCGAGCCCATGGAAGTCGATAAAAAAAGCCATCCATCGCATACCCCATCTCGAGGGAACGACAAAGGGAAGTAAAAAGCAACCTTGTCAATAAATAGCTCCCATACTTAAGTAGTACTTTAATAGTTCAGAAACTATGTGGAGGAACTGATACTCTTAGCACACACGTTTATTTTTTCCAGAAGACAAACTTTAAAGACACTGATGGTCTTACACTAAGGGATTGTAGGCAATAAAAGAATACCCCAGGGAAGAGAGGGCTAAAGGTAGTGTTGACATATTTGACAATACCCCCCATCGTCCGCTGCCGGTAGCTGAGTGGTCGCCGGCTTGGTAACTCAGCGTGTTCGGTCAGAGGGTTAGCTGCCCTCTGTAATAAAAAAACTGAGTTAATCGATTAACGACGAACTTAAACGGGTGTCTCACGACGTCCGCCCCGAGCACATGCAATGAACGAAAAATGAGATAAAAAAAAGAGTGGTCAGCGCGACAGAATGTCAATCCTAAGGGCCCGGGTTCGATTCCCGGCTGGGTCGGAGATTTTCTCCGCTCAGAGACTGGGTATTGTGTTGTCCTAATCATCATCATTTCATCCTCATCGGCGCGCAAGTCGTCGAATTGGCGTCAAATCGAAAGACCTGCACCCGGCGAACGGTGTACTCGATGGGAGGCCCTAGTCACACGACATTTTTTTAATACCTCCAACACCTCAACACCAGCTTGCAAGCAGTTGCTGCAGTACTACATGTAATCATCACATACACTGACTGAAAAAAGTAGTGATGCAGCCATATGGGGAAGAGGAAACGAAATGAGACTTCACTGTTTCAGAGTGTACGTGATCATATTCCAGTGATTACAAAATCGAGTCTAATTTACAAAGAATATGGCAGTATGAGTCCACTTATCAGTATGACGTTGCACCTAATCTGGCGTGGACGCACACACTGATTCGCTTCGGAATGGTATCATAGTGCCGTTGTACCTTTTCCTGGCCCACAACCGTCGTAACTGGTCCTTGGTATCCTGGATACTGGGATGGAATGGGCATCCGCGCTGGTCCTACACACGTGCTAACTGCGACAGGTGCGGGGATTTCGATGGCCATGGGAGTGCATCAGCATCAAGCAGACAATTCGCAGAGGTCATGTGTGATCGAGGATTGTCCTGTTGGAAACTGGCTCCGCATATTTTCGCATGAAAGGTAACACAAGAAGGCGCTGAACGTCCGTGGCGTAACGTTCTACCGTGAGAGTTCCCTCAGTCACTACCCGCCGTGACCTAAAGTCATGCTCAGGAACACTCACTGAACCCTGGACGGATCACATCACCGCTTTAGCCTACCAAGTAACAAACATTCCAAAGTCTTCAGGCTTTCAACGAAGACCGTTTGTTTCCTACGAACAGCGGACACTTCAATTGTTTGGTCCACCTGCGAACAGCGAGCATGTCGACTGGAAACGCGGGAGCAAAGCGTCTTTGTTAGTGTGAGAATGCAGTGATCTCATCTGAGGCGTTAAGGTATTTGAACCCTGTGAGCCAATCGGAACACTAGGCGGTAGCTTTGTCACGCGGCTCTTAAGCATACAAACAGAATCGTATTCTGCCTCTTGGCGGGTCTTTGGTTGGTGGGCGAGGCGCGATGACTTCTTCCGTCGTCGTTGGTAGTACACCATATTAAGCAGTTATTCTGATCTTTGTCTGCAGTACAAGATGGAAGGTTCTGAGCAGTACACTTGTATGTAACATGGTGAGTTGTATGTTGCTCACCTATTGCGTTTAGTTTCGTTTTCACGTAAGTTTTGTGAATTATCGGTATTGTAATTTCGTGTGCAAAACGCGGGTCTTTTTTGGAGCTAGGACATTTATACAGCACATGTGGTTCCGAATCCATTTCAATGACAGACATCCTAAACCTCAACGACTTACGCGCAGCTTATCTTACCTTAAATGAGGTATTTATTCCACATGGAATATTATTTTTGTAATGTGGTTTTGGGTTACTGTACAGACCGATTTTAAAGTCATTCTGTTTCAGTGTGTGAACACAGCCATCTGGGGTGAATCGCGTACTTGGTTCCGTTCTCATTTACAGCTTCAGTCAATTTAATTTACATATAAATTCATTATTTGCCTCATTCAGAAACTTCCCTTACCTTACGGCATCCAGATTAGAATTTTGAATGAAGACGCTCAATGAGTTCATATAATTCAGCCTGGTGTATGAGGGACGCAGTGCACTAGCGAGTTTTCTTTGAACTTATCTTTCGCAATTTATTTGCAGATAATAAAGTGAGTTTGATGCTGTTGCAATTTTCTCCGAGACCTTGATGATGCAACAGAATTTTGCATTCAAAATTCTGGCGGTTATACCGATTGTTAATGTTATACCGGTTATTAATGTACCAGCATTTCACATTTGCAGTGACTTTTCTCGCGCTTACATTAACCCGTGATCTTGCAAATTTAATTATATGTGTTACCTAGGCAAAAGAGAATTTCATTACTATATGTTATTTATTTCATGGTGTTGGTATTTTCTTTTCCGTCAGTGTATAAGTACTTTCAGGGTTTCAGAAGACGTATGCACGAAAACTAAAAGACATACGTTAAAAATACTTGTATCAGTGGATAAAGCATCTCCCCAAGTTTCGATTCGTAATACGCGCCGTGACGTAGTTGCACTAGGGGACAGGTACGGCCAGGCTTGTGAGACAGAACACGTAGACTAATCTCCGCTCTGTATTGCCGCAGATAGGCAACCCAATGGACAGAGTTCCAAAGCAGGCTGCTGCCGCACCTTCCCGGGCAATTTGTGTCAGCAACTTAAATAAATTGTGCGCACATATTGAACTTCGCTGTGTATCAGATGGTGCTCATACTGGGCACCTTAATGTGAGTTAAAAGCTTGGAGAAATGATCTGTCCACTAATATTAGTTTATTTTTTGCATATCTAGTAGTTTTCGCTTAGTCGTCTACTGAAACCTATGAGGTATCAGTACTTATACGCTGAATTGACAAAAGTTGTGGGATAGCGATATAGACATATACAGATGGCAGTAGTATCGCGTACACAAGGTATAAAAGGTCAGTGCATTGGCGGAGCTCTCATTTGTATTCCCGCAATTCACGTGAAAAGGTTTCCAACGCGATTATGGCTAACCGACGGGGAATTGAAAGACTTTCAACGCGGAATGATAGTTGCAGCTGAACGCATGGGACATTCCATTACGGAAATCGTGGGGATTTCAATATTCCGAGATCCAGTGTCAAGAGCGTGCCGGGAAAATAGAGTATCAGGCATCACCTCTCATCACGGACAACACAGTGGTCGGCGGCCATCACTTAACGATCGAGAGCAGCGGCCTTTGCGTAGAGTTGTAAGTGCTAACAGACAAGCAACACTCCGCGAAATAACCGCAGAAATCAATGAGGGATGTACGACGAACGTATCCGTTAGGACAGTGGAGCGACATTTGCCGTTAAAGAGCTACGGCAGCAGACGACCGACTCGAGTGCCTTTGCTGACAGCACGACACCGCCTGCAGCGCCTCTCCTGGACTGTTGACCATGTCGCTGGGACCCTAGACGACTGGAAAACAGTGGCCTGGTCAGATGAGTCCCGATTTCAGTTGGTAAGAACTAATGGTATGGTTCGAGTGTGGCGCAGACCCCATAAAGCCATTGACCCAGTTTGTCAACAAGGCTCTGTTCAAGCTGGCAGTGGCTCCATGACCGTGTGGGCTGTGTCTATGTGAAATGGATTTGGTTCCTGTTTATGTTTGACTACTTGGAGACCATTTGCACCCATTCATTAACCTCATGTTCCAAAACAACGATAGAATTTTTATGGATGACCATGCCCCATGCCACGGCGCCACAACGATTCACGCATGGTTCGAAGAACATTTTGGATAATTCGAGCGAATGGTTTGGCCACCCAGATCGCCCAGAGTGAAACCCATCGATAACTTATAGAACATAATCGAGAAGTCAGTTCGTGCATAAAATCCTGCACCGGCAACACTTTCGCAATTATGGACGGTTACATGGCTCAAACGTCCAACGACATGTTAAGTCCATGCCACGTCGAGTTGTTACACTAGGTCGGGCAAAAGGAGGTCCAACACGATATTAGGAGGTACCCATGATTTTTGTCACCTTAGTGTATGTCTGTGTTGTAGGGCACCTTACGATACTCCAGAATTATCATGGAAGATGTATTCTTACTTGGGTTAGATAGAGCAGCAATCAGTCGTAGAATTAAGTTGCTTTAATATGACATTTATAGTCACAACGCAGATCAGAGTTCGATCTGTGTCAGGTCATTATCAATGCAGTGCGGAATTGTAGCAGTTGTTCGTGCTCAAGTGAATGCTTACGCCAATTATGGGTGTAAGCATTCACTTGAGCACGAACAACTGCTACAATTCCGCACTGCTTTGATAATGACCTGACACAGGTCGAAATCTGACCTGCGTTGTAACTATAAATGTCATATTAAAGCAACTTAATTCTACGACTGATTGCTGCTCTATCTAACCCAATATAACCACAGTCGCTGCGTGCACCCACCCCATGGAGGGCAACCTGATGGTTTTCTTACTTGCTGCAGGATTTACGAGTGCCTGTACTATTCTGTTAGATATGTTGTTAGTAAATGTCACATTGATTCTAGAGACTTACAAGTTTACGATTGGTAATCCGAGTCACCCTCAGTGCCGGCCGCGGTGGCCGAGCGGTTCTAGGCGCTTCAGTCCGGAAGTTCGAATCCTGCCTCGGGCATGGATGTGTGTGATGTCCTTAGGTTAGTTAGCTTTAAGTAGTTCTAAGTTCTAGGGGACTGATGACCTCAGATGTTAAGTTCCATAGTGCTCAGAGCCATTTGAACCATCACCCTCAGTCGCCGATATTTTTAAATAGAGTGTACTTGCAGTCACTTCCTCCCTTACAGATAACACTATTACTTTGTCACCAAAGAGCTATGCACTCACTTCTCAGTAACAGTATGTCAGAGGCTTGATACGTAATGGTGATCTTTAACGAAAGTAAAGAGTAACGAATACTTTGCATTAGGTGTTGAGTCGGCAGTTCCAAGCGCATGCGATTGAGAGTATAGTCGTTGCTGACTAATAAACAGTTTCTCTATTACGGAGGGCGGAACAAGGAACACAGTGATTAGAGATGACAAATATAATTGGGTAATGGAACTACACAATAAGAGGAGATGATAGAAACAAGACTTGGTGAATCAGAACGAATTTTCACTTAAATGCAAAGACGCTCTGATTTGAAACTTCCGGACTGTGTGCTAGACCGGGACTCGAACCTCGACCTTTGCCTTTGGCGGGGAAATGCTCTAAAGACTGAATTTCTGTGAAGTCTGCAAGGTAGAAGAAGAGGCACTGGCAGAAGTCAAGGTATGAGAGTGGGTACTGAGTCGTGCTTGTTTAACTTAGCCGGTAGAGCACTTGTCTGCGAAAGGGAAATGTCCCAGTTTCGATTCCCTGCTCGGCACACAGTTTTAATCTGCTACGTAGTTTCAAGGTTGGAGAACATTAACACTTTTCTGGAGAAATAAGCCAACTGCAAATGTCGACGCAGCACAAAAAGCTGATAGGGGAGACTCATCCTTACCTTTGCATTTCAAAACGCTTTTTACGAACTCATAATGAACAAATGTCCAAGAACTGATGAAGTACCGGCGGAACTCTTTCGCATCAGGTCAAATGGCGGAACAGAAGCCATAAAGATCGTGAATGAAACCTGCGAAACTGGGGAAGTTCAGATTTTGCAAATCGTGTAATTGCTACACTTCCAACGAAAGCAAGAGCGAATACCGCACCGTCGCACCGGTATCACAGGTATCTAAGGGTGCACCGAGCTTAGGGAACGGCAGGACAGTTTTCGTCATAAACACTCAGATACATGAAAAATAGTTTTTGCTTAAAATTACCCAGATTATATTCAACTAGTGTTTGACAATGAGAGTACTTAGCGACTTCCAACAAACCTGACACACAATTTCAAACCTTTTCAAAACTTTTTCTAGATTACATCCTTAATGTCAAAATATTAATGCATTAACTCATTTGCAAAGTAATGAGACATTTGGAAGTGTTTTATACATTGCAAAAATGGTTCAAATGGCTCTAAGTACTATGGGACTTAACATCTGAGGTCATCAGTCCCCTAGACTTAGAACTATTTAAACCTAACTAACCTAAGGACATCACACACACGCATGCCCTAGGCAGGATTGGAATCTGCGCCCCTAGCAGCAGCGCGGTTCCAGACTGAAGCGCCTAGAACCGCTCGGCCACAACCGGCGGCTATACATTGCAGTTCGATTCTTTAAGGAATTGGAGATTTACTGACCCATTATAAAGTCCCAGACCTTTACAATTGTGTAGAGTCACACAGAGCTGCTTAAGTATGGCCCACAGGAAAATTAACCACTGACACTAAAATAGGAAGTGATTGAATATAACACCGATTCCTTCACGTTAGAATAAACTTTTCATAAATAAACGTTTTCTCATTTGTAGAGTGTTCCGAAGGAAAAATATCCATCAATTTTTTATCTTTTTCCTATCGATAAAGCCCTCGTAATCCCTAAACTAATGCTTTTGCTTCTGCGGGAGCTGTTGTTATTCTTATTTTATCTTTACACTGTCTGCAGAAGCAGTACGTAGAGCCTGAGTAATTTTCACAGTTTCTGCTGCGAAAGGTGGAATTTTTCTAAGATATTAGACGTTCTTATCGAATGTCAGACAGTTGAAACGTTTCAATATATCAGGTACACTCTACAACAAAACAAACAAGTTTGTGACCATATGCGTTGCTCTCGTTTCATTGTAGGCTGTACAAGTATTTTGTAATTAATCTCTTTCGTGGACAAACCGTAGGCCGGCCGAAGTGGCCGCGCGGTTCTGGCGCTGCAGTCTGGAACCGCGAGACCGCTACGGTCGCAGGTTCGAATCCTGCCTCGGGCATGGATGTGTGTGATGTCCTTAGGTTAGTTAGGTTTAACTAGTTCTAAGTTCTAGGGGACTAATGACCTCAGCAGTTGAGTCCCATAGTGCTCAGAGCCATTTGAACCATTTGAACAAACCGTAATTTCTTAGTATTCTACCAATAGATGAAAGGCACAATTTATTTTACCGACAGTTGTAAGTATGTGATTATTCTATTTCGTATTCCCAGTTATTATTCCCATTCAGCTTTGTAGCTCGATCGATCCATTACGACTCATAAATCTTATAGTGAAAAACTAGATCTTTTATGAGATTGTGAAGTGCACGACTGCATTAAATCCTAGCTGCTAATGTGTGCGAGACCTGCTGTAGAATACGAAATTTTGATCTGTGATAATTTCATTGTTTGCAAGACTGATTACTTACCATCAAAACACCATTCAGATGGATCATCACACACCCCGGGGCTGAACATGCAACCTAAAACAGAAAAGAGAAAAAGAGTCAGTATTTATTCCTGATGTTACTATTTGCGTTCCAAAATTTATAGAAATCTTTGCACTATGCAGTGACATCACAGTAGCTCTTGTGAATACATCAATTAGCTACCAAATTAGTTTCCATTCTCTTGTTGGTGCGATATTGATGTCGTCATTATTTTGTTGCATTTATTGCTATGGCTGTGATACACATTAACAAAAAAGAAAAAAAAAGTCACCACGGAGTGATTATCCGAATGGGACGGAAATCGGTAGATGTGATGTACATGTACAGACAAACAAATGATTACAATTTCAGAAAAATTGGATATTTATTCAAGAGGAAGAACGTTACAAATAGAAGAAGTCAATAACGCGTTGCTCCACTTCTGTGTCCTTATGTAGGCAGTTATTCAGCTTGGCGTCGATTGACAGAGCAGGTGGCTATTCTTCTAGGGGATATCGTACCAAATTCTGTCCAGCTGTAGATTGCCAGATCCTGAGCTGGTTGTAGGGCCCTGTCCATAATGCCCCAAACGTTCTCAATTGGGGGGAACTAGCCGGCCACGGCAGGTTTTGGCAAGCAGGAAGACAATCAGTAGAAACTGTCGCCGTTTGGGGCGGGGATTATTTTGGTGTAATGTAAGTCCACTGTGGTTTGCCATGAAGGACAACGAAACGGAGCATGTAATATCGTCGACATATTGGTGTGCTGTAAGGGTGCCAAGGATGAGAATGGTTACTGATAAAAAACGAAATGGTACCCCAGACCATCACTCCTGGCTATGGGGCAGTATGGCAAGCGACAGCCCAGTTGGTATACCACCACTGTCCGGGGCGTCTCCAGATTGTCTTCCTGGTCATTGTGGCTCACTTCGAAGCGGGACTCATCACTGAAGACAATTCTACTCCAATCAATGAGATTCCAGGCCGAAGCACCTGAATCTACTATAGGTTGTACCCTGGACTTTGAATTTTATGTCTGATACTTATCCACTCGAATGAAGTCATACAATCAATAATTGTTTACACCTCCGTCCGTGAGTGGACTGTGAAGAGACTTTAACGCAGTGTACAATAAATGCAACCTTACGAGCAACTCTATAGCGACTGAAAGACAATTCCGTTTCCCAACTTGGCTATATCACAATCACTTGCTTCACACGACCAGCTGATTCCGGCGACGTGCCATTTTCAAGTGCTCACATGACATGTACGTCTGTCACCTAACTTCTATCTGTCTATCTTCCTCGATTTATCTTTCATATTAGCTATATTTAGTGTGCAGCAGCATAAATCAAAATTGCATCAACCGATATGTAGAGCATTGCTCATAAATGTTGGTGGATTCGTGAGCGTCTTAAAGAAGGAAACAGACTTGGGCACAATCTTCTTGTCACCTTAAAAACAGAGGATGGATTGGAATTCAACCAACCATGTGGATGACTCGAGAAATTTCGAAAGACTTCTAAGACGGTTGGGGGCCCATTTAAATAGAGACGTCAGTTTCAGACTGTCACTTTCTGTTTCCCTTATATTTGCAATCTCAATTCGGATTCATAATGAATTGCACATTCGTCGAAGAGCGGGAAGCGAGTTACTTAACTTCGAAGTATCATGAGCAATCGTTTAAGAGCAATTGCACAGCAAAAAAACACGTGAATCCGAAATCTATGGTTTTTAGTTTGTCAGGCAAAAAGGAAAATTGTTTTCGACAAATTACGGCAAAATCGGCAAGGAACGTGGCATTGATTCGTTTACTTAAAGAGAGTTGTTTTAACAGCCCAGCAGATGACTCTTCTCTCAGCTTTCTGCTTTCCTTGAATCAAATCTACATGTGAACACCATTATCTGAGTGGCAGGGCCTAAAAAGTCTGTCGCATAGAATTTACGGTAAAATACTGCGACAATGAGTCTGAAGAATGAATAATTACGCAGTGACGTTTACAAGAGAAATGTTGGCACGGGCTACATATACAGATCAGAAGTGCTTTTTTATTTTTTTTTATTTAGCGCCATTGGTGGCCTTCGGACATGGTGCACTCAGCCAGTCTCCGATACACGATAAGCTACAAACTGAAGTATATACCCAATATCTTTCTCTCTCTCTCTGTCTGTCCGTCTCTCTCTCTCTCTCTCTCTCTCTCTCTCTCTCTCTCTCTCACACACACACACACACACACACACACACACACACACACATGTACACTCATCATTCACAAAGAATATTTACATTGGTTGTAAAGATATTAATTAAATCATAATGTGTTCGCACCATGGTCACGAGACGTCACTCCAAACGTAAGTTAAATAAGGAACATATAATTTTCACGCCTCCTGAGCGCTATCCTGGAGCGAGCTGCTTCAGTTTTTTAAGGTATATGGAAGTCATGACATTCAGTCACCTAACACTTCATCTGAATTTCAAGTATAGTACTACGAAGTGGCCCGTAAACACATTTATCGTTACCCCAGACAAGTCGTCCGGCCCTAAGTAGCTGCGGGCAATCATCACCAATTCGACCTCATATTTTGAGGGGAAAAAAGCACACTTGAAAAATACCAGCCCCAGCAATCGGCTCAGCGCGAAAATTTAGGCCGTAATTCTGCTAGTACCCATACGACCTTTCAAATATACAGCATTTAAATTTTTCTCCCACCGGTTCTTTGTCACTCACTCCGCCCTAATGCAGACGCCTAAGGCAGAGCGCGAAGTACTGTCCAGTGGAGCGAGTAAGAGGTTTGTGAAATACTTCCGTAACGTGCCTTGTTCTTTAGGTCAAAGTAGCTTATCACAAAGGTTTCTTTGCTTTGAACATTTTTATGTTGTGATTCACAAATGCAGTGTAAATTAATGAAACGAATGAGTGTGTCAATTAAGAAGCAGCGGAGGTCTATTTCACTACTAACTCCATTGTTATGCGTTATTTTCTTTGGATTTTAAAGCTGACAATATTAAAGTGAATACATATGCAAGAGATGCTTTACCCGCTAACGTGATTGCTATGATTAAATTGCAAATCGAAAATAATTATCTTCATTTCATAATAGTTATTCAGTTACTTAGATTTACTATATTTCTATTCAGGTGTATATAATAATACTCAACATATGTGTTCGTGAGGTTGACATATTATGTGTCCTAGTCACATTAAGTACCTACTTTTGGCGAAGATTAACATGCGTTCTTGAACAAGATTTCATAAAACATTTGGCAGATGTATCCACCTCCTCCCTCCTCTTCCCTCCCCTTCAGCATTCCATGAATAGAAGGGCTCTGGCTAACACTATGTTGTACACTTCGCGCTAGGGCTTCAGACGGCTGCAGTGCGGCGGAGCGACTGACAAACAACTCGCGCTCGTGAAATTTAAAAGCCGTTCGTCAGAAGGTCGTAACTGCGTGCTATCAGAATTATGGAACAGATTTTCGCGCGGGATCGATCGCTGGGGCAGATGTCTTGCATGGCTGTAAGGGACAGTCAAATAAGAATGATACAGATGCAAAATAAAAGCACTATGGGACTTAACATCAGAGGTCATCAGTCCCCTAGACATAGAACTATTTAAACCAAACTAACCTAAGGACATCACACACATCCATGCCCGAGGCAGGATTCGAACCTGCAACCGTAACAGCTCGGTCACAACGGGCGGCCAGATGCGAAACAGTAAGTGAAATATTCATTATTCCAAAAGTAATCGCCATTACTGCTAATATAGCTATCGCACTGCGAGACAGGACGTTTAACGCCTTTATCGAAAAATGTTTTCGGTTGCTTACGGAACGATATTGCCCGCCTACAAATTGCCACTGTTGTTTCGAGTACGCTGCAGAAGTTTCGCTGGGTAACAGTTACACATCCTTCATGCACACCCGACCTCTCCTCATGCGACTTCCATATTTTTGGAGGTCTGAAGAAAGACTTTCGCGGCAGTCGATTTACTCTCCTGGGTACAATCATTGTTTCGTAGGCAGTCGCAAACATTTTTCCATGGGCGCATTGACCTCTTGTCTGAGATGATTATATGAACAGTTATGGCAATTACTTTTGAAATAATAAACAGTGAACGTATTTTTTCCCGATCTTTCTCTTTTTCATTTGAGTGTCGTTATACGGGGTGTTCAAAATGTCTCTCCGCAGTGCTATACGATTGTTAGCTGCGCGTGCCATATGATTTTTCGGCTGCCTGGGTTACTTCCCTTCAAGTGAACTCTCCCAACATTCCACGGTTTCGTTTATCTCAGTAAAAATGAATATTTAGTAAATAATAACTTGTATTTCACTGAGTTTCATTTCGGTATATTCACTGCGGCATACGGCACGCGCGGCTAACAATCATATGGCACTGCGGAGAGACTTCTTGAACAACCCGTACTTTCTTCTCCTTGAAGTATGAGGTCGGGTTGGTGATGTTTGCTTGTTAGTACTACCATGTTGAGCAGGGCGGGTCGCTAGTTTAAATTATAATTCCTGTCGTAGCAGACTCGAACGAAACTGACGTTCTCCGGCCCGAGTGGCCGAACGGTTCTAGGCACTACACTCTGGAACCGCGCGACCGCTACGGTCGCAGGTCCGAAACCTGCCTCGGGCATGGATGTGTGTCATGTCCTTAGGTTAGCTAGGTTTAAATAGTTCTAAGTTCTAGGGGACTGATGACCTCAGAAGTTAAGTCCCATAGTGCTCAGAGCCATTTGAACCATTTTTGAAACTAACGTTCCATACCCGTCAATGGTTTAAATATCACTCATGAGTAAGCACTTCAAAATGGCACATAGCTGGAACCAGCTAAATGTCTGAAATAAATGAGTGTCTAAAGCTAGATTGAAAATGGATTTATCTTTTCGTACATTTGTGACTGTGGCATCCGATACCAAAGAAATGATAGCGATTTGCAGAATTTGTGTACTTTTTACTTTATCTGCTTCAAGAACCTTACTTAAGTGGAAACAGATAGTAAAAAAAATGTAAATGTCGTGTGACTAGGGCCTCCGGTTGGGTAGACCGTTCGCCGGGTGCAAGTCTTTCGATTTGACGCCACTTCGGCGACTTGCGCATCGATGGGGATGTAAGGATGATGATTAGGACAACGCAACATCCAGTCCCTGAGAGGAGAAAATCTCTGACCCAGCCGAAAATCGAACCCGGGCCCTTAGGATTGACATTCTGCCGCGCTGTCCACTCAGCTACCGGGGGGCGGAAGAAATAGATAGTGAAAGAAAGAATAAAAAATAGTAGCGCAGATCTAGCAAAGGTACTACATGAAACGTCATATCCTTAGGTAGCGTAGGTGGACTGCACATACAGGTTGAGAAGGGGTAAGGAAAGGAGAATCTGCGACAGAGAGCAGCGGTCGCCTGTTTTGTCCGAAAGCTTTCGTCATAATTACCGTCTCGGAGGCAGTAATATCCGTTAAAAGCAGCTCCGGGGCCAGAACAAATGGGAACAAAAGGCGGAAGGAGTGATGCTGGCTGGCAAAGTGCCCACGCAGGACAAGGCAGGGAGGGGGGGGGGGGGGGGGAAGCGTTCTTGATGAGCTCCTGCGTCATCCCACCCCCCTCCCTCCCCATCCTCCAACCACCGTCCCTTCCTGGAACACCACATACTGCTCCGTGAGATTCCACTCTCCTACAGACCCACCGGATTCAACAGATTGTCACAATCACCACTAGCGAGTGCCGACGGCTGAGAATTAGCACTTACTAACCGAAGAATTTCAAATGGCTCTGAGCACTATGGGACTTCTGTGGTCATCAGTCCCCTAGAACTTAGAACTACTTAAACCTAACTAACCTAAGGACATCACACACATCCATGTCCGAGGCAAGATTCGAACCTGCGACCGTAGCGGTCACGCGGTTCCAGATTGAAGCGCCTAGAACCGCACAGCCACAACGGCCGGCAAGAATTCCATCCTGTAAAAGTAGCAAGGGTGAAATACAGGGAGTGGACTTGTACAGGTTTTATGGAAGTCGAAGGACATGGAAGGGCAAGCAGTAGCTCAGTAGGAAGTGGACAGAGCTGCAGCCTACCCCAGTGATGTTATTCAATCCATAAAACGAGCGAGTTGTGAGGGAAAAGCAGGGAGAAATTTCAGAAGGAAATTACAGTTCAGGGAGTAGAAATAAATCTTTGAGGCTGGCTGATGGAATTGTAATTCTGTCAAAGACGGCAATGGATGCGGAAGAGTAGCTGAACGGATTGGATAGTGTCTTGAAAATAGGTTATAAGAAGAATGTCAACGAAACTAAAACAACGGTAGTGGAATGTAGCCGAATTAAATCGGGTGGTCTGAAGGTATTAGATTAAGTAAAGAGACATTAAAAGCAGTAGATAAGTTTTGATATTTGAACACCAAAAGAAGTGATGATGCCAGAAATGGGTGGGATATAAAATGTAGACCGGCAGCGCCAAGAAAAGCACTTCTGAAAAACTAGTTAATGTCGAACATAAATTTAAATCTTACCAAGTGTTTGCTGGAACTATTTGTACCGAGCGTAACTTTGTACTTATACGAAACGTGAACGATAAACTGTTCAGATAAGAAGAGAATAGAAGAATGCTGCAGATCCGCTCTAATAACTAATGAGGAGGTGCTGAATCTAAATGAGTAACAGATAATATATGGCAGAACCTGACGAAAAGAAGGAATCGGTTGACAGGTCACATCCTCAGGCGTCAAGTAATCGTCGGTTTAGTGATGGAGGACAGTGTGGGAAGTTGTTAGGGAGACCAATGCTCGCGGTTAAAATGGTTGTAGGTCATGGTAGTTATGCAGAGATGAAGGGTCTTACACAGGACACATCAGCGTGGATGCATAGAACACCACAACAACAGAGGCAATCTATCACTCATAGGCGTTTTTTCAGACTATATCAATACTCCATAAGCTACTTTGCGGTGTTCATTCCACCCCCCCCCCCTTCCTCCCAGCACCTCACCCACCCACACCAACCGCAACCCGGTTCCCTTCGCGAATGGAGCGGCGGAGGATGACTCGGTAAGCCTTCGTGTCTGCTCGAATTTGTCTCCCTTTACCATCATGTTCCTTTCGCAGCAAGCTTGTTGGAGTAAGTAATATTTTTACTGACTTCTTAGAACTTTTAACATTAAACCATCGTGCTGTCGTTGCTCCACAACTCGTAAAGTTCGTAAATATTTGAAGAAACTCATATTTGAGCAAGTTCAAGAGCTGCTGATTCAATGAACCTTTAGTCACCACTAGTTTCGATCAGCCGAGCGTCAAGAAGTACCTTTATAACAACGGAGAAAACGCACGAGGTACCTTTGATCATCTATGAATGCAAGAATACGCATGAGCATGTTCACCACATGTGTTTGCCTGAATGTATTTCATTTGTTTCCTCAGTTGTTATACAGGCTCCTGCTGACGATCGGTTGATCGAAACTGGTAGTGATCTGTTTCATGAATAGCTCCTAGTGGCTCTTAAAAATAACTTACTTTTAATAGCAAAACTCCCCGTGACGCACAGTGCTTCTGTTTCCTGAAGCTCCCTCCGTGGTTTCTAAAAGTATCACAAACGAAACGTGCTTCTCTTCTTTTTATGTAGACTATCTTCTCTGTTAACGCTACCCGCTTTCTCACTAGCAATACTCAAGCATCACGGTAAAAGTGAGGTATGAGCCATTTATTTAGTGGGAACATTACATTTCCTTGCAGCTCCTCCAGTGAATCTTAGTCTTGTATCTGACTATCCCGTAAACAGTTTTCTTATGTCGTTACACTTAAATTAACTCCAGCTGCATATTGACAGACAATTTAACTTAATGTTTCCCTTGATTCAGCATAAATTGTGTAATCGATCAATGACAATAATTTGTCCACGAAAAGTAAAATTTAATTACACAGAGATGACTGAAGTCATGGGGTAACGATATGCACATATAAAGATGGCGTAGTATCGCGTAAACAAGGTATAAAAGGGCAGTGCATTGGCGGAGCTGTTATTTGTACTCAGGTGATACATGCGAAAAGGTTTCCGACGTCGTTATGGCTGCACGACCGGAATTAACAGACCATGAACGCGGAATAGTAGTTGGAGCTAGATGCATGGGACATTCTATTTCGGAAATCATTAGGGAATTCAGTAGTCCGAAATCCACAGTGTCAGGATTTGCCGAGATTACCAAATTTCAGGCGTTACCTCTAAGGACATCGCTGTGGCCGGTGAACTTCACTTAACGACCGAGAGCAGCGACGTTTGCCTGAGGTTGTCAGTGCTAACAGACAAGTAACAATGTGTGAAATAACCGCACAAATCAATGTGGGACGTATGACGAACGTATCAGTTAAATTTGGTGTCAATGGGCTACGACTGACGTGGGTGCCTTTGCTAACAGCACGATATCGCCTGCAGTGCCTCTCCTGGGTTCGTGACCATATCGGCTGGACCCTAGACGAAAACTGTGACCTGGCCAGATGAGTCCCGATTTCACTTGCTAAGAGCTGACGGTAGGGTTCGACTGTGGAGCAGTCCCAACGAAGCCATGAGTCCAAGTTGTCAACAATGCACTTTGGAAGCTGGTAGTCGCTCCATAATGATGTAGGCTGTGTTATCGTGGAATGGACTATTTCCTCAGGTCCAACTGAACCGATCATTGACTGGAAATGGCTATGTTCGGTTACCTGGAGGCTATTTGCAGCCATTCATGGACTTCATGTTCCCAAACAACGATGGAATTTTGATGGGTGATGTCACCGAACCACAATTGTTCGCGAATGCTTTTAAGAACATTCAGGACAGCCCGCGCGAATGATTTTGCCACCCAGCTCTCCCAACGTGAGTCGCATCGAACATTTGTGAGACGTAATCGAGGTCAGTTCGTGCACAAAATCCTGCACTGGCAGAATGGCTCAATATTTCTGCAGGGGACTTCCAACGATTTGTTGAGTGCGTGACACGCCCAGTTGCTGCGCAGCGCTGGGCAAAAGGAGGCCCGACACGATGTTAGGAAGTGTATGTTTATGCTCATCTCTCCACAGAGTGTCGTTCCTCTCCATTTCTTCCTGAATTTCGTTGAAACTGTCTGGGTTACGACTTCCCCACTTGCCTATGTAGTCGTACAACAGCATAATCCACAAACACCTTCCTAAAGACGTATGAACAGAGTCACTTTTGCACTCCATATAGTGAATGACAACACTCCTATAACCTTGTGATAGAGTATGCCGGAAGCTACTTTGGCACACGACGATTTCGCCCCGTTTTTCATAATGCTAGCAAGCGCTACGACGTCATGTCTGCATTGAAGTTGAAGGAGGCTAGTTATAAGGGCTGTTGTGATTGTAGCATCTTGTGCAAGCTGGACAGATAAAAAATTATCCTAAAAATGTGTCTACTTGGATATTCATAATCGGCAGCTGATGACGGGTCTGGTGGTCTAGCGGTAAAGCACGTGTCTGGGAACCTTCAACTCTCAACAATATGAAGAGTCGCTAGATACGACACGTTCTTCGGCTTCCACGTTAAACTGTAGGTCCTCTTTGCCAGGTTGGATAGGTGCGGCAGGTTAGGGATACGCATGTCGCCGAAATCGCGTGCAACTGAAAGACTTGCAGCGTGCCACTGGGCCACAAAAAATTATTATATCGTCAGCATATCGACGATAAATTTGAAATTTTCTCGTTTTAGCATATAACTTTCGACTGTCCTTCCGAACGAGGTTTCCCTATCCAGAATTAATATAGTTCCCCTTCTACGCCATCTCTGAATATTTGTATCACAATTCCGTAAATACTAAGTTTATTTTTGTCGGTTTGTAGTTGTATTCGATCTAATTTAGATAGTTTTGATTCAGACCGCGTTGAAAGTAATACGAAGAGAAACTTGTTTCAGATTTGGTATTGCTTCCTAGAATAATTTGATAGCGAAAATAGTAGTAGATGGAAAAAAACTGTAGATGTGTAAAAGCAGTAGAAAATGCAAAATATGTTAAGGAGATGGTGAGATTAGCTATGCGACGGATTAGTGAGCGCTAACAAGCGCGGTTTTTAGGCGGTTTCCCACACTCATTTAGGCAAATACTGGGCTGGTTCCGAATCTCTGCTTAAGAAGATGCGATCACACACACATACAAACACAAACAACAAAGTTTACACGATTCACACACTCCACTCCCTTAACTGAACCGATGACTGTAGTGAAACCAGCCAAAAAGTTAAAATAAAATAATTGTGCTAAATCATGAAAACCAACGGGCCCTGAATGCCAGAGTAAACGCTAGGAAAGAGAGAGTGTAACACTCATTTAGTTCGATAAATACACTGGAAGGTACTTAAGTGTGGTTTGCAGAATAGTCTCGTAAATGTAGTTGTGGCGATGGAAAGTGTGGCATAGGAAGGGAATAAAGTGAAAGTTTGTAGTTCTTCAAGTGGTTTCCACTATTGTGCTATCTCGCGCAGCCCCATAGAATAACTAAAAACCATTCGAACTGATTCCACGACAGTAGTTATCGACATTATGGCGACTCAATACATGATGACGGAAGGGAGCATATGGTGTTTTGCGAAGCGCAGATGAACACCTATTAGGGGTAGGGGGTAGGGGAGGGAGTGGTAGGGGAGGATCTAGATGATTTTGGTAGGAAGGCCATTCGTGTGTTGGGGAATGATACGGTGTATTGTGTGTGCGTGTGTGTGTGTGTGTGTGTGTGTGTGTGTGGTGGGTCGCCGACAGCCGAGGCCACAGGGTGTGGTGTGGATTGCTGGCGCCAGCAGCGGTCGATAGCAGCCTCACGTCCTAGCCGCTCCACCAGCGCGTTTGCTGGTTCTCACTGTTGGCGCCAGTTTTCTTTCGGACCCTTCTCGCTTTTGCCGAGTCCGGACATTTCAGGGTACGGCATTATTCTGCTGCTAAGATTATAGCTTCTAGTCTCTTCCTCAGTTTTGATAGAAAGGAAACGGAGTTTAATTTTTCACTTGCAGATAAGATCTATTCTGCGAAGACAGAGAAACAGCTCTATAATGGTCACAACATGCCGCACATATTGAGCGTGCGAAACCCATAATGCATTGAAAGTGGTGCTATAGTCGGCGCACGAGCGATGACACACAGCATCTCAGGGCTAGTGATGAAATGGGGATTTTCCCGTAGGACCATTTCACGGGTGTATCGTGTATATCAGGAATCCGAACGAAAGAACGTCAAATCTCCAACATCGCTGCGGCCGGCAAAAGATCATGCAAGAACGGGGTCAACGACGACTGAAGAGAATCGTTCAACGTGGCAGAAATGCAATCCTTCGACAAGTTGCTGCAGATTTCATTGTGTCAGCGTGCGAACCATTCAACGAAACATCATCGAGATGGGCTTTCGGAGCCGAATGCCCACTCGTATACCCTTGATGACTGCACGACATAAAGCTTTACGCCTCTCCCGGGCCGGTCAGCACCGATATTGAACTATTGATGACTGAAAGCATGTTGCCTGGTCTGACGAGTCTCGTTTCAAATTGTATCGAGCGGATGGACGTGAACGGGTATGGAGACAACCTCATGAATCCATGGACCCTGCATGTCAGCAGGGGCTGTTCAAGCTGGTGGAGGCTCTTTAATGGCGTGGGTCGTGCGCAGCTGGAATGGTATGGGACCCCCTGATACGTTTAGATACGACTCTGACAGGTTCATTCTGTCTGATCACCTGCATCCATTCATGTCCACTGTGCATTTCAACGGATTTGGGCAATTCCAGAAAGACAATCCGACGCCTCATACGTCCAGAATTGCTACAGAGTGGCTCCAGGAACACTCTTCTGAACTTAAACACTTCCGCTGGCCACCAGACTCCACAGACATGAATACTATTGAGCACATCTTGGATTCTTTGCAACGTACTGTTCAGAAAAGATTTCCACCTCTCGTACTCTTACGGATTTATAGACAGCCCTGGTGTCCGTTCCCTCCAGCACTACTTCACTATTTCAGACATTAGTCGAGTCCATGCCACGTCGTATTGCGGCACTTCTGCGTGCTCACGAAGGCCCTACACGGTATTAGGCAGGTTGGCCAGTTTCTTTGACTCTTCACTGCATGAAGGCCAAGGTGCAAAATGTATTGCCTTTCAATAGACTGGACTAATATGCGGGGGAACAGAGATTCAAGTCTCTGCCTGGCCATCCAAACACAGGTTTTCTGTGAATTCCCAATATTACTTATGACGATGCCGGGATAGTTTCTAGAAAACAGACGCAGCATTGGAATCAACGACTTGGTAAATGTAGCCTTCGACAGAAGACAGAATACATGGAGTGTGGGATTCAAACGGAAGGAACCATCTAAGTCGGTGTAGAAGACCTGAAGAAAGTGGAGCATCTCAAATATCTTGGCTCACTCATATGCACTTATGGTGAAGATCTACGGGATGTCAGTGCCCGTGTAGCCTGGATGAAATGGCGCCAGGTGATCGACGTCCTGTGTGATCGCCCGTGTGGCTTTATGCCTTAAGTCAAAGGTTTATCGGACTGTAGTACACCTAATCGCACTTAATGGGTCGGAATGTTGGCCAACGAGAACAGCAACGAAGCATGAGCAGGCTCACCACGTATAGAAATGCATATGCTCCGACGGTCCCTTGGACTTACCCGATTTGTCGACGGCGACTTGGCGTTGCACCAACCTCAGACAAACGACGAGGAAGCAGGTTAAGACCGTACGGACATATCATGCGCGGTGAAACAGACTCGGTGTCAAGAACAGCTATAGACGTGGACATAAATGGCCGACGACCTCACGGCAGAACCAAGACACGTTGGATGAACTGCGTCAAGAAGGGTATGGAATTAATCAATGCCAGCTATGAATATGTCCTTGACAGACCAAATGGAGTGAGACGTGTCAACAAACGGACCCTGCTAGCGCGGGATAAACGCTAAGAAGAAGAAGAAGGTACGCTCTACTGGACGGGGAATTTTGTACAGAAACGAAGGTAACATCAGGCTTATATGAGTTTTGATGACATCAGTGCACGAGAGGACTTCAAAATTCAAGTTACACATGTCTTCCCGCGCCAAGACCACTACGCAACGAAAGTGACGCATTGCTAGAGGAAATTCATGTTCTCGGTTTCCTCCGAACGTAGTTCTACTGCGGTACTGGTAACAGGTGCATCACAGTGTGGTTTCGAGACGACGCGGCCACTGAAAATGTACCTCAAAGTTGAGGTACGCGAGACAGTACATTTTTATTTGGCTGTAAGCTATTACCGTGACTTGGTGGCCTAAATAAAGTTTGGGAAAAATAAGAGCGTTTAATAAAGTTTTCCAATTTCTGAACAGTCATTTATCTTTTAGTCGAAAGTATATAAACGTGACTTCTCAGTTATTGCCTTGAATTGTCAACCGAAACTGTGGAAGGCGGTTGAAGGCAGATTTGTTGGAAGGTTTCTAGGAAAGTGCGATGCATCTGTAAAAAGTATCGCATATAAACCACTAGTGCCTGTTGAGCCCTACTTGCAGGCATGGCAACAGACATAAAGTCAATTCAGAGACGTGCTACTGCGTCTTAACAGATCGGTATAACCCATAAAAAGTTAACAGTCATGTTCCTGGAACTTAAATAGGAACTACTAAAAAAATAATAAAATAAAGGCGTCATTATTGTCCGAAACTTTTGGAGAAAACTGGGACACATATTGACAGTCATATTCCCGCCTCAATACACAGATAGAACAGGACAGAAAACGGATAGTAATGGTAAGATGGCAAGGAGTAGCCTCCACCATGGAATGTAAAATGGCCTTCTCAAATATGAGGTGAAACCGGTCTCGACCGACAAAACGTCGGAGATTAGTCAGGGACCCGTCGTGTCTGCTGGCCCGTTACAGTTTGAGTTGTTACCCCCACTTATCTTTGTTTTTGTACTGCAATGCAGATATCTGTACAAAACGAAAACGTCGACAGAATGTCATCTGTGTCATTTTTGTAAACAAATGTATTCCATTCACAAAAGATACTCACTGATGACAATAGTATTGCGTACTTCACTCTTCGCCCTCAAGTTTGCGTTTAGTACTTCTCTGTTCTGCCGCCGTTTTTTCCCAGTAAAGTTGGTTGTTCTTTAACAATGATACACAGCACAGCTGCCGACATCCACCTCGTGTGCGGGTTCACTGATTGCACGATATGCTGAGGTGTTCTTGCAGCTACAGCAACATTAACTGCATTCCGGGATGTCGCCTACAGCTACTGCTACCCGGCAACACAGATGTGACTGGCAGGTTGCTTCACAGCAGAACAACAGGCTCCACAACGCGGGCTGGCAGGCACAGCGTGTCAACACGGGCTGGATTCTACTGGGTGAACCAATTAAAAGTGCAGCAACCCACATAGGTCCAGTGTGAGTTGTAATTACAGTACGGCAGCGAAACTTGGTAGATATGCTAATGAGTTAATGCGGTACTGATTAAATCTGGAAAAAAAAATTAGTTCCAATTTTGGCCACCAGATGCAAATCAGGCCCTGTACGGCATCTCGTCAACATCTCCGTGGCTCGTTTTGAACAAACTGTGTAAGCGGTGGTTAATAAAATCATCAATATTATACCTTTCTCCCTCGTTTGAACTTTTCTGCCCTCGTCCTGTTGCTAATCCACTACATACGATAACATTTCTGTATGTCTTCCTTGTATTCACAGCGCCAGAATTGCATCTGGTGGCTAAAACTGAAAATAATTTTTTTACAGCGTAAATCGATTCTGAATTAACGTATAAAGCCTAGTTTACACTACGACACTAGGTTGCCGGCAACTGCGCTACCGCCAACTGCGCATGCGCGCCGCGCGTTTGCGCAACTCGTTGGTGAAACTAAACACTTTCGGCGTATTCCAACTTTGGCCACACTAGTTGCATTAGTTTTGAGGTTATGTGTGTTCGTAGAGTGTAGGCAAACTGAAATATGAAGTGGGGAACGGAGAATAAAGTTCGATTTTTGGATATCTATGCTTTGCATAGGTGTTTGTGGGATTTCAGTGATGCTGATTACAAAAATAAGCAACATATTGCTACCGCTGAGACCATCATGTGCTATCATAACATAGATGGTTTGACGATATCTGAGCTTCAGGGCAAAATTTATTGAGTTAGGAGCACATATACAACCGGATTAAGAAAAATACAAGCAAGTGTAATTCTAGCTGTGGCAATGCTCTCGTCTACAAGACTAAAATCCCATCGTTCGAGTTGGCCAACTCTTTGTTAAGGAATATTGTCGACAGCAGGGAAGGCTATACAAATTCAAGAAGAGGCATTCTTCATTCAATATTCATCTACTTAAAGCGTCGCTGCAGTGCTCCCCATTCACTTATGTTGGAATTTTGAAATATTGCCACTGTACAGATCTATCTTCAAGACAGTAGTTTGCAAACCATTCTCTTCTTAATGCGGCTTGCTTTGAGTAATTATTGTTGCTAATGTTAATAATTATTACTGTTAATGTTAATAATTATTGGTGTTAATGGAAAAGCGTCATCACCAACTAAAACCGTATCTTACAGCATGCCCAGTGTTCTCGATTGTAATGCACTCAATATGATATGTAACTGCAGTTCTGGCGACAGTGCTTCATGCATTACAGTACCTTTATTCCTTATCGCATAATTAACTCTATTTACTCGTAGAAGAAACGTGAACAGTTCTGGTGTCATTCTAAGATAATTAAAAAAACTTCTTGGGCTTTCCAGATCTATCTTCAAGACAGTAGTTTGCAAACCATTCTCTTCTTAATGCGGCTTGTTTTGAGTAATTATTGTTGCTAATGTTAATAATTATTACTGTTAATGTTAATAATTATTGGTGTTAATGGAAAAGCGTCATCACCAACTAAAACCGTTTCTTACAGTATGCCCAGTGTTCTCGATTGTAATGCACTCAATATGATATGTAACTGCAGTTCTGGCGACAGTGCTTCATGCATTACAGTATATTTATTCCTTATCTCATAATTAACTCTATTTAGAAGAAACGTGAACAGTTCTGGTGTCATTCTAAGATAATTAAAAAACTTCTTGGGCCTTCCGTTATAAATTATTTCAGCAAGGATGCTGAGCAACGGAGCTGACGTCTTTTCTTCATCCAGCCACGAATCGAAACACGTTTCTTTTTTTTTTCTTATGCAGAGATTCCACGCGACAAGCTTTAACTCCGTCACATCTCTTGCGACGTGCAGCTGCCAATTCATTTCAGACACGACTCAGGGACCCACAAAACGACGAAACTGAAATGTATACTGGTGTCGCTGTGTCTACAGTCATATATGAAACCACTTGCGTGCAACTCATTCCACGCAACGAGTGGCGCAACCCAGTGTCGTCGTGCAAACTAGGCTTTAGCATGCCTACCAAGTTTCGCTGCCATACGATAATTACAGTCCACTCAGGACCACTGTGACTAGGTGCAATTTATTATAATCTAGCGGTGCTTCAGCACAGCGGACGACCAAAACACACAGGTGCCTTTGTGAGTTACCGTACAGCAGCCGCAATGAGAAACATGCGGAGTCGGCCTCACCCCCCGCCTTCCGTGTATCGCTGTTATAGTTGGAGTCACGAACGATGGCGGTCGAGTTTAGGCTTGTCTTGCACACCTACTTCACGTATTCTCCGACAGCCAATGAGCGTTCAGTAGTGTTTTGAGCGCTTTGCTGTGAAGGCCGTAGCTAATGTGAGCATTAACTGTAATCGTAGCCAGTTGTTTAGTCAATTTCGATTCCATTTGTTGCGAACTGTTACCGCTGATTGCGGGGGTAAGTGATAAATTTTGCATAAGCAAGCGAGAGACATAATTTTGAGGATATACGCTTTCTTCCAGGGGAAAAGGTGCGTGCGCGTACCGCAACTGTCGCTTAGAATCGTCAACAATGCAATCTCCGTCCGTGCCTCGGCGTGCGCGAACCGCCATCGTTCGTGGATCGGACTATATCGGCGCTACATTTGTAGACACTACCTCGCGTCTGGAGAGAAATTGTCTGCCAAGCACAGTTCTGGTATTCGTCTGCTGGGTGTGCATTGAAGGCGCCGCTTGGCCGATAGCAAGCAGTGCCAGTCGCCGCTCCAATCGAGGATGTGCTCAGCGCTGCGCCGAGGCTGTTCCAACTGTAGCTACAAGCAAGGAGGATCATCACAGCAGCACTGCGAAGAGCTTCCAGCAGCCGCAGCCGGAGCTTCCACCAAAGACTGTGCTCTGGTACGGTATAAGTCGATTGCTTTGATTCTGTGATAGCACTCAGTAACTATATTCTTTGAATAATTTCTGTTTTGCCAGTCATCGTCAACGAAAACAAAGATGGAAATGAACGTATGGCATCGCAGGCCGGCCGGGAGGCCTCATCCGGGAAAGTTAGGCCGCCAAGTGCAAGTCTTATTTTAGTCGACTCCAGATTGGGCGACTTGCGCGCTGGTGATGAAATGATGATGAGGACAACACAAAACCGAGTCCCCGAGTGGAGAAAATCTCCAACCCTGCTGGGAATCGAACCGGGGCCCGTTTGCATAGGAGGCGTGCACGTTACTACCCCGTTAAGCGGCCGGACAGCGTCAACGAACTAATAACGTCATATACTTATAACTTCTTTTGAAAATTTTTATAGAATTGTGTCCCCAAGGATATAATTTGTAAATCTCATTTTCCATGCTTTTTTTTTCTTGTAATAAACAGATATTTATTAATACCACATGGAAATCTTATTGCGTATGTAGCTCCACTCTGGTCACATCGGGTATATTCACAGAAACAAAAGTAAGTGGAGTAACGAATCGAATAAAACGTAATTACACCATTACTTCGCAACGAACCATCAGAGATCGCAGGCCTCTCGTAGCAAAATACTCATAAAATATCCCTGAACAATCAATGATATTTTGTCGGCGGAGTTTGCTTTCACCTTGTGTATGTAGATGTGGATTAAAATTCCACAGCCAGCCTGAGGGGCCGAGCGGTTCTGGGAGCTACAGTCTGGAACCGCGCGACCGCTACTGTCGCAGGTTCGAATCCTGCTTCGGGCATGGATGTGTGTGATGTCCTTAGGTTGGTTAGGTTTAAGTAGTTCAAAGTTCTAAGGGACTGATGACCACAGCAGTTAAGTCCCATAGTGCTCAGAGCCATTTGAACCAGCCATAAAATTCCACAGAAAATCTACGCTAGAGGGTTGCTGCAAGAGTAAATTCTACTTCTATATTCTGCAGTCCTATTCCACGAAGCATATGGTGTTGACGAGTCCAAGGGGCTAATGGCAGCCCGCGAAATGAGGCCGTTTCGACCTGCAGAGGTGGCTGGCAGATTGGATTACAAAAGTCAAAGTCTTATTCACATTGTATTTTATTATTAACTGCAGGCCTACATATTTGTAGATATGATGGTGGGTGCAAAGTCGAAACCTGTTATCAGTTTTAATAATAGTAGTGTGTGACCAAGATTAAGACTTTTATAATGTAACTGGCATTTGCCTCTTGGGAAATCGCGGATCTGCCCGTGTCAGTCCGTTGAGCCTCGTTTGAACAGGAGCTAAAGGTGAGCTGCGGTGTGGCGTCACTAATGCGCGTAGGTAGATGTCGGCGTGGGCGCTTCTGCGGAAGCGGGCTGCTAAAAATTCCTCTCCTGCCGGACCTGTCGGTAGCTGAGGTAAAAGCACGGACGCAAGGCTCTGTCCGCGACACGCGTCCCACGCACTGGGTTCTGCAGCTCCCAATCAGGAGCACGAGATGCATTACACAAAAATCAAGCCCACGCAGTTACGCTTCAGTTCTATAAACGCTTTTTCAGGCCTCTAGAGTACTTCTATTATTAATCCACTGGTGGGAACCTGGAAAGAAACAATATACGTTGAAGTTTTCATGGCTTCAGGGACATCGAAAGGCGGACCGAGAGCGACCGGTGACGGCTGTCACACCTTGTCAATGACAGACGATCTCAAACTTGACCGAAATAACTGCTGTGATTGAAAGCAAGTCCAGCTCAACCAGTTTCCGTGCGAGCGTTGCAACGGGAACTGAATGCAGTGGACATTTGGAATCGGGTACTTCGCAGTAGGTCATTCCCCACAGTGGCATATAAATACGCATGTCATCAGTGGACGAAAGAACACAGTGGAGAGTAGCTAGACTGGCGGCGTGTAGTGCAGTCTGAGGAGTCACAGTTTTTTTGTCTTTTGCAAATGATGCAAGGCGCCAAGGGCACCGGTGGCTCAATGAGGGGATTAACCTCCAGCGTGTGGGGTGTGTGTTTCAGTTCAGAGGTGGTTCTGTGGCGTATCGGGGTTCTTCTTCGCAGCATGAATGGACCCGCTCATTCCGTGTACCATTTCCTTTCATCATACGATGTGGGTAGCCTGTAACAGTTTACAGATCCCAACCCCGCAGATTCCGTTTTCAGGCCCAAGCATCGCCTTCAGGCGCCGTATCGTCCTCTTCCTTACGGTGTCATTTGGATGCGGTATGGAGGCGCAGCACACCGCTCACCCTACCCCTGCCAGCTTTGCTGGGAATTGAAACTGGTTCCTATGCAGATACGCCGACCGCTCGGCTACGGAGGTGTATCGAATTAATTTAAACGATACTGAAGGAACTGGGGAACATACCAGAAAGCTGAAGCCTATTAAAATGCTGTGGTGTTCAAAGCAATCTACGGATTAATAGACGTTGAACCTTTTTATGTTGACGAGACTTGCACAGCGTCCCATCAGTTCTGTGACTCACAGAAAACAGTTTTTTTCCATCTGTCATCTCCCGTGTGTCGCCCTTCTATCTGACGCGTTACTTTGTTTCATTTTATGATGGCATTATTCAATGAATCGTTATTTTACTTTCACTAATGAAATGTCATTAATGTTGTTCGTTAATGTTATAACAGGCGTGATACTGAAAGAGAAATAAAGCTGAACACTTTAGCCTCTCCACACACACTAATCAAAACTAAACACGTTTCATGTCAAAAGAAACTTCAGAGTAATTTGCAAGAATTTTCACGTGATAGCTCAACACTAAATGGACATAGTTCAGAGGTGGCAGTGCTATTTGATTTCCTCGCTCACGCCCATAACCGAAACTAAAACTTCGTAATAACTTCAGATTAATTGAAAGGGAATTATTATTTACTGTATTTGATAATGCGCAGTTGAAAATTCTAAGCTTATATCTGCAAACCACATCAAAATCAGTCCATGGTTTGGACCCCAGTCAATTTCAAGCGTAGCGAAGTATGCGAATTGATAGACGAACACGCAACCATGTTTTCTATTGTTGCCAAAGGTCGTCATGAGGAACAATGTAATGAACAGAGACGATGGCGGACTAGGTGATGTAAGTTGCTGACGGGCGCAGAAGAGGTTCCATGTGGAGATGGCATTGTGGCTTCTCGAACCTTCTAAAAGGTTGGAATATATTTATACTTCTGGTTGACACAGAACTGATGTATAGTATAAGTAGGGACGATTAGAAAACATCTTTCCACGTTAGCGACATATTATTTGGCACCCTCCCTCCCCGCCTCTGTAACTGTCTTTCCTTGGCCTGTCGGTAAGCACCACACAGAGATTCCTCTCTAACAGAAAATTCTGTGCAAAAATTTGGGTAATGGCTAGGAGATAAACTCATTCTGGTTCCCTTCGAGCCACGCACGTACGCTGCGAGCTGTATGACACGTCATATTGTATCCTTGACTTCCGGAAAGCGTTCGATACAGTTCCGCACTGTCGCCAGATAAACAAAGTAACAGCCTACAGAATATCAGACCAGCTGTGTGGCTGGATTGAAGAGTTTTTAGCAAACAGAACACAGCATGTTGTTCTCAATGGAGAGACGTCTACAGACGTTAAAGTAACCTCTGGCGTGCCACAGGGGAGTGTTGTGGGACCATTGCTTTTCAAATGGTTCAAATGGCTCTGAGCACTATGGGACTCAGCTGCAGAGGTCATTAGTCCCCTAGAACTTAGAACTAGTTAAACCTAACTAACCTAAGGACATCACAAACATCCATGCCCGAGGCAGGATTCGAACCTGCGACCGTAGCGGTCTTGCGGTTTTAGACTGCAGCGCCATTGCTTTTCACAATATGTATAAATGACCTAGTTAGATAGTGTCGGAAGTTCCGTGCGGCTTTTCGCGGATGATGCTGTAGTATACAGAGAAGTTGTAGCATTAGAAAATTGCAGCGAAATGCAGGAAGATCTGCAGCGGATAGGCACTTGGTGCAGGGAGTGGCAACTGACCCTTAACATAGACAAATGTAATGTGTTGCGAATACATAGAAAGAAGGATCCTTTATTGTATGATTATATGATAGCGGAACAAACACTGGTAGCAGTTACTTCTGTAAAATATCTGGGAGTATGCGTACGGAACGATTTGAAGTGGAATTATCATATAAAATTAATTGTTGGTAAGGCGGGTGCCAGGTTGAGATTCATTGGGAGAGTCCTTAGAAAATGTAGTCCATCAACAAAGGAGGTGGCTTACAAAACACTCGTTCGACCTATACTTGAGTATTGCTCATAAGTGTGGGATCCGTACCAGGTAGGGTTGACAGAGGAGAGAGAGAAGATCCAAAGAAGAGCGGCGCGTTTCGTCACAGGGTTATTTGGTAACCGTGATAGCGTTACGGAGATGTTTAGCAAACTCAAGTGGCAGACTCTGCAAGAGAAGCGCTCTGGATCGCGGTATAGCTTGCTGTCCAAGTTTCGAGAGGGTGCGTTCCTGGATGAGGTATCGAATATATTGCTTCCCCCTACTTATACCTCCCGAGGAGATCACGAATGTAAAATTAGAGGGATTCGAGCGCGCACGGAGGCTTTCCGGCAGTCGTTCTTCCCGCGAACCATACGCGACTTGAACAAGAAAGGAAGGTAATGACAGTGGCACGTAAAGTGCCCTCCGCCACACACCGTTGGGTGGCTTGCGGAGTATAAATGTAGATGTAGATGTATTTCCTGCTAGTAGATGCCATCGTGCCGAGGAAAACCGAACTGCATTTAGCGGTGGACACGGTCCTTAAGAATAGATGTATACTTGTGTTGACCCATCATGCCTTCCCAAATGACGAGATCGCCCAGGCAATGCCACGAAAACATTGTCTACACCGTAAGGCTGGCTCCTGGTTGTAGGGGGGGTCTGCTTTCAGACGTTTCACGCCGTACACGCCAACGGCCAACTGCCCGATGTACCATAAAACATGATTCATCCGATAAGGCCATCTGTTTCCATTTAGAGGACGAGCAGTTGCAGTACTGGCGTGTAAATCCCACCCTTCAGCGCCGATGAACAGCAGTCAGCATGGACGCATGAACGAGGCGTCGGCGGCGGAGGACCATGCGCGGCGGCGTTTACTGAACGGCCGTTAAGGAGACACTGTTAGTAGCCCCTTGATTCATCTGGGCGGTCAGTTGCCCAGCAATTGCATTTATATTCACCCGCAAACATTTCCGCAGCCGTCGTTCACCCCTGTCATCTATGGCCCGTGATGCGCTGGTTTTGGATAGCGCCATTTCGCCAAGCACGGTATAGTTTCCAGAATGAGATTTTCACTCTGCAGCGGAGTGTGCGCTGATATGAAACTTTCTGGCAGATTAAAACAGTGCGTGGGACAGAGACTCGAACTCGGGACCTTTGCCTTTCGCGGGCAAGGGCTCTACCATCTGAGCTACCCAGGCACGACTCACGACGCGACCTCACAGCTTCAATTCTGCCAGTACCTCGTCTCCTTCCTTCCAAACTTCACAGAAGCTCTTCTGCGAACCTTGCAGAAGTAGCACTCCTGGAAGGAAGGGTATTGCGGAGACATGGCTTAGCCACAGCCTGGGGGGATGTTTCCAGAATGATATTTTCACTCTGCAGCGGAGTGTGCGCGGATACGAAACTTTCTGGCAGATTAAAACATCCCCCAGGCTGTAGCTAAGCCATGCCTCCGCAATATTCTTTCTTCCAGGAGTGCTAGTTCTGGAAGGTTAGCAGAAGAGTTTGTGTGAAGTTTGGAAGGTAGGAGACGAGGTACCTGCAGAATTGAAGCTGTGAGGACTGATCTTGAGTCGTGCTTGGGTAGCTCAGATGGTGGAGCACATGACCGCGAAAGGTAAAGGTCCCAAGTTCGAGTCTCGGTCCGGCAAACTGTTTTAATGTGCCAGAAAGTTTCACAGTCTAATTTAACAACGGTGGCAAGCGAGCCGTTTACGTACGCAGTCGTTTCGGAAATCCTTCACCCGAAAGCCAGCGATCACATCCTTTTGGAAGTTTCCATATTACAACGACTGCACTCCTTATATACCCACCGCTGCTAGTGGTGCCACCTGACATCCGTGAGTGATTATTGCAGGTTGGTGTCAAACATAGGCGGTGGCCACATTAATGCGACAGCACCATGTATGATTTAGGCTACAAGGTATTTCACTTTTCATTTGAAAAACCAGGACACAAATACAAAAACCATAATCTGTTTTTACGTTGTTAAATATAAGACACTATTTAACTGGGTAAGTTGTATGTTGCATATGAAGAAAATTCAGCAGGAAGTAGTTAAATTAAAAAAAAATTGCGTTCCGAATAGCTCACTTTCAGCCGTGCAACCAATCTCAGTCGTGCTGGACTGGTCAAACATCTACCCTCCTTTATCGGCTCGTTACAAAGGAAACACTTTCGGCAACCCTCTCGCACGCACATCCAGTGTAATGCTAAATAAATCGGATTCAGAATGCTACTTAAATCCCTCCCTCGCCCTCTTCGGAGCGCCCCCCGCCCGTCTCCCAACCTCTCCTCCCCAACCTCCCTTCTTCCCTTCTCCCCCCTCTCCGCCCCTCCCACCCTTCTTCCGCTAACCTAACCTAACCTAACCTAACCTAACCTTCCCTTCTCCCCCCTCTCCACCCCTCCCTCCCTTCTTCCGACCTCCTTCCTCTGTGCCCCTGGAAGATCCCTCAGTATGCTCATCGTAACCAGTGTGCTACATCAGTCTTGTGTTTGGTGGTGTTCTCCCGTGTGCCAAGAGCTGTGATTTTAATTGTGTGCTTGTCTTGTACATAGTGTTACAATCAGTGATTGTTATGTGCTACGCCGTTCGTCGATACTCTTATGCTCCGGTCATACTTCGCTTCGTGTTTTTTAATTGTCCCAGTGTGTGGCTTTTTGTGTGCACTACTTTATTACTGTTTTTATCTCCATTTTACAGTCGCCCCCCCCCCCCTTTTTGTCTGTTCTCTTCCGTACTGTTCCCCATTTTTTATATCTAAGTACGCCATATTTTCTCCATTCTGTTATTTTAAATGTCTTCTTTGCATAATTACTGTCTTTCGGCTGAAGAGCAGCGCATATGCTTCTGCCAGCCCGCCCCAGATGGGTCATTGAAAGACAATAAAGGAAAAATAGCTACTTAATTATACAGGGAAGCGCACGAAATGTGTTACCATTTTTTTAAAATTTAAACTTTATTGTCAATACAATCTGAAAGGAATATATACTACAATGAAGAGCAGTCTATGGAGATTTGTTCTAACTCAGAACATGCTCAATATGTCCACCATTTCGTTTCCTAACTTCCTTCAAACGAACACTGAAGTTAGTAATTACCCTACGGCACATGTCTTCCGTAATTTCACTGCAAGCTTGAAGAATAAGTCTTCTGAGCTGCCTTAAATCACGTGGACGTTTTTGAAATTTTTTTTCCTTTAGGTACCCCGAAAGAAAAAAGTCACAAGGATTGAGGTGTGGACTATTGGGGGGCCAATTTTGTCCGTCATTGAAGCCACCTGGAAACCTGAGTGAGATGATCCGCATGTCGAAATGCTCGTCTAAAAACTCCAAACTCCAACACAGTGTTTGCAGTATGTGGCCTTTCTCCATCTCGCATGAACCACTGCGTGTTGAAGGGCAAGGCAGTAGCAAGAAGCTGTGGAATGAAGCTATTGCGAAGCATGCTCAAATAACACTCGAAGTTCACAGTTTCTTCAAAGAAAAAGGGTCCAATAAGTCCGTGACTGGAAATTGCCGCCCACGCTGTAATCCTCGGAGCATAATGTTGTTCATCAAGCACTTGTGGGTTTTCAGTGGCCCAAAAGTGTACATTTTGTTTGTTAACCACACCGTCTAAATGAAAATGCGCCTCGTCTGAAAACCAAACGTTGTTGAGAGTTTCTTCCCTATCCTCCGCCCACTGAGCAAACAGTAGTCTCTGCTGCTTGTGTTCTTCAGTGAGCTTCTGTGCACAGGTCATCTTGCATGGGTACATATGGAGGTCACTTTTAAGAATGCGTTGAATGGAGCGTCTGGATATTCCCAGTTGCACTGCTGCCTTTCTACACGATTTCCCGGGACTTCTCTGTACAGCAACTAGTACCGCTTCAGTATTCTTCGGCGAACAAACAGGTTTAGGCCGAGGTCGCTTCGCTTTCAATACTGTTCCTTCCTGTACAAATTTATCGTACAGCCTGTGGATGGTCTTCTTTCAAGGGACCCATTGTGTGTTAAACTGTTGTCGAAAACGCCTCAGAGTCACAACAAGGCTTTTCGTTTCATGAAAAAGTAACACAATTGCCGATCGTTGCTGTGTCGTCAGTCTTCCATTGTAAGCTATTGCTGCTTACTAGTCTCCTAGCTGCAGTATCCTGAATTACACGTCATTTCGTAACTCATTTCTTTTTCCAAGCTCTGCTGGTACTGCTGTAGAGATCCCAGCGGGATATCTAATGTGCGTCGTAAATTGTGAAAGAAACAATTGGTAACACATTTCATGCACCACCCGATATGTTTCACAAAAGAACATTTTGAAATGATTTCAATCTGGAAAGGGCGTTTGGACAGGTAAAATGTTTTCAGTAGTTGATGTCCCACAGCTTAGTTATTGTTTACTGGAAGTCATACTGAACTATCAACAGCGATTACGGCAGGTCATTTTATTTTGCAACCAGTTTCAATCGGAACAGGACATTATCAGAAACGAAATCATAGCAGTTGTTGGCGGCACAATAAGTCATGCAATTTCGATATGTGTTAGTAAAACAATTTATTCTAGAGACTGGAACGAAACAGAGGACGCTGTAGTGTGTGACCAAGAAACTAATTTAATTGGAAATTTGGTTTGTCGTCATGGATTGCATATGGGCTTTATTTGACTTAACTGTGAGGCTGTGAGAGGTATGCGGACAGTATTTCTAGCAAGATCGAAGCGTAGGTCGGAAGGTAGCTTTAACGCTGGTTGGCGAAAGTAGAAGGCGAAGACTGCGGACCGGAAAATCGCGTTTTCCGTAATTATGTAGTTGGGTGGGCACAGGGATAGGGAGCTGAGAGCGGTGCGCACGCTGTATAGAGCTTTATTACTGGGTGAAAATAAACTGCTCAGAATGCCCTGTTTCGCTAATGTTAGATATACAGGACTTAAAATCCCGTCTGAGGTTAATAATTGGCAACCAATGCTGTACAATCGCAATAAAGCCGTTAGATGTTCAATTGACTCTTTTATTAGAACATGTTACGCGTTTCGGGATTACACCCATCTTCAGACATCACAAACTTCAAATCCTTCCTAACCAACCAGGCGTACAGCCATGACAACTCAAAGAAAGTGTCGAAAACATATGACTGCGGCACAAGCAGTCTTGAAGCATACGCCTGGTTGGTTAGGAAGGAGTTGAAGTTTGTGATGTCTGAAGATGAGTGTAATCACGAAACGCGTAACATGTCCTAATAAAAGAGTCAATTGAACATCTCACGACTTTATTGCGATTGTACAGCATTGGTTGCCAATTATTGGCTAATGTTATGCAGCTGAGCTTGTGCTTATAAATTTTAGTTCCACGTTTAAAGAGTGGTAAAAAGGGAAAATCCGGAAATCGACATAAAGTTTATGCTGAGATGACAAAAGTCATGGGATACCTCATAATACCGTGTAGGAGCTCCTTTTGCCGGCGTAATGTATCATCACGACGTGTCATGGACGTAATAAGTCGTTGGAAGTCCCCTGCAGAAATATTGAAAAAAATGGTTCAAATGGCGCTGAGCACTATGGGACTCAACTGCTGAGGTATTTAGTCCCCTAGAACTTAGAACTACTTAAACCTAACTAACCTAAGGACATCACAAACATCCATGCCCGAGGCAGGATTCGAACCTGCGACCGTAGCGGTCTTGCGGTTCCAGATTGCAGCGCCTTTAACCGCACGGCCACTTCGGCCGGCAGAAATATTGAACCATGATGCGTCTATGTTGTTGTTGTTGTGGTCTTCAGTCCTGAGACTGGTTTGATGCAGCTCTCCATGCTACTCTATCCTGTGCCAGCTTCTTCATCTCCCAGTACCTACTGCAACCTACATCCTTCTGAATCTGCTTAGTGTATTCATCTCTTGGCCTCCCTCTTAGATTTTTACCCTCCACGCTGCCCTCCAATACTAAATTGGTGATCCCTTGATGCCTCAGAACATGTCCTACCAGCCGATCCCTTCTTCTGGTCAAGTTGTGCCACAAACTTCTCTTCTCCCCAATCCTACTCAACACCTCCTCATTAGTTATGTGATCTACCCATCTAATCTTCAGCATTCTTCTGTAGCACCACATTTCGAAAGCTTCTATTCTCTTCTTGTCCAAACTATTTATCGTCCATGTTTCACTTCCATACATGGCTACACTCCATACAAATACTTTCAGAAATGACTTCCTGACACTTAAATCTATACTCGATGTTAACAAATTTCTCTTCTTCAGAAATGCTTTCCTTGCCATTGCCAGTCTACATTTTATATCCTCTCTACTTCGACTATCATCAGTTATTTTTCTCCCCAAATAGCAAAACTCCTTTACTACTTTAAGTGTCTAATTTCCTAATCTAATTCCCTCAGCATGACCCGACTTAATTCGACTACATTCCATTATCCTCGTTTTGCTTTTGTTGATGTTCATCTTATATCCTCCTTTCAAGACACTGTCCATTCCATTCAACTGCTCTTCCAAGTCCATTGCTGTCTCTGACAGAATTACAATGTCATCGGTGAACCTCAAAGTTTTTATTTCTTCTCCATGGATTTTAATACCTACTCCGAATTTTTCTTTTGTTTCCTTTACTGCTTGCTCAATATACAGATTGAATAACATCGGGGAGAGGCTACAACCCTGTCTTACTCCCTTCTCAACAACTGCTTCCATTTCATGTCCCTCGACTCTTATAACTGCCATCTGGTTTCTGTACAAATTGTAAATAGCCTTCCGCTCCCTGTATTTTACCCTTGCCACCTTTAGAATTTGAAAGGGAGTATTCCAGTCAACACTGTCAAAAGCTTTCTCTAAGTCTACAAATGCTAGAAACGTAGGTTTGCCTTTCCTTAATCTAGCTTCTATAGTCGTCCATAATTCCGAAAGTATTGCCAGAGCAAGCTGTTGTGGACGAACTCTCGATAGTGAGCCATAAAAGTTCGATGGGATTCATATCGGGCTACCTGGGTGGCCAAATCATGTGCTTGAATTGTCCAGAATGTTCTTTAAATCAATGACGAACAATATTGTGGCTCGGTGACATGACATGAATGGCTGCAAATGGTCTCCAAGTAGCCTAACATAACCATTTAGGCCCCAGCGTTAAAGTAATGAATGAAATTTGGTATTCTCGGCGCAATCCTAACACTGTGTATCTCGGAATACTGAATTCTCTAACGATTTCCGAAATAGAATGTCCCAAGCGTCTAGATCCAACTAGCATTCCTCCTTCAAAGTCTGTTAATTACAATCATGAGGCCATAATCACGTCGGAAACCTTTCCACATGAATCACCCGAGTACAAATGATAGCTGTGTCGATGCACTGCTCTTTTTACCTTCTGTAAGTGTTACTGCCGCCATCTGTGTATCTTCATATCGCTATCCCTGTCCCTATCATCTGATGTGTAAGGTCATCGCAATCCCAGCATTAACGTGGGTCAGAAATGGACACAAATCACACAACAAGAAAACGGAAGCTGCCGGGTTGAGATCTCTGTTACAGGCTACCCACTACCGTTTCGTACACGAAATGAGCGGGTCCATTTCATGCTACGAAAAAGAACTCCGATACGTCACAGAACCACCTCTGACCTGAAACACAACCTCCACCCGCTGGAGGTTAAACCCCTCATTGAGCCGCCGGTGTCCTTGGCGCCTTGCATCATTAGCAAAAGACGAAAAAACTGTGACTCCTCAGACAGCACTACGCGCCTCCAGTCCAGCTGCTCTCCACTGTATTCTTTCGTCCACTGATGACATGCGGATTTACTTGCCACTGTGGGGAATGACCTACTGCGAAGTACCAGACTCCAAATGTGCACTTCATTCAGTTTCCGGCTCAACGTTCGCACGGAAACTGGTTGGGCTGGACCTGCATTCAATCACAGTAGTAATTCCGGTCAAATTTGAGACCGGCTGTCATTGACAAGGTGTGACAGCCGTCTCCGGTCGCTGTCGGTCAGCACATTTTTACGTTCACTCTTCTTACGGCGTGTTTCATGGCTGGAGGATTACATCATTCCTTATTGGAACGTTGGACAGTTCGCGTTGATTCACCAGCAAATTGGGTGTGGGTACGCACAATCACGATAACACCGTTCTGCCATGTCTCTATGTCGAGCCATTTTACTCCGCTCATTCCATACAACCAAATGGTACATACAAATCACTGCCAATGTGAGTGCATTGGAGGGTCACATAATCGCCTGGTATTGATTCTGCACCCTCTACAAAACCTCCAGAGCAACCAATGTTCTCTTTTAGCAGAGATATTATGGCAGCGGACTTGTGTGTGTGTGTGTGTGTGTGTGTGTGTGTGTAAATATTCGCGCCCTAATGATACATCTCTGCAAAGAAATAATAGTCATAACGATGTGGGACACTACATTCAGAATGTATAGTGTTTGATCGATCTAAGAATTGTAAAGGTTTATGAACGACAGTTTATTACTTGCGAAGAAAACAGCATTTGTTAAACGAGAACCGTAATTGCGGATGCTTCCGAGTTTCGCTCATGCAGCAGTAGCAACGAACGTCAGTGCTACACGATATAACGGATCACAGATCGAAACACCCGTGCTCTTCAGGCAGCCGGCGCTGCTTTCGGTGGCCGCTTTCATTTGACTACACATGAGCGCGCTTGTGTTCTCCTGAATGTCACGGAATAAGCGAAGCTGCGGCGCACGGCGCAGCGGAGTGCGATGAATCGCCACTCGTCGCCACACACCAGCCAATTTCGACAGCAGTGCGCGCTTCTACGCCCACACACCAAACACCACGCACACATACACACAAACACACACACACAGTTACAGTAGCCATTCTATGAACGCGAAAGCCTGACAGTGTACAGCCTGTTCTGTAATGAAAGCGAAGCTCCTTTAAAGGGATTTCAAAGCGCCATTCAGACCGTTCATTTTTGTACTGTAAGTTTCAATGGTTCGGTGCTGGTGAAAATTTAATTTTGGGGATGTTCCGCATCATTATAAACGCTCCTTCGACTTAAATAATACTTTTACAGATTTTTTTCTGTTCTACTTGTGTCGGTACTGTGTGGCTAGTACGAGAGCGTTTCAGAGCTGCTCAGTACACTCGAGTGAAATACGATAAGTAGTCAGAAAGTCTTGTTCATCAGCTTGAAAAAATAAAGTTTAGTTATTAACTTTTTATTTGGATGGAGATACATATCTGCAGTCCTCGCACACCAGCGTCACAGTACTGTATTGGGCCGCTAGAGCAACCGATAAAAAATGACGCAAACCATTCATAAAATTGTGTATCGCATGGTAGTTCGATTTAGGCGGTAGCGGGAACGTTGCATCTGTGCCAAGCTACTCCTGGCTGCTAAGGAAGTCATATAGATTGGCCTGACACAGGTGCACTATATTTTCCGCTGCAGAAAACGAAGTACCGCTCTGTACTCCACTTTATAACTACGCTATTTTGTTTCGGCTGCTCTTGCGGCGTTTAACGCTATTGTGGCGCGGGTACCGCGATGTATACTAGCACTACAACGTATCTACGAGCGAACAAAAAATCAATGCAATTTTTTTGAGGTGAGACTTAAAATACGCTCTAATACGAAGTAGAGCGACGCAGCACGAAGGAATTGTTCGAATGGGACGGAAAGTGGTGGGAGACGTAAAGACAAACATACTTTTACAATTTCCGAAAAATTGGATGATTTATTCAAGATTTTATTTATTTATTTAGCGTATGGCTCATAACATCACAGTAAAAATTACAGAAACAACACGATTTAAAAAAAATCACATATGTATAAACAGAACAATAAATAACAGTTTGTATATAAGGACACCACCAATTGTAAATTTACACTCACAGAAGAGCAATCACAAACAAACGTCCAGCTTCGATAATATATAGTCGATTGCCTCTTGGGTCGCCATTAGGAAATTCTGTGGGTCACCCTCATATGCCCTTAGTGGGCATTCCTGCACGATGTGTTTGACCGTCTGTCTCTCAGCGCCACAGTCGCAAGCGGCCGAAGGAAGTTTACCCCATCTATGTAAGGAGTCGGCGCATCTCCCACAGTTGGTTCTGATGCGATTAAGAGTTGACCAAACTTTGCGAGGGCAATCAAATCCTTTTGGTTTTCAAAAGATGCATGGCATACTGTGGCAGTTTACTGCTGTTCTGCTCTCCCATTCCTCTTTCCATCGGTCATTTATTTTAAAGTTGGTTTGGTGCAGCGCCTGTGCGGTCTTTAGTGGAGGATGCCTAGACCGGAGTCGGTTTCCTTGGATGTCGTGAGTATCTTCATGGATTTGTAATTGAGGGTTGGTCATGATTTTTTGAAATTCTCTAACCAGAGCTCCATTTATTCAAGAGAATGAGTTTCACAAGTCTAGCACGTCAATATGGCGTTGGTCCACCTCTGATCGTTATGCAAGCGGTTATTCGGCTTGGAATTGACTGATAGAGTTGTTGAACATACTCCTGAGGGATATCGTGCCAAATTCTGCACAATTGGCGGGTTAGATCGTCAAAATCCCCAGATGATTGGCGGGCTCTGCTCATAATCATCCAAACGTTCTCAATCGGGGAGAGATCCAGCGACCTCCCGCTATCTGCGAGTGGGCATTATGTTGCTGAAATGTAAGCCCAGGATAGCGTGCCACGAAGGACAACAAAACGGGTCACAGAATATCGTCGATGTACAGCTGAGCTGTAATGGTGACGCGTATGACAACCACAGGGGTTCTGCTATGAAAACACATGGCACACACTCACTGTCGGGCCGTAAGGCGGATGACAGCTAGTTTGCTATCCTACCGCCGTCCGGGATATCCCCAGACACGTCTTCGCTCATCATCGGGGCTCAGTTCGAAGCGAGACTCATCATTGAAGATAATTCAATGAGACGCCAGGCCGGTGGCGTGTTTGGAGACGTCAAGGACTGCGATGTGATATCAGACACCCGCCATACGACCGCCATTCCTTTCCATAACAGGATCCTTTTGGTTGCCATCCGCGGTACCCTTACAGCACAGCAGTACGTCGACGATATTCTAAGCCCTCTTTTGTTGCCCTTCATGGCAGGCCCTCCTGAGCTCATACTTCAGCAAGACAACGCCCGCCCTCACTCGGTGGGAGAATTTACTGCTTGTGAAAACCTACCTTGGGCAGTAAGGTCGCCGGATCTCTCCCCAATTGAGAAAGTGTGGAGCATAATGGGAAAGGCCATCAGAGCAGCTCGGGACTTTGACGATCTAACGCACCAATTGGACAGAATCTCAGGAGGGCATCCAACAAATCTATCAATCAATGCCAAACCGTATAACTGCGTGTATCAGGGTCAGAGGTGGACCAGCGCGTTATTAACGTATTCAGTTTGCGAAACTCTTTCTCTTGAATAAATCATCCAATTTTTCTGAAGTTGGAACCATTAGTTTGCCTGCACATGTACCGGGTGATCAAAAAGTCAGTATAAATTTGAAAACTTATAAACCACGGAATAGCGTAGATAGAGGGGTAAAAATTGACACACATGCTTGAAATGACATGGGGTTTTATTAGAACAAAAAAAAAAGTTCACAAAATGTCCGACAGATGGCGCTGGACAGGAAAACGTCAGTGAGTGCGCATGACAATCGTGTATAAAAGGAGCTGTAATGAGAGAGAGAATCAGATGCGCCAGCAGTCGCAGCATGTTGACGTCGCCTGAAAAGGCGCTTTCAGTGAAGCTGTATTATCAGAATGGGGAATGTGCTAGTTCAGCGTTACGATCCTATCGCCATAGGAAGGGGATTCGAACGGGTAAAGGTCCATTGACAAATGCAGCTGTGGCTAGAATGATTTCGAAGTTCGAAGCCACGGGTTGTTTAAAAGATAAAACCCGTAGTGGCCGACCGGGCACAAGGCGTAATGCTGCTGAGACAGTTCAGAAAGAAATGGAGACTGTAGCGGGTTCGTCTATGCACGGGGAAGTCTGCGCTCGTGCAGTCGCACGTCGCACCGGCATTCCATACACTACTGTTTGATTGGCACTTAGGCGTACCCTCCGATGCTATCCGTACAAAACCCATCGGCATCATGAACTGTTACCTGGCGATTTAGTGAAGCGGAGGCAATTTGCGGTGCTACCGAAAATCCTAGAACTGTCGTGGAAACTGCATTGCAGGACGAGAAAGTCACGGTATGGGTTGGATTTACCACATCTACCGTTATCGACCCTTTTTTCTTCGAGGAAATGCGTGATTCTGGTTTGTAAGTGCTATCGTGACGGGTGAGAGGTACGCCGATATGTTACAGAATCGTATCATCCCCAGCCTGGCTGATAAACACCTGCTGGAACGTACCATGTTTATGCAGGATGGCGCTCCACCCCATATTGCTAGACGCGTGAAAGATCTCTTGCGCGCGTCGTTTGGTGATGATCGTGTGCTCAGCCGCCACTTTCGTCATGCTTGGCCTCCCAGGTCCCCAGATCTCAGTCCGTGCGATTATTGGCTTTGGGGTTACCTGAAGTCGCAAGTGTATCGTGATCGACCGACATCTCTAGGGATGCTGAAAGACAACGTCCGACGCCAATGCCTCACCATAACTTCGGACTTGCTTTACAGTGCTGTTCACAACATTACTCCTCGACTACAGCTATTGTTGAGGAATGATGGTGGACATATTGAGCATTTCCTGTAAAGAACAACATCTTTGGTTTGTCTTACTTTGTTATGCTAATTATTGCTATTCTGATCAGATGAAGCGCCATCTGTAGGACATTTTGTGAACTTTTGTATTTTTTTTGGTTCTAATAAAACCCCATGTCATTCCAAGCATGTGTGTCAATTTGTACCTCTCTATCTACATTATTCCGTGATTTATTCAGTTTTCAAATTTATACTGACTTTTTGATCACCCGGTATATCATGTCTACCGATTTCCGGTCCCAATCGGAGAATTCCTTCGTGGTGCGTCTCTTTTTCCTTGTCTTCCTGTGTATTATTACTACTTCTCGCATACCAATACTACAAGAAAGTGTCATTTAACGTGCAAAGAGCTGATTTAGTTGAAAATTCCATTAATGCACAAAATGGTCTGTGAGTAGCGCGCCGGAAGTGTAGCGACAGAATGAGATCAGTGAGTGTAAAGAAGCGTATGGTTGTTGTTTTCGCAAGGCATCCGCGCATGTGCGAGTTCCGAAAGCGCGGAAGAATCATTTTGCTACATGACTGCTGAACCGCTATCCAGAACTGAAGAGATTCGATGGTACTATATACTGGGCGGTGAACGTTCAGAAGACACGAAATTCCCAGGACTGGTTCGATGTAGCTCTCCACGCTAGTCCACTCCGTGGAAGTCTCGTGCATACTATTGCAATAAAGTATTCACTTGACCTGACCTGCTTGCCTTGTTCCCTCTCCCTCTATAGTTTTTACTGTCCAATTTTCCCTCCGTAACCAGCTCACGACTCTTTGATACCTCATAATGTGTACTATCAACGCATTCTTTTATTTTAGTCAAATTGTACCATAAATTTATTTTCTTTCCGATTTTATTCAGTACCTCTTTAAAACTCATCCGATCAATCCATCTAATCTTCATGATTTCAAAAGCCTATGTTCTTCTTCTCTGTTCCGTTCACCACCCACGTTTCTCTTGCGTGTGATGTTACACTCCAGACTTATATTAGGTATTATCATTTTTCTTTTCCTGATCAGCTTTCCTTGCTATCGCAGGTCTGCATTTTATATCCTCTCTACAATTACCATCACAATTAATTTGCTCCCCAAGTAACAAAATTCATTTCCGAATGTATTTGTCTCAGAATCACATGAATTAATTCCACTATATTTCTCTTGTTTTTTTTTTTTTTTTTTTTTAAGTTCATCTTATAACGAGTGATCCATTCAAGTAACTGGACTGTCATCGGGACGTTAAACCCTAAACAGAAAACGGGGAGCTCTAGTGAAAAGGTAAAGCACTAGGGTCGGGGTTACGGTTATTGTAACGTTTTATAGCTCGTTAGGCGCGGGATTCGCACGTTTACGTCGCAATTCCAGCTTTTCTCAGCCTTAACGTCAGAGTATACAACCGTGGAACGAGCAGCGAATATCCGGAGCACCGTGGAATCGCTAGTCAGCAAGGTACTTCTACGCTAGACAATGCTTCTGTTCGTGTAGGCTGCGCACTTGTCTGTAACCAAACGAGGGAATAAACTCAAGCCGTGACATTCACATGCGAGTCACTGCGTGTAAAATCTTATAATCCAGTCTGCAGGCTCGTCTTTTGTGTTTCACGTGCGTTTCATTTAAAACGAGGAGGAAATGGAGTCAAACATGCCGTTTTCTAAAGGCCACATTGATTTTACCTTTTTCGTTGTCATTGTGGTGATTTGAGAACACAGGCCAAAAACCACCGTGAGACAAAACAAGAAGCTGCTCGAATGTACAGGGTATTTCATAGTGTTCGCGACAGACGCCTTGGAGTGATAGATCACGCCATGGAGAACAACTTTTGTTAGAGAAAATTTTTTTGCTGAAGCTTCCCAGCGACGCGATAAATCTTTTACAACTGAAGATGCCCCAGAGACGAGGCAGGGAGTAGGCATTCCGCGACTTTCGTATGCAGGAAGGCAGGAATCTGCTCCGCATACAAGAGGGTAGACCGAGCTTTTAAAATATCTCTCTCCACTTAGAGACACTCAATCTTAACGTTTCATGTTGATAATTACTCTATCAGTTTACTGGGGCAGGAAGTATGGAGCTGCAGCACACCTTCTAGTTCGGTGAAGTCGTCTTAGGGCGATGGCGTGATCTATCACCCCTAGACGTAGTTGCAAATACTTTGAAACGCTACGTTGACACGTAAGCTGTGAGAGTCTGAGTAACATAACGTGTGCTTAAAGTGCTGCGTTGTCAGCGAGCGTTGCAAAGTAAAATTAAAGCAAATACAGCCCTCGGTCGCAAAAATGAAGCTTTTTGACCTAGGTTTCCACCACTGCTAAGAGTACCTTCATGAGACATAAGACATTTAAACTGGCGTGTCACGTATAAAATAAATATCAAGCGATAAAGCTTTAGTCACGAAATTTTAAAATAGAAGACGTAGAAGGCAAGCCACTATGGGCTGCTCACACATGTCGAGCTGCGGTACCGCTTATTTATTTGTGTGGTCCATAGAAATAAAATTCTGGGGATGAACATTTTTTCATCCGTAGAACTCCAGCCAGTTACATCTGGTTCGAGCTGCGGAGGGGACGAGTCGTTGCTCATTGCATAGTGCGGTCACTTTGCACCGTTTTCCACCAACAGCGATCTACTTGCGTTTATTTCGTTTGTAAAATCTCGGTTTTGGAGTGTTAACTATGGTCAAAAGGTACGCCGCATTCTAATCTCATGCTGAATGAGACGCGGTGAAAGGTTGCGGTACCAACTGGTTTGATACGCCGTCGACTACTGCTACAAAAGGCGAAAAACTGGAACGTTTCATTCGTATAGACAGCCGGAAAGACAGTTTGTTTACTGGTAATCGCGCAACAGTCGTACTTCTGTTTCTCAACGCAACGTTGTCGAACGTAGCCGAGCCACGGCGAAGTTGGCACTATTTCGACGGATGAGTTAACGCTTTTTTTGCTTTATTTAATACTTGCTTAGTTCAAGCCTTTCTTGTTTTTGTTGAAGTTTTCTCAAGTTGTTTCTACTGTTGTCATCCTGCAAATTCTAGCGTAGTGATAAATAGACTGATGACCTTAGAAGTTAAGTCCCATAGTGCTCAGAGCCATTTGAATCATTTGATAAATAGAAGTGAAGAGACCTTTGGTTTCCTCGAGTCTGTTGAATGAGTACACGAAAGCCGTTGTGCGATTACAAATAAACGAAATGATGTTTCGGCTATCTGCATCATCGGACCGTCCCAAGATTTCGCTTTTTGAATTAGTTAACGACGATAAGCGAACCACCTCTCAGCAGCCTCTGTCAATGTCTTATGGAGCAAGAGGCCAGATGTTAAACAGAGGAAAACAACTTTAACTAAAATCCCAGTAAAGTGGTGTCAAAAAGCAAATAAACACCGACTGAAAATTTTAGTGATACCATGATCGCTCTGAAAAATGGTGTCTGTCAGAGTGCAAATATCACACTGCACAGTTTCTCGTCCCACATGCAGCTAAGTAATCGTCTTTCATTTCCGGTATTTTGAAGAAGCGGACCATAAATCATACATTTTATGAGAAACGGCATGTATGCACCAGTGTTGCATATCATCCATCCTGTTCCCTTTGTGGGCGATTAGATGATGAAGATACTTCCAGTATATTTCTGTGTGAGCTAGAGTAACAAACGAAAACCTCGAAAATGAGATAAAGAAGGATGACAATAAAGACTGTGCCGTTGAAGGTGTCCCTGAGTCTCCACTTGTTGCGTCGCATTCTGTTTCTAAAATTTTGCCGTATTTCGACATCATTCCCCCACGAAGAAGTGCAGACGCTATGTTGAAATTGTAGCAATTCTGAGCTGCAGCGCCAAAACTGTTTTTATGTGTTGGCAGACATAAGAGTGAACTGATTTAATCTGTGGATGATTCTATTTCCATGCGATATGATTCCACAAACAGATGTGGACACTGTATTCGACTGAACTCACAACTGTAGGAGGCCATTCTGCTAAGGTGAGGTCTCACTAGATGCTTCCCTGTGGCTGTCAGTCGGCAGATGACTTGGCAGACTTCTGGCTGTTAAATCCTAGCCCGACGCAGGAAACAAACATGTGTAGCGAAGATCAGGGGCAGTGCAGAACAACTACACCAAAGCCGCACACACAGCCGGTAAAATCATGGCGACGGTATTCTGGAACTCTGAAGGGGTTATTCTGTTTGATGTCCGCCGTCAGAGTGCGACGATCCACTCTGAACTGTACTGTGCTAAACTTAGAAAACTGAAGAAACGCCTTCAGCATAATCGTCGCCACAAAAATGTAGACAAACACCTCCTTCTCCATGACAACGCAAGTCTGCGCACCCGAGAGCAGCTCACAAAACTTCATTGGAATGTTCTTCCTCATCCACCCTACAGCCCGCATTTGCACCTTCCAACTTCCACCTGTTTGCCCCAATGGAGGATGCACTCCGCGGGACGCAGGAAGTGGGTGATGGGAAGGTTATTGATTCAGCAACACTTTGGCTCATTGGAGTGGTACCATGAGCGCATACAGGCTCTCCCAGTAAAGCGGCGAACGGCCGTCGTATTGAACAGAGATTACGTGAAAAATAGGTTTTTGTAGCCAAAAGAGTGGGGGGGGGGGGGGGGGGGGAGGGACAATATGGCCTATTGGAAATCCGAACAAAACCAACCTGCTTTCAGAAAAAAAAGTGTTGCATTGCTTATTGAACCCCCTTCGCACTAAGTTCTTCGTGTGGGTTACACTTATCTGCAATAGATCAATACACGTATACGACCAATTTTAAAGTTTCATTGCCCGAAACCAGTATTTTGTATCACAATCCTCTCACCTATCTTTCAGACTCGTAAGCACACTGCTATATGTTTTAATTTGTTTGTAGTTAGTAGCTTGGCACCTAGATGAATGGACAGTTAAACCTTCTAAGCGTAAATACGCTCTACACAAATTAACTGATCTAAAAATTAAAATCACATTGGGCTTTTAATTAAATCAGAATTGCAGACATGGGGTAAGAAATTAGAAAGTAATCTAAATTTTCAGCAGCACTATATAATAAGTCGCCCAAGAAGCTAAGAGGAATCGTGGAATAACCGCGTACGAATTAGTAAGGTCTGGATTCATGGTAAGGGAAACTATTGGCAGACACGGAAAGTGAGAGAACCATCAAATTGTGAGAAGATCTGATATTACTTATGAGGTGCACGGATAATCTCCAGAACTCTTCAGGAAACTTAATTGCATCTGGTACAAATAGGACAACTTGGGGGCATTTTGAGATACCTATACTGAACACTTGATAGAAATAATCCAGTAGCGGCAATGATAATCGTAGTGTTTGTGGGTGACCGAAAAGCAACGACAGTTACTCATTTATACATGTTATACTTCACGCAACTTCTTGCAACATTTATAAAGTTCTTTCCTGCAGAATCGTTTCCATCGGTCCTAACGCACTAAGTGTTCACCCCACTGATGTAAAAAGCTTTTCACGTCGTCAGAAATTATGCTATATTTGTTTCACCTTATCTATGATCTGTAAATGCAGCCATTTTAGAACTCTTTTCATTATGCGTGTCACCAACGAATAACAGAGTGCCAGGTGAATTAAGATGGTTGAAAAACTATCATTTTGTTTTTGGCTCATTTCTGTGATGTATGGAGCGTTTACGTAATGGTGGAGGCGGTTCTTTGATCGCCACAACACACGTCATCTTTTCAACAGTGGACGTATGGAATCGTTTAACTCTGGACGACAAAGTTTGCTAACTGTAGTATCTACGTGAATGATCAGACTGGAGTAACCCCTTCATTTCCTAAAAATAAACCAACATTGCTTTAAATTGGTAGCCACTTTTATTGTTTTCTTCGCGTGTGCAGATAAAGCTGTCGTTCACAGATTCGGTTGTTGTGTGGTATTTACGTCACGCTTACAACACCATGTCTCGTTGCTTGTAAATTTTTTTGACGAAAACTTGACTTTAGGATGGGGTGGGGCAGTGCTGGGACACTGGGCTCGCATTCTGGAGGACAACAGCTCAAATCCCCGTTCGGTTGTACAGTTTTAATTATTCCCTGCTTTCTCTAAATAACTAAAGGGAAATGCCCGAGTGGTTGCTTGAAAAGTCACGGGTGATTTCCATCCCCGTCCTTCCCCAGTACGAGGGCCTCTAATGACCTCTTCGTTAATGGGACGTTAAACTCTATTCCCTTCTTATTCCTTTACATCAGGGATGCACAAACCGCGGGCCGCATGCGCCCCGTCATTGATCTGATGGTCACCCACTGCCCACAGTTTTTTTAAATTCTTTGTTTTTAAACTCATATTTCATTACCTCCCGGAGAGGAGAGTACAGGTCCTTATGGAACTTACAAGGGGAGGCCGCCAATTGTGAAATTCAGATTCGATTCATACTGCGCATAATGAAAGCTCATGGCCAGAGGTGTAATGTGGCAAAGCACCAAGATGCACTTCTCAGCCGTTGTCGAGAAAATCGACAGTTGAAAGAAACCGTTGCGGTGAAATACTCTCTACCATTAATAATCTTCTACAGCGTCGTGGCGCAGCGGTAAGCTCTCGGGTTCGTAATCCGAAGGGCGCCAGATCGAATCTCGCGCCATGCGACCTTTTATTTTTTTTTTTTTAATATTTGTTTTTTGTAATTCAAATGTGTATATACACACACACACACACACACACACACACACACATATATATATATATATATATATATATATATATAATTCCCGGCTATCAGTTGCAACAATTATGCATATAATAAGTTGTTGAAAGTCGTTTGTCGTGGAAAAACTGGCGACTTCGAACATCATTATGTTTTCCGCAAACAAAGTTGTATTTCACAAATGTTATTAATTGTCTTCATAATGTTAACCACGTATAGTTAACGGAAGACGCAGAAACGATACTCCGAAACGCATACGTATAGCGTAAGTCAAACGTTAGAATTAGAATAGAGACCCCACGAACACAAATTTGCTGTGGCAGGTATGAAGTATAAACTCCGTTACTCGCTCGTTACACTTGAAGGACAGATGTTGAATGGGCCGAAACGAGCCACCTCATAACAGCGTAGTTGCCTGCTAACTTCGAAAGAAGGTAGATGCGGTCCCTAGCGCAACTTATAACATCGTCGAAAATCAGTGCGGACGGGAGAGCTTTCTTACACCCTGTTAAAAAAACGGAAAAATGGAGGCGGTACAATATATATATATTTGAATTACAAAAAAACTAATAATAAAAAAAGTTGCATGGCGCGAGATTCAATCCGGCGATCTTCGGATTACGAACCCGAGCGCTTACCGCTGCGCCACGACGCTGTAGAAAATTATTAATCGTAGAGAGTATTTCAGCGCAACGGTTTCTTTTATCTATCGATTTTCTCGACAATGGCTGAGAAGTGCATCTTGGTGCTTTGCCACATTACACCTCTGGCCATGAGCTTTTATTACGCGCAGTATGAATCGAATCTGAATTTCACAATTGGCGGCCTCCCCTTGTTAGTTCTTTTAAGAAAACATTGTTGTGGCTATATTTATTAAATAAAATAAATATCTGTGAAAGAAATTATGTGTATGTTCTTTTTTTTTCTTCTTGCGGCCCTTGCATAAGCACAGTGAAGGGTTTGAGGCACGCGATACTAACAAGCCCGTAAACCGCGCCCTTTATACGATGTCCGCAAATGTAAAACGAATAAGCAGAACAGCGTATATGGAGCCAATCGCTCCGCCGCTAAACCACAGGCGAAGTGCTTCATATCCGTGTATAGCAGAGGCATCTAGTGGGAAAACTTATCACCACCACTCCTCCATCCGCAGGGAAGGAGTTCTTGTTACATTTGATTCTCCTCCTTCCCCTTCCGCACAGCACCGACCATGTGTCTATAGGGAGTCATACCAAAATGAACTTTGAATCGTATATAAACATGTTTTCTAACAGATTAGGTATCCACCTTCAATTATGGAAATCACCTTTCTTGTAGTGTCTGATATTAGTTTTTGATTTCCTATAAGGAAGTGGCACTAAATGTTTCACAATAGATGCTGAGAGTACGTCATGCACCTCCCTAATCATGAATGAGGTGAAGGAAAATTTGGACATTCACATTTCTCCGGAGCTGATGGAACGTACGGTTGGTAATCGTTTAGAGGATCGTCACCTCCCATATGCTATCATAGACTGGTTGAAATATCACGCGGCCACAAGAATCAGAGTGGGGCAGCGAAAAATGTGTTCTGGAGCGACAAATTAATCTATCTGTGTGAGAAAATTGAAACAGTTACGTAACATTGGTATTATAAACACTGAAGAGAGAAAACATTGTGAACACTGCCCACCGCGAGATTGAATGCCTTGTGGTGGCGCAGTGGGCACGTGACGTAGAAATGAAAGTACATTATGTGATCAAAAGTACCCTGACACCTGGCTGAAAATGATTTACAAGTTCGTGGCGCCCTCCATCGGTAAATTCAGTGTGGTATTGGCCCACACTTAGCCTTGATGACAGCTTCTACTCTCGCAGTCATAAGTTCAATCAGGTGCTGGAAGGCTTCTTGTAGAATGGCATCCCATTCTTCACGGAGTGCTGCGCTAAGAAGAGGTATTGATGTCGGTCGGCGAGGCCTGGCACGAAATCGGCGTTCCAAAACATCCCAAAGATGTTCTATAGGATTCAGGTCAGGACTGTGTGTAGGCCAGTCCATTACAGGGATGTTATTGTCGTGTAACCACTCCGCCATAGGCCGTGCATTATGAACAGGGTATCGATCGTGTTGAAAGATGCAATCGCCATCCCCGAATTGCTCTTCAACAGTGAGAAGCAAGAAGGTGATTGAAACATCAATGTAGGCCTATGCTGTGATAGTTCCACGCAAAACAATAAGGGGTGCCAGTCCCCTCCATGAAAAATACGACCACACCATAACACCACCGCCTCAGAATTTTACTGTTGGCCCTACACACGCTGGCAAATGACGTTCACCGGGCATTCGCCATACCCACACCCTGCCATCGGATCGCCACATTGTGTACCGTGATTAGTCACTCCACACAAAGTTTTTCCACTGTTCAATCGTCCAATGTTTACGCTCCTTACACCAGCGAGGCGACTTTTGGCATTTACCGGCATGATGTATGGCTTATGAGCAGCCGCTCAACCATGAAATCCGTTTTCTCACCTCCCGTGTATCAGTCATAGTACTTGCAGTGGATCGTGATGCAATTTGGAATTCCTGTGTTATGGTGTGGATAAATGTCTGTCTATTTCACATTACGACCCTCTTCAACTGTCGGCCGTCTCTGTAAGTCAACAGACGAGGTCAGCCAGTACGCTTTTGCGCTGTACGTGTCCCTTCACGTTTCCACTTCACTATCACACCGGAAACAGTGGACTTAGGGATGTTTAGGAGTGTGGAAATTTCGCTTGCAAACGTATGACGCAAGTGACACCAGTCACCTGAACACGTCCGAAGTCCGTGAGTTCCGCGGAGCACCCCATTCTGCACTCCCACGACGCCTAATGACTACTGAGGTCGCTGATATGGAGTACCTGGCAGTAGGTGGCAGCACAATGCACTTAATATGAAAAACGTATTTTTTGGGGGATGTCCGGATACTTTTGATCACATAGTGTATATAAACAGAGTAGATACGAATGGGGAATCATTGTAACGGCGACATGGGCAGCTGATGGGTAAGTCCACTGGCGTAAAAAGCTTTGACGAAGGGAAGAGTGGTTTGGGCTGGCTATATTATACACTGCACAGCAAAATTAAAGAATTATTTTTTCGAAACTCCGTAAGTGTCTCAATTGCGACGTATGAGTTTGAATTTTGTCTCAATGGTGCCTACAACCACCTTTCATCTGTGATGGTGCAATAGCGTGGCGCCTGTGAGTTACCCTAGGGCTCGGTGAAACTTCAATCAACAAGGTGTCGACACATGCGAAAAAAAGGCCACAGCTTGGAAATTCACATGAGGTGTAAGATGTGATAATTATGTCACATTGGCACCAAATTTCACCACAATTCTGCCCAACGCTACCGTGGACATGTCACACGATTACAAGGTTGTCACAGTACTCTTACCCACATTCCACCCTTTGTTTCGGCCGCCGTCTTCGGCTCGAAAGTTACTCGGACAATTTCTCTGATACCATTTCTTTATGACTAGTTTGTCTACTGTTAGGTATACACCTTTGCTTGGGCCATTTTTTCTCGGAGTTCGAGACTTTATTGTGAAATACTTGCATTTGCGACTGATTCGGAGTATTGGCCCACGCTGACCATTACTTTCTCCCGTCTTCTGGGCAGCATACGAATCCCTCGGTGGAAGAATCGAGTGTCTTTTGATGACAGCCAAAAATCGATCCAATTTTACTCTTGCTTATATGATCAGAAGTGATGTTCAGCTAGACCATGAGCCATTATTCGAAAAAGGTGGTAGTCAGAGGGAGCAATGTCTGGAGAATACGACGGGTGGGATAGGATTTTCCATTTCAACGTTTCCGAGTATGCCTTGAAGGGTTTTGCGCCATGGGGTCGAGCATTATCATGGTGAAAAACCACCTTTTCATGTCTTGCGCTATATTTTTTTCTTTCAGTGCGCGACTCAGCCGCATCAGTTGCTTTCGATAACGATTTCCTATGATTGTTTACGCCGGTTTCAGTAGCTTCGAAGACCTATCTTTCACCGCCATGCCGGTCTTCGACGTCAATGCATTGAAACTATTCCCCGCACGTTCTTTCAGTAATAGATGCCTCAACTTAGATCTTATCCAGCATTTTGTGAGCCCCATCCGTAAATTTATTTATGTTAAAGCAGAAAATTAAAACTTACGAGAATTGTGCTCGTAAGTTGACATATTCTATCGAGTATAACTTTATCATGCAATCACAAATCGATTAATATTTTGATGTCGGTATGTTTAAAAATGCTTAAGCTCATTGTATGACACGACATAATAGCTATCACCAACATATGTTGCAAACATTGGGATCTCAAATGGTTCAAATGGCTCTGAGCACTATGGGACTTTAATTTGTATACGTAAGCAGTAAGCACAATCTAGGTAGACAAACAGAAGAACCAAACGGTGAATTCCATTTCTGATATTTTTTTGAATTGTGTGGCGCGTCCGTTAAGGGTACGTTGTAAGAGAGCGGGAAACACAACGTGCGCACTCTTAATCCCTCTCCCGCTCCGTCTTCGTTTCTAACGGTTACTAAGCCAGGAACACCCATCAGGCAGACAGATGTGAGTATTTTGTTTCGAGCTGCACATTCGAGAATTGCCGCAATACAAACACTGAGAAATCCTTCGAGTGAACGACAATGTTCCCGTTCAATCCGGGTGTCTTCACAGCAGAAGACTTTGCTCCGTCCGAAATCACTGAGAGCCCCGAATTTCCAACGACTCAAGAAGGCAAAGGAGTTTAACAGGAGCCCACGAAAAAATGCTACTCCTCAGTGACAGTGATTTGTGTGTGCAGTCACCAGCAAAAAAATCAAGACGCAAATGAAATCCAGAGAGCTGAGTTTGAACAGGTGTAGGCCCATCCAGTAATTATCCACTGTCAAAATATGATCGACTGACAACAAAGAAGAAAATGTCAAAAAAAAAATCAGAGAAAACGCATTCTTAAACAAATAAGCTCAACCATACGAAACCAAGAGATACAAAATACCGTTACGAACAACGCAGAATCTCTTGGGTTAATCTGGAATTAACCGTGCCATCATCTTGAGGGACAACCATGTCCGGATCCAAGGAGGGGTCTGATGTTCTGAACTGCCAAGAGTGCGGTGAAGTCTACAAGGCGCCTATCACGGAAGAGTGGCGTCAGTGTGATAACTGCTCCCCATGGTGGCATGAAAAATGCACAGGTTATGAAGGACATGGTGAATTTTGTTGTGATTAATGTTAGTACTTACTTTCCACTACGTGTCACGTACTGTTACCAGACGCTGCAGTTAAGAGTACGAACGAGAAGTATTACGTATGTTGACACTGACAAGAACAGGCAGCTGTAACTGATATATTTTGGTCTCAAATGAACCAGCAGTACGCTACTGGCCATTAAAAGTGCCACACCACGAAGATGACGTGCTACAGATGCGAAATTTAACCGACAGGACGAAGATGCTGTGATATGCAAATTATTAGCTTTTCAGAGCATTCACACAAGGTTGGTGCCGGTGGCGACTCCTACAACGTGCTGACATGAAGGGAGTTTCCAACCGATTTCTCATACACAGTTGACCGGCGTTGCCTGGTGAAACGTTGTTGTGATGCCTCGTGTAAGGAGGAGAAATGCGTACCATCACGTTTCCGACTTTGATAAAGGTCGGATTGTAGTCTATCGCGATTGCGGTTTATCGTATCACGACATTGCTGCTCTCGTTGGTCGAGCTCCAATGACTGTTAGCAGAATGTGGAATCGGTGGGTTCAGGAGTGTAATACGGAACGCCGTGCTGGATCCCAACGGCCTCGTATCACTAGCAGTCGAGATGACAGGCATCTTACGGCATGGCTGTAACGGATCGTGCAGCCACGTCCCGATCCCTGAGTCAACAGATGGGGACGTTTGAAAGACAACAAGCATCTGCACGAACAGTTAGACGACGTTTGCAGCAGCATGGTCTATCAGCTCGGAGACCATGGCTGCGGTTACCCTTGACGCTGCATCACAGACAGGAGCGCCTGCGATGGTGTACTCAACGCCAAACCTGGGTGCACGTATGGCAAAACGTCATTTTTTCGGACGAATCCAGGTTCTGTTTACAGCATCACGATGGTCACATCCGTGTTTGGCGACAACGCGGTGAACGCACATTGGAAGCGTGTATTCGTCATCGCCATACTGGAGTATCATCAGGCGTGTTGGTATGGAGTGCCATTGGTTACACTTCTCTGTCACCTCTTGTTCGCATTGACGGCACTTTGAACAGTGGACGTTACATTTCAGATGTGTTACGACCCGTGGCTCTACCCTTCATTCGATTCCTGCGAAACCCTACATTTCAGCAGGATAATGCATGACCGCACGTTGCAGGTTATGTACGGGCCTTTCTGGATACAATTTAAAACGTCTGGTCAGTGGTGGCCGAGCAACTGGCTCGTCACAATGCGCCAGTCACTACCCTTGATGAACTGTGGTATCGTGTTGGAGCTGCATGGGCAGCTGTACCTGTACACGCCATCCAAGCTCTGTTTGACTCAATGCCCAGGCGTATCAAGGCCGTTATTACGGTCAGAGGTGGTTGTTCTGGGTACTGATCTCTCAGGATGTATGCACCCAAATTGCGTGAAAATGTAATCACATGTCAGTTCTAGTATAAAATATTTGTCCAATGAATACCCGTTTATCATCTGCATTTCTTCTTGGTGTAGCAATTTTAATGGTCAGTAGTGTAATTTGTAATAAGAAAAGTTTGTTTTGACCTCCTCCTCAACTAGATATAAGCGGTCAAATACTAGGCGCGTGTTCTTTCACTACTTTCCCCTACATCTGGCACTGCCGATGCGGTTGCGGGCGGTGGACCCGAGACGACCTTGCGGTGCGCAGAACCTCGCGGTCGCCGCCAATCGATACTGAGGTCGCCGGCATGCCGGAATCCCACGACACACAGCTGGCGCCCCATCTCTGCACAGAGACTGCGCCATATGCGAATAAAATTTGTGACCGCTCCCTGCATCGTCTTTGTGGGTTAGAAGAAAGTAAGTCCTGTGAGTTGTACTCTACCTGATCACAAGTATGAGGACACCCATATGTAACTCACAATTGTCCACTACATGTCACGAGGCGCAGAGCCAACAGTATAAAAAGAGGCGAGGAGTGTAATGTAGGCAATAGGAAGCAGAGCAGATGTTCAAATGTGTGTGAAATCTTATGGGACTTAACTGCTAAGATCATCAGTCCCTAAGCTTACATGCTACTTAACCTAAATTACCCTAAGGACAAACACACACACCGATCGCCGAGGGAGGACTCGAACCTCCACCGGGATTAGCCGCACAGTCCATGACTGCAGCGCCCTAGACCGCTCGGCTAATCCCGCGCGGCTAACAGTAACAGAAGAGTGAGTCAGTCAGAAGAGGTACCTCACTTCGAACGTGAGCTAGCCATTGGAAGTCACCTGAACAACAAACCCATCGGAGATATTTCAATCCTTCCGAAGCTGCCCAAGTCGTCTGTTGGTGATTTGATTCTGAAGTGGAAACGAGAAGGAAAAATCACAGCTAAAGCAGGACCAGACAGACCTCATGTACTGAGGAATAGAGATAGTGGGACCTTGCGGAAGGCGGTTGTAATAACCGCATGAAATCAGCGGTAGGAATTACTCTGAATCCCAAAGTGCTTGCCGTAGTCCATCTTGCACGACCGTTGTGTGTGCCCAGTTTAAGAGATTGGGGTACAATGGTCGGGCCGAACGCTGTGACCGAGCGGTTCTAGGCCCTTCAGCCCGGAACCGTGTTGCTGCTACGGTCGCAAGTTCAAACCCTGCCTCGGGCATGGATGTGTATGATGTCCTTAGGTTAGTTAGGTTTAAGTAGCTCTAAGTCTAGGGGACTGATGACCTCAGATGTTAAGTCTCATAGTGCTTAGAGTCATTTGAACCATTTTACAATGGTCGGATAGATCCTCATAAGGGACACATTTCTGCAGTCAGTGGCTAGTGATGCTTGAGGTGCTGTAAAGATCGGCGCCGCCGGACAGTGGATGGCTTTAAACGATTTAGAGTTATGAATCATGCTATACCCTATGGCAGTTCCCGTTATCATGCGTAGTGGCAACAGTGAAGAACAGAGGAGGTCGTGTTACGAATAGCGGCTTTTTCGCGATTAGGGTGTTTTCCCCGTATTGCGCTTAAGAAAACGTTAAATGCGGATGGTTACGGCCACATCTTACAGCACTGTGTACTGAGTTCAGTAGAGGGACAATTCGGGACGATAACTGTTTGCATCAACCTGAAAATGCACCCCGTTCTAAAGCACCATTTGTGAGGCAATGGTTTATGGACAGTAACTTTCCTGAAATGGACTGGCCTGCCGCTTCAGTCCCCAGCGTGTAACATCAATATCTTCTCTGGTGTTCCGGCCGCTGTGGCCGAGCGGTTCTAGGCAGTCCGGAACCGCGCTGCTGCTACGGTCGCAGGTTTGAATCCTGTCTCAGGCATGGATGTGTGTGATGCCCTTACGTTAGTTAGGTTTAAGTAGTTCTAAGTCTAGGGGACTGATGACCTCAGATGGTAGGTCCCATAGTACTCAGAGCCATTTGAACCATCTTCTCTGGTTTCGGCACTTGAGGAAGAATGAATTGCCATTCCTGCACAGATATCTCACTGAAAGTGCTCGCAGCGTAGTTCAAGCACTCGTAAAGACGAAGTGTGGACGTACCATATATTAATGTCCACTAACAGGGGTCTGGATACTTTGGCTCAGATAGTGTACATCAGTGGAAATGTATGACATGTCTGTTTTATTATTTTTGTTGTTGTCACACAGTCAGTAACTGGAATTTCGTTTTCTTGAGGTATTGGCTAGAAACAATGTCGACGTTTAATTTGTTTTTTTTTGCAAAATGGCTCTGAGCACTATGGGACTTAACATCCATGGTCATCAGTCCCCTAGAACTTAGAACTACTTAAACCTAACTAACCTAAGGACAGCACACAACAGCCAGTCATCACGAGGCAGAGAAAATCCCTGACCCCGCCGGGAATCGAACCCGGGAACCCGGGCGTGGGAAGCGAGAACGCTACCGCACGACCACGAGCTGCGGACTTGTTATTTGCAAAGCTATAATTGTTACGAGCACTGGCTGACTAGGAACATGACTTGAAAGTATATATACGCAGTGAGCAGCTTGTTTACATTCTGCATGCAATAGAACCGGCTGCTTACCAGTGTAAAGAGCAATACGGTTGGTTAGGTTATTCATATTAACACAGTTCCACCTTCCTATACTTTCCAATCCACCTGTTCTATATTTTAAACTCTGGGAAGAGAAAATTACGCTTCCTATCTGAGGAATGGAAAATTAGGTACTGTGTTTACAATTTGAATTTCAGGAATAACTCTCCAAGAAGCTGTCATCCATAGAGTATTATCGCAGCGTCATGGACTGCCTAGAGTGTTACTTTCGACGAATGACCCGTCGTAGATTGTGTTCCAAAGATTAACGTCATAGAGACAGAAGTGATGACACTTTCTGCAAGACCTGATCATCATTTTGCAGGACAATGCTCAAGCACGTACAGTGCAAGCTGTTACTGATTTGTTTGACTGATGGGGCTGCTAAGTGCTATACCACCTACTGCACTCCCCTGGCTTAAGCCCTCGTGATTTCAATTCGATTTCTAAACTGAAGGAAACACTTTACGGCATTCGCTTCAGAACTGCTACAAATTCCTCGCGCAATAGACCGCGCCGCTCGAACTGTCAACGCAACTGGCACTGCTAAGAGTATCCTACGACTTCCACATCGCTGGCAACGGGTTATACACAATGCTGGTGACTACTTTGAGGGTCAGTAAAACTTTGAAACATGTATCTATTTTGTACAAGCTGTACATAAATAGTTGCCACTCTTAAAATTCCAACCCTCGTAGTAATAATTCACTCGGTACTGTACTGACTTGATTCTCCTCTTGCTTGAAACAAAGGAGATATCCTGATCGTTTGGCCACCCATGTAGAAAAGATAAATTTATCCAATCTAACAATTTCAGTCCTTGAACCAAAATATGTACCGCGTACAGTAAATCCAAAGTTTTTATGGTAACAACCGCTTTCATCTGTAACAAAACTTTATCCCTTTCCAGATTTTACTTGTTTTCCCTATAGCGAAATAGAAAAAGATGTCACTTATTTCTGCCCTCTCTTGAAAACTCCTCCTTCTAACTGAAGATGATGCGAAACGTCATTCTAAGAAAAATAGACCATGTAAAATAACAGTGGCTGTTTTTGTGAGAAATATTTTGGACACCGGTTGCTTTTGCTGAAGTTTCCTGTTTTCGAGCTGCAATAATTCGGGTTTTCTTCAGTTGTGTTTAATTAATGAAGATAGTAGGTTTCGACCGTTACCAGTTTGGGCCAAAAGTACGAAAACGAAACAAATTTAAAGAGGTTATTTTTAAATAAACCATCTGCTTTGTTTATAATAATGATGCAAAATACTGAGCCCAGCATGTACACGGACGTAGTGTCTTGCACTGCAGCCTTCTCGTTTCCCACAGGCGTGAGTAGCAAGCAGAGTTAGCTGCCTATTATTTTGCTTTTCTTTACTGTCATCTGCAGCCGATATGGCCTGCTCCAATTATCCCTGTTGTTTTTTCTCCTGTTGCTGACTGGCCGTCGAACTCCCCGAGGGCATATTGACATTGCTGTCAGTGCATCCGCAGAGCTGGTAATTGAACCGTTGCATCATGCAGCTGCGGGACCTACGTGTAGAGAAACTATTTAAAGTAAGAATATTGGGTGGGGACGTGTTACTAGCTTCAGATTAGTTTAAAAAGTGGTGATACTTCTTAGTTAGAGGGTATGTCTAAGGAAAACTACATTGAATTCACTTAAACGGAAACAGCAAAAGATACACTTTTTACGAACACAATTTTGTCAGCTTTCAGTATCATTGTTTTATTACTACCTTGAGCATTGCTACCTAGGTTAGTGGAGGAAAAAGGTAGTCTTACATTAGTCAAACTGTGATTTGGAATTTCAGTGACATTGTTCTGCTGTCACGACAAATAAGTTACGCACGTTCAGGTGGGGAAGTTACAGCTTGGGGTCTCGAAATTCGAAATGGAATCTGACAAACGTGATTTGTGGTATTATTCTCGGGCATGCGAACGGATCATAAAACCACAATGACATAATTTTTCAGAGGACCAAATAGCCACCGTTTTCAAATGAGACGCTGTTGCTAAGTGTACGACACTCAGCAATAACGTCTCATATGGAAATGGTGGCCATGTGAACCTCTGAAACATTATGTCAACGTTATATTCCGCAATACTTATCTAAATGATCTAAACGTGTATAATCACTCGAAGACAGGTTTGGTGAGTTCGTTGGATCCGGAAGATACGCAAACTTCACGTCTGTAATAATGTAGCAAGGTCTTTGCATGGTAAGAGCTAATGCATTGCCGTGTTGCAAAAGAACAGCTGTAGACAGAAATCTACATTGCTTCGATTTGATTAAAGACCAAAGTTATTTTTTTATTTTATTTTTTTATATTTTTTTGTGGATCTGACAAGGAAGGATACCCAACCGTTGTCGCGCACATTTTTAATCTATATAGTGTTCTCAACAGCCAATGTCGAAACATGCGAATTACAGATGCTATGGGCAAGAAGCATAGGATCTACTAGCTGCCAAATACAGACTATGAGTATACGTGAAGATAGGAATCTTCGTGCAGATTAGTCCAAAGACGGCTGAGTACTGTAGATGAACGTACAAATGCATTCGGTAACGTTTAAATAAACGGAAATGAACTGCATTACGGATCCACGGCAGTTCAAGTGCAGTAGACTTGGAGGTGGATAGGTAATCCGTGGACTGGACGTTAACATCTTTCACAGTGAGCACACAGAATGAAGGCAAGCTGAACACAGTCTTTGCAACATACTCATTCTAAAAGACTTTCGAAACGGTATTCGGAAGGATGATAGACTATCGTATCTGTGAAGAACCGTACCATGTTTTCGAATAGACGGAAAAAGAAAACGCCTGCTGGTTGTAAAAATCCATTAGATTTTGCAGGGATGAGATTCTTCTGAAATCAAAAATCTGATGGAACTGTCTCATTGAATAAAGCATCATCTTTATTTTGCTGGACAAGAATCAGTCGAAAGAAGAATCTGATCTCTGTGTTCAAATCCGGCCGTAACATGTTCCAGAAACATTTTCGAATCCATTTTGTCACGGTTGATGATTTGCTAGTATATGCTTTCACATTTGGTAATTCAAATGTCTGCTTCTGGAAATTTCTCAATAGGTTCCGAGTCAAGGACATAGGTTTGTGGAAGAAGGGTGCCATCCATTACAATAACAGTCATTACCACGTATGAATGGGTGGTTGCTGCAACTGAACCCATGGCACCATAAATCGTCTTTGCTTCCTTAATGGTATGACTTCTCCAACAACGCAATTTTTTAGCAAATCTTGACTGATATTCATTAATTATCTGCTCTAGTGTAAAATTATACACGTCAGTGAAACGCCTTACTTCCGTAACAAACTCGTCACTTTCTTTTCTGTATCAGCGGCAGCACCATCTTTATGCCTTTATGCCTGATCACTCGAGAACCAATCTAGTTTTTTTCTCTTGATCCGTTGCAGCCATTTTTCCATGTTTTCGAAGTCTTAAATGTTAAGGCGTTTTTTTGAATTGATTCGTTCTTTAAAAGACATCGCCCAGATTCGTAGCGTTCGGACGTGTATAATTCCATGTTTTTTTTTCACATTTCAGTGAACAGATCACGTGTCTGTCCTGTTTGTTATTTGTCTTTTGTGTGCCATTACGATAGTGTATTTGACTTGAGGTGGTATATCTAGGGCTACTCTAGGAAGAAGATTAGATAAGTAGATCACATAAGTAATGAGGAGGTATTGAATAGAATTGGAGAGAAGAGAAATTTGTGGCACAACTTGACTAGAAGGAGCGATCGGTTGGTAGGGTATATTCTGAGGCATCAAGGGATCACCAGTTTAGTATTGGAGGGCAGCGTGGAGGGTAAAAATCGTAGAGGGAGACCAAGAGATGAATACACTAAACAGATTCAGAAGGATGTAGGTTGCAGTAGGTACTGGGAGATGAAGAAGCTTGCTCAGGATAGAGTAGCATGGAGAGCTGCATCAAAACAGTCTCTGGACTGAAGACCACAACACACACACTCTAGGTGGGCACCATTGTGGAAGATCATTTCGTCTTGGCTGCTTCGTCCAGATTTTGTAAGCATCAGTCAAGTAAGTAACCTTCAGGAAATTTTGTTCTTGTTCTGAACTGCCACGCAATGCTGGACCGCTTTCTCAAGTCGGCTCATTTTCTAGCTGTATCGCTGGGTCGACGCCAAACTCACTTTCAGCATCATCTTCATCGGTGACTTCTTCATTTACCACAAGAGTAGCGTACTCTTCAACATTGTCGAGGTTGCTGATTTCTAATCTGTCCGAAAACAATGCGGTCAACCCCAGTTGGCCAATACCAAAGGAACCTACTAATAACGTCCACAGAGGGTTTATTTTGTAACAGCCCATGCACACAACACGTCGCATTCACCTCTAATCGTATACGTAAATAGCTGACCGGTTCTGCGTCTGCTCCTTTTCTTGCGCTCAGTACATCCCTCCTTCCACTTCGAAAGGTCCATAGCAAGACGCAGCGAATGTCTTTTGTGGCGGCAATCCCCTACTACGTGTGATACTTCAAGATGGTGTCTTCTTCGTCCCAAAACAGCGTCAGCATAATCTTCCCTACTCACGGTACAAAACTTTTTGGTTGGCTAAGTGGAGATTGACGTATTTTCTGATTTGCTCTCTTCGGTTGTATTTGGTGGTAATTGACCCAGGTTTCGCCCCGACAACGATTCTTGCAAGAAATACATTATCCACTCGTACAACACACCACACAGGAGTCAGCTGCCAGGACACTAATCTCGTAGAAATGTAGGTACTTGTGTGCTGTCTGTTCTATAGGACATGTAAGACGGAGTAGACACTACTGGTGATGACGCGGCTGGTGCTTACATTTATATGAAATAGAAAAAGGGAAGGGATAGTCAGGAATTCGTTACTTCCAGCCGCACAGGGAATGTGATAATGCAGTGGTGAAAGTTGAAAATTTTTGCTGGACCGCGACTCGAACCCTGAAGTATCGTTTCTCACGAGAGGTTGCCTGAACCGCTTCGGCCACCCGGATATGGACTATGACCGTCTCAAATTTCGAACTATCTCCCGCGGCAATGTAGCGTCCCTCGTCCATTGACCCCCTACTCGCTAGTTATTTATTCCTGTAGGAGTTCGGGCGATATTAGTGCATCCGCACTGAAACGCACGCAAAGGAGCCGTCGCGCTCTTACAGAAATGTACATTGAAGAGCCAAAGAAACTGGCACACCTGCTTAAAATCGTGTAGGGCCCCCGTGAGCATGTGGAAGTGCCGTAACACGATGTGGCATGGGATCGACTAATATCTGAAGTACTGCAGATTTGACACCATGAATCCTACAGGGCTTTCTCCAAATCCATAAGAGTACGAGTGGGTGGAGATGTCTTCTGAACACTACGTTGCAAGACATCCCAGATATGCTCAATAATGTCTATGTCTCGGGAGTTTAGTGGTCAGTGGAAGTGATTAAACTCAGCAGAATGTTCCTGGGCCCAATCTGTAGCAATTCTCGACGTGTGGGGTGTCGTATTGTCCTGCTGAAATTGCCCAAATCCGTCGGATTACACAATATAGATGAATGGATGCAGGCGATCAGACAGGATACTAACGCACGTGTCACCTGTCAGAGTCGTATCTAGACATACACATGCCGCGCACCATTACAGAGTCTCCACCAGCTTGAACAGTCCCCTGCTGACATGCAGGATCCATTGATTATGAGGTTGTCTCCATACCTGTACAGGTCCATCCGCTCGATGCAATTTGATACAACTCGTCCGACCAGGCAACATGTTTCCAATCATCAACAACATCGATGTTGACGGGGATAGGCGAGGCGTAAAGCCTTGTGTCATAAAGTCATCAATGGTAAAAGAGTGGGCCCTCGGCTCCAAAAGCCCATATCGACGATGTTTCGTTGAATGGTTCGCACGTGTTTCAGTGTTTGGGAACTGAACCCATAAGGGAGTGAAATGGGGGATGACATTTGTTATGGAAACATTATATTATGAAGATATTTTTAAAGATAAATCTCTGAAAATTTCTCAGTTAGAAATAAAGAAACACGAGTTTTACGGTTTTTGGAAATTCAACCCCTATGGGGGGTGAAACGGGGGATGAAAGTTTTTATGGAAATATTTCATTGTACAAGCACTGTTGAAGCTAAATATATGAAAATTTGTATTCGGTTTCTCTGTTAGAAGTAAAACATACGCATGTCACTTTTTTTGGAAATTCCACTCCTGAGGGGGTGAAATAGGATCAGACTGATTAACTGACTTATCTTCGCCCAGCCCAAACTGCTAAATATAGAAGCTTGAAGTCTGGAGAGGGTTGTTTGTTGTTGTGGTCTTCAGTCCAGAGACTGGGTTGATGCAGCTCTCCATGCTGCTCTATCCTGTGCAAGCTTCTTCACCTCCCAGTACCTACTGCAACCTACATCCTTCTAAATCTGTTTAGTGTATTCATCTCTTGGTCTCCCTCTACCATTTTTACCCTCCACGCTGCCCTCCAATACTAATTTTTTTCTTTCGTGATTCTTGAACCAAGTGTTAGCTATGATTAAGTTATGCTCTGTGCAAAATTCTACTAGGCGGCTTCCTCTTTCATTCCTTACACCCATTCCATATTCACCTACTACGTTTCCTTCTCTTCCTTTTCCTGCTATCGAATTCCAGTCTCCCTTTACTATCTCAATAATTTCTTTTATCTCATCACACATTACATCAATCTCTTCGTCATCTGCGGAGCTAGTTGGTTTATACATTTGTACTACTGTGGTAGGCGTGGGCTTCGTATCTATCTTGGCCACAATAATGCGTTCAGTATACTGTTTGTAGTAGCTTACCCGCATTCCTATTTTTTTTTTATTTTTGGAGAGGGTATGAACCTTATACCGTAGGCATCGTTTAAGGAGGGATTGTCCGAAGTTCCATTCCTAAGGGTATGATATAGGCGATGAAAGGCTTTTTGAAAGTATATCGCTATTAAGGGAATTTTGAGCTAGAGTTAGAAAAACTGGTATTTGGTTTCTCAGTCAAAAAATGTTTCGGCATTTTTGTAAATTCAGCCACTGAGGGGGTAAAATAGTAGGTGAAAGTTTTTTCGAAAATAAATGATTGCTAAAGAACTACTAAAGCATTTTAAGGCTACATCTGTGACAGTTGCCATTTAACTTCTCGGTTAGAAATTTAAAAAAAAAAAGTATGTTTCAGGGTTTCTGGAAATTCAACCCTAAAGGAAGTGCAATAGTGGATGAAATTTTTTAGGAAAATGTTTCGTTACATTAAAAAAATTTTTAATCTAAATTTAAAAATTAATTTAAAAATCAATTTTATAAAATATACTAAGACAAAAAAGCAACAAAACTATTTATATTAAATAATTAAATAAACAAAAAATCAATATAATAAAAAATTTGCTTTTCACTTCTCGGTTAGGTATATAGAAACATTTGTTAGGAGATGAAAATTGCTATGGAAATATCCGCACAAGAAAGCTACAGGCATGATTAACAACAACTTTGGACTCCAGCTACCAGAATTGCTTTCTAGTCAGAAGTACATTCGGAAAAGACTATGCTTACATGGCCTTAATTAGTGTGAAAAGCTTAGAAGGTATTGCAGTTGGCGAACAACATAAAAATTAGATTAAATAAAAACAAAACGAAAAAAAACTGCAGGGCATACAGTCTACGTGAGCGAAGCAGCGGGCACTAAGCTAGTAACGTATAAATAAAACATGTCTGGGCAAAGTAGACTTTGAAAGGAAGACCACCTCTTGGACGTGTGGAGGCAGCGAGCATTGCCCAGGGCGCGGGCCGAGAGGCGGTCGATCCGCGATCAGCTGTGCGGCTGTGCGCGGCGCGCTGAATTAAACACGGCTGCTGCGACCCACGCAAAGGTCGCAAGCCATTACCGGCCGCCCCGGCTAAACTCCCGCCCACGCGCGCCCTCTTTAGCCTCACAACTACGTCACTGCCCACCTGCGGCGTAGCGCAGCAATCACCAACCCCTCCCCCCCTCCCTCCTCCCAGTCAATCACTCCTGGCCAAATAGGCCAGGGTACCAGGTGAGATTAAAATTCAAAGTGAAAGGATATCAGTGATAAGGTTCGTTGATGACATTGCTATCCTCAGTGAGATTCAAAAAGAATTACAGAATCTGCTGAATGGGCTGAACAGTCTAATGAGTAGGGGAGAGCGGGCTAGAAGTTACTGAGGTAAGTTGTTCCGACTGAAATAACTCCGCAAGGGAAAGAGATGTGAATATGAAGTAAGCCGGCCGGTGTGGCTGAACGGTTCTAGGCGCTTCAGCCTGGAACCACGCGACCGCTACGGTCGCAGGTTCGAATCCTGCCTCGGGTATGGATGTGTGTGATGTCCTTAGGTTAGTTAGGTTTAAGTAGTTCTAAGTTCTAGGGGACTGATGACCTCAGATGTTACGTCCCATAGTGCTCAGAGCCATTTGAACCAATTTGAATATGAAGTAACCATGTCGTGAAATGAAACGCCACAGCTCATCGACCGCAGCCATCGTAAACATGCTAGTGGTCCTCAGAACGACAGCACGTGCGTCGCTGGTTCACGTAAGTAAATATTTTCTTATTTGGTATTTTTGGTCTATCTCACGAATTTTGACGAGTAGCCTTTAGTATTTTAGTATTTTATTGTAAGGATTTTGCTACTGTTTTGGTACACAATGCGTAAATTACCTACATTTCGTGAAGTAACCAATATCTTGCTTCTATTTCAACATGTGTGATTGGGGCTAGATGCTCCAACATGTGTGATTGGGGCTAGATGCTCCGTTTATCGGGGGCACGTTGTGGCCTCTGAACAACTTGCCCCAATTCATTTGTACCACCAATGGAATATAAATATCGTTATTGTTTTCGTTTGTAGTATGAGGACGTATACCCGAAAAACAACACGAGGTTCTGTGTCACAGCAGTTGAATCCAAAAGCAGCAGATGCAGTTCTAAACGATGGAAGGAAAATAGAAACTGTTGCCAAAGAATGAGATATTAGTCACATGACTTCATACAGATTTGTCAAAAAGCTAAGATCTGTGGTAGAAAATATCGCGGTGGGTTACAAAAAACTTGATGCGCCTCTGCCATCAAGGGGTGTCAGTCTGCCATCATCCTCTGGTGTGATAGAAGAACAACTCGGAGATCAAGTCCCTTTCTTTCCAGAAGCAGTAAGTTCAAAAATGGTTCAAATGGCTCTGAGCACTATGGGACTCAACTGCTGTGGTCATAAGTCCCCTAGAACTTAGAACTACTTAAACCTAACTAACCTAAGGACATCACACACATCCATGCCCGAGGCAGGATTCGAACCTGCGACCGTAGCGGTCATGCGGTTCCAGACTGTAGCGCCTTTAACTGCTCAGCCACTCCGGCCGGCCGAAGCAGTAAGTCCTTTTCCGAAGGGGACGTCTTAGAAAATCCGCTGTTTTAACCGATACTCCAGTAAAACAAACCTTAGCAGAAGAGAAAAGTAAGAAAAGTAAAGGGAACATTAACAATGAAAGAGTGAGAAAAAATAAAGGAAAAGGTAAAACAACACACGGAAACGCAAAAGGCAAAGGCAAAGGGAAAAGGAAGTCTGTTAAATGACAGATTTTACAAACGAGTAGTGAAAGGTCTGAGGGTGAAGAGCACAGTTTAGAGTATTATTGTCTAGTGTGCTGTGACAGATACTCCAATTCACGTTCTGGGGAAGAATGGGTTCAGTGTCAAGAATATAAGAACTGGGCCCACTCCAGATGTAAGCAGAATCAAGCCTTATTAACCTATCTATGCCCGAAGAGTGATTGTGATATATCTCCTGATGATTAGTTAATTACGATTATACGATTTCTCTGCTTGTGACGGCAATATGATAGATATTATCAGCCTAAGACAAAGCCAATATGATTGAAGACTGCATTATCAAGGCTGAGTAGTTACAAGCTATTTGATAATTACTAAAGGGTTAATAATTGTTTAAGTACAAATTATAGTTACTTGTTATATAACATACAAATGTTTACTTGATGATACGTACGACATTGTTGATTATTACTTAAATAAACAGACATGGTTTAATCATTTATTGTTTTTTATTTCACAAACAATAGTTTTAACAAATATGGTAACAAGTTACCCTGGCTCGCGAACAATTTGCCCCAAGTCGAGGTAAGTTGTTATTTTACGACTTTAGACATTAAAAAATTATTACTAAAAAAATCTCACAACAAATGACCCAAATAACTGTCTTAATGTCAAAGTTACATATGTAAATTAATTTTGATCGCATCGCATGAATACTAAAATCAAGTATTCGTAACGAATTTTGTGGTTAACTGAATATCGGAACTTGTAGCCCCTTATGTAGTGACGGAAAGTCGAAGAAAGATGAAAGTAATGAGAAGTAGCAGAAGATGAAGTTATGGAATTCTGCTACCTAGGCAGCAAACGGACGGAGCAAGGAGAATAAAAATCAGATTAGCACTCGCAAAAAGGGTATTCCTGGCCAAGTGAAGTGTGCTAGTATCGAATACAGAAGAAATTTCTGAGAGTGCACGTCTGGAGCACAGCAGTCTATGGCAGTGAGTCGTGGACTGGGGGAAAACTAGAACAGAAGAGATCGAAGCATTTGAGATATGGTGTTACAGGGGACTGTTGAAAATTATGTCGGAGGAGGTTCTCCGCAGACTGGGCGAGGAAAGGAATGTATGGAAAACACTGACAAGAAGTAGGGACAGGATGGTAGGACATCTATTAAGGCATTGTGGAATGATTTCCGTGGTGCTAGAGGGAGCTGTAGATGGTGAAAACTGTAGAGGAAGGCAGAGACTGGAATACATCTAGCAGATAATTGAGGCTGTAAGCGTTACTCGGACACGAAGAGGTTGGCGCAGGAGACAAATTCGTGGCAGGTCGCTTTAAACCAGTCAGAAGACTGCAACAGACTGCAACATAGAAAATCTCTCTAGCGATGCATCAGCGCTTTCGCACTGGACTGCTCTACATACACATTTATACTTAGCAAGCCACCTATTAATCGTTCGCAATAAGAATGCTCTTGGCACGGTGACTGATGGGACTAGCTGTTTCGATAGGAGGCGGAAGATCACAGGTACACAGGATATTTGTTTTAACTTGGATAAATTCGCATTGTATGTAAAAAAAAGTTCCAGATGAAAAGTTAATATTTTAAAGAAGGGGGGTGCATGTGCCTGTACTAAAACTGGATAAGCAGTAACTCCCCCCCCCCTTCCCACCGACTTTTTATTTTCAAATAGGAACCATCTTTTGCCGATTCGGATTCTACGCCGAAAAATATCTAGGGTCTCTCTGAATTAATTTCTTCCATTCGTGGTAGATGGCGAGAGAGTTACGGCGGTTGGACGGAAGAACGCACCGATATCAGTCACTCTGATGGTGAGATTCGAGGGCACTCACCGGAATCAACCATCGTGATAGTGCTGCGGGCTCTCATCGAAGTCAACCCTGAAGGGGACAGAAAACCACATTATGTTAAAAGTAGCTTACTTGTCAGACGTTTAAATGTCTAAACGTAAAAATTTTACCCTACAATCAAATGTGCAGAATCCCTCGGCGAGTCTCCACACCATCAGGGTCCTTGATTTCATTGCGCGCCGTCGCATCTTACCAACAGGGTGGCTGATATCGGTGTGCTCTTCCGTCCAACCGCCTAACTCTCGCACGGATTACGGTGTCATCTACCACGAATGTCAAAAACTATTTCAGACAGACCCTAGTTATTGTTTGGCGTAGGATCCGAATCCGCAATAAAAAACGGGATTCCCATTTGAAAATAAAACGTTGACCCCTCAGGGGCAAATGTGAGGGGAAGGGGGGAGGGGGGGGGGACGGAAGGGAAGTTAGAGGGTGCACAGTTTTAGCATAGGCAGATGTCCCCTTTGAAATTATTAATTTCTCATCTGGAACACCTTTTCGCACGATGAGTGTTTTTCGAGATTTTTAGTTTTTCCAAGTTAAAACAAAAAAGAAAACATCCGTCTTATAGGCCACACATGTCCGTCTCTGGTCGAAGTGCAGAAAACACAGCAGTTGTCAATATTAGCAAAATAAGTAAAAAGGATGTGCGCCTATATGACGCATGTCAGCACTTTAATCGTTTGAAAATGACTTAACTGTAGAAGATGCTTCTATGGAAATTGTAATAAATAGCGCAATAATGGCGAAAATGTTGGCACTTAAAAGACTGAGCGAGACAGCAATACCAAAACAAATACAGCGCATAGTATGATTAAACGTTCAAACAAGACTGGAAGACGTCGAATTAGTTTCGTAGTATGCATGTTGTTTTCAGACGACACATCGTAAATAAGTGTTAAATGTAACAAAAAACAGAAATGGCCATGACGTTTTTTTCTACAAAATAGGGGTTTACGTTTTAAAATTTTTAACTAAATCCAATAAACATGATGAAAGAGTGTTATGTCAAGTTGCAGAACATATAGGAAAACCTGAATGTCAAGAAAAATGTTGAAATAGGTCAGAGAATTTTAACACTTTGTCATCTTAAAACCTTCGTCAATTTTCCTTACAGCCATGTCGATAAAAGTACAGATGAAATGCATTTTCCATCTCACTGCCCAGTGCAGTTCACACTTCATGCGTATTATTCTGAACTACCGGTTATCTCTCTTTCCCTTTACGTATTAAATGCTAAGGGAAATTAAAAACAAATAGCAATGCGTCTGACTTATTTTCCTTCCAGTACCAAAGGCCTTAGTATGAAAAAAGTCAGGTGACGAATGAATATTGTCTAGCTTTCTTTTCAAGGCAAGGTCCAAACATACCTTTGTATTTCCTCAAAGTGAAAAGTGTGCACTTCCGTTTCGGCTTCAAACGGCTGATTACCTTACAAATAAGCTGACGTTTACCATGCAAACCCTTTGTGGTTGAAGACGCAAAACCCTAATTGTGTTGGTTTCATTACTTTCTGATTATTCACTGGATGAGTACAGTCTGAGTAATTTGAGCTCTGTTTTAAGAAAAGCTAGTTTTTCACGCATCTCAATGTTTCTATGAAGTCATATCTCCTGAACTATGGGCCCTACAATCTTATTTTGCAGGTGCATTCAGTGGCATACGCGATGATTCTTATTAACGTTAAAAAAACCCTGAAGCGACGTAGTTGACGGTGAGACAAGTAATTTAATATAAGACATATGGGGCTGCCAGTGTCGGGAAACGCTTCAAAAGTGGATGACAGATGTTGAATATGTGACGTCACCAGACTACATATCTCGCCACACGCGAGTGCTGCACATCTCTCTGCTAGGCACCTCTTTTGTTGAATACCATTTGTAAATGTGGTCTGTTCTAAACGTGTTGTTGTTGTGGTCTTCAGTCCTGAGACTGGTTTGATGCAGCTCTCCATGCTACTCTATCCTGTGCAAGCTTCTTCATCTCCCAGTACCTACTGCAACCTACATCCTTCTGAATCTGTTTAGTATATTCATCTCTTGGTCTCCCTCTACGATTTTTATCCTCCACGCTGCCCTCCAATACTAAATTGGTGGTCCCTTCATGCTTCAGAACATGTTCTACCAACCGATCCCTTCTTCTAGTCAAGTTGTGCCACAAACTCCTCTTCTCCCCAATTCCATTCAATACATCCTCATTAGTTATATGATCTACCCATCTAATCTTCAGCGTTCTTCTGTAGTACCACATTTCGAAAGCTTCTATTCTCTTCTTGTCCAAACTAGTTATCGCCCCTGTTTCACTTCCATACATGGCTACACTCCATACAAATAGTTTCAGAAACGACTTCCTGACACTTAGATCTATACTCGATGTTAACAAATTTCTCTTCTTCAGAAACGCTTTCCTTGCCATTGCCAGTCTACATTTTATATCCTCCCTACTTCGACCATCATCAGTTATTTTGCTCCCCAAATAGCAAAACTCCTTTACTACTTTAAGTGTCTCATTTCCTAATCTAATTCCCTCAGCATCACCCGATTTAATTTGACTACATTCCATTTTCCTCGTTTTGCTTTTGTTGACACTGTCCATTCCGTTCAACTGCTCTTCTAAGTCCTTTGGTGTCTCTGACAGAATTACAATGTCATCGGCGAACCTTAAAGTTTTTATTTCTTCTCCATGGATTTTAATACCTACTTCGAATTTGTCTTTTGTTTCCTTCACTGCTTGCTCAATATACAGATTGAATAACATCGGGTAGAGGTTACAACCATGTATCACTCCCTTCCCAACCACTGCTTCCCTTTCGTGCCCCTCCACTCTTATAACTGCCATCTGGTTTCTGTACAAATCGTAAATTGCCTTTCGCTCCCTGTATTTTACCCCTGCCACCTACAGAATTTTAAAGAGAGTATTCCAGTCAACATTGTCAAAAGCTTTCTCTAAGTCTACAAATGCTAGAAACGTAGGTTTGCCTTTCCTTAATCTAGCTTCTAAGATAAGTCGTAGGATCAGTATTGCCTCACGTGTTCCAACATTTCTACGGAATCCAAACTGATCATCCCCGAGGTCGCCTTATACCAGTTTTTCCAGTCGTCTGTAAAGAATTCGCTTTAATATTTTGCGTCCGTGACTTATTAAACTGATTGTTTGGTAATTTTCACATCTGTCAGCACCTGCTTTGTTTGGGATTGAAATTCTAAACGTAGAAATTACAAAAATATTGTCCTAGCTTTAACCAAGCTTCGGGCTTTATAGACGTTAATAAGAATCACACAGTATGTGGCTACTGTCTGAAAAACGTGTCGGGAATAAAGCTAGTAGTAAAGAAGCAATAAATTAAAACATCATTCCTGATGCTGAAGTTTTACTGCGAGAGCAGCGAAAATGTAATAAGCGGCAGACTTTTTTCATTTCATTAATTTGGCAGGGAGCGGGGGCGGAGGGTGTCACCGAGGAAAAGTTTCGAAAAAGTTTGAAATTATGTACAAAGTTGTTTGGAAGTCACGAAGTTCTCTCATTCTCGTTCAGCGTAAGTACAGTCGGCATAACTTGCATGCTCTGAGTTATACTGCCTCAAGGCGCAGTTTCTAACCTCAGTACTTGACTTACTGGGTTAAGCCCTTACCGTAAGATTATACTTGTTAACGAGTAGATTATGTCATCATCCGAAATTTTTAAATCCGATCAATAATTACGTGAAATACAGAAGATATTTTTTTTGCCCCTGGACACTGTTAGGTAGGCAACCTGCAATGTGAGCGAATTTAGCCATTTGGTAATATAGATGACATAACGTCAAATTCGTAATAAGGGGCCACTATGAACGATTCATTCGTTTTCAAAGTCGTATATTTTTATAAGTACAAATATGACATGCATAAATAGAACCACAAACTCACCGAGTATGCATTGTGCTTAGCAGGTGGCGTTAGGACTGAACTACCTTGAAAAAATGGCGCAAAACAAGAAAACAGTTTTGTGTGTTGAAATACGAGAGATGTTTGCCTTATTAAGAGGGAATTATGGAAAAGATCTGCCCTGTAAAGAAGGCATCGTGCATTGGTATCGAACGGTCGATCATGTGTGCCAGATGTAACAATGGAGAGATATAGATATAGCTATAGATATAAACTTTTATGTTATCATTCACAGTGAAATTCTACAAGAAGTTGTGTACGAAAGTACAAAATACAAGTCCTCATATTAAAAACGCTTGTAAGAATATAAATAAAAAGCTGTTAAGAGAATCGCAATCAAGTACGTTTTCAAAAACGTGTCATTAATTAAATAAAGGCAACAAGAGAAATTCGTTAATAAGAACCAGTTGTAAAGGGACTGACGTAAGGCACCAGTGCCCTCTACTGGGCTGTGTGATAACGTTGTGATGATCGCGCTGGTGTTGTCGGTGCGTTTACTGTGATAATTAACGGTAGCGTGCGGCAATCTTCCAGGTTTTTAAATCTCGTGTATAACAACTCACATTTCGATACAACTGGAAAAAATATAATGACCTATATATTATTTGCACTAGAAACTGATAGGTTCCAAACTTCTATAACGGTCCTAAAGCAGGTCCTGGCTGCACCAAAAACCAGCGAGCTAGATGCCATTATGAAGTTCTTACAGGGGTAATTTTTAGCAGTGGTGAAGCCTTTGTCTTTTTAAACTTGTCACATTATTTCATTTGATGCGCTATTCACGCACTGATGACAGTACTGAATACGAACACCCCTGTCCATTGCCGGGCACACGCCATATTTCGCAAGCAATAGCAGGACTTCAGACTACATGGCAAAACAACGCAATTTGGGCTTTTATTAGATTTTCCACTGGCGGGTCCGTTAATGACGTCAAATGGCTGTCACCGGTTTAATGACGTCCTGTCCAGCGCACACGCGCCGGGCTGCGCGTTGCATGACGGGTAGGATACTGCGTCTGGCGGGCTGAATCTGTTTTCGATCACAGAAAAGAATACCATGAAACACACACAACACAGTTACGTATCATCTGCGAGCAACGATTAGCAGTGCCTTAGGAGGCTCGTACAAATCTCCAGCAAATACGGTGCGAGGGAACCTATTAATGATTAAAAGGTTCAATCACCGAAATTGCACGCTAGACATAAGAAACAAGCCATAAGACATGATTACAAAGCTACGGGGCTGAAAAATTACTTTTCAGGCAAAGACGAAAAATAAGCATGAGCATCTGAATTTGGATAGAATCTTAGTACCTACATCTGCATTCCACAAGACACATTACCGTGTGGCGGAGGGTAGTTAAGCAATTACTATCACTTCCCTCCTTTCCTGTTATATTCGCGAGTAATGTGTGGGAAGACCACCTCGTATGTCTGGTAAGCCTCCATATGATCTCTATTTCTGTCCCGATATTTCGGCGAGCCTTATGTGGGGGAAAGTAACACGAGGGTCGTTCAATAAGTAATGTTCCACTTTTTTTTCACCACATATTTATTGTTAAGAGTCAAAATTTGGTGACAATATATACCAACATATCTTGTCCATGTCCTATTTTCCTACGTAGTCCCCATCACATTCTATGGCCGTATGCCAACGTTGTGGAGGAGCATGTATTCGCGCTGGTAAAAGCTCTTGTCCTATAGGCGTAGCCATGTTTTCACTGCATGACTGACCCTCTCGTCATCTTCAAAATGTGTTCCCCGTAGAGAATGGTAGAGAAGTGGTCGGAACGAATATGGCATCCGCGCGATTCAGCTTGTCTGAACAGTGGCTGTGACTGGAAGTTCCGAGCGTGGCTGATCGTGGAGCACTGATTCTGCATTTCCTGAAGCTCTAACTTTCTTTACCTATCGCTCAACTGTACTGCTGTCAACTGCAGCATCGCCATCCACTTCACACAAACGTTTATGGACGTTGCTTGTAACGTGAGTCGTAAGCAGACGCCATACATTAACGTGACCAACTGTCAAAAGGCCGGCCGTTGTGGCCGAGCGGTTCTTGGCGCTTCAGTCTGGAACCGCGCGACCGCTACGGTCGCAGGTTCGAATCCTGCCTCGGGCATGGCTGTGTGTGATGTCCTTAGGTTAGCTGTCCTTAGATCAGCTGTTAAGTCCCATAGTGCTCAGAGCCATTTGAACCATTTGAGCTATCAAGCTGACGAGCAATGCTTAAAGAACGGGCGAACGTGTTTCTTTCGTGGATTAATTACATTCCCTTAAGATCCCTGCAACAAATCTCAATCAGTGATCTGTTTTTCCTACAACTAGTTTTAGGCCGATATGGACTAATATTCCTAGGTATTTTTCGGTTGTTACTATTTCCTCTAATTTTTCGCCAATGGCGTAATCGGTCAGCCATCGATCTCTCCGTCTATGTACATGTAATACGATACATTTATTTACGTTCACGGTCAACTGGTGGCATATGCACCAATCATTGATCCTCTTCAGGCCTTCCTGCGTTTCGCTACAGTTTTCCGGCGTTGCAAAAAAATGGTTCAAATGGCTCTGAGCACTATGGGACTTAACATCTATGGTCATCAGTCCCCTAGAACTTAGAACTACTTAAACCTAACTAACCTAAGGACAGCACACAACACCCAGTCATCTCGAGGCAGAGAAAATCCCTGACCCCGCCGGGAATCGACCCCGGGAACCCGGGCGCGGGAAACGAGAACGCTACCGCACGACCACGAGCCGCGGACCCGGCGTTGCAACTTTGCTACATACAACAGCGGTTGAGAGACAGCATAGTGTTCGGAAATATACCTCGTCCGCTCTCCAAGTCACACAAATTGCAGTCGTCTATTGTGAAGACTTTTCACAGATTTAAAATGTCACACATGTAGATAATTTAGCTAGGGGGTCACAATTAATATCAAACTTCATACTCTTTGAGGGTCCTGCACAAGACGCATTTCGTAAGTAAAAATGTTAGAATGGTGCCAGGAAAGGTAGTTTCCCTATACGATGATCTCCGTGCCTACTCGGTCCATACGACTACTCTACATAGTACTCTACACTTGCGTCACGGAAGAGACTAGTGTATGTTGTCCGCAAGTCGTAAAGCTGTAGCGGTATCAACAGGAAAAACAGACCTGCAAAGCAACCTCAAAAAATTGATTCAGAAATGAATTTTATCCATAGTGGATGCTGTTGAACTCCGTTACTGTTCCTTTATAGGGTGTAGAAAAATTTCCGCTACGAGTCACAATAAAAGATTATTTATTTGTCACACGATCGGTTTCGAGATTGTGCCCATCCTCAGTTGTTTATAGAAAAAAGTTATTTGCTGGTGACTAAACAGATACAAGTGTGACAATCGTAAGTGGAAAGGCAGCATCTGTCGAAAATATATCTGTACTTACATAAAGATGAAGCATCATTATTGTAATACTACAGCATAATTATAATAAAGATGCTTCATCTTTACGTAAGTACAGATATATTTTCGACAAATGCTACCTTGCCACTTACAATTGTCCCACTTCTATATGTTTAGTCACCAGTAAATAACTTTTTTGTATAAACACATGAGGATGGGCACAAGCCTGAAACCAGTCGTGTGACAAATAAATAATCTTTTATTGTGACTGGTAGCGGAAATTTTTCTACACCCTCTGATACAGAAACGCATTGTGGTGGTTGCTTTGTGAACCACTGTCAGCTACCCCTTTCCTATTCTAGTTACCGGGTGTCCGGGAGAAGAAAGATTGTTGCTAAGCCTCTGTCTGTGGTCGAATCTCTATAATTTTACCTTCATGATCTTTTCGCGAAATATACATAGCAGGAAGCGATATATTGGTTGAGTCTTCTAGAGACGTGTGCTGTTGGAATTTTAACAATAAACCACATCGTGATGCAGGACGCCTCTCTTGCAGGGTCTCCCATTGGAAATGGCTGAACATCTCCGTAAAGCTTTCGCAGTTACTAAATTAACTTGTAACGAAACGCGACGCACTTTTTTTTGAGTCTTCTTTGTTTCCTCCAGTAATCCTTTCTTGTACGGACCGTAGACTGACGTGCAATATTAAAGTGTTGGTCGACCAATGGTTTTGTAAGCTACGTCATTTGTGGGTGGAATGCACTTCCTGAGAATTCTTGCACTGAATTTCAATCTGGCGTCCGCTTTACCTGTGATTTATGTCGTCAAAGGGAAATACCCTATGTGTTTTGATTAGTGAATTTTTGAGTATCAAGGTGTGTGACATAAATGGCCGAATCATCTGACTGCACTGACTTAAAAGCTTCCAAGGGACCGTAGACCTTGGAATGTGACGTAAATTCAACTAGACACGTCTATCCCGCTCCTGAGAAAAAGGCTTTTTAAAAGTCGGTCGGACACACAGGCCGTGATCGTATAAGGGTTCCATTTTTACTACTGAGGTTGTTGTTGTTGTGGTCTTCAGTCCTGAGACTGGTTTGATGCAGCTCTCCATGCTACCCTATCCTGTGCAAGCTTCTTCATCTCCCAGTACTTACTGCAACCTACATCCTTCCGAAACTGTTTAGTGTATTCATCTCTTGGTCTCCCTCTACGAATTTTACCCTCCACACTGCCCTCCAATGCTATATTTGTGATCCCTTGATGCCTCAGAACATGTCCTACCAACCAGTCTCTTCTTATTGTCAAGTTGTGCCACAAACTCCTATTCTCCCCAATTCTATTCAATACCTCCTCATTAGTTATGTGATCTACCCATCTAATTTTCAGCTTTCTTCTGTAGCACCACATTTCGAAAGCTTCTATTCTCTTCTTGTCCAAACTATTATTGTCCATGTTGGACTTGCATATATGGCTACACTCCATACAAATACTTTCAGAAACGACTTCCTGACACTTAAATCTATACTCGATGTTAACAAATTTCTCTTCTTCAGAAACGCTTTCCTTGCCATTGCCAGTCTACATTTTATATCCTCTCTATTGCGACCATCATCAGTTATTTTGCTCCCCAAATAGAAAAACTCCTTTACTACTTTAAGTGTCCAATTTCCTAATCTAATTCTCTCAGCATAACCACTGAGGTATGGAACCACAAAAACGAGCTGAAGGAATTGCGCTATTTTCGTGTTTCAGTCAGTGGGGTACCCGAAAGAAATAATGAAATTTAATTTTTTTTTCATTGTGAAGCTTTATAAATGTCAGTCACAACAAGACACAGCAGAGATGATAATTCTAGCGCGGCAGGTGCGTCACGCCGTGCGACAGAAACGGCCGACACAGTACAGCACAAGCGTGGCTCACGGGAGGCGAACAGGCGTGCTGTAGGCAGGTTCAAAATGGCTCTGAGCACTTTGGGACTTAACATCTGTGGTCATCAGTCCCCTAGAACTTAGAGCTACTTAAACCTAACTAACCTAAGGACGTCACACACATCCATGCCCGAGGTAGGATTCGAATCTGCGACCGTAGTGGTCACGCGGTTCCAGACTGAAGCGCCTAGAACCGCACGGCCACACCGGCCGGGCTGTAGGCAGGAACTCGGCAGCTAAACGGTTAAACAGAAGGGCACACATCGCCATGTTCGACGTTGTAGCTACCAGCGCTCAGCTCTCGGCGAGGGCAGAGGAGTCCAGAGCGTAGTTTCGTCAAGTGGTGCTCCTTCCCTCGGCGCTCGGAACTAATGACAACAAGCCAGTGCTCCCGTTACCGCATCGGGTTCATTTCGTGAGTCGCAGCAGTGCACCTGTGGCACAGCCGTGTCCGGGCCGCTCCCAGCGGGATCGCGAAGTGGCGCAGCGTGACTGCAGAACATCCCAGCCAACTCTGGGACGCCTCGTGTCGGCCTCGACACGTGGCCGCACACACATACACACACACACACACACACACACACACACACACAGCAGGTCGTCACGCGAACCCCTGCCACCCTGCTGACGTTAAACAGCTACGCCTGAGCTGTTCCGCATTACTCGTGCGAAACGCCGCAGTTATAACTCAACAAGGGGAGGCCACGACGTTTGGAGCGCGGATTTACTGCAAACTTCGTACACTTGTAGTACTCCATGAGGACAACAAAATGTGTAAGCAGTAGCGCGTACTTCTGAAGAGTTATTGAGAAAACCGCAAGATAGTTTCGGTCGTCAAATACGGGGGCTATCCACAAAGTACATTACGTTTTGGAATTAAAAATAGATAAATTATTGGAATTTTTTTTATTATATACAGATGAAAACCACACTTAAATACTACTTTTCTACACAGTTGCCATTTAAATTAAGCCACTTATCGTAGCGTTGGACGAGCTTGGAAATTCCTTCGTCGTAAAATTCGGCCGCCTGCGCCTTCAACCACGTGGTTACCTCTTCTTGAAGCTGTGCGTCGTCATCAAAACGCTGCATAGCCAACCACTTCTTCATTGCTGGGAATAAGTGGAAGTCGCTCGGTGCCAGGTCGGGACTGTACGGCGGATGAGGAAACAACTCCCACTTAAAAGATTCGAGAACTTCACGAGTGGCATTTGCCGTGTGGGCCCGGGCGTTGTCGTGAATCAGCAAGATCTTTGAGCCCAACTTTCCCCTGCGCTTGTTTTGTATTGCTCTTCTGAGGTCGTGCAGAGTTTGGAAATATCTTTGAGAGTTTATTGTAGTGCCTCTTTCCAGGAAATCCACAAAAATCACACCTTTTCTGTCCCAAAAGACAGTCGCCATCACCTTCCTTGCCGACATTGTCTGCATGCATTTCTTGGGTTTTTGGGGGGAATTTGTGTGCCCCCAACTGCATTGACTGCAATTTTGTCTCGCAGTTCACATGCTTACCCCATGTTCCGCCACCAGTAACGATGCGATCGAGTAATAAGTCGCCATCTTTCTCGTAAGCGTCCAAAAACGTTAACGCTGCAGCCATTCGCTGATTTTTGTGAATCTCTGTCAAGATTTTTGGTACCAATCTTGCACAAAACTTGTGGTAACCAAGCTTCTCGGTAATTATTTCGTGCAACAAACTTCGTGAAAGTTGTGGAAAACTCACAGAGAGTTCCGTTATTGTGAAATTACGGTTTTCACGGACCGCGGCATCGACTTTTTCGACAAGTTCGGCAGTCACTATGCTGGGTCTTCCACTTCGCTCTTCCTCGTGAACGTTAGTTCGGCCATTTTTAAATTTTATGACCCATTGACGCACTCCACCTTCAGTGATTATGTTGTCCCCATACACTGCACAAAGCTGCTGATAGATTCCTATCGGTGTACAGTTTTTGCAGTCAGGAACCTTATTACAGCACGCACTTCACACTTCGCGGCATTTTCAATTAACGCTGACATTTCAAACTGTCACAGTAACTCAACGGAGAACAAAACGAACCTCTCACTAGCACGGCAGGATGCCGACTGAGCGGCGGAATGCCATGACACCAAGACGGCCGCGCTAGCCCCGCCCCTAACGGACACAAACGAAAACGTAATGTACTTTGCGGATAGCCCTCGTATTATATCTGTGCGTAGCCATTTTTATCACGAAGCGGCGGCAGCCGAGTGGGTAGCATTCAGGCCCCGTAATCACTGGATCGAGTCCCGTTCGTCTGTTTTTTTTTTCAGCAGAGTAATTTTCTTTACTATTTATATTACAATTAATATAATGGGAAAAATACGTGTAATCGGATGAACTTTTATTAAATTAACGTTTTTGGCAGTCTACTAATTTTTATTATCACAAATAATATAATATTCGTAACTATCGACTAGTAAACGACCAAACGCATAAAGCGATACTTAAAATGTATGCTTGTCCGTGAAAAAAATAAAGAAAATGACTGTGTTTAAAAAAATAACTGCCGAACGGAACTCGATCCAGCGATTTCTGGGCTTGAACGCCAACCACCTTTTTTTAAATCTCATTTTATTCTATATTGCTCGTTGAATTTGTTTAGGGCGGACGTCCAATGACACCCGTTCAGTTTATTCGTTGATCAGTTCGCTCAGTTTTTTTTTATTACAAAGGGTAGCTAACGCTCTGACCGAACACGGTGAGCTACTGTGCCGGCACCACTCGGCAGCTGCCGCTTCGTGGAAAAAATGGCCGCACACAGATATATATTTGACGACCGAAATTATCTTGCGATTTTCTCAATAACGCTTGAGAAATACGCGCTACTGCTTGCACATTTTGTTGTCCTTGTGGAGTACTACGAGTGTACAAAGTCTACAGTAAATCCGCGTTCCAAACGTTGTCGCCTTCCCTTGTCAGCCACGATATCATTGTAGTCGCGCGCTATCAGAAACACGAGGTGACGGTTAAACAAATACAGTAGTGGCTAAAAAAAAAAGGTTAGTTCGCCTCGATTGCAGCGCGGTCAGCGCGGCGCATTGCTAACTAAAGGCGAATTTCCGGCTGGGTCGGAGATTTTTTTCCAAAAGGGTACTGGCCGTTGCGTTGTCCTTTCGTTCGTATCGTCATAAATGACATTACACTATTGAGATGGCTGTATGGGCACGTCACGAAGCCAATAAAATAAAAAAACACACACACACACAGTCAACATGGGTTTAGAAAACATCGTTCTTGTGAAACACAACTAGCTCTTCATTCACATGAAGTGCTGAGTGCTATTGGCAAGGGATTTCAGATCGATTCCGTATTTCTGGATTTCCGGAAGGATTTTGACATTGTACCACACAAGCGGCTCCTAGTGAAATTGCGTGCTTATGCAATATCGTCTCAGTTATGTGACTGGATTCGTGATTTCCTGTCAGGGAGATCACAGTTCGTAGCAATTGGCGGAAAGTCATCGAGTAAAACAGAAGTGATTTCTGGCGTTCCCCAAGGTAGTGTTATAGGTCCTTTGCTGTTCATTATCTATATAAACGATTTGTGAGACAATCTGAGCAGCCGTCTTCGGTTGTTTGCAGGCGATGCTGTCGTTTATCGATTAATAAAGTCACCAGAAGATCAAAACAAACTGCAAAACGATGGTGCAAAAAGTGGCAGTTGACCTTAAATAACGAAAAATGTGAGGTCATCCACATGAATGCTAAAAGGAACTCGTTAAACTTCGGTTACACGATAAATCAGCCGTAAATTCAACTAAATACCTACGCATTACAATTACGAACAACTTAAATTCGAAGGAACACATAGAAAATGTTGTGGGGAAGGCTAACCAATGACTACGTTTTATTGGCAGGACACTTAGAAAATGTAGCAGACCTGCTAAGGAGACTGCCTACACTACGCTTGTGCGTCGTCTTTTAGAATACTGCTGCGCGGTGTGGGATCCTTACCAGATAGGACTGACGAAGTACATCGAAAAAATTCAAAGAAAGGCAGAACATTTTGTATTATCACGAAATATGGGAGAGAGTGTCACACAAATGATACACGATTTGGGCTGGACATCATTAAAAGAAAGGCGTTTTTCGTTGCGACGGAATCTTCTCACGAAATTCCAATCATCAACTTTCTCCTCCGAATTCGAAAATATTTTATTGACTGCGACCTACATAGGGAGGAAAGATCACCAACATAAAATAAGGGAAATCAGAGCTCGTACGGAAGGATATAGGGGTTCATTCCTCCCGCGCGCTATACGAGATTGGAACAATAGAGAATTGTGAAGATGGTTCGATGAACCCTCTTCCAGGAACTTAAATGTCATTTGCAGAGTATCAATGTAGATGTAGATGTATAAAGCACTGTCAATACTTTTCAGATCAGCTGTGCGTACACACAGTGTGCCCCATTTTCGTTGGGACTGTAGCTAAGAAAAATTAGTCATGGATTAAGTTCACACGCCGGCCGCGGTGGTCTCGCGGCTAAGGCGCTCAGTCCGGAACCGCGCGACTGCTACGGTCGCAGGTTCGAATCCTGCCTCGGGCATGGATGTTTGTGATGTCCTTAGGTTAGTTAGGTTTAAGTAGTTCTAAGCTCTAGGGGACTGATGACCACAGAAGTTACGTCCCATAGTGCTCAGAGCCATTTGAACCATTTTGATTAAGTTCACAAATGCATTGTGCTTAGTAAAAATAGTCTTCCAGTGAATCAAAACACAGCTGCAATCGTTTCAAAAGTGTTTTGAAACAGTCACTATCGTCCTTTTTGGAGTTGCATTTAATACTGGAATACCATTTCCTTGGATGTTAGCCGGCCGGTGTGGCCGTGCGGTTCTAGACGCTTCAGTCTGGAACCGCGTGACCGATACGGTCGCAGGTTCGAATCCTGCCTCGGGTATGGATGTGTGTGATGTCCTTAGGTTAGTTAGGTTTAAGTAGCTCTAAGTTCTAGGGGACTGATGACCACAGATGTTAATTCCCATAGTGCTCAGAGCCATTTGAACCTTGGATGTTCTTAACTGCATCCTTTCGTTACCAGTTTCTATTTGGGGAACAACCAGAAGTTCAAATGGCTCTGAGCACTGTGGAACTTAACTGCTGAGGTCATCAGTCCCCTAGAACTTAGAACTACTTACACATAAGTAATCTAAGGACATCACACACATCCATACCCGAGGCAGGATTCGAACCTGCGACCGTATCGGTCGCGAGGTTCCAGACTGTAGCGCCTAGAACCGCTCGGCCACTCCGGCCGGCAACCAGAAGTCAGCTGGGGCCAAATCTGGTGAGTATGGTGGGTGATCCATGACTGTGGCATATCTGATAGCCTAAAATTTGTGCACAATCTTCGCTTTGTGGGCTGGGGGTGTCATCACGGAGAAGTAACTAGGAACCTGCCTTCTGGTAAAAAAGAAATGAGCGTATGGCATTCCCCGTTCGGGGATACTCGGCTGCCAAGTGCGAGTCTTATTTCATTCGACATTGGGCGACTTGCGCGCCAGTGATGAGGATGAAATGATGTTCAGGACAATGCAACACCTCGCCCACGAGCGGAGAAAATCTCCAACCCGACGGGGATTTGATCCCGGGCCAGCTTGCCTAGGAGACAAGCACCTTACCACCGAGCTGAGCAGACGGACTGCCTCTCGCTCTTTGGGTTGAATTTGATGAATTCTCGCCCACAAAAACTGAACTACTCAAAACTGTTTGTTGTTGCCTCACTGCTCCACTACCATTTTTCGACGAGTGTCAGACAAGTAGTGCTGCATTCGCGGTCGAGGTGGCTGCTGCTTCGACTTTCTACTCAGGTGTTTTGGAAACTTCAAGGCTCGTACCACCGCAGCTCGCCACGAGATAGCATTGCAGTCTGGAATTTTACACAAGCAGTCCTAACTGAAATGGGACACACCGTGTAGTGTCAACCGTGATTACGAGGTAACCAACGATAAGTCGACCGAAGCACCCTCACTCCGAGGTGCAATTATAGTGTGGTCGACCAATCGATGCAGGCGAGATACGTGTCATGGTGCAACGTTTTTCGATAAGACTTTTATCCAGACCTGCAGGTGAAACAACACAAACAGCCGGAGATATTTTCTTTTTTTTTGGTGTGGAGGAGGGTCTTCTGTCTTCTGACTGGTTCGATGAGGCACGCCACAACTTTCTTTGGTGTATCAACCTCTTCCTCTCAAAATCGCACTGATACCCACGGCTTCAATAACTTGTCAATATATTCCTACCTCTGTCTTCACCTATAATTTTTGCCCTCTCAGGTTCCCTCCGGTATAGCAATGGTTTCTGGTCTTTCTGAGACATTTGACCCTGAGTGCAGTCATACATTAGGTATTACCGCCCCCCCCCTCCCCGCGCCTCATGCCTCGTCAATATTAGCGCCCAACTATACTTTAGAATCGAAAAATTTCAACACATTGATATTTAAAATGACGAAACATGAAAGAGATTTAGTTTTTCGGGCGTTTCATTAAATTATTAATTATTGAGTTATTTCTAACATTTCTATCACAGAATGATAAAACATTTTTCAGTGCATCGCGAGTTCCACCTAGAAATCCTTAGGTAAATTGCAGGAGGAGGGGGAAGAAAGGAAAGGAACCGGAAGGAAGGGAGGATTAACATCAGCTGCATCAGGACTTTATGCAGCATCACTGGCGACGAGTAAAAATGTAAGCCTGAGCGGGATTCGAACACGGGATCTGCTGCTTACTAGGCAGTTACGTTATCCAATGCTCCACCCAGACACAGTATTTAACGCAACTGCGCAGACGACCTCGGCATGGCTGTCGGCCGACCCAAATTCCCATCTAGCGCTACCTATCCGCTTTCCCTGTACGTATCCCCCAAGCTCTCTACTTAGAGATGGCAGCAGGAAATCAAACTTAAGTGTGGATCCGCAATGAATTTGGTGGACCCATTGCCCATTGAGGCGAATCAGTTATATGAATGAGCAGACACCACACACTCATATAGAAATCCTTCTGAGAAATGAAAGCTAACGACCCACAGTGAGGGTACACTCTTGTTACAAAACGTGTTTCATCTACACTGCTCCTGTCCCGAGCAACACTTGCTTCACCCACAACCTGCATCTGTATTTAGGATCAATTAAACTAAAATCTGTGCAATATACTTAGGGTCACTACTTATAAATCTCTTGTCTGATGAACTCCGTACTTCTAAACTGGCAGAGATTTGAAGGCTTCAGGCTGAAAATTGCCGTCTGGGGTGTTATACAAAAAGGGTATGGCTACGGGTCGCAGGATGTCATTCACGTAGGTCACACTGGTCACAGTGCCCTGGACACGCACCAAGTGTATTTGTGGTTATATCGAATAGCACCCCACACCATAAGGCCTTGAGTTGACGCTGTTTGACTTGTGCGAATGCAATCAATGTGATACCGCTCCCCATGTCTTCGGCGAACCAAAATGCGGCTATAATTTTCAAACAAACAGAATCTGGATTCGTCCAAAAACACTATCTGATGCCAATCCTGTCCCCAATGACGATATTCCAATCACCATTGTTGTCTAGCATGTTTCTGCATATTCATAGACGGTAGGCGGAGAAGTGGACGACGCGCACGTAAACCACACCGTAATAAACGGCGATGTGCTGTCACCCCTGATAATGTACGATGCGTTTCACTGATCCACTGTTGCGCCAGAGCCGAGGAGGACGCATATCTGTCCTGCAATGCCATTCGGAAGAGGTGTCCATGTTCTCGGGGGGGGGGGGGGGGGGCACCCTGCACGTCTGTTCAAGTCACACTGGTTCTTTACCTCTGGTTTCTAACGACAACGAGGGCCGCAGGCGCACTTTACCGGCAGGTGGTGTTGCACTGGGATATTGATATGGACCTTGAACCCGCGGATCAACAGGGTTCAAACGCTAATCGTTTCTGCAGAACATGCTAATGTACATGTCTGTGAATATGAACGTCCCATCTCCAGTCGTTCGAGGTGTTCTGTTTTTTTTCTGAACTTGAATGTACTTTCCAGGCCAGCGTTTACGTGATGGATACTTATTGCTGTATTCAGTAGCAATAATGGTACACTCCCGGCCATTAAAATTGCTACACCAAGAAGAAACGCAAATGATAAACGGGTATTCATTGCACAAAAATATAGCGTCTTTGATTCATAATCAAACCGTCTTCGGTCCCGGGTTCAATCCCCGCCACTGCCTAAATTTTGATAAATAATCAGCATTGGCGGCCGAAGACTTTCGGCATAAGAAGTCAGCCTCATTCTGCCAACGGCCTTGTCAAAGAGGGCGGAGGAGCGGATAGAGTTTCAGTGCACTCTCTTGTCCTAGGGGTGGGAAATTGCCCCTAAAGGCGGAAGAATCAGCAATGATCAACGACATGAGGATGCAGAAGGCAATGGAAACCACTGCATTAAAGACACGTAACGTGTATCCACAGGACATGTGGCCTGTAATTGAAGAAGTGTCATGATGATCTCTCCATTGGCAAAAGATTCCGGAATAGTCCCCCATTCGGATCTCCGGGAGGGGACTGCCAAGGGGGAGGTTACCATGAGAAAAAGATTGAATAATCAACGAAAGGATAACGTTCTACGAGTCGGGGCGTGGAATGTCAGAAGCTTGAACGTGGCAGGGAAACTAGAAAATCTGAAAAGGGAAATGCAAAGGCTCAATCTAGATATAGTAGGGGTCAGTGAAGTGAAGTGGAAGGAAGACAAGGATTTCTGGTCAGATGAGTATCGGGTAATATCAACAGCAGCAGAAAATGGTATAACAGGTGTAGGATTCGTTATGAATAGGAAGGTAGGGCAGAGTGTGTGTTACTGTGAACAGTTCGGTGACCGGGTTGTTCTAATCAGAATCGACAGCAGACCAACACCGACAACGATAGTTCAGGTATACATGCCGACGTAGCAAGCTGAAGATGAACAGCTAGAGAAAGTGTATGAGGATATTGAAAGGGTAATGCAGTATGTAAAGGGGGACGAAAATCTAATAGTCATGGGCGACTGGGATGCAGTTGTAGGGGAAGGAGTAGAAGAAAAGGTTACAGGAGAATATGGGCTTGGGACAAGGAATGAAAGAGGAGAAAGACTAATTGAGTTCTGTAACAGGTTTCAGCTAGTAATAGCGAATACCCTGTTCAAGAATCACAAGAGGAGGAGGTATACTTGGAGAAGGCCGGGAGATACGGGAAGATTTCAATTGGATTACATCATGGTCAGACAGAGATTCCGAAATCAGATACTGGATTGTAAGGCGTGCCCAGGAGCAGATATAGACTCAGATCACAATATAGTAGTGATGAAGATCAAAATGGTTCAAATGGCTCTGAGCACTATGCGACTCAACTTCTGAGGTCATCAGTCGCCTAGAACTTAGAACTAATTAAACCTAACTAACCTAAGGACATCACACACATCCATGCCCGAGGCAGGATTCGAACCTGCGACCGTAGCGGTCACGCGGTTCCAGACTGAAGCGCCTTTAACCGCACGGCCACACCGGCCGGCAGTGATGTAGAGTAGGCTGAAGTTCAAGACATTAGTCAGGAAGAATCAATACGCAAAGAAGTGGGATACGGAAGTACTAAGGAATGACGAGATACGTTTGAAGTTCTCTAACGCTATAGATACAGCAATAAGGAATAGTGCAGTAGGCAGTACAGTTGAAGAGGAATGGACATCTCTAAAAAGGGCCATCACAGAAGTTGGGAAGGAAAACATAGGTACAAAGAAGGTAGCTGCGAAGAAACCATGGGTTACAGAAGAAATACTTCAGTTGATTGATGAAAGGAGGAAGTACAAACATGTTCCGGGAAAATCAGGAATACAGAAATACAAGTCGTTGAGGAATGAAATAAATAGGAAGTGCAGGGAAGCTAAGACGAAATGGCTGCAGGAAAAATGTGAAGACATCGAAAAAGATATGATTGTCGGAAGGACAGACTCAGCATACAAGGAAGTCAAAACAACCTTTGGTGACATTAAAAGCAACGGTGGTAACATTAAGAGTGCAACGGGAATTCCACTGTTAAATGCAGAGGAGAGAGCAGATAGGTGGAGAGAATACATTGAAAGACTCTATGAGGGTGAAGATTTGTCTGATGTGATAGAAGAAGAAACAGGAGTCGATTTAGAAGAGATAGGGGATCCAGTGTTAGAATCGGAATTTAAAAGAGCTTTGGAGGACTTACGGTCACATATGGCAGAAGGGATAGATAACATTCCATCAGAATTTCTAAAATCATTGGGGGAAGTGGCAACAAAACGACTATTCACGTTGGTGTGTAGAATACATGAGTCTGGCGACATACCATCTGACTTTCGGAAAAGCATCATCCACACAATTCCGAAGACGGCAAGAGCTGACAAGTGCGAGAATTATCGCACAATCCGCTTAACAGCTCATGCATCGAAGCTGCTTACAAGAATAATATACAGAAGAATGGAAAAGAAAATTGAGAATGCGCTAGGTGACGATCAGTTTGGCTTTAGGAAAAGTAAAGGGACGAGAGAGGCAATTCTGACGTTACGGCTAATAATGGAAGCAAGGCTAAAGAAAAATCAAGACACTTTCATAGGATTTGTCGACCTGGAAAAAGCGTTCGACAATATAAAATGGTGCAAGCTGTTCGAGATTCTGAAAAAAGTAGGGGTAAGCTATAGGGAGAGACGGGTCATATACAATATGTACAACAACCAAGAGGGAATAATAAGAGTGGACGATCAAGAACGAAGTGCTCGTATTAAGAAGGGTGTAAGACAAGGCTGTAGCCTTTCACCCCTACTCTTCAATCTGTACATCGAGGAAGCAATGATGGAAATAAAAGTAAGGTTCAGGAGTGGTATTAAAATACAAGGTGAAAGGATATCAATGATACGATTCGCTGATGACATTGCTATCCTGAGTGAAAGTGAAGAAGAATTGAATGATCTGCTGAACGGAATGAACAGTCTGATGAGTACACAGTATGGTTTGAGAGTAAATCGGAGAAAGACGAAGGTAATGAGAAGTAGTATAAATGAGAACAGCGAGAAACTTAACATAAGGATTGATGGTCACGAAGTCAATGAAGTTAAAGAATTCTGCTTCCTAGGCAGTAAAATAACCAATGACGGACGGAGCAAGGAGGACATCAAAAGCAGACTCGCTATGGCAAAAAAGGCATTTCTGGCCAAGAGAAGTCTACTAATATCAAATAACGGCCTTAATTTGAGGAAGAAATTTCTGAGGATGTACGTCTGGAGTACAGCATTGTATGGTAGTGAAACATGGAGTGTGCGAAAACCGGAACAGAAGAGAATCGAAGCATTTGAGATGTGGTGCTATAGACGAATGTTGAAAATTAGGTTTTCAATTGGTGAGAGGTGTGAAGAATGTGCTGGCCAGGGCAGCAGTCGAACATTTTCTGTATCCAGAAAGGCCCGTACAGGACCTGCAACATACGGTCGTGCATTATCCTGCTGAAATGTAGGGTTTCGCAGGGATCGAATGAACGGTAGAGCCACGGGACGTAACACATCTGAAATGTAACGTCCACTGTTCAACGTGCCGTCAATGCGAACAAGAGGTGGCCGAGACGTGTAACCAATGGCACCCCATACCATCACGCCAGATGATACGCCAGTATGGCGATGACGAATACACGCTTCCAATGTGCGTTCACCGCTATGTCGCCAAACTCGGATGCGTCGATCATGATGTTGTAAACAGAACCTAGATTCGTCCGAAAAAATGACCTTTTGACATTCGTGTACCCAGGTTCGTCGTTGAGTACACCATCGCAGGCGCTCCTGTCTGTGATGCAGCGTCAAGGATAACCGCAGCCACGGTCTGCGAACTGATAGCCCATGCTGCTGTAAACGTCGTCGAGCTGTTCGTGCAGATGGTTGTTGTCTTGCAAACGTCGCCATCTGTTGACTCAGGGATCGAGACGTGGCTGCACGATCCGTTACAGCCATGCGGATAAGATGCCTGTCATCTAGACTGCTAGTGATACTAGGCCGTTGGGATCCAGCACGGCGTTCCGTATTACCCTCCTGAACCCACCGATTCCATATTCTGCTAACAGTCTTTGGATCTCGACCAACGCGAGCAGCAATGCCGCCATACAATAAACCGCAATCGCGATAGGCTACAATCCGACCTGTATTAAAGTCGGAAACGTGATGTACGCATTTCTCCTCTTTACACGAGGTATCATAACAAAGTTTAACCAGGCAACGCCGGTCGACTGAGAATTCGGTTGGAAACTTTCCTCATGTCAGCACGTTGTAGGTGTCGCCACTGGCGCCAACCTTGTGTGAATGCTCTGAAAAGCTAATGATTTGCATATCAGAGCATCTTCTTCCTGCCGGTTAAATTTCACGTCTGTAGCACGTCATCTTCGTGGTGTAGCAGTTTTAATGGCCAGTTGTGTAATAATAATGATAATGGTGATGGTGTTGTGCAACAGCGAGCACGACGCCATTAACGTCGAAATTCGTTGAACACGACAGAGTTACTCACGTGCAAAGCCATTGGTCGCAAGCAATCCGGCATGTATTGAACTCTTGACGGGAGGATTTGGAGGCTGTCCCTGTGTGCGTTCAACAGGGGCCTTCCATCGACTCTTCCTGCATGTCCGCCCTCGCAACTGGTAACGGGGCTCGTAGCTGGTGCAAGGTCGGCGGCGCTTTCATACGTCAAGGCCTGCGCAGGCTGTGGAACAGCCCCGGTACCTTATCTGCTCAAACCACGCTCATAGCCAACACAAACATTACCTTGACACCGACTCCTCTGCCGCTATATGCTCTGCACACAACAGAACACAACCTTGGCGGAATTACTATGTGCTTTTTGCCACCTGCTCTTCGTTTAAGTTATTATGAGGAATGATAAACGCTATCCGAGTACTCTATCGTCCTCCAGTGGTATGCTCCACGTTACATGGAACTACGTTGTTGTGGTGACTTCTCTTCACGCTGGAACAGGAGTTGTATACAGGGACGTTGCTAGGTATTTTGCAGCTATAGGGAGAACTGAAAAATGACACCCCCTCTTTTTTACTACCATCGGTCTCCCCGATATTCCTCTCCTGTCCACCACGACATCCAACGTCACAAGAATGAAAATCTCATACCCCATTGGCCATTAAAATTGCCACACCACGAATATGACGTGCTGCAGACGCGAAATTTAACCGACAGATAGAAGATGCTGTGATATGCAAATGATTAGCTTTTCAGAGCATTCACACAAGGTTGGTGCCGGTGGTGACACCTACAACGTGCTGACACGAGGAAAGTTTCCAACCGATTTCTCATACACAGACAGCAGTCCACCGGCGTTGCCTGGTGAAACGTTGTTGTAATGCCTCGTGTAAGCAGGAGGAATTCCTACCATTAGGTTTCCGACTTTGATAAAGGTCGGATTGTAGCCTATCGCGATTGTGGTTTATCCTATCGCGACATTGCTGCTCGCGTTGGTCGAGATCAAAATTGGTTCAAATGGCTATGAGCGCTATGGGACTTAACTTCTGAGGTTATCAGTCGCCTAGAACATAGAACTACTTAACCCTAACTAACCTAACATCACACACACTCATCCCCGAGGCAGAATTCGAACCTGCAACCGTAGCGGTCGCGCGGTTCCAGATTGTAGCGCCTAGAACCGCTCGACCACCCCGGCCGGCGGTCGAGATCCAATGACTGTTAGCAGAATATGGAATCGGTGGGTTCAGGAGGGTAATACGGAACGCCGTGCTGGATCCCAACGGCCTCGTATCACTAGCAGTCGAGATGACAGGCATCCTACCCGCATGGCTGTAACGGATCGTGCAACCACGTCTCGATCCCTGAGTTAACAGATGGGGCGTTTGCAAGACAACAACCATCTGCACGAACAGTTTGACGACGTTTGCAGCAGCTTGGACTATCAGCTCGGAGACCATGGCTGCGTTACCCTTGACGCTGCATCACAGACAGGAGCGCCTGCGATGATGTACTCGACGACGAACCTGGGTGCACGAATGGCAAAACGTCACTTTTTCGGGTGAATCCAGGTTCTGTTTACAGCATCATGATGGTCGCATCCGTGTTTGGCGACATCGCGGTGAATGCACATTGGAAGCGTGTATTCGTCATCGCCATACTGGCGTATCACCCGGCGTGATGGCACGGGGTGCCATTGGTTACACGTCTCGGTCACCTCTTGTTCGCATTGACGGCACTTTGAACAGTGGACTTTACTTTTCAGATGTGTTACGACCCGTGGCTCTACCCTTCATTCGATCCCTGCGAAACCCTACATTTCAGCAGGATAATGCATGACCGCACGTTGCAGGTTATGTACGGGCCTTTCTGGATACAATTTAAAACGTCTGGTCAATGGTGGCCGAGCAACTGGCTCGTCACAATGCGCCAGTCACTACTCTTGATGAACTGTGGTATCGTGTTGAAGCTGCACGGGCAGCTGTACCTATACACGCCATCCAAGCTCTGTTTGACTCAATGCTGTTCTGGGAACGGATTTCTCAGGATCTAAGCACTCAAATTGCGTGAAAATGTAATCACATGTCAGTTCTAGTATAATATATTGGTCCAATGAATACCCGGTTATCATCTGCATTTCTTCGTGGTGTAGCAATTTTATTGGCCAGTAGTGTATTATACAGTGACGCACAAAAGTATTCGGCCACCAGTGTTATGTTTTATTTTTGCTTCATTATATAAGGGCTTCAAATATTACAGGAGCAGTCTCGGCACAAAATGGACTACGTAATAAATAAGAAAACCGCATTTTCTTATTTTCAAACTCAACTCAAACAACATAAACAATAATACATAAAGAAACATGTCCACAATCACAGCCACAAAAGTTTTCGGAGAGCAAGTGTTAGAATCGCAACCTCGTACATTGTAACACCTTGTATGCAGTCTTTTTTGCTGAATCACTTGTTCCAAGCGTTTCGGCATGCTGTGAACAAGCTTCCGCGTATAATCAGGACTCATTTGTCGCCATTCTTCCAGTATTCGTTCCATTAAAGCTTGTTTTGATGTCACTGGCGTTTGTCGTACTTTTCGCTTGAATTCACTTCAAAGATTTTCTATTGGGTTCAAGTCGACTCTGAGGAGGGGTATCCAAAACCTTAGGGCAATTATACAGCGACAATAGCCTCACAATGTCCCCTTTATGCTTCGGATCATTGTCTTGATACAATTTGAACGCCCTCGAAAGCCCGAAACATGTAGCACTTTACGGTAAGTTCTCTTTAAGGATGTTCAGATACATATGCTTGTCCGTTGTACCTTCAATGGATGCTAATTCGCCTACCCCAGATGACGACATGGAACCCCAAGTCGTGACACCTCCACCACCGTCTTTAACAGTGGGTTGCAGATGCTTCGATTTGAAATTATTCACGTGCATTTCTCCAAGTCACAGGTCTTCCGTTTGAGGAGAACATCTGCACTTGACATTCATCGACGAAAATTACTTCCTCCCACCAACTGACACTTTTATTTACGTGCCCCTTCGCGAAGTCCAATCGTTTCTTTCGATTCCTCTCATTTATCATAGGCGTCTTCCTGCCTACTCGACGATTATACCCCTCTCGTCTGACAATTCGTCGGACTGTTTTCGGGTGCCCGCCCTTCCCATATTCCAGCAGCACTGCGGCAACAATTTTCGCCTATACGACATGTGCCTGAATAATAAAGTGACTGCATGTTGTGGTGTCTTATAATGCAAATTACATTGCACGTAGTTAATTATATTACACAGTGACCTGTTTGTGGTACATTGTCAGTCAATATTCACATTACAGAACGGACTGGCAATTGCTTCTCGTGGGCCTCAAATGTTCGAAGAGAACTTCGCTTTTCAAGAACAATGAGGGTGGTCGAATACTTTTGTGATGCACTGTACTTTTAATCCTTAAACTAAGGTGACTAGAAGCCCACATTTTCTCGGAACAGTCCCCAGTTTTCATGCTTTGTCCTGAATTCCTTTGAAACTGGTTGAGAACAACAAAAGTTCTCAATATCTTGTTATTTCTACTCAATTTCTGAAATTTTCCAAAATAATTGAAATAGGAATAGTATGCTGAACATTTTAAACTAGAACTCAACTGAATGAACCAGTGCAGGCAAATTACTTATACACTCCTGGAAATGGAAAAAAGAACACATTGACACCGGTGTGTCAGACCCACCATACTTGCTCCGGACACTGCGAGAGGGCTGTACAAGCAATGATCACACGCACGGCACAGCGGACACACCAGGAACTGCGGTGTTGGCCGTCGAATGGCGCTAGCTGCGCAGCATTTGTGCACCGCCGCCGTCAGTGTCAGCCAGTTTGCCGTGGCGTACGGAGCTCCATCGCAGTCTTTAACACTGGTAGCATGCCGCGACAGCGTGGACGTGAACCGTATGTGCAGTTGACGGACTTTGAGTGAGGGCGTATAGTGGGCATGCGGGAGGCCGGGTGGACGTACCGCCGAATTGCTCAACACGTGGGGCGTGAGGTCTCCACAGTACATCGATGTTGTCGCCAGTGGTCGGCGGAAGGTGCACGTGCCCGTCGACCTGGGACCGGACCGCAGCGACGCACGGATGCACGCCAAGACCGTAGGATCCTACGCAGTGCCGTAGGGGACCGCACCGCCACTTCCCAGCAAATTAGGGACACTGTTGCTCCTGGGGTATCGGCGAGGACCATTCGCAACCGTCTCCATGAAGCTGGGCTACGGTCCCGCACACCGTTAGGCCGTCTTCCGCTCACGCCCCAACATCGTGCAGCCCGCCTCCAGTGGTGTCGCGACAGGCGTGAATGGAGGGACGAATGGAGACGTGTCGTCTTCAGCGATGAGAGTCACTTCTGCCTTGGTGCCAATGATGGTCGTATGCGTGTTTGGCGCCGTGCAGGTGAGCGCCACAATCAGGACTGCATACGACCGAGGCACACAGGGCCAACACCCGGCATCATGGTGTGGGGAGCGATCTCCTACACTGGCCGTACACCACTGGTGATCGTCGAGGGGACACTGAATAGTGCACGGTACATCCAAACCGTCATCGAACCCATCGTTCTACCATTCCTAGACCGGCAAGGGAACTTGCTGTTCCAACAGGAAAATGCACGTCCGCATGTATCCCGTGCCACCCAACGTGCTCTAGAAGGTGTAAGTCAACTACCCTGGCCAGCAAGATCTCCGGATCTGTCCCCCATTGAGCATGTTTGGGACTGGATGAAGCGTCGTCTCACGCGGTCTGCACGTCCAGCACGAACGCTGGTCCAACTGAGGCGCCAGGTGGAAATGGCATGGCAAGCCGTTCCACAGGACTACATCCAGTATCTCTACGATCGTCTCCATGGGAGAATAGCAGCCTGCATTGCTGCGAAAGGTGGATATACACTGTACTAGTGCCGACATTGTGCATGCTCTGTTGCCTGTGTCTATGTGCCTGTGGTTCTGTCAGTGTGATCATGTGATGTATCTGACCCCAGGAATGTGTCAATAAAGTTTCCCCTTCCTGAGACAATGAATTCACGGTGTTCTTATTTCAATTTCCAGGAGTGTACATGTAATTGTAAGAAAATGGGCTAGTAAAGGCGTAGAGCTATTTTGTGGTACGAGTGAATTTTTCCTTGAATTTAGAAGCTAAATTATGCTCATGGAAGACAGGTTGAGGCATCAAACTAGGACATTTGGATAATCGTGGTGTTATTTCGTTTCTGATCTAACTGAAATATTTTTAGAATGACGAACAATATAATCTATTTCAGCGTCGATAAACAACTCATGACTTTGTGTTCATCGCTATTGTTTGTCGTATACGTCAAATTTTCAGAAAATGACAGCTAATTTGTTGGAGATAAGACAATGCAGTTCTTTTCTCGTGCTGCGAGTCTCGGACGCTCAGAGCAGTATTACAGACAGACACAGACTCATTTTCATGAATGGGCGTGATGAACTGCACTTACCTTTTACTCCTTTTAGATATGTTGAAAGCGAAGTTCAAAACCTAACTTGTGAATACGTGATCAGTTATCCACAGAAAATAATAGAAGAACAAAAACATAAGCAGAACCTCTCAACGTAGCTGACACTTGACAAACGATCTGCAGAAACAAAAGCAGAATGAGAGACAGGTGGAGGTATGGTATCAAGTTGCAACATGGTCACAAGCTGGCGCAACTGGCCCGGTTCAGCGCTCGACAGAGATGATTCAATGTCATGTTTGTTTTTTGCCGCAGGCAGTAGAGGCTGCTTAAACTATGAGGAAGGTAGAGGCAATGTGTTTACTTTCGTCAGAATAAGTAAGGACTTATTAAGTAACTGTTCCGTATGCTTTTGAAGACAATTCGGTCTTTTAACTTTCCCTCTTTTCCAGTCTGTCTCCTCATTTGCTCAATTATTTCGCTGTTTGATTTGAAATTAATTTTTTCGACCTTTGCCGCCCCTAAAATTTTGCCATCCTTGGCGGCTGCCTAATCTTGCCTTACGGTAGAAACTACCCGTGGTATATCAAGTAGTTAGCGATCGGGTCATTTACCAAACAGTGTTGTATCTTTAGGAAACTGTTGATCTGAATCTTTTATGAAGTCGCAACTAAGAATTTGACGCATTGGTTCCAGAAGGTCACATAACCATTGAGACAATACAGTTCTCTGAGCAAGTATTTCCTAGGAGCAGTCCTTCAACTGTATTCTAGATGTTGAGGGCCGATTTTGCCTTGCAGTCGGCGGTGTTATAAATCATTACAGAGAAGGCTTATTGGTTTAATATACGGGCTCAATATTTCACTCGCCTGTAATTCGTTGCTTGCGTTATGATACACCTATGTGTTTCATGTACAGAGGTAAAACGGGTAAGACAGTCGTATATTTACAGGTGTTGCTGTTATAGTTGGAACAGCAGCGCCTAGAATTCTATCCTTGCAGACAGTATTTTCTATGAAGATGGTATACTTCCTTTGGAAATGTTGCAGTGGTCCTGGTGTTAGCTGCCAGCTTTAAGATGCGGTTGCATTCCTTTCTCTTTGGAGTATTTGCCGGAAAGATAAGATCACCCGTCCTGCATTTTTCTGGCAGCGAATCCTATTTCCGCGAATAAATACGGAACTTTCCATTCTGCATGAGAATGAATTAAATGAAAACCGAATTTTTTAAAAAATGTGCTGTGCAGAAGCGGCAAAAATCTGTATCGTAGATACAGTGCCACTTCGCTAACGTTAACAAAGTTCCCTCATTCCCGTAGAAACTAATTCTACATCTACATCTACATCTATACTCCGCGAGCCACCTTACGGTGTGTGGCGGAGGGTACTTATTGTACCACTATCTGATCCCCCCTTCCCTGTTCCATTCACGAATTGTGCGTGGGAAGAACGACTGCTTGTAAGTCTCCGTATTTGCTCTAATTTCTCGGATCTTTTCGTTGTGATCATTACGCGAGATATATGTGGGCGGTAGTAATATGTTGCCCATCTCTTCCCGGAATGTGCTCTCTCGTAATTTCGATAATAAACCTCTCCGTATTGCGTAACGCCTTTCTTGAAGTGTCCGCCACTGGAGCTTGTTCAGCATCTCCGTAACGCTCTCGCGCTGACTAAATGTCCCCATGACGAATCGCGCTGCTTTTCGCTGGATCTATCTCTTCTATTAATCCAACCTGGTAAGGGTCCCATACTGATGAGCAATACTCAAGAATCGGACGAACAAGCGTTTTGTAAGCTACTTCTTTCGTCGATGAGTCACATTTTCTTAGAATTCTTCCTATGAATCTCAACCTGGCGCCTGCTTTTCCCACTACTTGTTTTATGTGATCATTCCACTTCAGATCGCTCCGGATAGTAACTCCTAAATATTTTACGGTCGTTACCGCTTCCAATGATTTACCACCTATGGCATAATCGTACTGGAATGGATTTCTGCCCCTATGTATGCGCATTATATTACATTTATCTACGTTTAGGGAAAGCTGCCAGCTGTCGCACCATGCATTAATCCTCTGCAGGTCCTCCTGGAGTACGTACGAGTCTTCTGATGTTACTACTTTCTTGTAGACAACCGTGTCATCTGCAAATAGCCTCACGGAGCTACCGATGTTGTCAACTAAGTCATTTATGTATATTGTAAACAATAAAGGTCCTATCACGCTTCCCTGCGGTACTCCCGAAATTACCTCTACATCTGCAGATTTTGAACCGTTAAGAATGACATGTTGTGTTCTTTCTTCTAGGAAATCCTGGATCCAATCACAAACCTGGTCCGATATTCCGTAAGCTCGTATTTTTTTCACTAAACGTAAGTGCGGAACCGTATCAAATGCCTTCCTGAAGTCCAGGAATACGGCATCAATCTGCTCGCCAGTGTCTACGGCACTGTGAATTTCTTGGGCAAATAGGGCGAGCTGAGTTTCACATGATCTCTGTTTGCGGAATCCATGTTGGTTATGATGAAGGAGATTTGTATTATCTAAGAACGTCATAATACGAGAACACAAAACATGTTCCATTATTCTACAACAGATTGACGTAAGCGAAATAGGCCTATAATTATTCGCATCTGATTTATGACCCTTCTTGAAAATGGGAACGACCTGCGCTTTCTTCCAGTCGCTAGGTACTTTACGTTCTTCCAGCGATCTACGATAAATTGCTGATAGAAAGGGGGCAAGTTCTTTAGCATAATCACTGTAGAATCTTAAGGGTATCTCGTCTGGTCCGGATGCTTTTCCGCTACTAAGTGATAGCAGTTGTTTTTCAATTCCGATATCGTTTATTTCAATATTTTCCATTTTGGCGTCCGTGCGACGGCTGAAGTCAGGGACCGTGTTACGATTTTCCGCAGTGAAACAGTTTCGGAACACTGAATTCAGTATTTCTGCCTTTCTTCGGTCGTCCTCTGTTTCGGTGCCATCGTGGTCAACGAGTGACTGAATAGGGGATTTAGATCCGCTTACCGATTTTACATATGACCAAAACTTTTTAGGGTTCTTGTTTAGATTGTTTGCCAATGTTTTATGTTCGAATTCGTTGAATGCTTCTCTCATTGCTCTCTTTACGCTCTTTTTCGCTTCGTTCAGCTTTTCCTTATCAGCTATGATTCGACTACTCTTAAACCTATGATGAAGCTTTCTTTGTTTCCGTAGTACCTTTCGTACATGATTGTTATACCATGCTGGATCTTTCCCCTCGCTTTGGACCTTAGTCGGTACGAACTTATCTAAGGCGTACTGGACGATGTTTCTGAATTTTTTCCATTTTTGTTCCACATCCTCTTCCTCAGAAATGAACGTTTGATGGTGGTCACTCAGATATTCTGCGATTTGTGCCCTATCACTCTTGTTAAGCAAATATATTTTCCTTCCTTTCTTGGCATTTCTTATTACACTTGTAGTCATTGATGCAACCACTGACTTATGATCACTGATACCCTCTTCTACATTCACGGAGTCGAAAAGTTCCGGTCTATTTGTTGCTATGAGGTCTAAAACGTTAGCTTCACGAGTTGGTTCTCTAACTATCTGCTCGAAGTAATTCTCGGACAAGGCAGTCAGGATAATGTCACAAGAGTCTCTGTCCCTGGCTCCAGTTCTGATTGTGTGACTATCCCATTCTATACCTGGTAGATTGAAGTCTCCCCCTATTACAATAGTATGATCACGAAACTTCTTCACGACGTTCTGCAGGTTCTCTCTGAGGCGCTCAACTACTACGGTTGCTGATGCAGGTGGTCTATAGAAGCATCCGACTATCATATCTGACCCACCTTTGATACTTAACTTAACCCAGATTATTTCACATTCGCATTCGCTAATAACTTCACTGGATATTATTGAATTCTTTACTGCTATAAATACTCCTCCACCATTGGCGTTTATCCTATCCTTGCGAGAGATAGTCTTTTTACAATGCTTCTTGTCTAAAGATATGGAAATCGATCGTTAAACTGTCTGGTTAGTATGGTGAATGTGAAAGAGACCAAAACTCTATGTCTATGATAGTCAAAACTGTCACACAGGCCATATGAGGTGGATGTTGCAACAGATCAACACCACAGGGCAATCGACGTCGTTTAGATGTCACTGCAGACCGCAGATAATAATTTTTTTTAAGATTTGTGAATACGGTACATTAGCGACAGTGATTCCTTTGAACTTACAGTACCATGAGATGATGCCTTTTTCCGGCCCTTAAGAGGGGCACCATAACGTTGTCTGCTGACGCTGTGTTCGGAACTACTTTGGTTTGGATGATGAAGAACTGGTCATCCCTTACCAGCTTTCTTCGAGTCTGAATGGAGATACTAAACTCATACGTCGACCCAGTCTAACGTTCATTCATAGTAGATACCTCATTTTGAATGAAATGATCCGCACTGGCTGTAAAATACTTTTTATTAAAAGTAGCGATCGGCAAATGAAGGCGCATCCTCAGGTGGTAGAGATTAACAAGTAATAGCGGAAAGGTAACTGCCTTACTACCACTCCTCACCATTCACGTCAAGTTATAAACAAATAGAACGCTAAAATCGGTAGTCTATAGTTAAAATGAAGGGCGTGACAGAATCGTGCCACGAGCAGAAAGGTGGTTCACATGGTTGAAATGGCTCTGAGCACTATGGGACTTAACATCTCAGGTCATCAGTCCCCAAGAACTACTTAAAACTAACTAACCTAAGGACATCACACACATCCATGCTCGAGGCAGGATTCGAACCTGCGAGCGTAGCGGTCAAGCGATTCAGACTGAAGCGCTTAGAACCGCTCGGCCACAGCGGCCGGCGAGAAAGGTGGTTCAGTGGTAGCAGGCAAGGCAGTACTGGCCTAAGAATAAATATGTAGCATCAGTTCCGGGCAGAATTCAGGAGCAGAGGCTGATGATAAACAACAGAAGGGGAAGGATTGTTGAGAGAGGTATGCAGACCTGAGATCTGTGTGGTTTCCGAGACGCAGAATGTTGGAAAAGATCAAGTGAAGGAGAAGATATGAAAGACTATAGTGGCTGCGGAAAGGCACATTACAAGAACGCAGTTTTGTTGTTGTTGTTGTTGTGGTCTTCAGTCGTGAGATTGGTTTGATGCAGCTCTCCATGCTACTCTATCCTGCGCAAGCTTCATCATCTCCCAGTACCTACTGCAACCTACAACCTTCTGAACCTGCTTAGTGTATTCATCTCTTGGTCTTCCTCTACGATTTTTACCCCCCACGCTACCCTCCAATACTAAACTGGCGATCCCTTGATGCCTCAGAACATGTCCTACCAACCGATCCCTTCTTCTAGTCAAGTTGTGCCACAAATTTCTCACTAATTCTGTTCAATACCTGCACGTTAGTTATGTGATCTACCCATCTAATCTTCAGCATTCTTCTGTAGCACCACATTTCGAACGCTTCTATTCTCTTCTTGTCCAAACTATTTATCGTCCATGTTTCACTTCCATACATGGATATAGTCCATACAAATATTTTCAGAAACGACTTCCAGACGCTTAAATCAATACTCGATGTTAACAAATTTCTCTTCTTCAGAAACGCTTTCCTTGCCATTGCCAGTCTACATTTTATATGCTCTCTACTTCGACCATCATCAGTTATTTTGCTCCCCAAATAGCAAAATTCCTTTACTACTTTAAGTGTCTCATTTCCTAATCTAATTCCCTCAGCATCACCCGACTTAATTCGACTACATTCCATTATCCTCGTTTTGCTTTTGTTGATGTTCATCTTATATCCTCCTTTCAAGACACTGTCCATTCCGTTCAACTACTCATCCAAGTCCTTTGCTGTCTCTGACAGAATTACATTGTCATGGGCAAACCTCAAGGTTTTTATTTCTTCTCCATGGATTTTAATGCCTACTCCGAATTTTTCTTTTGTTTCCTTTACTTCTTGCTCAATATACATATTGAATAGCATGGGGGAGAGACTACAACCCTGTCTCACTTCCTTCCCAACCACTGCTTCCTTTTCATGCCCCTCGACTCTTATAACTGCCATCTGGTTTCTGTACCAATTGGAAATAGCCTTTCGCTCCCTGTATTTTACCCCTGCCACCATCAGAATTTGAAAGAGAGTATTCCAGTCCACATTGTCAAAAGCTTTCAATAAGTCTACAAATGCTAGAAACGTAGGTTTGCCTTTTCTTAATCTAGCTTCTAAGAGAAGTCGTAGGGTCAGTGTTGCTTCACGTGTTCCAACATTTCTACGGAATCCAAACTGATCTTCCCCGAGGTTGACTTCTACCAGTTTCTCCATTCTTCTGTAAAGAATTCGCGTTAGTATTTTGCAGCTGTGACTTATTGAACTGATAGTTCGGTAATTTTCACATCTGTCAACACCTGCTTTCTTTTGGGATTGGAATTATTATATTATTCTTGAAGTCTGAGGGAATTTCGCCTGTCTCATACATGTTGCTCACCAGATGGTAGAGTTTTGTCAGGACTGGCTCTCCCAAGGCTGTCAGTAGTTCTAATGGAATATTGTCTACTCCCGGGGCCTTATTTCGACTTTCTAACGTACGAAAACGTCGCCTTTAATAGCCTGCCAGGTTGGGCCGTTCGGAGTAAGCATCAGGTGTTCGTCGTACGCAAATAAAACGGCCTTGAGCATTTGCGAGATCAAAGACGGAGGGAATGCTAATGCAGCAACGACGTGTCTCGTGCGTCACCCGAAAAAAGGGCGACAGGCGGAGCTGAGCACAAATAGAGGGAGGAGGAACGGCTGAGGGCGCCGGAGAAAGACAGCGAGCGCCGGCGCTGGCCAAACAAGGGGCGCAGGGGCGCTTAGCGCGCGGCCACGGCGAAAAGCTCTCTGCCCAGGCACTTCGGCCCTACGCGTCTGACGTCACGGCCGTCCATCTCCACGAGATGGCGCAGCCGCGGAAAGCTGGGAGGCACTGCTTGGCCTCCAGCACGGCGGAGGCTCAGCTTCCCTGGCACTCCTTTTAACTTCGGCTATGGTGGCTGGTGAGCTACTGCTAGAGGTCTGCGCGGACGCCGACATCCGCAGTTACTTTGTGGTTAAAAGCGAATACTGTCAATATTACGATTTTCGTCCATTTGGATCCCATATGATCAATAGCTAAAGAGACAAGGTCTAGTAGAAATCCTTGGGTAACAGAAGAAATACTGAATTTAATTGATGAAAGGAGAAAATATAAAAATGCAGTAATTTAAGCAGGCAAAAAAATGGGATCGACAGGAAGTGCAAAATGGCTAAGCAGGGATGGCTAGAGGACAAATGTAAGGATTTAGCGGCATATCTCACTAGGGGTAAAATAGATACTGCCTACAGGAAAATTAAAGAGATCTTTGGAGAAGAGATAACCACTTGTATGAATATCAACTCAGATGGAAACCCGGTTCTAAGCAAAGAAGAGAAAGCAGAAAGGTGGAAGGAGTGTAAAGAGGATCTATACAAAGGCGATGTACTTGAGGACAGTATCATGGAAATGGAAGAGGATGTAGATGAAGATGAAATGGGAGATACGATACTGCGTGAAGAATTTGACAGAGCACTGAAAGACCTAAGTCGAAACAAGGTCCCGGGAGGAGACAGCATTCCTTTAGAACTACTGACAACCTTGGGAGAGCCAGTCCTGACAAAACTCTACCGTCTGGTGAGCAAGAAGAATGTAATAATTCCAATCCCAAAGGAAGTAGGTGTTGATAGATGTGAAAAATACCGAAATATCAGTTTAATAAGCCACAGCTGCAAAATACTAACGCAAATTCTTTACAGACTAATAGGAAAACTAGTAGAAGCCGACCTCGGAGAATATCAGTTTGAATTCCGTAGAAATGTTGGAACACGAAGGCAATACTGGCCCTGCGACTTATCTTAGAAAATAGATTGAGGAAAGGCAAACCTACGTTTCTTGCATTTGTAGACTTAGAGAAAGCTTTTGACAATGTTGACTGGAATACTCTCTCTCAAATTATAAAGGTGCCTGGGGTAAAAGGCTATTTACAAATTGTACAGAAGCCAGATGGCAGTTATAAGAGTCGAGGGGCATGAAAGGGAAGCAGTGATTGGGAAGGAAGTGAGACAGGGTTGTAGCCTATCCCCGATGTTATTCAATCTGTATATTGAGCAACAAGTAAAGGAAACAAAAGAAAAGTTCAGAGTAGGCATTAAAATCCATGGAGAAGAAATACAGCAAAGGACCTGAAAGAGCAGTTGAACGGAATGGCCAGTGTCTTGAAAGGAGGATATAAGATGAACATCAACAAAAGCAAAAGGAGGATAATGGAATGTAGCCGAATTAAGTCGGGTGATGCGGAGGGAAGTAGATTAGGAATTGAGACACTGAAAGTAGTAGATGAGCTTTGCTATTTGGGGAGCAAAATAACTGATGATGGTCGAAGTAGAGAGGATATAAAACGTAGACTTGCAATGGCAAAGATAGCGTATCTAAAGAAGAGAAATTTGTTAACATCGAGTATAGATTTAAGTGTCAGGAAATCGTTTCTGAAAATATTTGTATGGAGTGTAGCAATGTATGGAAGTGAAACGTGGACGATAAATAGTTAGGACAAGAAGAGAATAGAAGCTTTCGAAATGTGGTGGTACTGAAGAATGCTGAAGATTAGATGGGTAGATCACATAACTAATGTGGAGGTATTGAATAGAATTAGGGAGAAATTTGTGGCACAACTTGACTAGAAGAAGGGATCGGTTGGTAGGACATGTTCTGAGGCATCAAGAGATCCCCAGTTTAGTATTGGAGGGCGGGTGGAGGGTAAAAATCATTGAGGGAGACCAAGAGATGAATACACTAAGCAGATTCAGAAGGATGTAGGTTGCAGTAGATACTGGGAGATGAATCAGCTTGTACAGGATAGAATAGCATGGAGAGCTGCATCAATCCAGTCTCTGGGCTGAAGACAACAAAATCATGATCGATAGTAATTTTTTTTCGGGTGCTCAGTCTTCTGACTGGTTTGATGCGACTCACCACGAACTCCTTTCCTGTGCCAGCTTCTTCACCTCAACGTAGAAGTCGCAACCTATGTCCTCAATTATTTGCTGGATGTATTCCAATCTCTGTCTTCCTCTACAGTTTTTGCCCTCTACAGCTCCCTCTAGTGCCACGGAAATCATCCCACAATGTCTTAACAGATGTCCTACCATCCTGTTTCTTCTGCTTGTCAGTGTTCCTTGCCTTTCAGATTCAGCGGAGAGTTCCTCACTCCTTACATTATCTGTCCACCTAATTTTCAACATTCTTCTGTAGCGCCACATCTCAAATGCTTCTAGCCCCTTCTGTTTAAGTTTTTCCCACAGTTATGTCTCACTACCATACAAAGTTGTACTCCAAACGCTCATTCTCAGCAATTTCTTCCTCAGATTACGACCTATGCTTGACACTAGTAGACTTCTCTTGGCCATGAATGGCCGTTTCGAAAGTGCTAGTCTGATTTTTATTTCATATTTGCTCTGTACACCATGGGTTCTTTTGCTGCATAGGTAGCAGAATTCCCTGACTTGATCTACTTCGTGATCACCAGTTCAGATGTTAAGTTTTTCGCTGTTATCATTTCTCCTACTTCTCATTACTTTCGCCGGCCGCTGTGGCCGAGCGGTTCTAGGCGCTACAGTCCGGAACCACGCTGCTGCTACGGTCGCAGTTTCGAATCCTGCCTCGAGCATGGATGTGTGTGATGTCCTTAGGTTAGTTAGGTTTAAGTAGTTCTAAGTTTAGGGGACTGATGACCTCAGATGTTCTCATAGTGGTTAGGGCCATTTGAACCATTGGAACTCATTACTTTCGTCTTTCTTTGATTTACTCGCAATCCATATTCTTTACTCATTCGATTGTTCATTTCATTCAACAGATCCCGTAATTCTTCTTCACTTTTGCTCAGGATAGCTACGTCATCAGTGAATCTTATTATTGACATCCTTTCACATTAAATTTTAATTCCACTCTCGAACCTTTCATGTCTGTCATTGCTCCTTCGACGCATAGATTGAACAGCAGGGGCGGAGGACTACATCCCTGTCTTCCAGCCATTGTAATCCCTCTTGTTTCTTCTACATATTGTGTATCACCCATCTTGCGTTATAGCTTATCCCGATTTTTCTCGAATTTATAACGTTTCGCACCATTCGACATTGTCGAACGCTTCATACAGTGCGAAAAATCCTATAAACCTGTCTTTGTTTTTCTTCAGTCTTGCTTCCCTTCTCAACCGCAACGGCAGAACTGCATCTCTGGTGCCTTTACCTTTTCTAAAGCCGAACTGGTCGTCATATAACAGAGCCTCAATTTTCTTTTCCGTTGTTCTGTATATTATTCTTGTGAGCAGCTTGGACGCATAAGCTTTTCCTGACTGTCAGATAATTCTCACACTTGTCGGCTGTTGCAATCTTAGGAATTGCGTGGATGATTTTTTGCCGAAAGTGTGATGGTATATTGTATGCCTCATACATCCTACGAACCAGTGATTTTAGAAATTCCGATGGAATGTTATCTATCCTTTCTGCCTTATCTGTTTTAAGTATTCCAAAGCTCGATACTACTAACCGGTATTATTTTAACTCATTGTCTTTTATTTATAAAATGACGTTCAGTTTGGCACTAAGAAAAGTAAGGTATCGTATGATTTAAAAAACCTCTCCGTTGTTCTCAAATCTCCGAACTTATGATATCTGCACTCTTATCTTCACACTTTGCATCTGCTTTCTCACTGAGCCTGAAACATAACTATTACTGGGAGAACTAATTTTGAAACAATTTAGCCAATATCATTTTTTAAGTCACCTCCACATGGAACAAAGACAGCACCCGTGCGTGAGTTTGTGTGTGAACTAATTTTGAAATAATTTAGCCAAAACCATTTTTCTTTTCAAGTCGCCACCATATGGAACAAAGTGAGCACCCGTGTGTGTGTGTGTGTGTGTGTGTGTTACGTATTGCGCGGCCCCTCCGGCAGGAAGTTCGAGTCCTCCCTCGGGCATGGGCGTGTGTGTTGTTCTTAGCATAAGTTAGTTTAAGTGGTGTGTAAGTCTAGGGACCGATGACCTCAGCAGCTTGATACCTTAGGAATTCACATCTGTGTGTGTGTGTGTGTGTGTGTGTGTGTGTGTGTGTGTGTGTGCGGAGCTTACGAGCGCTCAACGTTATTACCGCCCACAAAATCAGATACAAAATGTGTTTTGCGACTGCTACCAGAACAAGAATGGTCGAACAACATTTTTAGTTTCTCTACTTCCGTCGGTGACAGTGAAAATGAGTCAGCAGCAGATACATATTTGGTCGAGTGAGTGTCGGTTTGATATCAAATGAAATGTGAATAAAAAATAATAAAGAGAACACTTCTTTACAAAGACGACTAAGCGGACTGTATTATGTCGCAGCCAGGGGCGGATGAAAGCTCCGATATGCCGGCCTCATATCGGTTAAACGGTACCGACCGATCACCGTGTCATCCTCAGTCAATGGCGTAGTTCAGACGCACGTTGAGGGGCGTGGGGTACCACACCGCTCTCCCTGTTACTTCACATTCGAGTAGCACCTCATCTGCAGCACGAGGTGAATGGACCCCATTCCCGTCCTCCCAACAAGGAAAACTCCCTGGCAGTACCGGGAATTGAACCAAGTTCCTCCCTAAGGTATTCAGCCATGCAGACTGCTTAGCTACTGCGACAGAGGGTGCGGGGGAGGTGTAAGGTATTACTAAAGGCAATAGAAAATAAGTTCTGATGTTACGCTTGACAATGCGAGCAAGATTTAAGAAAATAACGACAGTTTCATAGGATTTGTCAACCTATAAAAGGCGTTCGACACTGCAAAAATATGCAAAATGTTCGATATTCTCAGGAAAGTAGAAGTAAACTATTGGGAAAGACGAATAATATTTAAATATACAGGAAGCAATAGGGAACAAACAAAGTGGAAGACCAAGAAAGCAGTGTTCGAATTAAAACCGGCACAAAAGAGAGATCCACTCCTTCTCCCCTACTAATCAATCTTTACATAGACAAAGGTAATGATAGGAATAAAATAGAGATTAAGAGTGGGAATAAATTTCAGGGTGAAAGTATCTCTATCGTCGGATGACATTACTGTCTTGAGTAACAGTGAGAGATCCGCGCGGAGTGGCCGCGCGGTTTGAGGCGCCATGTCACGGATTGCGCGGACCCTCCCGCTGAAGGTTGGAGTCCTCCCTCGGGCATGTGTGTGTGTGTGTGTGTGTGTGTGTGTGTGTGTGTGTGTGTGTGTGTGTGTGTGTGTTTGATCTTAGCATAAGTTAGTTTAAGTCTAGGGACCGGTGACCTCATCAATTTGGTTCAAATGGTTCAAATGGCTCTGAGCACTATGGGACTCAACTGCTGAGGTCATTAGTCCCCTAGAACTTAGAACTAGTTAAACCTAACTAACCTAAGGACATCACAAACATCCATGCCCGAGGCAGGAGTCGAACCTGCGACCGTAGCGGTCTTGCGGTTCCAGACTGCAGCGCCTTTAACCGCCTGGCCACTTCGGCCGGCATCAATTTGGTCCCTTAGGAATTCCCACACATTTATTTAAAAGTGAGAGAAGAACTACGGCATCTGTTGACGGAAAGTTTTAATGAGTACGAAATGTGTATTGAGAGTAAATCGAAGAAAGATGAAACTAATGAGGAGTAGCAGCTAAGAAATTAATGATAAACTTACCATCAAAATTGCGAATCAATTAATAGACGAAGTTAAAGAAGTCTGCTACCTAGGGAGCATAATAACAAATGACGGACGAGACAATGACGACACAAAAAGCAGACTAGCAGAGACAAAGAGGGTATTCCTGGCCAAGACTACTCGTATCAAATATAAGATATAAGCCTTAAATTCTTAGATGGACGTCTTAGCACAGCATTATACGGTGGTGAATCATGGACAATGGGAAATTCGGAACAGAAGACAAGTGTTTAAGATTTGGAACTGTGCAAGGATATTGAAAATTAAGTGGACTGGTAAGATAAGAAATGGGGAGGCTCATCGTAGAATCGGCGAGAAAAGGACTATATGGAAAACACTGCCTAGAAGAAGGGACAGGATGATAGGACTTGCGTTAAAATTTCAGGAAATAACTTTCGTGGTACTACAAGGAACTATAGAGGGTAAAAACTGTAGAGGAAAACAGAGATTGGGCACATCCAGCAAATTACTGACGACTTTGGATGTAAGTGCCACTATGAGAGGAAGAGGTCGGCAAAGCAGGGGAATTCCTGGGGGCGGTATCAAACCAGACAGAAGACAGATGGCGCCAAAAGAAAGTTTATTTTTATAAGACTTGACAAAGAAATTATCAGAGTGCAACTGTGTCGGCTGAAATGCACAGTGCCCTGGAGAGTGTAGATGCAGAGTTGTTAGCTCCAAGGCCTAAAGATAGTCACATCCCCTTGTATCGGCTTTTCCGCACAGTTACCCGTGCATCCTATTTCTGTCGTACCAGTAATTGCTTTATAGCTAAGGCATTCCTGTTTCTATATAGGAAAGAGCAGATACGATTGATGACCGTGCAGCTTCTCTAGAATGAATGATAATTAATTGGAACTTTCAGCTTGCCGATAGGTGTTGTTGATGTACCTCGATGGGCACAGCTGAAAATGTGTGCCCCGATCGGGAGTCGAACCCGGGATTTCCTGCTTACATGGCAGATGCTCTATCCATCTGAGCCACCGAGGACACAGATGAATAGCGCGACTGCAGGGACTTCTCCATTGCACGCTTCCCGTGAGACCCACATTCCCAAGTGTCCACTATTAGGAACATTACGTATGTAGATTGTGGACAGTTGGGAAGGTGGGTCTCACGGGAAGTGTGCAAGGGATACGTCCCTGCAGTCGCGCTATTCATCTGTGTCCTCGGTGGCTTAGATGGATCGGTAACTCAGCGTGTTCGGTCAGAGGGTTAGCTGCCCTCTGTAATAAAAAAAAAACTGAGTTCATGGATCAACGACGAACTGAAACGGGTGCCTTGCGACGCCCGCCACGAGCAGATGCAACGAACGAAAACGTTGTATCAAAACGTAGTCATAATCGGCTTCTACTTTCTTAGCCAGTGAGTGTAAATTACGAGGTACAACTTCTGCAGACAGAAATCTAGGCAAGTGGAAACCTATCATTATAGTGCCGGCAAACCTAACGGATCCCACTGAGGTGACAAAACTCATGGGACAGCGATATGAACATATGCAGATGGCGGTAGTATCGCTTACACAAGATATAAAAGGGCAGTGCACTTACAGAACTGCCATTTATACTCAAGTGATTCATGTGAAAATGTTTCCAACGTTATTATGACAATGACGGTAGTTAACAGATTTAGAATGCTAGTTGGAGCTAGACGCATGGGACATTCCATTTCGAAAAGCGTTAGGAAATTAAATATTCTTAGATTTACAGTGACAACAGTGTGCCGAGAATACCAAGTTTCAGACTTTACCTCTCACCACGGGCAACACAGTAGCCGACGGTCTTCACTTAACGACTGAGAGTAGCGGTGTTTGCTTAGAACTGTCAGCGCTAATACACAAGCAACACTGTTTGAAATAGCCGCAGAAGTCAATGTGAGACATACCACGAACATATCTTGTAAGGATCAATATTTTTGGTTTACTTATTCTAGGACTGAAGATTACTGTGTTAAGTTGAAATGACATGTTTAATGCCGCAATATTAGCACAAAAATACACGCTTTTACACAATTTACAATGTGACAACAAAAAACAGTTGTCATGATAACGCATCCCAACATCAAAAAGTGGAATAATCCTAAACACGATTATTAAATATTAACTCTCAGAAGGTTAAATTTTCCTAAACACGACAATATTAAAGTTTAACTAGAAGGTTCTTTACAAAATTGTTCCTACACTTACGTTATGCTGTTGGTCAGTACTACGAAAATCGTCCGATTCTGATTAAAAGTTCTGTACTATTTTTAGGATGACAAACAAGTCTACGGTGGATGGTTAATTATGTGGCAAATTGAACAAAAGATTACCCAAGGTCGCTCGAGTTTACATGGACGCAAGCTGGTGAACCAACAGGTTTACACCTCTGCACGCGGTATTTACCTTAAGCTGTGATGAGCTGTCGTCTGCTAGGCCGCTTTCTTCTGCTGAAATTCCTATAAAGCTAATTACACCTTTGTTGAATTTTCCAGCAGAAACTTTCCCTATGTTTCTCGTTATGCGAGAGAACATGTACTCATCCCTAGTCTTAGAATGTGGCGATATACAAGTGCATGGTTGGAGCAGCGTGCATATTATAATGGCCTCTCAGTTCTTGCAAGAGCAGAGCGTTATGCGCTCCGTTCTGCACTTGACGCCCGTTCAGAGAAGAGTCCCTGAAATTTTCCGTCTTGTCTTACTCATAGCCGAACTGTCTCCCCACCTGGGCTCTTTCGTTCTTCACGTCACGGCTTTTTTCGACCAATAGGAGCGTTCCTCTTATTTTGTGGAAACTCTCTCTACCAATCGCAAGGTCCCTACCATTAAACTGCGTCGAAACTTTGGCTCTTTTCTCCTTCCTAGCGCGTTTCCGCCAATCGGACGTTTTGTGCCAGTTCCAGATGCCTAAATGCGTACATTGACTCTCTCATGTGTGTACCACTCACTGGACACGTGATCGAAAATGCGTCACTAATCATGTTTCGTATCCATGTTGAATTCCGAAACGCAGTTTTCTAAAAGCTTTCTTTCCTGTCCTCCCTCAGATGGACCGTTATACTCGCCCTCCCAATCTGGTCGGTCGTTGACTTTCCGCCTGGGACCCCTTTTAAGTGGTTTCCGTGGTACCCTTGCCCCTGGGTCGTCCCTCTGAATTCCAAATTAAGACGCCTCTCGCTGCTTGTTTCACCTTCCGCTCAAACGTGCATTATAGGAACGGTGTGTTAATTACCGTTGATTGAATGTCATCCCTTTTTGCATTACACACTGCTAGGCAAATTTGCTCATTACCGCCGAATTAAGTTAGGTGCCATGTTCACCTTCCTGTTGTGATGTATAAAGCTCTCATGTAAGGTGCGAATCTTTCATTTATTCTTCCACCTTACAATCTGTTAGGACATTGCAGCGAAATATAGCGTTAATGGGCTATAGCAGCAGACGATCGAGTGCCTTTGCTAACAGCACGACATTTCCAGGCTTGTGACCATAACGGTTGGACCCTTGAGGACTGGAAAACCGTGGCCTGCTAAGGTAAGTCTCGATTTAAGTTGGTAGAAGCTATGGTAGCGTTCGAATGTGGCGCAGACCCCACGAAGCCATTAACACAAGTTGTGAACAAGCCATTTTGCAAGCTGGTAGTGGCTCCATTCTGGTGTGGGCTGTATTTATATGGAATGTACTGGGTCTTCTGGCCAAAATGAACAGATCATTGACTGGAGGCCACCTGCAGCCATTCATCGAGTTCATGTTACAAAACAACGATATCATATCACCGGGCCACAATTGTTCATGACTGGTTTGAAGAAAATTCTGATCAGCTCGAACGAATGATTTGGCCACCCAGATCGCCCGACATGAATACCATTGTACATTTATAGGATTAATCGAGAGGTCAATTCGTGCACAAAATCCTGCACCAGCAACACTTTCGCAACTGCGGGCAGCTATAGAGGCAGCATGGCTCAATATTTCTGCACGGTTCTTCGACTTCTTGACTCCATGCCACGTCGAGTTGCTGCACTACGCAGGGTAAAAAAAGGGCCGACACGATATTAGGAGGTATCCCATGAATTTTGTCTCCTCAGTGTAAAGTGATACCCCGGATACTACTAACACTTGCAGGTGCAGATAAGGGCTGCGGACAGCAGTTATCTTATCCACGTAGACGTCTAATTACACTGTCAGATTAAGCGTTGTGTTGCTGTGCCGTTCATGTTTCACTCCTACTTGTATTTTGACAGTTACGGCTTTGTGTAACTGACGTTTTCCTGGCTTAATGAGCTTTCCACGAGATTCTGGGACGAGAATCGAATGATGTTGTCTGCTTGATATTTGACTGTCAGCCAGGCGGACAGCTCTCCAGATGCAGGCCTACCCCAAGGATCGGTCCTGTCAGTGCTCCTTGATCCCATACAGCCGACGCTCGTTAACTATTCCCGCCCTTGTACCTACTTCAGCATGGTAGTGACACGGCCTTCTTCGCAGTCCAACAATTCCTCCAGTTTCATCATAAAAATTTCACCTCATATTGTACCAGTGGTGCTTCTCCACCACTCCCACAAAAATCTAGGCAGGACTTACTGGAAGAGGCACGCGATCTAAAAATGGCTCTGAGCACTATGGGACTTAACATCTGAGGTTATCAGTCTCCTAGAACTTGGAACTACTTAAACCTAACTAACCTATGGACATCACACACATCCATGCCCGAGGCAGGGTTCGAACCGCCGACCGTAGCGGTCGCTCGGTTCCAGACTGAAGCACCTAGAACCGCTCGGCCCACAACTCCCTACTCATGTAACGAAAGCATTAAATTGTCTTGGACTGACACTCGTTCAAAAGCTAACCTCGAAACACTACCCGCTAACCATCCAAAAGAAACAGCTTAATAGGCCGAGCTTGGTAATTACGTACCTGCAATACCCTCATTAATCCCATCTTCACCTTAGCAGATCTCGTATAAACCTCTGCCCTTGCCAGATTTTCCACTCGCTGCAAATTTTTAGGCGTCATGCACACCGGCACTTGCATGTCTTTAAATGTTTGGAAGTCCTTCGAAGATCTTACGAGTCCTGCAAAATCGATTCCAAAAATGGTATTTATCGCCCACACTTGACAACCTTGATCTGGTGCCGCGCCTCTATCACTCTTCCTTATATCTCAACATTCTCCATTATCTTCTGCAGTAGGCAAAATGATGTTAAGAAAACATAACAGTCTTCCTCACGCGAACTACGAAATTATTCCCGAAACTACCCGTCCTATTGACTATAACATACTTTGTCTCTACTATTGAAACACATGCTCTCTTACATCACTTCGTTTCCAGTACCATCTGCATCCGAATCCCGCACCTAGTAATTGTTATTAGAAGCCCACAGCAAGGTATTCTTATAGTTTCCGAAGCACACGTACCACAATCTTACCAAAACCAATGAGATTATAATTATTATTTTTGTCAATATATTTGTATATTTTTTAATAATTCGTTCGAATCTTGAAGATAAGAAATTTTGATGATCCTGGGAGAGGTGTGTGTGTGTGTGTGTCGGGGGGGCTATTGGTAGGAATGAAAATAACAAGTTAAGAAAGTAGCGTATATCGACAATGGGTTCCTCTCTCCTCCTTCCTTATATTCTGAAATCATCCGCAACAACGCAAACAACACACTGTAGACGAACATATCACACTTACCCGAGTGATACAATTAACAACTGTTTCTACGGATAGATGGGGAAAACGTCGTCTGTAACGGAGATGCGTTCCAAGCAGAGAGCTGTCGTTCTGTTCTTTGGCGGAAAACCAGAGCATCGCAAATGCACATGGGCATTTGCACAGTGAACAAAAGCACGCTGAGTCGTTGGGCGAGGCGTTTGTCGTCATCGTAACAAGGTTACACAAACCTGTCCGATCTCACACCGTCCGACTTCCATTTGTTGAAAGCCGCGCTTTGCAGGGAGCAGTTCGTGGGTATTGATGCAGCAAGACGGTGGTTCCAAAGTCAACCAGTAAGGTAGTACCATACGGGCATACAGGCCTTCCCAGTTAGGTGGCGTATGGCCGTCACATTGATCAGAGATTGAAAAAGAGGGTTCTGATGCCAAAAGTGTGGGGAATAATATCGTTTATTGGAATCCTGAATAAAACCAACCAACTTTCAGAAACAAAAATGTGTTGTATTACTTACTGAAGGCTCCTCGTATGTACGGCCTATTTCCAAAACCACCAGAAGGAACGTAGCGAGCTTGCATTCTCAGAGCGAGACAATAATATCCGCAGGTCAACGAAAGAGTCTTCAGATCGCGAAATTCGGCATCATAGTCGTAGTGCCGAAGCACGCCTTGCGTCTATTCCTAGCACCGTGAATATTGATTCAAAGGCTTCTATCAATAGCTGGCGTTTTTGACGGCGCATCCATGTGCATATTTTACAGGGCGCTCCGGTGTTCCAAGCCATTAAACCGCTATTCCTATCCGCACAGTGACCTATCCCGCCGTTTATAGCCTTTGAAATTTGGAAACAAAGCTACAGGCGTGGTAGATCTTGATAGTAGCAACTCAAAGGAGCAAAAAGGGGATAATCACTGGGGGGCGGTATAGCTTGACCTTGGTAGACGATGTAACGGGAATATCAGGTAAATCTCTGCATAGCAAAGAACTTGTTCTTAAAGATCAGGAAATCATATCACAGAACAATATTTATGTGTAGTCACTTTTTGAGGTAACACATAGTGAAGCTCTTTGGACTGTGCGAGGGACATGGACAAAGAAAAGAGCTCTAAGTATATGTTATAAATTTACATGTGGAACTGCATAAATAAGCGTTAAATGTTAAGTGAAACGTTGAATAAATCAAGTATTGTATCAACGGAACTTAGAAATATATTAATGTAAACAGTTCAAGTTCTGAAGCAATGTTCATCAGATGTAAATTTTAAGGGTGTACGAAGAGAGAGAAGTGCGTCATAATTTCCACACTACAACAATACTCGCCAAGAAATTGTGCTAAATTGTAGAAACATTTATTAAATACGTATCTAAAGATTTGATAATTATTATTATTGTTGTTATGATGGTATGTATCAGATGAAGATGAAATGGGAGATATGATACTGCTTGAAGAGTTTGACAGAGCACTGAAAGACCTGAGTCGAAACAAGGCCCCGGGAGTAGACAACATTCCATTAGAACTACTGACAGCCTTGAGAGAGCCAGTCCTGACAAAACTCCACCATCTGGTGAGCAAGATGTATGAGACTGGCGAAATACCTTCAGACTTCAAGAAGAATATAATAATCCCAATCCCAAAGAAAGCAGGTGTTGACAGATGCGAAAATTACCGAACTATCAGTTTAATAAGTCACGGCTGCAAAATACTAACGCGAATTCTTTACAGACAAATGGAAGAACTATTAGAAGCCGACCTCGGGGAAGATCAGTTTGGATTCCGTAGAAATACTGGAACACGTGAGGCAATACTGACCCTACTACTTATCTTAGAAGGTAGTTTAAGAAGAGGCAAACCTACGTTTATAGCATTTATAGACTTAGAGAAAGCTTTTGACAATGTGGACTGGAATACTCTCTTTAAAATTCTGTAGGTGGCAGGGATAAATACAGGGAGCGAAAGGCTATTTACAATTTGTACAGAAACCAGATGGCAGTTATAAGAGTCGAGGGACATGAAAGGGAAGCAGTGGTTGGGAAGGGAGTCAGACAGGGTTGTAGCCTCTCCCCGATGCTATTCAATATGTATATTGAGCAAGAAGTAAAGGAAACAAAAGAAAAGTTCGGAGCAGGCATTAAAATCCATGGAGAAGAAATAAAAAATTTGTGGTTTGCCCATGACAATGTAATTCTGTCAGAGACAGCAAAGGACTTGGATGAGTAGTTGAACGGAATGGACAGTGTCTTGAAAGGAGGATATAAGATGAACATCAACAAAAGCAAAACGAGGATAATGGAATGTAGTCGAATTAAGTCGGGTGATGCTGAGGGAATTAGATTAGGAAATGAGACACTTAAAGTAGTAAAGGAGTTTTGCTATTTGGGGAGCAAAATAACTGATGATGGTCGAAGTAGAGAGCATATAAAATGTAGACTGGCAATGGCAAGGAAAGCGTTTCTGAAGAAGAGAAATTTGTTAACATCGAGTATTGATTTAAGCGTCTGGAAGTCGTTTCTGAAAATATTTGTATGGACTATATCCATGTATGGAAGTGAAACATGGACGATAAATAGTTTGGACAAGAAGAGAATAGAAGCTTTCGAAATGTGGTGCTACAGAAGAATGCTGAAGATTAGATGGGTAGATCACATAACTAACGTGCAGGTATTGAACAGAATTAGTGAGAAATTTGTGGCACAACTTGACTAGAAGAAGGGATCGGTTGGTAGGACATGTTCTGAGGCATCAAGGGATCGCCAGTTTAGTATTGGAGGGTAGCGTGGGGGGTAAAAATCGTAGAGGAAGACCAAGAGATGAATACACTAAGCAGGTTCAGAAGGTTGTAGGTTGCAGTAGGTACTGGGAGATGATGAAGCTTGCACAGGATAGAGTAGCATGGAGAGCTGCATCAAACCAGTCTCAGGACTGAAGACCACAACAGCAACAACAACGACTGTTGAAAGATATAATATTTGGTTGCCAGTGTTAAGCAGATGGTTACATAGTGCATGTGTAATGTTGTAAATGAGACATGAGTTGTTATAATAATGTTATTTAGTGCTGGAAGTGATAGATTACAAGTTTCGTAACTTGGAGTTAAACACTTTATAGTGGCAATGTTAATTGGACACCAATAGTAAAGAAGGTTAATGATTTTTTACCAACAAGAACATATAGAGCGTGACAGAACATAAATTCCGAAAACATATTTCATTTGCAAACAATCCTGCCGGAGCAGGATGAAAGTACTGCATCACTTGTAGGGTTCTTTTTATTTCTCAGTAGTTAAAATACAACCGGTTTGGGCCTCTTACATGCCCATCATCTGCTCTGCGCTCGCTGGCGATACACCGCGTCCTGTACTCGTCCACGGCGGCGCTCGGGGTTCAAATGGCTCTGAGCACTATGGGACTTAACATCGGAGGTCATCAGTCCCCTAGAACTTGGAACTACTTCAACCTAACTAAACTAAGGACATCACACACATCCATGCCCGAGGCAGGATTCGAACGTGCGACCGTAGCGGTCGCGCGGTTCCAGACTGAAACACCTAGAACCGCTCGGCCTCACGGGCCGGCGGCGCTCGGGGTCCAGCACAAAATTATAACACCTGATGATGGGCATGTAAGAGTCCGAAACCGGTCGTGTTTTAATTACTGAAAAATAAAAAGAACCATAAAACCGAAGCTGTATTTTCAACCTCTGATATTTCATTAAGTGATACGTTTGCAGACTGTAGAATATTTTTACGACCACTGTTCTTACACCGTTTTACATGGCCGCGAGTGGACACCATTCTTTACAGAAACTTTGCTAACCTCATGTTGATACACCAACAAATCGGGCAATTTAATGAGCGGCGTGGACATAGGAACGTCCGAATGTGTGAAACGCGCCCCTTGTATCATGCCTGGCTCTCTTGCAGAACTTGCGCAAACTGTCCGCCTCGATTGCTGCGCGGTCAACGGGGCGTATTGCTAAGCGAAGGGGACCGGTTTCGATTCCCGGCCAGGACGGAGATTTTCTCCGCTCGGTGACTTACGTTCGTATCGTCATAACTGACATTTCACTGTTGATATGGCTGTATTGGCACGTCCCAAAATCGTCTGACGAATTGGAGGCATTTGCCGCCAGCTGAGCCAGCACGGTGTTGGACTGGGAGCAGGTGGCGGCCCGCATGTGCCGTGGCGCAGCAAGTGGGACAGGCGGTGGTCCCACCTGCCGGCCCGTCAAAACCCTCGGGCTGAGCCACGATGCAAGCACTCCCTTCTCAGTTAATTGCATTCTAAACATATACTACTGGCCATTAAAATTGCTACACCACGAAGATGTGCTGCAGACGCGAAATTTAACCGACACGAAGAAGTTGCTGTGATATGCAAATGATTAGCTTTTCAGAGCATTCACACAAGGGTGGCGCCCGTGGCGACACCTACAACGTGCTGACATGAGGAAAGTTTCCAACCGATTTCTCATACACAAACAGCAGTTGACCGGCGTTGCCTGGTGAAACGTTGTTGCGATGCCTCGTGTAAGGAGAGGAAATGCGTACCATCACGTTTCCGACTTTGATAAAGGTCGTATTGTAGCCTGTCACGATTGCGGTTTATCGTATCGCGACACTGCTGCTCGCGTTGGTCGAGATTCAATGACTGTTAGCAGAATATGGAATCGGTGGGTTCAGGAGGGTAATACGGAACGCCGTGCTGGATCACAACGGCCTCGTATCACTAAAAGTCGAAGTGACAGGCATCTTGTCCGATATAAATGGCTGTAACGGATCGTGCAGCCACGTCTCAATCCCTGAGTCAACAGATGTGGAAGTTTGCAAGACAACAACCATCTGTACGGACAGTTCGACGACGTTTGCAGCAGGAAGGACTATCAGCTTGGAGACCATGGCTGCGGTTACCTTTGAAGTTGCATCACAAGCAGGAGCGCCTGCTATGGTGTACTCAACGACGAACCTGGGTGCACGAACGGCAAAACGTCCTTTTTTTGGAGGAATCCAGGTTCTGTTTACAGCATCATGATGGTCGCATCCGTGTTTGGCGATATCACATTGGAAGTGTGTATTCGTCATCGCCACACTGGCGTATCACCCGGCGTGATGGTATGGGGTGCCATTGGTTACACGTCTCGGTCACCTCTTCTTCGCACTGACGGCACTTTGAACAGTGGACGTTACATTTCAGATGTGTTACGACCCGTGGCTCTACCCTTCATTTGATCCCTGCGTAACCCTACATTTCAGCAGGATAATGCACGATCGCATGTTGCAAGGTCTTGTACGGGCCTTTCTGGATACAGAATATGTTCGACTGCTGCCCTGGCCAGCACATTCACCAGATCTCTCACCAACTGAAAACGTCTGGTCAATGGTGGCCGAGCGACTGGCTCGTCACAATACATCAGTCACTACTCTTGATGAACTGTGGTATCGTGTTGAAGTTGAATGGGAAACTGTACCTGTACACGCCATCCAAGCTCTGTTTGACTCAATGCCCAGGCGTACCAAGGCCGTTATTACGGCCAAAGGTGGTCGTTCTGGGTACTGATTTCTCAGGATCTATGGACCCGAATTGCGTGAAAATGTAATCACGTGTCAGTTCTAGTATAATATATTTGTCCAATGAATGCCCGTTTATCATCTGCATTTCCTCTGGATGTAGCAATTTTAATGGCCAGTAGTGTACATTTCAGCACGTCACTTCTAAAACGCTCAACAGTAGAGTTACCATACGTTCACTATAAAAAAAACAAACGGTGCATACAAAAAAAGGACATACTTTCTCGATAAAATCATGCGGTATACAACTTAAAAATAAACCATGTAAAATTACCCTAAACTGAAACAGTGACTTTCCGTAGTTATTTTAAGACTAAAGATGCAGTATCTTGACAGATTATCCGTCATCACTACACTCAATTATCTCATTATTGTGTTTTTCACTTTTGTCACGAATATTTGGAGGATGAAGAAATCTGTCTTGTCTTTTGTTTCCCAACAAGTATTGATAAAAGCTGAAGTGTCTGAAATTGTACTGGACACACACAACACCTTTTATGTTTTCGACGTTGTGTTTTCCTGTCTTTGCTCCACTGCAGGTTTATAAGACAAAAGACATGTTCCGTGGTAGCATTATGAGTAGATACAGAAAATAATTACAATTTTCAGTAATTCAGAATAACAAACAACACTAGATGACTGATTGAAATGTGCACACCACATTTTAGGTGCTTTAGATTTTGTTTCCATTGACAATATTCAATATCTCAATGTATCATTAACGCTTACATTTGTTTGTTCGGTGAGATATGTGATATTGTTTCCATCATCCTCCCACTTGAATGGTCAGAACTGCTGATACTGAGCCAACCACTTGTGCAGATATTCAATAGCAGAACTATACGCGACTCTTTGCCAAATCTGTCACACTCTCGTGAGTGATCTTATTCTCTTTTATGTGCAAGTACTACTTTTGCGCCGGCACGAGTGGCCGAGCGGTTCTAGGCGCTACAGTCTGGAACCGCGTGACCGCTACGGTCCCAGGTTCGAATCCTGCCTCGGGCATGGATGTGTGTGATGTCCTTAGGTTAGTTACGTTTAAGTAGTTCTAAGTTCTAGGGGACTGATGACCACAGATGTTAAGTCCCATAGTGCTCAGAGCCATTTCCATTTCAACTTTTGCATTTATTTACGATTAATAACATGACGACTGATTTCCTTTGTTCAAAACTTGCACTTTTTTGGGATCCCAATAAAGAGGGCTTTTGTAGATTTTTATGAAATCCGCCTGGACACATTTTCTTGCCTCAGAAAGAGGACGTGTCCCGGAAAAGACGACGTGTCCGGCAAAAAGAGGACGCATGGTAATCCTCCTTAACAGGATATTATTCCGCGTTTTTTTCAGCTGAAGTTCTTATTTCTTAAGCTGGTCCCACAAGCGCAATTAGGACTGTGCAAGCCCGCCTGTACTGGTATGTCTAACTGTTAGACTCTAACAGGCCAACCAAACGCCTGCTGTACAGATACACACCGTCCATGTAAGTTGTCAGTTTATCGGTTCAACATAACGTTAAAAGGCGACGCTGTAGAGATACTTGGTTTAGTTCTAACAAGCCAAAGTTACTGTAAAGGTAGATGAAACGTGTGGAGTGGCGTAACGAAGGTTATTCACATATCAGTTTCTTGCAATAACTGAAACTTGCTCTTAAAAATCGGCTTTATTATTTACGAATGGACAATGAAACACATTTTTGCTCCTTTCTATATTTCTCCGCTGACTGACAAGAAAGATATTACTATGACGAAAGCAACCTTAACGCATGGAAGACCAGCATACTTTTAAGCTTTCTTGTCATTGAAAGACACTATGAAGACCTTATACTTCCTGCAGTAAAGTCACATTTCGAGAGTTGCTTCTAATATTATTTTTTTTTGAAACGGTTTAAAACGGTCTTGACCGCAATAAAATATTTATTTACAATAGTAAGTGGTGTCGGTCAGAATGTAACCATCTTCAGACCATTTATATCATGATGGTAGACGGTGGCGGTGAACGGAACAGGTGTTAAGACTCCACGAACTTCAACAGCTCTTTGTATCACCACAATAGGGGTGAGAGTGAACAGAGCTCCGTTCACCACCGCCGCCTGCCATAATGGTATAAATGATCTGAAGATGTTCACATTCTTACCGAAACTGGTAACTACTGTAAATGAATATCTGATTGCGGTAAAGACTGTTTTTAATACATCTTAAAGTATTTTTCTCACGAGAAAGGTTGTCAACAATTATTTTTTTGGCTGATAAAAGAATTACTCCCAGAGACGGCAAATGACTTGGAAGGGCAGTGGACCGGAATGGATAGTATATAGGAAGAAGGTTATGGGTGTCAACAAAAATAAAACAAATAATGGAATGTTGTCGAATTAAATCAGGTGATGTTGAGGGAATTGGATTATGAAACGGGACACTAATGACTGTAGAGGAGTTATGTTATTTGGACTTTAAAATCACAGACTGCTGGTGAAGTAGAGCATGCATAAGACCAGTAATAGCAACAAAAACGTTTGTGAAAAACAGTAACACGGAAAATAAGTGACAGGAACAACTTTCAGAAGGTATTCGTCTGAAGCGTAGCCTTGCACTGAAGTGAAACGTAGACGATAAACAGTTCAGTCAAGAAGGGAATAGAAGTTTTTGAAATGTGGTTCTACAGAAGAATTCGGAGGATTAGGCGTGTAAAACGTAAGCTCCTTCCACAGGCTCTTGAGGGCCCTCCGGATTCGACAGACCGCCGTGTCGTACTCTGCCAATTGTATTACCGGACGCGGTATGGAGGGGTGTGGATTCAGCACACCGCTCTCCTGGCAGTTTTCGTGACTGTGACGTCTCCGGGCAAGACGTTTGTAAAATCTGTGTAATATATGGAAAAAACATTTATCTGTGTTCTTATATTTCATTTCTGTGTGAACAGTTATCGATCATGCGGATTCTGTATAAAAGAAATGATCATTTTGCAGTTTTATGTCTGTGTAATATTATGTATGTCAATTTAGCAAATAACGTTTGTGGTCGGCGAGTGTGGAAACCGACGCAGGAAATGATAATTAAAAATCAAAGATAGTGGAGGGTAAGACATTACTCTCTCTGTCTTCTCGTAAACGTGAATGTTGTAAGAGCCTGTGACGCTTTCCGAACGCTTAGTTCGCTTTCATTTGTTTTTCGATCGAAAAAGACGCCATTGGCCACTGATGGATAGAAAAGGTGTGTACTTTGAATTTTATGTTAATTCTGAATATAGAAAATGTTAGAAATACTTGTAATAATTTGTAGTTCGCTTGACCAGTATTTCATCCCACATTTTTAGCCCTTTTCAGTGAATTTAGCATTTTTTGTGACGCAGTGCTGCGCCACGATCGCGGGAGCCGCTGCCGCGGCAAATTCGAACTGTAATTGAATGAAAGCAGTGTTCCCGCATTTGAACGGGCAGGTAATTGTACATCAAAATTATTTCTTTCGACTTCCTGGGGACCACAGAGGAGGATTGCAGATTTTATTATGTCATTTTCAAATGGACATGAGCAACTGCTAGAACAATATTACATTACATAATACATCCAACAATACTAGTGACGGAAATAATTTACGTAAATCTGAGAGTTAAAAAAATCAAAGACTGCTGTGTTGAAATCTGGTATGGCCAGTAATATTAAAATCATTTTCATTTTTAGTTTCATGCTCACGTGTTAGCTGTGGCAATCAATAGTGTTTAAATGTTAAAAAGTCCACTGCAGCTTTTATGTCTGGCTAGCATTGCATACTGTAACTTCTGTACGTGTAACAAGAGTAATTTTCAGTGAATTCCAGAGACTAAAGTAGAGAAAGAGATATTTAATTTCGTATTCAGTTACAGTAATGATACAGTGTTTCATTTCTAACAAGCCAGATCAGAGCTTGAGAACATAGTTTTGCAAATTAACGATCATACATTCACAGCAGGAAATCTTTTAGGGTTGTGTGTATCCCCGCAGAATAGGTCAGAGTGCACAAAGTTAAATTTTCATCTACAGAAACCAGTAGTGAGAACTGCATTTTATCTTTTGTGTTTGCAACGTAATCAACATTTGGTTTACTGAAAGTGCTATGCAATATAAACTGTATTATAGCCAAAGATCATAAAAGTTCAAGCCATGATTTTATTACTACCAAGCAAATGTATAACATCCTTTTACATTCAGTCAAACTGTACATAAAATAAAAGTGCACGGGGATACGTAACATGACGTACAGCCGACATTACTTCGTGAAGTATCTGCTGCTCAACTGACATCACGGGGCCGAGAGAAACACTAAAGAAAAATCCCTGGCCACGCCAAGAATTGAACCGACGTGGTCCGTATAGCAGTCAGCTCCCGCCGACTGCCCAACCACGTAGGGGGACATATTACACAAATATATCGGATACTTATAGGGGTGAACAGCAATTTATGGCGCTACATGGCTAAAAATGAGGATCCATTGAGAGTACACATCCTGGAGTGTCATGGAATAGTCGATTTGCTAATGGAGGGCCGTGTGACGGATGCAAATTGTAGAGGAAGAGCAGGTCTTGACTACAACAATTAGGTTCAAATGGATGAAGGCTTTAGTAGTTACAAAGAGATGAAGAAACTTGCACAGGCTAGATCAGCGTGGATAGGAGCATCAAATCAGTAACGCTAAAGATCACTGAACCAACAATAATATTCTTAATGTTGGAAACTTGTGTTTGTCTCCAGTAGGTTATATTTCTTGTTTCTTTTCGAGATCGTAATAATGTTTCCGATTATCTTAACAAAGGCACGGCGCAGAGTATTAGATTTCAACAACCCTGCGATGTACTCTGTCCTACTTAGTGTCGTCATACCGTTGTTTATGTAATTGCGCACTTGACTTATCTCAACACTCCAAACCATACAAAGATACCATTGTACTGCCAAGACCCGCGTACGTATATCGAATAACGTCACGAATTTGTTCTAGGCGCCTGTGCAGATAAACACATCTGTGCAGTTTCGTCATCCATACACGCTCCATTTTGATTGCACAGGCACGCTGGAGCAGACAAAGCTGTCAACTCTACCTGAACGTTGGATATGATTAACAACGGGCATCGTGTGTCTCATTACTCGTATTATTCGTGGGATGCTGTTATGTCCGTACGTTTAACTGCCGAGCGAGGTGTCACATAACTTGACACTGGACTCATATTCAGTAGGACGGAGTTTCAAATCCGTCCACCCTTCTCCCCCAGTCCTTTCGGCGCTGTCATGGTGATGATGATGGCGATGAAGATAACACTTGTATAGGCGAATGACAGCAAGATCTTTGACGCCCGTTCCACGTCCCATCTTTACTGACCGTGTCATCGTCCATTTTTTAAACCCTTATCCTTTTTTTTCACCTCATTCAGCTCATCTACTCCCCCCTTCCCCCATAACTAATGATTTTGTAGTCAACGGTACTTTAAACAAATTTTTCTTCCCTTTTACCTTCCTATCTTTCTGGTTTGTGTTAGCAGAAAACGAATGCTTTGTCTCACCTTGAAATAATCATTTTTGTTTTCATTTAAACCTTTGTCAGCTAGCATACGATTAGCCAAACGTAACTTTCGATATTCTTGTAAACAACTTCAGGCGAGTAAGAAATTGTTGTACGAAGGAGCCACCGAACATTGCAGCACCATTAAATTGTACTCTTTCTTTCATCTATTCTAAGAACCAGATCAATGTGACGTATGTGACTCCGTTGGTTTCCGAAGAAGATGTGACTTGCAGTAATTTGTCTACACGATAATTGCTAATAGTCAAAAATCGTGTTAACCATCAGGAACAAATCCCTAGTTTAGATAAACCCTAATTCTTTGTATTAATAGGAAGGTCCTTAACCTACTGAGACATCAAGTCGATACATTGGTTGATGCAAAAAGAGCAAAATGATTACTATGTTTCTAGCAATGTGATGCCTTGTCCCAAGCCTTTCATTGAACTGGAATAGCATAGTTCGCCACTGACGTTGTTTCGCCCCCCTCATAAGGAAACGAAATAGGTAAGTCACAAGGTAAATGCTTTTCATTAGGTTTTTCGTAGAATAGTTTTCTTTCCAGGAAATGAGGCTCGACGGTAACAGAAGTGACAGAAGTCCTATCGTCGGACAAGAATAATATTTCGAATCTGGTTTTTATAATACAATGATTAATACCAATTAATATCACTTACATATAGTATGTGCTGTGCAAATCAATTAATTGGTGCTTGCGAAATTCATTTGTTTTTGTATTTATTGATTCGGTTATTTACGTTGCCTCTGTAAGGATGTGGATGCCCCCTCACAATTATCATAACACGTAATGGTGACGTGGAGGTATGTTGCCACTTTACTGTAAAGTGAATGTAAAAGAAAAAATACGTAAATTGGAAAGAAATAGGAAATAAAGAAAGGAAAAATAGGACAGAGAGAGAGAGAGAGAGAGAGAGAGAGAGAGAGTAGCGAGAGGAGGGTGGTAGTAGACTGGGGAGACGTATCTGTCTATGAGCTCAGATGACAAGTTATGATAGACCGCTATTGGTGGTGTACAGGTATTCATTGGCCAGTTACGAGATATGGCGTTTATTTTTGTATGAATTGTCCATACATTTAATATCTGATATCTAGAGGCTTATAATGTGTAATAGCAAGACAGAAGGATTGTTCCCGAATATGTATGCTCCAGGGTAGACTGAAATAAATATGTAATAAGTTTAGATTAGATTTGATTTACTTTCATTCCAAATGATCCTTAGTGAAGAGGTCCTCCAGGATGTAGAACATGTCAGAAAAACAATAATACACGACAAATATTTACAACTGAAACAAATAAGCTAATGTACCTTCCACAAGTCCCAAGTGGAATATCGTCAATTTTTTTAATGAACACTAAATGTAAGAATTATTTTACAAACACTAATGCACTGAGTTTAAAATAAAAAAGTTTTTATTTATTTATAAAGTAATAAGCATGTAATAGAACTACTATAATACTTATTTACAATGAACACATTACTGCACTGAAATGGTGGTTAGGTTGTACTTACACACACACACACACACACACAGACACACACACACACACACATACACACACACACACACACGCGCTTATGATAAAACGCTTTATTGGCTTTAGTTACTAACCAGCTTGGGATCAGCAGTGAACACAAAAACGAGCAGTTATTCAGCCGTAACGCACACAGAACGCTACGGTTCCCAAGCGACGCTATGGTATTGAACATTCTAGCCGCTAGGGCTTTGTTCGAAGTCGGTCAGCGTTATTGAGATAGCTGTGTCAATCTGTTTCATAATTCGATTCAGATTCACCAGAGCAAACAACAGTCGCTCCTTTGAATTTGCAGGCACCTTTTAGCTCGGCCATAATCGGTGCACACCTATCTGCGTCTTCACTGGAGCCAAAAATCCCCAGTCTGCCACAATTCGGTATGCAAACCAAATCTGGTACTTGGTATTGTCGTTAGCTTCTACAATTTGTTCTAGTGAACAGCATTTCGTCTCCCTTTCGTTTCTATGCATTTCTGGGAGGACACACAAAGTGTTCAAGTGTAAGGAGCACACACGTACCACACAAACTGCTGTGGTACACGGACACTCCATAGTATTCTTCATTCTACATTGAAAGTATTGCTTCTGTTTACAATGCAAAGATTATCCACTGAGCAAAGAAATCACTAATCCCGCAACAAGGAGAGATAGCACCTTAGTTCCTTATGTTAAACAAAGAATAGCTGTGGATACGCAACAAGTGAATAACAGAAATGGCACTTACATCTACATCCACATAGATATTCCGCAAGCCACAGTACGGTGCGTGGTGGAGGGTACTCTACACCACTACTTGTCATTTCCTTTCCTGTTCCACTAGCAAACAGAATGAGGGAAAAACGTGTGTATGCCTCAGTATGAGCCCTAATTTTTCGTATCTTATCTTCGTGGTCCTTACACGCAGTGTATGTTGGAGCCAGTAGAATCATTCGACAGTGAGCTTCAAATATCGGTTTCCTAAATTTTCTCAATAGTGTTCTTCGAAAAGAGCGTCGCCTTCCTTTCAGGGATTAGTTTGCTTTTAACGCTCAAACTGAACTTTTTCTGTCTTGGGTTTGCTTTTAGTGCTGATAGCCATGAACAAAGCGATCGTGATTTTAGTACTGCCACTTTCTGAAATACATTAAACATAACGAGGTTGTGGTTACCTTAGGATACAAGTTTAAATTCAGGGGCACGAAAAGCGTCTCCTTGCCACAGTTCAGTCATTGGTCACTTAAAATCTCCTGTCGATAGAGCATATCCTGTTTCTGATATATCTTGCGACGGCCACTTCCAAAATTGCTCCGCTTTACATATTAACAGCATTTGTGAAGTGGCTTGCGTTGGTTGAGTGTTAGCTATAACCGAGTGGTAACCGGCTGCCTATGTGACAACATCCCAGCGGCAAGTGACAGACGTCAACTATCAAGTAACTTTAAACGGACTTTAGTCGGAATATGATGTGGCCAAACATCTGTCTAAATGGTAGTAACATCACACGATGAAAGCTGTAAACGAATGTGCGACAAGCCATTTCGGACAGCGACTACATCCGATGATCTGTGACGTCTGTTCCGATTTACGTTTTACGCCCGTAGCAGCAGCTGTAGCATACTTTGTGCACGGACGTCGAATTCTGCTTGGGCAGTTTCCTGTTGTGCTTTGTTGGGGATTGATTAGTGTGGACTGGTTCGGTATACGAAGCATTCGGAGCAGAGCGTAGAGACATTAGCTGACTGGAGCTGGTGTTGCATAACAGCGATGGAGTGGGATAGGGTTCAGTGATACAAATAAATATTTATTTCCGTGCAAATTGAGAGTGATTTTTTTTGAGCGACTCTTTCCCTATTGACACTGAACTGTTTCCTGAATTGTTATTGTGGTGATTATTAGCGGTAACCACTAAAAGCCAGTTGGAAGCGGTGTATAGAGCTGTCAACGGAATCTTTCTGAAAGCGATTGGATTGGTTCAGGGCTTTGACTATTGACATTGGAGATAGAGAGAACTTGAACCCTGTTTCGTGGGGCAAAGCGAGGCTGGCGACCCTTATGTAGACTGATTTTGCGTGTGCAGCAGTGCAGGAAACTAATCCGGGTGCACGTATAAACGTTTGCAATTAATTCCGCGGGGCCGTAAGTCGTGCAATTTGGCGCACGGCACATCGGCAAGAGCCCACGGATCCCAGTCGCAGCAGCGGAGAGTGACTTCGCGCTGCACCACGGATGGAGGCCGCAAAGAACGGACGAAACGGACGTTTCAAGCCTTTTGTCATCCACCCTTTATAAGTGTCCAGACGTATCAATCTATTATTTTTCTACATTTAGATGCATATATCATAATTACTTCTTAATTTTGAGGCTTTTCTGCATCTTATCACCGAAAATTTTCCTCATGATTCTTCCTCTAACACATCTAATTCGTCTAAATCATAATTCACTACTAGCAATTCATTGCAGTAGATGCAATCTCGTTTCACTACCCTGCTGTAATCCATTATTTTTGTATTTCTTCCTGTAAATATCCCTGTAAATATTTTTTGTTATTTCATATCCCCACTACATTAAATGTGTCCTTTTATTTACGGCAGATTTATCTAAATGAATTGCTTGGATTATCTCTTAGGTACAAGCACTTTTTGATTCTTGCTATTTCAAACATTATGTAACAAACTCCATACTGCTGCTGTAGTAGTTTAATGAAGTATTTATCGTGGTGGATTCATTTCAGCTAGATTTAATCTTCAGACCATCTGCGAAACTTACATAACATTTTTTATTTTATTGTAATGTTGGTTAATTATATTTTTGCATATACAGATTTGCTTCTGACTTCCATATATCATCAGTGGTCGCTGCCGCTCTCTATTGTATTACAACGTAGTGTAAGTTTAGGACTCTTATGCTATAAGATGTTCTGTATTTTGCTCCGGCTGTTAATGGCTCCTTGTTGCAATCTTTATAATTTGACGTTGTATCGTCAGATTTGACTGACAGACAGTTATGACAGTTGGCGAAAGATGCTACAGTGATCAGCCAGAATATTATGACCACCGGCGTGCTATCGATAAAAACGCGTCCATTTAATAGCATCTTCATGTGGTGAGGAATGACTACTAGTCAGACAAACGCACGGTGCATGACGTAACAGTGCGCATACTGGCCGCCTGTAGAATGGGGAAGGTGCGCGATCTGTCTGATTTTGACCGAGGGCAGATTGTGATGGCCTGGAAACTTCGGAAACTGCACCACTTGTCGGGTGTTCGAGGGGTGCCGTGATGAGTGTCTTCAACACGTGACGAAACCAAGGTGAAACCACGTCCATAAGTCATGGGATTGGGCGGGGTTACAAATGTCGGACGTCATAGGATGAGCAGACTGGTAAAACGGGACAGACGGCGAACTGTGGAGGATCTAACATCAGAATTTATTGCTGGGCAGAGTAAAAGTGTGTCGGAACACATAGTGCACCGAACATTCCTGAAGATGGGCCTCCATGCATTTGACAATGTTAACACCACGACATCTGCACGTGACCATCGGCACTGGATGCTGGTGCAATGGCAGAGGCTGCATGGTCTGATGAATCCTGATGTCTTCTTCATCGTGCCAGGGGAATAGCTCCTTGACGTATGTACCGCGGAAGGAGACGAGCTGGCCGCGGCTTCATTACGTTCTGGGGGACATTCACGTGGACATCCATGAGTCCAGTGGAGCTCGTGCAAGGCACCATGACCACCAACGAGTATCATACATTGGTTGCTGCCCATGTACACCCGTTCATGACGATAACGTTTCCCAACGGCAGTGGCATTTTTCAACAAGATAGTGCGCTATGTCACAAGGTCAGGAGTGTGATGGAGTGGTTCGAGGAACACAGTGGCGAGTTTCAATTGATGTACTGGCCCCAACTCACCAGATCTGAACCCGAAAAAAAAAGGTTCAAATGGCCCTAAGCACTATGGGACTTAACATCTGAGGTCAGTCCCCTAGACTTAGAACTACTTAAACCTATCTAACCTAAGGACATCACACACATCCATGCCCGAGGCAGGATTCGAACCTGCGACAGCAGCAGCAGCGCGGTTCCGGACTGAAGCGCCTAGAACCGCTCGGCCACAGCGGCCGGCTTCTGAACCCGATCGAAAATGTCTGAGATGTGATTTAACGTGGGGTCGAAGTTCATCGCTACCGTCCCAGGAATTTACGGGAATCAGGTGACTTGTGTGTGCAGGTGTGATGCCAACTCCTTCCACCGATCTAACAAGACCTCATTGCTTCCATGCCAAGACGCGTTTTCGCTGCCAAAGGTGGACATACCAGCTTATTAGGTAGATGGTCGTAATGTTCTGGCTGATCAGTGTATATGGTTACAGTTTCTATGGTGTGTTGATGTTACCATTTCGGGCTGTATGTAAGATCTCTCTGTGGGTAGTTGTATGTGTCTATCCGTTAATTAATAAAATTTTTAAATTAAATGTTTTACATATGTTTGTTCATTTAAAATGTCATCAGGACGCTGTATTGTGTGCAGAGTTCTCTCTCTTGAAGTACGTTCATTGTTAAACCTTTTGGTAATATGTGTAAAATTTTCATTGCTAACTTCATTCGTTCTGCGTTGTGGTTAAGTAACTTCCGCAGATAGTCTGAAGATGGCAATCTAGCCGAAATGGATCCTTCACAATAAATATTCAATTACTATAGCAACACTTTTGGATTTTATTACGTAATGTCTCTAAGAGATATCTTCTACGCTACGGGCCCATTAGATCGTAAGCTTTCCTGTTTGACCATGCGTCTATAAAAACTTCATGCAACTTTAATACTAACCTTTTTTTAGCATTTATTTGGAGAGTGCCAACCTCTTCCTTCGCGTAAGAGGCCACACACGACAAATAGCAGTGCATGTGCAAGGCCAACCTGACGCCAGCGTCTGTCTGTGACGTGTGTGGACACAGGCGGCGACAGCTGGCGTGTGTAGGCACAGCTTCGCTCGTTTCGTGAAGGTCGGCCCTCAGCGCTGTTTGCTGCCGAGCGTTAACAGTTTACCTTTGCAGTCCAACACATCGCGTCTCTCTCCAGTAAAAGAAGCCTCTGACTAGACGCCCAACCTCATGCAGGATAAACCGTGTCAACTCAGACAAGAACTTTACCTGGAGTGTCATAACCAGTCATGTTCAGCATTGGAGGATGTACAAAATATGGTATGAAAAGGGGAAATTTTAAGAACTGTTAACAACATATTAAAGTTAGAAAGTGAAGTTGAAAGATTAACTAGAGCCTAAGCTCAAACTGTGAAACGATAACGAAGAAAAGCTGCCGTGTCCTTTCCAAGAAAACCACATTTATTTCCTCCATACGATTTCACTAAAGCACGGAAATAGGTTTCCTATGATTTACGTCTATGGTCACAAACTTTTTGTTAACAGATTACCGGTTTCGGTCTATAATGACCATCATCAGATCTGTTTTATAAAAACGAAGTCCAATGTACTGCAGCCATAGTGGCATCGTCAAATGTTAAGTGCAAAATCAGCACCAACATCGGCAAATATATATAAGTAACATCATATGCACGAGTCATGTTGTCAGTAGCACTAGACTAGACTAGAGTAGTGCTACTGACAACATGACTCGTGCATATGATGTTATTTATATATATTTGCCGATGTTGGTGCTGATTTTGCATTTAACATTTGACGATGCCACTATGGCTGCAGTACATTAGGACTTCGTTTTTATAAAACAGATCTGATGATGGTCATTATAGACCGAAACCGGTAATCTGTTAACAAAAAGTTTGTGACCATAGACGTAAATTAAAGGAAACTTATTGTATATACGGGTCGCTGTTTTATTCGCGACAATGCTGCAGCTTGTAAAGCACGGTAAACATAAATCTAGAATTTGAACCCCTCTCCTTCCGATAATGTTTATTCAGGTGAGGACACCTCAAACAAACAGAAAGTAGTCCTACGATATTTCGTTAAAATGCAGACAGAAAATACCCTTTTCAACGCAGTAAAATTACATTGAGAGCGCTATGAGAATGATAGCAAAATCCCCAAAGTAAAATGTCATTTAAGACATGCAAAAACTAAGTCAACTTCATATTCACAATACATGAAGTATTCACCAGCTTAAAAAAGTTCAGAATTCAACACGATGATTTACAAATTAACACAAGCGAGATGTCGAGTAGAAACTCATACCCTGTCTGTCCTCAGTTCCGTGATACAAACGGAAAAAGTACAGTCTTACTCTGGAGCACATTCAAAACTCTCGAAATATATCCTTGAAAAATCAAACCAGAATCAATCATCTGCACGACCGGATACCACTCGTTACCACAGGCAGGTCTGCCTCCTTTAATATAAACGTAAAAGTGTAGAATCACTCCCTTGAGATCTTCACTCAAAAAGTCTGGTCTCCACTTAACTCCCGTAGTTTTCTGCCAATGTCTGCTTTTCCATTGGCTGACGGACGTCCCCACCAAAAAGAGATCGTTCTTATGTTCTACAGCCATGATTTAACTCAACTCGACCACTTTATGGACTAAACAAATATATTACGACAATATTTAAATAAAGAGATGTTATACAGCGTGTTACAAAAAGGTACGGCCAAACTTTCAGGAAACATTCCTCACACACAAATAAAGAAAAGATGTTATGTGGACATGTGTCCGGAAACGCTTAATTACCATGTTAGAGCTCGTTTTAGTTTCGTCCACCTACGCTCAATGGAGCACGTTATCATGATTTCATACGGGATACTCTACCTGTGCTGCTAGAACATGTGCCTTTACAAGTACGACACAACATGTGGTTCATGCGCGATGGACTCCTGCACATTTCAGTAGAAGTGTTCGTACGCTTCTCAACAACAGATTCGGTGACCGATGGATTGGTAGAGGCGGACCAATTCCATGGCCTCCACGCTCTCCTGACCTCAACCCTCTTGACTTTCATTTATGGGGGCATTTAAAAGCTCTTGTCTACGCAACCCCGGTACCAAATGTAGAGACTCTTCGTGCTCGTATTGTGGACGGCTGTGATACAATACGCCATTCTACAGGGCTGCATCAGCGCATCAGGGATTCCATGCGACGGAGGGTGGATGCATGTGTCCTCGCTAACGGAGGACATTTTGAACATTTCCTGTAACAAAGTGTTTGAAGTCACGCTGGTACGTTCTGTTGCTGCGTGTTTCCATTACATGATTAACGTGATTTGAAGAGAAGTAACAAAATGAGCTCTAACATGGAAAGTAAGCGTTTCCGGACACATGTCCACATAACATATTTTCTTTCTTTGTGTTTGAGGAATGTTTCCTGAAAGTTTGGCCTTACCTTTTTGTAACACCCTGTAAATATTAGGTCACATTCTTATTATTCACAATAACGAGAAATAAAGGCTTTTTTCATAAATAAATATGCTAATTTTCTTGTGCAAGTGCGCTCACATTTAATGACAGCGAATTGTAGTTAAATAGTGTTTAAACAATTATTTAGCCTTCTTGACAGAAGCGTCAGTGGTGGTGTCTGTTAACACATGAGATTAACCACTTTCAAATTAGCACGATTTTTTAATAGCAGTTCCAATCAACATTTAAATAAAGTTACTGGCATAATATCCATTAAAAAACTACACAAATATGTCAATTATATAATCAAACAAATATGACAGTATGTGAAGTATTCATGCTGTAATCATTTACTGTGTAATTGTGGAGAATGAATGTTTGACAAACATTTGCTTAATAAAAAGTATGTAAAAGATGTCACAAGCCGATGAGTAAAATAGATACAATGAATGGTTTTCTGGGTTGACAGCTATCGTGCAATGCTGTCACCTGAGACATCGTTTGTCGAAATCGCATGAAGCGTTTGAAAGTTATTGATTCAGAGGTTCATTGTGAAAATAATTATTCAGTGCGAAGTATTAACTTGTGTAGTTTTAAATATATTGAAAATACTGTTGTATCTTTGGATGCGCTTCATTTTCCTGAGATCGCAAATGTATTCAGATTTGCTTTAATACTTGAACGTCTGTTATTATGGACTCTCAAAGAGCTGTAAGAAGTCACGTACGATTTCTGGTGCATCTCCTGCACAACGGCTATCGAGCGATAGCCGCTCAAGTTCCCAGCTTTGTGATTTACCCATTTCCGGAGACACTGGTCGTCTTTGTACCTGGACTCGCCCTTACCAGTCCCTAGCCGAACCTGATTTGGTGCGCCCTGACCCCTGGGCACTGTAACGTTCAGGCGTACACTAGTTTCACCTCTTCTCATACCAATCCCAGGAGGCCAAATCGCTCCCCTACATTCACGTAACGTTACAACTTAATCACAGGAAATGGTAATATAACCATCCTGGTGGAAAGCTAAATGAGTGGGCCAAGTCATGGTACGTAAAAAAACGCCAATGCGTCACAGAACCATCACCTGGCCAATTCACCCCGTGCCTGTGGAGAAAGCGATTAATTGTGTCATCGGTAAGTGATCTCTATCTTTTGAGAAGAAGCAAAATTCGTGACGCGCCCGACCATACTACACGCTCTCTTGTCACCTACTGTCCAGTTTCTGACCTCTCTGGTTGATTGAGGACATGCAGCTTCGTATGCCAATGTGGGCACTGTCTTTTTAAAGCTGCTCGACTCCTAATGTCCATTGGATTTAGCTCGTTCTCGATATTCACAAAATGGCCCAGAAAAACCTGCATTCACTTAGAGCAGCTATTCCTGTCTGGCTCCAAAGTGACTGTCATTGGCAAGGCTTGACATTCGTCTCCTGCGTCTGCCGATTACGATGGCACACTGTTCCCTGTAGACATGCTGGACAGTCCATGTTGATTTATCGACATACTGGGCAACTTCGTTCACGATTTCATCAAGGGCACGTCCAAACACAATACCTTATTTCTACCATTCTGAGACGACTCCATGTCGGTGCGTCCAGATGATATTGGACCGTCTACCGCTTACACACTTCACTAAAATGATATTCATCATAGCTGGAGCGTCACAGGTCAGCGTGGTACCCCTTCTGAATCTACATCTATTCTCTGCAAGCCGTCATACAGTGTGTGGCAGAGGCTACTTAACAGTACCACTGTCCTGTTCCATTCACGAATTGCGCTTGGGAAAATCATTACTGGTAAAGCTCCGTGAGCCGGCCGTTGTGGCTTCAGTCCGGAACCGCGCTGCTGCTGCGGTCGCAGGTGTGATGTCCTTAGGTTAGTTAGGTTTAAGTAGTTCCAAGTCTAGGGGACTGATGACCTCAGTCGTTAAGCCCCATAGCGCTCAGAACAATTTGAAAGCTCCGTGAGACATGTATTTTCTCTAATTTTCTCGTTGCTATCATGGCGCTTGCCATATGAGGGAGGAAGTAATTGCCTGATTCTTCTCCTAATTTCAACAATAAACCTGTCCGTGAGGCACAATGCCTCTCTTGTAGCATCTGCCACTAGTCTTGGCTGAGCATTTCCGTAACACTCTCCCGCCTAGTAAACGATCCCCTGACGAAGCATGCTGCTCTTCGTTGGACCTTTTCTCTATCTCCTCTATTAATCCTACTTGATAAGCGTCTGAGACTGATGAACAATAGTCAAGAAAAGCGAAGAAGTGTTTTGTACGCAACTTCTCTCGTGGATGAATGACATGCTCTTAAGATTCTCTCAGTGTTCCTGTTTAGCATTTCTTTTCCTGCTTTTCGCTACACCGTCTGCAGCGCGCCAAAGGGACCAGTGTGCTCATTTAAGCGAGTTTAATTTCCCTGCCGGGGCAACAAACAAACACAGGGAGGAGAGGCGCTTTATACGTGCCTAGGGTTTGAATCCTCCGGCGTAGATCTTCATTTCGCAATGCCTTGTCCTCTCCCAGCTGCTACGAGGATCATTTCAAATCTCCTGCACGCCGCGCATGAGCGACTCTTACAGAGGCGTGATAAAGTTGGAAATCATGTCAGTTCTGAGCGAGGCTTTAGGCGTGACGGTAGTTTCCTGGTTTGCATGGTTGTGTCGTGAGTAATTCAGTTTTAAAATAGGAGCTGAAACAGGGTCTTTTTTTATAAGGATATGGTGTCTGTTCTTTTGGACATGTCCGAAAGAACAGACACCATATCCATATAAGTATATAGTTCTGGCAATACCGGCCATGACCTCCTTCTTCTGTGCGGATGCACACATATTCTCCGAACTCTTACGGGACTTGGAAGAATGTCTTCCACGAGTAATGAGTGTGTTGGGGTGGGACACTACGAATGTAGTATGTGGACATACAACGTGCGAATGTGAGTCTCGCGGGAGGCGTGCGCGATATAGTCCCTGCAGTCGCACTATCCTCTGTGCCTTCGGTGGCTCTGATGGATAGAGCGTCTGCCATGTAAGCAGGAGATCCCAGGTTCGAGTACCGGTCGGGGCACACATTTTCACCTGTCCCCGTTGATGTATATCAACGCCCGTGAGCAGCTGACGGTATTAATATAATTCTAATTTCGAAACCGAGTCAGGTCGGATTACACGTAGTGATCAGTGTTCCTACGTCAAAATCGAATCTCTACGTCGAAAGAACACAACGGAAATTTAGCTCAAATGGCTCTGAGCACTATGGGACTTAACAGCTGATGTCATCAGTCCCCTAGAACTTAGAACTACTTAAACCTAACCAACCTGAGGACATCACACACATCCATGCCCGAGGCAGGATTCGAACCTGCGACCGTAGCGGTCGTGAGGTTCCAGACTGAAGCGCCTAGAACCGCTCGGCCACAACGGCCAGTCACGGAAATTTACACCGCCTTGAGAGAGATGTATGGGAATAGAATAGTGGATCGTAGCAAGTATCACGGTGGTCTTGTCGTTTCCGTGAAGTTCGGGTAAGCACTTAGAACAGCCCGAAAAGTGGAAGGCCATCAACTGCAACAGACTGCAGCTCTCAAGTTACTGTAAATGGCATTTTGGGAGAGAGGATCGACGAAAAAAATGTGAGAAATTTTAATATGAGACCAGCGCCTCTGTCACTTCAGTTTACTGAATCATAACCGTAAAGTTAAAGATGAGAAAAGTTGCTGCCAGATGGGTTCAGCGCGATCTGAGTGACGTCGCAAAAATTTCAGAAGTACTGCTTCAACGTTATCGAACAGAATTAGAACAGTGATGAAACCTGGATATAAGATTTTGAGCCAGAACTGAAGTCTAAGGCGTCACAATGTAAAAATTCCAATTCTCCACGCCCGAAGAAATTCCGCTGCCAACGATCAAAGGTGAAACTGTTGATGATAATTGTGTATGACATGAATGGAGTTATAGATACAAATAGAATGTGCCAGGGGACGTCTGTAGCAGCGCGTACTATAAGCTGTTTCTGATAAACGTTTTGCGTCCGAAAATTCGTCAAAGAATGCCTGACAGGCTTGCAGCTGGTGACCTCCTTTTGCACGATAGTGCCAGACCCCATATCGCCCTGCCAGAGGCAGAAACGCTGGACAAATATGGATGGTAGAAACGTTCTAAAGCCAAGATCGCACAAATTTTTTTTATTTAAAGCAACAGATTTTGCTGTCATTTTCAGGTCTTAAAAAATCTATTGTTATGAAGCGTGTTCAGGTGGTCCTCACGCCAAGTTGTCATGTGGATAAGAAAACAGCATATTATAAAATGTCTGCCATAACTGAAATATTTAAAAACATAAAACTTGTGCAAATGGCGATGTCCATATATATATAGCGCTCACAGATGATTGTTACGTCACAAAACACAGTACATAGTAGCACATTTGCTGGACATATTCTGAACATTGAAAATCCATCTGTACGAGGTACAAATTGTGACTTTCAAGCCGTTTAAGGTGTTTACTATTCAAAATCCACCTTCAACGGCGTACAAAGTACAAATCGTACCTTATACGCCGTTTAAGGTGATTATAATATATCCAAGCTTATGTAAACAGATTTGATACTGTGTACTGTCTTTTTGTGACGTAAAAATCATCTGTGAGTGGTATACAGACAGACATGGCCATTTGCACAAGATGCTTTATGTTTTTAAATATTTTAGTTATGACAAACCTTTTATAATATGTTGTTTTGTTATTCACACGACAATTGGCGTGAGGTCCTCCTTAAAATGAACACTCTTCGTAACAAAATGATTTTTAACACCTCAAGATAACAGCAAAGCCTGTCGAAACCGGTTGTTTTAAATAAGAAATTTGTATGCGATCTTGACTGTAGAACATTTTTAGCAAGTAGGACAGATCGCTCCTTCTGTCTTCTCAAAAAAAAAAAAATAAATAAAGAAAATAAATAAATAAATAAAATAAGAAATTAAAAAATGGCTCCAAACACTATGGGACTTAACATGTGAGGTCATCAGACTTAGAACTACTTAACCCTAACTAATCTAAGGACATCACACACATCCATGCCCGAAGCAGGATTCGAACCTGGGACCGTAGCAGCCGCGTAGTTCCGGACTGAAGCGCCTAGAACCGCTCGGTCACAACGGCCGGCTCTGTCTTCTCTAAATGAGAAAGTCAATAAATATGGATGGGACACACCGCCCTCTTCCCCCCACTCCTCCAGAAGTTGCAGAAACGTTTGGAAGCTGTCATACGCAAGAATGGAGATTATATTGACTGCCTGTAAGGGTATTTTCTTCAGTTTTATCTTAAAGTGCGCAGAATTTTTGAAATGACTCTCGTAGGAGAAACTCTCCCAGCGCTCGATATTGAGCTCGGCACGTCGACGCCCCCCGCCCCCATCGCAATATCGGATCGCCCGGCGAGTATCAGTGCTGTGCTTTCTTTTTCACGCCCGTCGGCGGCGCCGATCGAGTTTCGCCTTCCGCTCTGCCGATGAAGTTGCAGACGCCTCGCAGGGGAGCCGATACGGGCGTCTCATTTCCGCTCGGCCCTTGCCGTCCCGCTCCCCTACAAGTAGCTGGTGGTAGCGGTGGGAACATTTTGGTATCGCGCGGCCAGCTAACTTGTTTACGGGTATCGGACGCCGCCCACGCCCACGCCAGCGCGCCGCCTATCGACCTGCGGAGCCGCCGCCTCCGCCGCCCCCGCCGCCGCCCAGAGGCGCTGGCTGCTTGCTGCTCGTTACCACCCACATACCTCGTCATTGCCACACCCAAACGTCGTAGTATCAGCGGGTATGTTGTCTAAAGCCTCATTTGCGTGAGCAACTGTCTTCTGTCAGTCGACTACTCGTCGCAAGTGAGTCTACCGCAGCGCTCCTGGCGTCTTATTCACGTACTGAGACTCTGTTCTCATGAGTGGTCGTGTTTCTTTGGACGTCGGTGCCAAATTTACCTCTGTTCAGGGTGATGTCAGTTGCGAAAGCGAGATTGTGATGGAATACCTTTCTTACAAGAAGTCGGAACTACCAATGATGGTAGAGTTTCAGAATAATTACACTACTGGCCATTAAAATTGCTACACCACGAAGATGACGTGCTACAGTCGCGAAATTTAACCGACAGGAAGAACATGCTGTGATATGCTCTATTCAGAGCATCCACACAAGGTTGATGCCGGTGGCGACACATACAACGTACTGACATGAGGAAAGTTTCCAACCGATTTCTCATACACAAACAGTAGTTGACCGGCGTTGCCTGGTGAAACGTGGTTGTGATGCCTCGTGTTAGGAGGAGAAATGCGTACCATCACTTTTCCGACTTTGACAAAGGTCGGATTGTAGCCCAGAGCGATTGCGGTTTATCGTATCGCGACATTGCTGCTCGCGTTGGTCGAGATCCAATGACTGTTAGCAGAATATGGAATCGGTGGGTTCAGGAGGGTAGTAACGGAACACCGTGCTGGATCCCAATGGCCTCGTATCACTAGCAGTCGAGATGACAGGCATCTTATCCGCATGGCTCTAACGGATCGTGCAGCCACGTCTCGATCCCTGAGTCAACAGATGGGGACGTTTGAAAGACAACAACCATCTGCAGGAACAGTTCGACGACGTTTGCAGCAGCATGGACTATCAGCTCGGAGACCGTGGCTGCGGTTGCCCTTGACGCTGCATCATAGACAGGAGCGCCTGCGATGGTGTGCTCAACGATGAACCTGGGTGCACGAATGGCAAAACGTCATTCTTTAGGATGAATACAGGTTCTGTTTACAGCATCATGATGGTCGCATCCGTATTTCGCGACATCGCGGTGAACGCACATTGCAAGCGTGTACTCGTCATCGCCATACTGGCTATCACCCGGCGTGATGGTATGGTGTGCCATTGGTTACACGTCTCGGTCACCTCTTATTCGCATTGACGGCACTTTGAACAGTGGACGTTACATTTCAGATTTGTTACGACCCGTGGCTCTACCCTTCATTCGATGCCAGCTGAAACACTACATTTCACCAGGATAATGCACGACCGTATGTACGGGCCTTTCTGGATACAGAAAGTGTTCGACTGCTGCCCTGGCCAGTACATTCTCCAGATCTCTCACCAATTGAAAACGTCTGGTCACTGGTGGCCGAGCAACTGGCTCGTCACAATACGCCAGTCACTACTCTTGATGAACTGTGGTATCGTGTTGAAGCTGCATGGGCAGCTGTACCTATACACGCCATCCAAGCTCTGACTCAATTCCCAGGCGTATCAAGGCCGTTATTACGGCCAGAAGTGGTTCTTCTGGGTACTGATTTCTCAGGATCTATGCACCCGAATTGCGTGAAAATATAATCACATATCAGTTCTAGTATAATATATTTCTCCAATGAATACCCGTTTATCATCTGCATTTCTTCTTGGTGTACCAATTTTAATGGCGAGTAGTGTATTTTATTCATACCTGTTATTTTTTCACCAGCTGTAGTATATATTTCAGGATAAAATTCAGTCTCCAGTTGTATGAATATTTTTATTAATAGAGTTTACTAATAACCAACAACAATTCAATGGATTGAAAATAACAGCCAACCAGATGCACAATGCAGATTTGCAACTTTGACCGCGGTGAAAGAAGGCACAAATGGTTCCATTCCACGCTGCGGTCCTGGTGCAGAAACTGGTTATGAATTTTTTGAAATAAGTCAGTCTGTGTTGCATCTTTTTTATTTACAGGAAATGACGCGTTTCGACCTTTTTAGGGCATCATCAGTTTGACTTATGGGTACAAAACGACAATCGTGAGGCATATGCAGATTAAACGCGGAAATAGGGTAAATATAAAAACACAAAAGAAGCAAAGTTCCAGGCTGTGCAGCCATCTCTCCAATTAACCGTAACGTGAAACTTACGTAAAAATCAATGTGGAAACATTATAGACGATCTGCGTCAATAAAAAACCAATCCTGATCAGTCTAATCTTCCATTAGATTTACTACCCAAGAACACTAGATTTGTTAAAACCCCTTTTTTAGGTACCTTATGGTTTGACCTTGCAAATCTATTTAGCAAATACGATGTGGACATCGCCTTCTCGTCAACAAAGTACAGGATCAGAAATAAAGTATCTACTGAAGAAAAATACGCCGAATCCGGGATTTACAGAATAGCGTGCGTCGACTGCGAAGCGTCATATGTGGCAGCAAGTTTCGAACTAGATTTGGTGAACATTATATTTACAAGTATGGACAAATTAACATAATTCGACCTTTGCAGAGCATCTAAAATCTAGTGGGCACCGCTCTCCGACATTGAGCAATTTACATGTACCCCATACCGCCTGTAAAGGGGAAAGGCTAAATCCTTTAGGGGAGATTGTAGTTCTGAAACATCCCGGAACAGAGAAATGTATTTTATTGAACGGTCAGTTGGTTAGCAGACACCGGTCTTATTATGATACTATAGTGCTCACTATTCCAACCCACCAGTAACTTTTACTATGAATGTGACACTACCTTTCTTATTCCTTACCTTTTAACTCGTTTTATCGGTTTGACTAATGTTTTAGCGTCATTTTAAGTTTTACTGCCTGACAGATCTTAAAAAAATTTACACTTTATAGATTTCTTTCTACCGGTACCAATTTTATGTTTTTGGACCTACTGCATTAATATTCTTGCAATAAATTCAATTTTAATAGTTTACTGTTTACCTAATTTCTCTTCCGCATGTGTATTTTGTAAGCACGTTGGATAGCCAACGCCATTTGCCTTTAATGTCTGATGCTACAGTCGTGTATAAACTTACCTCTACGGCTCTATGCATGTGTGGCCGGCTTGGAGGGCTGACGTATCCTATTTTCGACCGCATTATCTGCTATTTTTCAGCTGTACGCAGCGCTCCTGCTGGGTACGCCGGAACGCGGTTGGTTCCGTGTTACGTAACATTTTTTAATTTTTCTTGGTTTGCCATAGTTTTCCTGTGAAGCAGACACTATAGTTATAGTTGGCATTGTATTAGCTGTTACAGGTTCCGTAGTGCATTTATTCATGCCATGAAGATAGGACAATGGCTCCTTATAAAATTTTATCTTAATGTTATATGCGGGCATTAATTGACGAATGCTGGTATTCCACATTAATTCTTACGTAAGTTCCACGCTTTACTTAATTGTAGAGGCGACAGCACAGCCTGGAACTTTGCCTCTTTTGTATTAACTCTGTTTCCCCATTTAATCTGCATACGCCTCACCATTGTCATTTTTTACCTCTACGTCAATCTGATGACCCCCCAAAAGGGCGAAACGGGTAATTTCCTGTAAATAAAAAAGATTTTGCAACCGAGACTGTCTTATTTCAAGAATTTCAAGTTCTTCAGAAGGTATTGCACGTAGAATTACGTATTATCTATATCCGATGTAGTAATCGTTAGTACATATGCGTGCCCTCCACTTAATCAGCATTTAAAATACATGATTAAAAAATAATATCTTCTACGATAGTGATTTGTCTTAAAACTTATTGTGTGGTACTGTAAAAAGTTTTAAGTCTAAGCCCGACAGTAGAGAGCTACCATTTCTAAATCATGTATTTTAAATGGTAAGTGGATTACGCCCACATGTAGTAGACAGAATCAACGACTACTACATCGGATATAGATAATACGATGATTGTTTTAAAACTGTCTAAACCATGGTCAAGGTTTAATAAACATTTATTTTTCAACTGCTTGTCTGTCATTCCCAGTCCATTAAAACTGTTGCATGCAAAATTTCTGAAGCGCAGCCATGATCAAAATAAACGCCAATTCATTCAAAAATGGTTCAAATGGTTCTGAGCACTATGCGACTTAACTTCTGAGGTCATCAGTCGCCTAGAACTTAGAACTAATTAAACCTAACTAACCTAAGGACATCACACACATCCATGCCCGAGGCAGGATTCGAACCTGCGACCGTAGCGGTCACGCGATTCCAGACTGAAGCGTCTAAACCGCACGGCCACACCGGCCGGCGCCAATTCATTGTGAATGTTACTGACAAAGAAGTATTATCAATTTTCCACTGTGGAAAAGATCGTCCAACTATTACAAAATGTCTCCATTTTTGCTCGAGGAAATAAATAGATCGACGTACTAACACCGACACAATACGGCAGTACGTAGCAGCGTTTTACTTGACCCTTTATGTCTTGTTTGCTTTCTAAGGTCCATATAACACCCGAATCTAATTTTCACCTGCAACAGAGATGACTTTTCACTGTTGAAACAATGTTCCTTAAAAGCTTTTATCTACTTCTCACCTAGGAACTGTGTATACCTTTCATTTATCCAGTTAATTTTTGATTTCGGATGTACGGTGAATCGTGTGGGACAACAATCGTAAGAAAAATATAAAAATCTCATGGAATTTTCACAAATTGCCAATAAAAAGAAAGTGAACAAAATGCGTACACTTTTGGTTAGACAATCATTGACGTCGAATGAAAAAAAAGTTAGTGTTACCAGTCACTGGCTTCTCTCTCTCTCTCTCTCTCTCTCTCTCTCTCCCTGCCCACAAAAATAACATACTAATAATAAGGTAATAGATGTTTATATACAAAGTCTGCCACTGTTGGCAACACAGTTATTACATTTAATAGCTCTAACATGTCATTTTCATTACTTAAATGTGTATAAAATACTACGTTATATGAAACTGACAGATAATAATTTATGACCACTGGCGATATTTACACTTACCCTGTTCATCTCCGCAAGCAAAGATCTTCACAATGCTTTGAAGCTTGCTCTGAAATAGTGTTTTCTTTGGCTGTATGCTCTTTTCACTTACGAAATTCTAGATGCCATATTTTTTCCCCCAGTGTTTATAAAATGCAATGGTGTACTTGATGTAATAGGAAATTGAAAGAAGAATATCAGCAGAGAAGATTTTTTTATGTTATTTATTTCTCTTTCACATTTATATTTTCGTTCATCCTGCAGTCAAGGACCCTCCACCCCTTCCCCTGCCACTCTTAAAAAAAACTGATAGGCATGTACTGAAATAGTGTTTTACTTATTCTCTATTAGGTAGCACCACAGACTTCTCCAAAGTCGTAATACAACCTTCTCATCGATGCCATATTAATCGACATACAATAATGTTAATGATTTTATCATACCAATAGTAACTTAATGAAAAACTATGCCATGTTTGTTTGTGTTTCCTTTGTTGCATGTGCGTCACGGAGTTTCGAAATGTTTGAAATGCGCAAAGTTTGTTGTAAGCGGCTACATGCTGTCATTGTCAAATACTGGATGAATATATTCTAGGTAATTTGTGCGCGGTGAGTTGTATTGTATCAAGAAATATACACAATTTCTGCCTTAAATTCTTGATACTGCGTCAAAACTTTAACGTAAGAGTATGACGGCGTTTTAAATTTTCAAATTCGGTGAATAATTATTTGAAAAACTGAAAATCAAATTTTCGATTCTCCCAGAAGCTATTAGATTAGCAACTGCCAGCTGGTAGCGGGTAATAAGATGACTGTTTAGCCGTTTAGTAGTATAGGTATCGTGATATATCACGGAAGCCGTCCTATTACCTCATATTTCCCATGCAGTACAGGGCTAAGCGAAGTGACCTGTTGACGTTCTGTCTATTGGAAATACACCACCATTTTACAGTGACATCGCCTTCCGTTCCGCTGCTGTCCATTGTGAATCAGCCTTAAGCCCTTTTCGTCCTTAAATTAACTACTCAAGACAAGTAAGTGAGCCTATCGCCAACTTCCTGGAGTTTTTATACCTGTACCGAATCTTGGCTGTCTCTAGTGGTCAATTTCGTTTACTCATCAGCCCCAAAATTGCGTGTATTGTGAAAGCTGTCTGCCGTGGAGTTTGGCATCTGAACGGCGAAAGTGAGATTACGAGGGATTGCCCTTTTTACGAAAAAAAAAAATGAAACAGTAACAAAATGAAGGACAGTGACTGATAATACGGTTTATTAATGACTGTAATAGAATTCAAAGGAGAAGTTCTTCTCAAAAGCCGTGTAGTAAATTATTTACTGTCCTGAAAATTGAAAGAGTAGAAAATGTATCATACAAGAATATCAGAACATATACGTTTATTTGCTCAAGGAAATATATACTTGCAAACACACAAAACAATATCTAGAATGCAGTAAATAGAGATTTTTGCTTTATCCTTTGTATCTTGTTTTATTTTTGTGGGAAATAATATAGAAAATTATTTTTCTAAATAATTCTGACTTTTTCGCTGTGTTATTAAAACACTTTTATCTATTTACGTTCATATTTACGCATAATGTAGGCTTTTTCTCTGTTAAAGGTACATATCTTTTTGGTTTCAGATATTTCTACTCTCTTGTAGGAGGAAAAAATAGCAGGACCTTCTGTAACTTTTGCTACGGTCGCAGGTTCGAACCCTGCCTCGGGCATGGATGTGTGTGATGTCCTTAGGTTAGTTAGGTTTAAGTAGTTCTCAGTTCTATGGGACTGATAACCACAGCAGTTGAGTCCCATAGTGCTCAGAGCCATTTGAACCATTTCTGTAACTTTACACTCTTTCACGGAAACAAAGCGAACAATACAGCAAAGATTAGGAAGGCATGAAAGCATTAAATCCATTTCTATTAGGCTAGTGCATAAGTTCGCAGCGTTTTTGTTTCGCGCGTTGGTATTCCGGTTGGTATTGGTTCATTTGTCGATTGTCATTTTTTATTTGTAGTTCACTGTTGCTAACTGAGTTGACATACTATCATTTTGTCATTTGTAAATGGTGGATGGAGCTGTGGGCGCTAGAAAATGGAGTTCTAAGTGGAGAAATCGGAACATTTCTGACACAGCCTTCTGTTTGAGTGCAACATAGGGGTGACAGCAGCGTAGGAAACTAGCAACATGAGAATAATGCCACTGGACAGAGCACAACAAGAAAATTTCTCGTTTTAACGAGGATCGTTTTGATTTTAGTGGCTCTCCATGTTCAAGAAGAACTTCGGTGTTTGATGAAGATCGTTGAAACGCATTAATGCACAATGATTCTCGTTAGTATACTCGAGAACTGGGAAATGTGAAGAAACCGTGTTCATTCCACCATAGTGCGACATTTGCATGCAATGGGAAAGGTTCAAAAATCGGTTGTATGAGTACTGCATGCTCTAAGCCAAAATCATAAAAATCGTCGGGTAGTCTTATGTGCATCTCCGCTTGCTGGTTATCAACTGGCTCGTAAACAACACCGACCACACCTGTCGTTACTGGTGACGAGAAATGGTGTATTTATGCTAACGTAAGAAAAAGAAAGGAATGGTTAAGCCCAAACAAAGCAGCAACTCCCCGTGCAAAGACCTGAGCGCTTCCATAAACTATAGTTTATGGATATATATTATGGATATATATTCCACCAGTGACGGCGTGGTGTCCTACGATTTGCTTCTCCGAGATGTAACCATCACTGCTGATATTTGTCAACAACTGAGACGTCTTGCAGACAACGACCAGGAAGGCTACGTGAAGTGATGCTACTACATGATAACGCCTGCCTTCTGTTACACTGACAAAACACGCTACACAGGAGTTGTGTTGGGAAGTCATTCCGTACCCACCATATTCACCTGATCCTGCGCCCTCAGATTTTCACCTTTCTCTATCAAACAACCTTCAAAGAACTTCCTTTCCGGATGAAAATGTGCTCCGAACATGCCTCGATAAGTTCGTCGTCTCAAAATCACGTTGTTTCTAGTAGCCTGCATGTGCTAGAAGTGGCAACGGCCTTGCCGCAGTCGATACATCGGTTCCCGTGAGATCACCGAAGTTAAGCGCTGTCGGGCGTGGTCGGCACTTGGATGGGTGACCATCCAGGCTGCCATGCGCTGTTGCCATTTTTCGGGGTGCACTCAGCCTCGTGATGCCGAACAATAGCGGCTTCGGTCAAGAACACCATCATAACGACCGGGAGAGTGGTGTGCTGACCCCACGCCCCTCCTACCCGCATCCACATCTGAGGGTGACACGGCGGTCGGATGGTCCCTGTAGGCCACTCGTGGCCTGAAGACGGAGTGCATTTGCGAGAAGCACTTTCGTCCCTGTAGCTCTATTCACAGGTGGGCATTTGTAGTCTCTAACAGTACGCATATGGTAGGAATGAATAAATGAACGAAGAGCGAAAGACAATAAAAGAAAAATAATTATTCTCCGTTGGCGAATCGCCACGAAAGTTCGAAGCGGATTCCAGTGCCACCGGTTCACTTGCGACAGACAACTTTGTGCAGCAATGTTGTGCTGACACCGGAATCAACTGTCCCGATGTCTTGCTGTGTTTGTGATTTTTGACTAATTCAGTATATTTCGCCGCGCTACCGTATGCTTAGCGTTCTACAGACATAAACCTGACCACAGCACGCAGAGGTGCACGAAATGCACTGCGCATGTCGCACACAGAACGGCTGCGGCGGATCCTATCATCTGCGAGCGGCAGGCGGTTAATTAAACCTCCAGCAGAGAAGGCGGCAACTGAAAAGCCAGTGCTTGAATTACGTCGAAATCACACCGGCACACGGCTCTCGGCGCCGCATATGCGGTTTTGATGATGGCAGCTCTAAACGGAATCTCACCGTATCACTGACACACGCGTGTCAAACTATCATGTTAGGCTGTTATACTGGACGTGTGTTTTCAAGCCCTCGCGTGCTTTGCTGCAGAATACGGTTTGTTTGGAACGGGTGAGCTAGAGGCTATTTTAATTTCGTACGTACACGGATAGAAAGTGGCCCTTGTCACTCAGGGCATTCAAAATATGTTTCTAGTTGCCTCCATTAAATAAACAACCAGCATAAGTGAGTACGATGTTCGAATTAGACAGTAACGAGTATAAAACTGAACATGATGAAGGAAGATGATCTGTCACCACCTAGTCAGCAGGGATTCAGAAAATATCGTTCTTGTGAAACACAACTAACGCTCTATTCTCGTGAAGTAATGAGGGCTATCGACAGGGGATCTCAAATACACGAAGAGCCAAAGAATATAGCACACCTGCCTAATATCGTGTAGGGCCCACGCGAGCACGCAGAAGAGCCGCAACACAACGTGGCATGGACTCGACTAACATCTGAAATAGTGCTGGAAGGAACTGACACCATGAATCCTGCAGGCTGACCATGAATCCGTAAGAATACTAGGTGGTGGAACAGCACATTGCAAGGCATCCCAGATATGCTCAATAATGTTCATGTCTGGGGAGTCTGGTGGCCAGCGGAAGTGTTTAAACTCAGATGAGTGTTCCTGGAGCCACTCTGCTGCAATTCTGGACGTGTGGGGTGTCGCGTTGTCCTACTGGAATTGCCTAAGTCCTTGGGAATGCACAATGGACATGAATGGATGCAGGTGATCAGACATGATGCTTAGGTACGCGACTGAGCGACGTGGAGCAGTGCGCAGTGGTTAGCACACTGGACTCGGATTCGGGAGAACGACGGTTCAATCCCGCGTCCGGCCGTCTTGATTTAGGTTTTCTGTGATTTCTATAAATCGTTCCAGGCTAATGCCATGATGGTTCCTTTGAAAGGGCACGGCCGACTTCCTTCTCTAATCTGATGAGACCGATGACCTCGCTGTTTGGTTTCCTACCCCAAAAACAACCCAATAACAGCTTACGTACGTGTCAACTGTCAGTCATATCTAGACGTATCAGGGGTCCCATATCACTCCAACTGCACACGCCCCACACCATTACAGAGCCTCCAGCAGCTTGAACAATCCACTGCTGACATGCTGGGTCCACCTCCATCTGCTCGATACAATTTGAAACGAGGCTCGTCCGATCAGGCAACATGTTACCAGTCATCAACAGTCTAAAGTCGGTGTTTACGGGCCCAGGCGAGGCGTAAAGCTTTGACTGCAAGTGACTGGGCTGCTACTTATGCCTCGGTGACTCACTGAATGACAGACTGGAACTGACTGGGCCCTCGAGTCCGTGGCGGCGATCTTAATATTGGCGGCCGAGAGGCCGTTGGCGGCGCGTTTCTTGCGAGTCTGTCTGTAGCCTCTATCAATCATCCTGCAATCTCTTTGCCGCCTGGTGTGCTGACGGCAGATTACTAGCTCAGCAGGTGATGATCTCCAGGTAATCACGAAAGCCGAACCCTTCCATTGGAGTGCCACAGGAGATAGCATGATTCATCATAACAGATCACTTGTTTCCGGTGATCCACAGTCCAGAGGCTTCGCTCTGAATGGCACCTCAACTGAAACTTAGCACTGACTGCAGAAACGTAGTTTATGCGGAGCTGTTCGACAATTACACCCCATTCTTTTTAATTCTCTACTCACTGGTGATTCCTTCCGCTGAATTCATGTGATTTTTTTTACGACCACCCACATCAATGCTCTACTGTCCCTATCCATCGGTAAATAGTGTCCACATGGCCTTGGTTTACCTGTGGTTGTTCCTTCACAGTTCTACTTCACTATCATATCACCAACAGTTGACTTGGGCACCTTCAGGAAATCCATCATGGCATTTGAATTGTTCTAAGCAGGTAGTATCTATCGACTAGTCCACATTCGAAATTGACTGAGCTCTCCTGACCGACCGATTCTGCTTTTATTGCTTTTATATTGACAGCACAATACTCTCCACCACCTTTTACACTGTCAGATCCATCTTTCGTGACATCTAGTGGCCAATTACGCATTACATAAGGGTGTCTGGATGCATTTGAAGAGACAGTGTATTTGTCTCAGCCCATGTACATTCTAAGACAAAAAAAGCATGCATTAAGAAGTAATTACGCAATGGTATGGAAATCAGGAGATGTGATGTACATGTACAGAAATGGAGTGATTAAAGATTCAGAAAAATCGGATGATTTATGCAAGAGTCTGTCTGCCACATTTACAAATTGAGCAAATCAGTAACACGTTGGTCCACCTTTGGTCCTTATGCATGCAGCTATTCAGCTTTTCACTGGCCTGATGCAGTTATTGGATGCCCTTCTGACGGATATCATGTCACGTTCTATCCAACTGGCGCGTTAGATAGTCAAAATAGAGCTGGTTGGTAGGTCCTGTCCATAATGTACCAAAAATTCTCAATTGAGGAGAGATATGGCGACCTTGCTGACCAAGGTAGTGTTTGGCAGGCGCGAAGACAAGCAGTAGAAACTCTCAGCGTTTGCGGGTGGGCATTATCTTGCTGAAACGTAAGTCCAGGATGGCTTGCCATGAAGGGCAGCAGAACGGGGCGCAGAATATCGTGGACATACAGCTGTGCTGTAATGGTGCCGCGGATGACAACCAAAGGGCTTCTGCTTTGAAAAGAAATGGCACTCCACATCTTTATTCCCGGTTGTCAGGACGCACGCCATGCGACAGTCAGGTTGATAACCCTCCAATGTCTGGGGTGTCTACAGATACGTCTTCGGATTGGAATCTCGTTGACAGGGGTAGGAACCTCTTCATTAATGAGTGCCGCTTCAAATGAGACCCGATGATTTTCTCTTGAATAAATCAGCAATTTTGCTGAAATTATCAAAATCACATCTATCGATTTCCGTCCAATTCGGGTAATTACTTCGTGGTGCTGTGTGTATGTGTGTGTGTGTGTGTGTGTGTGTGTGTGTGTGTGTGTGTGTGTGTATGTGTATGTATGTATGTCTGCGTTTGCGTATTGTTTTACAAAGAGCTACGAAATAATGCAGGCTTATGTCGTAGAGGATATGTTCGTAAAGTGGTGCGATAGAAAAGGCTTAGAGTAGTAGCACTAGATCTTTACGACGTAAGCGCGTGAAACATCTGTGATGCAGTTAAGCGTAGCGGACCTAACGCGAGCTCGTTATTACACTACTGGCCATTAAAATTGCTACACCACGAAGATGACGTACTACAGACGCGAAATTTAACAGACTGGAAGAAGATGCTGTGATATGCAAATGATTAGCCTTTCAGAGCATTGACACAACGTTGGCGACGGTGGCGACACCTACAACTTGCTGACATGAGGAAACTTTCCAACCGATTTCTCATACACAAACAGTAGTTGACCAGCGTTGCCTGGTGAAACGTTGTTGTGATGCCTAGTGTAAGGAGGAAAACTGCGTACCATCACGTTACCGACTTTGATAAAGGCCGGATTGTAACCTATCGCGATTGCGGTTTATCGTATCGCAACAGTGCTGCTCGCGTTGGTCGAGATCCAATGATTGTTAGCAGAATATGGAATCGATGGATTCAGGAGGGTAATACGGAATACCGTGCTGGATCCCAACGGCCTCTTATCACTAGCAGGCATCTTGTCCGCATGGCTGTAACGGATCGTGCAGCCACGTCTCGATCCCTGAGTCAACAGATGGGGACGTTTGCAAGACAACAACCATCTGCACCAACAGTTCGACGTCGTTTGCAGCACCATGGACTATCAGCTCGGAGACCGTGGCTGCGGTTACCCTTGACAGGAGCGCCTGCGATGGTGTACTCAACGACGAACCTGGGTGCACGAATGGCAAAACGTCATTTTTTCGGATGAATCGAGATTCTGTTTACAGCGTCATGATGGTCGCATCCGTATTTCGCGACATCGCGGTGAACGCACATTGTAAGCGTGTACTCGTCATCGCCATACTGGCTATCACCCGGCGTGATGGTATGGTGTGCCATTGGTTACACGTCTCGGTCACCTCTTGTTCGCATTGACGGCACTTTGAACAGTGGACGTTACATTTCAGATTTGTTACGACCCGTGGCTCTACCCTTCATTCGATCCCTGCGAAACCCTACATTTAAGCAGGATAATGCACGACCGCTTGTTGCAGGTCCTGTACGGGCCTTTCTGGATACAGAAAATGTTCGACTGCTGCCCTGGCCAGTACATTCTCCAGATCTCTCACCAATTGAAAACGTCTGGTCACTGGTGGCCGAGCAACTGGATCGTCACAATACACCAGTCACTACTCTTGTTGAACTGTGGTATCGTGTTGAAGCTGCATGGGCAGCTGTACTTGTACACGCGATCCAAGCTCTGTTTGACTCAATGCCCAGGCGTATCATGGCCGTTATTACGGCCAGAGGTGGTTGTTCTGGGTACTGATTTCTCAGTATCTATGCACCCAAATTGCGTGAAAATGTAATCACACGTCAGTTCTGGTATAATATATTCGTCCAATGAATACCCGTTTATCATCTGCATTTCTTCTTGGTGTAGCAATTTTAATGGCCAGTAGTGTAATTCGTTGCAGTCCGCGACTGTGGAACCTGTGCGGAAGTGTTGGTAAGTGCAGGGCGCCCGTACCGCGCTGCAGCTCTGGCCGGTGACACGTGCGGAAGACCGCGGCCACCGTAATGCCGCGCTGCCGGCCTGGTATCGGCTGCCCCCTATTACGCTATGGCCAACCGATAAAGCGGCGCCATTTCCACGGCTTATCAGCTTCCGCGCGACGCCCGCCTAATCTCGGCCCTTCCCTGTGCGTGAGGCTGTGTCAGTCCCGAACTAGGGTCCACAGTAGCGGGTTCGGGAAGCGAACAGCTACTCGCCGGTTAATCACAGTTTGGATTTCAGAAGAGCTGCGCAACTGCAAATGCCATTTACACGTTCACTTAGCAAATTTTACAAGCATTAAGTAGCAAAATAGCGCCAGTTGGTATTTTCTGTGACTTATCTAAGGCATTTTACTGCTTGGCTCACAATATTCTCCTAAGTAAACTGGGATTTTATGGAACAGATCGTGAAGGCAACCAGTAGATAATCCAACCAAAAGAATGCAGATAGTTGTACTTAATAATTTATGCAATGTAAGCAGGGGAGAGTCTTCTGGCTGGACGGAAATCGCTCATGGCGTTCCACAAGGCTGTTATTTCTCATATATGTTATGGACCTTCTGTCTAATATACCGTCTGTTAAGTGATATAGGGGCCGTCTTAATCAACAGAAAAATGTATCTGACGACAAATTAAAACCTATTCATTCATCAAATACGAGCAAAAGAATATACAATTAAGCCCTCAGAATCGATAACTGCTTGGCATCTCCAAGGATTGCTTTAAACAAAGTTTTCGCGTATTCACGTGGCAGAGGCCTCCTAAAACCTCGAATATACTTTAACAGCTGTTTCAAAGTGGAGATCTTTTTATCTTGTAATTTCTTTTTGATGTAAGACCCTAAGCTTTCAGTGCGTTTATCGTCAGGCGATTGTGAGGGTAATCCAGTACCTGCACTCCTTTCTTCTTTTTTCAGTCACTGCAAAGCCTGCTGCGGTGCTTTGGATCTTTGCCCTCCTGCAATATCCAGTCTTCATTTTTGTCACTGAACCAATGCTTGGCAGGCGGCATCAAACATCTTTGATGAACGCGGAGCGTAAGTTGCACTCGTATCTCTTCATGTGTGTCTCAGTGAAGAGTTCAGAGTAAAGTAATGGACATTGTATGAAGGATAAAGGTTCTCTCTGTTGGGTTGTGAAAGAATTAACACGATATATTTTACCATCTGCGTCTAACGCCGACCACGCCCTTACTTGACATATTGTATAACAAACAGAATTAGCTTTTTGGCGGATGACACTAGTGCTATAATCAATTCAGACTTACATAAAGTAACAGGAGAAATTATAAAAAATATTCCAAGTGTTACTGCGTTTTCTCTGCGAATGATCTCACTTTCAACTTCAAAGAGGTACAATATTTCAGTTTGGCGGTAACGTACTACACCAATGATAAGTGTAACACATAGTGAAATGAAACTAGGACGGAAATTTCAAAAATTTTAGGTAACTATGTTGAAAAAAAAGTTCAAATGTGTGTGAAATCTTATGGGACTTAACTGCTTAGGTCATCAGTCCCTAAGCTTACACACTACTTAACCTAAACTATCCTAAGGACAAACACACACACACCCATGCCCGAGGGAGGACACGAACCTCCGCCGCGACCAGTCAGACAGTCAATGACTGCAGCGCTTTAGACCGCTCGGCTAATCCCGCTCGGCATCTATATTGAATTCAAAATGGAAAAAATCATTTTTGAACTCCTAAAACCACGAACAATTATAATTTCAGAAAAATCGATTTATTCAAGAGAAAAAGCTTATAATTTGAGCAAACCAATAACGCGTTGGTCTCCACCTCTGGGCATTATTCAAGCAGTTATTCGGCTTAGCATTGATTGATGGTGTTGTTGGATGTCTTCGTGACGGATATCGTTGCGAATTATGTCCAACTGACGCGTCAGATCGTAGAAATCCAGATCTGGTGGGAGGGCTCTGCCCATAATGCTCCAAACGGAGGTGCGGTCCAAGAGGAGAGCTGTAATTTGAATTTCTTTGGGCGGAAAACCAGAGCATCGGAGATATTCGTAGGCGCTCATACAATGTCAACGGAGACTCGACAGTGAATAAAAATACGTAGAGTCGTTGGGTGAGGCGTCTGTCACCAATGCAAGGTCCGCCCCGGTAGCTGAGTGGTCAGCGTGACAGACTGTCAATCCTAAGGGCCCGGGTTCGATTCCCGGCTGGGTCGGAAATTTTATCCGCTCAGGGACTGGGTGTTGTGTTGTCCTAATCATCATCATTTCATCCCCATCGACGCGCAGGTCGCCGAAGTGGCGTCAAATCGAAAGACCTGCACCAGGCGAGCGGTCTACCCGACGGGAGGCCCTAGCCACACGACATTTCCATTTTACCAACGCTAGGTCGCGCAAACCTGTCCCCCATCCCCCGAGTGCCGGCCGACCGCACACAGCTGTGACTCCTGGAATGTTGGAACGAGTGGACACTCCGTTTGAGGTGACGACTGATCACACTCAGACACCTCGCTGCTCAACAGGACGTGTCTATTCCGCAGTACCAAAGATAAACAACCTACAATAGCCGGCCGGAGTGGCCGAGCGGTTCTAGACGCTGCAGTCTGGAACCGCGCGACCGCTACGGTCGCAGGTTCGAATCCTGCCTCGGACATGGATGTGTGTGTTGTCCTTAGGTTAGTTTAAGTAGTACTAAGTTCTGGGGGACTGATGACCTTAGAAGTTAAGTCCCATAGTGCTCAGAGCCATTTGAACCATTTGCACCAACCTAAATACCAGGCATACTTACGAGATGAACACCAGAAAATTACTGGTCATCGAAAATACAGGATTACATACGTGAAGTTTCTCAAGATACCAACAAGTAAAGCTTATGACAATAATGTGACGTAAAGGCTTATGTAAAAGAAAAAATAAACTTTAGTGTGAATTCTACAAATATGTCACGTAAGAAATAACTCTATGGAGAATTTCTTACAGATTTCCATGTGGAAGACTGAAATGTGAATGTGTCGTAAAGTATGTAATTATTTATGAAATGAGTTCGCTTCCTGTTCTATTTATGTTTTCTTATTATCTCAAAATGTTAAATTTTCTGGATTTAAAAAGAAGCCGTTCAGTAACCGAAATAAAAGTATATATCAGCTACATTACCCACAATCGTGGATGACAAACCAAAGAACGATGATGAACATCGCAGTGCAGCCAGCGTACCTCATTTCACAGGCGGCGCTCCTCGAAGGCTTGTGATGAGATCGGAAACAATGGCAGACTACCCTTGTTTGTAACGCTAAAAGCAGTCCATCCGAGCTAACGGAACTTTTGCGGCGGGAGTCATGTTTCCGTACTACCTACCCATAAACTACAGTTCCCCTGCTTCTTAGCGAAAATACATGGCACTTTATGAGATACACCGACTAGTGTCTCACACATGCTTCAAATTACGTGAAGTGAACGCTCCTGGGACCTAAATACGTTAAGTTTGAAGGTGCGTAAATGTATAGGTGAGGCACAGCACTTCTCTAATGCGAATGAAAGTAAGCTGAGCAAAAGGCTTCACTTAACAGCGCGTGTGTTATCGTGGTGCTTAACATAAAAAATTAAAACTGAAATTCCGGGAGAGCATTTGAACAACAGAGAGCGCAAACCACCGCCTCTGCTGTCAACTTGATTAAATTCTGCTCGGATCGTAACGTTGCATCGGGGAATTAAACTCTCAAACGTTCCAGCGAAGGAAACAAATGACTTCTCAGAGGCATTGATCTTCCTGTGAGGTACTCAAAAGTAAGCTTTTAATGTATTAAACCAATTAGAGTAATATTCAGTCTTATTCTTTGTGGGTTTACCGTGATAAACTGTAGGAGAGTTTCCGAGAGGCACGATTTATTTCTGCAAGCTTCCCTTATGAAATACGGTTTGGAACTGCTGCTCTACAGGGATGTACTGAATGAAAGAGGGGGGAAAAGAGCTACACAACGGTGGTAGTTTTACTTCCTACGTTCCTCTGTTTTCTCACAGTCTCCTTGGAGCTTCTTTTGTGTTGAGATACAAGCGTAGTCGAAAGACAGAGTAGCAGTTTTATGGTTCACTGGCCGAACGGAGCGCGGGCGAATCGAAACTTGGCTATGAAATGGCAAGAAGCGCTGCGTGCGTTGGTGCGGATTGGGGCAACAGAGCTTGGCGCCAAGACAAAGTCAACCTTCTTGAAATAAAAATCACAGGATCTACACAGTTCATTGCTTGCAAAAAAGAACAAAAAAGCCGTAGCTGTCAGATAGAACTCAGCACCTCGTACTTAGGATCCACTGAATCTCTCCTGCAAGAGAAACGTTCAGCGTAGCTATGATGTTTTCCAAGATCGACAGTGACGTGCATAATTCTTGATTTTTTATTTTCACTTTGATATATTCCTGCTGAAAAATGTCATATTTCCTTTTACGAAAAACAAAATCAAATTTAAAGTTTAAATTATCATTCATATTATTTTGATGGCGGAATAACTTAAGTCTTGTGTATAGACAGCAGGTACACGTAAAATTGTCCCCCGTAACATCTGACGAATATGAGAGGATCAGTCATGAAACTATTGCGCAGAAGAAAGCAATTGGTAACCGGGAAAATCATCGAAAAATATATCTTGGAATTCTTGCCAATATACGTAATCCTCTTTCTTATACTATTCATAAATAGAGTGACGGAAAGGGTAATGCTATCCCAAATTTCTATTCTGTTCTTACGTGAAGTACACGATGACGACGCTAGAATTGTTTCAGAGTCCCTGTGAACTTTTGGTTCTCTAAATTTTATGGTCTTACCGTGAGTTCCATTGGCGAGGAAGTATAATTTACTGGAACACTTGTTACCATAATTTGTACAGTAGCATTTCATAACAAAACCTCGTATTTCTTTAAATGATTCTAATTAAGTCCCCTGAATATCTCCTTGAGGCTGGAGTACACGCTAAACGGATGTCTCTGAAATTCTTCCATCATGCCCTTCGGAATAATTGGCGAAGATCTCAAACACTCATTGCTAACTACAAAAGAGTAGGTCGCACAAGAATTGTGTATGCAGATGCTTTCAAAAGGCGCCCTATAAATCTAAGTCGTATATTCACCCTCACATAACTAATTATATGTATTTGTTACAATTCATTGTGTTGTAACGTCACGCCTGGATGAGTTGGATTATATGACAACGTCATGCAGCATTTTGCAGCATTTTTTAAATGGAACTATGTCGCCTGGCCGGATGAATCATTTTTATTGTTGTGGTCGGATTCGCCGTCATACATGTGAAAGGCTGCACGAAACGTGCACAACGACACGGACGCATCTTTTTAATAATAATAGTAATTATAAATACCATGTCATTTTCATATGTACTCTCAAAACGGTCAGCATTTAAGTCTACTTTCTTTCTCATTTCACAAGATTATTTCCCACTATCTGGTTGTACTAAGTGATAGTGTTACTTGCTTGAATGTGAATTCCTGAGCACCGTTTTCACTCCTAAATCTGGCTCAGGTGACACACACAAATAATTATATCGATATGGTGTCTGTTCTTTCGGACATGTCCATTGATGACCTGCAGCCGTCTAGAACGAAATTAGAATTATATTAATACCTTCAGCTGCTGACGGGCGTTGATATATACCAACGGGGACAGGTGGAAATGTGTGCCCCAACCGGAACTCGAAACCGGAAGCTCCTGCTTACATGGCAGACGCTCTACCCATCTGAGCCACCGAGGGAGCGGAGGATAGTGCGACTGCAGGGACATGTCCGAAAGAACAGATACCATCTTCATATAAGTATATTGTTCTGGCAATAGCGGCCATGGCCTTTTTCTTCTGTGTGGATGCACACCTGTTCCCCGAACTCTTACGGGACTTAGTAAGAATGTCTTCCACGAGTAATAAGTGTGTTGGGGTGGGACACTACGAATGTAGTATGTGGACATACAAGGTGAGAATGTGGGTCTCGCGGGAGGCGTGCGCGGGATAGTCCCTGCAGTCGCACTATCCTCCGTGCCCTCGATGGCTCAGATGGATAGAGCGTCTGCCATGTAAGCAGGAGATCCCGGGTTCGAGTTCCGGTCGGGGCATACATTTTCACATGTTCCCGTTGGTATATATCAACGCCCGTCAGCAGCTGAAGGTATTAATATAATTCTAATTTCACACAAATAATTGTACACTGATGGTCGATATCTGACTCCTATAAAAGGCTTGAGCCTCGAGTGTTGCAAACAAGAACCAATACATTCGTATGTGTTAGTGTACTTGTGTGTATGGAGAAAAAAGTCAAATAAGTGATGAACCAGTCACAGGAATTGCGTTTAGCGTCCCGGAAATGTTTCCGATCCGGCCATAAAGCGTGGTCGAGGCTTACCTTGTTTATGGCGGTTTTTGTGATGGTACAATTCTGTATGTTAATTATGTTCTCGCATAGATATATGTGTTCCTCATTCTCTTCAACATGTACTGTAATGATTTGAGCGCCATCCGCCAACACATAGCGTAAAGGCAGAGTTACCAGAGCCCCATCCGTGTCTGCCCTTTAATAGGAAATCCTGGACTGATAATGTAAGGAATGAGGTGGTTCTCCAGAGAATCGGAGAGGAAAGGAATATATGAAAAAAAAAAAAAACAGAAGAAGGGGTAGGACGGTAGGACATCTGTTAAGACATCAGGGAATAACTTCCATGGTACATGAGGGATCGGTAGAGGGTAAAAAACTATAGAAGGCAGAGACTGGAATACATCCAGTAAATAACTGAGGACTTAAGTTGCAAGTGCTACTCTGAGATGAAGAGGTTGGCCCAAGAGATAAACTGGTGGCGAGCTGCATCAACCCAATCAGAAGACTGATAACTCTGAAAAAAAGGGAAAGTTGACAGCCAGAGTGCTCAGCGTGGTGCAAACATGTGAAGGAAGCAGGAAACCTTTCCACGGAGACGGACTCGCCTTCCTACGGGCAATTGAGCGAGTTTCAAAGGGGTCAAACTGTGGCCTTCCGAATGGCCGGATGGAATGGCTACATAAGTTGGACGTGCTGCATCAGCTGTGCAACGATACTGATGTCAGTGGTCACGCAAAATGCTCACACCCATAGACGGTGTTCTAGACGTTCACGCAGCACAAACACCGCGATGACCGTCTTATTGTAAGGACAGCAGTGGCTGATCGTACAGCTACCACAGGATAGGTAACAGGGGTTGTGAACCCAGACGTGTTAACACAAACTGTTGATCCCGGTTATTAGCAGCGGGGCTACTGGCTCGCACATCTTTAGCTCGCCTTTCATCCACGCCACAGTATCGACGTCGACGTCTCGACTGGTACCGTCAGAGGATCACATGGAAGATGGAATGGTGCACCGTGGTCTTCAGCGAAGAAATCCCATTCTGCCTGCACCCAAGTGATGGTCGCTTGCGCGTACGATGTAGACCTGGTGAGTGCTGTCTCTGCATTCACACTGGCCCCATCCCAGGCCTCACGGCGATATGCTACAACGCTCGTTCACTTTTGGTGATTCTGGAGAAGATGCTAACCCGCGCCGAGAGCGTGCAGTATGTTGTTAGACCCGGTCTTGCAACATGAAGGTGACGTCTTGTTGCAACAGGATAATGGTCGTGCAAACACTGTCTGTGAAACCCAACGTACTCTGCAAGATGTGCAGCAACTTTTCTGTCCAGCACGATCTCCGAATTTGTCTCCAATGGAGCACGATTTGATTGCACTGGAAGTGACTGGTACGATTCGTCAGCCAGCGACTCTCGCAGAACTATGTGAACAGGTCGGCCAGTCGTGGTATACCGTATCCCAGGATAGTATTCGCCATCTGTACGTTCGACTGGATGCCTGAGTGAGGGCCTGCAATGCCGTCCATGGAGGTGTGCTGATAAAGGTGTATCAGCTTGGATCGACACCTAGTACCTTAGAGCCGCTTGTCCTATTGATCGGTAAATGTAGTCATTTCATTTACTTTATATGCAGCTGTTGCAGCAATAAATCTTGAGTGAATTGGAAACCTCTAAAAGGGTGCACTAATTTTTTTTGCGACAATGTATTATGTATTTAAATCATAATTAATTGAAACCCTTAGCTGCCGACAGGTGTTGTTGATATACCTCGATGGCGACAGCTGAAAATGTGTGCCCCGCCGGGACTCGAACCCGGGATCTCCTGCTTACATGGCAGACGTTCTATCCATCTGAGCCACCGAGGGCACAGTTGAACAGCGCGACTGCAGGGACTTATCCCTTACACGCTTCCCGTGAGACCCACATTCCCAACTGTCCACAACTCTACATATGTACTGTACTTAACAGATATTTGCCTATCCACTCATTACTCGCGCACACTTTGGCGATTCCCGTAAGAGTTCGGGCAACCTGTGTACATTCGCACAGACGAAGGTCAATGACTGGGTAGCCTTTAACTATATATATATATGAAAATAGCAACTATTCTCGAAAGAACAGATACCATTGATGATCGTGCAGCTTCTCTAGAATAAATGATAATTAATTGAAACCCTCAGCTGCCGACAGGTGTTGCTGATATACCTCGATGGGGACAGCTGACAATGTGTGCCCCGACCTGGACTCGAACCCGGGATCTCCTGCTTACATGGCAGACGCTCTATCCATATGAGCACAGGTTGCTGAACTCTTACGGGAATCGCCAATGTGTGAGCGAGTAATGAATGGATGGACAAATATCTATTAGGTACATTACATATGTAGAATTGTGGACAGTTGGGAATGTGGGTCTCACGGGAAGCGTGCAAGGGATAAGTCCCTGCAGTCGCGCTATTCATCTGTGTCCTCGGTGGCTCAGATGGATTTGCCGGCACGGTAGCTCAGCGTGTTCGGTCAGAGGGTTATCTGCCCTCTGTAATAAAAAAAACTGAGTAAATGGATCAACGAACAACCTCAACGGGCGTCAGGGGACGTCCGCCACGAACAATTCAAACGAACTATAACGGACAAAATGTGATTAAAAAAAAAATAAAATGATAGAGCGTCTGCCATGTAAGCAGGAGATCCCGGGTTCGAGTCCCGACGGGGCACACATTTTCAGCTGTCGCCATCGAGATATATCAACAACACCTGTCGGCAGCTGAGGGTTTCAATTAATTATCATTTATTCTAGAGAAGCTGCACGGTTATCAATGGTATCTGTTCTTTGGAGAACAGAGAACAGTTACTATCTTCGTATATATTATGTATTTGTACTGTAAGTAGGAATAGAATTGTTTTATTCTCGAACTTTCTAACAATTATACCTAGTACGTAACAAATCTTCCGTCATGACAAGTACGCCGAAGTTCGTCAGTATTGGTATGCCTGACCTCCCACGTAAGACATTGGATAAAAGAGGGCAGAGAGGCGAGGTTGCAACCCCAGACGCAGCCACCGGGCATTCCTAAGGCGGCGTCGCACTCACGGCCTGCGCTGGAATGTCTTCATCAGCCGGCAGGCCAGCTCCGGTGATCCGCAATAAGGCCGTCCCACACCAGCATCGATGAGGCTGCGGCACCACTGCCGGAGGAATGCCGGCATTCCGTGGCCATTGTACACCATCTCGACATGGTATTGCCTCAGACTTCTCTTCATTATTTGTGGTGTGCGGCCGACTGCTAATGCACCTACGAATGTTTGATATTGCCGTTTTATGAAGAATGTCGGGAAAGGATTTAAGGTCAGGGAGAAACAATAAAAGAAATGTCAGGGTCGGCAAAGAACTTAGAAAAATAGTTGAATGAAATGAAAAGATGTCGTACGACCAACGCCAATAAGAGTTTATTAAGAGTAATGGACTCTAGTCGAATGAAGTCAGTTGAAGTTTGGGGAATTACGTATATTAGGGACCGAGACTCTTAAGATAATAGACGAATATTGCTTTCTGCGCAGCAAAATAACTGATGACGGAAGAAATAAAGAGGATATAACATGCTGGCTGGGAAGAGCACAGAATCTATTATGATAAAGAGAAACGTAAAATCGAATGTAAATTTAGGTGTTGGAGGATCTTTTATAAGAGTATTTGTCGCGTTTTTAGCCCGGAAGCAAAGTCCTACAGCAAAGAGGTACAGACAAGAGAATACAAGCTTCTAAAATGTGATGATACACAAGAATGCTGAAGGATGAAGTTTGCATGGAACGGATAACTAACGAACAGGTGACGAATCGAATCGGAGAGAAAAGAACTTTATGGCACAACTTGGTTGAAGGAAGGGATAGGTTCATGGAACATACTTTAAAGTACAAAAGGAAGAGTTAATTCCTTTTTAATAGATGGAAAGGGAGACAAAGCCTTGAATATTGAAACAGATTCAACTGAGAGTGGAGAGTTGAAGAAAATGATCAAATGGCAGCAGACACATGGCAAACCTCTTGAAAAATTTTCTGGACGTAACATATAGTGGTGTTGCATAACTTCGTAGCGCTTTCCCGTCAGTTTAATAAACAAAATAGATTCACATAACAGAGACTGTATTCATCAATAATATATTCTATTTCACTACTTGCTACAGTCTGTCAACGCTGGGGTAACTTTTCGATTCCGCGACTGTAGAAATCACGTGGTTATGGGGCGAAGAACAGTCAAGCCATGTTCGGAGCACATTTTCATCCGGAACAGAAATTCCTTGAAGGTTGTTCAACAGAGAGCAGAAAAGGCGAAAATCTGGGGGCACAAGTTCAGGTGAATAAGGTGTGTGCGGAATAGTGTTTTTTTTTGTCAGTCTAGCCGAATGCGGGCGGACGTTATCGTAGATTGGTATCACGTGACGCAGCCTTCCTGGTGGCCGTTCTTGGACTGGTCTGTAAGACGTCTCAGTCGTTGACAATAAATGTCAGTAGGGATGATTACACCTCGAGGAAGCAATTCGTACTACAACACACCGTCGCTGTTCCATCAGATGCATGACACTGTCTTTTGTGCATGTGCGAAGGTCTTTGTACGGGAAGTTTCTAGTTCACCAGTAACAATTCAATATAGGAATTGTCGGTGCTATTCAACAACCAATTGGTGACGAGCAAACAGAGATGCACCCGACGAGTATGCGGTACCAAATGGTTCAAATGGCTCTGAGCACTATGGGACTTAACATCTGAGGTCATCAGTCCCCTAGAACTTAGAACTACTTAAACCTTACTAACCTAAGGACATCACACATATCCATGCCCGAGGCAGGATTCGAATCTGCGTCCGCAGCAGCAGCTCGCTTCCGGACTCATGCGGTACCCATGCACCCGATTTTTGAACGTTCCCCATTGTATGCAAACGTCGCACGATGGTGGAATGATCGTATTCATCACATTAGCTATTTCTCGAGTACACTGAAGTGGATCATTGTGGATTAATACTTATAAACGATCTTCGTCAAAAATCGAAGATCTTCCTGAATGTGGAGAGCCACAAATATCAAAACGATCCTCCTTAAAACTGGAAAGCCATTTTCTTGCCGTGCTTTGTCCAGTGGTATTGTCCACATCAAGGCCGCAAATGTTTCTGTCTGCCTCCGCTGTTGTCACTCGTCCGTTGAACTCAAACAGAAGGATATGTCGAAAATGTTCCGATTTCTCCTCTTGGTACTCCATTTTCTAGCGTCCTCAGCTCCACTGACTATCACAGAATGACAAAATGACGATATGTAAACTCAAATAGTAACAGTGAGGTACAAATAAAAAAAACAAAAATCGATAAATAAATCCATAGCAACTAGAATGTGTTGTTGTTGTGGTCTTCAGTCCAGAGACTTCAGTCCAGCAGCTCTCCATGCTACTCTATCATATGCAAGCTTCTTTATCTCCCAGTACTTACTGTAACCTACATCCTTCTGAATCTGCTTAGTGTATTCATCTCTTGGCCTCCCTCTACGATTTTACCCTCCAAGCTGCCCTCCAATACTAAACTGGCGATTGCTTGATGCCTCAGAACATGTCCTACCAACCGATCCCTTCTTCTAGTCAAGTTGTGCCACAAATTTCCCTTCTCCTCAATTATATTCAGTACCTTCTCATTAGTTATGTGATCTACCCAGCAACTAGAATATAAACGCGCAAAACAAAAACGCTACGAACTTATGCACCAACGTAACTGAAAGAATATAAACGTGCGGTAGTTAACTCTAAAGAACTACACTGATGAGCCAAAAAGTTATAAGAATCTACGAAATATTTTGTTGTTGAACCTTTGGAATGCAATACAACAGGGATTCTGCGTGGCACAGTTTTGACAACTCATTGGTAGGCTTCCGGAGGTATGTAAGGCCAGAAGACTATGCATAGCTAACATAATTCCTGTAAATTACGAGTTGGTGCTTCGTGGCCGTGATGCTGGCATCCGCTGGATCCCGTCTGTGTTCCATCGGGCTCAGATCGGCAGATCTGTTGAGTTCACTGTGATGCTCAGTTTTTTTTTTTTTTTTTTTTTTTTGAAGATGTCATCCATGTCGGAGAAGACGTCAAGAATATATGGATGCAGGTGGTTTGCAATAGTTTTCACATAGTAAATGAAATGATCGTTTTGCATTGTTGGCCGGGAGGCCCCATTCTGGAGAGTTCGGCCGTATTCCCAGTCCTTTTTAAGTGATGCCACATCGGCGACTTGCGAGCCACCCACTGGCGGGAATCGAACCTGGGCCCCCTACATGACAGGTGGTAACGCTACCGCTACGCTACGTAGGCGGACATTTTCACATCGACTACAACTGTCATGGAGACTCCCATTACTTTCACAGCTCCGATGCAAGCCCGGTGAATTTTCCCCATACGATGGTACCGCAGTTTTACAAGAATGGGAGAGACTGTAACGTACGACTCTTTGCCAGTGACAAGACGCTCAACGAATTATTTTAATTCACCGTCAGCCGTAGAGAACTGACAGCCTGATAGTGTTTGAAGAGGGATCAATATCTGAGATAAAATCAAATAAAAGTTATCGGTGTTATGTGGAATGTTTTGAGAACTGTGAGTGTACTGTTAGTCATGAAACACACTGAGATGACAAAAGTCGTGGAATGGCGATATGTGCCTATACAGATGGCGGTAGAACTGCGTGCACAACGTGTAAAAGGACAGTGGGTTGGCGGAACTGTCATTTGCACTCAGGTTATTCATGTGAAAAGGCTTCTGACGTAATTATGGCTGAGCCGCGCGCTTCTCGTGTTCATGCCGTTTATTGTTTGTCATCTTCTCTTACGGTACTGCCGCCTCGTTTCCTTATTCCATTTACTGGCGTCACTAACTTCCTACGTTACCTGCCCGTGAGTGGCAGCAGCAGCGCTTATAGATATGTGCACTGTCGTACCATCTCAAGAGCGACCGCGAGTATTTTTCCGGATCGCCGTGTGTCTGCAGTCAGTCGGGCACGGAGCAGCAGTCGGCACGCAGCAGCAGTGAAGTCGGGGGCGGAGCGCCAGTGAGGTGCTCACCGACCGCTGGCAACACACGTGAACTGTCCGACGGAAGGCGATTGGACCGGGACGGCCGTTGGTTGGTCGTTCGGTTGGTCGTCTCATCGGGCGACGTGTATTTGGTCCTTTGACCGTTTCTGGGCCTCGTCAGTTGGTCATCTTGCCGCCGGATGTGGGTCGGTTCCTTCCCTGTGCATAGATGTCGTGGCCAGTGGGCAAGAGTTACCTCTGCATGGTTGGGTCCGAGCCAGTGTGCCCGGGTCGCAGTATCTCCGAATTCCGAACAGACATCGAGTTGAGTCGGGGTGGAGCTGCAGTCAGCTTCGGAGAGTCAAGATTCGCCCGACCGTTGGTGACACACGTAACTTCAGTGGGAACGACCTGGGTTGGTCGTTCGGTCGGTCGTCTCATCGGACGACATGTATTTGGTCGCCGACCGCTTGTGGAAACTCTCAGTGTGTCGAATTCATTCGTCCTTGTTGTTCCACAGTGATTGCTTTTACGATTGTTCGGGTTCTTGTGCAAGTGTGTTTATGTGGAACCGAGTGTAGCTTCTGTGATTTTCACTGAGCAGATGAATGCTGTCTGCGTACTGCAGTAGTCATTGGGCCGGTTGAAAAAAATGTTCAAATGTGTGTGAAATCTTATTGGACTTAACTGCTAAGGTCATCAGTCCCTAAGCTTACACACTACTTAACCTAAATTATCCTAAGGACAAACACTCACACCCATGCCCGAGGGAGGACTCGAACCTCCGCCGGGCCAGCCGCACAGTCCATGACTGCAGTGGGTCGGTTTAAACAGAGTGAGTGCGTCGGGTGGAAGGGAATTGATTAAGCTCTTGGTTGGTTCTTCAGCCGTCTCTAGGTTGTGTTGCCACCCGGTTGTTTAGTGTTACGCTTGGCTGCCTGTCTCACCTAAACTGTAGAGTTTCCTCCCCAGGCCGACCCTTGGAACACTTCTGAGCACCACGGTTTGTTGTTTGTGATTGTCATTTTATTTGGTCGCTGCTACTGTGCCAGGCCTTCAGCCGTGTATTAATATTGCCTGTTTTATGTTTAGTATATGGCCTCCAGCCGAACTTCATGTCAACTATTTTAAGATTAGGCCTTCAGCTGTGTTTCATTTAAAATTCTTGTTGCTCTGTATTTATTCCTTCAGCCACTATTGTTTCTGAGTCGGTGACTTTAATATGTAAATCCTTGTCCGAAGGTTTCTCTTTGATTATCTTGGTTTCTTGAAACTGCCTTCAACCGTGTTCTGTAAAAGTTTATCTTAAGGTTGTCTTTAATTATTCTGGAGTAATTGTTTGGGCCTTCAGCCGACAAGATATTTCAAGTTTTCTTAAGATGTTTTTCTGTTGCACTGTGGAAAAGCTTATCTTTAAAGCCTCTCTCTTGTTATGTAAAGAAGTTTTTTTTATTGGGCTTTCGGCAGAAGAATTGACTTGAATTTTCCTTAATACGGCCTTTAGCCGGAATTTGTGAATGTTTGGCTTTTAAACAAATTCCGTAGATGATCTGTAATATTATTTCGGCCGTAAGCCGAGAAGATATTGTAATTTTACTTAAGTAAGACCTTCAACCGTTGCTCTAAATCCTGGTGCTTTAAAAGCAATCATTTAAACGTATTCTGGAGAAGTTACCTGGGACCTCAGCCGTGAACTGATCTTCGTTGTTTTAAAGAGAAAACCGTACGTTGGTTTGAGGAATAAAGTTGTGTGTATTCTTGTATAACTAACAGTAACTGACCGTGGCCCCTTTCCACAACCTGATACGCTCTGTCCTGCGAAACCAGACTTCAATGGCCGCAGGACGCTAATTAACTGACTTTGAACGTGGAATCGTAGCTGGAGCTAAGCGCATGGAACATTCCATTTCGGAAATCGTTAGGGAATTCAATATTCCGAGATCCACTACGTCAAAAGTGTGCCAAGAAAGCCAAATTTCAGGCATTACGTGTCACCACTTTTAAGACCGGGAGCAGTGGCGTTCGCGTAGAGTTGCCAGTGCTAACGGCAAGCAACATCGCGTGAAATGACCACAGAAATCAATGTGGGATGCATGACAAACGTATCCGTTGGGAGCGTGAGGCGATGTTTGGCGTTAATGGGCTATGGCAGCAGACGACCGACGCGAGTGCCTTTCCTAACAGCACGACATCGCCTGCAGCGCCTCTCCTGTGCTCGTGACCACATCGGTTGGGCCCTAGACGAGTGGAAAACCGTGGCCTGGTCAGATGAATCCCTATTTCAGTTGGTAAGAACTGATGGTAGGGTTCGAGTGTGGCGCAGACCCCACACGTCATGGACTCAAGTTCTCGACAAAGCACCGTGCAAATTGGTGATGGCTCATAATGGTGTGGGCTGTATTTACATGGAATGGACTGGGTTCTCTGGTCCAACTGAAGCGATCATTGGCCGGAAATGGTTATGTTTGGGTACTTGGAGACCGTTTTCAACCACTCATGGACAGCATATTCCCAAACAGTGATGGAAATTTTATGGGTGGCAATGCGGCATGCCGGCCCACAACTGTTAACGATTGGTTCGAAAAACATTCTGGACAAATGGAGCAAATTATTTGCACATCCAGATCGCCAGACATGAATCCCATTGAATATTTAGGGGACATAATGAAGAGGTTGGTTGACCCGCCAGGGTAGCCGAGAGCGCTAATGTGCTGCTTCCTGGACACGGGTAGGCGCGCCAGTCCCAGATCGACTCCGCCTGGCGGATTAACGACGACGGCCAGTATGCCGGCCAGCCTGGATGTGGTTTTTAGGTGGTTTTCCACATCCCGCTAGGTGAATACCGGGCTGGTCCCCAAGTTCCGCCTCAGTTGCACGACTTGCAGACATTTGAAAACCTTCGCACTATTTCATGACTTACACTAGACGCAGACTGCTGGGGTACACTACTTCCATCCCGGGGGTTACGGGGTGGCTGCAGGAAGGGCATCCGGCCACCCTCTGCAATTAACACTGCCGAATCCGTCATAAAAAAGCCGACCCCGCTTTGGAGTGGGACAAAGGCCCGAGAAAGAAAGAAAGAATGGAGAGGTCAGTTCGTGCACAAAATTCTTCATCGGCAACAGCTTCACAATTATGGATGGGAATAGACGCAGTATAGATCAATACTTCTGCAGAGGCCTTCCGTCAACTTCTTGAGTCCGTGTCAGGTATAGCTGCTGAACTGCCCCAGCAAGTGGAGGTTCAACACAATGTGAAGAGGTACGCCAAGGTTTTGGCACCTCACAGTATTGCCAGTTCATGAAATAATTGAAAGAGGCTGAAGCAGTAAAAATTATTTGATAAAAGCAATTTCTCTGTAACAAGATAATATTCGTATTCATGATAACACCAAAGTGCAGTAATAAAATATGCGAGCCGAGAAGCAAGGCGTAAACATACACTACTGGCCATTAAAATTGCTACACCACGATGATGACGTGCTAGAGATGCGAAATTTAACAGACAGGAAGAAGATGCTGTGATATGCAAATGATTAGCTTTTCAGAGCATTCACACAAGTTTGGCGCCGGTGGCGACACCTCCAACGTGCTGACATTAGAAAAGTTTCCAACCGATTTCTCATACACAAACAGCACTTACACAAACAGCACTTGACCGGCGTTGCCTGGTGAAACGTTGTTGTGCTGCCTCGTGTAAGGAGGAGAAATGCGTACTATCACGTTTCCGACTTTGATAAAGGTCGGATTGTAGCCTATCGCGATTGCGGTTCATCGTATCGCGACATTGTTGCTCGCGATGGTCGAGATCCAATGACTTAGCAGAATATGGAATCGGTGGGTTCAGGAGGGTAATACGGAACGCCGTGCTGGATCCCAACGGCCTCGTATCACTAGCAGTCGAGATGACAGGCATCTTATCCGCATGGCTGTAACAGATCGTGCAGCCACGTCTCGATCCCTGAGTCAACAGATGGGGACGCTTGCAAGAGAGCAACTATCTGCACGAACAGTTCGACGACGTTTGCAGCAGCATGAACTGTCAGCTCGGAGACCGTGGCTGCGGTTACCGTTGACGCTGCATCACAGACAGGAGCACCTGCGATGGTGTACTCAGCGACGAACCTGGGTGCACGAATGGCAAAACGTCATTTTTTCGGATGAATCCAGGTTCTGTTTACAGAATCATGATGATCGCATCCGTGTTTGGCGACATAGCGGTGAACGTACATGGGAAGCGTGTATTCGTTATCGCCATACTGGCGTATCATCCGGCGTGACGGTATGGGGGGCCATTGGTTACACGTCTCGGTCATCTCTTGTTCGCATTGACGGCACTTTGAATAGTGGAAGTTACATTTCAAATGTGTTACGACCCGTGGCTCTACCCTTCGTTCGATCCCTGCGAAACCCTACATTTCAGCAGGATAATGCACGAATGCATGTTGCAGGTCCTGTACGGATCTTTCTGGATACATAAAATGTTCGACTGCTGTCCTGGCCAGCACATTCTCCAGATCTCTCACCAATTGTAAACGTCTGGTCAACGGTGGCCGAGCGACTGGCTCGTCACAATACGCCGGTCACTACTATTGATGAACTGTGGTATCGTGTTGAAGCTGCATGGACAGCTGTACCTGTACACGCCATCCAAGCTCCGTTTGAATCAATGCCCAGGCGTATCAAGGCCATTATCACGGCCAGACGTTGTTGTTCTGGGTACTGATTTCTCCGGATCTATGCACCCAAACTGCGTGAAAATGTAATCACATGTCAGTTCTAGTGTAATATATTTGCCCAATGAATACCCGTTTATCATCTGCATTTCTTCTTGGTGTATCAATTTTAATGGCCAGTAGTGTAATTCATACTATTTTAATTCGTGGGACTCAGACGTCCATGTGTAGAATATGTAAGAAATACATTGGACTTCACTGGTCATGTGTGGGAAGCAGTTCCCTCTCTCCAGGAAGTCACACCCTCCCTAAAGACGTGACAGACAAACAAAAAATGTGCACGTGACACAATTACACTCCCACTCTACAGATTACCGTATCTTCGAGGATCATTATTAATGAGCAAGACAAAGGACAGGGAGATTTCAGATCCGTACAGCAGCCACCAAACAGCGACGCTTTCCCGGCTAAGTACACCCCACACCGAGTCAGCAACGCCGGACGTTTGTCGGGAGGCGCCTTTGCAGAGAGCGCGCCGTCACGCTTCATCTCTCGATGGCGGCTTTAATCAAGTCGCTGGGCGGCCGGAGGGATCGGATGCCGCCGCCGGCTGCCGGCTGCCTTTGACTCGTGCTGAAGCGCCTTCCAGGGGATAAGGGAATTTCCGGCGCTTCATTTGCGCGCCGCGCCGCGCGGCCGCCGGCTTTGGCAGTTCTTTGTCTTACACGCCGGCGGTCGATGCAGCTGGAGGGCCCTCGTCTGCCCGCGCCCTGCCCCGCCGGCCGTACCCCTTCTGACATCGACACGACGCCCACGCCGCACTAGAGTCTCGACCTGCCTTCACCCCGTTAGGTCAGGAACCCCGCCACTGTCTTGGCCGCAGGAAATCTGGATTCAAACGATGTGTAGACGACCTACTCTACATCTACATCTGCACGTTGTAATGACGCTTCCTTTGGAAGAAAAATGAAGAACATAAAACTGGTACCCCAAAGCCCAAAACTCCCTAAAATCAAGTTCCAAATTTCATAAATGACAAAAAAACAAAGTCCCTTTTGGAATAATCTTGCTTGAATAGTAGCTTGAATAGTTGCTTGAAGAAGCCTGGAGATACTGACAGGTTTCAGATAGATTATATAATGGTGAGACAGAGATTTAGGAACCAGGTTTTAAATTGTAACACATTTCCAGGGGCAGAGGTGGACTCTGACCACAATCTATTGGTTATGAACTGTAAATTAAAACTGAAGAAACTGTGAAAAGGTGGGAATTTAAGAAGATGGAACCTGGATAAACTGAAAGAACCAGATGTTGTACAGAGTTTCAGGGAGAGCACAAGGGAACAATTCACAGGAATGGGGGAAAGAAATACAGTAGAAGAAGAATGGGTAGCTTTGAGGAATAAAATAGTGAAGGCAGCAGAGGATCAAGTAGATAAAAAGACGAGGGCTAGTAGAAATCCTTGGGTAACAGAAGAGATACTGAATGTAATTGATGAAAGGAGAAAATACAAAAATTCAGTAAGTGAAGCAGGCAAAAAGGAATACAAACATCTCAAAAATGAGATCGACAGGAAGTGCAAAATGGCTAAGCAGGGATAGCTAGAGGATAAATGTAAGGATGTAGAGGCTTATCTCACCAGGGGTAAGATAGATACTGCCTACAGGAAAATTAAAGATACCTTTGGAGAAAAGAGAACTACTTGTATGAACATCAAGAGCTGAGATGGAAACCCAGTTCTAAGCAAAGAAGGGAAACCAGAAAGGTGGAAGGAGTATATGGAGGGTCTATACAGGGGCGATGTTCTTGTGGACAGTTTAATGGAAATGGAAGAGGATGTAGATGAAGATGAAATGGGAAATATGATACTGCGTGAAGAGTTTGATAGAGCACTGAAAGACCTAAGTCGAAACAAGGCTCCGGGAGTAGACAACATTTCATTAAAGCTACTGACAGCCTTGGGAGAGCCAGTCCTGACAAAACTCTACCATCTGGTGAGCAAGATGTATGAGACAGGCGAAATTCCCTCAGACTTCACGAAGAATATAATAATTCCAATCCCAAAGAAAGCAGGTGTTGACAGATGTGAAAATTACCGAACAATCAGTTTAATAAGTCACAGCTGCAAAATACTAACAAGATTTCTTTACAGACGAATGGAAAAACTGGTAGATGCTGACTTCGGGGAAGATCAGTTTGGATTTCGTAGAAATTTTGGGAGATATGAGGCAATATTGACCCTACGACTCCTGTAGCGTTTTCGCTGGGAAGTATTTGATCACCCACCATACAGCTCGGAATTGGCTCGTTCTAATTTTCATCTCTGCTCACATTAACCGCTGGGTGCCAAGACAGCCTTTTGATACAGACAACCTTGCGACACAGACAACCTTTTGACAGATTAGCTTAGAGAATTGGCAGAAGGCACTGGCGGCTGCCTTCTATGACGAGGGCATTGGAAAGCTGGTACAATGCTACGAAAAATGTTTGGACAACATGGTTGTGAAGTAACAGCGATTGATATAAAATTGTCGAGGGACAATAAAGGGAAGCAGTGCTTGGGAAGGGAGTGAGACAGGGTGTTAGCCTCTCCCCGATGCTATTAAATCTTTATATTGAGCAAGCAGTAAAAGAAACAAAAGTAAAGTTTGGAGTAAGCATTAAAATCCATGGAGAAGAAATAAAAGCTTTGAGGTTCGCCGATGACATTGTAATTCTGTCAGAGACAGCAAAGGACTTGGAAGAGCAGTGAAACGGAATGGACAGTGTCTTGAAAGGAGGGTATAAGATGAACATCAACAAAAGCAAAACGAGGATAATGGAATGTAGTCGAATTAAGTCGGGTGATGCTGGGGAATTAGATTAGGAAATGAGACACTTACAGAAGTAAAGGTGTTTTGCTATTTGGGGAGCAAAATAACTGATGATGGTCGAAGTAGAGAGGATATAAAATGTAGACTGGCAATGGCAAGGAAAGCGTTTCTGAAGAAGAGAAATTTGTTAACATCGAGTATAAATTTAAGTTCAGGAAGTCGTTTCTGAAAGTATTTGTATGGAGTGTAGCCATGTATGGAAGTGAAACATAGACGATAAATAGTTTGGACAAGAAAAGAATCTAAGATTTCGAAATATGGGGCTACAGAAGAATGCTGAAGATTAGATGGGTAGATCACATAACTAATGAGGAGGTATTGAATAGAATTGGGGAGAAGAGGAGTTTGTGGCACAAGTTGACAAGAAGAAGGGATCAGTTGGTAGGACATGTTCTGAGGCATCAAGGGATCACCAATTTGGTATTGGAGGGCAGCGTGGAGGGTAAAAATCGTAGAGGGAGACCAAGAGATGAATACACTAAGCAGATTCAGAATGATGTAGGCTGCAGTAGGTACTGGGAGATGAAGAAGCTTGCACAGGATAGAGTAGCATGGAGAGCTGCATCAAATCAGTCTCAGGACTGAAGACCACAACAACAACAACAGATAGAAAAGAAATTCTGTAACAATTAGCTTAGTTTTTTGAAAAAGAAAGAGAGAAACAAGATGAAATCCCGTTAGTTTCAATATAAAATCATAGTAGACCGCAAAGTACCGTAATTAGAAATCATGGAGTAGGACGAACGATCTCAAAGAATACTCCTTGTGAGTACTCTTTGAGAATCATGTGAAATACCTTAGAAAGAACCATGCGTTGTTACTGTGTTACGACAGTTTGTCGGAGCAAGTCGTACCTCAACGTGTGCTCGTATACATGGGGGCGACGAGATTGTTGTTTGAACACTTAAGGTTTGCGATCTACTACGACGCACTGAACTTGTAAGAAGTAAATCAGTAACTTCAAATAGGATATCACGTAGAAACCAGATAGTAAAACATTCGAAATTGTCTTAAATTGAATATTTTCAATAAAAGACTGGATATTACACATAGTTAGAAAGTATTAATGATGGACCGATATAGAGACTAAACTTTGAAACCGAATTGTGAGAAAAGAATTAACTTTCGTAAAATCAGGTTAATGGATTCTGGAACTTGCATAATATCTTGGACTGAAGTATACGTCATTTATTCCACCCAGATTGGAAAAGCTACTTCCTTACTGCAATGTAAGGATGTGAAAATAATGCAATAAACAGCATTCATTATTATTACTCCGTTAATAACTTCTTTCAATCCATTTAATATTGTGTATTCAGTAAATAATTATCTGTGCGACGACATTGATTATCCAAGGAACGCGGCGTGCATAAGTACTCTTTGCCGCATTAACAAATTATCGCTCTGTTACGAACTATTAGGCTCAAGTAAACTGAAAAACTTTAGTGGAGATATTGTTGTCGTGTATGTACTGAAGCTATGATTAATACCGGAATAGGAACTGATATATCCCTGCGTGTAGCTATGTTTAAATACGCCGGGGGGCACGTAATTGCTTGACCTGATCGAGACAAATAATACGCACTGGGTGGGATTTTGCGCAGCCCAAATAGATTTTTTTATATAACGTCAATATATACAGCTCTACCGCTAGTTAGCCAGACTGCGGCGTTATAACATGCACTATCCACTTAAAAGTATCCAGACATCCCTACGTAATGTGGGTAATGACATCATATCATCTGGCTTTCGGAACATGGTCGTCACAGATTCAGAAATCATATACTGATTTGTAAGGAGTACACAGGAGCAAATACAGACTCAGATTACAATGAAGTAATGAAGAGTAGGCTCAAGTCTAAGAGACTAGTCACGTAGAATCAATGTGCAAAGAATTGGGATATAGAAGCACCAAGGAATGAAGAGATACGCTCGAAGTTCACTGAGGATGTAGGCTAGATACTGCGACGGAATAACTCAGTAAGCAGTTCAGTTGAAGAGGACAGGGCGTCCCTAAAAAGGACATTCACAGTAACTGAAGAGAAATACATAGCTACAAGGAAGGTAACTGCGAAGAAACCACGGGTAACAGAAGAAATCGATTGATCGATGGAAGAAGAAACTACAAAAATATAATACAGGTCACTTAGGAATGAAACAAATAAGAAATGCAGGGAAGATACGCCGAAACGTCTACACGATAAATGCGTAGAAATCAAAAACAGAGGTGTTTGTCGGAAAGACTTAACTCAGCACATAGAAAAGTCAAAACAACATTAGGTGAAATTAAAAAAAAGGGCGGTTACATTAGGAGTGCATTACGAATTCCACTCTTAAATGCAGAGGAGAAAGTAGATAGATGGAAAGAGCACACTGAAGGGGTCTACGGGGGCGGGGGTACGAATTGTCTGATAACGTGATAGAAAGAAAAGAGGAATCGATGTAGAAGACATAGGGGTTCACTATTAGAATTAGAATTTAGAAGAGCTGTGGAAGATGTGAAAGATGAAATAAGGCAGATGGGATTGATAACATTCCATCAGAATTTCTAAAATATTTGGGGGAGGTAGCAATGAAACGACTGTTGACGTTGGAGTGGAGGGTGTATGAATCTGTCGATATACCACTTGACTTTCGGAACAACATCATTCATACAACTGCGAAGATTGCAAGAACTGGGAAGTGTGAGAATAATCGCACAGTCAGCTTAACAGTTCATGCATCCAAGTTGCTGAGAATAATAATATACAGAATTAAGGAAAAGAAAATTGAGGAACTGTTAGATGACGATCAGTTTGTTGAGTTGTTGAGTTCCTGCCACTTCCAGCTGTTGCACTACGCCGGGCAAAACGAGATCCGACACGATATTGGGACGTATCCCATGATTTTTGTCACCTCGTTGTATGCCTTGAGTTAGCTGACTCACGACCCACAAATTAGTCACACCACATTCATCCAGTATTTGAGAATGAGAGCACCTGGCGACCTCCAACGAACTTTACACACAGTTTCAAACATTTACGAAACCCCCGCCCCCCTATCCCAAACACACACAAAATCTTGAAAGGAAAAACGTTGATAGCTTACTAGAATTCGTTGCTCACGCAGTAAAACTGCAGAATCAGGCACGACGTTTTATTACTTATTTACTATCAATTCTATTCGCAAAATATTTCGCAGAGAGTATTCACGTTTTATACACGGGAGTTCGTTTCTGTAAGAAATCAGGGGCGGCATTTACTGTTCAGATCTAACAGCTCATGGTAGCTTTGGTTAAGCGACTCGACATTGCCGCACTCAGCGTTGAAGTACCGAAACATTATGAAACTATGATGATACACTAAGTACGTGGAGAAGGTTCTAAACATCGTAAAACTCACTTTGTACTAAACTGCTATCCTAAAAGTAGATCTTAAGTAAATACTGTTGCCACAAGCCCTGCGAGAAGAAAATTAGGTGGTCAGTTATAGTTCTGCTACTAACGAACGAAGCGTAGATGATGACTTCTTTTGCACTTAGGTAGGCTTCCGAATTTTGTCTATGCGGTTCGAGGATTAGAAATAGGGTGCCAAGAAGAAACTCATTATCTACAACGTGACAAATTTGTTTGACCGGAATGTAAAGGGACTGGTCTCCTACTTCAAGAACCACCTCAAAAGAAGGAGATAATCACGTAGAAATGTATGTCTGATAAATGTAGGTGTGATAAATAACTTTAGGATGGCTCGAAGTTTGATGTCGATACTTCAGGTAACTGTGAAAGGTCGGGAAACTGCCTTAATAAGCACTGTTATTATTGCTTATCAAAAACAAAGGTAGAAACTCCGTATATAATGAGCATTTCTTTTAATTATTGCCGGCCGAAGTGACCGTGCGGTTAAAGGCGCTGCAGTCTGGAACCGCAAGACCGCTACGGTCGCAGGTTCGAATCCTGCCTCGGGCATGGATGTTTGTGATGTCCTTAGGTTAGTTAGGTTTAACTAGTTCTAAGTTCTAGGGGACTAATGACCTCAGCAGTTGAGTCCCATAGTGCTCAGAGCCATTTGATTTTTTTTTAATTATTCAACTATATTACAATTAAGAGATCGAATTTGAATGCTTAATGTCCAACCATAACGTGTACCTTGCGGTGATGTGAGGTCACATATGCATGGAATTCGTTACCATGTCACTACGCATTTAAGAAAGATTCTCCGAGAGTATATCACCGGTATTTCAATATTCCACAGTTCCTATGGTATCTGGAGAAGTAATATTGCATCGCTGCAGAACTAGTTCAGCTCGAAGAGAAGATATTGCGAGATCAGTTCACCGATAAGCGAGACCAAAACGGAATGAAATAAGCTGCGTCGGTGAAGTGGAAAGAACAGAAGGGGGTTTGTGAGTGGTGGCTCCTGTTGTGCTTCTGTTCGGAAACTAATCTGATAGTTCTCTTCCAACTCAGACTTTCGAGTGCAGTCTCAACCTGGCACAAAATTTTATTTTCATTAGTTGTCTGACTGGTTTGTGTAAATCTCTTCAATTTGCAGCATCATCAAACGTACTCAGCTATTTGTTCTACGTATTCTTATCACTGTCTTTGGCTACAGTTTTTTGCCGTGGTTCCTGTGGTGTCACCGCCAGACGCCACACTTGCTAGGTGGTAGCCTTTAAACCGGCCGCGGTCCGATAGTATACGTCGGATCCGCGTGTCGCCACTGTCAGTGATAGCAGACCGAGCGCCACCACACGGCAGGTCTAGAGAGACGTACTGGCACTCGCCCCAGTTGTACAGCCCACTTTGCTAGCGACGCCACACTGACAATTACGCTCTCAATTGCCGAGACGATAGTTAGCATAGCCTTCAGCTACATTTGCTACGACCTAGCAAGGCGCCGTATTCAATTGATATTGAGATTCTATTAATGTATCATCAAGAGCGATGTTCTACAAATGTGGATTAAAGTATTCCAGAAGCTACGTACTTTTCTTTATAGCATTCATTACGTATCCTGTTTCAGACCTCACGCCAGCCTGCGTGAGTTTAAGCGCGTGCCTTTCGGCTTCCTCTCATTGTGTCTAGGCTGTCTTGTCTAGACACAACAGTTCCACATATTATCATGGAAGTTATTCTTTGATGTCCTATCATCCTGTTACTTACTGTTTTCCAATTCCCCCCTCTTTTGCCTAGAATATCCGTATTTTTTTTTACATACACTTTATTTTCGGCAACATATGTAACAAGGTTTCACCATAGTTTTATTTACTTTAACACAAAGGCCTAACACGCACGTACATTCTCAAAAATCTCTATATCAAGTTCAAGCTTATGATGCCAGCTGACTTATTTTGGTGATGAATGCTCCCTTTGCCTATACTACTCTCCTTCTTATATCTATCATCCTTCGTCCACCATACGTCATTATGCTTCATTTCGCCCCCTTCAATTTTGTTAAGATTATTGCTAATCTCTGCTACACTCTGCTAATTTCAGTTACATCTAGATACTTTCGTCATTCTCGTAATTCATGTTCTATGCTCTGCTACTCATGGTACTCAACAGATGCTGTAATTCCTCCTCACATTCACAGATAGCAGGAATGTCAGCAGCGAATCTTATCGTTGACACCTTTCACCCTGAATTTTTATTCCACCGTAGAACCTTTCCTGTGGGTAATTCGTTGTCTCTTCGATGTGAATGTTGAAAAGTGGAGGAGAAATACTGCAACCCAGCTTGACGATCTTTTTGAGCGGAACACTTCTCTCTTGTTCTTCCATTATTTTTGTTCGCTGTTTTTTATTGTAGACATTTAATTTTATCTGTCTTTCCCTTTCTTTTCTTGAGGATGTCAAACATTTTGCAAGATTATACTATTTCGAATGTTTTTCTAGATTAACAAATCGTATGAGTGTGCCTTGATTTTGCCTAAGTTCTGCTTTCATTATCAAGCGTAAATGCCGAACCACGACCCTGGTTTCTTTACCGTTTCTAAAGGCAACTGATCGTCATCCATCAGATACTTAATTTTCTTTTGCGTTCAGTTTGATTGTGTGATAGTTCTTACATCCTGGCCCAATAAACTCGAGATTGTGTGTATAATATTCTTCCGAACTTCAAAAAGCATATCCCCATACTAAAGTAACATTTTGTTACCACTTCGTCAATGATCTTAGAAATTTCGCAGGTATGCTGTGTATCCCTTTTGCTTTGTTCAGTCGCAAGTCTTCCAAAACTCTGTCACATTTTGACTCTAGCACTTATCCCCTGTGTCCCCCAAACCAACACTCAGTTCATCTTTTACCATTTTACCACGTTAGCAAACCGATCCTCCCCTTCGTAGAAGCTCTGAATGTTCTCTTTCTGCCTAACCACTCTCTCTTCTGTGGTTTTAAATTCATCGAAAGTTATTTTGACTATTCGTCATGTTGAATTCCTTATTCTGGTGACCATTTCCTTTTCGATTACATCGCATTGTTCCGACAAGTATGTCGCTTTAGCTTTCTCGTACGAACTAAGATAATAATTTCCTCGTCTCGGGAGATAACTATTTTGATACTGAGAACCCTTATGGACAGAAACCACCAAGAATGGCTGTAAATTATTCATTTCCCTTTTTGCTATCGTCACTAATTTCAGACTAACGTATATTATGTAACAATCGTCTTCAATGAAGTAACCATGACGCTCTTCAAAAGGATTGCTCAGACAACCCTTGGCATGATATAAGCAATGAACCGACTTTAGACGGAAAAATTCGGGAATTATGTCGCAAAATTATTGCACTGTATGATAAACATGCTCCTCAACGCACTGTCAAGGTAAAGAGAGCTCCCGCTCCGTGGTTCACCACTGCATTACGCCAGTTAATGAATAAACGTGATGCTGCACATAGGGCCTTCAAGCGTAACCCAACTCCCGAGGCGTACGAAGCTTATAGGAAACACCGAAATAGAACCAAGCAAAGCGTGAGGAATGCCAAAATCAGACATGCCGCTCTGTCGTATGCGGCATATCAAAACCTGCTGCACTGTGGAAAAAGCTGCGCAGTTTCGGTATAGGGAAGCGAAGATCTGACGCTGTTTATCAAGCGTCTGCAGAAGAATTAAACGATTTCTTCTCAACAGCTGTAAACTGCCACGCAGCGACAAATTACCAGCCCCAAGATATCAATCTCTCGAGGGACAAGTTTTTCCTAAAACATGTCACTACCGGCACCGTACACAAGGCAATTATGAGAATCTCTTCCGAGGCAGTAGGAAATGATGGAGTGAGCATTGGCATGATTAAGAACGTCGTAAACACTATTACTCCAGTTATCACAGACATCTTCAACCTGTCTCTTGTCAGTAGTACATATCCTACTGAGTGGAAGCAAAGTTTAATTCAACCTATACCCAAGACTGACAACCCTAAGTCGCCAGGTGACTACAGGCCGATCAGCATACTTCCTGCAATATCTAAAGCCCTAGAATACATCGTCCATGAACAGCTGACGGATTACCTCAAAACTCATAACATCCACGACAATTATCAGTCAGGCTTTCTAAAGCACCATAGTACAGCAACTGCATTAATCAAAGTAACTGATGACATTAAACATGCTATGGACAGACGTGAAGCTACCATCCTAACACTGCTTGACTTTAGCAAGGCTTTTGATACAGTTGACTTTGATATATTACTAATTAAAATGAAGCAGCTGAATTTCTCAAACAGCGCAATACACTGGTTCGACAGCTACCTCAAAAACAGAAGTCAACAAGTCATTTGTGGGTCGGAAAAGTCATCATGGAAAAACGTGCGCTCTGGAGTTCCCCAAGGCTCCGTCCTTGGTCCATTACTCTTCTCACTGTACATTAATGATATTTCTTCAGTGATTCATTCCTGCAACTACCATCTATATGCCGACGACATCCAACTGTACATAAGTGCAAGCCCCAAGAACATTGCTGACGCAGTAGCGAGTATGAACGCAGATCTTTGCTCTGTTTCTCGATGGGCACAGAACCTAGGTCTGAAACTAAACCCCAAGAAATCCCAGGTCATACTTATATCTCATCCAAAGTTAATCAGTCGGTACTTTCGCGAAACAGTCCCTCAAATACTCCTCAATGGTACCCAACTACCATACCAAAAAACAGTAAAAGACCTTGGAATAATCTTGGATGAACACCTAAACTGGGAAGAACAAACAGTCACAGCTTGCCGGAAATGTCTCTCCTCCCTACATGCAATTCAAAAATTTAGAAAAATATTTCCAACTCATGTTGAACAAAAATTAGTCCAAACACTAGTCTTGCCTAATCTTTACTACTGTGATGTAGTTCAACACGGCACAAATAGTGAAAATTCGAGATGCCTCGAGCTAGTGATGAATGCTTGCGTTAGATACGTATGCAATGTACGGTTGTATGATCATATCAGTCCTTCATACTCCCAGCTAGGTTGGATACGCCCACATAAGGCACACGATCTCCACACGATGTGCTTACTTCGTCGATTTCTTAGCCACTGGTGCCCCCAATACTTATCTTCTCACATTAAACACCTATCATCATTCCACAACCGCAATACCAGGTCGGATACGTCTAGCATCTTGGCTGTACCTTTACATAACACAAAATCTTTCTCCGTGTCATTCTCCATCTCAGCCATACGACTATGGAACGCGCTCCCCTGTGATCTGCGTCTTACCCAGAACCACTCAACATTCAAGAGGGGACTCAAGACTTACATATTAGGGACGGTATAGCCACCATTGTTGTGCCCCTCTCATCTTTTTCTTTCTCCTCTCCATCATAGCTTCGAATTTTACCATTCTATTTCTCTTCCTCTAACCTATCTACCTCTTCTATATCTCTTTCACCCCATTCCATCGTCTTATGTCTCTGCTTGATGAGAATAACTCACAAGCTGCAAGAATATAGCGAGAAAATTCCCAACTAGCAATAGGACTGACATTCATAAAAGAAAAATATGTTTACTTTCATATACATAGTCATTATTATTATTATTATTATTATTATTATTATTATTCTTGATTGTTATAATTATTTTTTGATTGTTATAATTATCATTGTACTACTTTTATAATCTCTATTTTTTTTCTTTAACATTAATACTGTATAACATGTTATATGTCCTTAATGTTCTGTAGAAACTGAAATTTGTTGAATCTGAGTATGCCTGGTTAGGTGTAAGAGAGGGCCTGAAGGCCCTAATCTTGCCAGGTAAAATAAATGCATAAATAAATAAATAAATAAACGTGCCCCAAATAAAATAATTTTTAGTTATCAATTGACAGAAGGGAAAACATTACGGGAGGTTAGAATGAAAACCTCGTACCAAAAAGAAAAAAAAGCAGTTATTACGTAGAACACTTAAACTACCAGTAAGCAAAAGACAGAGAATGCCCGATGTGCTGCGTTCTAGTGAAGAAAAGAAGAAACCATGTACACTGACAGGCAACCACTTTAAGTGAGAAAACCACGCATAACTTGAGAAGTCTGCTGATTTTCAGCAGTTTTCAACAGCTAAAACATATATTAATCACCTCTGAGTAAGTACAGCTTTTTTTATTTATCTTTAAGTTAAGGTGATAAGCAACATTCCCAATAATTTTACCTCTAAAACACTACAAACAGATGTGAAAACCATGTATATAGTTAGGTCAGATGGTATTAGAATGATAAACTCGTAATTCAAAATCAGTATATTTCACCTCCTGTAACATTTGTATTTTATGAGATAAGAGGTTTAAAATGTGAAAGTTAATTGAAAAAAAAAAAGAAAAACAAAGAGAATCTCTATCGTAGCAGGACAGCAAATTGTTTAAATGGTTATCACGTGGACAAATCGAAGTTGCTAGTAAATAACAGCTGGTCTGGAATCATGCGAAAAGAAATTATGGTGATATACGAACAATATGAAGGCCTTGCATGAAATATGATGTTCATATACCGCCACAGTTTGTTCGCACGTATCCCACTGACCGCCGATGGCAAGCAGCGATCATATCAAAAACCACATTAGGGTGATACGATAACATCGACTGTGCTCCAAGAAAGCACAATAAGATCACTGATACTGCTACTCACTACAGGTAAATAATTTATCGGTTGGGGTCGTCATCACAGTGGAATGTAGTCGAGCTAAACCAAGTGGTGCTGAGGGAATTAGATTCGAAATTGAGACGCTTAAAGCGTAGACGCGTTTTTCTATTTGGGCAAAAAATAATTGAAGTCGGAAGAAGTAAAGACGACGTAACACGCAGAGAACGCAATATCAAGGAAATATTTTCTGAAAAAGAGAAATCTGCAACATCGAGAGTAATTTTAACTGTCAGGAAGTCTTTCTTGGAAGTATTTGTTTGGAGCGTAGCCTTGTATCAAAATAAAACGTGGCCCACATGCAATACAGACAAGAAGATAATGGCCGGCCGGAGTGGCCGCGCGGTTAAGGGCGCTACAGTCTGGAACCGCACGACCGCTACGGTCGCAGGTTCGAATCCTGCCTCGGGCATGGATGTGTGTGATGTCCTTAGGTTAGTTAGGTCTAAGTAGTTATAAGTTCTAGGGGACTTATGACCACAGCAGTTGAGTCCCATAGTGCTCAGAGCCATTTGAACCATTTGAACCAAGAAGATAATAGAAACGTTAAACTGTCATGTCAGACTAGAACGCTGAAAGTTAGATGAGCAGATCGAATAACCGATGAAGATAAAGTGTATCGAGATCGGGTAGCAAAGAGCTTTGTGAGACAACTCGGCTAAGAGAAACAGCAAGTAGATGCGACATATTTTGAAGAATCAAGGAATCCTTTTGAAACAAACCAACTGATTATAACTTAAAAAGAAGTCGAAATCAGTCTAAGACTGATATATACAATAAAATAATTAATGAATAATTAGTTTGGTGATGGAGAGATGTGTGAGGAAGATCAAGCCTCGAATACAGCAAGCAGCTTGCAGTGGACGTAGTTTTCTGCACTTGTGCAGAAACGTGTAGCCTTTCACACGACTGAATAAACCGGAGAGTTGCATCACTCGCGCTTTCGTACTGAAGAGTAAAACCATTAATTGTCATTTGCGCTCGTGTTGCAAAATTCAGCAACAATATAATACAATACTTTGATTAGTTTTATTGTTCTTATTTCAGGTGATAACAACGTCACAAAATTCAGATCACATAACATTCGTATGGACCCATTTTCCTCACCCTTTAACGGATTAGCCGTTTGTGGATTCCACCAGACCCCTGAGGTTGCAGAATCTTTCCCCGACAGTGTACTGATATTTACTATTATCAGCAGTTCACGAAAGCTACTCCTTTAGCGGAAGTTCTCTCCTGTAGGGAGCTAGGGAGTTTAGATACGTAAGCCACTCGGCGCCACTGAAGCGAACGACATCGGGGGTGACAGCTTCTTAGAAGACAGCGCTGCCTACGCAAAGGAGCGGAAGCAACACTCGTGGCGTGTTTCCGGCACCCTGCCTACCACCTCCTGCATCACACCACAGTCAAAGAACCTCTCACACCATCTAGGTCACAAGCGCCTTCCAACCACGGTACCGTGAAACGTATCTCCACCTAGTTTGTTGGGCTCTGGATGTTTCTTTCCCGTTATTATGGCGAGGTGCAAAAGCAACTTGGGGAGCATTCCTGGGAGTGCTGTAGGCCGTTACCGTTCACAGTATACAAGGGAAATATTAAGTTACCGGACAAACTTCAGGAGCCAATTTCTAACTGCAAAAGAAACAACGGAATTTATGTCAACAAATACGGGAAATGGACGGTGAGTATGCAAGAAAGGAGTCAGCACTGGTACATTACATTACTCATTACAAGCTATTAATTTATGATTTAATTAAGGCGGATTTGCCAACGTTTGTGGCATTGATGAACAACAGTATTGCCTGCGTTGCAGGTTGTGATATGGTGGTGTGGACAACCGACAGCAAGGTTTTTAGGGTGCTGGTTGTGAGAATTGAGCCAAGTCGAAGCCCAAGGGTCCGTTATTCATCCCTGGAGCAAGCTGATGCGGTTTTAGTCTACGGTCTATCATGTGGAAAAGGTCGAGGATTCGCACAAATTTACCGAGTCATTTACCCTTTACTTGCTAAACGTTTGCATCCGTTTTCCGATATTAGTATGACGGTGAGTGCTTTCAAAGACATGAAAGACCTGGGCATGCGCGGGTTGTTCGTACGTCGTCTCTGGAACAGCAGGTTTTACACGATATTGAGACCAACCGCAGTACCAGATCCAGGTACGTGGCCTGCCAGCAATGAGTAAGCCATAGGAAGGTATTGCGTATACTACATAAAAATCAGTAATGTTGCTAGAACCTTCAACACGTAAAAGAGTTACCGGCAGCTACAGACTGAAACATTCGAAAGAGTAAGGCAGTCCAAGATATGACAAGAGGACACTTGCAATACATCCCGTGGAGGTCATCTCGAACATATTTTGTAACACGGAAGAAACCAATACCACGTAATGTGTAGTGTAATCTACTAATACTAATATATTTATTGCTGACTGACTGTCCATTTCCGGACACATGGCAGTATTATCACTTTTGTTCCGTTTCCTGCCAGGAACCACCTCCTGGAGTTTATCCCATTATTTTATTTTCAACCTACATGTAAATTATTTCCTGTTTAACTTCGGAAAATCGGCGAGACAGTTCGCGGATAACAGGAAACATGAAATGTCAGAGAACCTGAAGAGGACCGACGATCTTGGCAGTTGTCCTCAATATAAATTGCCCAAAAATGTACGCGGAGAGATGCGTTACTGTTCGATTACAATATTGACGATTATTCGGTGGAATCAGTATCAACAGTAAAATATCGTCAATAGTGACCTAAAGAAAAAACGTCTCAACAAAATCACTGTAGCAAAAACAGATGTTAGACTGAGAGTCACTGGAGCAATCCTAGCTTAGACACACCTTTCAGTCCAAAGTGAACAGATCCTCAAGGATGTAGAACACTCCTTAAAACCAGAATACATAGTAGGGTGATTTCATGTCAAGTGGTCCAGCGATTGCCACTAGGCCATTTCAGATTTTGCACAAATTTTATGTAGAGGTTTGCCAAGTTATCAAAGAAAGATAAACGAATTTCAGTTTCACAAATCGTAGTACTTCATCTGTGGGAGTCTCTTAAGTGAAAGGCTGCTAAAAGTCGCGGTGACATATCAAAAATTTTTCGCAAGTGTGAAGTGCTGTTTTTCAGCGAATAGTTTTGATATTGCTGTAAAACTTAGCAATACGCCTGCACAGCTTTCATTGTATTCATTCTGTAAGCCATTTGAGTCACTGTTTTTGCTCCAAGCAACCTCCAAAGTCGTCAGTAGCGACAAAAACATTATTCTTTTCGAGGTGTCGCGCTTTAAATTATTCATAAAGTGCGACTACCTCTCCCGCCCCCCACCCCCCTACCCCGCTTCTCATTCACCCCGGTAGCTCAAAAACAAAGTCGCCCATCCTCATTCAGCCCTGTTTACTAGTTTCTCTATGCACTGACGCCAAACGTCGTAATAGTATTGGAAAAAGCTGGAGTCAGCATTCTATAATACGCGCTGAACAGATGAGTGCGCATAGAGACTGTCAGAGAGAATCAGATTGTCTCTCGTGACACTAAACACCACTGCTATAAGTGCACTATATTCAGACTTTGCGAGAGAGCCGAAGGGGCTATATGAATCGACAGACAAAGAAGAAGACGCACCGCGAAGGAATTATCCGAATGGGACGGAAGTTCGTAGATGTGATGAACATGTACAGAGAAACAAATGATTACAATATCAGAAAAACTGGATGACTTATTCAGGAGAAAAATATTCACAAACTGAGAAAGTCAATAACCCGTTGGTCAATCTCTGGCCATCATGAAAGCAGTTATTCGGCTTGGCATTGATCGACAGAGTACTTGGATGTCCTCCTGACAGATATCGTGCCAAATTCTGTCCAGCTGGCTTCTATCTATCTATGTCCGGATCCCGCTCCAGCTACTGCCGGGTCTGGGTGCTGACGAGTCGTCTCCGTTTGACTCGATCCTCCCACCACTTTTCATCCTCCACTTGCTGCCAGGTCACACCTTTCCACAGATATTCTCACTAGCGTTTTCCACCGTGTTCTTGGGCGCCCTCTAGGTCTTTTTCAAATGTTCAAATGTGTGTGAAATCTTAAGGGACTTAACTGCTAAGGTCATCAGTCTCTAAGCTTACACACTACTTAACCTAAATTATCGTAAGGACAAACACACACACCCATGCCCAGGGAGGACTCGAACCGCACAGTCCATGACTGCAGCGCCTGAGACCGCTCGGCTAATCCCGCGCGGCAGGTCTTTTTCCATCCATCTTTAGTTCTTCCATAATTTTGGGGAGTCTCTGCCCACACATCCCCTTAACATTCCCGTAACATCTTAATCTGTTTTTCTCAATTTCTTCTCTCATACTTTCTTCTTTAAGGTCCTTTCTGATATCTACGTTCCTTACTCTGTCCATTCTTGTCTTTCCCTTAACTGCTCTGAGAAATTTCATTTCCCCTGCTTGCAGTCTGCTCCAGTCCCTTTCTGTCATTGTCCATGTTTCTCCTCCATAGGTGACAATAGGGAAGTAATAACTCTTATACATAAGCAGTTTTGCTTTTTCTGAGACTCCCTTATTCCAAATCAGGTGTTTTATTGTTTGGTAGAAATTGCCTCCCTTCTGTAACCTATTAATTTCGTTGGTCATTCTTCCATCACTAGATATTTCACTCCCTAAATAAGTGAAACTGTCTACCACTTTGAGGGGTTCTCCATTCAAAGTAATATTTCCATTGATCTCTTTGTCTCTTCCAAATACCATTACTTCAGTCTCATCTTTATTTATTTTTAATGCATACGTTTTCATTATTTCCTTCCACGTATCGGGTTGCAGCTTATAACGGATCTTTTACGTTGGGATAAATTTATTTTTTGTTAGATGTTTTCGTTAAATAGCTGAATAAATTGCAATTAGGAATAATTTAATTAAGCAGAGTAGAGAAGATAAAGTCAAAGAGATGTTCATTTGGCGGACATTGTCGTAAAGTAACGTCATTGCGTTGTTCGGTTGTTAAAAACAAGTCATTTGTGTTCCGTTCCGCTGTTCGGTCGTGCGCGTATCTGAAAGGAATTAATTCGGGGACTAGAATAAACTTTCACATAATAGTTACGATTCGATGTTACGACATAAGGGGTTAACGTCAGTGTTAATTCGAATTGTGGGCGACAGGAGTAGTTGTGACAGATACATGAAAACGTACGTAACGGAAGTTGTTCGCATATCATCCTTGAACGTGACTTTTTATTTAACTAACGATTGCGGGCTCATTAAAAGCTATTGTCTCATGATTAGCATCAATCCCTCTTTCCTCCTAGATAGTGATCATTCATTAACATTTATGTCATAAGAAAAAGGATTATTAATAAAAGTGATGTTAAATGACAATTAAGTGTTATTCCGTTAGTGTGGAACCGACGTAATATATCTAAAATGACATTGATATATAATTTGTGTTAAATACTGGACTGAGATAGGAAGTAAATTGAAATTAGTGAACATTTGATACTGAGACTATAGAAGCAGAAGCGCTTAAGGTTTCTCTTCTCTAAAATGGCAAAATAGGTACGAACTTTAACTCATAGTCGACATTATGTATTGCAAAGACATTTGCATTTCATACTTATTTTGACGACAAAGGAACGTTGAGTCTCTGTAAGAGTAATAAAATTAAATCTAAAAACATAATTAATAACGGCGAACTCCGCTTTAACAAACTGTATTGCGTGTCGTCATCGGGCAATAACTGCTCAACCCTGGAGACTTGTGTGGTGAAATTAGAAGTCGGGCATATAAAACAAACTTAAAAATCCATTCAAGGTACAGTGGAGTCGGCACAACACGACGTGGGCAGCTATGAACTGCGCATCTACCTCTTTATCGCCCCATATTACCATATCATCTGCAAAAAACATATTTTTGTCCTTTTCTTTTACTATATCTTTAACTGCCCTATTCATTCCCTCCATCACAACATTAAAAAGTGCAGGATATAGAATACTTCCGTGTTTAAGTCCTTGTATTATTTCGAAGTTTTCAGAGTTCCCCATTGCTACGGTCGCAGCTTCGAATCCTGCCTCGGGCATGGATGTGTGTGATGTCCTTTGGTTAGTTAGCTTTAAGTACTTCTAAGTCTAGAGGACTGATGACCTCAGATGTTAATTCCCACCCATGGTGCTTACAGCGATTTGAACCATTTTGTCCTCCGTTTACCATTCCTGCCAGCTGTGCGTTGATATTGCGCTGCAGCGGTTCACCTTCATCCATCGGCCGCCAAAGTTTACAGTTTTGCATTTTCCGTCGATACCTGTATTAATATGAATTTGTGGCCAATTTTCATAACTCCTTTGTGGTGCGTCGGGACTTTTTTTTCTTTGTTGTCTTAGAGCGTACGTTGACTGGTATTGCTTGTTTCATTCGATTTATATTGATTTCGCTACTCCCATCAACCATCTCGCCGACAATCTGTATGTAGTACCTCTGGTGTCGGAGGAAGAAACGTTCGTGTTTAACGCTCTACCAAATTCGAGGCTCCTAGACGGATAAGACGGGGATGGAGAAAAAAATAAGTAGTGGTCTCAAGAAATCACAGCAAAACAGCCATTGGTTGAAATGTATTTTTTTCAGTAAAATAAAGGCCTTTTTGGCAACTGGAGCAGCTAGTCATTAACTCAACATGCAAACTGCTAGGCAATAGCGCCTGTAGACATGCCTAAGTATCAACTTCCTTGTTGACCGTTGTCTTATGTCTTCAGCACATACATAGCATAGCTTATGCGACGCCAACGACTTATCCTGATCATGAAGTTTCTTTCCGAAGTATGAGAAGTAAACTTCTTTTTATAAAATGTGTACTGATTTTCTATTATACCTTAACCATAAACTCACCACTAATGTGACAAAAATTGTTGGGACAATTTTTACAGCGTCTGGTTGTTACATTAAACACATGTGCTAAAACGCAAAAAATGTGACGCTAACCACAACTACCGAAGTTTCTGCCACGTAATTGGATCACTAAACGAAACAAAATCATTAGAAGGTATTTTTTCAAACATTAAGTGTTGATTGCTGAAAATGATGATAATATCTTTTTGTTATCGCATTAGGATTCAGCACATTAAAATCGCAAGACTAAGCCACTAATTAATTTTGTTCTCATTGATGGCCTGTGTAGTCTTCTTGTGCGCTCTGTTCGCCTCTTTGCCTTGCATGCGAAAGTGCTGCGTTTTGAGCTCTACGAGCAGGTAACTGTATTGCCTTTGCAAGCAGCCAAAATGTGGGATCCGCCCCTCTGATTTTGGGTGCTACAGATAGCGGAGACCCCAGCGCGTCGAGTGCCGTTTATCTCGTTCGCGCTTCCCTCGCTTAGGAAAGGAAGTTTCACGGGAATACACTCTTTCAACATCGCCGTCATATCCGAAAATAGTTCACGTAATTCACAGTATTACTTTGCCGTTATTGTCTCGCAATACCTTTACTGATATCTGATAAATGTGGATGATTTTTATTTCCGTAGTGCTGGAACATAATTATCGCTTAATTATGAACTAAGTAATAGTAACCAGTCACTTCACTTTTACTTTTGTTTAGTGTTCCAAAACGGGTTTCAGAACGACACTGTAGCCCAGGCAGCTAACAGAAGCTGGTGCGGTGGAGTTTCGACCTGCAGGTATACGTTTCGAATCCTTGTGGTGACAACAATATCTGAACATCTCACGTGAGGGCAGATGACCGTAGCTTGAAAAGCGATAGTTTTGGCAGACTATTCTGAGCACAGCGATTGAATTAGAGAAAGGAGGCGGCAGCTCATGTCTCGCCGTCAGTGACGAGTTTTGAGATTTCACGACGCTGGATCAATATCCAGTACATCTTATGCCTTTCTTCAAACTGAACCTTAATTGAGATGTCTGTCGGACCGACTGGGCATAAAGCGAGTTTACTTTGGTAAAACCTTTCTTCTAAGAAAGATTTGGAGGGGGGGGGGGGGGGGGAGAGGGATGGCCTGACACATTGCTCCAGCAACTACGCACTAATATCTTCGTCATCCTTTCTGGGTTTCTGAAAGAAGCAGATTGTCAGTTCTAATTCAGTTGTATGAAAGCGTGGAAGTTTATCAAAGGATGAAGGTCGGCGGTTTCAATGAAATCTAACACTTATTAAATCTGTGTAGTTAGCTATTTAGGCTCTTGTGAAGATCCTAAAGTATAAGGTACCGTATAAACAAATAGCTAATAGTTATACAACGATTTCTGGACAGAATGAATTTTCAGTCTGCAGCGTAGTGTGCGCTGATATCAAAACTTGTGTGTGCCACAGGCGGTCTCGAACCTGGGACCTTTGCGTCTCGTGGGCAAGTCCTCTACCGACTCTTTTGGTAGTTATCCCATCTCCCATTCTAGCCCACCCCACCTCTTTCCAAAAATGCCTTCTACGGCTAGCTTCCCACGCTACATTCCTCTTCAGCGTTTTGTTAAGGCGTAACATGTAATACTTCCCTTCACAGTATCATAACAACTCCTATCCGTCTTCGAAACAAAAAGAAAAATCTTTCTAAAACACGGATATGATATTTCTAAAAAAGGGTTTCTCTTCCAAAGAAAATAAAACTCCTCTTCCAAAGTAAGCAAGATTCCTCTTTTATGAGCAAACACTTCTCCTCTTCTGAAATAAACATTTTTCTTCTGTCAAAATAAAAATTGCTCCTTTTCTAAAACAGACTGAGCTTCCCTTCTCTCTGGAAGAAGTCAAAGAGCCGGCCGAAGTGGCCGTGCGGTTAGAGGCGCTGCAGTCTGGAACCGCAAGACCGCTACGGTCGCAGGTTCGAATCCTGCCTCGGGCATGGATGTTTGTGATGTCCTTAGGTTAGTTAGGTTTAACTAGTTCTAAGTTCTAGGGGACTAATGACCTCAGCAGTTGAGTCCCATAGTGCTCAGAGCCATTTGAGAAGTCAAAGATGTGTGCAAAGTTTGTTCCACATCTCTTGACTCCCAAATAAGATAACGAAGCGTGAAAGCCTGCCTTGACTTGATTGAAACCAAAAACGCAGACGTTTCTGGACAAAATCATAATGGTTGACGAGACTTGATATCTGTGCGAACCTACCATAAAATGACAAAGTGCAGAAATTCACATGAAGCGTGAACGTTTTGACGACGTAACCGATATTCAAGGCAGTGTGAAGCGTGAGTCGAACATCAACCCAAAGAAGGACTTCTCTATGAGTTTGACGTGGCTGTATGGACGTTCTATGCGTTGCACTCAAGTGGGGGGAAGGCTATGTAGGACTCCTGAACCATTAAAATAAACGTCTTAACTATTCACTATTGTCTATTGCGGGCCGCTGTGGCCGAGCGGTTCTAGGCGCTTCAGTCCGGAACCGCGCAGCTGCTACGGTCGCAGGTTCGAATCCTGCCTCGGGCATGGATGTGTGTGATGTCCTTAGGTTAGTTAGGTTCAAGTAGTCCTACGTCTATGGGACTGATGACCTCAGATGTTAAATCCCATAGTGCTTAGAGCCATTTGAACCATTGTAAGGATTAACGCTGGCGTTCAGAGGTTCAACGTTTTACTTTTACTTGGAGCCTACGAATGCTGTTGCATATCGTTTTTAAGGATCACTTCTTAAGGCTCGGATAGTCATATCAAGCTTGCATATAAGTCTGAGATTTATATCGCTGCCGCCAGAGCGCGCTCTAGGCAGCGCTTTAAAGCTGTGGCCGACATTCTCGCTTTGCTGAGTTCAGTCGCCCACAGTGCCCTCGTAAAAAACGACCGCCCATCCCCGCAGGGTGAAGTGCTTTTACGTCAGCGGGCAAGGGAGGAGGGTCGGGAGAAGGGGGAGGGGGTTGCGGGAAAAGAACAGAGAATACTGGCGCTGGTGCACGATCGTTTCGCCAGTTGTTCGACGGGTGTGGACCAACGACATCTCACGCAATTGAGGAGAATACACGGAGGAGCCCCCAGGTTGTAAAACAGGAATAAAACCGATGCAGTTCGGGTATTTACTTAAACGAGATCCATCAATGTTGACTGCCCATATCAAACGATGTTAAATTTTTAGAAAAAAAGGATGTTTGAGATTGTGACCGTCGACATTCGAAATAGTTCAGACAGAGGATGGGGATGAAAAACAGCTGGCAATCTGTACAAGCAACATACCAGTATTCTGTTGAAAATACACTACTGGCCATTAAAATTGCTACACCACGATGACGTGCTACAGACGCGAAATTTAACCGGCAGGAAGGAGACGCTGTGATATGCAAATGATTAGCTTTTCAGAGCATTCACACAACGTTGGCGCCTGTGGCGACACCTATAACGTGCTGACATGAGGAAAGTTTCCAACCGATTTCTCATACACAAACAGCAGTTGACCGTTGCCAGGTGAAACGTTGTTGTGATGCCTCGTGTAAGGAGCAGGAATGTGTACCATCACGTTTCCGACTTTGATAAAGGTCGGATTGTAGCCTGTCACGATTGCGGTTTATCGTATCGAGACATTGCTGCTCGCGTTGGACGAGATCCAATGACTGATAGCAGAATATGGAATCAGTGGGTTCAGGAGGGTAATACGAAACGCCGTGCAGGATCCCAACGGCCTCGTATCACTAGTAGTCGAGATGACAGGCATCTTATCCGCTTGGCTGTAACGGATCGTGCAGCCAAGTCTCGATCCCTGAGTCAACAGATGGAGACGTTTGCAAGACAACAACCATCTGCACGAACAGTTCGACGACGTTTGCAGCAGCATGGACTATCAGCTCGGAGACCATGTCTGCGATTACCCTTGACGCTGCATAACAGACAGGAGCGCCTGCGATGGTGTACTCAACGACGAACCTGAGTGCACGAATGGCAAAAACGTCATTTCTTCGGATGAATGCAGGTTCTGTTTACAGTATCATGATGGTTACATCCGTGTTTGGCGACATCGCGGTGAGCGTACATTGGAAGCGTGTATTCGTCATCGCCATACTGGTGTATCATCCGACGTGATGGTATGGGGTGCCTTTGGTTAAACGTCTCGGTCACCTCTTGCTCGCATTGACGGTAGTTTGAACAGTGGACGTTACATTTCAGATGTGTTACGACCCGTGGCTCTACCCTTCATTCGATCCCAGCGAAACCCTACATTTCAGGAAGATAATGCACGACCGCATGTTGTAGGTCCTGTACGGGCCTTTCTGAATACAGAAAATGTTCGACTGCTGCCCTGGCCAGCACATTCTCCAGATCTCTCACCAACTGAAAACGTCTGGTCAATGGTGGCCGAGCAACTGGCTTGTCACAATACTCTTGATGAACTGTGGTATCGTGTCGAAGCTGCATTGGCATCTGTACCTGTACACGGCATCCAAGTTCTCTTTGACTCAATGCCCAGGCGTATCAAGGCAGTTATTACGGCCAGAGGCGGTTGTTCTGGGTACTGATTTCTCAGGATCTATGCACCCAAATTGGGTGAAAATGTAATCTCAGTTGTAGTATAATATATTTGTCCAATGAATATCCGTTTATCATTTGCATTTCTTCTTGGTGTAGCAATTTTAATGGCCAGTAGTGTATTAACGACCGCGCGTTGGTACAGGGAGAACTGCGGCTGCTTGTCATAATTGGAACTGTGCGCTCGCTGAGTGAGGAAGGCTTGTCCCCTTTGGTGCGGCTTATCTGTTGCGCTGCGACCACCGCGTCCGGTATTTGCGAGGCTTAACACTCGGTTGCTACTTGCCGATGCTTCCAGCGCTGTTCAATGACCGCCGTGGCCATTCATGGGCAGTCGCTCGGCCGGACAGTGCGGGAAGCGTGCGCTCGGCGGCTATAAATAAGCCACTCCCCTGGCCTTGACTCTGTTACGTACGTGATTACTACTTCCCTCCAGTCCCCAACAGTACTCTGTAGTAGAGGAATTGTAGCGCAATAAAGAAAGCCGACCATATTTTATGGAAGCACAGGCACGGGAGAAAACCGTCCCTCGACGAATCCTCGAGTGTCATGCAACGTTGTTCAGTAGTGTCTATTGAATAATTGTAAGACAACAAAATATATTGTTTGCTTGAAATATGTTTGAAATACAGTACTTTGAGCACTGAATATGCCATACTGTGACTGCATACAATCACTGTACCTAAGCATGCCACTACGAACTTCAAGACGCAAAACACAATGTAACTACTTATCGTGTAACCATTTGAAAGTGAATGTCCGAATGAAACTTTGCATAAAAATACATTACCCAAAATTATTGCCTGTACCAGTGAGATATCTTATTTTTGGTCACTAATTAACTCATTTGTGATGTGGGAAAACAGTGCTGTTGCAGGGAAAGTGCGTTTGGCTGGAGTCAAACAGCGAGAAACGAAATCTGCGCTCGACACCTGACGAAGAGAATCCGGACACATGCCGAAATGTCGTATGCAAATGAAATTACAACCTGGCTGCAAACTCCAAAACTTGTAATTCAATTTTAAATACTTCTTCCAAGAGAAACACGAATCTTCGCACTAGCATTGTTGGATGGACATAAAATATTGCTAAAATCGAGATTCTTCGACATATATCCTTGATCGAAATGTGCGTTGAACACCTACACATTAATACCTTCGTTTGGTCAGGCACTGAACATCATACGAAGCTTCACTACGGTTTGTTTGCTGGGAGATCCCTCCTTGAACATTACTGTTTCTTGCTCAAATGTCCCTTAGCACTATGGGACTTAGCTGCTGAGGTCATCAGTCCCCTAGAACTTAGAACTACTTAAACATAACTAAACTAAGGACATCACACACATCCATGCCCGAGGTAGGACTCGAACCTGCGACCGCAGCGGTCGCGCGGTTCCAGACTGTAGCGCCTAGAACCGCTCGGCCACTCCGACCGGCATTACTGTTTATATATATAAGTAGATAGAGACTTGATTAATCCTGTTGGTTATACGGCTACACCAGCACCAGACTGTTTGACAAGATAGATTAGCTACAGTATTGTGCCCTCAGAATACGCTTGGAAGCAATTAAAAGCTTACATTGGTAAACTTGTTCCATGGATTCCGTACGTCAACAACTAGACGATCCACGAAAGCACTAGTTGTCGTTTTCCAGAATAACAAAAACCGCAGCCTGTGCACAACCTGTCGAAGCCATTACTCATGTCAATATTTAGTGTGAGTATTTCCTCCTAACGGGAAGTATTCCAGTGCTGTTTACTGATTGTGAGTACAAAAATGTTGCAACGCGTATTACCTCAAAGGCTATTTAGAGGCATCACTGCTGGATTCAGTTTATGTCTGCACAGATTGGTTCAAACTGAAGAGAGAAAATAACTAGGGGTTGCGCTGTTTCTGCCCACAGTTGCAGACTGATGCATTATTCTGTCCGACTTTCTCTCGGAAATCATTGCTGTCTTGGTGGCCATTCAATACTACCAAGTGTCTTCCAACACACACTTAATACTCTCTGACTCTAGAATCCTTAAGGGATCGGTATCTGACGTCAGATGGCGCAGGAAAAATAAACATACCGTGCAAATCAGTGCAATCTCCTAAGCGAAGCTCTACACTTTCAAGAAATCGTTTTTTCGGGTGATGCATAAGGTTTCGTGAAGGCCGGAATTCGGTGCAAGACGATACCAGAGCTGGTCGCCATTCTACAGCACGTACCGACGCAAAACGCCCGTCATGTAATTGTGGCTGAGATATCGAAGAACTTAATTTGAATCGTGACGTACGTCATAAGATTTCACCGGAAGATTTAGGGAAACAGAAACTTAATGCAAAACTCATCCGTCACGCACCAACAGCCGAACAGAAAGGTTAAAGACGAAAAATTTCTGCTGAAATACTGGATAGAACCAGACAAGATCCTACATTTCTGTAAAAGATTACTGCTGGGGATGAAAGTTGGATCTACCAGTATGACCCTCACATGAAGCGTCAAAGTGCGAATGGCGGAGTCCTGGATCACCAGCCTCAAAAAAGAAAAAAGAGAGAACAATGTTGATCGCATTCTTCGATAGGGAAGGGTTATTTCACCATGAGTGTGTTTCTCCAGGTCAAACAAACAGTGAAACGAGCTCTGTACACCCAAGTCTTGAACCGTTTGTGACAAGATATTCGACGTCACCACCCTGATTTACGATATTCTCAGCACTGGTTCTTACTGCATGGCGATTCCGTACCAAATACACTTTATCTGTCATCAAGTATCTGATCAGACATTCTGTTAATGCCATCCCACATCCATTGTATTCGTCCGACCTTCTGCCTTCAGTTTTTTTCTTGTTTCCGCGAGTGAAAAGGCAACTGAAAGGAAAGCTTCATCAAGATATCGCAAACATACAACGGGCTGTGACAAAACTGAAAATTTCACTCCAGAAACGTTGGCAGCCGTGTATAGATAGACTATTTCGATAGGAGGTGGGATCATGATTTGCTACGTGCTATTTTCTGTTTTAAAAAAAGCCAGTCCTGGAAATTTTTTGACAAAGGGAGTATTTTACAGTGAACATACAGTTTTTAGTACACATGAAGCGCAAAGGGAACTGGCATAGGCATGCATATTCAAATGCTGAGATATGTAAACAGGCAGAATACGATGCTGCGGTTGGCAATGCCTGTATAAGACAACGAGTGTCTGGCGCAGTTGTTAGATCGGTTACTGCTGCTACAATGGTAGGTTATCAAGATTTAAGTGAGTTTGAAAGTGGTGTTATAGTCGGCACACGAGCGATGGGACACAGCATCTCAGAGGTAGTGATGAAGTGGCGATCTTCCCGTATGACCATTTCACGAGTGTACCGTGAACATCAGGAATCCGGTAAAACATCAGATCTCCGACATCGCTGCAGCCGGAAGAAGATCCTGCGAGAACGAGACCAACGACGACTGAAAAGAATCAGTCAACGTGACAGAAGTGCAACATTTCCATAAATTGCTGCAGATTTCAATGCTGGGCCATCAAGTGTCAGCGGCCAAACCATTCAACGAAACATCATGGATGTGTGCTTTCGGAGTCGAAGGCCCACTCGTGTACCCTTGATGGCTGCACGACACAAAGCTTTACGCCTCGCCTGCGCCCGTCAACTCCGACATTAGAGTGTTGTTGACTGGAAACATGTTGCCTGGTCGTGTCAGATTGTATCAAGCGAATGGACGTATACGGGTATGGAGACAAGCTCGTGAATCCATGGACTCCGCATGTAAGCATGGGACTCTTCAAGCTGATGGAGGCTCTGCAATGGTGTGGGGCGAGTGCAGTTGGAGTGATATGGGACCCCTGAAAGACTAGATACGATTCTTTGACATGTGACACGTACGTAAGCATCCTGTCTGATAACCTGCATCCATGCATATCCATTGTGCATTTCCACGACTTGGGAAAGTCCAGCAGGACAATGCGACACCCCAAACGTCCACAATTGTTACAGAGTGGCTCCAGTTCTGCTGCACACCAAACTCCCCAGACATGAACATTATTGATCATATCTGGAATACCTTGCAACGTGCTGTTCAGAAGAGATCACCATCCCCTCGTATTTTTACGGATTTAGCCCTGCGGGATTCATCATGTCAGTTCCCTGTAGCACTACTTAAAACAATAGTCGAGTCCATGCCACGTCGTTTTGCGGCACTTCTGCGTGCTCACGGGAGCCCTACACGATATTAGGCAGGTGTACCCTGTTTGACTCTTCAGTGTATAATGCTAATGTACATTATTTTCATTTATTTGTGTTAACTGCTGATATGAGTTGTAATTGTGCGATGTTAAGTGACGTTTTCACTCATCTCTGTTACATTTTGTATCTACTGAGTGTCAGTTCATTGTTTTTTGCACAAAGCCAAATGAAAATAAAAGAAGCGACTGTACCAAGTTGTTGGAAGGTAATCTTTGGCCTTTGTTTCCAGGGTGTGCCCAGTGAACACGCGGTTTCTCTTGTCTGTTTCCTGGCTCCACAAATATTGTGCGATGTGCAGAATAGTCATTTCCACAGAGTTGGTAAAATATCAAGCAAAATACTAATTTTCTCATTTTACCAGTCATTTCCAATACTGCCAATGCCTTTAGCTACAGGGTGTCTTTCCTTATTTCATCCTCATTCTGTGTGCACAAAACAAATCAAACACAAGCACGTTAGCAGCTCCGTTCCTACTAGCATACGGAATAACGTCAACAGTAAAAATATACAAGCATGTTGTTGTTATTCGATCTGAGTAAGATATGTGCAGTTTACCATTTAGTAAAGTTATGAGCAACACAGGTGGAATGCACGCTACACACTCACCATGACAATCCCACTACGCAGACGAACCTCACACAAGACACAGCATATGTAAGAACGGTAGATAAGTGCGCAAAGGAAGAAACCCTTTACAATTACGCTTATGGTAAAAAACTAGCGCGTTCTCGAAGCCAAAAAGGACTCACGTCGCTTTCATCCATTCACACTTCCTGCCCCGTCCCCCATCCACCCTCGCCCCACCCCCAGCTTTTTCCCCTTGTTGCCAACAGACCAGAGGAAACTAGTGTGGTTTGGCTCTCTGCCCGACAATTAATAATTTCTGCCCACAACCGGATGCACCTCGCGGATCTCTCAAGTAAAATAGTTCCACCTCGTAGAACGCTCTTCATAAAAAGGTAACAGAATTACATCTCTGGGAAAATTGTGTTTGAAAGCATTCTTAGAGCACAGCAGTCGGTAATGTCGATTCATATTGGCGGACTGTAGTGATGGGAACAGATCGGTATCACAACCCGTGTGTACACCTTTCGTGCTAGGTATCTTTTAGTTGATACATCATGGCACGTCCCATGAAGCAACCTGTGCTTCAAGTCAGTGCAACGCGCCTAATGCAACAGAATTCGTGGCATGAACTGTAAAGAGAGTGAAAGTCATATGCTAAAAGAGATGTGTGTAATATGTATATCTACACGACTGGCCATTAAAATTGCTACACCACGAAGATGACGTGCTACAGACCCGAAATTTAACCGACAGGAAGAAGATGCTGTGATATACAAATGATTAGCTTTTCAGAGCATTCACACGAAATTGGCGCCGGTGGCGACACCTACAACGTGCTGACATGAGGAAAGTTTCCAACCGATTTCTCATACACAAACAGCAGTTGACCGGCGTTGCCTGGTGAAACGTTGTTGTGATGCTTCGTGTAAGGACGAGAAATGCGTACCATCACGTTTCCGACTTTAATAAAGGTCGGATTGTAGCCTATCGCGATTGCGGTTTATCGTATCGCGACATTGCTGCCCGCGTTGGTGGAGATCCAATGACTGTTAGCAGAACATGGAATCGGTGGGTTCATGAGGGTAATACGGAACGCCGTGCTGGATCCCAACGGCCTCGTATCACTAGCAGTCGAGATGACAGGCATCTTATCCGCTTGGCTGTAACGGATCGTGCAAGACAACAACCATCTGCACGAACAGTTCGACGACATTTGCAGCAGCATGGACTATCAGCTCGGAGACCATGGCTGCGGTTACCCTTGACGCTGCATCAGACAGGAGCGCCTGCGATGGTGTACTCAACGACGAACCTGGGTGCACGAATGGCTAAACGTCATTTTTTTGGGTGAATCCAGGTTCTGTTTACAGCATCATGGTTGTCGTATCCGTGTTTGGCGACATCGCGGTGAACGCACATTGGAAGCGCGTATGCGTCATCGCCATACTGGCGTATAACCCGGCGTGATGGTATGGGGTGCCATTGGTTACACGTCTCGGTCACCTCTTGTTCGCATTGACAGCACTTTGAACAGCGTACGTTACATCTCAGGTGTGTTACGACCCGCGACTCTACCCTTCATTCGATCCCTGCGAAACGCTACATTTCATCAGGATAATGCACGACCGCATGTTGCAGGTCCTGCACGGGCCTTTCTGGATACAGAAAATGTTCGACTGCTGCCCTGGTCAGCACATTCTCCAGATCTCTCACCAACTGAAAACGTCTGTTCAATGGTGGCCGAGCAACTGGCTCGTCACAATACGTACTCTTGATGAAGTGTGGTATCGTGTTGAAGCTGCATGGGCAGCTGTACCTGTACACGCCATCCAATCTCTGTTTGACTAAATGCCCAGGCGTATCAAGGCCGTTATTATGGCCAGAGGTGGTTGTTCTGGGTACTGATTTCTCAGGATCTACGCACCCAAATTGCGTGAAAATGTAATCACATGTCAGTTCTAGTATAATATATTTGTCCAATGAATACCCGTTTATCATCTGCATTTCTTCTTGGTGTAGCAATTTTAATGGCCGGTAGTGTATTATAATGGCAAAATTGCTACTAAGTACAAGGTTATTACATGCATAGCACTAAAATCTAACAAACATTAGCCAAGATACGAGTATTTCTGTCGGTAAGTCTCTGATACATTTGAAGTTTGGCCACATGGGATGCACAAGCTTCGTGAATGCCCACAGTATTTCAGCCCGGTTCGTCCAAATATGAAATACACAATAGAAATAAATCGAGAGGCACCTATGCCGACGTTTTTATTACAAGAAGAACGGCTGGATCCCTGGGATACGGAGGCTACAGCAACTCCACCCATACAGACCTCTATCCACGTGCCACAAGTCATCAGGATCCATCACAAAAAAGTTCTGTGCTTGTAAAACTGGCCCACAGCACGTACGGTCTCGCTGAAGAACCTCTCGCTGAACAACTCACATGCCCGACGGAAGATTTCAATGAGAAGGGGTACTCAGAACAACTTCTGGAGCGTATCTGGCAACGCAAATCGACACCATTAATGCAGAAGCCATAACCGCGTACCTTGAATAGGCTAGCCATTTCCACGAAAATCTGGAGAATACTTTCAAAATATGCCTCCATTTTATCCCTGTAACCAAACTGGAAGGTCTACTATGTAGCGTGGAAGAACTGGGGCTCCTAAAACCGTATGTATTCACGTACCGTGTAGATGTGGTTCTTCATATGTGGAACATTTTCTGAAAACTCTGTAACCGGGTTTTAAAGAACGCAAGTGTTGTGCTCGACCCAGAGAGCCAATGAAACAACTATTGCCGAATTGTGCCTCACTTGTCAGCATCAAATAAAATGTTAAGATAGCAGCATTGCGTTGCAGGCGACGAATTTCTGTGACGCTGTAATAAAAGAGCAATCGAGATTAGAGTGGCGGATAATTTAATCAAGAGGGACAGGACATTTAGCTGAAGTAAAGCGCGGGTTACCATATCATACTTAAACCAATTCAGGAAACATCCCAATGCTTTTTCTCTCTCTCTTTTTCTATCTGCTGATAGATAACTGCTTATTAAGATGTTTTTTAATGAAGGGCGTTTTTACCCAGACATTTTTAAGTTTCGGCGCAACATTTCTGGTGGATTTCTGTTCCTCTTGACTTTTATTTTTTAACAGCTTCGGAAGACAGTCGCTAGGGCGACGCGTAGTGTGCATACACTCAGAATTTCTCTGGAGTCTGAAAAATGAGCAACGAAATCTGGGCCTGACATCTGACGAAGATGAGGAAGCTGTTGAAACATCGTGTAAGGAGGAAACAATAGCTCGACTACAAACCTAGCCCCTGTAAATCTACTTCTTTATATTGATATAGTTACTGTACATTTTGTTCAAATTTTTATAGAGTTTGTTCAAATGAAGACCAAAACTATGTCAGCCCTTGAGAAACAAGATACTGCACCAATCCCTGTTAATATCCTCGTGAACATACGCTTAGATCCAACAGATTCCGTTACACCCTATTCAGGTACTGGAGAATTCAGAAATGAAATAATCAGACAAAGAGATTCCGTAATATCTAAACCATTCTTAACAACGTTACAAAAATAACTATTAACTCAAATGTAGATACTCTTGAACATATGGTGGTAGACTGTAATAGAACATGTATGAGGGTACTCTTGAAAATCAAATTACAATAAAGTAATGTGTAATCAACACATCGCAGAGAAAAAATGTTTTCGAAGCATATCTTCCGAAGTATCTGGAAGGAAAAGATTACAATACATGTGTATTTTGACCAATGGAAGTGAGACATGACATCTAAATTCGAAAAAATTGACTTTTCTTAGCGAGAAGTTGAAAAACGCTTGTTGGGAATTGCTAGATGAGACAGGCAAAGTAATGGATCAGGGAAAACGCTGAAGTGGAAGACATTACAACTTGAATAAAGACGGTGTGGTGGTTGCAGGGGGGAGGGGGGGGGGAAAGCGAGGTAGATGGATGATTGATTGACAAAGGAATTTCGTTGCTGGATTCTAAGAGATGCGAAAGACTGTAGCTTCAGTCTAGAAGATTACAGGTATATAACCATAGACGATACGCTGGAGCAACATGGAAGCTCATGACTGAAGACGCTAAGGGATAGAAAAGTCCAGAGATGGCCCATATTGAGCAGTGGATATCAGCTGACCCTTAATAATGTTGACCATCATCATCACCATACACAGAGGACGGTATGAGAACATTTTTCCATACAAGCTGCTTATCACTTCCCACCTCCCCATTTTTCCCGCGTAGCCTTCAGCCCTGTCAGTATTCGCAACTAATTATGATATGCATTGTACACGTCTTGCATTTCGGGCGCTAATCATTATGATACTTACGGTTGTGGCACCTTTGACACCCCTGGCAGCTTGTGTAGCTTGGGCCTTAAACCGATCCTGGCGATGGAGATGCTGTTGCTGCCGCTGCCGATGATGATTGTAGTGGACGGTGGTGATGACAAAAGACGGAAACCTAGTGATTTACAAGCATGACAACCAAAAACCTAAATATGCTCATAGTCACACACAAAACCAAATGTATGACCACATCTGCAGAACCAATTAGACGCAAACATATAATGAGATTTAAATTTCTATTTATTGAACTGTCCAGCAGTGGAAGTTCAGGACAGGAAGTTAGAGAACAAATAGCAAAAGAAACAAAGTGGCAGTATGTTTAAATGATGCTATTTGGAAAAACAAACATACAGAAAAAGATGCAAAGGCAAGAGTATACGAAAGATAGTGAGACGAGTTATGACTTACACGGCTGAGACAAGACCTGAAACATAAAAACCTATCTGACTTTCGGAGACCACTGAAATGAAAATTTTGCGAAGGATTACAGGGAAGACACTGGGAGATAAAAGAGGGAAGTGAAAGAATTAGGAAATGATGTAAAGTAGACTCCATTAATGAGTGGGTACATAAGTGAAATCATGAAAGGAACGAACACATACACAGGATAGATGAATGGAAGATTGTGAAAATCGTAAGAAGTAAATCACCAGCTGATTAAGAAAAAAAAAATTCCCGTCAAAGGAAAAGATAGTGACAACCTCAGGAGCACTGAAAGAAACAGCCTTTAGGCTAGGAAGAAAGACGTAGAAGACTTATAAGCGTACTTTGTGTACAATATTTTATCTTGGGTCAACTATGTTTTCGACCTACGTGCTCAAAGTGTCTTCCGTCAATCATTGGTCCCGGCATTTCTACGTCTACAAACACCAATGCGATCACTGATCACGGTAAATGGTTGACAGATGGGGACTGAGAGACAGATTTCTTTGTGGAGACGTCATATTCAATTTTCCGCTGAGAGGATACTCGACGTCTGAGGCTAAATTAAGACGCCGCTACGACAGCTGAGGGAATCGATGCCGGTAGGCAGTCGCTATAAACAGAATCTGCCGCACGCCGTTATTCATGACAGCCACAGCGCTACAAGTCCGAAATATCGCAGCACACACTCGTATATTAATGTCAGAGAACTGTCTGCGGAGTTTGACATACGATATAAGTTAGGAGGAGCGTTCAGTCAGTACTGCACAACATTTGTTTTTCTGAAAGCAAGTTGGTTTCATTTAGGATTCCAATATACCATAGCACTTCTCATCCTTTTGGTCGCAAAAACCTATTTTTCAACAAAATCTCCGTTCAATGGTTCAAAAATGGTTCAAATGGCTCTGTGCACTGTGGGACTTAACATCTTAGGTCATCAGTCCCCTAGAACTTAGAACCACTTAAACCTAACTAACCTAAGCACATCATACACATCCATGCCCGAGGCAGGATTCGAACCTGCGACCGTAGCAGTCACGCGGTTCCGGACTAAAGCGCCTAGAACCGCTCGGCCACACCGGCCGGCACACAGAAGTTTAAAACACGCAGGAAAAAGAAATCAAATTAGAAAAAGACGGCTAATGTTGTGTGGGTGCTTCAATGAATAAGTCATAACTAACTGCAACAGATATTGCACATTTTGAGAAATTAAAACACATCAGGACTCGCTTAGGAATGTGCTCGAATATCTAGGCGAAACTGTCTTAAACAGAACAGAAATTCAAACCAGAATAAGCATCAGAAAAAAATTGAGAAGTGGTGAGTTTCCAAGGGAAAACAGTCAACATAAAAAAGGGAAGAAAATAAAAAGCTAGAGGAGCAATGGGGAACTATGACTCTAATTCAGCTGCTTAAAAGTGATCCTGTAACTAAACGAAAGCCAAATGTTTAATTTTGTAGAAATATTTACAGAGAAAGTGTACTGTTTCAGACACTCGCTCCTTAAAATTCGTTATACAAAGCATTTATAGCGTGGAACGCCTCTAAACTATGAAGTGATAATTTGTCAGCTACACAGTTAACCGATATTTTGGGTCTGTCCGCAAAACTAAACCGTTATTTTTCCGAAGGTATGCAGTTCTGCTGTACAAGTAAACGATACTGGAATACTCTCGGGTACTATATTCCGGAGAAAAAATAGTTCACCGTTCGTATCTCCAGGGGGCACTATTCAGGAGGACGCCAGCGGGAGAAACCAAACTGCCATTCTACGGGAGTTCAGATGGTTCAAATGGCTCTGAGCACTATGGGACTTAACTTCTGAGGTCATCAGTCCCCTAGAACTTAGAACTACTTAAACCTAAGGACATCACACACATCCATGCCCGAGGCGGGATTCGAACCTGCGACCGTAGCAGTTGCGCGGTTCCAGACAGTAGCGCCTAGAACCGCTCGGCCACCCCGACCGGTTCTACGGAAGTGTTAGATCTCTTAATCAGGTAGGTATGTTAGAGAATTCAAAAAGGGAAATGTATAGGCTGAATTATAGTGCGAGTTAGTGAAGCGCGGTGGTAGTAAGAACAAGAGATCTGGTCAGGTCACCATACGACTTGGTCCGGCACCTCAGCCAGTTGGCATCGTCTTCATCTAGGTTCCTTTGGCGCAGTGTGTGTCATAAGTATTTCGTCGGATAAGTTAATTGGGATTCTCGAGTTCGAACACACTTCCGAGCTCTGTAGCGATTGTCCCGTGGCAGGTAGCGTGGCGTCGTTATTGAGTAAGAGCAAACACGGCAGGCGTCCGCTTCCGTCCTGCGGAAGCGGTGAGGCCGCAGACTGGCCACTACCGGCCAGTCATAGGTGGACACCGAAAAATTCATTACTGCCTCGAAACCTGCAGGCGCCGTTGCAGCATGTCGCCGTAGGAACCACTCACTAACGTTCTGGTGTCGGAAAAAATCATTTTAATCCCAGCTTCGATATTTGCCTGGTACCAAACGCCTCAGTTCTATCCGTTGTCCCCTGTATCGTTCACCTACAGGGAGACAGTTATTGAAATACATGAAATAAAATCGTCATAACTTATGAACGGTTTGCGTTACGACGTTCAAACTGCACAGTTGGCCACGGGGCGTGATCTTCTTTCATTTGGATGGGTCCATCAATAAGCAAAAATGGCACATCTGCGGGACTGAGAACCAGGATTTCGCCGTCAAGAAGTCTCTTCACACTCAACGAGTGACTGTACGGTGTACAATGTCCAGTCACGGAGTTGTTGTTGTTGTTGTTGTGGTCTTCAGTCCTGTGACTGGTTTGATGCAGCTCTCCATGCTACCCTATCCTGTGCAAGCTTCTTCATCTCCCAGTACTTACTGAATCTGCTTAGTGTATTCACGTCTTGGTCTCCCTCTACGATTTCTACCCTCCACGCTGCCCTCCAATGCTAAATCTGTGATCCCTTGATGCCTCAGAACACGTCCTACCAAACGGTCTTTTCTTCTTGTCAAGATGTGCCACAAACTCATCTTCTCCCCAGTTCTATTCAATACCTCACGGAGTAATCGGTGCGATATTCCTTGATGGCACAGTGACTACCGAACGGTACATGAAATTTTGGAAGATGATTTCATATCCATTATCCAAAGCGACCCTGATTTCGACAAGATGTGGTTCATGCAAGACGGAGCTCGATCCCATCGAAGCGGAGAGTTTTTGATGACCAGGACGAGCACTTTGGGGACCGCATTCTGGCTCTGGGATACCCAAAGGCCACTAGCGTGGGCTTCGATTGGCCGCCATATTCTCCGAATCCGAACACATGCGACTCCTTTTTGTGGGTCTACATTGAAAACAAGGTGTACAGCAATAACACCCAAAACCATTTCTGTACTGAAAACAGCCATTCAGGAGGTCATCGACAGCATCGATGTTCCGACACTTAACGACTCATGCAGAATTTAGCTATTCGTCTGCGCCACATCATTGGCAATGATGGCAGGCATATCGAACGTGCCATAACCTAAATCCGAATATCTGTAGTGACGTTTACATGTTGAATAAAGCTTGTGCACGCTGTAGTTGCTAACTAATTTACGCTTTTTTTCATATAGTTCAATAATTGTCACCCTGTACGATTTCTCTGTTTGACGACCGCCTAATTGGCGCATATTCTCGCCTTCGCTTTCCATATCTAAAGAGTCATTTTCTGTAGTTGTTCACCGGGCACTGGTATCCTTCCCAGCTCTATTGTTAGCTCCAAATATTCTCTTTGACATATTTTATACCAGGTTAGCTCGGAAAGGAAGTTACACATTATGACAAGTCAAGAAATTTTTATTCAGTGGTACATTACACTTTAAGTGTCAGAGATACGTGACACTATTTTTCGGCATAGTCAGTAAATCTCTTTAAACAACGGTCGGAAAGTACAACTAACCGTTCAATAACTCGCCGGTGTGAAGCTGCTCCTTGGTCGCGAAACCATACGAGAACCACTAACTGAACTTCCTCATCGCTGGAAAATCTGCGAATCACTTCCTAGATAGCCTGAACATTCTCGTCTGCGGTCGACGTCGATGGTCTTTTTCCCGATCAGCGTCACCCAGGTCTGTTACGGTGTCCGTCAAATTTTTATCACCGTTTCACAACGGCTCGACTCGACACTGCATTTAGTCCATACCAAAAAAAAATTCACGGCGAATCTGTATGCAATTTAGATGTTTTCCCCCAAGAATCGTACTTTACCGCCTGCTCCAAATTAGAACTTCGTTTCCAGCTGCCGTGCCATTTCGCCCGCACACTATGCTGCATCTGTTATCGGTATCGCAGCAGATCTGTGTCACCTGACACATGTACCGCGTCAGACGTACAGGAGATGCAGAACATGTACTCTCTTCTGGCATCGCGCCGCTGTTGTTAAGCTATGGACTTAGCGTAGGATGACGTGTCTAACTTTTTGAAGTTTTTTCTTTACTGTACACCTACATCTATCTACATCTGTTCTCCGTAAGCTACCTTATGGTCTGACAAACAGCAGTTGTGGTATCATAATCGTTACCCCTGTTCCCTGTTCTGTTCGCAAAAGCTGCATGGGACGGACGCTTGTTTTCAAGACTACGTATGAGCTCTAATTTTTCAGACATTCTCGTCGTTCTTATCACAGGCCTAAACTTAAATTTTAGTAGATATACATTTGTGTATAAAATCCCCTATGCGTTCATAATAGTCTGCGAAACTGTCTGCCACCTTGAAGTATGTTTTTATCTTGTAGCAAACGGAACGTCCACTTCTTCCAGCCGTTTTTCACGTAAAGTTACTTTTACTATGAAGAACAACAGGCTATGAACTCTGGACACAACCTGCTTTGTTGACCAAACCTCAGTGCAGTTTGCAACTCAAATTACAATTCAGTCGTTTCACAAGAACATCTCCTCTGACGAATTTCTGTCGTCAGAGTCTTCTCTTTTCTTCGTTCTACATTCTAAAGATCTGAGTTGACAAAAACCATGGAAATTCGCCAGGTTGGAGGTCCATAAAGCGACGTACGGCACTGCAGACACTGATCGAGTACTTGCGATGATTGAAACTCATGAAAAGGATGTCTTTCGCCGCCGCACGACGCCCCAGGTGCACGTCGAACATAAAAACCAAACTCCCAACAAGCACTGAAGCGTCTCAGCACCTTAACTGACGATAATAATGCTTCGTAAACTTAACTGAATGCCAATTATGAACGATTACTTAATTATACTAACTGCTAAAAGTACAGGTTTTTCACAAAACCCATGAAATATTAACCAACGTATCTGTACGCTTACAAGTCGGTACGATCAAACCTCCGCTGCATAACAAAGACGATTCAGGAAGTACGTTAACACAAGGTCTGTTCGGAAAATATATTCTTTAGGCAGTTATCGACACAATGGTAACCGCTGGTGCTCATTACTTTTAAACGTCTTCAGTGCGTATTTCTTTCCAATGATCTGTTCCACTGATAAACAGTACATCGATATTTGCAAAAAAGGAACTTGTTGCCTCGTCATGGCCGTATGATGGACGTCTCTATAGGCGGAGAATCGTCTTCTACCCAAACGTCTTCTCACATGAAAGAGATGGAACTTACTTGTTACGTGGTCGGAGCTGTAGGATGGTCCAGTATCTTCGAGTGCTGCAGAAAATCAAGTCTACTGATGACTGATGAGAGCTGATCTGCCACTCGTCTCCTCAGATCAGTGGAGAAGCACTTGAGAGGCAGGTGACTACCAATTTTGAGATATCGGTGAACAAATGCTTGCAGAAACATCGTGACTACGTTGAAATATAATGAGCAGCGTCATTGGAAATGTGTTAGTTTGACAGCTTCTGAATATTTTTCTTAGTTATAGCTATTGTTACTTTTCTTTTTAAATTATACCATAATCAGTGGATGAAACTCTGAGATTGCGTTTTATGTAATTAAAAATAAAAATCAGTAATGTAAGTGGACAGTATTTAGAATTACTATCGCTATAAAAGATTGAACGTAACATTTTATAAAAAAGAAAACGTTACTATAACGATGTTTTATATTGTTAAGCTTGCGGGTGCTCTATGGTACAGTAGAATGTCGGTGATTCATAGAACAGCAAGAAAAATTAGCTTCAGTGATGTCTTCAAAAAGTAAGAAAATTGATTTATTTCTTGATTACATGAAACAACGTCAAATTCGGATTTAGCAGCCGACTGTGACAATCAAAATTATGTACTTTATTTTCTATGCCATTATAGATAACGACGACTTGAGATTAAATTACTACTGCAATAAACTTGGACGCTTTGACTTCCTGACAAGAGCTCAAAACGCACTTACGTTTTAGCTTTTTAGAAATGCTTCGGATGTATAGTGCCTTGTTTGTATACTCCTGAGGCTACTTGGAAAGGAAACGTTTACAGTGAGATATATGTTTGTTGACATCTCCCCGCCATCGTTCTCTAAATCTAAATCAAATTAGAATTACATTAATACCTTCAGCTGCTGATGGACGATGATGTATATCAACGGAGAGAGGTGAAAATGTGTGCCCCGACTGGGACTCGAAACCGGGATCTCCTGCGTACATGGTACCCGCTCTATCCATCTATTTTTTGTTTTGTTTTGTTTTTCTTTAATCTCATTTTGTTCGCTTTCGTCCGTTGCTTCCGCTCGGGGCGGACATCGTAAGACACCCGTTTAAGTTCGTCGTTGATCAGTTAACTCAGTTTTTTTATTAGAAAGAGCAGCTAGCCCTCTGACCGAAAACGCTGAGCTCCCGTGCCGGAAACTTTATTTTCTATGCCATCCATCTGAGCCACCGAGGCCACAGAGGATAGTGCGACTGCAGTGACTATCTCGCGCACGCCTCCCGCGAGACCCACATTCTCACCTTGTATGTCCACACACTACATTCGTAATGTCCCACCCCAACATTACTCGTGAAAGACATTCTAACCAAGTCCCGTAAGATTTCGGGGAATATGTGTGCATTCGCACAGAAGAAGAAAGTCATGGCCGGTATTGCCAGAACTATATACTTATATGGATATGGTGTCTGTTCTTTCGAACATGTCCGAAAGAACAGACACCATTGATGACCTGCAGTCGTCGAGAACGAAATTAGAATTTTAATAAAAAATTGAGTGAACGGATCAACAAAGAACCTGAACAGATGTCATCGGACGTCCGCCACGAACAAATTCAACGAACAATATAGAACAAAATGAGATCTAAAAATAAAAAATAAAAATGGAGAGAGCGTCTTCCATGTACGCAGGAGATCCGGGGTTCGAGTCCCGGTCGGGGCACACATTTTCACCTGTCCTCGTTGATATATATCAACGCCCATCAGCAGCTGAAGGTATTAATATAATTCTAATTTCGTTCTCGACGGCTGCAGGTCATCAATGGTGTCTGTTCTTTCGGACATGTCCGAAAGAACAGACACCATATCCATAGAAGTATAAATCTAAATCAAGTGACTATTAAGCATAGCGGAGTCTTCTTTTTCACAATAGGTCCCTGAAGGAGAATGGCTACGTTGCACTGCATATTCGTAATGCATCATCAAGCGTGTTATATTTGGTTATCTTATGTGAGTTATTTCCAAATAACTTTAGTTTATACATCTTGAATGCAAAAATCCGCAATTTAAATCCACTTTCGAGGCGAATCATTAACTCTTCATGAGAATAAGTTTCTTTGATAATAGGTTCTAGAATAAGATACGGAAGTTAGAGATTTTCATGTGTTGCATTATCCATATGTTATACAGTCTAGGTAAAACAACTGAAAATTAAAACGCAAGATAAGGAAATTATGTTTGTGTGAAGCTAATTTAAGAGCTGCAAGTCTCAGATCATACCGATGACAGCATAACTGTAAGCATAAATCTTGCGGAGTCTAAGATACAGTTGTGTTTTGTGAACACGAGTAAGATAACTTAGATATGGATAAGTCGAGGAGTTATGTAAGTGAAGAACGAAATACGTTTCGTGTATGTAACGATGTTATACTTGATAAATTTACAACATCTACAGCTTACTTAAACGGCGTCTGGAAAGGGATAGTTTTTCCTTCATCACTTCTGTGTTTTCTAATGTCATTCGTACATGGAGCGTGGAATGAATAATTGCTTTTTACGCCTTTCTGTAGCCTGTGCCAACGTAATTCCATCTGCGCTGTAAGAAGAAACGCATTGGAAACTCACGTTTAAGCACTGCATAAATAAGAAGATAAATGTCTTGTATAATGATTTACCGAAAAAATTTTCAGCGTCCCAATAACGTACCAATAATTCACCAATCACTGCAACAGCAACATTTGGAAAAGCAGTACAAAGCGCAGCATGCAAACAATAACAGCTTCTCATCAACAATGGTCTTCGTATTAGGCTGGGCATTAATTATGTTTCTTGTTCTCTAACTGCATGCAATACATGAACATCATCTACCACAGCTCGCAATACATTGTAATTAAAGACATTTAATTTAACAATTTTTGCAGTTGATAGATGAAAAAGTAACTAAAATATACACTGAAGAGCCAAAGAAACTGGTACACCTGCCTAATATCGTGTAGGGCCTCCTGAGCACACAGAAGTGCCGCAACATGACGTGGAATGGACTCGGCTAATGTCTGAAGTAGTGCAGGAGGGATTTGATCCCATGAATCCTGCACGGCTGTCCATAAATCCGTAGAGTACAAGGGGGTGGAGATCTTTTCTAAACAGCACGTTTCAAGCATCCCAGATATGCTCAATATGTTCATGTCTGGGGAGTTTGGTGACCAGCGGAAGTGTTTAAACTCAGAACAGTGTTCCTAGAGCCACTCCGTAGCAATTCTGGACGTGTGGGGTGTTGCATTGTCCTGCTGGGATTTCTCAAGTCCGTGGTAATTCATAGTGAATATGAATGGATGCAGGTGATCAGACAGGATACTTGAGTACGACACACATGTTAGAGAATCGTATCTAGTTGTTTCAGGGGTCCCATATAACTCTAACTGCACACGCCCCACATCATTACAGAGCCTGCTTCAGCTCCCTGCTAACATACAGGGTCCATGGATTCATGAGGTTGTCTCCATATCCGTACACGTCCATCCACTCGATAGAATTTGGAACGAGATTCGTCCGACCAGGCAACAAGTTCCCAGTCATCAACAGTCCAAAGTCAGTGTTGATGGGCACAGGCGAGGCGTAAAGCCTTGTGTCGTGCAGTCGTCAACGGCAAACATCGATGGTGTTTGGTTAAATGGTTTGTACGCTGACCCTTGTTGATGGCCCAGCATTGAAATTTTCAGCAGTTTGCGGAAGGGCTGCACTTTTGTCACGATAAACGATTCTCTACAGTCGTCATTGATCCCGTATTTGCAGCATCTTTTTCCGGGCACAGTGATATTGGAAATATGATGTTTTGCCGGATTCCTGATATTCACAGCGCACTCGTGAAATGGTCGTACGGGAAAATCCCCACTTCGTCACTACCTCGGACATGCTGTGTCCCATCAAATTCACTTAAATCTTGATAACCTGCCATTTTAGCAGCAGCAATTGATCCAACAATTGCGCCAGACATTTGTTGTCCCACATAAGAGTCGCTGACCTTAGCGCCGCACCCTACCTGTTTACACTTCTCTATATTTGAGTACACATGCCAATGTCAGATTTTTATTTTTATTTATTTATTTATTTATTTGCGCTTCACTGTATTTACGACCACCGTCATTACCGCAAGTTGTTCCGCCTAAAACTGAAGTCTTTCCGAACAGACCTCGGAAGGTCCAACGACACTGAAAGGGCCCCGTCTCGACCTCAGCCCATAGGCATCACTGGATACGGATATGGAGGGGCATGTGGTCAACACACTGCTCTCCCGGCTGTTGTCATCTTTCGTGACTGGAGCCGCTACTTCTCAATCAAGCAGCTCCTCAATTGGCCTCTCAAGGGCTGAGTGGGCCCTCATTGCCAACAGTGCTCGGCAGACCCGGACGGTAACAATACATCAATCAGTACGCTACAGCCTCTCTTCCTAGAAGCGATAATTTGGTTTATTGTTTTTCTTGCGGGGAGGGGGCGAAAGATAGAGGATGGTGGGGTCCATAACAACAAAAGGAACACATTTCTAATTTCTAATACAGCTGGCTGCGATGCAGACATTTTGTTACGCTTCCATATACCGGGTGATCAACAAGTCAGTGTAAATCTGAAAACTGAATAAATCACGGAATAATGTAGATAGAGAGGTACAAATTGACACAAATGCTTGGAATAACATGAGGTTTTATTAGAACCGAAAAAATACAAAACTTCAAAAAATGTCCGACAGATGGTCTGGGGACCTGGGAGGCCAAGCATGACGAAAGTGGCGGCTGAGCACACGATCATCACCAAACGACGCGCGCAAGAGATCTTTCATGCTTCTAGCAATATGGGGTGGAGCGCCATCCTGCATAAACATCGTACGTTCCAGGAGGTGTTTATCAGCCAGGCTGGGGATGATGCGATTCTGTAACATATCGGCGTACCTCTCACCCGTCACGGTAGCAGTTACAAAACCAGAATCACGTATTTCCTCGAAGAAAAAAGGCCCAATAACGGTAGATGTGGTAAATCCAACCCATACCGTGACTTTCTCGTCGTGCAATGGAGTTTTCACGACAGTTCTAGGATTTTCGGTAGCCCAAATTCTGCAGTTGTGGGCGTTGACAGACCCTCGGAGCGTGATGAGCTTCGTCGGTCCACAACACGTTACTCAACCAATCGTCATCTTCCGCCATCTTTTGAAACGCCCACACCGCAAATGCCGTCCGCGTCACTAAATCGCCAAGTAACAGTTCATGATGCCGATGGATTTTGTACGGATAGCATCGGAGGGTACGCCTACGTGCCAACCAAACAGTAGTGTATGGAATGCCAGTGCGACGTGCGACTGCACGAGCGCTGACTTCCCCGTGCATAGACGAACCCGCTACAGTCTCCATTTCTTCCTGATCTGTCTCAGCAGCATTACGCCTTGTGCTCGGTCGGCCACTACGGGGTCTATCGTCTAAACAGTCCGTGGCTTCGAACTTCGAAATCATTCTCGCCACAGCTGAATTTGTCAACGGACCTTTACCAATTCGAATCCCCTTCCTATGGCGATAGGATCGCAACGCTGAACTAGCACATTCCCCATTCTGATAATACAGCTTCACTAAAAGCGCCTTTTCAGGTAACGTCAACATGCTACGACTGCTGGCGCATCTGATTTCTCTCTCATTAGAGCTCCTTTTATACACGATTGTCAAGCGCAGTCACTGACGTTTTGCTGTCCAGTGTGTGAACCTTGTTTTTTTTTTTGTTTTGTTTTTGGTTCTAATAAAAACCTATGTCATTCCAAGCATGTGTGTCAATTTTTACTTCTCTATCTACATTATTCCGTGGTTTATTATGTTTTCAAATTTATATTGACTTTTTGATCACCCGGTATTTTAACTTGCTGAAGACGAACCGAAAAAACCCTAATGATCAGAAAAAAGAAATATAAAATTTACAGTTTTTAAAGCTTCTTTTATATTCGAGTCAGATCCAACATGGAGCTCAGATGTCATGTTTGTGGCTTGATTAGTAACACAGTTATAGGTGAAAAAAATTTTTTGTTGTGCGTTTGCACTGCAGGATTCGGCGAAGACGTTTCCAACGCTATTTTTGTCTCTTTAGAAGTTTTTGTGTTAGAAAGAGTCAAAGTAAAACTGTACTACCCCGAATCTTACAAAATGCTTAGAATTCGTATGTGGTTGGACTAACGTTGTAAGTATGCAAAGGGCAGCCTTGGTGATTTCTCGAGCGAGTATATATAAAAAAAAAAAAAAAAACGGACTTACACACATTTCAGAGAAGACTTTTTTTGTCTTCTTTATCGAGTTTCGATTTCCCCCGATGGGGGCGGGCTGTCAGCAGCTTAGTACGCCGCTCTTCAGCCTACAGAATTTGTTTTAAAAAGATGAAGATAATAAATAATAAAATCAGGCGATAAAATCGGTGACTTAAATGGTAAAATAGCGGAAAAGTGTAGAACTTTAAACTTTTTTTTCTTTGTTGAGTCAGAAAAGACGTGTAAAATCTCTTAAAAAAGTTGAAAATTACACAAATAAGGTTTGAGGGCAGGATCCAGGAATAATTGTAACGGTTCGATGTATCTATCACGCTCACGATCAATGAAGATCAATTAACGTGGGGCGTTCAGTGAGTAACGTAACACTTTTTTTCTGGGCTAATTTTGGTTGAAAGGAAGAAATGCAGAATTTGTTGCAGGACATCGTGGATTAGTCCGTCTTCAGCCCCTACACTGTAGGGCCTACAGTGTCATGAATTTGCGATAGGTGGCAGCGCTATACACAGCCTTCAAAATGGCGTCTGTAACAGACGAACGTTCCAAGTAGAGAGATGTCGCTGAGTTCCTTTCGGCGGAGAAGCATATCATCGAAGATGTTCACAGGCGTTGTAGAATGTCTACGGAGACCTGGTAGTGAACAAAAGCACGACGAGTCGTTGGACGTCTCAGTTCTTCCTCAGCCATTCTACAGCCCGGATTTCGCATCTTCCGACTTCCATCTGTTTGGCCCAAGACTGCACTCTGCGGGAAGCAGTACGTGAACGATGGAATGTTATTGATGCAACAAGACGTTGGCTCCCACGTCTATCAGTAAAGTAGTACCATGAGGACATCCAGGCCCTCCCAGTTGGTGGCCTAAGGTCCTCGCATTAGATTGAGATCATGTTGAAAAACAGGGTTTTGTAGTCAAAAGAGTGAGGAATGATGTGGTATATTGGAATCCAACCTGCTTTACCAAAAAGTTTTGCATTACTTATTGAACACCTATTGCATAAATTATACATTTAGTAATAATTTGTCCACTGCTTACTCAATACGAAATGTGCAAGTAATTGTGACACGATGATTTTTTTATGCTGAATGTTCGATTTAATTTTTGTTGATACTTTATTTCACGTGAATAGCGCATAACGTATTAGATGGATGTATAAATAGGATGGTATTCTGCTAGTATTGATGAAAGAAAAGAAAAAATTCCATATTTTTACTCAGCGTTAATCTCTGAATAATATGAAAATGGAGAAGAAAAGAGATTCCAGCACCCCAAACGGCCACTCAAAATCTTTACCTTCCCTTATGATCGACTGGAAATTAATCGTTCTCAGGAAATCGGCAGCAACTGTCAATCCTCTAAGTCAAATGGTTCAAATGGCTCTGAGCACTGTGGGACTTACCTGCTGAGGTCATCAGTCCCCTAGAACTTAGAACTACTTAAACCTAACTAACCTAAGGACATCACACACATCCATGCCCGAGGCACGATTCGAACCTGCGACCGTAGCGGTCGCGCGGTTCCAGACTGCAGCGCCTAGAACCGCTCGGCCACCTCGGCCGGCTGACAATCCTCTAAAATTGAGTTAATAACATAATGGTATTTAAATAAAAGCAATTGCGTCAATTATATTACTGACCTTCTCGATTCTGGGATCACATAAACATACCGAGTCCAGAAATGACGAGTTTTGTTTTTATATCCAAGGTGTTTCACCGTCAGAACAGAAGTAAATCGTTTCTTCTTTCTCCAGTTTTTCACGATCGACAACGATTGACGATCTCCGTCAGGAGACGGCTGCATATAAACCTCGATAGATCTGTCTTATCGACTGAGAGGACAGGAAAGTACAGAGACGTTACTATCGAGGATCTAGACAGGCTGCCTTACATCCGTAACAGGGTTGGGAACATCACGACATATGTCTCTGTAAGACAAAAACACAATTATGTTTGAAGTGTATCGGCAAATATTATTGATTTGATGGTGCATCCAGTAAACCACACATAATCAAGAGCAGGTATATCGCGAATACGTTGCTGCTGCGGTAGTTCATGTAATGCATTGTATCACAAAGTGATTTTTTGTTGCACGTAAAAGTATCAGACGTGGATGCACGTTCGAAGCATTGTCCACTTGGCGTCCTCTACGAGTCCTAGGAATTGGTCAGGTACATTTGCTAACATCCTGCGCTAGTACACTATTAAACGAAATGTCTTTCTCTGTGTGACGTCATGGTGTATAAACATACATAAAATGCCTTAATGGTATCCAGAAAGTACTGGTCACAAAAATGAGTATACGACGCATTTTAGAGTGTTGCAAACAGCTGTCATTGATCTAGATAATATTGTATGGAGTGATGTGTAATTGTACGCGACTCAGTACGAAAGTAGCAGCGAGAAAACGTTAAAGACGCATGTCGAACGATATTATATTGTAATGTTATGACAACAGTAAATCTGGGTGGAGCTCGTAAATGACCTGAAGTAGTTTGTCTTGGTTTGGATCTCTGCACTTTATTCCTTGTTGCTGGCTAAGTGAACACGTGTGTTTGTGCCATTTTTAATATACTACAATATTTCATATTCAGACGTTCTCTCGACATCATAATCCTCCTTTGTAAAAGGAAGTATGATTACCTGGGAGGTCGTTGTAAAATATGATTTTTTGTTGTTCTGGCTTGCTCCAATCCCTTACCTGCAAATCACCGAAGTTGAGAAGTAGTCGATTGTGTGCTAGACTTACCCAGCGATAAATCCAGCAACAACTAGTTACCATACATCCGAGAGAATGGCAACAAATTCTGCCCGCAGTGTAAAGTGGAAAGACTTCCCATAAGATTAAACTTTAAGACAGTATAAGCTAATACACAGTAAATACAATACTACCTATGTCATAATATCGTTTACTAAATGATACCAATTTTGGAGGATTAATCCTCGGTCTTCGTGCATCTGAATTACGGAATGAGTTAACAGCCTCCACGTATAAATGCCTAAAGAAGGAGTCTTAATCCTGCGAATATGATGGCGTTTAATGAAAGACATAGTGGCGGAGGGCTATTGTATTTCTTATAGCTAAGACAGTACCACAGTGAGTTCGTACCACTCTTAGTTACGCGAGTGGCATCTTTCGACAAGAACAGCAATCAGGTATCATAGATTTTTACAATACGTTTTAAGTGCAGAGGACAGAGGTCAGTGAAGGGAATCTCGTCGAGTAACAGACTGCATACAAAGCACAAGCCTTTCATGTAGAGTGCTGCTCCATGTCTTAAGTCGAATTTACTGCACCTGTAACGTTACCTCACTAGTGCCACATCGTGCTGTGAGAATTTATTTCCACATTAGAGTTTTTCGGGGTTGAAACAAGTTTTGGATGCGATGTGTGCGTGTTTGTTGTTCTGTCAGTTTCCTTACAATTGTCTTTTTTGTTGATACGGTGTTGTGGCTCCTCCGTCAAGCAGAATTTCACAGACAATTACAACGTGCGTGGACGGGGTTCAAATCCAGTATCTCAGCCACAGTGTCACATCGTGGAGCGTAACGGATCTACCCGATTATGGAATTACCACCAACAGTACCATATGCCCTCACTTTATGAGGCACTGTGTAGAAGTTTGTAACTGTTTCCAAACGCCCTTCGCTTGACACAGTTTATCCAAGAAGAAATACATTTCCCCAAAGGCCATGGCCGTAAATGACTAACAATTACAATCAAATGAACACCCTTAGCTGCTTACAGGCGTTGACATACGACAACGGGGACAGATGAAAATGTGTGCCCCGACCGGGCTCGAACCCGGGATCTCCTGCTTACATGGCAAACGCTCTATCCACCTGAGCCACCGAGGACACAGAGGATAGCGCGACTGCAGGGATTTATCTCTGGCACGTCTCCCGCGAAACCCACATTCTCAACGTATTGTCCCGCACTACATTCGTAGTGCCCCCACCCATTAAACTCACTACTCGCGCTGCGTTGCCGATTCCCGTAAGAGTTCGGGCACTGTTTGTGCATTCGCACAGAAGAAGATGGTCTAGTGGCCGGTGAGCCTTAACTATGTGTATACTAAGATGGTATCTGTTCTTTCGGACATGCGCAAACAGTGCCCGAACTCTTACGGGAATCGGCAACGCGCCGCGAGTAATGAGTATAAGGGGCGGGGGCACTACGAATGTAGTGCGGGACAATATCTTGAGAATGTGGGTTTCGCGGGAGGCGTGCCAGAGATAAATCCCTGCAGTCGCGCTGTCCTCTGTGCCCTCGGTGGCTCAGATGGATAGAGCATCTGCCATGTAAGCAGGAGATCCCGGGTTCGAGTCCCGGGCGGGGCACACATTTTCATCTGTCCCCATTGACGTATGTCAACGCCTGTAAGCAGCTAAGGGTGTTCTTTAATTGTAATTTCATTCATGGTCACCGATGGTATCTGTTCTTTCGGACATGCCCAAAAGAACAGATACCATCTTAGTATATATATAATGACTAACAAAATTAATAAATTTCAAAGCTATCCGCAGGATTTCATGGAGTGACCTTAATGCGGATGAGGTGACGCTGTGGTTGAGACACTCAAATCGCATTCCGAAGGAACAGGGTTCGAATCCCGTCCTGATACGTTGCATCTGTGTGCGAAATTCTGACTGATGTACGAGGTACAATATCTGGACTATATAAAAAGACGACTGCGAAGGAAGAAAACGCAAAACAGCGCACGCGCACACACACACACACACACACACACACACACAGAAAGAGAGAGGGAGAAAAACATATCTGAAAACACTGGAACACTGGAAAAAGAGAGTAAAGATATATGATTGCTGCAAAAGCTTTACTCTTGAAGGAATGTTAGTTTACGTAGGACAACTGCACTTGTTTTTTGTTTATTGTTCTGCAACCGATTCCAGTCTACAGTCCTTGGGCAACATAAACATGATCAGCTGAGCTTATAGACCGCAATCGGTTGTCTAATAACAAAAAAGAAAAATGTTCAGCTGTTGAACAGACTATGAAATTCTTCAAGTTACTCAAGTATCTTACAGCTGTCAACGACGGCTTACACATAATGTTACTTTAGTAATGAAATTGTTACGAAAACAGGCTCTGAACGAAGCAGAGGCGAAACAGATGTTAGCGAGCGAGCGTGCTGGCACGAGCTGCGTGCTGCCCCGTGCGTTATCGAGCGGCGAGCGTGCCGGGCGGCGGCGTGGTGGCGGGCCGCCGGTACTCACCGATGAAGCCGCGGGCCTCGCAGGTGGCCGCGAACAGCGCGAGCACGGCCAAGAGCGCGAGGGCGCGCCGCTGAGCCGCCATGGTGTGGCTGCCGCCGGCGTGCTGAGCAGGACTCAGCGCCCCGCGGCCAGCCGGCGCGCACCGCCACGCTGTGGCGGCGGCTGCAGCCCCGCGCGCCGTCTGCGCCGACGCCGACGCTGCCAACAGGTACCCCGAGCGCCCTCCGCCGGCGTGGGCGGCACTCCGGCCCCCGGACGGCCCGCACCGATCGATACTGGCCGAGCTACCTGCCCGCGGAGGCGCGCGCGCACGTCGACAGAGACGGTCGGACGCGGTGGGCGGCTGCGGGATCGAGACGGAGCGAGAGTGCGCGGGCGACGCTGCCGGGGCGCGCGCCCTTTGTTAAAGCCCGGGGACGACGCCCACGCGACGCTCCGGTGCGCTTGCGCAGTGGCTCGCTCGGCCCTTCGCGCAGGGCGGCGGTAGTACGGAGAACGACGGCCGGTCGGGCGCACGGCAGAGCGCGCGGCAGGCGCTCGCTGCCCGTTATCGCTCCCCTCCCCACCCCTCCGCATCCTACCCGGCCGCAGCTGGAGGCAACATGGCGGCCGCCTGACGTCACCGCGCCCCCCGGCCGCGTCCTCCCCATGACCTATTGCAATAACGATTGTGCCACCCCCCCGCAGCCGCCGCCGTCGCCCACTGTAACGGTGCTAGTGGCGCTATTGATCGCGCGAACACTTGTTGAGCTCCCTGTCGGCCGCCACCGTCGAATGGGACCTCGCCTCCCTGGACGCCGGCGCTGCGGAATGAATCTCTCTCTGTCTGCCCCACCACGAGTTTTCGTCTTATTTTCTCCGTGGCGCAGCAAACACTAGCCAGAATACACGCCTCGTCTACCACCAACCGCGTCCCGTTTGCGTGCAACGGCAGCCCTACATGAAACACTACTTGCAGAGTCTTGCACGGCGCCAGAACACTTGTTGAGCGACCATCTGTAGTCTGCTTTCCATTAACAAACGACAATATCTCGCTGAGTTGATTAGTAATTTTTTAACGCCCACTGTAGTTCATGCAGCGAAAGAAGGGCGTGACAATTGATAGCCCTCTTGTCAGCTTCCATTGTGCTAGAGCAACAGCGAGGCGATGCCCTGCAGATGATTGTATGTGGCAGACCTGTGAACAACAGGACCAACTTTGCTGTATCCGTTTCGGTTGCTTCGCTGTGGCCGAGCGGTTCTACGCGCTTCAGTTCGGAACCGCGCTGCTGCCGCGGTTGCAGGTTCGAATCCTACCTCGGGCATGGATGTGTGTGATGTCCTTAGGTTAGTTAGGATTTAAGTCCCATAGTGCTCAGAGCCATTTTTTCGTTACGGTTGTTCGTTCGCTGTGCAGACCGTACTCACAGCAGCAGTACAAGGCGGGTATGCGCACCTTATGAGCATCTCTTCAACGCTGGTACCCAGTCTGAATAGAATCAGGTGACAAAACTCATGGGATAGCGATATGCACATACACACATGGCGGTAGTATCGCTTACACAAGGGCAGTACATTAGCGGGTCTGTCATTTGCACTCAGGTGATTCACGTGAAAAGGCTTTCGACTTGATTATGGCAGCATGACGGAAATTAAGAGATCAAATGAATTCGCAATTGCGAATAAGGACTGCCATCTGATGTACAATGGAATGACGACAGTGAAAATTTGTGCCGAACCGGGACTCGAACGTGCGAGCGGTCGCCTTACCATTTGGCTATCCGTGCACGACTCACAGCCGGATCCAAACTTCCATATGTCGTCAACCACGCGTCTACATCCATGCATGCATGTCCAAAGGAACTTCGCATCGTAATCCGAATAACACGGGCACTGCATTATCGTATGCCGGCAGGAGTGGCCGAGCGGTTCTAGGCGCTACAGTCTGGAACCGCGCGACCGCTACTGTCGCAGGTTCGAATCCTGCCTCGGGCATGGATGTGTGTGATGTCCTTAGGTTAGTTACGTTTAAGTAGTTCTAGGGGACCGATGACCTCAGAAGTTATGTCCCATACTGCTCAGAGCCATTTTTTTGCAATATCGCATCTAAATTAACACACGCAGAACGCGGAATGGTAGTCGGAACTAGACAAATGGGACATTTCATTTCGGAATATCGTTAGAGAAATCAGTATTCCCAGATCCACTGTGTCAAGAATTTCCGAGAATACGAAATTTTAGGCATTACCTCTTACCACAGACAATGCAGTGGCCGACAGCCTTCACTTAACGACCGAGAGCAACAGCTTTTTCCTAGAGTAGTCAGTGCTAACAGACAAGCAACACTGCGTGACATAACCGCGGATATCTGCGTATCCGTTATGTCAGTGCAGTGAAATTTGGCTTTAATGGGCTACGGCTGCAGGTGGCCGAAGTGTGTGCCTTACCTAGCACCACGACATCGACTGCAGCGTCTCTCCTGGGCTCTTGACCGTATCGGTTGGACCCTAGACGACTGGGACTGGAAAACCGTGGCCTGGTCAGGTGAGTCCCGATTCCAGATGGTAAAAGCTGATGGTTGGGTTCGAGTGTGTCGCAGACCCCACGAAGCCATGGAACCAAGTTGTCAACAAGGCACTGTGCAAACTGGTAGTGGTTCCATAATGGTGTGGGTTGTGTATACGTGGAATGGAGTGGGTCCTCTGATCCAACTGAACCGATCATTGACTAGAATTGGTTATGTTCGGCTACTTGGAGACCATATGCGGCTATTCCATTTATGGACTTCATGTTACCAAACAACGATGGAATTTTTACGGATGACAATGCGCCGTGCCACTGGGCCACAATTGCCCGTCATTGGTTTGAAGAACATTTTGGACAGTTCGGCCGAATGGTCTGGTCCTCCAGATCGCCTGACATGAATCTCATCGAACATTTGTGGCACTTAATCGAGAGGACAGTTCATGCACAAAGCCCTGCACTGGTAACTTAACTATGGACGGGTATAGAGGGAGCTTGGCTCAATATTTCTGCAGGAAACATCCTACTTGTTGAGTCCATGCCATGTCGAGTTGCTGCACTGCCCGACACGATATATCCTATACAGCTCAATGTATTTCTAATGGCAGAAATTTTCATCCCCAGAACGCCTGCCTCCTACACAGTGTCGTCGAGTAAATATCTCTATCTCACCACGAGCTTATTTTCCCACGCTTCGCAAATAGCAAAACATGCGCCTCTTCTACCATAAAACTTTTTTCTGTTTGTATCAGACAACAGTACTACAATAAATATTACTCGAGACTCTTGCACTACACCTGAACGCTACTTGTGCTACCCATAGTTTTATTAACACTCCTCTCCATTAACAAATGACACGATACCAACTCATCCATTTCCCATACCTTCTTCCCTTCATGTAGCGCCTTCTGATACTCTAATCAGAAAACCCAGATCCTTAAAATGCTAACCACATATCACCAGCCCACGAACTCAAAGCGCCACTACATTTATATTCCATCTTCCGTGCAACTCTACGCCTTGTACATCCTCCCCCTTCGGAACTACAACAGACTCCCACTACCTAACGATGAAGTTTTTCGCCCGCATCTCGTGGTCGTGCGGTAGCGTTCTCGCTTCCCATGCCCGGGTTCCCGGGTTCGATTCCCGGCGGGGTCAGGGATTTTCTCTGCCTCGTGATGGCTGGGTGTTGTGTGCTGTCCTTAGGTTAGTTAGGTTTAAGTAGTTCTAAGTTCTAGGGGACTTATGACCACAGCAGTTGAGTCCCATAGTGCTCAGAGCCATTTGATGAAGTTTTTCCTGAGATGTATCCTTTCTTCCATCTCACGTATCCTGTCGTTTCTTACCTCCTTGATCTTCCTCCTTCCATAACAGTTAGTTGCTTGCTGCACTTTGATAGGGCGGCAATGAAGCACGCAAACACAGTCACTTTCATGCACCATAAGTAAAATATTATCCATACCACAGCAGCAACATCATTATTATAACTGCTTGTGTATATCCACAAAAACACAATTTAATTTTCATGTGTCCTATATTTCTTAATAATGTTTGTTAAACATGTTGTACTATAGGTCCCAAGTGGGAGAATACAACTGGATTAATAGTATTCAGAATATTAAAGTGGCAAAAATTCAAAATTAAAATAATTGTCTGTCACAACAATTCATCATTAGACAGTTTACTATGAATGGCTTGTTTTACTCGTTTGAAAGAATATTCCATCACTGATTACAGTCAGGCAATACCTATGTTCCTTCGCAACCACTCAGAAAATGTTATATACAATGGATACTACGATGATAAGCAAAATAACCACATTAGGATTTGACTGCTCAGACCTGTGGTCTAGGGGTAGCGTCTTTGATTCATAATCAAAACGTCTTCGGTCACGGGTTCGATCGCAGCCACTGCCTAAATTTTGATAAATAATCAGCATTGGCGGCCGAAGACTTCCGGCATAAGAAGTCAGCCTCATTCTGCCAACGGCCTTGCCAAGGAGGGCGGAGGAGCGGATAGAGAGGTTCAGGGCACTCTCTTGTCCTAGGGGTGGGAAATTGCCCCTAAAGGCGGAAGAATCAGCAATGATCAACGACATGAGGATGCAGAAGGCAACGGACACCACTGCATTAAAGACACGTAACGTGTATCCAAAGGACATGTGGCCTGTAATTGAAGAAGTGTCATGATGATCTCTCCATTGGCAAAAGATTCCGGAATAGTCCCCCATTCGGATCTCCGGGAGGGGACTGCCAAGGGGGAGGTTACCATGAGAAAAAGATTGAATAATCAACGAAAGGATAACGTTCTACGAGTCGGGGCGTGGAATGTAAGAAGCTTGAACGTGGTAGGGAAACTAGAAAATCTGAAAAGGGAAATGCAAAGGCTCAATCTAGATATAGTAGGGGTCAGTGAAGTGAAGTGGAAGGAAGACAAGGATTTCTGGTCAGGTGAGTATCGGGTAATATCAACAGCAGCAGAAAATGGTATAACAGGTGTAAGATTCGTTATGAATAGAAAGGTAGGGCAGAGGGTGCGTTACTGTGAACAGTTCAGTGACCGGGTTGTTCTAATCAGAATCGACAGCAGACCAACACCGACAACGATAGTTCAGGTATATATGCCGACGTCGCACGCTGAAGATGAACAGATAGAGAAAGTGTATGAGGATATTGAAAGGGTAATGCAGTATGTAAAGGGAGACGAAAATCTAATAGTCATGGGCGACTGGAATGCAGTTGTAGGGGAAGGAGTAGAAGAAAAGGTTACAGGAGAATATGGGCTTGGGACAAGGAATGAAAGAGGAGAAAGACTAATTGAGTTGTGTAACAAGTTTCAGCTAGTAATAGCGAATACCCTGTTCAAGAATCACAAGAGGGGGAGGTGACTTGGAAAAGGCCGGGAGATACGGGAAGATTTCAATTAGATTATATCATGGTCAGACAGAGATTCCGAAATCAGATATTGGATTGTAAGGCGTACCCAGGAGCAGATATAGACTCAGATCACAATATAGTAGTGATGAAGAGTAGGCTGAAGTTGAAGACATTAGTCAGGAAGAATCAATACGCAAAGAAGTGGGATACGGAAGTACTAAGGAATGACGAGATACGTTTGAAGTTCTCTAACGCTATAGATACAGCAATAAGGAATAGCGCAGTAGGCAGTACAGTTGAAGAGGAATGGACATCTCTAAAAAGGGCCATCACAGAAGTTGGGAAGGAAAACATAGGTACAAAGAAGGTAGCTGCGAAGAAACCATGGGTAACAGAAGAAATACTTCAGTTGATTGATGAAAGGAGGAAGTACAAACATGTGCCGGGAAAATCAGGAATACAGAAATACAAGTCGCTGAGGAATGAAATAAGTAGGAAGTGCAGGGAAGCTAAGACGACATGGCTGCAGGAAAAATGTGAAGACATCGAAAGAGATATGATTGTCGGAAGGACAGACTCAGCATACAGGAAAGTCAAAACAACCTTTGGCGACATTAAAAGCAACGGTGGTAACATTAAGAGTGCAACGGGAATTCCACTGTTAAATGCAGAGGAGAGAGCAGATAGGTGGAAAGAATACATTGAAAGCTTCTATGAGGGTGAAGATTGGTCTGATGTGGTAGAAGAAGAAACAGGAGTCGATTTAGAATAGATAGGGGATCCAGTATTAGTATCGGAATTTAAAAGAGCTTTGGAGGACTTACGGTCAAATAAGGCAGAAGGGATAGATAACATTCCATCAGAATTTCTAAAATCATTGGGGGAAGTGGCAACAAAACGACTATTCACGTTGGTGTGTAGAATATATGAGTCTGGCGATATACCATCTGACTTTCGGAAAAGCATCATCCACGCAATTCCGAAGACGGCAAGAGCTGACAAGTGCGAGCATTATTGCACAATCAGCTTAACAGCTCATGCATCGAAGTTGCTTACAAGAATAATATACAGAAGAATGGAAAAGAAAATTGAGAATGCGCTAGGTGACGATCAGTTTGGCTTTAGGAAAAGTAAAGGGACGAGAGAGGCAATTCCGACGTTACGGCTAATAATGGAAGCAAGGCTAAAGAAAAATCAAGACACTTTCATAGGATTTGTCGACCTGGAAAAAGCGTTCGACAATATAAAATGGTGCAAGCTGTTCGAGATTCTGAAAAAAGTAGGGGTAAGCTATAAGGAGAGACGGGTCATATACAATATGTACAACAACCAAGAGGGAATAGTAAGAGTGGACGATCAAGAACGAAGTGCTCGTATTAAGAAGGGTGTAAGACAAGGCTGTAACCTTTCGCCCCTACTCTTGAATCTGTACATCGAGGAAGCAATGATGGAAATAAAAGAAAGGTTCAGGAGTGGAATAAAAATACAAGGTGAAAGGATATCAATGATACGATTCGCTGATGACATTGCTATCGTGAGTGAAAGTGAAGAAGAATTAAATGATCTGCTGAACGGAATGAACAGTCTAATGAGTACACAGTATGGTTTGAGAGTAAATCGGAGAAAGACGAAGGTAATGAGAAGTAGTAGAAATGAGAACAGCGAGAAACTTAACATCAGGATTGGTGGTCACGAAGTCAATGAAGTTAAGGAATTCTGCTACCTAGGCAGTAAAATAACCAATGACGGACGGAGCAAGGAGGACATCGGACATCAAAAGCAGACTCGCTATGGCAAAAAAGGCATTTCTGGCCAAGAGAAGTCTACTAATATCAAATACCGGCCTTAATTTGAGGAAGAAATTTCTGAGGATGTACGTCTGGAGTACAGCATTGTATGGTAGTGAAACATGGAGTGTGGGAAAACCGGAACAGAAGAGAATCGAAGCATTTGAGATGTGGTGCTATAGACGAATGTTGAAAATTAGGTGGACTGATAAGGTAAGGAATGAGGAGGTTCTACGCAGAATCAGAGAGGAAAGGAATATGTGTAAAACACTGATAAGGAGAAGGGACAGGATGATAGGACATCTGCTAAGACATGAGGGAATGACTTCCATGGTACTAGAGGGAGCTGTAGAGGGCAAAAACTGTAGAGGAAGACAGAGATTGGAATACGTCAAGCAAATAATTGAGGACGTAGGTTGCAAGTGCTACTTTGAGATGAAGAGGTTAGCACAGGAAAGGGATTTGTGGCGGGCCGCATCAAACCAGTCAGTATACTGATGAAAAAAAAAGGATTTGACTAAGCAAAATGATACAATCCGTAGACCCACTAAGCCCTCGTATGTGTGACAGTAAAATTCCTTCTACCCACATAATAAAAATAGTTCATATCTTAACTAGAATGAAAAATGTTCCTATAGTAGCACAAAAAAGGCTCATATGTCCAGGGCAGAGATAGAGATGTAAAATAAGGAAACTCGTTTTCGACTTGTCTGGCAGCTTCAAGCACAGATAAATTAAAACATCTTGTAATATGCGTGCTTTTTTCACTTGTTATCTAATGTAATGTCATGTAATGTAATGTTTTATGTCAAGTAAAGTAATATGATGCATGATTCCAAATCATATAACGTGGCATATGCCATCACGTCATCCAACATGGCATTTGTCGTGTCGTCCAATATGACACAATGTTTCATTATAAGTTTAAGATGCATATACTCCCACTCTGGGCTACTTCTTATTATAGATGCACCCCAGTTCTCGGATATGCCCTATTGTACATTCGTCCCACTCTCTAGAAGCACATAAATTTGTGTCTATTTTTTCTTTCAGCCCTCATCATATGTGTAATTAGTGGGTGGATTTGGGGGGGGGGGGAGAGAAATGGTCCACTGGGGAAATAAATCAACCCCCCACCCACCCAGAATCTAAAAAAAAATGTTTTAGCATCTTCCAGGAACAAATCGAGCCACAGAAATTTTATTCTCCCAGAAAAACGTTTTTAGCTAATGCGTATATGCTCTTCATCCATACGATATTATTTATACATGGTGATTCTTATTAACATTTAAAAACCCTCGAACCGACGTAGATGACGCTGAGACAAGTCATTTCATGTAAGACATATGGGGTCGCAAATTTCGGGAAGTACCTCAAAAATGGGTGACAAACGTTGAACGTGTGACGTCACCAGATGATGTACCTCGCCACTTGAGCAGTGGTTTGACGTGAGTGTGAGGGGATGATTAAGTGATGCCTTACTTGCATTCGAGCAAGCGTGTAAATTTCGAACACCTTTTGTAAATGTGATCTGTTGTATGCGTAGGAGCTACAAAAATATTGTCCTCACTACAGACATTATTTAGTAAAGAAGACGTAGTCGTTTACTGGTAACGACGCAGTTCGGAAGCGTATTTACTTCTGGCGCAATACGGTAGATGTTTGTTGTTCTTCACTTTGTTATAAACCAGTGGAGACTGCAAGACCGGTAAAGAAAACAATAAAACATAATGTAAGCACATTGTTGTTTAACACAATGAAAAATGTACTGCCTACCAGATGCAAGACTCGACATCTGAGATCCACTTGGTAAAGGCGTGCAAGTGGGACCAGAATCAAACCGACATGAATACTTGACTTGTTTTGGGACGATCAGGTGCGACAGACCTATAGGTTCAGCCGCTGCTTGTGCGACGAGGTATGGCATCGGCGACGTCCGATGTTCAACATTTGTCATCCACTTTTGAGGTGTTTTTGTCGACGTTTGCGACCCCATGTGCCTTATATTAAATCTCTTGTATTAGCGTCATCTAAATCGCTTCGGAGGTTTTTAAACCTTAGTAAGAATCACTCTACATTGTTTACTATGGCTGGCGAATCTTCTGGATTTTGGGCATAGGATCAGGGACTTTAGCCTGTAAATTGAAAGATGCAGATGTGCCAACATTTCACAGCCAAGACAGCTCACTGCGTCGGAGAAGTAGGGCTAACTCGTAAAAAAGCAGGAATATATCAAGATATTTCGATTTAAATGTGAAAAATGGTTCAAATGGCTCTGAGCACTATGCGACTTAACTTCTCAGGTCATCAGTCGCCTAGAACTTAGAACTAATTAAACCTAACTAACCTAAGGACATCACACACATCCATGCCCGATGTAGGATTCAAACCTGCGACCGTAGCGGTCGCTCCGCTCCAGACTGTAGCGCCTAGAACCGCACGGCCACTCCGGCCGGCATTTAAATGTGAAGCTACCAGATTAGTCGAAAAGCTAGTTCCCTTCTTTTACGTCCCTAACTCTGCCCAGGACATATTAGCTATTTTGTGCTACGATAGCAGCATTTTTCATTCCGTTCCCAACTTTTACTCTACCATGATCCTGACTATAGACCGCCGTAACTTGGCAACCGATATAGATTTTTGTTGACTCGAGCGGCGACTCATCCGATATAGGTTTCTTTTATTGTATTTCGAGCCATGATGCTTGACTTGGGCACGGTTAGCCTGGCTCTTCCACGGTTGCCTTCCTGGTATGGTTGAAACTGTCCAGTATAGCCTTCTGTGTCCTCAGAGCGCACAAGCCTCACAACCACGTCAAGGTCAGATTCCCAAGGGAGGTTCTTCTTTTACTTTTAATTTTTTCATATTTTTAAGTTTAATTTTTTATTTTGTTTCATATTTTTAATGTTAATTGTATTATTGTTATTTTTTTGTATTTACACACATTTTATTCGTATACGCATGAGACTGTATATGCAAACATATGAAAATAACCATACGTACCAGCTGACATAAATGCCATAGCGAACAAAATATTAGATACTGTGCGATATTTTTGATAGTAACATCCATAAATAGTTTACATTATCTAGGCATCCTTACTAAACGACCACTTACTAAACGACCATATTACATAGATAAACTTACTTAAAACCTTACTATATTGCAAGCTGAACAATTCGCGCAAAAATAGTAAACTATTGGAAAGTATACATCTTGTTATTATCTCTTATATTAAAATTCCTGTCATTATTTATTTAAATTATGCAACAATGAAAACTTAAAATTTAAGGAACTGCCTCCGGAAAAATTCACGTGAATTATTTTGGCGTGAAAATCGCGACAACCTGTTCTAATTAAGTATAATTGGCTATAATAAGCAGAAGAACTGCAAAACAATGTAAACACTACAAAATACTATCAACTTTTCAGTCCTGCAATGAAACTGACGAAATTAAGATTATTTTGTCCTATATTAATTATTAGATAGCATAGTAGTTTTGGAAGAAAACGCAGTAAACAATTTTTATTGGCTAGAAATAAGGTGACCTTTTTTCTAACATTTACTTTTACAGTAATTTTTTGGTTAGTTTAATATTCTGCGTTGTTACTGATCAAGCTTTAAACGATCAAACAGTGTATCATTCTGTATCATTTTGGCACACATTGTTTTGCACATACAAAACTTTTTCGATGAATTTAGGCCACTGGTAAATAAAATCTTTAACAAATAAACGACAAAATGATAGAATGAAATTATCACTCTGGAGCGAAGTGAAAACTGATTTGAAACGATAATCAACTGTAATAACCAGTTTTTTAAATTATATCCAAAAGTAGCACTAAAATGGAAGACATTTCTTTGAAACTCAGTTTCATGTGTAACTGCGTGATTTTGTTGCGCGTAAAACCCCAATTATGAAAGATTTTTGCACATACTTCTTATAATTATCGTAAGAATATTTTTTTACTGTCATCCGTATCACATTAAACTATCTCAGCACGTGCGATTCGGGTAAAACCGGATTTTACGTGCATTTTAAGAGCAACTTTCGACCTTTATTCGAGACAACGGATAAGGGTTTCACAAAACAACAGGACGATCATTAATTACATGTGTCTGTCTACTTTATTATAAAATTTGAACTGATTCGCACAAGTCTGAAACATAGAAGTAGCACGCATAAAAACACTCACAAAAAACGTTTGTTTGCACTTAAAATCCGAATAAAGCTAGATTTTTGAATGCGAGTTTACAGTTTTATCGTAAGAATGCACTTTTATTTATTTGATTCTCTTTAAACCGTTTCGAAGCATTAAATTCAAGTAAAAAAGAAATTTACTTGTTACATTTAGCTCGACTTTAAAGCATCGTACTTCGACAACGGATGAAGATCATTGGATGAAAAGAAAATGATTTTATTCCCCAATCTACCTTCGTGAGAAGTTTGAACCGATTAGTACAAGTTTAAAGTATAAAAGCAGCGCGCTTCAAAAACCTCACAGAACAACTTTTTTTTTTTGCACGTAAAATTCGAACGGTGCACATACAAATGGCGCCATTAGCTGAGTATTAATTTCAGCCCAATAAATTTTTTTTTCAAAATGAATTAATCGATGCACACAGTTTGCCTAGGCTCCAGCTGTAGTTCGTGGTTCGTCCTTCAAACCTTGCTTAATAGACTGTAACGTAGCTACAGTAAGACAGGTGCTCGATCCGCCCCCTCCTCCCAACACGCTAGGGAACAATTAAATAATACTTTACAAAATTATCAGCACGTACAGAAGAGTATGGCTTTAAGCGATACCCTCCTACCTCAGAGTTTAAATTTGAAGTGGTGTAGAGCAGGAAAACAACTTATAGCAACACTACATAAAATGACTAACGTGTGGAGGTCCGCTTAAATTTCAAACCCCCAAGACAACATCATATATCGTATAACCTGTCGGTTTAATTAATAACAACAACAAGTAATATTTTAAATTAGAGAATAAAGACTAATGTATCACTTTCTAGCCGCTCCTTTGGTTGGTTCAGAGTTTTAGATAAATTTAATACAGGAAGCACCAGTTCAAACATTCGGCCAACAATCCACTTCTTATTATTGAAACATTTACCATTCCCGCACCACATCCACTACAGCACAAGCTCCGTCAGCATTGACCCCAGTACCTATTTATTGCGGCTGTAATGACTACAACCAACTCTGAATGGAACCGGCTGCAGTCCGATCAAGTTCATTTACCCAAGCCAATGCACCAGGAGTCTAGAAACAAACTCTCAGCACATGTTGACAGTTCCAAGTCCACAAGCTAGGAGGAGTTGACCACACAGTCCACAGTTAAGGAGTCCCGAGTATATAACAGTGAGAACGTACCGCTTGGTTTCTATATTTTATCGAGTTATTGGATTGGTGCACAACACATTCCTTCTTTGCAATGCACTAGTAAGCAAAGACATTTATTACTTTTAAATTTACTTTTCTCTTCAGTGATCTGTTCCATTGATATTTGCTAATAGTAAATATATCAGATAATCGTGCCAGTGTCACGTGGCTCACAGACGTGAGCTGTTGGTGGCGGTAACAGCGTCGTATCCGGCGAATGTGGCGCTACCAGATACCGCAACGGCTACGCATGGCTGATGTGCTGCGTTGAAGTTTGCAAGCGCCTGGAAGCGCGGCAACCGCATTACTTTATTGCGTGGTTAGTGGCTGCATCGGAAGGCGCCAGCCACAGGCATCACAGAAACAGCCAATCAGTATGTATCCCAAACAGTCGAGTGCGTCATGTCACGCAGGACGCACAGAGGTGCGCGCGCGGCCGAGACAGCCGCGTCGGTCGCACAGGAATTGGTCGATTGCTGTCCCCTCCCCCCCACCCCCCACCCCACCCGGCCTAACCGGCCGCTTCGTTTACGACGATCCTGGCGACGGCGAACGGGCAACGGCTTATGACGAACCAGGCAACAGACACGCCACACAAATGCCCGCCTTGCAGACAGGACAATGTACACTACTGGCCATTAAAATTGCTACACCAAGAAGAATTGCAGATGATAAACGGGTATTCATTGGACAATGATACTAGAACATGTGATTACATTTTCACTCAATTTCGGTGCATAGATACTGAGAAATCAGTACCGAGAACAACCACCTCTGGCGGTAATAACGGCCTTGATACGCCTGTGCATTGAGTCAAACAGAGTTTGGATGGTGTGTACAGGTCCATGCAGCTTCAACATGATATCGCAGTTCATCAAGAGTAGTGACTGGCGTATTGTGACGAACCAGTTGCTCAGGCACCATTGACGAGACGTTTTCAATTGGTGAGAGATCTGGAGAATGTACTGGCCAGGTCAGCAGTCGAACAGGACCGTACAGGACCTGCAACATGAGGTCATGCATCATCCTGCTGAAATGTAGGGTTTCGCAGGGATCGAATGAAGGGTAGTGCCACGGGTCGTAACACATCTGAAATGTAACGTCCACTGTTCAAAGTGCCGTCATTGCGAACAAGAGGTGACCGAGACGTGTAACCAATGGCACCCTATACCATCACGCTGGGTGATACGCTAGTATGGCGATGACGAATACACGCTTCCAATGTGCGTTCACCGCGAAGTCGCCAAACACGGATGCGACCATCATGATGCTGTAAACAGAACCTGGATTCATCCGAAAAAATGACGTTTTGCCATTCGTGCACCCAGTTCGTTGTTGAGTACACCATCGTAGGCGCTCCTGTCTGTGATGCAGCGTCAAGTGTAACCGCAGCGATGGTCTCCGAGCTGATAGTCCATGGTGCTGCAAACGTCGAACTGCTCGTGCAGATGGTTGTTGTCTTGCATGATCCGTAACAGCCATGCGGATAAGATGCCTGTCATCTCGACTGCTAGTGATATGAGGCCGTTGGTATCCAGCAAGGCGTTCCGTATTACCCTCCTGAACCCACCGATTCCATATTCTGCTTGCAGTCATTGGATCTCGACCAACACGATCAGCAATGTCGCGGTACGGCAAACCGCAATCGCGATAGGCTACAACCCGACCTTACCAAAATCGGAAACGTGATGGTACGCATTTCTCCTCGTTACACGAGGCATCACAACAACGTTTCAGCAGGCAACGCCGGTCAACTGCTGTTTGTGTATGAGAAATCGGTTGGAAACATTCCTCATGTCAACACGTTGTAGGTGTCGGCACCGGCGCCAACCTTGTGTGAATGCTCTGAAAAGCTAATCATTTGCATATCACAGCATCTTCTTCCTGTCGGTTAAATTTCGCGTCTGTAGCACGTCATCTTCGTGGTGTAGCGATTTTAATGGCCAGTAGTGTAGTATCGGGGCCCCACTTTAGGAAGGTCAGCCCTCGTCCTCTAACACAGGTCGCGGTCGGGGACCTGGCAGGCGAAATCAATCAGAATCGTCACAGTAGAAACACTTCTGCTTCCTAGGCAAAATCAACGGCTATGGACGGAACTTCAAGATCACTGCATCACCGCCCAGGACAAAACACTTGGAAATGAACGTGGTAAAAGACTCGCCTCCAGACGTGAAATAATGCGACATAACATCGCTAACGGTAAGGACATCACGCACTTATTGCGACGCAATGTACAGAGTTGCGAATTTCGTCAGGTTCTGAACCACCGAAGATATCGGACAAAGACGATGCTCAACCACCAATACCAGTACCAGTATCAGTACCAGGACCAAGAGTTTCAACCTGTTGTCCATCAACGTTGGATGAAATGGAGGACATCACGAAACGACACCACCATGTGCCCACCTCAGACAAATACGCACTGCTACAGCCTGATGATGATCAGATGGAGGTGTCAACGGACGAATAGCAGCTGGATCGAGCAATGACTCAAACCCCGCACCGACGCAAAACCTTCCAATACCACAAACGAGTGTACCACCATCCAATACTCATGGCAATATTCATTCCTGAACAATGAACTGAAGAATCACGACGAAGGACCCATAAGGTCGATCTATAAGGGTAATACATCACTGGCAGACTAGAGTGAGAACCCGCGGTTTTGCAAGAATTCCAAAATTACAACTTTTTACACAGCCTGGGATTCAGTATATCACGTCAAACATCTTCTCGACACCAAAATGGTAATTGAAACATTCCGAGGGGCCTCCACAATGTAGAAGATGTCAACATTTCTTCCATATGGCCAATTATTGCCATCTGTCACCTTGGTGTGAGAAGTACATGGATCAGGATCCGCCCAAGGTTTGCCAACAATCTGCAAAACAGAAGGCCAAATGCGTAAACTGTGGAGGCGAACATCCCACTACATGGAGAGGATGCCCCAAATTTCAGGAGGCACTGCGGATTTACTCTACACAGCGATAAGCAGCACAGACCAGACAACAACCGGATGCTGTGCCCACTCAACTGAATGTTGCTAACGAGAAAAAATTTCTGTCCTTACACAATCCAAAGCCGTCTGGCACACTTCCGCTGACACCAGAAGTCAATAGTCTATCGCAACTACAACGGACGCACATCTACAGTTCGTCTTTTCGGAAGTTATGAAGCTGGTCACGAGAATAAAAGAAATTTTGGCGACTCCCCGTCAGAAGAACTTTATCGTCATTCAAGAGTCCTTACGAAAATTTAACGAAACACCGGACATCCTATAAAAACTACTCACCTCAGCAGATGGAGTCATGAAGACATTCACTCCCAGCAATGACCCATAGACCAACAAGGCGGTTTCAGTAAGAAGAACCGCGGTTTCAATAAGAAGAAGAACCGGCGGATTTACCCTCCCGTTTTACGGTCGACGTTCTATTTCTGACGGAAAAGTACCTCTGCTCCACTCAACTTTCAACCTAAGTGACATGGTGGACTACTAGACGGACAGAGCAAATGGCCGAGAGAGTGGCACGCCCTTACATATCAAGCAATCTATCACACCCGTTCCTCTCGCACTAGCACAGTTTACATCTCTCGAAGCAACTGCAGTTAACATCGCCACCCGTTTTGGCGTCATTACACTTTTTGCGGCGTATCTTAGCCCTCAGAGGATGTTCGTCGAAGATAACCTTCTGCTGATATTTGCTCGACATGAGAGAATTTTGACGTGCGGGGACCTCAATGCAAACCACTTCGCTTGGAATTCGCGCCCTACCAAACCACGAAGAAACTAGTTCTACAGCTTGGAGGAACAACTGGAAGCCATCACATTTTGGACGGACGATCCAACTCACGTCCCGAAAAATTCAGCCCACAGATCCGACGTGTCGGACATAGCTATAGTGAAAAATCTAGGACTCGATCTGCGCCTTCAATCCATTAACGAAATGACGTCCAACCACAATCCAGTGGTCGTTATCATCACTGAGGCGCTGGAACATCTACGCCCTCCAGTACAACACACCATGAATTGCGACCAGTACCAGGTGGGCCTTAGCAGTAATGTTCGCCCCACAACAGACATATCGAGGCTGCCTTTGCACTCACCGGAAAGATCTTAAGAGTCTACCGTCAGGCTAGGGTCACAACTGAGCTGAGCGCATTTTACAGTGAAGAGTTTGCACCACTGCTCCAGCACTTGAAGAAGCTTAAAAACAGGTGCGAAAACGCTGGCAACGGCACCATAACCCCAGGGACGGCAGGGAACTTAAGCTTCTCTCTCAGGAGTTAAATTACTGGGCCGTTGAATTCCGCCAACAAAAGTGGGAAGATAAGATGGCTGCTCTCGCCAGGAATGAGTGGGGCCTGGTCCAGGCCATCCGAAACCCAAGACCTTCGAAAGTGGCGTTTCTGGGACCAGTGGGCCCATTGTTTGATCCACTGAGCAAGGTAGAACTTTTTGCCATGACCTTTGTGGCACAAAATGTCTTACCATTTGAAGACACCACCAAAGAGAACGGGCGCTGATGACCGCGCAGTTGAGCGCCCCACAAACCAACATAATCATCATCATCACTAAAGAGGAGGAGGTAAGAATACGACGCCAAGCAGAAGACATCTGAAGGATGGCACGACCAACAGAGCCCCTCCTAACGACACCGGCGGAGGTCCACTCGATTATACGACGACTCGGCAACCAAACTCCGGACCGGACAGTTGCCACTCAAACAACTGGTGTTGATAACCTGCATTTTTAACAGTTGCCTCCTGCTAGGATACTTTCCGTCCGACTGGAAGATTGCTCGCAAAGTGCCGCTACAAAAGTCTGCGAAGGACCACCACCAACTGCAAAACTATTGGTCCATCACCCTCCTGCCAACTCTCTCCAAAGAACTGGAACGGATCATAATCCAACGTCCTGACCTAGGAATCACCGAATGGTATGCGATATGCCCAGACCATTTCGTCTTCCAGCAGCTCCTGTTGGTCGAAGTCCAGCTCCTTCAGGTTACAGAGTATGTAGGGTATCAATGAACCATGGGAACTATACAGCGGCGGCCCTTCTGGATGTTGGAAAGGCATGTGATCGAGTATGGAAAAATAAGCTGCTCTCCAAACTTTATGATGTCCCCACTATCCTGGACTACTGCACGAAGATTTGCGACAGCTTTCTTCAAGACAGGTTGAGCCATCCTGCGGCTCTCGTTCTTATAGGTTTCCACCCTCTGTTGGAGGCCAGACCGCATCCTTTAGTTAGCATGGTTGCGATTGTTTGTCTTCTTCTCGTCTTGTGCCACTCGTTTCGCAAGCGTTGCCAGTCCGCTAGTGGGAGCAGCGGCGGTTATCGATATGTAGTAACTGTTGCCCTATCTTTGGGGCGACGTCGGTGGTTTTTCCGTGTCGTGCGAGTGTGGCAGTTCGGTTGGGGACTCAGGAAGAGCCAGGTTCGCACAGTGCGAGAACACGTAGGGACTGCTGACGGCACGCATGGACTGCCGGATGGAAGAGCTGTGGTCATGAGGGTGCACGAACTCGTCGTAAACCAGATCCTGCATGCTTTAAGGTGAGTGCATTTCAATTCAAGTAGAGAAACCTCCACCATTGTGACATCTCGAGATTCTCCAGTGAACTGGGTTCGTGTTGCTGCTCGTATTGTCGCCGAGGCGAAGAATAGCGAGTGGAGTGCTTGGGGAAAGCGCATCTGTTTATCTTTCCTCGACTTCTTATTACTATTTACTGCGTTCAGCTTGTTACAATTTGTTGAGTTCAACCAGTCTTATTTTCCTGCCTGGTGGCTGCTAACGCCCCAGTTACCTGCCCTGAGGGTTAGTGTATATAAAGGCAGTGTCTGGTTCCTCGCCTTGCTGCTGCTGTCCGGTAAGGCGTGTTATTTTGACAGCTTCCTTGATTGTAGGCCGTTTGTGATTCCTCTACTCTGGTGGTAGTGATTCCTTTCTCGTTCGGGTCACTCTAAGAACAGTATTCTGGGGGCATAGTGCAGTCCGCCAGTTCCGGCTTTGGCGTGTTGTTCCATTCTTGCATTTGGTTTATTGGACGTCAAGTAGCTTCAGCAAGATTGTCATTAGTCATTCGTTAGACTGTCACCAGTCTAAGTTTCCATCTTGTGAAGTGAATGCAACTCTTGGCTGCCTATCTCATCGCCCGCGAAAGTGATTGTTGCTGGAGCTTCTCAGAGGTCGATTCCTGGAGCACCGTCTGTGACTGGTCCTTGTGTTTTGTTATTTGTGTTACAAGGTTACCATCAACTTATTTCACCCGTTTGGTGGTCAGTTGCTTGTTTCTTTTAATTAACTTCTGCCGTTCCTGGCGTGTAAGGCCTTCAGCTGTGATTGTGGTCATTTGCTTTTAAAAAAGTAATTCGATATTTGTATTTTAGCAGTAAGCCTTAAAACCTTATTTACTGCCATTCCTGGCGTCTGATACCTTCTGTTGTGTTTGTGTCCATTTACTTTTTAATATTTCAGTACCTGTAAGTTGTAATTGCAGCGAGTCCTTTAACATACTTAATTTATTGACATCCTTGGCGTGTAAGACCTTACGCCGTCATCACAGTGGCTTGTTTTTTTAAACATGATCTGTATTTTATGGTGATATTCTAAATTGTAACTCACTGGAAACACTATTATTTACACAGTTGTTTCTCATTCATTAATAAAGTGTGTTATTTTTTATTTATTGTTGAGTGTGGAATTAGTGTTTTAAAAAATAAATGAGTGTAACTGTAAAAGGCAACCAATAGTAACTGATTACGGCACCGTCCACAATCGTATCCGAATCCTGCCTCCCCCCTGACTACCACCAGGTTATACAGGTGCTGCTTTGTCCGAATTGACGGCCAGCGGCTCAGCATTCAAGAACTGCAGGAGGGCATCCCTCAAGGCTCTGTCCCCTGTCCTAATCATCTTGAACGTGGACGGTCTCCTGTTACTTCCACAAGTCGTTCTTGCGCAATTCGTGGGTGATATATAGATCCTTACCAACAGCCTCAGAGTCGATACAGCGGCACGCCAACTCCAACGTCAGCTTATACTGATTCAGCTATGGACAGCAGCGAGCCACATTACCCTAAGTGCAGAGAAGACGTAAGCCATTATGTTTACTCGCCGTCAGCCCGAACTCGAGGAACATCTCACACTGCACAACATCGCAATTCCTTGGACAGATCAGGTAGAATACGTGGGAGTGATATTGGACTGTGGGGAAACGCAAGAGTAGCGTGTACCTGTTTTTCCAATTATACCCACTGGCGATGAGTCAACATCTGAAAATGACGACCAGACGACACCTTTACCGAGCAACGATCCTGCCTTCACTCGTAAACGGACCCTCCTACTGTTGGGATCATCTCCAACAGCAATCTCAGATCGCTGCAAACCCTACAAAACCGATGCCCGCGGTTCATCCTTGGAGCACCTAGAAGGGCAAAGATCAGGGATCTCCATCAGGAGCTGCACGTGGAGATCATCAGAGAAGTAATCATATCATCCACACACAAACAGCTCGCTAGACTAAGGCCTACCACGAGACATGTTGATTATGCTGGGTTCTCTCGCCCCTGAGAGGTGGCATCGCATCAAAAAAAGGTCTCTACGCCATCATCGAGTCACCCGAATGACATAACAGGTAATATGTGTTTATAAAAGACAGGAGAAAAAAATAATGTAACATTGTGTGACAGAAATTTAAAGTTGAATCGGAATCCAACATTAAATGAAATGTAATAAAGTAACCAATATGTCAGGAGGGTCAAGGGACCCTCCTCACGCCGAAATAGATGAAATTGCAGGTTCATCTTTTACACCGAAGAAGTCCAGCCACTAGGTGGTAGTACTTCTGTGACACAAAAACAAAAAAAAGTACTCCAAAGTTTTCTGTATCTTACTTGGTGCCCAAATGCGATTATAGTTCGATATTTGTACCCACAAGCCACAAGATATAATGCATCCGTCAAATTAAGAGTCACAACCTTATGCCCTCGTCTGAAATGTGTCTATTATGTTTCAAACGATACGTAAAGAGAATGACGCTACTGGTGTAACTTATAGGCTAAGATGCACTTTACGCCTAACGTATGACTGTGGACTCTCAAATTAAATGTCAGAAAGTTAGTTCCACGTCTAAATTGTCTGTGTTATTGTTCTATAATAGAAAATAACACGTGTGTCAAAAATATTCTAAGTAGGCAAGACAGTAATAATCGATAGTTCCTCCTAGGCCTACTTGAGGCTTTGTAAATGACAGTACAAAAACTAACTTTCATTACTTGACCAAGTACCATTTTAGGAGGCGGAGGAGGAGTAGATAATGCATCTATCTTAACACTAAGAAATATAATTGACATTATTGACTGGCTAATATAGCTTTTTTATCACTTTTTGATCTTACTTTATGTTCTATGGGTTCTACAAAAATGAATTTTCGGGAAGGTTATGACGTTTACCGATGAGAACTATGGTGCAAGTCTTTCAAAAAACGTTTACATATTGTATATCTTTTCCTTTCCATAATCAACTACTAAACAATTTTTAATATTCAGTGTTTTTACAATTTTCACACATTCATTATCTGGGCAAATACGATTGACATTTCTTGATCACAAACACGTGCAAACAAAAATATTATACACATTCTCGATTTATCGAAGATTATACATCATACCTGAGATCAGATTAAATCAAGATAGTGAAAACTGTACAACGTTTTTACGTTTTCATATATACAAAGTTTTTACATTTTTTCGCTCTACAAAATCTAGATATAAAAAAATTACATTCCAGACAGACTGTATACATTTACGTAAACTGTTCAACACAGCCTATTACATACATTACAGCCACGAAGAGAGATATCCAGAATTTGAATTGTACAATGTTTTTACATTCAATTATTTTACATTTTACCCACATTCACTACTCGAGTAATTTGCTATGGACATTTCTTGATCGCAAACATATGGGAGCAAGCTAAATTATATAAATTTCTGAGATATTGAAAAGTATACTTCATACTTCAAATTGGATGAATTTCAGTTATTGAGAACATATTTTCCCGGAGTTTAATAGAAATGATAAGAAAGGAGTAAGTGAATTCACATCAGTTACAAATGTGGTAGTGACCTCAAGACACAATTTACCGTCACAAAGGCAGTTTATAATTACAATCTACAATCTACATTTTCACACAAACACACACACATACACACTCACTCATTTTAAATTATTTACATTTTCAGCTATTTAAGTTATTTACATTTTTCAGGTATTTACATTTTTATGTATATACATAAAATCAATCATCCTCACCATTTTTCAGACGGCTGCGACTTGAAACCAATGTGTTTACCTTTTCCAGATGTATATAACTTTTATCAGACTATGCAGATAAATCCAGTTTATGTTGCTTAATACTCGTATTAGAAACTGTATGTTTGTCTGATAGAATTCCACACTTCACAGGCGTTTTCACTTCTGAATCCAGCACACATTGCTTATAACCATGAAAGGTTAACCTATTACCAAGGGATTGTTTTACATCCTTTGTTCTATACATTACATATCTAGACTCCATCTCAAGTGCATACATTTTTGCTCGTAGACCAACGACTTCTGATGTAGATTCAACAATCAGTTCGTCTTTTATTAATTCAACCTATTTTTCATTTACCAGTGGACCATTATATCTTATTTTCAGGGAAACCCAAAGTATTGAACCTCGTATGGACATCGTCCCTGAAACCATTATAGAATATTGAAGTTGTAATGTGATAAATGAAGCTATAAGAGTCTGTGCAGCCTAGTTTTACTTGATATTCTGGAAATTTGCTTAACATATATCCACAATGAAAGTAGGAAAGAAGGGTTTTCGAACTAACCAAAATGGCTATTCCAGCTGCAATGGGATTATAGAAGACTATGTTAAGCCTGCTCAGTCTAGTAATAACTAGATTTTCGTTGAAGATAACATTCCTTTGAAAGTTTGATTAGTACGAGTAATTTAAAGAGCTGCTACATTTCTGCCTGCCCAGTGTGTCGCTGGTATTACTTCCCGCACCTGCCACGCATTTTACTACATTCAAGCTGTGCTTAAGTATTATATATCACCCCTGTTATGAGTCAGAGCTAGCAACAAGTACACACATGTTGTATAGAGTTTAATCTCTTCCCATCAGCGGAGCAGTAATTCACGCTACTCTTAAGCTAATATTTATTGACAGCTGCATGGTTTTTTACAAACACGCTGTTATTCATCAGTTTGAAAAATTTCTTCTTAAAAGCATTGCATTTTTGTGTGTTAATTTCAGCGTATGGCATCATATAGGAACCTGTCCTGAATGAAAAAATCAGTTAATCTTTTTTTAAAACCCTTATATGTTACAAACATTGTTTCAAATTTCTGTAATGACTAATTTAATTTTTCTTATCAAAAAAGGTCGAAATCAATTTATTTTGTTCTTACTATCGAATGGTGACATTCCTTCAGGACATAATGGCAAATATGACTGAAAATCGTGAATACTCTCGGGACATTCAAAAACCACTTCCAAAAGGTACTGTATGTGTGGACAGTCTGGTATGTTTTCCACTACGAAAGTTTAACTCTCTCAGGAGGAAGTCGTAGAAAACTGAAGACTAGAAGTTACTACAACGTCGCCCAGCTGTATACGATGCTCACATCAAGATGTATAACGTAAGATTGGTCAATTGTTTCACCATAATTGACAATGAATTTTTTGTTTGGAACTGAATGTCTGCTAGAGCAACGGAAAATACCGACTCTAATGCCTCTCTCAGCAAACTGTAGTTGTGCAGTATTGGTTGTAAGCTGCAGTTCCACTTCAATAATTATCAGCAGAACATCCCACACCAAGCCAGGCGAAGTAATGTAATGCACACAGTCCAGTTCATGTGTCTTAAAACAAACACCGCAAAAGTTTTCAAACATTAGCAAAGAGCAGCACGTAATTTTTTAAATATAAATCGGCAAAATCTCCAAGTCGTTTGCACTTGAATACAATCTATAGATTAAAATATTTTGGGTACCAACTACTATTATCATTTCGGTTGTTAATAAACTTTTAAACTTTTCTATTGAGGTTAGGTGAACTTTCAATAAAATCGATTCGTCGCTCTCATACTCATACGGAAAAATTCCCTTCTGATTCAGATAAAACTCTCAATCATGAAAAATATGTCCCCATTATCCTGAGTTCATATGATTTCAGTATCACGCACACTTTTCGGGCGATCACGCCAAGAAATTTTGTTTTGAATCATCAGTCTTCTGACTGGTTTAGTGCGACCAGCCACGAATTCCTCTTCTGTGCCGCCTTTTTGTAACCGACGTCCTCAATTATTTGCTGCATGTATTCCAGCCTCCGTCATCCTCTATAGTTTTTATTCTCTATAGCTCCCTCTGGTATCATGGAAGTTAGCCCTAGATGTCTCAACGCATGTTCTGTAGCCCTGTCCCTTCACCTTGTCAGTGTTTTCCACATATTTCTTCCCTCTCCGATTCTACGGAGAACATCCTCATTCCTTACCTTATAAGTCCACCTAATTTTCAACGTTCTTCTGTAGCACAACATCTCAAATGCTTTGATTCGCTTCCCTTCTGGTTATCCTACAGTCCGTGTTTACTACCATACAATGCTGTGTTCCAAACGAACATTCTCAGAAATTTCTTCTTCAAATTAAGGCTGATATTTGATACTAGTAGACTTCTCTGAGCCAGGAATGCACTTTTTGCCAGTGCTGGTCTGCGTTTTATGTACTCCTTGCTTCTTCCATCCTGTGCTATTTTGCTGTCTAGATAGCAGAATCTCTTACCTTCATCTACTTCGTCATCACTAATTTAGATGTTGAGTTTCTCGCTGCTCTCATTTATGACACTTCTCATTACTTTAGACTTCTTCGATTTACTCTCAATCCATATTCTGTGTTCATTCCATTCAGCACATCCTGTAATTCTTCTACACTTTCTCTGATGATAGCTATGTCATTAATGAATCTTATCACTGATATCTTTTCACCCTGAATTTTAATCCCACTCTTGAAACTTTATTTTATTTCCGTCAATGTTTCTTCGATGTGTAGACTGAACGGTAGGGGTGAAAGACTACATCCATATCTTACAATCTTTTTAATCCGATCGCTTCGTTCTTGCTCTTCTACTCTTATTATTCCCTGTTCGTTGTTCTATATACTGTATATCACCCATTTTTCGCTATAGTTTATACCTATTATTCACAGAATTTTGAATCTCTTTTACCATTCGACATGGTCGAACGCATTTTCCAGGTCAACAAATCCTAAGAAATTGTCTGGATATTTCTTCAGTCTTGTTTTCATTATCAACCACAGCATCAGAAATGCCTCTCTGGTGCCTTCAGCTTTCCTAAAGCCAAACTGATCGTCATCTAACAGACCCTCTGTTTTTTTACCATTCTTCTGTATATTATTGTTCTCAGCAAATCGGATGTATCAGCTGTTAAGCTGACTGTGTGATAATTCTCGCACTTGTTGCATCTAGCAATCTTGGAAATGTCTGGCTGATGTTTTTCGAAATTACACTTTACACACCAACGCGAATAGTCACTTTGTTGCAACTTTCCTAAATGATTTTATAAATTCCGATGGAATTTTATCCATCCCTACTGCGATCTTCTAGACCGCTTTCAAATCCTGATTCTACCTGTTATACTGAATCCCCTACCTCTTCCCTATCGAGTCCAGTTTTTTTCTTTTATCATGTCATCAGACATACACTATGTGATAAAAAGTATCCGAACACCTGGCTGAAAATGACTTACAAGTTCGTGGCGCCCTCCATCGGTAATGCTGGAATTCAATATGGTGTTGGCCCACCTTTAGCCTTGATGACAGCTTCCACTCTCGCAGGCATACGTTCAGTCACGTGCTGGAAGGTTTCTTGGGGAATGGTGGTCCATTCTTCATGGAGTGCTGCACTGAGGAGAAGTATCGACGTCGGTCGGTGAGGCATGGCAAGAAGACGGCGTTTCAAAACGTCCCAAAAAGGTGTCCTATAGAATTCAGGTCAGGTCTCTGTGCAGGCCAGCCCATTACAGGGATGTTATTGTCGTGTAACCACTCAGCCACAGGCCGTGCATTATGAACAGGTGCTGGACCGTGTAGAAAGATGCAACCGCCATCCCCGAAATCCTCTTCAACAGTGGGAAGCAAGAAGGTGCTTACAACATCAATGTAGGCCTGCGCTATGCTAGTGCCACACAAAACAAGGGGTGCAAGCTCCCTCCATGAAAAACACCGCCTCGGAATTTTACCGTTGGCACTACACACGCTGGCAGATAACGTTCACCGGGCATTCGCCATACCCACCCCCTGCCATCGGAACGCCACATTATGTACCGTGATTTGTCACTCTACACAACGTTTTTCCACTGTTCAGTCGTCCAATGATTACACTCCTTACACCAATCGAGGCCTCGTTTGGCATTTACCGGCGTGATGTGTGGCTTATTAGCAGCCGCTCGAGCATGAAATCCAAGATTTCTCACCTCCCGCCTGTCATAATAGTTGCAGTGGATCCTGGTGCAGTTTGGAATTCCTGTGTGATGGTCTGGATATATGTCTGTCTATTACACATTACGATCCTCTACAGCTGTCGGCGGTCTTTGTCAGTCAACAGACGAGGTCGGCCTGTACGCTTTTGTGCTGTACGTGTCCCTTCACATTTCCATTTCACTATCACATCGGAAACAGTGGACCTAGGGATGTTTAGGAGTTGTTCCCAGTACCTCACTCCTTGTCCTGCCTTCCTCTTCATAACGATTCCTATCCCCGTTATACCATTTTCTGCTGCTGTACATTCTACTCTGTACTCATCCATACTTCTTTCCATTTCACTTCGCTGAGGCCCAATACATCTAGAGTGAGCCTTAGACTTTATCTTTTCAGATTTATAGCTCCCCTACGACTTTCAGACTACTGGCATTTCACGCCCCGACTCGTAGAACGTTATCCCTTTTCTTCGTGATTCAATGTTTTTCTCGTGGTCACCTCCCCCTTGGCAATTTCCTCCAGGAGATGCGAATGAGGGATTAGTCTGGAATCTTTTGCCAATGGAGAGACTATCATGTCTTTTTCATTTACAGGACATATGTCCTGTGGATTCACATTATGTGTCCTTAATATATCGGTTGCGATTGCCGTCTCCATTCTCAAGCCGTTGATCAATGCTGATTCTTCGTCCTTTTAGTGGCAGTTTACCATCCCAAGGGCAAGAGTGTGTGCCCTGAATCGCAGTCCGCTCCTCCGCCGTCTTTGACAAGGCCGGACGTCTTCGGCCACCATTGCTGACAATTTTTATTCGAAATTTAGGCATTGGCGGAGTTCTAACCTGGGGCCGAGGACGTTTTGATTGCTAATCGAAGACACTACCCCTAGAATATGAGGGGAAGTGTACAGTATGATTTGTAGATAACATTACAGCTACTGTACCTCGGGTCGCACTTTTAAATTAACAATGGCCTTTGTGTTTAGTTACGCTTTCCTGGGATGATTTTCGGCAATTATAGCAGACATCTGTCGAGAGAAATGCTTGTTCTTCTTTTATTTGCAATAGAAAGTAATTCACTATCTCAAGGACTCCATATGGTTGTTCAGTGAACCAGTCCATGCATTCACTGCCTCTCATCACAGCAGCAATGTATGTGAAAGGTAATGTGGAATGGTTTATGCAAATGTACCTGATGGGAATACGAAACGGAGTCACTACTACGACTGCAAATAGCAACTAGTTCTAACACGAATACCTTATTAGCATAAATTACAAATTGCAGCTTAAATTTGTGCTGAACTTGGTAAATTCAATAAACATGTTGTTGCCACTGGGCATGACGCTGTTGACTGGTTTAAACTGCCATCAGTATTCTTAATGTGCATTTAACTTTTCTTTCGAAAAAATAACGCTGACAACGTTCACTTACTACAGTTGAATGGGGACACACAATAATGTTAGTAGGTGGTAGCAACGACATTTTTTTGTGCAATAGAGATGGCATGTATCTGTATTAGCAAAATGCAACATCAATAGAATAACATGCTTCTCACGACGGTAGTTTGTGATACGTAGTGGTACAAACCGAAATTCTTTCTCATCTGTGACTATCCATTGATAATTAAAATATTGAAAGCCACAGAAGTTTACATTTTTGAAAATGTTAACATGTTTCAGCTCGGTAGGAAACGATGTATTGGCAAAATTTAATATGTTTGCGTAAGACTATTACTTAGACTCACACTGTGCATTCTGATTTACAGGATATAAAAAAAGTTTATCACTGAATGTCTATCTACCATCGCTGCTAGAAGAGGAGCAAGTTCTTCCACAAGGTCTTTGTCGAAACTCGCTATCAAGTTGCTCTATGACGATGATATTGACTGCAGGACAGTATCGTCGATGTAAGTGCCTAACGACAAGGAGACAGTCTTGAACATAATTTCCAATAGATGTAAAGGATGGCAGCTCGTTTTAGACGTGGATCAACGCAATTCGGCTAGTTTAAAGGAATAGTTAACCGATCCATGTTTGAGAAGCATCTTCGCTAACTCGAAGAGCTCTCCCGAAGATTGATGAGTACAGAAACAAAAGTGTGCTCGTTAGATAAGGGAGCGCAGGAGCCAGAGAGTGTGGAGGGTGCGGTGTCAGCCTTCCGGCACAGCTCTGTGACGGCCGCTTCGTCATGTTAGCGGCGGCTGGGCGTGCATTATCGCATTGCAGCTGCTCTTGATCTTCTCGGTCAGCTGCCATAAATTGTGGTCACGACGCCTCTCAGTTGCTGGCAGTGAACACCAGCAGTTATGGTTAAATGCCTGGGAAGTGATTCATAGCACATTGTACGATATTTATATCTTGTGACGCATTGGCCCCACGTGTGAATGGTAGAAATTATAGTGCATGCGATTCTACGTTTGCTTTGAAATCCCTCTCCTGTTACTGAAGGCTTTCCCTTTCAGTTTAGCCACATTCTTGTAAAAGACTTTCTTATGAAAATAAACCCAAGAAACTAATAGGAAAGCATCTATAAAAATTTTCCCATTGCATCGCGGCAGTTTGTTACAGCAACCCGTTTAAGTGTGTTTCGGAACAAAAACATTCTAGGTTGCGAAATTACTTAACGTCGATGACACGTTGCACCCTTTTGGGGCACCATCAGATCGTCTACAAAAACAACAAAACCAGTCAATTATAAGCAAGTGGTCCAACCTCGCACGACTACGCAGACAACGTGGACTAAAAGTAATAGAAACTTACGTAAAAGTAGTTTGATACGTCACCCTTCAGTTATAAAACCACTTATAATATAAAACAGATACCGAGGTAACCGGGTATACACCCCTTCATGAAACATCTAAACCGTGGACCGGACCTAGTGAAACGAGGAGACAGCCAGAATAACACAAAGAAAGTAGAAATACACTACTGGCCCTTAAAATTGCTACACCACAAAGATAACTGGCTACAGACGCGAAATTTAACCGACAGATAGAAGATGCTGTGATATGCAAATGATTAGCTTTTCAGAGCATTCACACAAGGTTGGCGCCGGTGGCGACACCTACAACGTGCTGACATGAGGAATGTTTCCAACCGATTTCTCATACACAAACAGCAGTTGACCGGCGTTGCCTAGTGAAACGTTGTTGTGATGCCTCGTGTAAGGCGGAGAAATGCGAAACTGCTGTTCGCGTTAGTCGAGATCCAATGACTGTTAGCAGAATATGGAATCGGTGGGTTCAGGAAGGTAATACGGAACGCCGTGCTGGATCTCCATGGCCTCGTATCACTAGCAGTCGAGATGACAGGCATCTTATCCGCATGTCTGTAACGGATCGTGCAGCCACGTCTCGATCCCTGAGTCAACAGATGGGGACATTTGTAAGACAACAGCCATCTGCACGAACAGTTCAACGACGTTTGCAGCAGCATGGACTATCAGCTCGGAGACCATGGCTGCGGTTACCCTTGACGCTGCATCACAGACAGGAGCGCCTGCGATGGTGTACTCAACGACGAACCTGGGTGCACGAATGGCAAAACGTCATTTTTTCGGATGAATCCAGGTTATGTGAACAGCATCATGATGGTCGTATCCGTGTTTGGCGACATCGGGGTGAACGCACATTGGAAGCGAGTATTCTTCATCGTTATACTGGCGTATCACCCGGTGTGATGGTATGGGGTGCCATGTGACACGTCTCGGTCGCCTCTTGTTCGCATTGACGACACGTTGAAAGGTGGACGTTACATTTCAGATGTGTTACGACCCGTGGCTCTACCCTTCATGCGAAACCCTACATTTCAGCAGGATAATGCACTACCGCATGTTGTAGGTCCTGCACGGGCCTTTCTGGATACAGAAAATGTTCGACTGCTGCCCTGGCCAGTACATTCTCCAGATCTTTCACCGATTGAAAACGTCTGGTCAATGGTGGACGAGCAACTGGCTCGTCACAATGCGCCAGTCACTACTTTTGATGAACTGTGGTATCGTGTTGAAACTGCATGGGCAGCTATACCTGTACACGCCATCCAAGCCCTGTTTGACTCAATGCGCAGACGTATCTAGGACATTATTAGGGCCAGAGGTGGTTGTTCTGGGTACTGATTTCTCAGGATCTATGCACCCAAATTACGTGAAAATGTTATCATATGTCAGTTCTAGTATTATATACCTGTCTATTGAATACCCGTTTATCATCTGCATTTCTTCTTGGTGTAGCAATTTTAATGGCCGGTAGTGTATGTGGCGGAAAAATTCTCTTCATTTATCATTGTAACACTGAGCACACCAGCCGGCTCTGCCGTGGCAGTGTAAGACATGGCCAGGCTTACAAGACCGTGGTACGAGCCGCACATGGCACAAAGTCTGTATTGGTGCGCATATGAACATTACTATGACAATTTGAGATAAAGGTGGCGCGTAAGGGCGAAAAGCGCCGTTGACATTACATAATTTCTCAACCGAGACTATTTTTTTCTGTAAAGCATTTACGTTAGACTTTAGGGAGATACAGCCTTTTCAGAAGGCTGTTGGCTGTTAAAGAAGGACATATTCTTTTCTTTCTAGCTTCTTGGTGCCTTTTGTTTTTAGAACCCTATGTACGTTTCCCGCAACACATTTTACCAAAAATAGCTTAGGGAGATGCACTGCCATATTCAGTCACCCATACGTAATTTATTCATTATTCTGTGTGTTAACACAATTCTTCTATGTTTGATTTTTTGGTTGGTGTACCAATTAGCTGACTTTGCCGAAGTGTTGTCGTCTATGATTAGATACATTTAAATTTATGACAAAAAAGTGAAGCATCCAGAATATGAATAGAAAACAACAAGAAACTTTACGGGTAGGGATGATGTGTGATATTATATCAGAGATTAGAAAAGTAAATGAAATTTACAATGAACTTGGCAGTATGACCGCACTTGACGGTACGAGGCTGCATCCCTTCTCGCCTGTCTGTATGCACTGATTTGGTCCCAAAGGGCTGTCATAAGGCTATTGTATCCTCTTCTAAGGAAAAATGGCCCACAACTTTTGTAACTGGTCCTTGACGTCTGGGATGCAGTGTAACGGGAGCTGACATCCGAGCTGGTGCCACTCATGTTCGATCAGAGACAGATCTGTTAATCTTGCTGACTGCAGGACTCCCTCAACAACACAGACGGTTCATGGAGAGACATAGCATATGTAGAAGAGCATAGGCCTGTTGAAAAATACACTATGTGATCAAAAGTATTCGGACACCTGGCTGAAAATGACTTACAAGTTCGTGGCAAACTCCATCGCTAATGCTGGAATTCAGTATGGTGTTGGCCCACCCTTAGCCTTGATGACAGCTTGCACTCTCGCAGGCATATGTACAGTCAGGTGCTGGAAGGCTTCTTGGGGAATGGCAGCCTATTCATCACGGAGTGCTGCACTGAGGAGAAGTATCGACGTCGGTCGGTGAATCCTGGAAAGAAGTCGGCGTTCCAAAACATCCCAAAGGTATTGTATAGGATTCAGGTCAGGACTTCGTGCAGGCCAATGAATTACAGGGATGTTATTGTCGTGTAACCACTCAGCCACAGGCCGTGCATTATGAACAGGTGATGGACCGTGTTGAAAGATGCAATCGCCATTCCCGAATTGCTCTTCAACAGTGGAAAGCAAGAAGGTGCTTAAAACATCAACGTAGTCCTGTGCTGTGATAGTGCCATGCAAAACAACAAGGAGTGTAGGCCCCCTCCATGAAAAGCACGACCACACCATAACACCACCGTCTCCGAATTTTACTCTTGGCACTACACACGCTGGCAGATGACGTTCACCGGGCACTCGCCATACTCACACCCTGCTATCGGATCGCCACATTGTGTACTATGGTTCGTCACTACACACAGCGTTTTTCCACTGTTCAGTCGTCCAATGTTCACGCTCTTTACACCAAGCGAGGCGTCGTTTGGCATTTACATGCGTGATGTGTGGCTAACGAGCAGTCGCTCGAGCATGAAATCCAAGTTTTCTCACCACCCGACTAACTGTCATAGTACTTGCAGTTGATCCTGATGCAGTCTGGAATTCCTTTTTGATGGTCTGGATAGATGTCTGCCTATTACACCTTACGACCCTCTTCAACTGTCGGCGGTGTCTGTCCGTCAACAGTCGAGGTCGGCCTGGGCGCTTTTGTGCTGTACGTGTCCCTTCACGTTCCCACTTCACTGTCACATCGGAAACAGTGGATCTATGGATGTTTAGGAGCGTGAAAATTTCGCGTACAGACGTATGACAAGTAACATCCAATCACCTGACCACGTTTGAAATCCTCGAGTTCCGCGGAGCACCCTATTCTGCTCCTTCACGATGTCTAATGACTACTGAGGTCGCTGATATGGAGTACCTAGCAGTAGGTGGCAGCACAATGCACCTAATATGAAAAACGTGTGTTTTTGGGGGTGTCCAGATACTTTTGATCACGTTGTGTATATCGAGAAAGTACACTAGCGCGATGTCGCTTTCATGGAGTGAAAGACTGAAAGAACAGTAATAAATTGGTTTGAAAAGTAGTGAGGAAGACAGCTACCGCGAGCGCAAGACCACCACAGCTAGGGAAATGGGTGGTGGCTCAACCATAACCTGCATGGCAAGGGAGAAATCTGATACAACTTATAAGGAGCGTCCGAAAAGAAAAGAGCCGGTGGCATGATTACAGAAACCAGGACCTGTATGTTAGAAAGATTGACCCTGGCTGTTGAGACACTTATCCCACTGTCACACAAGGTGGCGAAGGGCTGTCTCATAAAACTCCCGGGGCTGCGATGTTTACCAGCTCTGCACGTACAGCTGGACGACGTCTTCCGAGGTGAATCGTTTGCCCCTCAAAGCCTTTTTAAGGGGACAAAGATGGCGTAGTCACACGGAGAGAGGTCCGGACTGTATGCAGGGTGGCCAAGAACCTGCCATTTGAATTTCTGTAAGAGTGCCGCGACTGTGTTGGCTGTATGATGCTTTGCATTGTCGTGGAGCAGAATGACCCCACGACTGAGATTGCCTGGTCGTTTTGATTTGATCGCTAGATGAAGGGTGCTCAAGGTTTGCATTCACTGTTGTCCCGTGCTTTAGGAAGTGAATGAGAAGCGGGCCATCTTGGTCAAAGAAAAACGTCAGCTTAACCTTTCCTGCACTTTTGTGGACGACGACGTCCAGCTGTACGTGCGGAAACGGTTAACATCGCAGCCCCGCGAATGTTATGAGACAGCCAGCCATTCACCGCCTTGTGTCACAATGGGACAAGTGTCTCAACAGCCAGGGTCAATACTTCTAACACACAGGTACTGGTTTTTGTAATTATGCCTCCGGCTCGTTTCTTTTTAAACGCTCTTTATACAAACTTAAAAGCTCGGCTTCAGATGTTACTCAGTAATTAATTATTATAAAATGTATGTATGGTTCATTTAATATTACTTTTGAAGCCGTTCATTTATTCGGTATTTATCAGGTTTCTTATTGAAGTAAATATACGGAAGGATGAATGTTGTTTGTTCAATACGATTTGAATCAGGAGTTACAGCAACAGTAACTGAATAATGCTTCTCATTTTCTCTCTCTTCCAAGATAGCACCACTGACATTTTGAGAATCATTTGACAGATAATTTACACGTAAACGCTTTCCAGTCTCTTGTAGGTCGCTGACCTTGCTAATGTATTGGTTAGTAGCAGACGCAAGAGTTCTAATATTCAGGGGAAATTTCCATTATTTGGATCTGTAATTTTCTGAACTGAACCTCTGAACGCCAAGCCTCTTTGATCAAGAAATAATAGTGCATCAAGTAACATGAGAGCTCGAATGCAAGTTGGCTGTTCCACGGACGAACAATAGAACATTACCTCTTCACTTCCGAGCATCAGTATGGCCAATGTACCTCTTTCATGTCATTTCATTTCTTCACTTTTGCGGCTATTCCAGGACAAATTTTTACAAATAGAAATATTTTGTTGTGTGTTTACACTCGAATGCAAACTATTTTCTGTATACTCGTTTTTCGTTTAAGTCACTCTGTGATTGAATCAGAAATGCCTCATTTCTGAATGTTGTTGGCGGAATTACGAAATTATAACCACGTTTCACATCTGCTGACGTGTACATTTGTTGGGGAAATGTTTTGACAGAACTTTAACTACATTTAAAGCGCACAATATCTAAAGAAAATATAGTGCATTGAAGATTAAACATGAAATAGAATTTTATGCAGCTGGGCAGTATGTCTCATGAACTAAATAACTGAAGTGGAAAGAATCTGGGCTATATTGATGCTGAGGTAAGGTTCTTTTATTTATTATAGGATACAATATTGTTTTACAATAGTAGCCTGACATTTGCCAATGAACATTTGAGAGACTTGGTTCCCCTATAAGGTTTGGGTCTTAGGGAATGTGGATTCTCCCCTACCCCTCCCCCCCTGCCCTTGCCTCTCTCGCCTCTCTCGTCGACCTGACCAGAAGGATAGCATGCGACGACATATCGCTCTGACTATACCGGGTATGTTGCGAGCAACTGTCGACTATGCCTCGTCAAGGATGCGGCATGTTGTTGAGCCGGGAAACTATACTGAACTCATGTTGTAACCCGTGACCATTTCGTAATAAATGTGCCAGAACCATTTTTATGTGCTTGATCGTTCTTCCCCTTTTCCTTGTCCACACCACATTCTGATTGCTTACAGCGACATATTTTCATCTGGTGGTAGAAAGTGGAATTATTGTTTCTTCTGCATACTCCGTGAGTGCACCGATTAAAGAACATGCCTACGACGTTGCAGGATCCTGCAATGTATGCAGCCCGGATTGCAGCACTCGGAAGACGGTCAGTTTATTTATAACATACCGGTATCAACGTTTCGTACGTTGTAATCAAGTGTGGTGAGACTGCAGAATAGCTAATACATTAAAACCAACATCTTAACGTTTCTCTCTGTTTTACTAATCCATTCTAGAAACTATTTAGACTGATTTGGGAGGGGGATTATTTATGGAGCATATACGACAATACGATGTCATGTTACGTTATGTTAACCGGGGACGTAGAAACGACGGAGACGCTCCGTCCCCGCCGCAGCCCCAGTGGTCCACAACCCCACGACGACTACCCCAGTCCACTTCGCCCCTCCGCCGCCCCACACCCAACCCAGGGTTATTGTGCGGTTCGGCCCCCGGTGGACCCTCCAGGGAACGTCTCTCACCAGACGAGTGTAGCCCCTATGTCTGGGTGGTAGAGTAATGGTGGTGTACGCGTACGTGGAGAACTTGTTTGCGCAGCAATTGCCGACATAGTGTAGTTGAGGCGGAATAAGGGGAGTCAGTCCGCATTTGCCGAGGCAGATAGAAAACCGCCTAAAAACCATCCACAGACTGGCCGGCTCACCGGACCTCGACACAAATCCGCCGGGCGGATTCGTGCTGGAGACCGGCGTTCCTTCCCATCCTGAAAGCCGTGAGTTAGACCACACGGCCAACCGGACGGGCTGTACGATATCATAATCCGTAGCAACCACGAAACAGATTCAGATCGATGACTGATACGACACAGTTCAAAGCTTATGCACATCAAGGTACAGACATGAAAATGTTTAGTGACCCACCGATTTAGGTCCGCTTCACGTTCATCCACGAGCAAAAATCTAGCACACAATTGACAGTTCACTCAATATTAATCAAATTTCTCTGAAATTCACACATATTAATCTAAATTATTCATCAGAGTCCTTGCACACGAAAATCAACACAGCAGCCACCTTGTCACGTCAACAGTCAGCGCCTCTTACTCGTCACCGGCCTACCACTCAATTGTTGAGTCTCGTTAGTCGACAACGGGTTCTATTATGGCAAGAGTACATACGGGTACATTTAAACATTATTGTTCGTGTAATATGTGAACGTCTTGACATTTATTGCTACCCATATTGAATTAAAAAAAATAATGAAAGGAAAAAAAATATTTACATAGGCAGTCTAGAGCTATGCAATTACATTCTTCTTTGATGTGGTGTGATTTGACTCATAATATGGGCACTGATTTTGCAATGATTCTGTTTGGACATACATTATCTGTCAGGCAAGAACATTATAATTACACAGGCTCTGTTAACCGACGTCAAGGAATTAAAGATGAATGAGTCGAATGGGAGAAATATTTCAGGAAGAAGTCAAAGAATATTAGGAACGAACAAAACGGAGATCCAGTTTTGAAAACCATGAGAGAACAATATGACGGTGAAAACGAAGAAAAAAATTTGGGCATACCACATGTCTTGATGGAGTTTGGAAGATTACGTCGTGCATAATGTCGGAGGAGATATGAAATGTGATCAGAAAAATTTCCAGGCTTTAAGAGAGTCATAAACAGCTTAAATAACGAAAGTACGGGTTTGCGAAACTCAGTTCACTCTAATTATTTTTTCATAATGTGGGGCCACAGTCATAATATATTTCTTTAAAGTCAGTACCGTCATTAGACTGCTGTTTATTTGCAGCGTTACGTTTACACGATCATGATTTCGGCTTCAAAGTGCCATTATCAAATGTTTTAAGTGTTATACAGTGCCTAAGATGGCATACTGTCGTAATTGTGTATTTTAAATACGACAGTATGCCGTCTTAGGCACTGTATAACACTTAAAACACTTGATAATGGCACATTGAAGCCGAAATCATGATCGTGTAAAAGTAACACTGCAAATAAACAACAGTCTAATGGCGGTACTGACTTTAAATAAATCAGTTCAATTTGTTCATCCATAATATTCAGAGCACGGTAGACAATGGTCCCCAGGTTGACTGCATACTCATTGTCTTCAGAAGCGTATTTGGTACAGTTACTCACTATCATTTAGAGAACAAAATACGAGCTTACTAAGTATCGTAAAGGGCCTGTGATGGGATGCAGGACTTACTTGCAACTAGAACGTGTCGTTCTCGACGGAACAGAACCAACAAATGTTCAGGGAATTTCTGGGCATCCCAAGGAAATGTGATAGGGCCGCTCACAATATATAACGATTATCTAATGGATAACGACGTTAACTTCGCGAGTTTATCCAAGGACGACAGTGCCGTCTGTAGGAAGCTCGCAGCGCCAGAAGACTTATGAAATGCAGGACGACTGCTGGTACAGGGACTGGTAGTTGAACCTGAAAGAAAATACATTTAATGTCTTGTGCACAAAAACACGGTCAGGAATTCATTACTGTTTGATTATACTATTGGCAACAAATGAATGGATATAGTAACTACCGCTAAAAGGGATATATTGTAATTAAGACAATACATGCTCATCTGAAGCGGGTTTCCTTTGCCCACGTTCATATTTCAACGAGAGCGGGGGGATATTGTTTATTTCATTTCTTTTTGTTGTCATCCACTACTTGTGCAATGGTAGTGTGAACCAATTTATAATCTCTCTTATTAGACGCAAATAGGGTTAACGAACACACAACCAACAAATGGGTTTTGCTACGATCACTTGATAATCTGCTTAAGAATCTAATCTCGTACTCTACTTATGAAACAATTAAGAAATTTAAATGTTCTTCCTTGCAGCGATAATTTAATGAGAAGCATAAAGAGAGGTGGCATGAGCATACTGCGAGGTTAAACAGAATACTGTGCGTGAGTCGAGTGGATACTTGTTACCACCAACATACAATAGCGTCTTTCCAAAACGCTACAATTATTCCACAAAGAAAACATTTATTAAAACCAACCCATTAACACACATGGGGGCTGTGACTAGCTATCTTTCATCTATGTATCAGCGGGAACGACTCACAGGAGGGTTAGGGTACAGACCCTGGGATTTTCAAGGAACTGAATAATTCTGCGTCATAATTCATTAATCATACACGCAGGAAAAATTGCGGTAATTTCTATCCAGATACATCACCGTAAGGAAGCTATAAAGTAAAAGATAGACTCACAGCGTCTCCCAGAAAAACTGTTAAATTCAATAAATTCTCACCCATTAAAATTTCCCCATGCGTAGAGGGCTTCATCTTATTCCTAATTACTTGCACTGTTGAGGGCAGTTATTTCCCATTAACAGTACACTGATTTGGTTTCACATGGTTACCCAGACAAAAGGATGCTCAAAGAACAGAAAATAATTAACGTCCAATAATGGCTAACAGGCAGAAACTCACAACACGTGTAACGGCTCATTCTAATTACAATCCTCTCTATTTCTGAATGTTTTTAAACTCTGTTGCTACTGTATGGATTAAACTGGGCGTGTGTACATGTTCACATAGAGGGTCGGTTCAATCCACCAAAGAGATAACCATGGAACAATGATTATGTCGACATAAAACACACGCAAACGTTATAGGAAAATCGCTGAAGGCGAGAGATTTAATTAACACTTCGTGAACTCCTCGAACTTACATAGCACAAGAAAAAAAGCAGTAGGTAGCCTACTATAACTCATGGACCACAATGCTAATTGTAACTAGAAAATTACGACAAAATCTATTACTCCATCGATTTTAAACTAGGTGAAATAATGTGCACTCGTTAGCAAACTCGAAGGCAACAGTTGTAAGCTAAGCAATGGATATATTGAAGGCACACAGTCAGATCTTTATCAAAGGCAAAGCACAGTTACAAATTCACGCATTATACCTGGATTTTACTGACGCATTTTCGAAAGTTGGGCCAAATTATTCCCTATCGCAAAATTGGAATATACGTACTTGTTCGCTAACCGTATGTACCAATTAAGCCGCACAAAAATTGCTACACCCAAATTGCTACACCAAGAGGAAATGCAGATGATAAACGGGTATTCATTGGACAAATATATTATACTAGAACTGCCACGTGATTACGTTTTCACGCGGTTTGGGTGCATAGATCCTGAGAAATCAGTACAGAACAACCACCTCTGGCCGTAATAACGGCCTTCATACGCCCGGACATTGAGTCAAACAGAGCTTGGATGGCGTGTACAGGTACACCTGCCAATGCAGCTTCAACACGATACCACAGTTCATCAAGAGTAGCGACTGGCGTATTGGGACGAGCCAGTTGCTCGGCCACCATTGACCAGACGTATTCGATTGGTGAGAGATCTGGAGAATGTACTGGCCAGGGCAGCAGTCGAACATTTTCTGTATCCAGAAAGGCCCGTACAGGACCTGCAACATGCGGTCGTGCATTATCCTGCTGAAATGTAGGGTTTCGCTGGGATCGAATGTAGGGTAGAGCCACGGGTCGTAACACATCTGAAATGTAACGTCCACTGTTCAAAGTGACGTCAATGCCAACAGGAGATGACCGAGACGTGTAACCAATGGCACCCTATAGCACCACGCCGAGTGATACGCCAGTACGGCGATGACGAATACACGATTCCAATGTGCGTTCACTGCAATGTCACCAAACACGGATACGACCATCATGATGCTGTACACATAGCCTGGATTCATCCGAAAAAATGACGTTTTGCCATTCGTGCACCCAGGTTAGTCGTTGAGTACACCATCGCAGGCCCTCCTGTCTGTGATGCAGCGTCAAGGGTATCCGTAGCCATTGTCTCCGAGCTGATGGTCCATGCTGGTGCAAACGTCGTCGAACTGTTCGTGCAGATGGTTATTGTCTTGCAAACGTCCCCATCTGTCGACTCAGGGATCGAGACGTGGCTGCACTATCCGTTACAGCCATGCGGATAAGATGCCTGTCATCTCGACTGCTAGTGATACGAGGCCGTTGGGATCCAGCACGGTGTTGCGTATTACCCTCCTGAACCCTCCGATTCGATATTTTGCTAACAGTCAATGGATCTCGACTAACGCGAGTAGCAGTGTCGCGATACGATAAACCACAATCGCCACTTTATCAAAGTCGGAAACGTGATGGTACGGATTTCTCCTCCTTACACGAGGCATCACAACAACATTTCACCAGGCAACGTCGGTCAACTGCTGTTTGTGTATGAGAAATCGGTTGGAAACTTTCCTCATGTCAGCACGCTGTAGGTGTCGCCACCGTCGCCAACCTTGTGTGAATGCTCTGAAAAGCAAATCATTTGCATATCACAGCATCTTCTTCCTGTCGGTTAAATTTTCCGTCTGTAGCACGTCATCTTCGTGGTGTAGCAATTTTAATGGCCAGTAGTGTACATACGTGCAGGGTAAAAGCGTACAATACTTTTGACGAATATCCTGTCCTGTATGGTGCGGCATTATGGGAGGAAGGATAATTGGCCCCCATTTTATCGATGGCAATCTAAATGGTCTAATGTATGCTGATTTCCTACGTAATGTTCTACCGATGTTACTACAAGATGTTTCACTGCATGACAGAATGGCGAAATACTTCCAACGTGATGGATGTCCGGCTCATAGTTCGCGTGCGGTTGAAGCGCTATTGAGTAGCATATTTTATGACAGGTGGATTGGTCGTCGAAGCACCATACCATGGCCCGCACGTTCACCGGATCTGACGTCCCCGGATTTCTTTCTGTGGTGAAAGTTGATGGATATTTACCATCGTGATCCACCGACAACGCCTGACAACATGCATCAGCGCATTGTCAATGCATGTGCAAACATCACGGAAGGCGAACTACTCCCTGTTGAGAGGAATGTCGTTACACGTGTTGCCAAATGCATTGAGGTTGACGGACATAATTTTGAGCATTTATTGCATTAATGTGGTATTTAGCGGTAATCACGCTGTAACAGCATGCGTTCTTAGAAATTATAAGTTCACAAACGTACATGTATCACATTGGAACAACCGAAATAAAATGTTCAAACGTACCTACGTTCTGTATTTTAATTTTGAGCCATATGTTTGTGACTATTACAGCGCCATCTATCACAAAGCGGAAAAAGTGGTCCAACTCAAACATTCATATTTCTTTACGTACTACACGCACATGTAATAAAAAATGGAGGTTCCTACTTTAAAAAAAAAACGCAGTTGATATCCGTTTGACCTATGGCAGCGCCATCTAGCGGGCCAGCCATAGCGCCATCTGGTTTCCCCCTTCAAGCCAGACAAGTTTCGTTCTTTGTAGTTTTATTGTTTGACGCTTATTTCGTGAGATATTTGGCCCAGTCGCGATCAATGGACCACCCTGTGTGTGGAAGGATATCAACACAGTTTTCAACATTGCATACTACGTTCGTTAGAGGAACAGTTCTGAGACAATGCTTGTATCGGCGTGGCAACACGTCCTGTCGTAATGCAGCAGCTGTGCGGCAAGGGTTTGTATACAGTAAAATTCCTTAAATTTAGGGACTGTAACATTATGTGATTGCCTTATCATTTTAAATCATTCACTAATCGAGCAGTCACTCGGCAACAGCTACAGTTAGCAAATAATGTTGTGAGAATGTAAAAGATGAACGACCTGTGACGTAACGTGTTTATTGTCGAAGCGCCGTCAGAGATGCACTGAGTTACTGACTTTGAAAACCGCGGCGCGAAAAATGGAGAGAAGAAGAACACTTTTACACATTCTTTTGATGTACGAGATATTCTCGATGAACAGTTACTCAGTTACTCATTTTGCTCTTGTCTCTTGTAACTTGTGCCGGACTCTCATGTCTTGCCGCCGTATTATTATTGTTAAAAATAATATTATTTTAGTGTAAAGTAAAAGTGCAATACTAAAAGTGCAATACTGCATAGCAGTAGATTTATTGTGCGACGTGTATGTGAAAACGTCAAAGGAATTATTTTCATTACGAGAAGAGAAGTGCCAGTCAAGACGGCATCCATGTTAAATCCTTGGTTGCAGTGTAAGTTCATCTATTAATTGCCATTAATTCAGAGTTAAATGGAACTACTGTATGGACTATTTACTTATTATAGAATCTATGTCTCACTCTTTCATGAAGTTATGTAATTTTCTTTATGTTTCTGCCAAATAGAGAGTTCACAGTCACGATTTCTTTCGTCAAGATCGGACGGAAGTTGCATGCGGCGAAATATTTTCTCCGCGCCATATTCTACTGGTAAATGCATGATAAACTACGGTCCCTTAGGAAATTCATGTTGAGTTATCCAAAAATAACTACATTTTGAATAGGCGTTTACTCTCCTCTGCAATGCAACTTCCGACTGATCAGACGATCCAACAAGAGACAGCCGCACACGGTCGGCGTTCGCAAATATATTTCCACCGCTGATTATAGCTATATGTTACAGCACAAAAGTAAACATATTGTTATAATTAGCGACTACGAACGGGGACATTTATAACTGTATGTTTATTTATACACATTACGTAAACATATCGTTATAGGACCTTCCCAGAGTTCTGATCTGAACCCAATAGATCACTTCTGGTACCAATTAGAACCTCGACTTCACTCCAGGTTTTAACGTCAAACATCACTAACTTCTTTGAAAGAATGAGCTGCCATTCCCTTACAAATATTCAGACGTCTCATTGAAACAACCCCTAGTAGAGATCAAGCCGTCATTAGGGTGAAGGGTGGACTGACCACATATTGATGTTTCGGATAATTGTGGTCAGATAGTTTATTGATGCGTTCAACATCACAGCGAGTAGTCACAGACATGGTCTATGGATCACGCAAATGTCTGAAAAGAACATAAAACATAAATCCAAATGAAACACTATTGTTCAGAAAGGAAAGACATGCAGTCGAACGTCTCCGAGTGACGCAGAAGACGTGTGGGGAGATGAACGCAGCCAGCCGGCCTGCCGTCCTGGGGGATTAAGAACAGCGCGAGCGGCAGAACCAGGACAGGCCACTCCCCCGAGGGTCGTTCGGGGCAGAGCAGGGCGAGGCGAGCTGGCGGGGGAGGAAGAATGACGCCGGCGGAAACTTCCGCCTCTCAGGCTCTGCCCTCTCCGCACTCCATAGTCCTGGTATTAAAGTAGACGACTTTTGCTCATCTCGCGGGAGGGAGCAAATGCACACATTCTGTTACGGCGCCTACTGCTCCTTCATGTATTTGCTAAAGAAGGGCGGGCAGCTTCGTATGGAAAGGAGCAGCTTACGAGTCAATCCAATTTAAAACCGTGGAAAACGTCCTTTTCCTTACAAGCCAGTTCACTTTTATTAAATGTCTCACAAGTCTTCTGCTTCTATGATGCCTCTCTCCGAGCTAGAATGAAGAACAGATGTCATGCTTTGCTGGAATAGAATTTTCTGCCCTATTTTTCAAAATGTTCAAATGTGTGTGAAATCCTATGGAACTGCCAAGGTCATCAGTCCCTAAGCTTACACACTACTTAACCTAAATTATCCTAAGGATAGACACACATACCCATGCCCGAGAGAGGACTCGAACCTCCGCCGGGACCAGCCGCACAGTCTATGACTGCAGCGACCTAGACCGCTCGGCTAATCCCGCGCGGCCCATTTTTCACTATTGGCCAGCTTGATTATTATGTTATTTTCAACTGATAGTTGATATCTATCAGAATAGGCCAAAAAATAATTCCTCCCTACACACGTCAGCTATTACTAACCTACCCTTAACAGCGGCCTATTAATATAACAAACTCTTCATTATTATTGTACAATACTCATTCACTTACCTCTATCTTGCAATTCCCGTTCATACTGTCTACCAGCTTTCTAATCTCTACACCAATTATCTGTACACCGACTATCGAATTCCAGTTGCCTAGGCGTACGGCCCTACCATTAAAAGCCTTACGGTGTTTCTCGTACAAATGTATGACAGACATCGTAATTCATGTGGATAATCTATAGAAATAACTGTTACATAGTATAACTAAACACAATATAACTCTCATCACAGACAACACATGAACACAGTTTTCTCAACGATCCCCCACAAGGAGGCATACAGTTTAAATTTAGGACTATATTATAAAATCATCTGAAAAACCAAGCAACGAAACTTTGTGACAAGGTATCACACAAAACTAAGAAACCTTAAATCAAAGACAGACATAATATTTTATTTAATCTTCCATTGGTTGCATGTCTTTATTTATTTTTTTGCTCTTTCCCTAAAATTGGATCTATTTCAGTTATACTGAAACCTAATAGAAATTCCAAGAAAATTATGTAAACTGTAAAATGTGACTATTGCAGTTACGCAAAGAATATATAACAAAATCGAAATATAATACTGGAAAGGCCGGAAGGCATGCCCTAAAACAGTCCACTCTTCCCCCTGAGGGAAGAAATGTGAAAAAACGTCTACTTATAAATACACTGCCTGACCAAACAGTGAAGCACACGGAAGACGTGCACGCATGTCAGTGTAACTGTATACACGTACATGTCATAAGCGAATATGTAAATGATTCAGCTGCATTTCGCTGTCGTAGGTACAACGGGCAGAAGACGCGAATGCTCGTTTAGCATACAACTTGAAACGGCATACCTACTGCACCTGCAGTAATCAAAAATGGCTCTGAGCACCATGGGACTTAACAGCTGTGGTCATCAGTCCCCTAGAACTTAAAACTACTTAAAACTAACTAACCTAAGGACATCACACACATCCATGCCCGAGGCAGGATTCGAACCTGCGACCGTAGCAGTCGCGCGGTTCCGGACTGCGCGCCTAGAACCGAACCTGCAGTAATCGCTCCTAGCTATGTGATGATGGATAAATTCCGAAACGTGCCGCATGAGCAACAAATTCATCTCTTCCCTACTGTTTAATTTTTACTGTTGCTACCTAATTGCCGGCCGCTGTGGCCGAGTTGTTCTGGGCGCTTCAGTCTGGAGCCGCGCGACCGCTACGGTCGCATGTTCGAATCGTGCCTCGGGCATGGATGTGTGTGATGTCCTTAGGTTAGTTAGGTTTAAGTAGTTCTGCGTTCTAGGGGACTGATGACCTCAGATGTTAAGTCCTATAGTGCTCAGAGCCATCTAAACCATTATTGCTACCCAGTGAGCCTGAATGCAGAGCTACTGATTATTTTAATAATGGTCGCCTGCCTCCTGCGTGACCTTATATCGCATTTATATGATCGAAATTAAAACATTCTCCAAAATCTTAGAGTTAGTGGGACCGATATCTTGCCAGTACCAAATCAAATAGTTCAAATGGCTCTGAGCACTGTGGAACTTAACATCTAAGGTCATCAGTCCCCTAGAACTTAGAACTAATTAAACATAACTAACGTAAGGACATCACACACATCCATGCCCGAGGCAAGATTCAAACCTGCTACCGTAGCAGTCGCGCGGTTCCAGACTGAAGCGCCTAGAACCGCTCGGCCACACGGCCAGTTTGCCAGTATCAGTGTCCACATTGAACAAAATAGCCAGAAGAGTTGATGATATAATTAGAAATATATACTTACTCGTGTGATGTTTGTATTGGCGTGCCCATGAAGTTGAGGGTGATTTCTGACGTGGTGAAGTTCGCGATATTGATACCGTGATACCGGTGTCGTTGTCGATGGTGGTCCTGCTGGCGACATCGTTGATTACATAAATACAAAGTAATGATATATAAAACCTCTTGTTTTTTCAGTTTATCCAGATACCATCTCCTTAAATTTCCACCTTTTTGCAGTTTCTTCAGTTTTAGTCTGCAGTTCATAACTAATAAATAATTTTGGTTAGAGTCCACATGTGCTCCTGGAAATGTCTTACAATTTAAAACCTTGCTCCGAAATCTCTGTCTTACTATCATATACTCAATCTGAAGCCTTCCGGTGTCTCCAGGTATCTTTCATGTATACAACCTTCTTTCATAATTCTTAAACCAAGTGTTAGCTGTTAGCTGTGATTAATGTATACTCTGTGCAAAATTGTATCAGATGGCTGCCTCGTTCGTTCCTTTCCCCTAGTCCATATTCACCTGCTACGTTTTCCTCGCTTCCTTTTCCTACTATCGAATTCCAGCCCCCCATGATTATCAGAAGACTGATGATCAAAAACAAAAACCTACCTGCCCGACTAAGGGATCTGACTTTACACACTCCGATCCGTAGAGCGCCAGTTTTGTTTCTCCTGATGATAACGACATCCTCCAGGGTAGTCTCCGCCCGGAGATCCAAATAGGGGACTATTTTACCTCTGGAATACATTTCGCAAGAGGATGCCATCGTCATTTAATCATACAGTAGATCTGCACGCCCTCGGGAAAAATTACGACTGTAGTTTCCCCTTGCTTTCAGGCCATCGCCGTACCAGCACAGCAAAGCCGTTTCGGTTGATGTTACAAGGGCATATCAGTCAATCATCCAGACTGTTGCCTCTGCAACTACTGAAAAGGCTGCTGCCCCTCTTCAGGAACCGCACGTTTGTCTGGCCTCTCAATATGTACCCCTCCGTTTGGTTGCACCCACAGTACGGCTATTTGTATCGCTGAAGTACGCAAGCCTCCCCACGAACGGAAAGGTCCATGGTTCATGGCAATGGCAGTACTCCAAAGCAGTTCATTATTTAAGTGAAGTCATCTTTTAGCTTATTTGAGCAGTTCATAAAAAGAAATGTAATTACAGTTTGCCTTAATTACATTTCTCTACAACTATTCCTATTATACGATTATGATTACAAATAACTCATTGAATTGCAATTTTTTCAGTTATAAAATAATTAAATAACAATGTAAATTAAACAACAAATAAAAAGTATGAACTGGATAATACAATAAAACATTAAATTTTAATAAAAGTCACAAATCGACACACATGCTTGGTATGACATGGGGTTTTATTAGAACCAAAAAAATACAAAAGTTCACAAAATGTCCGGCAGATGGCGCTTCATCTGATCAGAAAAGCAATAATTAGCATAACAAAGTAAGACAAAGCAAAGATGATGTTCTTTGCAGGAAATGCTCAATATGTCCACCGTCATTCCTCAACAACAGCTGTAGTCGAGGAATTATGTGAACAGCACTGTAAAGCATGTCCCGAGTTATGGTGAGGCATTGGCGTCGGATGTTGTCTTTCAGCATCCCTAGAGATGTCGGTCGATCACGATACACATGCGACTTCAGGTAACCCCAAAGCCAATAATCGCACGGACTGCGGTCTAGGGACCTGGGAGGCCAATCATGACGAAAGTGGCGGCTGAGCACACGATCATCACCAAACGCGCGCGCAAGAGATCTTTCAGGCGTCTAGCAATATGGGGTGGAGCACCATCCTGCATAAACATCATACGTTCCAGCAGGTGTCTATGAGCCAGGCTGGGGATGATGCGATTCTGTAACATATCGGCGTACCTCTCACCCGTCACGGTAGCAGTTACAAACCCCGAATCACGCATTTTCTCGAAGAAAAAAGACCCGATAACGGTAGATGTGGTAAATCCAACCCATATCGTGACTTTCTCGTCGTGCAATGGAGTTTTCACGACAGTTCTAGGATTTTCGGTAGCCCAAATTCTGCAGTTGTGGGCGTTGACAGACCCTCGGAGCGTGAAATGAGCTTCGTCGGTCCACAACACGTTACTCAACCAATCGTCATCTTCCGCCACCTTTTGAAACGCCCACACTACAAATACCCTCCGCTTCACTAAATCGCCAGGTAACGGTTCATGATGCCGATGGATTTTGTACGGATAGCATCCGAGGGTATGCCTACGTGCCAACCAAACACTAGTGTATGAAATGCCGGTGCGACATGCGACTGCACGAGCGTTGACTTCCCCTGCATAGACGAACCCGCTACAGTCTCCATTTCTTCCTGAACTGTCTCAGCAGCATTACACCTTGTGCTCTGTCGGCCACCATGGGGGCTATCGTCTAAACAACCCGTGGCTTCGAACTTCGAAATCATTCTCGCCACAGCTGCATTTGTCAACGGACCTTTACCCGTTCGAATTCCCTTCCTATGGCGATATGATCGTAACGCTGAACTAGCACATTCCCCATTCTGATAATACAGCTTCACTAAAAGCGCCTTTTCAGGTAACGTCAACATGCTGCGACTGCTGGCGCATCTGATTCTCTCTCTCATTACAGCTCCTTTTATACACGATTGTCATGCGCAGTCACTGACGTTTTTCTGTCCAGCGCCATCTGTACGACATTTTGTGCACTTTTTGTTTGTTTTCTAATAAAACCCCATGTCATTCCAAGCATGTGTGTCAATTTTTACCTCTCTATCTACATTATTCTGTGGATTATAAGGTTTTCAAATTTATATTGAGTTTTTCATCATCTGGTACTTCGACAAAATGGTGCCATTGTGGTGGGAACCCCGTTTGCTCCCTCTATAACAAAACTTTTATTGGACATGATCAAGCACATGACTCCAGATAAGCCCAGATATCTGGCCCCATAGAGTTACAGCGGTGGCATCGGTTCCTCTCCTCCCTTCAAAGCGACCTCATCCCCATCCCCCAGCACACCCGTCCCGAATCCAACTCCATCCCGATGTTATCCTTTCCTCCCCTAACCTCCTTGGCTGCATAACGGTGGATGAACTGGTGGCTATTGGTAGTGACCCTCTCCCTGTCCTCCACACCGTTTCAGACAGTCGTCGCCCCCACCCCGACCCTCGTAATGACTCTCCCCCAAAGTACGTCCATGACTATTCCCGTGGCAACTGGAATGCCTACCGGGATACCCTCTCCACCCACGTCGATAGCCACCCCTTCACCTACCGCCACCCTGACGATGTAACCCATGCCGCCTCCTTTCTCCAGCAGACCTTGTCTGAGGCCGTGGAGGCCCACGTCCCTACTGTCGCCATCCACCCACACCGTCCTACCTTACCCCCACAGGCCGTCCTCCTCCTCAGTGAATCCCGCCGTCTCTACCGTGCCTTCCTCCACACGCGTGACCCGGACACACTACGACGCCACCGGCAACTCCAGCGACACATTCGAAATTTGCTCGCGGCTAAGAAACGCCGGGACTGGCGACAGACATGCACCCGTTTAAATGCTACCCAACTCGCCCAAGTTCTGGTCAGCCTTCCGTCGCCTTACCGGAACTAAACCCTCCCCCTACTATCCTCTTCTCCATGATGATCACCCCTTCCCTGACACCCTTAGTAAGGCCAATCACTTTGCCTCTTACCTCTCCGATGTCTTTTCCATCCCCGATGATCCCCAGTTCGATTACTCCCTCTTCCCGGATGTCCACGATCGAACTGACACCTCTGTCCCTCCCCTCCCTCCTGGTTTCCAGTACTTGGACAACATTGCACACACGGAACTCAATGCCCCTATCACTACACAAGATCTAATTGCTACACTCCGCACGAAACGCAACACCGCTCCTGGTCACGATCGTGTCACCTACCATCACCTTCGTGAAGCTCCTGTCTCTCTCCTCTCCACCCTGGCCAGGCTCTATAATGTAGTCCTGTCCACCGGTTACTACCCCTACCTGTGGAAAACCTCCCATATCCCGAGGTTCCTTAAACCTGGTAAACCGCCGTCCGCCGTCTCCTCCTACCGTCCCATCAGCCTTACCTCGGTCTTCAGCAAGGTCCTGGAATCTATCCTCACCCGCCGCATCCACCAGCATCTCCGCCAGCACCGCCTCCTTCCTGTTACCCAGTCTGGCTTTCGGCCGTCCTTCTCTTCCCACGACCTTCTCCTTCATCTCACTCATCTCCTCTCTGAACAGCTTAATTCCCGTCGCTCTGCAATCTTCCTCTCCCTGGACCTCGAACGTGCTTATGACCGCGTATGGCATTCTGGTCTCCTCTTCAAGCTCCAAACCTTCGCCCTTCCCATTAACTACGTCCGTCTGATCGGCTCCTTTCTCTCGCACCGTCCTTCCTACGTCACCATCCATAACACGGATTCCTACACCTTTTTTCCCTCCGCCGGTGTGCCCCAAGGCTCCGTCTTCTCTCCCCTTCTGTACCTTTTATATACGGCGGAATGCCGCCGCCGTCATCCCGCGTCCACCTTTTCCAGTTTGCCGATGACACCACCTTCCTTGCCCTTGCCCTTGCCCCCACCCTGCAGCGCTCCCAACACCTTCTCCAATCCCATCTTGACCGGTTCACCGCTTGGTGCAACCAGTGGTTGCTCAAGGTTGATCCCTCCAAAACCCAGGCGATCATTGTAGGCATTCCATCCGCCTCCTTGAATTCTATCTCACCATCTATGGCCGTCCTATCGCCCTCACCCCCACCCTTAAGTACCTTGGCGTCACCCTCGACCGTCGACTCTCCTGGACCCCCCCATCTCCAGACAATCCAAGCCAAGGCACGCTCCCGACTCCGTCTCCTCAAGCTCCTTTCCGGCCGTACGTGGGGTCTGGACCCCTCCACCATACTCCACACCTATAAATCCCTCATCCACGCTATCCTTTGTTACGCCCATCCGGCCTGGATCTCCGCCCCCCCTACCTGTTATAAATCCCTTCAAATCTTTGAACGCCATGCTCTCCGCCTCACCTATCGCATCCGTCTCCCCTCCCCCACGTGGATCCTGTACGATCTCATTCCGTTCCCCCACCTCCTCCTTTTCCTTGAAAGGATATGGATCCTGTACACCTCCCGCAAACTCGATCCTCCTCACCCGCTTGTTTCGCCCATCCTCTCCCGCCCCCGCCCGCTGCCGCGCCTGTTTTCCCACCTCCCACCCGGTCTCCATCTCTCCACCCTCATTATCCTCTCCCAAGGTGGCTTCCGCCAGCTCCCCCTCCCTGATGATGTCCTCCTCCCCTCCATCTACCCCTCCTATCAACTTTAATCCTTCCCCTCACTTCCTGTGTCCTTTCCTTTAGGCACCCTCCCTCCCTTCCCCTCCCTTCTCTTTCCTTTTCCCCCCATCCCCCTTCCTCCACCCCTCTTCCCCCGGGCTTCCCCTCCCCCTTCCTCCCTTCCCCCTATCTCCTCTGCCCTTGGCATCTCTGCTCTCCCCTCTCCCTCTCCCACCCCCCCTCCTCCTCTCTTGGTAGGTCCCCGGACTCGTACACGCTCAGTGGACTTTCCCGTGCCGGAGATCATCGCCATCAGTGCCTCGTGTGTTTAGTGTTCTTTCGCCGACACGCCTCCACTGTTCACGTGTGCCGTCGCAGTCATCCGTGTTATGTGCGCCGTGTCAACAAGTGTTAGTGTTTTTCTCGTCCAGTGTGAACGGCTTCATGTTTATTGTTTTTTGTATCTACATTTTTTGCCCGCCGTTTTTATTGTATTGTCTGTGTCACCTATATGTCATATTATTGTATCACTTAAGGCTGAAGAGCAGCGTAATATGCTGCTGACAGCCCGCCTGTATGACGTGATTAAATTTACAATAAAGAAAAAAAAAGGAAAAAAAAGCCCCATGGAGTGCTGTCGGGAAACCTGAAAAATATGTACCTCACCTAATTTTATATTAAAGGATTGCATGTGATGGACCGTCTTTTATTCGGTCGACTGCTTTAGTTTTTTTTCTAAGTTTGTTGCACCTAGTTTACACTTATACTCAAAACTGATTAATAAAAATATTTGCTAAACGCAAAAAGGCTTTTACAGTACGACCACACTCGTCAATAACAATACTGAAACGTAGTTCAAACTTACCGCATTGAGCTATCAGGCATACAAGCAATGAATGTGCATTAAGAGATCGAAACAAGTATATACTAGGAGTGGCAAGTACTTACGAGAAATTAGGAGGAGCTAGATATACTATGGTGTTCAGATATATTTTCAATGAGAACGCTTCTCGAAAAAGTAGAACAACGGCACGTGAGTTGCACGAGCTCTCAGTAAATCTTCGCTCATAAATTCTTTGTATCACCCGCGATTACTTACGGTCCATCAGCTTTTTACTCTGACATTTCCAAAGGAATCTTCCATTATCGAATGAGCACAGTTCCTTCTAGAACAACTTGATGAGTTCCTACCGCCAGCAAATTCCCAAAGCAATCAGGCAAGTTGCTCACTGGAAATTACAGTCGAAAGAACACAGCCACGAACGTAGTTCCTAGCTTGTCGTCTCCTGCACTCTTGTCGAAGACAGAGCTTTCGAAGAAGACTGTTGCTGCGGTTTTCAGAATAAGTTTCTCGCTAAACAGAAAGCAGGAAAGTTTGTGGAGGCGCAGATCCCGTTGCTCCGCGGTAGCTTCGTGATTTAAGCGTTCATTAAAGACATAAGATAATTTATTCATATAATGGGAGATAGTAATGATGAAGAATGTTTGCAGAACGAATATTTCTCTCTTCAGCGGAGTGTGGACCTTCCTGGCAGATTAAAAGTTTGTGCCGGAGAGGGCATATACCTTTCACAAGCAATGGTCTTACGACTGATGAATGGGCTGTCCTTTTCTTTTCTTTTTTCGTGCCTTCTCCATTATGGCTGATCCGCCATTAATGTCCAATAATATTAAGATGATCTGATGCTGAGATGTTACACTCACAGCAAAACTAAGTCTTCCATTTGTTTACAACATATAAGATAATTAAATAAGCTCTTCACTTAATCTTGAAAGTATTTCCTCCTTTACGAACTCGCAGCATTCTGCAGGTGAAAAATTCGTCCGCAACTTCTCTTTTAATTGAAATAAATGGTTGTAGCTTCGCCATAAGTTGCATCGATTTCGTGATGGTGACTAGTAACGGACAACTGTGTCCATTTTCAAATGATCCCACAAAGAAGGTTACATTTGACATGAGAGACTTGTACAAACGAGGCACATATTCGTAATACAAAAAAATGGTTCAAATGGCTCTGAGCACTATGGGACTTAACTTCTGAGGTCATCGGTCGCCTGGAACTTAGAACTAATTAAACGTAACTAACCTAAGGACACCACACACATTCATGCCCGAGGCAGGATTCGAACCTGCGACCGTAGCGGTCGCTCGGCTCCAGACTGTAGCGCCTAGAACCGCACGGCCATTCCGGCCGGCTATTCGTAATAGAATTGTACTACACTAGTACACGTGTAAAGTATACATATTCGTCATTTTGTCATCGTTCTATTTTACAAGTTCCCTAAGTAGTTACATACCGTGCTGTAAGTGTAACAAATACAGGCGATAAACCCTTGTACAGAAAGTGCCCCTGCAATAATCGAAGGCGTATATGGCCCTCTTAACAACAGCAAGTTACACCACATGTTATGATCAATACGACACTTTTCTTCTCACTTAGAGTACTGAATAGAAATTAGAGAATTACTACGGTGATCATCTGCTTAAGGGACAGTCCTTTTGTCAATGGGCACGTCAATTTATTTCTGTTTGGAGTGGAGCTACCGTACTTTTCGGTTTTGAGTTGTAGTACAGTTACGTATTTTGTAGGAACTGGACACATTTTGTGTAATGCGTAACAGTATAACTACTGGGCGTAGCTCATGCAACTGCAGCGTCATGTGGACATTACGTCATGTAATGACGTAACGCATAGCAGTTTGGTGTTCGACCCTCAAGGACACCAATGAGTGATCTCGGAAAAAATAGAATTGTCGGCATTGTAGGATTTCTAAACCTATATTAGGTTAATAATAGGTCATAGAACGTATTATTTAGTCAGTAAATGTTTTATCTCCAACGCGCCCCGCTGTCAGCAGCCCCTAGAGTTGGGTTGTTTGGGGGAAGAGACAAAACTGCGGGGTCATCAGTCTCATCGGATTAGGGAAGGACGGGGAGGGAAGCCGGCCGTGCCCTTTCAAAGGAACCATCGCGGCATTTGCCTGGAGCGATTTAGGGAAATCACGGAAAACCTAAATCAGGATGGCCGGACGCGGGATTGAACCGTCGTCCTCCCGAATGCGAGTCCAGTGTGCTAACCACTGCAGCCTCTAGAGTTTTACTTTGTAACCACTAGTGTCTCTGCACACCAGTTCTCAATTGTTCGTCCTATGTGGTGTAACTTGCTGTTGTTAAGCAGACCATATACGGTTCTGATTATTGCAGAGGTAGGTTCTGTACATGCGCTGTCGCCTGTATTTGCCACAGTTTCAACACGGTACGTAAGTAGTAACGCAACTAGTAAAATAGAACCATGACAAATTTGCACGTTTATAGGTGTACTATAACTGTATTAAAAATATTTGCCTCGTTTGTATAAGACTGTCATGTCAACTGTAACCTTCTTTGTAGGACGATTGGAAAATGGACACAGGCGTCCGCAACTAGTCACCATCAAGAAATAAAAGATACTTCTCAATGCAACTTATGACTAAGATACAAACACTTATTTCAACTTCCTCCTTTCTTTATAAAGGTTAGAAAGAGAGCAAATACTTTATCAAAAACAAAGGTGAAGTCATTGTTATGCTCGTCAAATTGACAGTGTTGTGGGAATTAAAACATCCAAGGAAAATTACATAAATAGCTTTAATAAGTCTTTCTTTTCCGTCACTTACCATATTTAGTTGAAGGAGAGTTGCATTCGCCGCACGGCTTATTCAATTGTGATCGTTAAAAAATTCTGCTTCAGTATTTTGTACTTGTCCAAAATATTCATTATGTAACATCTGCACAAAGCCTATTAAGGTTAGAACTTCGTTATAAAATATATACTCTATATGATCAAAAGTATCCGGACACTACTATGTAATCCAAAATTGACCACTACATGTCACAAGGGGGCACCTGCCAGTATGAAAATACACTACGTGATTAAAATTATCCGGACAGCTGGCTGAAAATGACTTACGTTCGTGGCGCACTGCATCGGTAATGCTGGAATACAGTATGGAGTTGGCCCAACCTTAGCAGTGATTACAGCTTCCACTCTCGCAGGCATACTTCCAATTAGGTGCTGGAAAGTTTCTTGAGGAATGGATGCCCATTCTTCACGGGCTGTTGCCCTGAGGAGAGGTATCGATGTCGGTCGGCAAGACCTGACACGAAGTCGGGGTTCCGAAACATCCCAAAGGTGCTCTATACGATTCAGGTCAGAATTCTGAGCAGGCCAGTCGATTACAGGGTCATGTAACCACTCCGCCACAGGCCGTGCATTATGAACAGGTGCTCGATCGTGTTGAAAGATGCAATCGCCATCCCCGAATTGCTCTTCAACAGTGGGAAGCAAGAGGGTGCTTAAAACATCAATGTAGGCCTGTGCTGTGATGGTGCCACGCAAAACAACAAGGAATGCAAGCCCCCTCCATGAAAAACACGACCACGCCACGACACCACCACCTCCGAATTTTACTGTTGGCACTACACACGCTGGCAGATGACGTTCACCGGGCATTCGCCATACTCACACCCTGCCATCGGATCGCCACATTGTGTACCGTGATTCGTCACTCCTTACAACGTTTTTCCACTGTTCAATCGTCCAATGTTTACCCTCCGTACAACAAGCGAGGCGTCTTTGTCATTTACCGGCGTGATGTGTGGCTTATGAGCAGCGGCTCGACCATGGAATCCAAGTTTTCTCACCGCCTAACTCATAGTATTTCCAGTGGATCCTAATGCAGTTTGGAATTCCTGTGTGATGATCTGGATAGACGTCTGTCTATTACACATTACGACCCTCTTCAACTGTCAGCGATCTCTGTCAGTCAACAGACGGATCGGCGTGTATGCTTTTGTGCTGTACGTGCCCCTTCACGTTTCCACTTCAATATCACATCGCAAACAGTGGACCTAGGCATGTTTAGGAGTGTGGAAATCACGCGTAGAGACGTATGACGCGACTGACAATCACCTGACCACTTTCGAAGTCCGTGAGTTCCGCAGAGCGACCCTATTCTGCTCTCTCACGATGCCTAACGACTACTGAGGTCGCTGATATGGAGTACCTGGTAGTAGGTGGCAGCACAACGCACCTAATATGAGAAACGTATGTTTTGGGGGTGTCCGGATACTTTTGATCACATAGTGTAGGTAAAGAACATTGTGTTGTCAGTAGATAAGCAGTAACAGAAGAATGGGTCAGTCAGGAAAGCTTAGTGATTTCGAACGTGAACTAGTCACAGGATGTCATCTGCTTAACAAATCTTCAGGGAGATTTCAGCCCTTCTGTAACTGACCAAGGCTACTGCCGATGATGTGATTGTGAAGCGAATGCAAGGAATAACTATAGCTAAACCAAAACCAGGCACGCCTCATGTACTGACTGTCAGGAATCGTTGAACATTGCACTGGGTGGCTGTGAAGAATCTCATGAAAGCAGCGGAACGAATCAGAGTAGGGAGTTAAAAAGAATGAGGTATAATAGTCGAGCATATCCTCAAAAGCCACACATTTCAGGAGTCAATACTAAAGGAAGCTTGACGTAAAGAGCGACAGCAGTGGATAGTGGATGACTACGATCGAATTATGAATCTCGCAATACCCTGCGGCGTTCCGATAGAAAGATTATGTTTCAGCGAACGCCGCAAGAACGTTACCTGCTATCACATAATGTGTAGTTCCAACAATAAAGTACGGAAGAGATAGCGTTAACGGTTTGCGGATGTTTTTCGTAGTTAGGATGAGGTCCCCTAACGGCGATTAAGAAAACACTAAATATGAAAAGGTTCAAAAATGGTTCAAATGGCTCTAAGCACTACGGGACTTAACATCGCAGGCCATCAGTCCCCTAGACTTAGAACTACTTGAACCTAACTAACCTAAGGACGTCACACACATCCATGCCCGAGGCAGGATTCGAACCTGCGACCGAAGCAGCAGCGCGGTTCCGGACTGAAGCGCCTTGAACAGCTCGGCCACAGCGGTCGGCTATATGGAAAGGTATGAACGCATTTTACAGCTTTACATACTCCATACGATAGAGGAACAGTTCAGAGACGATGACTGTCTGCATTAAGATGACAGTGTACTCTGTGAGGCAGTGGTTTTTGGACAATAATATTCCTAAAATCGACTGACATGGTCAGTGTCTCGATATGAACTCAATGGAGCACCTTCGGGAAGGATTAGAACGACTTCCCTCCACACCAAATAGCGTCCAGTATCAGTACCTTCTCAGGTTTCAGCTGTTGAGGAAGAATGGGCTGCCATTCCTACGCAGACATCTAATTGAAAGCGGCCCCAGTGGAATCCAAGTGAAGGGTAGACAAGCCCTGCTGTGTCGAGGACTTGGTTCTACTCAGCCACCACACAGACGAGTTATATGGGCACGGACCTCGCAGGCGCAGCTCTTCAGACGCCAGACAACGGATGACCGTGCCCCACCAGCTAACAAGCAGCAACCCGAGTGTCGCCTGAGGCCAATGGCCCTTAGACCTTCTCTCTTCTAAGGCCACGTGACCGGAAGTAGTAAGTGAAGTATCCTGGTGCCCAGGCATTATTTAGGCGGGCGCCCAGAATACGCTCTGGGAGTTCGCTCCGAGTGAGTTCCCCGGTTCATTGCAAAGATTGTGGAACCATCCCCACATTATATATTTCGCTCTGGTGCCGCAGCTACGATGACGCTACTGCCCATTTCGACTTCCGCCTCCAGGAGCTGCCGGCTATGGACTTGCGCTTTTTGTGACCTCTACACAAAAGAGACATGGCCTCCGATGCCATAAGCAGCAATTGGACTTTGTAATATTGGTATTTGTTTTTCGTCAGCAACAAGCCAGACTTAAAATTCTGTGCATCTTTCGGGACTATTGGCATGCAAGTTACAGCATACCCCATATTAATTTACGCTAATAGCTGTCCAGATATTTTTGAGCGGACAGTGTAATTCCACACTGTCTAAGTGATACAATTGTCCTTGGTGTCTGGGAACCAAGACCAGTGAATGCCTTGTGAGAGAGATGTAGATGAGTTACAGAATGAAGAACTCTTGAATGCTTCAATATCCCATGTTAGGGTACCTGTGAGAACGATGAATGTTTATAGTAACTTTCCTTTTGAGATCTCTAACGAAGTCTTCACATGATCTTCTCGAAATATTGTGGAATTTACAATATACAACACGAACATTTGCAAAATATGGTGAATGTCACTGTGATAAACCGCATATGTGTAATGAAAATATCAAAGAAACAGCATATGACTGCCCGAAAGAAAATCAGACTCTACTACAGGTTATTCTCTACTCGTTTCGACAGTTACACTATTATCATCGGGTACAACATTGGAAACTCATGATGGATGAAATACTTCGTTACTGATGCAAAACTATACATTTTTTTTTACATTTTAATTAGCAGGTGTTGTTCTCATTCGTAATGGATGCAGTTGTTGCGGGCACGTAACGCGCTAAGGAAAGTAAGTAAGCGGAGCAGCTGCGAATGAGGAATCATTCTAGCGAGGATACGGGTGTAGAATGTTTAAAGCCACTGAAACAACAGACTTTGGCAAATGTCAAATTGTTATCACAGATGGACTGGGAATGAGGGTATCGGAATCACGAAACTGATTGGCTGTTTACGTGCTACTGTCATGAGCATCTACGGCAAGTGGTTGAAAGACGATCAAACGTCGTGTAGGCGAAAGTGTTGGACGCGCACACTTCATCACAGTACTTGGAAGTGACAACTCTTGCCGACTTTGTGAAGTAGGATACACAGCGATCTGTGGCTGATCTCACGACAAAGTACAAGGCTGGTGCAGTCACACGTGTTTCGGAGGTACAGCTTTCTGCGCACGTAGCTGATCATGTGGCTCCACAGAAGGCGACAACTACGTGCTGTCACATTGCGCTAATGGGATACTCAGTTACGATTACTGTGGCCACAGTATCATCTACAGTGGATCGTGAACCAATGGAAACGTGTCGCCTGGTTGGCTAAATCACATTTCTTGTGACACCAGATATCATCGCGTGCGGATACGACCTCATCCAAGCAAACAGCTCCTCGAAACGTGCAGCGCGCCGTGGACCCAGACCGGTGGGAGCAGTGGTTTTCTGAGGGGGACATTCACCTGGGCTTTCATGAGACGTCTATTAGTAATCGAAGGCACCATTACAACTGCAAATTACGTGAACATTTTGACCTGCATCTCTTTGATGGCTAGTGTCTTCCTTGCATCAGGACAACATTCCGTTTCACAAGGCTAGAATCGTTCTATAGTGATTTGAGGAGCGTGATTCTGAATTTCAGATTCGCCTGCTATGAAGGAAAAAGGAAAACTTGTGCAACACCTTCACAGACTACCGACCCGTAACTTACGAGAATAGTGTGACCTTTGAACAGACATCTGGTGCCACATACCCTCGGTAGCCATCTAGTGATCTGTCGTATCCACGTCAAGCAGAATCGTTGCTGTATCGCGCCACAGCTGGACCAGCATGCTCTTTCACATGTGGTCGTATTGTTTTCTCACGTCACTAACTAAAGTGGGAAATTAGTAGTACCACGGAATAGAGGCAACCTGTGTTGAAGACAGAGATGAAGTCGGAACAGCTGGAAACAGTCATGAAATACGTTAGGAAAAGAACAAGTCGCAGAAGAAAAAGTCAGTCGGGTGGAGGAGGCTTTAAGCAAGAATGAGGGCAGTGTTTTGGTAGGACAACAACATGTATGGAATGAGATGTAAGACGACCTAGAAAAGGACAACAGTTTCACACGGGAGGTCGACACAGGGACAGAACAACAAAACTGTGAACATACAAACTTATAAATTGATCACTGAAATTGTTAACAGAATAATCTCTCAATTTCAATTAATGGAACTACGGCAATAGTTATAGGCTGCAGAGGGTGATATTGGTTTGCTGCAACAGACATGGTTCTATGGATGTGTAAATATAAGTGTCAGGTTTCGCCGGTTAGTATGCGCAATATCATGAACGAGGGGTGTAATTCATCACTTGTTAGTGTATTAGGCTGTAACTATATGTAGCTTCAAATGGTTCAGATGGCTCTAAGCACTATGGGACTTAACATAGGAGGTCATCAGTCCCCTAGACTTAGAACTACTTAAACGTAACTTAACCTAAGGACATCATACACATCCATGCCCGAGGCGGGATTCGAACCTACGGCCGTACCAGCAGGGCGGTTCCGGACTGAAGCGCTTAGAACCGCTCGGCCACAGTGGCCGGCCCATGTGTAGCGATTGAGGAGCTGGAGCTGAGTTTAGTTTTCAGCTCATAAAGTAACAATTATCATCACCTCCTCAGAATTGCTAACTATTATGTTAGTGGTACTTGTAGGTGTCCTTTTCATTAGTTCGTTGTATAATTGGTAAAGGGCTAATCATGTCGTTGCCAGTATCACAGGGAACTAGCAAGCCTTGGCAGTTGAGTTATAGTGAATGGGAGTGAATAGGGCGCTTTTTGTTGAGGAAATGGAGAGGATGCATCAGAACACAGCTTCGCGTGATAGAGGTAATCTATAGTATGTGGAGGAGATTCGAGGAATCAAGGAAGGAAGGGTGAGAAGAGGGAACAGAGAGGAGACAGAAATGGGACAGAAGCAAGTTAGCAGTATAAATTTAGTTGATGCTTCGAATACTACTCTCCTAGAAGTTCAGGAGAGTAAAGTAGCCGGCCGGAGTGGCCGAGCGGTTCTAGGCACTACAGTTTGGAACCGCGCGACAACTACGGTCGCAGGTTCGAAACCAGCCTCGGGGATGGATGTGTGTGATGTCCTTAGGTTGGTTAGGGTTAAGTAGTTCTAAGTTATAGGGGACTGATGACCTGAGTAGGTAAGTCCCATAGCTCAGAGCCATTTTTTAGAGTAAAGTAGACGTGTCAGCTCTGTTATCATTTGAAGTTTCGGGGCCTGAATTACCTGTAGTGCCAGATAGAGTAAGTGTTTGCCGTACAGGGGTACAAGAAGAACCCGAATATCTTCCGTGTCGTGGGGCTACTACGGTTCAAGATTGCAGTCTCGCCGACAACATCGGACTCTGACAGAATACAGCAGTGCTTCCGATGGCAGAAGATGGCCACGTAACAAAGCGCTGCTGCGGCGACGTGGTATGTCTGCAATTTGCGCAATCCGCGCGCCTAGACACCCCGCCAGCTTGCGCGATATGCACGGTGTTTCAAAATAAATATACTTATTTCGAACGCATATATTTATTTAACAGAAAGACGAACAACTGTGAAACTTGGAACACACATTTATGAATCTGTCAAGTTTAGGTTACAGATGTTCAATATAACCTCCACCAGCGACACGAACAATATCGCATCAATACTCGAATTCCTTCCTTACTCGGGTAACCATGTCCATCGTCACTAATGTTACGTCAGGTCGGACCCGGTTCTTCATCTTTTCTAAGTACTCTACTAGTGTTCGTGCATAAATGTTGTCCGTAATGAAACGTCACAGGAAGAAGTCGCAGGGCGTCAAATTCGGTGACCTCGGAAGTCAACTGAGAAGTACCAAGTCACCGGCTATTTGACGACCAAAACAACGGCTCCGTAGAGTTTCATTCATGTATTCACACACTTGGCAACTCTAGTGAGGGGTGCCCTGTCTTGTTGAAAAATAAAGTCGTGCTCGTTCATTCTCGGAAACAACCAGTCCTGTTCATGATCTTTCGTTCGTGGAGGGCCACAGTCGCACAGAATTTTATGATAGAAATTTCCGTCATTTCACTGTTAATTATTCATTTATTTTACACAATCGTGACTGCGGTTTTATAGCCATTCTCAAATGCATGTTGAAGTGTTAACATATGTCACACCTGCCTGTGACACGTCATCGTTTTTCTTGTCTTATACACCAGTTGTCGTGTTACAGTATCCGAGTATATATCGAAGATACATAATATAGCTGACATCGAGCGCAGTGAAAAACCACTAACACCCAGTGTCGTGTGTTAGCAGCCAATATATTCCTGCGACCTGCGTTCGTTACATCTGTTCATCAACTACTGTTAAATACACCAATCTTAGCGTACAAGAAGATTTCGTTTTTCATGCTTTGAGCGGCTCCTGGGAGACCAGTATTAGATTCCGATGCACCAGTGCATCCCTTGGACCTTCACATTGACCATGAAACACAGAAATTGCATCGGGATTGAATACAAAATGCACAATGCCGACTTAAGTACAAGAAGATTAGTTTATAAGAAGGGATTTAGGCGTTAAGACTGGTTACATTTTAGAGGGCCTCAGTACAATAGCACATTTTAGTTTCAGAAGGATTTTTCGTGTCAAAAGTTTAGTTATGAAGTTGAATTAACAAAAGAAGAATGGAAGATTTTAGATTTCAAAGGAATGTAGTTTGCAGTTATCAAGAGGACTTAAGTTTTCCATTTTCTCTCCACTAAACGTTCCTCCCTTTTTTCTGCTTATTTTCACTGAAAATGCATGTGACAGCCTCGCGTATAGGCCACAGAACCAGAGTAATAGGTCAGGCATAAGATGAAAACGAGAAATCTCAGCTATTTGGAAGAAAAGAGAAAGCTCAGCGGTGGGAGCATTATCTGCCAAAGAGTAAGTTCCAGATTCCAGTCGCCACCCGGCACATGAAGATTTTGACTGACCACAAGAACAACTGAATCAGTTTCTGAGAAAAACGAAGTCGGAAGTGACAGACAGTTTTAGCACTAAAATAAAAATACATGAAAGACACTGATGCAATTAAAGAACAAAATCGTCCCCACAAGGCAGTTAGTTTAAATGAGTACTTAACTAAGCTGTACTAACCAGTTTCGAGCAAGTGTTCGTTTCTAGTTCACAAATGGTTGTGGACACGTCATCTTAACAATACGTTACAAAAATCATAAGTCATCAATGAAATGGCTCTAAGCATTATGGGACTCAACATCTGAGGTCATCAGTCCCCTAGAACTTAGAACTACTTAAATCTAACTAACCTAAGGACATCACACACATCCATGACCGAGGCAGGATTCGAACCTGCGACCGTATTGGTCGCGCGATTCCAGACTGAAGCACCTGGAACCGCTCGGTCACACGCCGGCTAAGTCATCAATGGTTACACATATTATGATCATCAGTGGACACAACTCGCAATTTTATTCACATACCACTTATGCGCAATTGTTTGCAGATCCATTCCATAAGTAACAGTGCATGAAGTGATTTTTGTTGTATACCTACGAGGACAGGCTGTCCACGTCCATTTGTGAACTTCTAAATGAAGTTAAAATTCTCTTTTCCAATGAAGATAACCTACAGCTACTGTTATTCAACTATCACACAAATCTCGCGTTAGCAGTTGCCTAAGCTTAACAGTTTAGCGTGCACCAGATACGGGAACAGGACTTATTTGCTCCTTCGGTTAGTTAGCGTCGTAGATGTACATGTTGGCCCGCATGTGAGCACTGCCAAACCGCTGTTTGGTTGCATTTATAAGCAAGGTGTACGACTAGGCTCCGTAATGCAAACAGTTGTAATACTGCGCAAGGAACTAGATCGCTGGAGCCGTGAAACGACTGGGTAAACCACAGAAATCTAAATCAGGGAGGTATGGCCGGATCTGTTACCGCAGTGCTTCCGCTACAAGTTGAACGTTTTTATCAGTTCGGCGTTACGGTAAGTAGAGGTATGGGAGACAGCCTGTAGGAATCAGTTTGACGCATTAGGTTACGGCCGGCCGAAGTGGCCGTGCGGTTAAAGGCGCTGCAGTCTGGAACCGCAAGACCGCTACGGTCGCAGGTTCGAATACTGCCTCGGACATGGATGTTTGTGATGTCCTTAGGTTAGTTAGGTTTAACTAGTTCTAATTCTAGGGGACTAATGACCTCAGCAGTTGAGTCCCATGGTGCTCAGAGCTATTTGAGCCATTTGAACCATTAGGTTACGCTGGCGCCAAATGCAACAGTAAATGCAAAGTTCTGTTTAAAAGCTACCAAACGACAATACAAACAGGTCACTAAGCGACTGCTACACTCATGTTCAGAAAAAACAGGACACCTTGAACGACTGGAGATAGGACGTTCATATTCACGGGACATGCACATTAGTATGCTTTGCAGAAATGATTAGCATATGAGCCATGGGCCCACGGATTCAAGGTCAACATCTATATCGCAATGCAAAACTACCTACTATTTGAATGTGCCTGCGGTTCTTCTTGTTATCATAAACCGAAGGTAACGGATCAGTGTGACTTGAGCAGACGTGCGAGATGCGTCGCAGTCGTATGCCCGAACCGTACCATCATATCAGTGAGTTTGAAAGAGGGTGAATTATTGACATGAGAGAATGTGATGCAGTCATCTGACAAATTGCTGCCCGTGTGGGACAAAGTGTTTCGGCAGTGCAACAGGTGTGTGGGGAGTGGTTCACGAGATGGGTCAGGTCGTTCCACCCATACCTCCGTCCGAGAAGATCGACACCTCATCCGAATGACATTGCAGGACAGATCTGCGGTCTCTTTGGCCTTGGCGCAACAGTAGAACAGTGTGACAGTTCGTCACCGTTTATTACGACGTAGGTTACGTTCGCATCGTCCAGTTCTCCGCCTACCTTTGACGAATGTGCAGAATCATACTAGACGACAGTGGTGTATGGAACTAAGTCACTGGGGACGGAAATAGCATCACATAGTGTTTTCGGACAAATTAAGGTTCTATTTGTTTGAAAATGATGACCGCGTTTTGGTTCGCCGCAGACAGGGGGAGTGGCACCACAGTGACTACATTCGGGCAAGACGTACAGCGCCAACTTAAAGCCTTATGGTATGCGGTGCCATTGGTGAGTGTGCAGGGCACTGTGGTCGTGTGACCTGTGTAAACGACATACTACGCGCCGTAGCCATAACCTTCCTGCACAAACCCCGGACGCAATTTTCCAGCAAGCCAATGCATGACCACATGTGCTTTCTTGGTTTCACACGATTTCAGCCTTTTATCCTGGCCTGCCAGACCGTCACCCTTGTCGTCCATCGAAAATGTGTGGGATATGGTGAAACGACAGGTCAGGCACTGTGACTCAATGACAACCACCACAGCTGAACTTTGGAACCAGGTGAATGCAACGTGGATGGCTGTACCTCAGGACGCCGTTCGCACCTTATCCGCGTCGATGCAATCACGCATGGAACATCAGGGGCCATGGCGAACACTGTGCCTACTAGGCAACAGGAAACATGCTGAACCGAGATGACTGAAATGCTAATAATTTCTGCAGAACATACTAATGCACATGTTCTGTAAATATACACGTCCCATCTCTAATCGTTCAAGGTGTCCTGTTTTTTTCTTCTTAGCATGAGAGTATTTCCCACATTTATATACTCTAGAAGGGTGTAAAATCGAAAGATCCTATTGTATTCCAATTCTCTGCTTTGCGCTCATCGCTGAAATATATGTGATAGTGAGTAATTCCATTGTATATTTTTTTACGTGCCAATCACGGATAGCGTGTGGGGAGTGTTAACTAGAAGTGTGTATGTAGGAGCTATAATTAGTCTCAACACATAAGCATGAGTAGTGGATATATTACTGTTTCCGATTACAAACACTGATCTAAGGTCTCCAATGAACATTAATATGAAGGGTGTCCACCACTCGCTTTCATGACGGCTTGAACTCTACTTTCCATGAGGTGTCTGAATGTCTGTGGAGAAATGGCAGCTCATTCTTGCTCAACAGCCAGAACCGGACATGGGAGTGATGTTGGACGCTGGGGTCGGGAGCGAAGTCGAAGTTAAGACTCGTCCCAAAGCTGTTCCACTGGGTTCATGTCGGGACTACGGGGAATACAATCAATTTCAAGAATGTTATTATCCACAAACCATTGCCTCACAGATGCTGCTGTATGACAGAGTGCACTGTCATGCCGGCCGCTGTGACCGAGCGGTTCTAGGCGCTTCAGTCTGGAACCGCGCGACCGCTACGGTAGCAGGTTCGAATCCTGCCTCGGGCACGGATGTGTGTGATGTCCTTAGGTTAGTTAGGTTTAAGTAGTTCTAAGTTCTAGGGGACTGATGACCTCAGATGTTAAGTCCCATAGTGCTGAGAGTCATTTGAATCATTTTCGTTAACCGTACCGCTTACACATCCTAAAATGTCTAATAACGACTAGTTATCGATCTGGTCGAGGATTGGGTTAATCAAGTAGGTTTCAGACAAAATTACTTAATGGAAACCATATTCTGTACGTAAATGTAATGCGCCCATCAGAGCAGTACCAAAAATACGAGACAACATTAAGAAAATTTTCATTGGCAAGGATGGAAAACAAAGTCCATTTAAATAACAGTGACGTACACTACCGGAAAGAAATTAGTACGCCGTACACCTGGAAAGACGACATCAGTTTTTGTCCGATGACGTTGTATGGCAGCTGGAGGATAGCAGGCGTATTGATAGCGGTTTCACGTCGTCCGCTAACAAACAGCGTAGTGTCATAGCTACCACATTGCCATCTGTGTCTACTCTCTAATAGAGAATGCTCAAAGCCAGAAGGCTCAGTGTGCTGCAGGCGTGTGAAGCAAAGAAGCAACTATGACACAGAGTCGCACTCGTGATTCCTACTGCTAACTTAGCGGGTTTGAAACAGGTCAAATTGTGGCCTTCAGAGTGACGGGAAAACTGCCACACAGGTTGGTCGTGCTGCGTCAGTGGTCACGTGAACATTCTCACATCCGTAAACAAGACTCTGGACGTCCATGCAGCACAGACGCCCTCCAGGATCGTCGTATTGTAAGTGTAGCAGTGGCATATCGTACAGTTACACAGTACAGAGGACTTCTGAGCCTAGGTGTGTCAACACGAACTGTTGCCAACCGGTTAGCAGAAGCGGAACTACAGGCGCGCGCATCACTAGCCCGTCTTCCACTCAGTTCACAGCTTCTACGTGCACAGATCGACTAGTGTCTTCAGAGGTTCACTTGGTAGATGGAATGGCACCCCGCGCTTCAGCAACGAAAGCAGATTCTGCCTGCACGCCAACGACGATCGTTTGCGCATACGACGTAGACCTGTTGAGCGCCGTCTCGTAGGGAGCATTTGTCCAAGACACACTGGCCTCACCTTAGGCCTTATGTTCTGGGGTGCGATAAGCTACAGCTCTCGTTCACCATTGGTGCTTCTGGAGGGGATGCTAACCAGCACTCGGTATATGCAGAGTATTGTTGTGTCTGTTCTTTTGACTTTCTTCCAACAGGAAGGTATTGTTCCAACAGGATAATGCTTTCTCACACACTGCCCTTGAAACTCAACGTGCTCTGCAAGACGTGCTACAACTTCCTTAGCCAGCACGATCTTCGGACTTGTCTCCAATGGAGGTTGTGCGGGATATGATAGGACGAGAGGTGACTCGTGTGACTCGTCAATCAAGAACTGTAACAGGACTACGTGAACAGGTCGAGCAGGCATGGCATGTACTCCAGGACTATATTCGCCATGCATACGATCGACCGGATGCCATAGTCTGCGCCTGTATCGCCGCTCGTGGAGGCTATACCATGTATTAATATAAGTATTTCAGCATGGGTCGATACCTGATCCCTAAGAACCGCTTGTGTTATTGATGTGTAAGTAATCATTTCTTGTACTCCATATGAACTGTTGCAACAATAAATCTTGAACAAATTGGAAATTTCTAAAATGGTGTACTTACACTACTGGCCATTAAAATTGCTACACCACGAAAATGGCGTGCTACAGACGCGAAATTTAACCGACAGCAAGAAGATGCTGTCATATGATTAGCTTTTAAGAGCATTCACACAAGGCTGGCGCCGGTGGCGACACCTACAACGTGCTGACACGAGGAAACTTTCCAACCGATTTCTCATACTCAAACAGCAGTTGACCGGCGTTGCCTAGTGAAACGTTGTTGTGATGATTCGTGTAAGGAGGAGAAATGCGTACCATCGCGTTTCCGACTTTGATAAAGGTCGGCTTGTAGCCTATCGCGATTGCTGTTTATCCTATCGAGTCATTGCTGCTCGCGTTGGCCGAGATCCAATAACTGTCAGCAGAATATGTAATCGGTGGGTTCAGGAGGGTAATACGGAACGCCGTGCTGGATCCCAACGGCCTCGTATCACTAGCAGTTGAGATGACAGGTATATTATCCGCATGGTTGTAACGGATCGTACAGCCACGTCTCGATCCCTGAGTCAACAGATTGGACGTTTGCAAGACAACAACCATCTGCACGAACAGTTCGACGACGTTTGCAGCAGCATGGACTATCAGCTTGGACACCATGGCTGCGGTTACCCTTAACGCTGCATCACAGACAGGAGCGCCTGCGATGGTGTACTCAAAGACGAACCTGGGTGCACGAAGGGCAAAACGTCATTTTTTCGGATGAATCCAGGCTCTGTTTACAGCATCATGATAGTCGCATCGGTGTTTGGCGACATCGCGGTGAACTCACATTCGAAGCGTGTATTCGTCATCGTCATACTGGCGTATCACCCAGCGTGATGGTATGGGGTGTCATTGGTAACACGTCTCGGTCACCTCTTGTTCGCACTGACGGCACTTTGAACAGTGGACGTTACATTTCAGATGCGTTACGACCCGTGGCTCTACCCTTCATTCGATCCCTGCGAAATCCTACATTTCAGCAGGATAATGCACTACCGCATGTTGTAGGTCCTGTACGGGCCTTTCTGGATACAGAAAATGTTCGACTGCTGCCCTGGCCAGCACATTCTCCAGATCTCTTACCAATTGAAAACGACTGCTCAATGGTGGCCGAGCAACTGGCTCGTCACAATACGCCAGTCACTACTCTTGATGAACTGTGGTATTGTGTTGAAGCTGCATGGGCAGCTGTACCTGTACACGCCATCCAAGCTCTGTTTAACTCAATGCCCAGGCGTATCAAAGCCGTTATTACGGCCAGAGGTGGTTGTTCTGGGTACTGATTTTTCAGGATCTATGCAACGAAATTGCGTGGAAATGTAATCACATGTCAGTTCTAGTATAATATATTTGTCCAATGAATACCCGTTTATCATCTCCATTTCTTCCTGGTGTAGCAATTTTGATGGCCAGTAGTGTATTTTCTTTTTCTAGTAATGTATATTCGATGAATGTTGTTGAAAGCACTACGATTCAAACCATCACATCAGTCGAATAGAACTGACAACAAATATAACAGAATTCGTCACTCCCGCATTCGTGTCTGTAGAGCTACTCATTACTCGTATTAACACACTTACACGCGCATAGCAATTACAAATATCATCGCCGCAGTGTAATCAAACAATGATGATTAGCACCACCGAAAATGTGATGCTGCTGTTTCATTTCCTGTCTAAATAGGTGCTCAGTACAGTGCAATTTAAAATATTTATTAAATATTTTTATAAGTTTTTAAATTGTGTCTTATATAAAAGTTGAATACTTTTCTGGTAGTTGCCACCTATTTGCTTTATTCAGTAAGTTAGTTTACGAGCGCATTATGTTCTACGTTTTCAGATTAATCGAATATTATCCTGCTCAGTGTTATAATTGAAATATGTGGGAAAATTCGCAAATAAACGTAATCACCGCCTTAGAAACAACATAGTGTCGCTGCTTTTCCGGAACATTACAGCGACGAAGTTGCAGTCTGCGCTGCCAGCCAAGTGATTATGAGCGTACTTTAGGTACCATACATCTCCCTCTCCATCCGACTAGAACGCAGCATTTTATCCACGGCAGATTACAGGGCGGCTAACGTCAAGCACCACCATGCGCAGTCCACAAGTCAGAGCCGAGGCTCTTACTTGTAGCTGCGCATTAACGCTGTCTTTTCTAAATCGAAGATGAATGAGCCCATCTACGGATACCGTGGATTCATACATATTTGTTAACCTTAACACAGTTAAGATTACTAATCTTTATGCAAAAGCAGTGATAGTTGACTTTCTGCAAATTACTAGTTAATTACGAACCAAAAAGTTGTTCATCAAAGGAAATAGAAATTATGATTTATTTTACACACTGGTCAAGTGCGAGGAATCTATAATATCACACCAATACATTAGTAACAAAAATAAATTTTAAATTAGGTCTGTAGCTCTTTCAGTCGCACTCGAAAGTACGAGAAGAATCCCAAGGAAATGTAATTCACGCACAAAAGATGTCACTCACAAAGCCTCCGAGAGACCAGTTCGTGAGTATTTTCCGACGGCCTGCAACCATTAGCAAGATCAGTAGTTCGATTAACGGGAGAGAGACTGTGTGTGTGTGTGTGTGTGTGTGTGTGTGTGTGTGCGTGAGAGAGAGAGAGAGAGAGAGAGAGAGAGAGAGAGAGGGAAGGAGAGAAAGCGAAAGAGAGGTGCGCCATTACTGTAATCACAGGTTTATCTAATGACTACGAGAGCACCACGGTGATGGTCAACAAACTCCAGTGTAAGGAGTAACAAGAAAGGCGCTGTGCGTAGCGGAAAGCCTTACTCTCACAGTTATGAGAACTGCAGTGCTACGTTCGCATAGTGCGTCGTAATAATTTTTGCATTCGGCATTCCTCATCAAAACCCATGACTACATTTGGATCAGTAATACAGATTTTTCCCGAAGAATCGAGCGGCATGTTCGTCTAAAATTTTTGAGAGAATAGCCGCACAATCGATTTTATCATTATCTAGTAACAGTTCAAGTTAAAGCGTTACGCAATATTTGCGTTATTGTTTCGCGTGTTGCTATGAGAACCAGATATGCTATGTGACAACCGCACAGCAATTTGTATTAATGTCCGGATACAGATTATTTATTCGCAGTTAAATTCAATTTTTGAAAGGTTTGTTCTCAGCAAAGAGTTAAAATTTCACAGAGTGACTATACCTCTGCCATATCTTGAGGTAAATTGGTTCAAATGGCATTATGGGACTTAACATCTGAGGTCATCAGTCCGCTAGAACTTAGAACTACTTAAACCTTACTAACCTAAGGACATCACGCACATCCATGCCCGAGGCAGGATTCGAACCTGCGACAGTAGCGGCCGCGCGGCTCCAGACTGAAGCGCCTAGAATCGCTCGGCCACCACGGCCGGCGAGGTAAATTGAACTGTCATTCTTTCTGGAGCAAAAGGTGTCAGCTAGCATACCACACCTCGTAGAAAATGTTATCTGCTTGCCTTTTGGAAACAGTTCCTCGATTAAATAACGATTGAATATTGAATGTCAATGTGCGCTAGGATCTATCGGTTTAATATACTAGGTGATACCTTTTAACCTAGAAAACGTGGCAGTTCAATGTGGTTCAAATATGGCGGACTTGTAGCCACTTTACGAAATTAAGCTCTATGGTTGTCAATACGATCATTGTGCAAATATTAAAGTAGTGTAGCTGTGTTTGGCACACAACTCATAGCTTCTTTTCTTTCAGAAGATGTCAAAATAATCTTTCAAAAATTCATTCCGTTGCAACATGTCAAGACCAGAGATCAACCGCTACCGTGGGAGTTTTCTGTCGTATTTGCATTTCAGTTCTAATTCAAGATGATCTTTACCTTTCGAATTAATCTTTTAGTAGGGATAGCACCAGTCATTTTAAGGACCAGCATCTTCTGTCACTACACAAACACATTTTTCTTATTTTCTGCACTTCACATGAACTTATCGCTCATAGCACCATGCATGTCATTGTCACGAAATGGTACTTTAAGTTACTCAGCAGATTTTAGAAAGAAATAACTGCTAATTCGGAAGTGTTACAAAATTGACATTAATATTTTGTCTTTCTAGAAGTTGACAATGGACAACAGAATTCTTGACAGAGCTTCAGGTACCATGTCGCGAGGAACAGCATTCGGCTCGGAGATAATGAGATCCAGTGAGCCGAAAAGTTCGCAATGCGCCCAGAAGAACCATCTGCTTTTAACAGATCTCAGCGTCGAGCATACAAACAATAGAAAACACCAACAAACAATTTGCAGTCTTGGATAAATAACAGCTGATAACATATAATTCATTATTAGGTATAAATAAAAACAATTTTTAGAATTGTGGCAAAACTCTAGAGTGGTACAGCATCAGACGCTATACCTCTACAGAGTCCACATTCTAATATAAGTGAAGAAACATATTACTTACTCCAACTGCTATCTTGCGAAATTAGCACCAAGGTAAAATTGAGTAAATTTTGGAATTTACAATGGGGATACCATCAATAGGACAGAAACGGGGAAAGATGATACTGGTGCGAGGTTAGACATAATGTATGAATTATCACCCCAAAGAAAAGTTAATTTACGTGATTGTTTTTTTGTTTTCTTGCAGGTACTTGTTGATCTGCGACAACTGCCACAAAGTTTAAGGCGGAAAAATTGAGAGACGAAAACGGAAGCACGAACTGATACGCGTAATCAAACACTAGAAGCGCAAGCGTTCTTTCTGTGGCTAACGTCGCGCACAATTTCATCGCTGCAAGTACCCAGCTTGGCCTTCTGGCCGGAACCCATGAAGGCAGCTGTTACCTTTTAAAGCAGGCATCTGTTAGTCATTTGGAGGTTTCCTGTGATAAAGTTCTATCAGATCTACTGTACGAACATGGCCGCTAGATTACACTTGTGGCAAAGCTAATCGAACGCGTTCGTGCAGAGGGTCCCCAATCCAGAAAATAGCAGTTGTAACAACAGTTAGCCCCGAACCCAGCAGATGCCGTAAAGGCTTTAATATTACGAGTGTTGTAACTTAAATAGTGGCAACTATTTATTCATATCAGATAAAAAAGAGTTACATGTTTCCACCTGTTACTGTCCTTCAAAGTAGTCACCAGCGATGTGTAGAACCCGTTGCCAGCGACGTGGAAGGCGTAGTATACCGTTAGTAGAGCCTGTTCTGTTGATGGTGCGAATGGAGCTGTCTACTGGCTGTCGAATCTGTGGAACAGTTCTGGAGCGAATGCCACGAAGTGGTTCCTTCATCTTCGGAATCAAATCAAAGTCCATCGACCGAAGACAGCAGCAACAGCTTGCGCTGTATGCGCCCGCGCATTGTCATGCGAAATGATGGGTTGCGCAGAAAGTGTCGCCGCTTCTTTCGCAAAGCTTGTCGCAGGTGATGCTCCAAAAACGAACACTGTGCATTGATGATCTGTCGTGGAGGAACGTAATGCGTTAGGATAACACCATCACAGTCGTACACGAGAATCACCATAACTTTAGACTTCTCCATTCGCACCATCAACAGAACAGGGTCTGCTAACGGTATATACGCCTTCCTAATCGCTGGCAACGGGTTCTACACAACGCTGGTGACTACGCTGAGGGACAGTAACAGGTGAAAACATGTAAATCTTCTGTATCGGTTGTGAATAATTAGTTCCCATATTTACATTCCAACCTTCGTGTATCATAAAAGGCCTTCCTCGCACCGACAGACGAAGGGAGGCGAGAACGCTTCAGTTAGTTCCGAGTTGCTCTCGGAAATACGTCACCAGAGGACAACATGGAGAAGAGAGAGACTATCCTATAAAAGTCCATATGTTTTGAAAATGTAGTACTTTCGGCGTCAGTCACGGTTGCGCCGAACCTGTGACGGTCGATTTGAGACCAGTGAGCTACCTTAATACAGTTTCATGTCTCACCTCTCTGCTATTAACACTGATAGGTCTGTACCTAGCGAAGGTACTGCATTTTTGTGCAGTCGATCTGCACCACCTATGTACTGCTCAAACAGTTACTTATGCTCAAAGGCAGAAAATACTTTGCGATATGCTTTTTTCCAAAGAGATTCTCATACAGTTAATTGTGATAAAAACAGAAAAGAAAATACTTTGGGATTTCCGTTTTCTGAACATTTCCTCAATTAGCTGAGCTCAATACAGGTGTTCCCACCACAGGATACACAGCGTAAAACTTAACAGGAGGCAAGTGTTAACTGCTAGATTTCCTAATGGCGACGCACAGATCTTCCGCTCACAATAATGTCTGCAGCCTGGGATGTCACCAGTCTTGAGATGTGCAATTCGTCTTGGGTGCATAATTGATACTTGGTCAAACGTAGGATAATACCTTTCCACCAAGCGAGGCACTCGCTTATTATGTAGTCTCTTTATAACTCTAATCATCTTTTGTTTCCATGAGTAAAAATATCAGTTTTTGTAATTTCATTTGTTTCTTATTGCTTGTAATTTTTGAGTGACATGTTTGTGCAAGTGTTCTAACATAGTAAGAAATGTTAAGACAGACAAATGTATCTCTTTATTTCAATATCATAGCAACACTTATCAGCGCAAATAGAGAGTGATGTGCTCGAAATTTTGAAAATTCACGGTAGCAAAATTTTCAGCCAGACCAGTTAATTCTAAAAGAAATACTTCGTTTCCACATTTTTGATGATACCGCAAGCGACAGAGAGAGAGAGAGATAATAATAGTAGTATTATCGTGCGGAGCTCAGTAGACTTTTCTCTCTCACCGATGTAGCGGCCGTTTTTATGTGATCTGAAATTACAATTCGCTATTGAATCAGTCCGACATTGGACATTTTTTTAAATTCCTTGTTTGCTCAGATTGCATACACTGATGTGCCAAAACATTACGACCACCTGCTTAAAAGCTTGTTTGTCCGTGTTTGGAACGAGATACATCACTTATTCTGCGTTATCATGGATGTCTACGCACAGGCCGCTGATTTGCGTACGCGGTTAGGTGCCTGATAGCGACCCAAATGGATTCCGTAGGATTTACATCAGGCGAATTTGATCGTCGAAACATCAACGTGACTTCACTATAACGGTTCTCAAACTGCTGTAGCACGGTTTTGGCTTCGAGACAAGGACAAATAAACTGCTAAAAAATGACATCGCTGTCAAGGAAGGCATCAAGCATGGATGCAGGTGGTTCGCAGCTGTCAGAGTGTCTCCTATTGTTTCCACAGGTCTCATGCAAGCGCAGAAGAATGTCTCCCATAGCACAATATTGCTCGCACCAGCCTGCGTCGGTGGCGCGCTGCACGTTTCGAGCCGCTGTTCACCTCGATGACGGCGTCCGTGGAGACGACCATCGACCAAGTGTAGCGTTATACTGTTATGTTTAGAATTTAGTTCCTTGAGGAATTTCTGAGGTTGTATAGTTGTACCTGTCCACAAGCACAACGCCTCATCAGTGCACCTAAACCAATATCCAGTCTTGGAAAAGAATGGGCAATTTTCCAAAAACTGTGTTTCAAAATTATCCATATAGATTTCAGAAAGGACTGGACTGGGGGGGATCTCCACAGCTAGGCCATCCAAATCCCACAGCTATACCATCCAAATGTTTGTTTGTATATCCTACCCTTGAAACGGGAATAATTTTCTGTTAAAAAAAGTTTGTTTAGCTAACCTTGTGTCACCTGTGATAACCTGGTTAACTATCGATTTATAAACTAAGTCTGTGAGAATTTTTAGGCATTACTGAACAGGTACATTAGTGAATAAGTTACTAACATCAAAACAAAGTAGCTTGTCAGTAGGGGGGTCTGCATATCTTTTAACTTGTCAACTGTATTAAGCATACTGTCACTAGGTTTGGACTCCACAACGCTCAAAAAGCTAAAACAATTGGTATAATATCTTCTTTACCCTGTTCTCGACCCACCGCCTCAAGAGCGCTGTAAACAATCAAGAATTTACTTCACATAACAGCCACGCTCTCCAGCCGCGTCTTTATCTGACAAAATCGAATTCATGAGTCGATTACGACAGCTTTTTAAATTTTAAAATTAGGTCAATAATTGTGTGCAATACCGAAAATTGTTCCTGGAAACCGTTAGATAGGCAACCCGCAAGCAGGAGCAGACGATGAGCTGACTGGTTTAACCGTTTGGTGATACAGGTTATTCCCACTTCATTGTTGTGTAGTACGTTAATAATAATGTTCATTTTCTGTTTTCGTTATTTTTTTATGTTAAGGTAAAGTAAACTCGACTGAAAACGTACCTGGTCCTCCATGCTGCTGGTTGTGCGAAGGGCTGGTATCACGTCCACATAAAACTACGTTACTCATAATTCTTAGAATAAATCTGACGTCGTATCAGACTATAAAACTATCCGTGAAGAGTAAGTAAGTAAGTACTCCATTTTCGCTATACGCAGAATGGGCCTTTTACTATGCACAGGAGTGTGAATCTTCCTAGCTGGTTAAAACTAAGTGCTGGACCGTGACATGATACCAATCTTCTTCTTGTGTTGCAATAGCCTTACACATGTAGAAATCAGGCACGATTCACAACCCGAGCTTACATCCCAATTACGTTGTAATTATTAACGCTATTTTTATTACAGTCGTGTAGTACATTTCAAGTTAAAGTTTGATGCTATTGGTAAAGAGAATGTTTAAAATGGTCTCTGCTTAGATGTCAGACGAAATTATGCATGAATATCAAATTGCATTTCCCGAAAGAATGGAAGGAAACACTTTGAATAGGTATTTCCGAAATGTTCAAATATATGTGAAATCTTATGGGACTTAACTGCTAAGGTCATCAGTCCCTATGCTTACACACTACTTAACCTAAATTAACCTAAGGACAAACACACACACTCATGCCCGAGGGAGGACTCGAACCTCCGCCGGGATCAGCCGCACAGTCCATGACTGCAGCGCCTGAGACCGCTTGGCTAATCCCGCGCGGCGGTTCCCCCCCCTCCCTGGAAGTTTTACTGCTGCTAATTCAGAGGCAGGCATGGTTACAAAATATTGCGAGGCAACACAATTAGCATGTGTGAGGTGCGACTGTCTTGTACCACTTGGGCAACGATTGATTGGTAATGGCGGTCTGTGTCACGATGAACTCTGTTACCGGATACGTAATGTTTTCTAACACCGACAAGTGGATTTTGCCGTTCTTTGGATACGTATTTCCGCCCTTCCTAGAAGCTTTACTGCTGCTAATTCATATGCTGACACGGTTACAATATGTTACGAGTCAACACACTTATCGTGAGAGGTATGGTGTGACTCTCTTGTAGCAGCTGGGCAATGACGAACTGGCTACATAGTGATGGCCTGGAGTCAGGTTTTCTTTCTTTGGGGAGGGGAGGGGGTGGAGGGGTGGGAGGTCTTCTGACTGGTTTGATGCGGCTCGCCACGAATTCCTCTCCTGTGCCAACCTCTCCAAAGTAGTACTTGCAACTAACGCTCTTAATTATTTCCTGGATGTATTCCAATCTCTGTCTTCATCTACAGTTTTTATCCTCTATAGCTCCCTTTAGTAGCATGGAAGTCTTTCCGTGATGTCTTACATCATCCTGTCCCTTCTTCTTGTCAGTTTTTCCCATATATTCCTTGCCTCGTCGATTCTGCGGAGAACCTCCTCATTCCTTACCTTGTCAGTCCACGTAATTTCCAACATTCTTTTGCAGCACCACATCTCTAATGCTTCGATTCTCTTCTGTTTCAGTTTTCCCAGAGTCCATGTTTCACTATTATACAGTGTTGTGGTACTAGTCTACTTCTCTTGTCAAGGAATGCAGTTTTTGCTAGTGCTAGTCTGGTTTTCATGTCGTCCTTGCTCAGTTCGTCATGGGTTATATTGCTGCCTGAGTAACAGAATTCCATAAATTCATCTACTTCATTATCACCAATACTGATGCTATGTTTCTCACTGTTCTCATTTCTGCTACTTCTCATTATTTTCGTCTTTCTTCGATTTACTCTCAGTCCATCTTCTGTACTCATTTAGACTGTTCATTCCATTCATCCGATCCTGTTATTCTTCTTCACGTTCACTAAGGAAAGCAATGTCATCAGCAAATCTTCTCATTGATATCATTTCACTCTGAATTTTATTTCCACACTTGAAACTTTCTTTTGTTTCCGTCATTACTACTTCCACGTATCGATTGAACAATAGAGACGAAAACCTATATCGCTTCCTTACATCCTTTTTATTTATTTATTTATTTAACCTGATCAGATTAGGGCCATCAGGCCCTCTCTTACAAGCGCTTTGTTCTTAGTGTTCCACTCTTATCGTTCCCTCTTGGCTCTTGTACATACTGTTTATAACTCGTCTTTCCCTATATCTCACCTGTATTTTTCTCAGAATTTCGAACATCTTGCAGCATTTGACATTGTTAAACGCTTTTCCAAGATCGACAAACCCTATGAACATGTCTTGATTTTTCTTTGGTCTTACCGCAATTATCAACCACAACGTCAGAATTGCCTCTCTGATGCCTTTACCTTTCCCAAAGACAAACTGGTCGTCATCTAACACATCCTAACGTTTCTTTTACTGGATATGTAATGTCTTTGCCACGACGACAGATGGATTTTGCTATATTCTAGTACTACAAACTTTAAGAAAAAAGCACTAGAATGATATTTTATTTTCCTGACACTGCGCTGGCCGGGGTGGCCGAGCGGTTCTAGGCACTACAGTCTGGAACCGCGAGACCGCTACGGTCGCATGTTCGAATCCTGCCTCGGGGATGGATGAGTGTGACGTCCTTAGGTTAGTTAGGTTTAAGTAGTTGTAAGTTCTAGGGGACTGATGACCTCAGAAGTTAAGTCCCATAGTGCTCAGAGCCATTTGAACCTTTTGAATCTAACACTGCCCAGAAATATCCATTTAACAATAAACTTGATTTGAAACATACCTTTAGGCACTGCTGCACAGGTCAGCTATTTAAATTGTATACATATGAAGATGGTATCTGTACTTTCGGACATGTCCGAAAGATCAGATACCATCTTCGTATAAATATAGTTAAGGCTCATCGGCCATTTGACATCTTCTTCTGTGCGGATGCACAAACAATGCCGGAACTCTTACGGGAATCGGCGGTAAAGCCGCGAGTAATGAGTATGATGGACAGGAGCACTATGAATATTGCGAGACAATAAGCTGGGAGTGTGGGTCTCACGGAAGGCGTGCCAGAGATAAGTCCCTGCAGTCGAACTATCCTCTGTGTTCTCGGTGGCTTAGACGTCGGCACGGCAGCTCAACGTGTTCGATCAGTAACAAAAAAAAAAACTGAGTGAATGGATCAACTAAGAACCTAAACGGGTGTCTTCGGACGTCCGTCCCGAACAAATTTAACAATATAGAAAAAAAAGATGGATAGAGCGTCTGCCATGTAAGCAGGAGATCCCAGGTCCGAGTCCCGGTCGGGGCACACATTTTCAACTGTTCCCGTTGACTTATATCAACACCTGTATGCAGCTCACGGTATTCGTTTCATTGTTATTTCATACTTAAATTGTTGCGTTCCGAATGAAACACTTTTGCGCCTGAGAATAATTTTTTACTGATAAGGTATAAGAGTTCCAATTTATCGTGGTTCATAGGCTGCTTTGAAATTATTTTAATTTATTAAAATATTTTTATCCCGTAAACCTACTGTCATCCTGAAAGCTGAATCTGTCAGAATAAAATGATCTGTAACCATACGGAATAGAGGTTACCAAACTTCAACAAATAAAAATAGCACTATTTCCCAAATTGTAAAGCGTCCTTACTTAACAAATAAATAATACTATGAAACTTTTGTGAATAAATACTAAGTTCATCAATGAATAAGAACGGCAGATGATGATGAATAAGCTTCTTAGAAAAGCGAACAATTGGCGTCATTAGAAAGAAACTGCCATCGTAAGAAAGATACCAGAAAAAATTATAGTAACAGCTTTAAAATCGCTTTCTAGCTATATAGTAAAGATGTCTTCGGTCGAAATTACTTCTGGAAAAGAAATTTACGACTTCACTAGCTCTAAATTAAAATTAAAATTTAACAAAGTTAAACTGTAAAGTTTCGTATACCGGTTGCGTAATTTCGCCTTAGGTTAACTTGTAATGAACCAGAATTTCCAACTGCTTTTGCAACCGGTCTTCGATAGGGTATCATCAATACATTTAAGTAGGACAAAGGGTTGTCTCCGCCCTGTGCCTAGCCCGTGTGGAAATTATTTTTGATTTCTGGTCTCAGTCTTGACTGCGTAATGGACTCGAACTCGTCCCTACTTTGAAGTGGTTCGAAATTGAGTAATGAACCCTAGATACTGAATCGTCGTAAAAATTATGATTGCCGTTGGTACCAATTCGCAGTTCCCCCCAATCTGGTGTTGTCATTATAAGGTACAAAACAGGACATTTTGCACTTATTTTGTATGTGACGTACCACTAGAAACCTTATAATTGTAGTTAACTAGTACATGAACCATAAATTATTTGTTGGTTCGAATAAAATGCGGAGCGGTAAACTTGAAGCAGGTGTAGTAATGATGTAGCATTTTCTTCTTTTTAGTGTTCTGTGGTTAAGAAACTGAGGAAGTGGAAAAAGGTTACAAAAAACAATTCAAAGTTAGTGACTGCAACGAGAATCCAGGCGGAAAGTGCTGTAATCGAAAGTGATAACCATTGGCGTCTTCCGAACGAGGAACTGCTGTTGTTCAAATAAGGAGAATGGGGCTGAGACGGCCGGATCTCTAAGATCTATGATCTCGGAGACACCGGTACACAGTGCGCATACTAACTTCAAAAAAAAAAAAAAATAATAATAGGTCGCCTGCCGAAAGCTGAGAAACGCAGCGTCCTACATCTACCTGCTGCGACACAGAAAGCATATAACGCCTTCGTTTCCCAGAGGTTTCCCATCTCGTCTACGCGCCAAGCGACGCGAAGGAGGCCATTCTCTATATAAAGATGCATCTTTCAAAAGAAGAATTCGTCCAAATGTTCAGCGGATTGTGACGGAAATATCAAGAAAATGATATAAACTAGAGTGTTAATTGTAACAAGAGGATCAATATCCCGTACGAATGGAAATCTGAATTCAATTATTTGATGCTACTTTCTTTGTTATTTGAGCTCGCGCGAGCCATGGTGTACGCGTCTCGGCTCGTGGCGAGGTTAGCTCTCGTTGCACTAACACTCTGACGTAAGCATAACAATAATATGACAAAAATGTGGAAGCGCTAAAAACACAACACATTATCCTACCTAGTACGGTGTAGGGAATCCGTTGGTCTTCCAGACATCTTCCAGTCGTCTCGGAATATACACTACTGGCCATTAAAATTGCTACACCAAGAAGAAATCCAGATGATAAACGGGTATTCGTTGGACAAATATAATAGAAGTGACATGTCATCACATTTTCACGTAATTTGGGTGCGTAAATACTGAGAAATCAGTACCCAGAACAACCACCTCTGCCCATAATAACGGCTTTGATACGCCTGGGCATTAAGTCAAACATAACTTGGATGGCGTGTACAGGTACAGCCACCCATGCAGCTTCAACACGATACCACAGTTCATCAACAGTAGTGACTGGCGTATTGTGACGCGCCAGTTGCTCGGCCGCCATTGACCAGATGTTTTCAATTGATGAGAGATCTGGAGAATGTACTGGCCAGGGCAGCAGTCGAACATTTTCTGTATCCAGAAAGGCCGTACAGGACATGCAACTTGCGATCGTGCATTATCCTGCTGAAATGTAGGGTTTCGCAGGGATCGAATGAAGGGTAGAGCCACGGGTCGTAACACATCTGAAATGTAACGTCCACTGTTCAAAGTGCCGTCAATGCGAACAAGAGGTGACCGAGACGTGTAACCAGTGGCACCTCATACCATCACGCCGGGTGATACGCCAGTATGGCGATGACGAATACACGCTTCCAACGTGCGTTCACCGCAATGTCGCCAAACACGGATGCGACCATCATGATGCTGTAAACAGAACCTGGATTCATCCGAAAAAATGACTTTTTGCCATTCGTGCACCCAGGTTCGTCGTTGAGTACACCATCGCAGGCTCTCGTATCTGTGATGCAGCGTCAAGGGTAACCGCAGCCATGTTCTCCGAGCTGATAGTCAATGCTGCTGTGAACGTCGTCGAACTGTTCGTGCAGATGGTTGTTGTCTTGCAAACGTTCCAATCTGTTGACTCAGGGATCGAGACGTGGCTGCACGATCCGTTAGAGCCATGCGGATAAGATGCCTGTCATCTCGACTGCTAGTGATACGAGGCCGTTGGGATCCAGCACGGCATTCCGTATTACCCTCCTGAACCCACCGATTCCATATTCTGCTAACAGTCATTGGATCTCGACCAACGTGAGCAGCAATGTCGCGATACGTTAAACCGCAATCGCGATGGACTACAATCCGACCTTTATCAAAGTCGGAAACGTGATGGTACGCATTTCCGTCCTTACACGAGGCATCACAACAACGTTTCACCAGGCAACGCCGGTCAACTGCTGTTTGTGTATGAGAAATCGGTTGGAAACTTTGCTCATGTCAGCACGTCGTAGGTGTCGCCACCGGCGCCAACCTTGTATGAATGCTCTGAAAAGCTAATCATTTGCATATCACAGCATCTTCTTCCTGTCGGTTAAATTTCGCGTCTGTAGCGCGTCATCTTCGTGGTGTAGCAATTTTAGTGGCCAGTAGTGTATAAAGACGGGTCATGTGTGGTTTTCAGTGGAGTCTTGTACCACTTTTCCTGCAAAGTAGTGGCAAGTTAAGGTAACGCTGAAGAAGGTGAATGGTGATCATGACCCTTTCTTCCACACTAGACCAGAAAGGCTCAATAATGTTGAGATCTGGAGACTGTGGTGGCCGGGAGAGATGCAAAAATTCATTCTCGTGCTCATAAAACCAGCACTGGACGATGCAAGGTGCGTGAACAAGGGCCCTGTCATCTTATAATACAGCTTTACCAATGGAAAACAAACGTTCTATCGTGGGATGGACCTGATCAGCCACAATGGTCACATAACCTTAGCAGCATACGACCTTGTAGAGTAACCATGGGTACGACGTAATACCACGATATGGCTGCCCAAATCATCAGGGAACACTCTCATGCTTAATTATTGGGTCAGAAGGTGGAAACAGTGTGAATCAAGACTCAACCGACCAAACGACGTTCTTCTATAGCTCCATAGTTCAGGTTTCACGGCTTCAGCATCACATTTCCCTATTACAGGCATTTGCGTCGCTGACGAAAGTTTTCGATTTCCAGCTCGCGCTGTAATTTCCTGTTTACGGAGTTCCCTTCGTGTGTTTTGGTGCTGACAGAGTTCACGGGTACGAGATTCAGTTCTGCATTGATTTTTGCAGTTGTCGTCCTCTCATTTCTCGCCACAGTCCCCTTCAATGACCGTCCGTCACAATCAATCAACACACTTCCGTCCGCATTGTGACTTAGCAGATGATGATTTTCCGAGGTACAAATTTTCGATACACTACCTCTTGAAACACGAAACACTTCGCTTCCTTACTTTCGGAAGTACGCAACGTACGAGCACCAACAATTTGCCCACCTTCGAATTCACTTAGCTTCGACATAATGCACTCAAACATTACACAGAACACTGGTCTGACCACGACTGACATTTGCAATGCCGGCTGCTGTGGCCGATCGGTTCTAGGCGCTTCAGTCCGGAACCGCGCTACTGCTACGGTCGCAGGTTCGAATCCTGCCTCGGGCATGGATGTTTGTGATGTCCTTTAGGGTGGTTAGGTTTAAGTAGTTCTATGTCTAGGGGAGTGATGACCTCAAATGTTAAATCTCATAGTGCTTGGAGCCATTTGAACATTTGCAACGGATGGAAGACCATGTACAGGTCCCGTTCGTGGCCAAATACGACACCAAACCCTGCAGGATTGTCTAGCATCCCCATTTATGTTGAAGCATTCATTTGTAGCGGTATTTTCATATTTTTGTCCAACCTGTACGTGTACTTGGAACGAAAAGATGTATTACTGTTAAGTGATGTATGGAAATTTGTGGTAAGTTCCTATGGGACCGAACTGCTGAGGTCGTAGGTCGCTAGGCATACACACTACTTCATCTACTTTACGCTTAGGCCATCATACAAACCTATGGCCGAGGGAGGACTCGAACCTCCGACGCGGGAAGCCGCTCGAACCGTGGCAAGGCGACCTAGACCGCGTGACCACGCCACGGGGCGTTAAGTGCTGTTCTCCAAGCAAAACGTTAACATTGAAAGATATCTGGCAGGAGACGCCATATTGAAAGATAACGTTAATAATGTAAGAGATCCTGGGAGGGGGCACTAATTGCAAGATAGCGAAAACTAAATACATAAAAAAGTAATCCTGGCAGCGTACGCAAAATGGAATGGGTACGAAAATTTTTCTAACAGGGTCCGCTAAATGGAATGTTTACTCCTGGCAGCTGACGCTAAAATGTATGATATCCTAGCAGAGTCGTACACAATGAAAGCTAACACTTGGGGTGACTATATTAAAGTGATGACTTGATTGAGAAGGCAGGCAAAATTTAGTTTACTGACAACATTTACTTTTCCAAACACACAAACAACAAAAGAAACAAAGACAGGCCTAATTAAACCTAAAAGGATTACTTTCGAGCCGGGCGGAGTGGCCGAGCGGTTCTAGGCTCTTCAGTCCGGAACCGCGTGACCACTACGGTCGCAGGTTCGAATCCTGCCTCGGGCATGGGTGTGTGCGATGTCCTTAGGTTAGTTAGGTTTAAGTAGTTTTACGTTCTAGGGGACTGATGACCTCAGATGTTAAGTCCCATAGTGCTCAGAGCCATTTGAACCATTACTTTCGAATATAACAATGGTCAAGGATCCTGGGTGGCAAAGGTGAGTTAAATACACTGGCTCTAAAAAAAAAAAAAAAAAAATGTGGATATTGCGATCTTTAATTGTTCTGACGCTGAGCAGACTTTGACTGTTCAATCTACGTTAGGCTATGCGGGTGCAGCTGAGAGCAAGTGGCGATGGGGATTTGTAGGCCTAGACAAGGCCAGAGCAGCAGTACTTTACCCTGTTTGCTTCGTGCAGCAATGTAACTTTCATCTGGAGAGTCGTGTGCGCTAGTGGAGAATCGTAAGGCGGCAACTGTGAGTCGATCGTGCCACGAAAGAAATGAAAAATCCCACGATCTAGCGATCAGGCAGACGTATCGCGATTTGCTCCCTACTAGAGCCCTGAAATCACGGAAGATTTCACTGTGTGACACACCAATTCGCTGGTCGTACCGAGCACCAATTTGGCTCACTTATACGACAGAACGCACAAGGATGCCAAACGTCAAGACTGGTAAACCAAAAACGAATAAGTGTGCCCTCGGCAAACGAGCAGTCCGAGCCGTTTGAAGTCACACTATCAGTACAGTAAGAACTTCACCACAGGCTCCCCAGTCTAACTACTCACAAGTGAAGTTAGTCTTAGGACAGGTCCCAGGTACCAACCACACCTGTAAGAACTTCGACCAGAAGTTGCTTCCAGACCAAAGTCCAGAGCCAGAGTGCCTCGCACCTCTTCAGATAAACAAAAATTCCCGTTCTTCCGCACAGTACACGAACGACAACACCTTCCATTCTGTCTTGAGCCAACCACTGAACTTTAGAGGTGCTAAATTTCCCCTTCTACGCGCCAGGAGAAATTCAGGACCAACCAGTGCAAGAGTTAAGAGACCTGCGTCTCTGAAAAAAAAGAAACCTACAATTACTGACTTTTTTTAAGTTTTCGCGGGGGGAGAAGGTGTTTTTCTGTGAAGTCGTGTCTCTTCCCACAGCAACAAGCGAACAGATACAATCTTACAAATCTTTATCTTAATTGCTTGTGCCTCCGAGCAAGTTAGTCCTAGCTATGAGGTGTGATAAAGATTCTATGTTTAAACGTTTCCCGAGACGCCAGCGTTTCCTCTACAACCAAGGCGGCCGATGGAAGTGGGTCACAGACCCCTTTGCAGTTTCGGCGAACATGAAAACTTGTAAATTTTTATTAGACGTGGAGCAGTCCACAATGCTCGGTTTACAGTCCCAATGTGTAGAGGCGTCCCTTCAGTCCGTCGCCCCAAGCCCAGCTTTCGGCTGGCGCCGATGCACGTAAAGTGGACATTGTCCTGCTGGAAACCCGTCTCTACTAGAGGGTGCTCTGTTGGCCTCTATGCGGCCGTGGGCCTGCCCGGCAAGATTTACTGAGGGATGGGCTCGCCGCCACTTGCTTTCAACTTCCAACATGCTGTTTCTACGAACTAAGAAGCATAAAAATATCTCATGCTTTTAGCACCATCAACGCCTGCTCAGGCTGTTAACTTTCTGGGGTCTCCCATAAGTTGCGTAACGTTGTAACAAAATCGTTATAAAAATAGGTGAGAGAGTAACTTGTCCTCTCTCAACGTAACTTCAATGAATGTTCATCCCATCTTCTATAGTCATTTACTAAGATGGTATCTGTTCTTTAGACAATGTCCATGACCAAGCAGCTCGTTAGAATGAAATTACAATTAAAGAAACACCCTTAGCTGCTTACAGGCGTTGACATACGTCAACGGGGACAGATGAAAACGTGTGCCCTGACCGGGACTCGAACCCGCTTACATGGCAGACGCTCTATCCATCTGAGCCGCCGAGGACACAGAGAATAGCGCGACTGCAGGGATTTATCTCTGGCACGCCTCCCGCGAAACCCACATTCTCGATGTATTGTCCCGCACTACATTCGTAGTGCCCCCGCCCATTATACTCATTACTCGCCGCGCGTTGCCGATTCCCGTAAGAGTTCGGGCACGTTTGTGCATTCGCACAGAAGAAGAAGATAGTCTAGTGGCCGGTGAGCGTTACCTATATATATACTAAGATGGTATCTGTTCTTTCGGACATGCACAAACAGTGCCCGAACTCTTACGGGAATCGGCAACGCACCGTGAGTAATGAGTATAATGGGCGGGGGCACTACGAATGTAGTGCAGGACAATACGTTGAGAATGTGGGTTTCGCGGGAGGCGTGCCAGAGATAAATCCCTGCAGTCGCACTATCCTCTGTGCCCTCGGTGGCTCAGATGGATAGAGCGTCTGCCACGTAAGCAGGAGATCCCGGGTTCAAGTCCCGGTCAGGGCACACATTTTCACTGTCCCCGTTGACGTATTTCAACGCCTGTAAGCAGCTAAGGGTGTTCATTTGATTGTAATTTCTATAGTCACTTTCTCAACGTTATTCTTAGTTCCTTTCATTTTCTTCGATTCTTCTTTGTCAAAACACAAACGTTTCGTAACAACCACGCACTTCTCCAAGACGTCATCTCGCTCAAGTGCTGTGGAAACAATAAGAAAATTAGATTAATCTGTCGATTAAAAACAAAGGAGACAAAAGTCATATTGTAATGAAATACGAGTATCTGAAGGCTGCGTTTATTACACTTTCTGATTAAAATATAAGTCTTATCGCGATCTATCTCTCAGTCTTTAACACTGGTTTGGCTTCAGCGATCTCATCATTCCTGTACAATTATAATAGCTTTCACAGCACGCAAAAAGCCTTAAACGCTGGTGTCGCAGATGAGCTGAAATGCTGTCAGAAATTAAACGCCCGCTAAACTGTGAAGAGGCCTACAAAGGAAGTCATTAACTCGTAGCGTGATTAAAGCAAACCATTTGAGGGCGTTATAGAGAAATATCAAAAGCGACATTCCGTTTAAAAAAAATGCTTCTACGGGCGTAATAAATGGCCATTAGCGATCTGACGCGTTTTGACCGACCAAAAACGAAATACGCAACTTGCTAGACTGAACGGCGTTAAAAAAATTCATTGTATTTCTCATTAAACACAGCTTCTATCTGTATTTACGGTGTAATAATGTATGAGTGATATTTGGTATGGTTAACTTATACCAGTGACATTTGGTATGGTCAACTGGCCTCTTGTCCACGCCCAGCATAAAGTAAAAATTGCGCTGTAGAAATTTAAAAAGTGCTTTATATTTCAATAAATGTTGATTCTGCTGAGAGAAATGTTTACACACAACAGACTGAATTTATAGACTTTACAAACAAAATGTTTCTCTAAGTACAAGGAGTCGTTGATTATGTTCTTTTTCTCACTACATTCGGCAGTGGTTTACATTATTTCAACTTTATTGTGTAACGTACATGTGTAGACTTCGTGAGCAGAGTCAGATTGAAAATAATTGTTCTCAGTTTTGGACAGCATAATATTGTGAGGAAACCAAAGTGTCGTCTGAACACGCTGGGCCTTTTATTGCCACGGAAGGTACAGAATCCAGTTAATTTTGACCAGCAGCACATGAAAACGATTGTGGATGGCAGTTTACGTATTTGCCCTGAAGATGAAACCATTTGGTGTCGAAACTGGTAGGATGTGTTAAAAAGAATAAACGACGTTTAATTCAAATACAGCCGCCGGTTTTGTTATCATTATTGAAGCACTGGTCCAAGTGATCTTCGCCAGAGTATGTAATATACAGTGTGCATCACATAAAACTTACAACAAAAAGATTTCGAAAATGGGAAGTGCTACTGATGTGCACAGTTTTCACAGAACGGATTGGTAGTCAGGGGCGTGTATTGTTAGCCACTCAACAGAGTGTAATAATATTTAGAAAGTGTATTTTTTGGGAAAAATACACTTTTTTAAATTGAACAACGATTATTGACACAAACAAACTAAAATTAGGAAAAGTTAGAACTCAGTGGTGTTTGTTGCAGGATTCTAGTGCGAGGTATCGTATTCTGAAAAGTTTCCACACCAACCCTTTTTGTGCCTTTCAACATGCGTAGTTGCTAGGTACGATGTTGTTATGTTTGCTTACAGTGTGTATGTGAGTTCCTTGAGTGCACTGCTACTTGTTAGTCAGCGTGTGACAGTCGAAGCAGTAGGTCGTGAATGGCCGATGGGATTTACCGATGCAGAAAAAACCGACATGCTCATGGTGTGTGGAGAGTGTACGAAGAATGCAGTTCGTTCTTGTACGAGATATGCGGTAAGATGTCGCAATAGGCATCAACTATCTCGGCAATTATTGTCAACCTCTTCAGCCAATTACGTGAAAGTGGTGGTGTAACACTTAGACAACGAAACGGAAGGAACAAGCGGCGAAAGAAGAGGGGGAAGTTAATGTTATTGCTGCTGTTGCAGTAGATCTGCACGTTAAATCCCGCGCAATCGCACAAGGAAATGGCATGACTCAGGCAAGTATCCTAGGCACTCTCCATCGACATAAGTCCCATACCTACCACATCTCTTTCCATCAAGAGCTGCGTCGAATGAGAGTCGTATTAACTTTTGTACGTGGGCATTAAGACAGAATACTCCAGATGTATCCTGTATCTTGTTTAGTGATGAAGCCACATTTACCAATCATTGTCCGGTAAACTGCCGAAATAGAGCACCATTGATCTGTTGACAATCCCCGTTGGTTTCGTCAGGTGGAACTTTAGCATCCATAGAGTGTAAACGTGTGTTGCGGGATAGCAAACCATTAAGTTCACAGGCCCGTTTTTCATAGGAGGAACACTGAAAACGCACAAATATCGCTGTCTCTTAACAGATCGTCTTCCATGGATGCTAGAAGACGTTCCTCTGCAGACTATGGTACCAAGATGATGGCTGTGCAGCCCATAGTAAACGAAGTACTATAGTATGTCTTCACGAATTGTTCCCAAATCATTGGATTGGACGCAGAAGGTCTGTACCTTGGCCAGCCCGTCCCCCCGTATGACAACTGTAGACTGTTTTTTGTGCGGAAAGCGGAAGGACGCTGTCTACAAGAACGTACCAAGTACACCCGATGATATGCAACGACGTATTACTGCAGCTGCTCGGACATCCCACAGATATGCTAGCACGTGGACAGCAGTCACTCCATACCAGACTGGAAGCGTGTATGGGCGCTGCCGGTGGTCATTTTGAACACAATCTGTGATATGAGGATCAGTTGTCTCGTTACTGGTCAGAATCTACATAACTGGTGTATATACTTCTGTTGTTCTTTAGTGTCTGCTAACACAGTACTGTGAAAGTGTCGCTGTGAGAATTTTTCAAAATACTATATCCCGTAAACGACTCGCACTAGAATCCGGAAACAAACACCACTGACAGTCTAATATACAATTATAAAGAATGTAGGAACCAGTCGCGGAAACGTAATTGATTTATCTTGTTGAAAATCGATTTCAACTGATTGTCCTTGGCAGATTTCTATCATGATAGATTTCCTGCCCGAGGCAGGATTCGAACCTGAGACCGTAGCGGTCGCGCGGTTCCAGACTGTAGCGCCTAGAACCGCTCGGTCATTCCGGCCGGTGGGCGGTCAGGAGAGCTCTGTATAAATTAGAACATGCCAAGGCAGTACTTCTACTTATGGCATGTATCGCTTAGAAAAATGCACCGATGATGACTGATACCAATCGAAATCGATTTGCATCAAAATAAATAAATTATGTTCCCGTGACTGGTTGCTACACTCTTTATAATTTTATATTCCACGGTCGCTGCACACAAAGGGAACCTTATGGAGCCCAACATTCAAAAGTCTAATACACCCTGCTTTTAGTTTGTTAAAGTCAATAGCCATTGATCCATTTTAAAAAAGTGTATGTTTCCACAAAAAATGTACGTCCCAAGTATTATTACAATCTGTTCTTTGGCTAACAGTACGAATCCCTGTCTACCAATCCATTCAGTGAAAACCGCTCCTTGGTGGTGGTAATTTCGTGTGTGACTAGACTGGTGAGATCATAGGTCCCTAGGTTTATACACTATTTAATCTAATTATACTAACATACGCTGAGGACAACACACACGTCCACACCAGAGGGAGCAGCACTCGAACCACCGACGCCGACAGGGGGGGGGGGGGGGGGGGGGAATCCGGGCGAACCATGAGGCAAGGCGGCAAGGCGCCGAAGACCGCGCGGCTACCCCGATCGGCGAAAACCGCACATTTGTAGCACTCTTTCCATTTTCGCAATATTTGTGGTGCACGTTTTAGGTAATTCACACTATACACACCATCCGATCAAAAGTATCCTGACACCCTATGTAATGCCGAAGTCATTACAAGATGTCCCGAGAGGCGGACTTATCGGTGTAAAGGAAAGGAGGAGGGGCTAGTGTATTTTGTTGTCAGTAGAGAAGCAATAATTGCACAATGGGGCGGTCAGGAGAAATGGTTCAAATGGCTCTGAGGACTATGCGACTTAACTTCTGAGGTCATCAGTCCCATAGAACCTAGAACTAATTAAACCAAACTAACCTACGGACATCACACACATCCATTCCCGAGGCAGGATTCGAACCTGAGTCCGTAGCGGTCGCGCGGTTCCAGACTGTAGCGCCTAGAACCGCTCGGCCATTCATCCGGCAGCGGTCAGGAGAGCTCTGTATAAATTAGAACATGGACTAGACGTTGGATGTCATCTGAGTAACAAATCCGTCAGGGCCATTACAATACTTCTTAAGATTTTTGAATGAAAGCAGTCTCGGATGCAAAATTGTTTTCCAATCGAGACTGTTTTCATTCAAAAATATTCATAACCAGTCGGTGCATCAGGGAGCCAAAATGGAATGGAATCAGTATTACCTTCTAAAGCTGTCCAAATAGACTGTTGGTGGTGTAGTTCAGAAGTGTGAGCCACAGCTAAAGCAAGACCAGGCAGACCTTATGCTGATGCACAGGGACCGTCAAGCTCTGCAGAGGGTGATGGTAAAAAAATCACATGAAATCACCATAATTCCAAAGTCCTCCTAGCAGTCCAGGTAGCACAGGTAGCTTAAGGAGTACAAACGTGTTGGGTACAATAGTCGAGCTGCCTTTCATAAGCCACGCATTCCAGTAGTGAGTGCTAAGCAACGCTTGAGGTGGCGTAAGGAGCGACGTCACCAAATGGTGCACTCCGTCTTCACGCCACGAGTGGCCTACCGGGATCATCCGACAGCCGTGTCATCCTCGGTGGAGGATGCGGATAGGAGGGGCGTGGGGTCATCGCACCGCTCTCCCGGTCGTAAGATGGTATTCTTGACCGAAGCCGCTACTATTCGGTCGAGTAGCTCCTCAATTGGCATCACGAGGCGGAGTGCACCCCGAAAAATGGCAACAGCGCATGGCGACCTGGATGGTCACCAATCCAAGAGCCGACCACGCCCGACAGCGCTTAACTCCGGTGATCTCACGCGAACCTCACCAAATGGTGGATAACTGGAAACGAGTGATTTGTAGTGATGTGTCGCGATATACCCTATGGCAGTCCGGTGGAAGGGTTTGGGTTTGGTGAATGCCTGAAGAACTTCAGCCTGTCATCATATGTAATGCCAACAGTGAAGAGCAGAGGAGCTGGTGTTGGGGTATGGGTGTGTTTTTCGTGGTTAGGGTATGATCACCCGCTAAATACGGATGGAAACATACACATTTTACAGCATAGTCTACTGTGTACAGTAGAGCAGCAATTCGGAGACAACGATGGTTTGCATCGGCAAGACGATGCAACCTACCATATTGCAGCATCTGAGAGGCAATAGTTTGTGAACCACAACATTCCTGAAGTTCACTTTCTAGCCAAAAATCCCGATCTGAATCCAATGGAACGCCTTTGTGATGAATTAGAACCTCGACTTCGCTCCAGACTCCAGCGTCCAACATAGGTCGCTTCTGTAATTTCGGCTCTTGAGGAAGAACGGGCTATCATTCCGTCACAGACACCTCATTGAAAGTGTCCCAGCGGAATTCAAGCCATTAAAAGGCGAAGGGCGGACACATACCACATTAATATCCCTAATAGGTGTCCGGATACTACGGAACTACAGTTACAAGTGACCTTCAAAAGACATATAATATTTGTCGTGGCAAGTGCCTCCATCATTGTATATAACACAAACTGTTATCTTCATCTGGGTATGTAATACGTACTACTGCAGTTGACCTCCTCGAGCATATGACACACGTACTGTTGAAAGTGGTCATTGTCTGTGTGTTACACAGGGATACAATTTTTGAGGCTTTCGCGACTACTTCGTGACGTATAAATGACCCCCTTCCCTTTTCCGCTAAGGGCTGTAGAAGTTTCTATTCTGCTGTGTCTGTTCCGGTGTTAGGCCACTGTCAACCATCATTATTCGATTCTATGTCACGGCACAGATGTAAGTAACGATACTCTTGCAGGATTGTGCGTGACATTATAGCAATGGAAACAACAGCTGTGATCATCGACACAAGTACCACAACGCGTAAACTTGTGCTGTTCACATGGTGGTTGAAATACGTACAGGGTGTTTCAAAAAGGGCTTTACGACTTGGAAAACTCATATAAATTAATTCACAGTACCTACAGGGGTGATTGTAGTATCAATTTGCAGGGAAATACATCAAGTTTTGTCTCGGGTAGCTCGCTAGTGCCGAACTGCACCGTAAAGAGCGCTAGCGGCAGTTGCGTTAAAGATGGCTACCTTCACTGGACCCGAGCGAGCTAGCTGTGTGTTTGGTTTGAAGAAGCTAAGTCTGCGACGACAGTTCAGTGTAATTCCTGTACAAAGTACGCCAAAGATCCTCCTACTAGGTCTACAATTTACGAGTGGCATGAATGTTTCGTAGAAACAGGGTGCTCGGTAAGACATGGGAAATCATTTTTGCCATGAGAGAACCATCAACGGGATAGTGTACCTGGTATGTTACAACTATTTTTGATACCACAGATCGATGAGGATGACCAAAAACGTCGATTTGCCGTGATGCGCCAATTGTATGGACCCCACGTTCCACAGACCTGACGTAAGTCAATTTTTTTTTATAGGGATTCATCAAGAATATCGTGTTTGTACCTTCTGTGCCGGCCTTTCTACCTGAACTTAGAGCAAGAATTTACGCCGTCACTGAGCAAGTTACACCTTAAATTGTACAGCGAGTTTGGGAAGAAACTGACTTCCGATGGGCTGTTTGCAGGGTAACCAACGGAAATCACATACAACATCTTTGGTTTAAGGTAAAAAAAACTGGATGTGTTTCCCTAAAAAATAACACTAAACCCAGCTTATATCTTCTTTCAATAAATTTATATGATTTTAAAGTTGTAAAGTCCTTTTTGAAACACCCTGTATTTCATGTGATATTACGGATAGCTGAGATAGAACTCAGCATCCAGGTATTGATGAAGGGGGCGTGTCTACCGTAATGCAGTCAAGGCACTGTGCAAATGCAGTGATGGTGGACCAACCCTCTCGCTTTTCCGCTCTGAAACGCATCTGTATTGGAAATTTGGAATATTTGTGGTAAGTTCTATGGGACCAAACTGCTGAGGTCATCGCCGGCCGGTGTGGCCGTGCGGTTCTAGGCGCTTCAGTCTGGAACCGTGTGACCGCTACGGTCGCCGGTTCGAATCCTGCCTCGGGCATGGATGTGTGTGATGTGCTTAGGTTAGTTAGGTTTAAGTAGTTCTAAGTTCTAGGGGACTGATGACCATAGATGTTAGGTCCCATAGTGCTCAGAGCCATTTGAACCATTTTTTTTGCTGAGGTCATCGGCCCCTAGGCTTACACACTCCTTAACGTAACTTAAACTAACTTACGCTAAAGGCAACATAGACATCCATGCCCAAGGGAGAACTCGAGCCTTCGACGAGGGGAGCCGCGCGAACCGTGGCAAGGCGCCTCACACCGCACGGCTTTCCCGCGCGGCCTCATCTGTATTGACTTAACTAATGTGGACATACGGAAAACTAATGAAGAGTCTAATTTTGTTCAAGGTGAAGGTCGGTCGTGGCCAAGATTTTCTCGCCGCAGTGGAGGTGGAACACATTCGATTGTACTGACTTTTGCTGGAATAGCAACGGCCTGCACTGCTGTCACTAAAAGGGGAACTCTTCAGAGATATTCTGTCTTACTTTAATTGCGCCAGTATTACAGTTCTACTTTTCGTGGTCACATTCTAAACTATAAAGGCACCGTAAATTTGTTTTGTAACTGCCTACACTAATTAACGTTCTAGTTATGATTGAAATCTGAGCCACAACAATGTACACTCACCGCCTATTAATTCCTTTAGATCTGGCAGACAAATGTGTTCTGGCATGCAAATACTAAATCTTGCAAGCCACAACCCATTGCACTTTAGAGTTTTGTTTGATAAATATTTTGTGTTGGTTATGATTACGATGTGGAAGTGCAGATACAAATATGCAAGGGTTCGTGCTATTTTAGTTCACGTTTCGTGTACCCAGTGCATGATGGTCTCCCTTCAAGCTAGACAAGTTTCGAGGTTTGTAGTTTTTTCGTTTGTCGCTTACTTCGTGAGATATTTGGCCCGGTCACGATCAATGGACCACCCTGTATATGTTACATGCAGGATGTTTCAAAGCCTTTGCTTCATATTTCTAGTGGTGCCAGATCAGGTCACGGGGAACGTTTTTTGTTAGAGATAAAATGCTTGCTGATGCTTCCCTGCGACACTAGGTGTCCTTTTCTACCGGTTGTTCCATGATTATGCACTAATAGTCAGAGGGTATTGCAATACGGTTGTGTGGGAAGGAGTAGAAGAAATAGTTTGCGAAAGAATATGGGCTAACCCAAAACAGCCTTCTGTGAAATTAGAAGCATGGATGGTAACATTAAGAGTGTAATGTGAATTCCACTTCTGCGTGAAGAGGAGAGAGCGGATATGTGGTAAGAGTGCATTGAAGACCTTTATGAGGTGGAGGTCTTGTCAGATGTCGTGATAAAAGAAGAAACATGAGTGGAAAGGAAAGAGATAGGGGATCCAGTACTAGAATCAAAATTTAAAGAGCATTGGAAGACTTAAGATGAACTAAGGCAGTTCATGCGTCCAAGTTGCTGACAAGAATAATATATAGACGAATCGAAAAGAAAACTGAGGATCGGGTGGATGACGAACAGTTTATCTTTAGGAAAGGTAAAGGTACCAGAAAAGCAATTCTGACGTTGCGGTCGATAATGGAAGAAACAAGACATGTTCGTAGGATTTCTCGACTTGGAAAAAGCGTTCGATTACATAAAATGGTGTAAGATGTTCTAAACTCTGAGAAAAATAGGGAAAGTCGGGTAACATACTTGTACAATTTGTGCAATAACCAAGAGGAAATAATAAGACTGGAAGACCAATATTGGAGTGTTCGGATTAAAAAAGGTGTAAAACAGAGATGCACTCTTTCACCCCTCCTGTTCAATCTGTATATCGAGAAGCAATGATAGAAATAAAGGAAAGCTTCAAGAGTGGGATTACAAGGCGAAAGAATATCAATGACGAGATTCGCTGACAACAGTGCTATACACAGTGAAAGTGAAGAACTACAGGATCTACTTAATGAAATGAACAGTCTAATGAGCACAGAATGCAGGCTGACAGTAAACCGAAGAAAGACGAAACTAATGAGAAGCAGCAGAAACGAGGTTCACGAGGTACACGAAGTTAAGGAATTATGCTACCTAGGCATCAAAATAACCTGTGTCGGAAGGAGCAAGGACATAAAAAGCAGACTAGCACTGACAAAGTGGGCATTCCTGGTGAAGAGCAGCCTGTTCGTATCAGACATAGGCCTTAATGTGAGGAAGACATTTCTGAGAATTTACGTTTGGAGCACAGCATTGTATGGTACTGAAACATGGTCTACGGGAAGACCAGTGCAAAAGACAGTCAAAGTATTTGAGATGTGGCGTTACAGAAGAATTTTGATAAGTAGGAGGACTGATAAGGTAAGGAATGAGGAGATTCTCCAGAATCGGTATACAAAGGTATATGGGGAGAACATTTACAAGAAAAACGGATTGGATGATGGGACATCTGTTAAGACATTAGGGAATAACTTCTATGTTACTAGAGGGAGCTGTAGAGGGTAAAAGCTGTAGAGGATAACATAGAGCGCAATACATCCAGCAAATAATTGAGTTTGTAGTTTCTTCCAGTGTATTTTGCAATATTTATTTAAGAACATTGTGTAAACCTTTTGTGTTATCTTCAATAGGTCAGAAAGAGTGTTTACTGCGTATTTTGTGCTCTCCAAATAACGATTGCTGTTGCGTTTACAAAGCTTACATGAGAGCTTTACATGGCACAATATGTCGGATTTATTTTTATTTTTTATTTTACAGTTCTAGTGTCGTAAGACCTGTGGAGCAAATATTCATGAACATGGAACGAGTCAATACATAAAATTATCATCACGAAAGATAATTATAGATTAAATAAAATTTGAACAAATCCTATGCAGACAACAAACTTCTGTGTCTAAACTAGCATCAACAATGCGACACTAGAGATTGCATAATATTTTGAAGATACTCCCCAGCAGGACAGAAGGGATGAGCCATGAGAAAATTCCCAATTTAGAGTTAAAAATGGGTGGATTATTGCTGATATCTTTTATTTTTAATTCTTGTTGTAGATTATACAGGCCAACGAAAATTTTTCTTTTAAAAACGTTTTTACTTTGATACCTGATCTTTATAAATTTTTATAAGCTGAATTCAAATCTAATCATAGTTGTTTTGTATCACCCATAGTTTTCGAGCAATATGCTTTCTATTATATAGTATAAAAATCTTATGCTATATGGTAAATGGGGAAATTAATGAAATGGTTTGTTACGACATAAGCATGGTTTGTATTTACAGTAAGCTACTTAAAACAATGACATGTGTTAATAGAGGTTTCACTTGTCAGCTGTAATTGGTTTGTATTTTCTTTCGCTTTTTTCTTTGAAGCTTCTTGTGTAGCTTTTTCTACGATGAGTCGCTTACTGGACTTCTCGGTGAAGTGACCAACAGTAGTCCTCCATCATGTTTGTGTTCCGTGGCCTTGGTAGCGTTTTTCCATCACTTTAATGTCCTGGTGAAAATGCTCTCCTTGCTTCTCACTAACATCCCCCATATTGTCTGGGAAGTAATCAAGGTGACTGTTCAAAAAGTAAACTTTCAGGCTCATTAAACATCCTAAGGTTTTAAACTTCTTTAACATTGTAGCTATAATATAAACATATTTTGGGTCTTTTTCATGTCCTAAGAACTTTATAACGACTTGCTTGAGTGATACCCATGCTTCTTTCTCATTTAAGGTCATTGTGGATTCAAAGTCAACATCAAACATCAATTTTCTAATTTCATGTCTGACAAAGACTCCTTCTTTCAGTTTAGCTTCAGAAAGGTGTGGAAACTTTTGGCAGATACTTAAAACATGGTCTATCTTTATGCAAGGCCTTTACAAACGGTTTCTTTAGGACTAACTTTATATGTATAGGTGTCAGGAGTACATTTTTTGGATCTACAAGATTTTTGTGTAGAATGTTGTTCTCACCAGGTTTAAAGACTTCCTCACAGGCCAGTTCTTTCTGCACCAGTGTTGATCCCTAGCCCTACTGTCCCATTCACACAAGAAACATGGAAATTTGATAAAACCACCTTGCTGACAAGGATCATGCATGTTACATTTAGATCGTCACCTATCATCCAACCATGAGCAGAATAGCCTGTTTTATTCAGCACTATTTCTAGGTTTCCATAGCTTTCTTTCATATATACAGAATGTCCAACAGGTATAGATGCATACATGTTAGCATCGCGTAATCAAACAGTCTTTAAACTAGTTTTGGATGAATCAATAAACAGCCTCCAGTCTTCCTTTTTGTATTCAATACTACACCCATCCATCAGATTGGGAATGTCTGAACAGTACACTAAATCACCTTCTTGTTGAAAAAACTTAGAAAATTGCTACTCTCTCTCTCTTTCTACACATGTATATGCTGGTTCCAACTGCCAATAAATTCTTTTCTTTTAATCTAGAGCCAAGCAATTCAGATTTTTCTTTCGTTACGCCCAGATCCCTAACCAAATCGTTAAGTTCGGTCTGAGTAAACAATTTGAGCTCTAGACTTTCTGTATTACAATGAAATTCATCATCATCTGGTTCATCTAAGTCAGATTGTACATCAGAAAATACTTCTTTTGAAATAGAATTTAAATCATCTGGTCTTTCAGGAACTAGCAAATCTACACTGGTCAGATGTCGGATGGAAGGTTAGCGTAGCTTATTATCTTCTTGTTTTTCGAATTATGACCAGTAATATCAACACTGCAAAAGTAGCAATCATTGGAATGATTTCTTGGCTCCCTCCATATCACAGGAACAGCAAATCTGAAGGCTTTTTTCGTCTTTTTGGACAATTTTTTCAGATCTTCAACACACACACAACATACCTTATGTGGCGCCCAAGATTGATCCTAAACACCAAGTTTAGATCCAACGTACGACAGATAAACCTTTTTCACAAGGTCCATAATGTTTCTTTGGTGTTTTTAATCACAAATTCACCACAGATATAACAAAACTGTCAGCAGAGTTTTTACAACCACAATTAGACATTGTACTGGGCACATGTAGAGGAAACGTAAAAGTGAGGTTAGGTTGACAGTAAACAAAATACCATCTGTTAACAACAAATACAATCGACCTTTTTTTGCCAGCAAATGTTTTTCAGCAGTGCTACCAGCGTGATCTACATTCATTACACCTCCTTTTAAAATTATTTTAATTATATAAAAGCCGTTAAATTGTTTAAATTTAATAAATTTAACAGAGAAATGTGAAGAAATGGTGGGTGGTACAGTTTTTTAAGTGTCATATTTGTATTCCCCACCCTAAAAAAATAAGAATAAGGTATTCCCAGCAAAAATGTTTTTCCATCATTGGCCTGTGTTATTGAAGATGAATGCAGTGGAATACTTCACGTCTTTCTGCACAAGAGACAAAGGATGTGATCGAGATACATGTCACTTTTCTGCCTAGTTTTAATTGAATGAAAGCAGCTCATTCCTGAGAATAAGCTCGTATTACAAACAACAAACAGCATTAAAGAAAATATATATTGAGAGACCCATTTCAGAATTCCCAAGCTGTTGAACAGGGATCAACAAGAGGTTCGAGAACTTACATCACATATTACTCCAGCTGCCCACATAGTAGTGAACAGTCCGTTTCTGAGCCAAGAATACGCATCGTGCATGGGAAGCGTTACTCAACAATATAATGTCATGTGTCGTAAGTGAATAACTAAAAGGGAACTATACTAATATTCGTGTTGGAATATCACTTACTGCAGATATTGTTCTAATGTTAAATATAACCAGTTTTTGAACAAGATCCTGAACACGGGCTATGCATAACAGCTTATCATCAATCTGAATACCTAGGAAATTTGATTGTTCAGACTCACTAATAATATGCCCAATGTATGTAGTCGAAATGTTGGCTGTAGTTGAAATGTATGTTAGAAACTGTTGAGACTGGTCTTACTGTGATTTAACATCAATCTATTTTCTATAAATCATGACTTTATGTCTTGGACTGTACTATTTGATACAGTGCCAGTGTCTCACTCAACATCCTTCGTTACGAAGCTAGTGTCATCAGTAAACAGAAGTATTTTAAATCATCTATCATATTTGAAGACGAGCACACACACACACACACACACACACACACACACACACACACACACACACACACACGTGTGTGCTCGCCTTCAAATATGATAGAGGACATGGTACAATAATGTACCTCCTTTCTTACAAAAGTTATATTTCCCAAACGTTTACAGTACAACAGTGTACCGCTTACTCAGCGCCTTCTAAACACAATATAGTATCGATTCGACAACATTAAGCGCTCTTGGAACCGATATTATAGGTGGCGCAATGACTAATGTCTTTGATCGGTACACATGTGTTCCACTGGCCGTTACTTCCGTTGCTGCTTTGCAACTGTTACAACTTTTGTGAATTTTCCGGCAAACAAAAGAAGAGTGATTGCAGTTCAGCATCTGTAAGTACAATATAATAATAAGATAGTAAAATAAGTAGGATAACGACCTTAGTTTTCAACTATTTGATAGTTTTTCAAGAAAAATAACTTTGTATCACAACGACGTACATGAAAGTGAGGGCTTTTTACTTGCATTTTTTTACCATTTCCGCTTTTAGTTTGAATGAAATTTCACGTATTGCCGAGGACTATAGAGTTTTGGGCTTGTACTTGGATAATCAGTTGTTAGGAATATGTTTCCCGAAAGATAATACTGAAGCAGTTTCAATAACACTACGAAAATTTCGTGCCATAAAAAGAAATCTCAGAAGCGTGTGTCCACTTAAATTTTTACTTTATTTGTATTTCATCTTTTCAATTATCTTTCAAACTATTTATTTCAGGTTATACAGTTTGATAAACAATTACAACAAAGAGGTTGACGCTTGATAATATTTGGTATTATCAACAATACAGCTTTACAGTCCTTTCAGATAATGAAGGGACTTACGGATAAAGAAGTGAAAGATGTACTCAATTGGTTTACCGACGATCAAGTTTGCGACTCAGATGATGGAGGCGATGATGACGTCGAAGATTTACTGCCAGTGACAGTGCATGGATCATCATGCAAAACCTGCATGTTAGGATCTCCATCCACAGCATCTAGGCATTCAAAGAACATCTGCACGTCTATCAAACTTCACAGAAATTGTAAACGAAAGTCATGACGATATCTCGTCAGTTAAAAATCCCAATTATTTTTCGCGAGACGAGTTAGTAAGTCAGGAAAAAATTCGAGGTTTTCAGAATAACAACTTTCCCAGCTCTGATGCAGACTCAGATTCTGATGAAAATACTGACGAACTGTTCTCTTGGTCCAAGCATACTTCTTTGCCCACCAAATTTAGTTGCATACAATTTCACGAAACTTATGATCCAAAAATAGACACAGATAATAAAACACCAGGTGAAATATTTTTGTCTTTTTTACAACTGATGTTTGGAAAGCTATCGTGGAACAATCCAATCTCTATGCCAGTCAAACAGTGGGTACAAATCTCTTTACTACAACAGAAGAGATGAAAGCTTTCTGTGGCATTCTTGTAATAATGGGCTTTCATAAGGTACCAAGCATGAGGCTCTATTGGTCAAATGATCCAAATTTTCACGTGGAAACAGTTGCCAGTGTGATGTCAGTGAAACGTTTTTTGGAACTTATTCGATGTAGTAATGTAAACAATAATACGAAAGCTCCAACTGGTAACACACCACAATTTGATAAATTGTTCAAAATGAGGCCCCTAATAAGCTTTTTATAGAAATCATTCCAAAGTTCATTCTATCCATCTAGACACATTTCTATAGAGGAAAGCATGATCAGGTTCGAAGGAAGACATACCCTAAATCAATACATGCTTATGAAACCTATAAAGAGGGGCTTCAAAGTGTGGGTTACTGCATGCTCAGTTTCAAGTTATATGATGGGATTTTGTGTATGCACTGGTAAATCGGACTCTGGGGAAATTACTGTTGGCTTAGGTGAAAGAGTGGTTCATGCTCTAGCAGAGACACTTCAAAATTTGGGATATTGTATATACTTCGATAATTTTTTACATCTCTTCCTCTTCTAAAGCGTCTGTTGGCGAAGAACCTTTTCTCCTGTTGGGCAATTAGGTCGTATAGGAAATATTTTCCAAAATCACTGCTGAGGAAAGACCGTTTACTCAAACAATCCGAAAGAGATTTCACCCAGTCAGGTGACGTATGGAAGAAGACAGCATCTGTAGCAAGTTCAACACAATCCCTCTGACGAGACAACTGTGCAGCGTACCAATCATCACGATGTGAAAAAAAGTTTCGTGTCCAATTGCAGTGGCATCCTATAATATGTGTATGGGTAGTGTCGATAAATTCGACCAATGTATGGCCGTATACAGTGTGGGCTGGAAGTCACGAAGGTTGCAGGATAAGAAAATGTAGATGACTCAAGTGGCATTTCGTTCACAGTTGGCAAATGAGCTACTTGCAGATTTTACGTCCAGAATGAAAAGTGGGTATTCACCAGGAAATTCATCCGTCTCCCAAAGAAAACTTCCTACTGGTAGAAAGACTATCGTAAACGCTGTTCGTTTTGCTAATATTGGCATCCATTTGCCCGAAGTTGGTAGCAGACGACGGTGTGCTTATTGCAGTACGAAGAAAATTCAAAAACGTAGTATACTGTGCTGCAATACTTGCAAAGTAGAGCTTTGTAAAGGGTGTTTTGACCTTTTCACAAATCAGTGCAAAAATAATTCAAGTTTATTGTTATAGTTTCTGCAAATTATTGTTTGAAACCTTTCTTGGAAATTTATAATGTAAGATCATGCACATATATGAATAAAACTATGTTTATTGAAACCTGTTTTGTACCTTACTCCTACTGTTACATGTATGTACCACTGCCCATTTACAGATTATAGTCGTCATTATAGGGCAGTGGTACACATATTGGTCAATCTAATCTTGAAAACAATTATAATAACATTTTTTGAGTTAATGGGGATCATAAAGACCTGTTAGAAGTGAAAAGAGAAAGAAAAAATACATTTTCATTTTTTGCCCTATAAAGGGTTAAAATACGTGACAGTCGAACGTAAGCACTTAAAGAGATAAAAATTACCAATACAGCCTAATTAATCTCTATGGACGTGTGTGTATCTAGAGAGAATACCATACGTGCATGCACCATCATACATGAAAAACATATTAAAAATAAACCAAAGAAAAAAGGAGAGACATTAGACACCGCAGGCTCATTATTACATGGAGGTGTTCCGTGAATGTCATCAGAACGACGCCGTTGTGTTGCTGGCGGAAATAACGGAAATTTATTTAGCAGTAACGAATAGTTCGTTATGTTTTCGATGTTAACATTGCGCTGCCTCGTGGTATCAATTGCAAATCCATTCTGGTAATGTACGTTTTGAAGCTAATATGCACACATACACAGTATAAATATTTAGCTGCACTTGGTTTTGCACACATTTACAATAAGTACACGCCGAGCGTAATTACAAGCAATGTGAATACGACAGATATCACAGTTACTTTGCACTTCGTGATACCTCACTTCAAATGCATCGCATTACAGAATAAATATTTACAAGCGTAGATAATGGATTCAGTGTACCTTGCAAGCTGCAGGTCTGTTCATATATTGCCATATCTGACAGAGCTTTTCTTCATAGAGCTATGGCAATATAAATAATAAAGAACAAACAAATGAGTAAACAGAGTGGCGAAGTTGCTACGTGAATAAAAGAATAATAATTTATGAAGGAGAATGAGTACATCTTATTATTTTATTGGTGTTTAGGTCGTCGGAGTCTAGTAAATTCTGGAAGAAACGCTACAGGAAATAAATCGTATCAACAAATTCAACAAAGCGATTAATTGCGTATTATATCAAATAAAAAACAATTAAAAACAGAGTTTCAGTTAGCAATCTACAATCGTTATAATAAATTTAGGTAGCCATACTCGAGTTGCAATTATTTGAAAACAACAAACGAGAAATTTTAAAACAATAGTAACACTGCATCTCCTTTGTAAAGACTTAAAATGCGAACCTCGTATTTTCGTCACATTACAGAAAATGTGTGAACTTCAAGCAGTTTACTTTCCGTGTTAGTGAACAGCAATGGAGACTTTCAGAGTGGCTGATGTACGGATCCCAGTTAAAGCAACAAGACTTTGGCTGCATGCCAAGCTCTGTGTTTTCGCTCCAATTGAACTAATTACGCAACCCAACGGAACTAACTACGTGGCTGTCTGTTTCCACTATACAGACCAGCAGTTACAATGCAACTGATGCACTGTTCTGATTAAGTAATATAGTACACCAGTTTATGTAACGAAATTAATTGGTGTAAGTAACAAATGAAAGGGGTAAACTACAGATGGAGATATCTTGTTTCTCATTGTCCTGGGAAAGTTGAAACAATGGTTTTATATCATGGTAACTTCATTCTTTTGAAACGTCCCCTTTGAACAATTTATACACGACTGTGCTTAAACTGACACACAATATTTTTAGCGCAACGCAATCTGACTTTCAAAAATCCCTACAAAAGAATGGCCCTGACTAACATTAAACCATACCTTTCACAAATCACTAAATCACTTACCTCACAATAATCTTCGTTTCTCCCACTACTGCAATACAGCAAGCGCCACTACTGCCAGCTAAATAAAAGATTCAAACTATGGAAGGCACTAACTACTGATAGGGATAGTTAGCAAATGAAAGATATTAATAGAGAACAAACAATGTATTTACCTTGATATCATCATATATAAATATAGCAGTTCATGACAAATTACAAATCTCCGCCATCTCTCTCCCCACATCCACCACTGCTGGCGGCTCACCTCCAACTGCGCAACGCTACGCGCTGTTAACATCCAGCTGCCCCTCTACAATGGCAGACAACAATGCAAACTAGCCACAGACTGCACACAGCACAGCCAGTGATTTCATTTTCATACAGAGAGCGCTACGTGGCGGCGGCGTTACCAATATAAGAACCTAAACAGCCTACTTACATAAGAACCTAAACAGCCTACTTACATAAAGAAAACATAAACAGCCTACTTACACTTTTATCAGTTATTATTTTGCACACCAAAGCAGCAGTAACGTGGCAGGGAGAGCTGTAATTATTGCTATTATTATTGCTATTATTATTATTATTATTGCTATTATTATTATTATTATTATTAGCCAATAAACGCATTATGAATGCACGGAATACTTATAGGTGGGCATTTCCCTTCCTTTGTTCCCACATTTATTTCACTCTCTTCCTGTCAGCTTCCTTTCTCTCTCCGGACCATGTTTGTTCCAGTTTTATTCTGTGATTTTTCCTGTTGGTCAACTTGCCATTTGTGACTTTTAGACCAGAAGATTTCGCGGTTTTGGACATCTCTTGGTGCATTTAAAAAAATATGGCTCTGAGCACTATGGGACTTAACAGCCATGGTCATCAGTCCCCTAGAACTTAGAACTACTTAAACCTAACTAACCTAAGGACAGCACACAACACCCAGCCATCACGAGGCAGAGAAAATCCCTGACCCCACCGGGAATAGAACCCGGGAACCCGGGCGTGGGAAGCGAGAACGCTACCGCACGACCACGAGATGCAGGCATGGTGCATTTCCTGGCAATTTTAGACCATTTTTGATCTAGCCAATCCTTTTCATCGTGACCGTTTTGGCATTCCTCCTATGGTTAAAGAATTCGACTATTTGCTTTGCAAGTCTGTCTGGGCTCAATTTTTTTATAGTATCGATAAAGTGTTAAACTGAATTTTCTAATGTCACTATTATTATTATTTCTCTTATTATTATTATTATTATTATTATCGTCTTCATGTTTCACTACTGAGATTGCATTGTTGGGTATAGTCAATTACGCACAGGTCAATTTCAGGTTCCTGAGGAGTAGACCCGGTTATTTAAGGGATTCTACAATATTTTGCTCAAAGTAGTACTACATTTCATTGTCTTTGCCGTATCCTTGTATTCTAGACAGAACCCTCCTGAGGTTAGATGATATTCATTCGCAGACACCATTGACGAAGGAAATAAAATCAGCTTTTAAACTCCATATCTGATTGACATTGACATTCAATTTCGTATTACTAACGCCCCGTCAGCTCGGACTGAAACTTCGATTAAGGGACATTATATATTTTCTCTGGATGAAATGTTCAAATGTGTATGAATTCCTAAGGGACCAAACTGCGGAGGTCATCCGTCCCTAGACAAACACACTATTTAAACAAACTTATTCTAAGAACAACACACACACCCATGCCCGAGGGAGGACTCGAACCTCAGGCGGCAGGGGCCGCGCAATCCGTGCGTGGCGCCTCAAACCGCGCGGCTACTCCGCGCGACTCTCTGGATGACATGCAAAAATGTCAGGGCTGTAAGATGCTACCATTCGGTCTTTCTATATATGTTGACGGTACAGGATATTGTTATAGTTATTGTTGTTGTTACTAACTTTTAAGAAAGTTCATGCTGACTAATCCAGCGACATGGGTTGCATAGAATGCAGACATCATGAAGTGCCTGAAGGGGCAGAGCACTATAAAAATCAAACTGTTTTTATTATCTGTTTCCATTGTAATGTATTGACCTGTAATAGGAAGATTATCCGGCATTTAGGGGCCTCCCAAAGAATACCCGATCGCTTGTGCCGGCTAGTCCTCCTTTCCCAGAGATAGTTGGCGAGTGTGTAATGTATGGTGCACCTCACGAACTCTTCTTAATGTCCTTACGCATGTACAAATGCACTGAGTTACAGCCTCAAAGAAGACAGAGGCAGGTGCACTACAAATGTAGATTTTCGGTATAATGTTATACATTGTGTAAAAGAAGTGACCCATATTTGTCAAGCCCAGAAAAAACTCCTGTAAACGTATGTCTTGAAATAAATACTTGTTGAGATATGGTCCATTAAATTTGTGACGAGAACTTTCAGTACTTCTTCGAGTAGGCTGTCCACCTGTTGACTTTTATCACTCATTTCTTATTAGTCAAAGGAAAATTAGCCCGAAAAAAGGCCGCGTTGGTCAATAAATATGCACAAACCGGAAATAATTGTAATCAACGTTAGGCATCCAAAATAAGACTTGCATGAGTTCGCGAAGGTTTTCGGCTTCTTCTAAACTTCTGAGAGCGGCGAAATTTTTCGACTCTTTCATAGTTTCGCTAAAATTTTCAAAATGAAAGTATATAAAATTTTTTGTAGAATGACCTACTTAAGTGTTAGCATCCGTTCAGCCGTTTAGGTGCAATCGATCATCAAATATAGATAATTTTTACCACTTGGTGGAAAAGTGAGTTATGCTCGTGTTCCAACGCCTGTAATTTAAAAAGGGCCATCCAAATGAAAAGTGTCGGGCTCGAAAGTTGCAGAACGTAAACTTGTGCGTACAAAGAGTTCCTAACTATTAAAATTACTTTTGAAGATCAAATCATCCTCATTTGCCCAGATACTGAAATTTATGGGCAATTTACTTAGGTACCTACCTACATAAGTAGTTAGCTCTATTTATTAGTTTCATTATTCAAGTTAGTAATTTACAGTGTCTTGTAATAATTACTTGTGTTTCTGTTAAGTATATAAGAAATATGTAACAAAAGAGGAAAAACCCCGGAAAAAATTCTAGAGAAAAACACTGAGGAAGTGCTGTTCCTGAGGAAGAATCGAGTAGTGCCGCTACGAGCCGTGAAGTGTACAGTTGGGATGAATGGCAACCAGTCCCTGTTAGTCCTGATACAATTTTCCGTTGAATCCATTTCCGTATGAAGTCGCCACAACGGCTCGAGTCATACTTCGCCTATCAGTTAGCTCCATATCCATTTACGCGTTTGATTATAACGGAGTAATGCTAAAGAAAAGAAAATCAGACCTCACCAAAACGTTCAAATGCGGTTAATGTTAAAATCACAAGCAGCACTGTCCTTGACTATGGGTTTCTCTTACATCGAGTTCTATGGAATATCGTTGCCTGTGGGTAAAGTCATACAAAAGTCTAGACAGGCGGCAACGACTTCATTATCGAGGAAGATAGTGATTTATTGGTCCTGATCACATAACTGACAGTAGCGAGCAGGAAGAAACCGTCACCAGTATCTTCCCTATGAAACCTGGAAAAGGCCAACTAAGACACATTCATTTATATCCCCAACATTTCTTAGCTGTATGAAGAAACTAAAAAACACCTTTTCACGGCTTCAGTGGCTTTGACACCAGGTCTAAATTTTTTTGACAGGACAAAATCAAATTTAGAAGCACATTTCAAGAGAGACCGAAACTCCAACACAACGCTTCACATTTCATGGATTCCAACGTCACTCATGATAAGGTCGCTGAGGCAGGAGTGAAGTTCATTGTGTTTTCAGACGGGTACCAGATTCAAACCTTTAAATGAATCGAAAATTAATAACTTCAGTTTGGCATGTTTGCCTCCGACCGAAGCTACCGCTCGCCGGCACTCACTTAGGTTCTACTGCAGGATCAGGTCTGGAGGAACAATCAGCTGGATTCATTAAAATAAGGATGGACGACCACAATCAATAAATAAATAAAAAACGCAGATGACTTTGTAGATGGGGCAACCACAGCTATGAGTAGTCATCTTCGGTATTAAAACCTCTTTATTATTGGATCACTACCGGTGTCGTGGCACTGAAACCCACATCTTCAGGTGAACTTATGTTTTAGTGAACATATTTTAGTCATATGTTCACCTGAAGATATGGCTTTTAGTGCCACGAATCCCGTAGTTATTCAATAATAAAGGACTAAATACAACTGAAGCGGTTATTAATACTCAAGGGAAAAAAAATAAAACGGTCTCATCCTCATTGCATCCACCAAACTACCAGAGCCCCTGAAACTGCTCAGCACAATATCCCGCGCGTGTAAGATGGGATGCCAAGCGGTTTGTTCTCGCTGGAAAGCATCTATAAAGCGCTCCGCTAGCGATTGCTATGAGCTTTCGTGAGGATGTGAATCGAAGGAAATAACGTGACGAGCTGCAACAAAAAAGAGAAACATAGATTTTAGCCGACAGAGCCCTGTGCTCCCAGGCGGTAACCGATCCAAGCTCATCTTCGGTGATCGGACGAGAACCTGCATATTTTTGCCCTTTTCTTATCCCTTTGAACGTGTTATGGCTGTTGGCGAGTGAATGCTGCAACATGTGCCAACAAGTCAGCTTCGGATGCTCACTTTAACTTCCACACACAGTGAATATCTTCCTGGCCACGTCGGTTTCCCAACTCCCCAACTGAAGACATCTTCCTTGATTCGACGCAAATCGACCGTGAGATACAGTAGATGTCGTCGAGGAGGAAATCGATTTAGAACCAATGCTAGAAGAAGACGCAGAATTGGATGACGCCGTTTTCTCCCCTTCTGCAAAACATAGAAATACATCAAAAATAATTTTAAATGAACATTAACACAGAACAATAATTGCTTAAAGAATGTTTGTAAAAATTTATCTCTCATCAATTTTATATTGTAACTGAAGTATTTTTCCATTAACAGAATTTCCATAAAAAGAACCATTTGACATGCTTTTTTCCATTTTCAAATCTACTTATTATCGTCTTGGTCTGGCTTAATGGCTAATTAATGTTAATGCATAGAACTATCTAGGTGGCTAGGTACCTAACGAAATTTCCCTTAAATTAGAATATTTGACCTTCAAAAGCCATTAGACTTGGAAAATATGCTATTTTTGTAGACTGCATTTCACTTCTTAGAAGTGATTTGGGCTATTTTTATGCAGTTAGTTATCAAGCAGTATGTCCTCATAGAAGGGTAATGACAATACATTTTAATAAGAGATTGACTATGGTTTGTGTACATTGAACAGCATATCTGCAGGGAATAATTTCTGTCTGCTCTGAGTCGAGGCTGGCTGTCAAGTTCGCTAACGGATGGCGGCCAGTCAAAAAAGGTAGGACACGTGCTTTTCGAAGAACCAGCCGCGCTAGAGGGCCTGTCACAAATTAGGCTCGCCTCTCGCATGGCAGAGTGGCGACGCGCCCGTCAGAGCCGGTGAGCCAGTGAAAGTATGCATTCATCGTCTCAGGTGCAATAGTGCTTATGTTGCCGCGAGTCAGTACAGGGAGCTAACCAGGGAGAGAATAGTGTCGTTGACGTCACCAGACGACACGGCTATGTGGGCACAACACTGGCTCCCACGACAGAGTGGCGTCAGATTTATTTTTATTTATTTATTTGTTTATTTTTACATCACGCGTGCCAGCAAAATCCATTCACCACTAAAAACGGTGACGCTCAATTTGACGGGCTGTGCGGTTGATGATGTCAGAAGTAAATCACAGAGCTGCCTCGTTTTGAGGGAAAAGCTCTGACTGGCTGACTATGTCGCATAAACAATGGAGGAGGTGTATATTTTGGCGCAAGATGATTCAATTGGTGCTGAAAATGCACGGACTCACTCCGATTCGCTGAAGGCCTTTTTTGGTGCGATCCTGATGGAGACGCAATACCGAGGTCTGCAGTCAGAGGTACGGGCGCAGCAGACAGAGGAGGACAGTGAGATACAGACACGGGTGTGGCGAACGAGGGTAGCCGCCGGCACTGTGAAGACAGATAAACATCAGGCGTTTGCCGCCGTACCCTGGCAGATAGCTGGGAAGATATGTAATTCGGAATGCCGAGAAAAAAAAGCAGTATGAGTAACGTGGTTGGGTTCGATCACAAGCACTTTTAATCCGTGCAAAACTTTCAGAATTATAGAGACTCCGAGAGTGCTTTACCCCCCAAATAATTTATTGGACAATTCGATTGAACGCTACCACCGGATCGGCCCCAGCAGTATAAATTAAAGTTTGTCTGTGGCCAGACGGAAAGGTCAGTTGGAGAAAAGATGTGTGGAATAGCTTCCACAGGCAGGTCATATAAAGTATTTTCGGAAGCATTCCTTGCGAGCTGCTGATCGTGTGAAATTCAAATCGTATAAAACAGGATCCAGAATCGTCTGGTTTTAGAAGCCCTTTGAAGTTGCATCGAGTGTCACGTGAAGAAGAATTAATTCTTGGACGAGCCACGCAGTACAACCGAGATCATTCGATTTTTTTTATATGAAGTTACCATTCTGTTACCACCAAGTATTAGCGGGACATTGCGGTGACAACAAAGAGGGATTTAAGAGTATTGTCCCTGAACTTGGCTTGCATAGAGGGCGCTTAACGCAAGAAGATGGAGAGACGCTCTGGTAGAAACTTTCATTTGCAAATGAATAGAGGAAACGATCGTAGAAATAATTTTGGAACACTGGTGCAGGAGGTTGTGGAAATGAACGTCACTGAAATCATTGAATTACGGGGTCCAAACCCTATGGAAGAGCAACACAATGGAGGTCAACGAGTAAATTAATTGGAGAACTGCATGAGTTTGTAATTTGTTGAATTTGTTGTGTATAATAGTGATGTTAGCTTTAGCTACATCTAGGATGGTAATGTTATACAATTCCAGCCCGTAATTTTGATGTTATGGTTCTACCAGGGGTGTATTCGAGACGATGGTGTGGTTTGTGTTGTTAGCTCTTTGCTTAAAAACCAATATCATGAGTCATGTTTCGTGTATTTTTCTGAAACTAGGATTTGTAGACGAAGATTAAGCTTCTATTTCCTATCCTACACCCTACAGAAAGTATGTGAGACCTGTCAGTAATGTGCGAGAGTAAGCTCTCACAGCCGGCCGCGGTGGTCTAGTGGTTCTAGGCGCGCAGTCCGGAACCGCGGGACTGCTACGGTCGCAGGTTCGAATCCTGCCTCGAGCATGGATGTGTGTGATGTCCTTAGGTTAGTTAGGTTTAAGTAGTTCTAAGTTCTAGGGGACTGATGACCGCAGAAGTTAAGTCCCATAGTGCTCAGAGCCATTTGAACCATTAAGCTCTCACAACAAATTCTGTATAGAGATTTATTGATGTGCACAATCTGGTCGCCCAAGAATTATTTTGGAGTTTTTTCTTCCCGCTTGGACGGCGAAGAATTTATTTCTTTCTAGGGTCTGAGGTTTGGCCACATGGCACTGCGTGTTTACCGTATTGCTTTTGCGTTGCAGTTTCCTGTTAATTTTCTGCACGCGGAGGAGCGTGTCTGACGAAGTTAGTGTATAGGGCCATCGCCACGGCGATTGGGTTCCCGTTTTTTTATCGTGAGTTGCGATTAAGCCCCATGTCATCATACGTGTGTGTGGCATTCGAAGTTTTGGTTCAGAGAGAGTCATGACATACACAGTGTGAGTCATACTGGAATCACAAATTTGTGCACGTGGACAGAGTGTGTTAACGACGTTATTTCATGACAACTGGGACAGAATCCTACTCGATGATGGAGTGAACATATGTCGAGGTCGAATAACGTACTTGGACACAAGAGACACATGAGGATCTGTGAGGTAATGAGTATTTATTTTATTTGAGACATACACAGTGTGAGTCATACTGGAATCACAAATTTGTGCACGTGGACAGAGTGTGTTAACGACGTTATTTCATGACAACTGGGACAGAATCCTACTCGATGATGGAGTGAACATATGTCGGGGTCGAATAACGTACTTGGACACAAGAGACACATGAGGATCTGTGAGGTAACGAGTATTTATTTTATTTGAGATCAGATCGATGAATGTGAAGTCCATATTCATAGGTCACTTGGTATTTCATTTGTTTACAAACAGCACCGCCGAGTCCACATCATTATCTTAATATCAAAGCAATACATAAACTTCTTTTTAAATCTGTTTTGGTAGCTTATGCGTTTTCTCACTTCCCTGTTTTGCTTGGTGAAGTGTGAGTCAGCAGAGGGCGTCGACATCTTGTTGCCCACAGCGCCGATAGCAAAGCGTTTCAAGACCCAAGACTTGTTAGTGGCTCTTACACAATGATGCAAGCGATTGTCTCACATCCACATTAGACCCCCTCTGCCCACAATCTAATCTTCTTGATTTCCAAGTCTGAAACTTAGCTAAACACAGACTGTGTGCACTTGCAGTCCCTTATGATTTTCAAATTCCCAATTTGTTCTTCACAGAAGACGTTCTCTCAGATCACCTGCACAAAGGGTGGCCACTGAACAGCAATGAAGTACTCCATTTTTTTAACAAACATGCAGATGTGCAATGAGCTAATAATTCCACATCAATCTATTTCAGCAAACAACCAGATGGAGGCAGAGATATCCACAGATAACGTGCTAAGCCAACCCTACTATTGCCACAATTCCAACTACAATAAAACAACGAGATCTTCGCGTACCCAATCTGCCCACAACGACATCCCTTCTGCGAGACGTCTCTGCCCAGACACTCTCCCCACCAACATCGAATTAACTCGCCCACATTTGCACTGCCAGTTACACCCAGTTCTCTCTTCTTGTGTGTCTGTGAACCAATGAAAGTATTACTCTGTGAATGCGTGTGATCGAAACATATTCAACTTAAATTGCCATCAGTTCTTCAAGAAACAAGAATCGACTTTTCGTAAAAAAAAAAAACAAAAAAAGTTTTTGTTACATGGGTCAAAAAGAAACTTGTTTGATTTTGTAAACGAATTTATCTCATTTTTTAGCGTTTCTATTTTCCGTTATGTATTTCTATGCTTCTAAGTTTAAGCTATCTTCACATTTTCTGACGTTAATCTTTAGCTACTATGGATGTTGACAGATACACAATTACTATGGAGCCGCCTTTTAATTTTTTGTATATTAAACGACTGTTTTGGTGAACATATATTTTTTGACTTCCTGTTGTTCGCTACTGTTCTTGGAAACATACTTCATCTAAAATTACCTTTTTTACTCAATGTAGAATTTAAAACAATTGAAAACTAAAACATAGCAAAATTTGCAGTTTATTTTTATTTTATGTATTACTGAAATAACAGCACATAGTTAGCTCTCTACTCACCCACAGATTATCATCAGGGAGATAATATTACAGATTCACAAAGTAACTGTATGGAAAATCACATTTCAGTTACGACAAATTGTATTTATAATCAGTTTTGAGTTTACTACTCGTCGTTTCAGTCTTAGAGCGATTAATCCACCTCATAATTCTATCAAGCCAGAGATTTTGCCAAATTTTTGTTTCAAAAATCAAGAATTACCTGATGTATTTTTCTGAGGCCCTGAATTAAATTTTAATTGCTTTCAGCCTGCATGCATTTCACGCAGACCCAGCTACAATTCTCCAACCAAATCGGAACACCACACTGTTAACACGGATATCTTGTTTTCCACTTCAACGAAAGATAACAAAAGGCTGGTGTTTTTCGTTTTCCTAAGAATTATTTCTGCATTTGGGGCTCATATTTAAAAAAAAAAAGTTTTCTCCGAGATTTTTCGGAATCTGTTCCATCCAGGTAGCTGCAAGCCAATGCTAAATTGCTTTGTTCTTATCTTAGTCAGCAGCTTCTGTTTTCTCCATCGAAAAAATATTCCTGTTCTTAACGAAGATATACGCTTCACCATCGTCATCACCTGTTACAACTTCATCACTTTCAGTTTCCTTCTCTGAATTAGTATCGAGATACTAAATACTAGAAATCAGCGTTATTATGATTGTCATGAAAGTCTTTATCCGAGAATTCACTGAGGCGTTCTTCAACACCCACATCACTCTGGCACAGAAAACGTTAACTAAGAAATTTTAAATTGTAATTCGACTTATAACTCATTGGTTAATAATGACATCATGCAGTCAGAAGTGGGTGGAGCCTCCATTATATAAAGTAAGACGTGCACTGGTTTCTCCAGCTGTGATTCTCCAACAGAAAGGGGTTTCCACTCAATGGTAATTCAACGTTTTATAGCCGTATAACTCTATGTATTTTCATTAATGCATGTAGACCTCTAATTAGTGCTTTGTATACATCTTGTAGGTCTGAAGATGACCACAGTAGTGGTCGAAACCGGTCACCTTATAAAATAAATCGTGATCAAGACTGTTTTTAATAGTAATTATTTACAAGACATTGATCACTGCTGTTCCCATAATGCATTCAAAAGTAATTCACTTATATAGTTGTCAATCAGGTCTACCAATTCAGGAACTGGCCTTCACAGGGAAACACCGGAAAACCTGGAGGCTTAGACCCCAACTAGGTATCACAGATAATAGGAAAGACAGAATAATTTAGAAATTTGAGAGATATTCTAGAATTCATAGGAAAGATAAAATCTGCCTCATAGCAAAAAAAAAAAAAAATCTTTACACATGCAAATTTTTTATAATCTTCTGAAAAATTTTCTTCATCGATGTCTTGCTGAACTGCTGTGAAACTGATCGAACAGGAACATGGGACACGGCACGGAGGACAGGCGTCGCATTGGCGTACCGGACAGGAGACGTAACGGATTTGAGAGACCAGAAGGAACCTCAGGAACAGGTACTCAGGATTGTGGCATGAAACAATCGAAATTCGTCTAAGGAATGGTCAACTATTAAAGATTCCTGGAAGAGAAGGGTTAGTCGAACTTCTCCAGATTCGTTTTGAACTCAAATATGGACCTGATCCATCCAATCTTCCATCTGAGGAATGGGAAAATCCATTCGTCTTATACTTTCCACACCTAGGTGTCTTAATCGATACTGTAGTTGCACAATATCACAACTCCAGATCGGAAAACAATTTTGAAAACATGGATAATTTCATCCATCTTCTTGAGTAAGCCGAAAGGTTCTAATCCCGGTTTTATTTGTTTATTTATTTATTTATTTTGGCTTTTCCAGGTGGAAGTAGATCTGAATCTTTCCTAATTTGGTTTCAAGTACGAATGTGGATAGCATGTCAGAATGTTAAAAACTTTATTATCTGAGACAATTAAAAAAAAAATTATATCTTACTCATACATGATTAAAATGAAATTTTGCTGAAAGAGAACGTTTAATTAAGTCTTGCTGCATGACCTCTCCAGCTGAAATTAATCTTTGTTAGTATTGATTGACGATCAAATTTTTCTCTTTTATACTACGATTGCCGCATTTTCTCATGAACATATATGAATGCAATATAACAATAAACAAATCCAACTGGAAAATGACACATTATTATAAATTCAATGAAGAACTTTCTTATTAACTCTAATTTTATAAACACACACTAAGCTAGTTAATTAAATTCTCTTGAATAGAATTTAGCTCGCGCCAAAAAAAAAAAAAAACAGCGAGTCTTTATATCTGTGGACAGTAGCAATCGATTCTAATTTCCTAACGCGGTTCATTTGTTCTCCTGTGAACTGTCAGTTTACAAACACTAACTTCACACGCAAGCGCCGTATTCCTATAGTTTTAGTAAACTTATTCTCACTGGAGATTAACACTCCCTGAATGTATATTATTTCACACGCACAAGCTTCTTTGGTGATCATCGTGTAGACAGATAATCCTAAGTCTTCACAGCAGCAATAGCTACAGTTCCACTTACTTTTCTAAATATTCCTATACTATCACAGAAGCAATCGCTTACTGTTCATTAAACTATCACAGATGCTTGGCATGCTGTCATTTAACCTATCACAGTAGCTGAGGCATACTGTCCTTCGCACTTCAATTTTTTTCAATACCCAAATACTTGATACAGACTTTTCATTTAATTTGAAACACTTTCCTTAAAAGTACCTCTTTAGGTCTACATGGGGAAATAATCCTTTTATTCTTCCAGAATCCGGATATGCTAATAAATACGCACCAGCATTCGGTATATCAACTATTATATATGGACCTGCATAAATTAGATTCCATTTTCTGATGGTCTTCTTCAACCTTGATGACTTGATGTGTCTTCTTAAAAGAATTTTCTGTCCGATACTGAAAGTCTGAATCAGTTTGATGTTTCTGTCATGGATTTCTTTTCGCTGTCTTGCTTTCTCCGTAATATTAATGAGAGCATTGCGAATTTTTTCTTCCCATGACATTTTGGTGTCCTCGAGTTTAGGCAAGCTATCTACCCAAAAGTTTCTTTCGTTATCTCTGAACATCAGTTCATTCGGGGTAAAGGCCGGCCGAAGTGGCCGTGCGGTTAAAGGCGCTGCAGTCTGGAACCGCAAGACCGCTACGGTCGCAGGTTCGAATCCTGCCTCGGGCATGGATGTTTGTGATGTCCTTAGGTTAGTTAGGTTTAACTAGTTCTAAGTTCTAGGGGACTAATGACCTCAGCAGTTGAGTCCCATAGTGCTCAGAGCCATTTGAACCATTCGGGGTAAAGTTTGTAGAACTGTGAGGTAAATTATTATAAATCTACTCAAACTCGGTCAAATAGTTTATCCAGGTAGTTTGTTTATCATGACAGTACGTTCTCATGAATCTGTTTAGTTCTCGAAAAACCCGTTCAATTAAATTCCCTTGTGGATGATAGCAAGATGTAAATATCTGTTTTATTCCTAGTTGTGATACTAATGTTCTCCATAAATATCCAGTAAATATCTTCGCATTGTCAGAGATTATAGATTTTGGAATCCCTGCATGATGAATGTAGTCATTTACAAACTTTACTGCGGCAGCTCTTGCAGTTGCTGATTTTATAGGATATGGTTTAACATATTTTGTAAACACATCACAGAATCCAATAACCACCTCTGGCTCATGGAAGTGGTCCACAAATATCACATGATGTAAGTGATCTTGGTGCTTCAGGTATTATTGAGTGAAGCGCAATTTTATTTCCCTTGTTGTCTGGCTTAGCCTTTTGACAGAGAACACATTTCTGTATGACTTTGTGCACTTTTCGCCTTATGTTTGGGAAGTAACAGTAATATCTAATCTTATTATCACACTTTACAACACCAACATGACCCCAGGTCAAATGTGTAAACCAAATTAATCGTTCTTCATATTCTTCGGGTACGCAGACACACCACTTTGGATTCTCAGACTTCCCAGATTTAAAAAATAAAATATTATTCACAAGCCGGTAGTATTCCAAACTGACCATAGGATTTTGTTGATTGAATTGTCGTATTATAGCATTCCATCGTCGATCCTTCTTCTGAAGCTGAGCCATTGTCTTACATAAATGAATATAATATAACTTGTAATTACTTTCTTGAAGAAGAAGCACTGGAAATTCTGCCTTATTATTTCCATCCAGTTCAGGTGTTATTCCTTCTGGAGATCTTGACAACGCGTCAGCTATAATATTTTCTTTTCCGGCTACATGAATAATTTGAAACTGGTATTCTTGCAGCGCCAGCGTCCACCTTGACAAGCGAGGATGTAGCAACTTACAAGTTTGTAAAAAGGCTAGTGATTGGTGGTCACAATAAACGGCTATCCTTGAGCCATATACATAATAATTAAACCTTTTCAAAGACCAAATAACTGTTAAAACTTCCAATTCCGTAGTGGTATATGCTCTTTCACAGGTGGATAAAACTCTGCTAGCAAATGCAATTGGACAAAAGGTTTTTACACCATCGATGTACCTAATTTGAAATAAACAAGATCCTAATCCCACATCTGATGAATCAGTGGCTAAACAGAATCCGACATTCATATCAGGGTGGTATAATAACGGAGCATTTATCAGTTGATCCTTAATTTCACAAAAAGCCTTTTCACAATCATTAGACCATTGCCATGGTACATCTTTCCTCAGGAGCCGGTTTAGTGCTTCAGAGTTCATTGCTTGAGTTTTAATAAATCGACGAAAAAATGAAGCCAAGCCTATAAAGCCTTTCAGTTGTTTTCTGTTTCTTGGAGTTGGAAAATTTTTTATCCCACTAATCTTCGCTTCTGTTGGAAGAATGCCTTTTGCATTAATCATTGTTATTCGACTACGTAGTTATGGTCCTAGGGCATAGTCCAACGCAGAAATAAAAACTCCAGAGTTGATATTGAGACCAAACGGAACGACCTTGAACTGATAGCTTCTCCCTCCATATATAAAAGCAGTATATTTTCTTGAGTCCTTGTCTAACTGGACTTGCCAGAACGAACTTCTCAAATCAATACTGGTTAAATAGGATACATCTTGAAATTTCTGTATTAACTCATCGATGTTCTCCGGATGTGTGCGCATAGGTACTATAATTTTGTTAATTTCCCTTGCATCTAATACCAATCGAACTTTTCCTTCTGCCTTTGGCGCAACAAGCAACGGAGAACAATATGGGCTGTTCGACGGTTCAATAAGATTCCAGTTTAACATTTTTTGTATCTCTTCCTGAACTGGTTGTTTTAATCGCCAGGGAATGGGATAGTGTGTGCGGCAAAATGTCTTATGGGGCTTAATCTGTAATGTACAAACACATCCTCTAACAATTCCGGGCTTTTCATCGAAAACTGACTCATATTCTGTTAATATATTGAATAATTGTTCCCTCTGACTATCCGTTAGGCAATCTGACTCAGCAATCTTCTGTTCGACTGTTTGTCTGAAATCCTCTACTTGAATTGACTTGATCGGTAGTCGGTACATATTATTATTTTCAGCACAAATCAACTGCACAGCAGCACCACGGAAATATCGCTCATACACTGCCTCCTTTCTCAGTAAGATCAGTGTAACAAATTGATCTTCGATTTTAAAATGCACCTTTCCTTCTACCAAGTCCAACTTGCAACTGCAGACTTGCAAAGTTCCAATGCCAAGAATACAATCTACTAACAACTTTTCCACTACAAGGAATGTGCATTGTTTAGCTACATTTCCCAATTTTATCTCTATAAGCGTTTGTATCTTGACGTTCCGGGATTTTGCTCCCACTGCACCTATAACTCGGCAATTTTGTACTGGTAGGACAGGGATTTTCTTAATTTTACTAATTCTGCGAAACAAAGTTCCGGATACTACGTCTGTAGATGAAGCTGTGTCCAATACAACATTGGTTAAAATTCCTCCCACTTCTGTGATGACCTCAGACACAGGAACCCTTTTATCTTCGACTACACAGGCCTCTAAGTCTCTCGTCAATTCATCTGTCATTAATTCGCCTTCATTATATCTCAACATTGCCACGGAATTAATTTCGTTTAAAACAGGTATATCCCTTTTGTATTCCCTGGCCGACTTTACGGAGCATAAAGCGGTCCTATTCAGTTTAAATGTCGATTATTATTTCCTCTTGAATCATCTACTACTTCTGTTATGACTGATTGTTGTTGATGACTGTGTTATTTGCTTCAAATCGAGGGCCAGAATTTCTTTACGCATTATTATTATTTGAAAACTGCTGGTTCTGATAGTCTCTTGCATTTCCAAACATTGGGTTGTACCTGCGACCTGTTCGATTGTCTCTGAATCTGCCCCTCGCAGCACTGTTATTGAAATTTCCATTTCCGTTGCAATTGTTTCCGTTGAATCTCTGACTATTCCTAGTATAATAATTATTAAATCCGTTTCCGTTCCGGTTTGCGTTTGGAGCCTCAATCGCTCTCCTCTGCATAACCGGTTGTCTTGGCCGATGTTCATCTTCCTCGATCATATCTACACTCCTGGAAATGGAAAAAAGAACACATTGACACCGGTGTGTCAGACCCACCACACTTGCTCCGGACACTGCGAGAGGGCTGTACAAGCAATGATCACACGCACGGCACAGCGGACACACCAGGAACCGCGGTGTTGGCCGTCGAATGGCGCTAGCTGCGCAGCATTTGTGCACCGCCGCCGTCAGTGTCAGCCAGTTTGCCGTGGCATACGGAGCTCCATCGCAGTCTTTAACACTGGTAGCATGCCGCGACAGCGTGGACGTGAACCGTATGTGCAGTTGACGGACTTTGAGCGAGGGCGTATAGTGGGCATGCGGGAGGCCGGGTGGACGTACCGCCGAATTGCTCAACACGTGGGGCGTGAGGTCTCCACAGTACATCAATGTTGTCGCCAGTGGCCGGCGGAAGGTGCACGTGCCCGTCGACCTGGGACCGGACCGCAGCGACGCACGGATGCACGCCAAGACCGTAGGATCCTACGCAGTGCCGTAGGGGACCGCACCGCCACTTCCCAGCAAATTAGGGACACTGTTGCTCCTGGGGTATCGGCGAGGACCATTCGCAACCGTCTCCAGGAAGCTGGGCTACGGTCCCGCACACCGTTAGGCCGTCTTCCGCTCACGCGCCAACATCGTGCAGCCCGCCTCCAGTGGTGTCGCGACAGGCGTGAATGGAGGGACGAATGGAGACGTGTCGTCTTCAGCGATGAGAGTCGCTTCTGCCTTGGTGCCAATGATGGGCGTATGCGTGTTTGGCGCCGTGCAGGTGAGCGCCACAATCAGGACTGCATACGACCGAGGCACACAGGGCCAACACCCGGCATCATGGTGTGGGGAGCGATCTCCTACACTGGCCGTACACCACTGGTGATCGTCGAGGGGACACTGAATAGTGCACGGTACATCCAAACCGTCATCGAACCCATCGTTCTACCATTCCTAGACCGGCAAGGGAACTTGCTGTTCCAACAGGACAATGCACGTCCGCATGTATCCCGTGCCACCCAACGTGCTCTAGAAGGTGTAAGTCAACTACCCTGGCCAGCAAGATCTCCGGATCTGTCCCCCATTGAGCATGTTTGGGACTGGATGAAGCGTCGTCTCACGCGGTCTGCACGTCCAGCACGAACGCTGGTCCAACTGAGGCGCCAGGTGGAAATGGCATGGCAAGCCGTTCCACAGGACTACATCCAGCATCTCTACGATCGTCTCCATGGGAGAATAGCAGCGTGCATTGCTGCGAAAGGTGGATATACACTGTACTAGTGCCGACATTGTGCATGCTCTGTTGCCTGTGTCTATGTGCCTGTGGTTCTGTCAGTGTGATCATGTGATGTATCTGACCCCAGGAATGTGTCAATAAAGTTTCCCCTTCCTGGGACAATGAATTCACGGTGTTCTTATTTCAATTTCCAGGAGTGTATAGTGTCAAGCGCAGTCATGAAAGAGTCAAGGTCATGCTCATTAATATACAGCATTCTATTTCTGATGCTGGCCAGAAGTCGAGATTTTAATATGCCAATCACGTCTTGTAGAGGCATAGGCTTATCCCAATACCGCGATTTGTTTATATATTTCTCAAAGTATTTCTTTAAAGACCCACGTGAAAAGGAAAAAGGTTCCGGGTATAATACCTCCTGCCTTAAATGTTCTTGTACTCCTTCGGACCAGTATTTGGATAAAAATACTCGTTCAAAATCTTCATATGTGTCCCAAGTTGATATCATATCAGATGCCCATATAGCTCCTGACCCTTGAATATAACCGGTCACGAAACTAACCTTTTGCCACTCACTCCAATTTTTTGGCAATACTCCCCTAAAACTTCTTATAAACACTACGAGATGAACATTTTTCTTGTCTGGGTGTAGATCTGGAATTGACGTTGTTTCAGCATTTTCTCCTCAGTATTGCTTTTACAATTACAGTCATTATCACTACCCTCATAGTGTTGTGATTGATGTTGATTGCAAAAACGAACGTGTGCATTAATGTCCCTGTCTGTACTTGATCGGTTAAATAATGTAGCTTCATTGATAGATCTTATTATGGGTTCATTTCCTTGCGTGGAACACAAATCTTCTCGAGATAGATTTAAAGATCTCTCAATGTTTTCTTCCCATTGTTTAAGTTCTTCGCCTAGTTGTTCTCTGGCTTCTCGAAAACCTTTATTAAATAAATTTTCTTCAGAACTCTCGGGGTTCATTTCCTTGCGTGGAACACAAATCTTCTCGAGATAGATTTAAAGATCTCTCAATGTTTTCTTCCCATTGTTTAAGTTCTTCGCCTAGTTGTTCTCTGGCTTCTCGAAAACCTTTATTAAATAAATTTTCTTCAGAACTCTCGCTAATAGATTGTATAGCTGCAAATCTTCTCGAGGTAGATTTAAAGATCTCTCAATGTTTTCTTCCCATTGTTTAAGTTCTTCGCCTAGTTGTTCTCTGGCTTCTCGAAAACCTTTATTAAATAAATCTTCTCTAGATAGATTTAAAGATCTCTCAATGTTTTCTCCCCATTGTTTAAGTTCTTCGCCTAGTTATTCTCTGGCTTCTCGAAAACCTTTATTAAATAAACTTTCTTCAGAACTCTCGCTTTGCCTTTCCAAACTTAACTGCGAGAATTTTCCCACGAGAATGTTTACCTTATGATCAACCTCGTCTTGTCTCTTCTTTATGTTATTTATGGATTTATCCAAATTTTGGATGTCCTTCGGGATCTTGTCTTGTGATTGTCTCAAATCCTGCATATCTGGTGACATTTCATTTACTTGTTGCTTTAATTCATCTTGAACTTCAACTAATACCGGAATTACCGCCATAGAACATTGCATCAGTTCTTGTGCTTGAACTATCTGTGGGATTGACTCGACCTGCTCTTTAATAGTATCAAGCTTAGTAGCAACATACTCGGTTAGCTCTAGGCGTAGCTTCTTCGCATTTTCATTACACTGCTGAGTGACTTGCTCAATTTGAGCATCTAATTTTAATTTTGTCTTTTCGTTCTGAATTTTCAATTCTTCCGCAGTTTTATTTAATTTATCATCAAGTTTCTGAAAACTCTCTACTAATTTATTATTTAATTCCGCTTGATTAGCTTCTAATTGCTCCTGGAGTTTCACTTGATTGGCTGCTAATTGTTCATTCATTTGCGCTTTAGTTAATTCCCTTTTAGTCTCTATTTGCGCTTTAGTTAAGTCTGTTACATTTTTGGTTAACAGTGTTAATTGCTGCATGATTACAGTCAATGGGTTTATTTCGTCCTGCTCAGATGACATCGAAACACTTAAGCTTTGTTATGGGGTCTGACTAATGCTGCCGCTAGGCACTACTTCAGTTATGCTAGCGTCTAATGTTTCACTAACCTCAGAAACAGGTGAGGGCTGTTGTGATTCGCTCTGCTGTTGCATTGCCATTTTATAAGCCGCCCTAGTAAGAACCATTAATACACAGAACAACAAATATATAAAGTCACTCGCATCTGAGTTAATAATGTCACTGACCTAAACTTTGCATAATACTCACTTATAATAAACACTTCCTATCTAAAGTTCAACCCAACAGTCACTCAATCAATCTGATTCAAACCGATAGACATTTAAATAGTTATTCTAAATTTCTATCTACAAAAATTTAATTGTATATTGTCTGGCCGGAACGACGTTCTCGTAGGTTGTGGCGAAATTGTGACTTCTGGAACAGGCCTCGTCTCCTTTTCTCTCGTGCACGTGCAACATAAAATTCACACAATGTTTAAGTAATGCTCAAAAATGTGCCCTGTCACAGTGAAGCCAAATTTAATATTTTTTGTGTGGATCTAAAATTTAAAAAACCACTCTCACACCGGCCTGATTTAGCTTCACTGATCAGGATAGTGAAAACATGAGTATGTTAAGGGAAGTTTCATTCACAAAGCAGGCTTATCACATTCACACAGTTCAATACTGTTCTATCCTGATTAAATTGGCAGTGAAGCAATTTCGAAGTCTCGATGCGTCGAAAATTGTCAGTAGATCTCCTGAAAACATTTGTAATAATTATTAACTTTCGGTGATCACATGGGGAAGACCGTGCTGGTAAGCCCATTTATTTGAAGTAACTGGATATCTTGAGCATACAAAACGGCAGGTTCGTCCAGTGTAAATCAGACGTTCCCCACTGATCCCGTGCAACACAGCGTAGTAAGCAGACACTGTCAATAATAATCAGTTAAATAATACGCGAACACACTTTAGTTTAGTTCATGTATTAAATCCCTTCTCATACAGAATCTCATCAAGATGGCGACTAGCTCAACAATGCATACATATACATCCTCCTTCTTTCACGACTAATCGGCAAGAATTCCTTCATCCTTTTCATAAGAGAAAACATAGATAGCAGAGAAACTATTCCATGGAGTAAATGGACGCTCCAAGGAATAATTGGGCTTGAAACTACTTTGCATTGATAATCGGTAAGATAAGAAGAGATATTTCGAGATATGTTCTGAGTTATATAATTTATAAAATTTCTGAAAATATCGCGGAGAGACCGCTGCAAGAGACATTACAAGCGTAGAGCATAGTGTGTTCGTTGTCGAGCAGTACTTTAGAAACAATGATTCCGTAGTCACTATGCAACGTCTTTTCTGTCAGAATTTTAGAGTTGGACGAGGAGGTGCAGTGCCTGATCGAAATACTGTAATCCGATGGGTTGCAGCGTTTAGAAGTACTCGATCTGTGATGAAAAAGAAATCACCTGGTCTTCCCCATTCATTTCGTACTTCGGAAAATGTAGACCGAGTGAGAACGGCAGTTCTTGCTAGTCGGAAACGTTCGGCTAGACGACAGGCTGTAGCGCTGGGTATGTCACGCCATTCACTTCACCGCGTCCTACATGATGATCTTAAGTTTCACCCGTACAAGATAATGATCGTCCAGCAGCGCAGAGAGTTTTTTCGCGTAATGGACGAAATTTTTACGGAAGGTGGAGATGCTACAGTCTTCATGAGTGATGAAGCACATTTTTATGTAGACAATTACATCAGTGTTCAAAATTGTCGGCATTGTGCGCCGGAGAGCCCACATGAATTACACCAAAGACCTCTCCGCAGTTTAAAAGTGTGGTGCTGCATTTTTAAGATGGGGATTGTTGGACCCTAGTTTTCTGAAGAGGAAGTAACTGCAGTTACTGTGACATCAGTGCGCTACGTTAAAATGTTAAACAACTTTCTTCATCCAGAATTTGAAAGGCGTCAAGTGAACATGAGAGAAATTGGTTTTAGCAGGATGGCGTCACAGCTCACACGGCGAGAGCATCCGTGGAAGTGGTTCGACAAATGTTCCCAGGACATGTTATTTCGAGATATGGTGATGTTTACTGGCCCCCTCGCTCACCCGATTTGTCGATATGCGACTTCTTTTTATGGGGATATTCAAAATAAAAGGTCTACATGAACAAGCCTCACAAAGTGGATGACCTGAAGAATTCCATTCGTCAAGAAACTGAAGCCGTGCCAAATGAAATGATGGCAAGAGCCATGTGTAACTTTGGGGAGAGGATCCAGACTTGTATCCAGCAAGAAGAACGTTATCTCCAAGACATTATTTTTCGAATCTAATTAAAGTATGTATATTTCAAAACTGCGTTAAAAAATCTATCACTTAATGCTTGTTTTTATTATTTTTATCAAACTTTGTCGAAGTCATTCAATAGAGAAAAAACATGCGTTTCCGCTGCTCCACCCTGTTTTAAAATTTCGTGCGTGGTTTTTGAAGGCCAAAAATAACATTGCGGGTTGCATAAAACGACAGTGGTAGGGGCAGCTGAATCAACCTGTATATATTATGTACATATATACAGGGTGGTCAAAAACAATCCGAAAAGCTTGTAAGGGTGTTGCAGCGTAGGTTGTGCTGAGAAACAATTGTTAAGAAAATATTCGATACTTCCCGCCGTTCCTGAGTTATTTAGCATTGAAGTTGCGCGCGTAGATTCAAGCTGCTCGCCAGATACAATGAGTGTCAGTTGGTGTCGTGTCACAGATGATAGCGCACGAAACTGCTCAGCCCTCGTCTCGGTTTCGAACCTTACCATCGTCCTGTGTCCAATTTTTGTATCGCTCTCTTTATCAGTTTTACGAAACCAAACGAAGAACACATTTGGTGACACCGTCTCTGACGGGCCGTTCGAATCTGCTCGCGCGGCGGCCCGATTGGCTGACTTCAATGCTTATTAACTAGGAAACAGCGTAACATTTCGAACTTTTTTTTAACAATTGTTTCTCAGCACAACCTACGCTGCAACACCCTTACAAGCTTTTCAGTCTATTTCTGATCACCCTATATACAGGGTGGTCCATTAATCGTGACTGGGCCAAATATCTCACGAAATAACTCGTCTAGCTTGAAGAGGGAAACCAGATGGCGCTATGGTTGGCCCGCTAGATGGCGCTGCCATAGGTCAAACGGATATCAACTGCGTTTATTAAAAAAGGAACCCCCCCATTTTTTATTACATATATGCTCAAAATGATGTCCGTCAACCTCAATGCATTTGCCAACACGTGTAACGACATTCCTCTCAACAGCGAGTAGTTCGCCTCCCATAATGTTCGCACATGCATTGGCAATGCGTTGACGCATGTTGTCAGGCGTTTTCGGTGAATTACGATAGCAAATATCCTTCAACTTTCCCCATAGAAAGAAATCCGGGGACGTCACATCCGGTAAACGTGCGGACCATGGTATGGTGCTTCGACGACCAATCCACCTGTCATGAAATATGCTATTCAATACCGCTTCAACTAACGGAAAAAAATATGGAATGAAAATTAACACAAATAAAACAAAAGTATTGGCAATAGGAGGAAATAAGGAACTAAAAATTGTGCTGAATGGAGAAAAACTAGAACAGGTGCAAAATTTTAAGTATCTTGGAAGCAGGATAGACACCGACTGGAAGTGCACCACAGAAATTAAAACAAGGATAGCAATGGCAAAAGAGGCGTTTTATAAGAAAAGGAGAATCTTCTGCAGCGGTATGGACAGAGAACTCAGAAAGAGACTCATAAAATGTCTTGTATGGAGTGTTCTTCTATATGGCGCTGAAACATGGACTATGAGGAAAAAAGACAGAGAAAGGCTGGAGGCTTTTGAGATCTGGACATGGCGGAAGATGGAAGGAATACGTTGGATGGACAGAGTAAAAAATGAAGAGGTACTGAGAAGAGTGGGAGAGAAAAGGCAGTTACTAGATGTAATAAAGAGAAGAAAAAGAAATTGGACTGGGCTTATATTAAGAAAGAATGACGGACTGATAAAAACAGTTTTTGAAGGTTATGTAGAAGGGAAAAGGAAGCGAGGAAGGAAGAGATTCCAGATACTGGATGACATGATGGACGGTACAACATACAGCAGCCTTAAGAAGGAAGCTATGGATCGCAGAAAATGGAGAGGCAAAGGACCTGCTAATATAGCAGATAACTGATGATGATGACCGCTTCAACCGCACGCGAGCTATGTGCCGGACATCCATCATGTTGGAAGTACATTGCCATTCTGTCACATCGAAGTAACATCGGTAGAACATCGGTAGTAACATCGGTAGTAACATCGGTAGAGCATTACGTAGGAAATCAGCATACATTGCACCATTTAGATTGCCATCCATAAAATGGGGGCCAATCATTCTTCCTCCCATAACGCTGCACCATACATTAACCCGCCAAGGTCGCTGATGTTCCACTGGCCGCAGCCATCGTGGATTTTCCGTTGCCCAATAGTGCATATTATGCCGGTTTACGTTACCGTTGTTGATGAATGACGCTTCGTCGCTAAATAGAACGCGTGCAAAAAATCTGTCATCTTCCCGTAATTTCTCTTGTGCCCAGTGGCAGAACTGTACACGACGTTCAAAGTCGTCGCCCTGTAATTCCTGGTGCATAGAAATATGGTACGAGTGTAATCGATGTTGATGTAGCATTCTCGAAACCGACGTTTTCGAGATTCCCGATTCTCGCGCATTTTGTCTATCATCATTTGTTGCAGGTCGTGGTTGACGTTTCCCATGTGGCGGATCACTTCTTGTTTCCTTAAATAACGTAACTATCCGGCGAACGGTCCGGACACTTGGATGATGTCGTCCGGGATACCGAGCAACATACATAGCAAACGCCCGTTGGGCATTTTGATCACAATAGCCATACATCAACACGATACCGACTTTTTGCGCAATTGGTAAACAGTCCATTTTAACACGGGTAATGTATCAAGAAGTAAATACCGTCCGCACTGGCGGAATGTTACGTGATACCTCGTACCTACACGTTTGTGATTATTACAGCACCATCTATCACAAAGCGAAAAAAGTGGTTCAACTAAAACATTCATATTTCTTTACGTACTATACGAATATGTAATAAAAATGGAGGTTCCTGTTTAAAAAAAAACACAGTTGATATCCGTTTGACCTATGGCAGCGCCATCTAGCGGGCCAACCATAGCGCCGTCTGGTTTCCATCTTCAAGCTTCGTTCTTTGTAGTTTTTTCGTCTAATGCTTATTTCGTGAGATATTTGGCACGGTCACTATCAATGGACCACCCTGTGTAGTTGGGGAATATCAATACGAGAAAATTATTAAAATTATATTGAACGTATATGCTCGTGAGGCTTTCATATATACTATTTTTGGCGTAAAATAACATTTGTTCTCGAACAAAACCTCATAACGCGTTCGATAACTGTGTCTGCCTACTTTTTCCTCATCGCTCACCTTCAACAAATTTTGGCGCTCGGGCATTAGGCGGCTGGAGTGACTAACAAACGATGCCCTCGAATCTTTAAAAGCTGTACATTCAGAAGTTCATAACTACGTGCTATGAGAACTATGGCCCAAATTTTCACATGTGGTTGACTGCTGGGGCCAATGTCTTGCTCGAGTGCTTTATTACTTTTAAAATATAAGGTCAGCTTGATGATATTTCCTTGCTTGTCATCAAACTGTGATGCTATTGTCTGATATAGCTCTTAAGCTGCCTACTATATCAGCCGTTACGTGGCTACCGTATTGAGGTTGTGCTGCGTGTTCTAAGAGCAATGTTAAGATTGAAATGGAATCTTGTTATTTCACCCAGGAAATGGCGTATTGTGCTATAACTCAGCTGCAGCCTTAGTCGGACAGGCATTTGCCATGTGAGCCGAAAGACGTCTTCACCACTGCTTTCTGTCTGAAATAAAAATGCTCATCAGGTTATTCTAGCGACTTGTCGGTTCCACAGTTGTACCTGCAAGGTATCGCAACAGACATGCCACAGAGCGCACGTCGAGTATGGAGAACAGTGTTGCGAAACCGATGACCTCTTCAGTTTGGTCCCTTTAAAAAAAGAAAATAGTCTTGCGCCCTATAGGAGACAATCCTGACGTTAGTGTGCGGAGAACTTCGGATGCGGCCGGCTTCGGTGGCCGAGCGGTTCTAGGCGCTTCAGTGCGAAACCGCGCGACTGCTACGTGCTACCGTCGCAGGTTCGAATCCTGCCTCTGGCATGGATGTGTGTGATGTCCTTAGGTTAGTTAGGTTTAAGTAGTTCTAAGTTCTAGGGGACTGATGACCTCAGATGTTAAGTCCCGTAGTGCTCAGAGCCATTTGAACGTCGGTTGCTGAACACATAGCCAAACACTCTTGCGTGGTGTGGCATTTCATTTAAGGCAGTTATTGGAAAAACTGATGTTCCAACCTACCGTTCATGAGAGTTTGGTTAATAATATAGTTCCGGGTCATGTGAAACATCCACCAGAGGCCTAATACAGCAATTCTCCGAAAATGTACAGCAGTCTATTTGTGGCCCAAAATGTTCCTCGCACTACGTACAACACGCAATTCTTCCCATCGTTAACGTTTCGTAACTCTCATTGCACAAGACTTGCTGGAAATATGACGTCATTTTGACCTCACACGTAATACCGACAACCGCAGGGACTCCTATCGACTTTCGTTAACGTTCGACACAGGCCTTTCTCGCATGGATACAACTCAAACATGCTGTTAGCGGGAGAAATATACAAGCCTTAAGTGCCACTTGGTTGCATGAAGTCTTATGAGATGAGTGTTAGCCGCGAAATATTGTGACAAGGAAACGTATGAATGTTACTGCTCATCGTTTCATTAGCAAAAGTTTAAGTTGTCCTCTTAGGCTCCTGCCTAAGCGCACACTCGAAAATCGCCACATATTCGAAGATAAAGAGTGAAACATTTCTGAGAAGGAAGAATATGAACTTTTGTATGTCCAACGATTTGATTGAAGGTTTGAGGGACTTCGGCCGTTCACTTGTGTAATAAAATGGAATACCCGCAGCCGTCCTTTCGATGTTATTTATTATATAGCTACCCGTTTCAGTGATTCAATGCACCATCTTCAGGGCTTAACTGACGCTGAGGGGGCTAACTCTCATCATATACACGATGCCATCAGCGGCCAACATCTACGAGCTGGTTTCCGTAGACTATTATTCAAAATGACATTAAAAAAATGAATTCCAGAAGCTGCAACTCAAAAAACTATCCTTAACTGAATGCCACAAGTACCTGTTACTGTGCTGTTACATTTTCAACTATCAACTACCATCTCTTGGTAGTTGATGGTTAAATATACACGGCCGCTGTTTTTTAAGTACTTGTGGCATGCAGTTAAGGGTTGTTGTTTGAGTCGTACCTTCTGGTATTCATTGTTTCTTATGTCGTTTTGGATAACAGTCTACGGAAACCAGTTCGTAGATGTTGGCCGCTGATGGCATCGTACAGTACGATGGGAGTTAACCTCCTCAGCGTCAGTTAAGGGCTGAAGATGGTGCACTGAATCACCGAAACTGATAGCTATATAATAAAAACATCGAAAGGACGGCTGCAGGTATTCCATTTTATTAGAGCATGAACTTCGTAGCTGCTTTTGTGCCGTTAGGTTCCTGCCTACCCATACACTCTTTCTCTAATCGAACGGAAATGTTACATAACATCGAATATTGCAGAACATACGTGTATTACACTTATAAAAAAGTCCCAGAATGTGTTAATAAGGCTATGCTTAAACAAATTTTTGGTGTGTTGGGGGATGCGAACCTATAACCTTATACTCCATCAACCAGCACAATATCCATTGCGCTTTTATTTTCGTCACTGTTGTCGACATTTGGTCTGGGTGGGCGTCACATGACACACCTGTAAGCTCATCATTGAATGTTTCACTCAGTTCTCTTATTACAGAGGGCATCCAGCCCTCTGAGTGAACACGCAAAGCTCCCGTAAAGGCACGCTACAGCTTCGTCATGTGACTTTCGTCTCATGTCTCGGTTATCATGGTATCTCTTGAAGGCTTATGTCGTTGATGCATCATTAACTGACATTCAACGATAAGGGCGACGTGTTTGTGACACATTTTCATTTCTCCGTAGCCTCGAAACGGCATACCGCAAGTTATAATACTCGTACAAAACAGCTAAATATGCCAAAATGAATATAACGACTACCGCGTTGACTGTCAATATTGCGTGGTGTTACCCGTGAATAATATTCATTACACGACTGCAAAAGCTGATTTGCACAGTAAATTGGTAACTTGATCATCACATTTCTACATTATTACCCAAATATCCTCATAAAATTAAAATTTTATCTTGGAACAAAACTTGAGCATATATTCTAAAATTCCGCTTCACATGCAGTGCGCCTCATAATCTCCGAGTAGCTACTAAGTGATTCATTCAGTATGAATAATAGTTTTCATTAATCGTTCTGGCTTGGAGCTACCAAAAGCATTATGTCACTCTCTTGTCAATACACTGCAATGACTGGTGTGTACATAGTTTAAATCAGAATCAAATCTGCTGTAAACTGCAATGCCCTCCGTATGTTCTTTGCTGGTTGTTAGAATTCGAATTGCCATCACCGCTCATGCTATCTAAGATCAGATACACTACTATGTTCTCCGGCGAGTAAAATTACTGCGTGGCGGCCTGTAATTTAGTACAACAGTTTTTAAACATAGTAATACAAGAACTATTCATCACTTGTAGCTTTAATTCTATCGCTCAGTGGATTGGTTTTCAGGATTGTCCTAGTCTTCTTACTTACCAGGAGGAAATAGAAAAAGCTGCATGTACAGCCGATATAGTGAGACTGTCACGTACTCAACTCTATATGGGAGGTTGCTTCACCCGTACCACTTAATGTGTTTGCAAGCTCTCGTGGCTGGTTAGGTGCGAGTGAGGGTCTGATGCTTATAATCTTGGCAGGTTGGATAAGGTTTTCATGCCGCAAAACTTCCATACAAAATTACGGTTCTGAAAGTGGATTCTGAGGTGGCACGAGGAAGATCCACAGTTCGTGCCTTGTAATTTATTTACGGATTACGTGGGATTCACACAGAGTGGGATAATAAATTACCTCGATGATCTCGTGTGAGCAGAAGCAAGTTCTCCAGCGAGCATGGAAGTAACGCATCAGGCTCGTATTTGTATGAAATTGTGGGTAAAATTGTGTGACAGACTCATAGGACATTACACTTTACCGGACATAGTAATAGGTGATGATTGGCACGAACCTCTGCGCTACTGGAAAATGCTATCCTTGCAGAAAGACAGCAGATGTTGTTTACGCACGAAGATGTACGAATCTATTTTCAACGCTTCGTTCGTCAGTAACTAACACACACCAAAAAGAATGACGGTTTAGACGAGGTCCAGTAACGCATTCTTCCAATTTACCTGAGGTTTATGTCTTAGATTTATATCTGTGATATTGGCGGATCACAGACCCATCGACAACGTGCGCAGGTTACAGTTGCCCATGCATTCGACCACTTCGGCCAGCAGTCATGTGTGTTCGCATGTGTTCATGGTTCTTCAAGAGGACGTTGGAAAATGACTGGCAATGACATTGAGCACGTACTGTACTACCAACAATAGTTACCATAAAACAGAATCACCCATATTTCAATAAGTATTTTTTCAGGACATATGTTTATAGGACTTTTTTCTAGTCTTGATCATGACTGTCTACTGCAAACGTGTGGTATGCTGTTTTTGAAACATCTTAATAACTATTTCTCTTACGCTAATGTTCTTTGTTATTGTCTTCCTGATTTCGTCTATTTTTTCTTACGAATCTGTTCCCTTCTTGTATTTTTATGCAACCGGCTGACAACAATAAATTATAATTATCATTATTATTATTGTTACTATTATTACCTCCCGTAATCATGGCGTAGCGCAAGCCACTGTACTTGTCAACACGCAGACGTCTCATGTGCCAGGAGTCTTATAATTTTATGTCATCATAGCCTAGTAAGATGTAAAGTAAAAAAAATTAAGAAGGTATAAAGATTAAAACAAATCAGAAAGCAAATTCAAGAAAATGCAGCACTCGCTTAAGAATTGGGAGGTATATATTAAGGTAAAAGTTCACCATAACAGCAATTTAATGTTTTACGTTCACATAATAAAAAGCGAAATTCCCTTCAGATCCGTTTCTATTAGGAATACCGTGCTCCACGACCGTATTACTGAGTTCCAAGATAGGATGAAAGGCAGCATCGGTCGTAAATTTTTAATCTGTTTATTGCAGGTCGATTTCAGCTACTGTGTAGCTACCTTCAGTGCAGTTATTTTCAAGGTGATGACTCATCAAAATGGTACTTTATTGCCAATACAAGTAACAAATCTTTTAATTGTTTGTTAATAGCAAAGGCAATGTGGTGCAATTAGCGATTTTTTTTACGATTAGTCATTATCTGAATATAATTGCATTGAAGATAGCTACACAGTAGCTTTAATCGATCTGCAATAAACAGATTACAAATTTACGACAGATGGTGACATTCCTCCTGTCATGAAAGGCGATATTATTTTTTAAAAGGTATTTGCAAACATCAAAAGGCATCGCAGGTGCATAAAAGAAAAAAAAAACACTTTAAAGGAGCAGATCAGCTACTAAGGATAATTCGGAAGTTTTAAGGATATGGTTTAAGAATCACGAGAGAAAATGTTGCTTTTAGCAAAAATATTCAGTTATGTGTCCGAATGGATGTGAGAAGGTAAACTGAAATTTTGATAAGAGAATAGATTAAAAATAACGAGTTTGCAGAAGAAAAAACAGAAATTTATACTGAGGTGTGTCATACATGCGAATTTAAGGTATCAGACGGCACTGTAACTACAAATAGGGAGTAGATCATACAACTAATAGAACATTTCTTTTAGTCTTCGTGTATTTCAAGAGATGAGCCAAAAACAGTTAATGAAAAGATAATGGTGTTTCAAAAGTAATTCTGGATGATAGTGTTTCGAAAAAAATGATTGGAAGCTGAGATGAAGCAGTACAAAAGGGACTATCAAAATTATTTTTAGATATCTCTAAAATAAAACAATTCCCAAAAACAGTTGCATGGTGTAAATGTTTTACCTCACTAATAAGACAGACAAGACATAAAATCTGTAGGCGCATCAGCTGCCTCTCCATATTCTCCAAGATAGTCACTTAAATCACCAACCGAGTAGAGCAAAATCTGGACTTTCATCCAGCAAATCAAAATGGTGCCACTAAAAGTGAATGTAGCACAATGAACCAATAACAAATCCTGAACTAAATTCTAGTATGAATATAAATTACCACTTTGCCTTGAATTCATAAATTTATGAAAAAGTTATATCTCAGTTATAAAAAGATTTGTAGGAACAGCGCACGAGAAATAGCACTATGAATCAATACGTTTTACTGCAAAAAAAGAATAAATAGGTCACCGCTAAAGAGTTGTTTCGTGGCTACAGACATAATATTTATACAGTTTACATTGACGCATTAACATAAAATGTTTGATGATGCGAGCTGTGTTGATTTTATCCTAAGCCAAGAGATATGAAGTGTTACAGATCTTCGGTCTTCATTAGTATTATGAGAAATGCGGAACTGAACTATTATCTGCAGTCCTAGAGGATGTTTCCAAACCTTAAAATGGGGAAACGGAGGAGGAATAAGAGTTAATGTAACTCAACCAGGTTCGTTTTGCCATTGTTGTACTGTTTACTTCCAGCACAGATAAACTTCACCAATTAATATAAAATATTAATACAGTAGAGCAAGTACAATTGTATGTCTGAAAATCCATTATAATAAGAGAAAAATTATGTATAATCATAACATAGAAATTAAAACGTAATTATATAACCAGTTAATGAGAGTGTATTTAGGGCAGTCGAAGACAATCATTGGATGTAAAGCAAAAGAAATAAACATGTGAGCAAGTGGTTTCGGTAAATTAAATAGGATTTTGTACATTACGCGTCGGATGAGTTTCAGACGGGATGTTTACAATCAGTCTGCATTAGCAGTTTTAACTTATTTCAAGAGACATGGGACTTCTAATGCGAAAACCATTTAATAACTGAGCGTTGCTCAGCTAGCGGTGACGTGGGGAACGTTGGGAAATACGAAGAGAGACAGAGAAGCATATTGGTGAAGGAACAGTCTGGAGTAGAAGACATAATTACAACTGCAATCAAACTGAAGTAGTGACGGGTGAGACACACTGGCACGCGGATTCGTACAGCTAATGCATGGAAAAGACTAGAGGAAGCTTTTATCCAGCACTGCAGGTCGTATGTTTGATTATGGTGATGATGACGATGTTGATGATAATGATGGTAAGGAAGACGATGATGTATCAACAATTATCAGCACACTCAGTTTCTAAAGCTGTAATAACAGATATATAATTTCTTGTAACTCTTCAGGCTTTCCCGGCGATCTAATGACATCTTGGGTTGTCGGGTGTTCTGCCGGATATCAGCGTCGTACGACGCTGATATCCGGCAGAACACCCGCCAACCCAAGACGTCATATAATTTCTTACTAAAGTCAGACGAAAAGCAACAGTTTTTGTACTGTTAATGTGACACCATTTCCCTGTATTTTTAAAATGTAAAGAGTAAAAGTAATACTCTTGTCACATAACATACAGCTACTATAATTACATACTATCTGATCGAAAGCAGCCGGAGGCCTATTAGTGAACATTAAAATAGGGTGCGTCACACTTCGTCAATATAGGGCGTGATGTCTGCTGAGGACACTATCAACGAGGTGTCTAAGTGCCTGTAAAGGATCGCTTTCAAGTTTTCCCCCAAGAGCCGAAAGCAGAAAGGGAGTGGTGTAGAGCGCTGGGTCTGAAGTGAAGTTCACTTCGTATCACGTCCCAAAAGAGTTCCGTTCGGTTCAGATCGGGACTCTGGGCAGGCCAGCCCATTCAGATATGTTATTTTCCATGTACCACAGTCTCACAGCTGCTGCTTTATGACAGTGTGCATTGGCACTCTGATACAATCATCGTTGGCGAACTGTTCCTCTACTGTACACAGTACATAATTCTGTAAAATGTGTTAGTACCCTTCCGCATTTAGCGTTTCCTGAAGCACAATAAGAGAACCACATCCTAAACACCGGAAACATCTCCATACCGTAACACCACCTTCTCTGTACTTCACTGTTGGCACTGCACATAATTGCAGGTAAAATTCTCCATGCATTCGCTAGACCCAAATTTCGAGCTGCCACAGTGGAAAGCATGATTCATCTTTCCAGATCACTCATTTCCAGTCACCTGCTGTCCAATGGGTTCGCTCTTTACACGACTTCAATCGTCCATTAGCACTGAGCATAGAAATGTGTGGCTCATGCGGAGCTCCCCGATCACAGTACCCTGGTCTTTTTTAACAACCTAGACACAGTCGTTGTGCTAGATGGACTACTGCTAACACTTTACAATTCACGTGTGATTCCTTCCCCTGATTTCACGCTTTTCCTCACAACCACACTCCGGAATGCTCGATTGTCCGTGTCCGTCAGTATGTGAGGATTGCCTGAGTCGGTTTGGTCATGATTGTCCCTTCGCATTTCCACATCGCAGTAACATCACCAACAGGCAATATGGGCAGCTACAGAAGCGTTGAAATTGTGCGGTCCTGCCCACTGAACTCTTATATAGGGTGCCAAAAGGATGCTGCTTTCTCGGATAGCTATACAACAAGGGAAGCACATTAATGGTTTTTATTAATAATACTAAACTTTGGTTTACAAGAACGTGTCACAAGCGAATGGCGACATGCAGTCAGTGTTCTTCTCTATATACAATGTCCATGTAAGCAATATATATATGCCAGGAGCGGTGCTTATATTCTCTTCATATAGAGGCCGCTCCTGTCGGGGTACGGTCCTAGTCAGCGTGCTATTGCCTGAAGTCGTCTCACAGCCTTCTCTGTTATTGCGTTCTTCATCTTCGTTCCGGCGCTTGTCGCTAGGGCGGAACAGAAATGTTCCTGATGCATTTGTCACTCAGGTGACATCCAAAATTGGCGATTGACCCTAAATAATGAAAAATGTAAGGGCATCCACATTGAAACTTCTTTATTTAAATGTGTGTGTCTGTACTTGATTTGCTGAATGACTGAGAAGATGAAATTTCAACGTTATTTGATTCTGAAACAGCTGAGTAAAACTGAACGCACTGAGCATGCACTATCTTTACTTTTTCTTATCATGTCAACACTGACCCACAATATTCTAGCGCAACGCAATCTGACTGCTCAAGAAAATTACAACCTGACTTCAAATAATTAATTCAAAAGAATGGCCCTGACTAAAAAGAAATCTTAACAATAACCTATACATTTCATTAAGCACTTACCTCACAAAAATTTTCATTACGCGAACTACTGCAATACAGCGAGTGTCAATACTACCAGCTAAATAAAAGATTCTAACTACTAAAGCCACTAACTACTAATAGACATGTCGTTAGGAAAGGAAAGATGTTTTTGCCAACCAAATAATGTATTTTTTACCTTAATAATGTGACATCAAGTTCAAACACGAATATAAATGATCATTGACATCCAGTACAAACATATATAATCATGAATATTTTCAATCTCCAAGTCGGATACTTCCAGATCTTTAGTCTACTCTAACTCTTCAGACTTCTACCCTCAAACAATGCTAACTTCTCACTTCTAACTACCATCACTGTTGGCTGTTTACCTCCAACTGCCCAAAAGTACTTCCATCAGTGCTGGCGATAAACTTCCAACTGCCCAACAGCACTGGCGATTAACTTCCAACAAAGAGTCCGACCAGCCACAGAGTCTCTTTCAATGAAAGCGCAGTCAGAGTTGCAATGCAAAGCGCTACACAGCGCTGCCAACACAGAAGCAGCCCACTTTCAACATGAGTGCTGAAAAGAATCCGTTAAACTTCGTTACACGATAAATCAGTCAAATCTAAAAAGCATAAATTCAACTAAATATCTAGGAATTGCAGCTACTAATAACTTAAATTGGAAGGAACACTGCGTTTTATTGGCAGGACACTTAGAAAATGTAACAGATCTACTAAAGAGACTGCCTACACAACACTTGTCCGCCCTCTTTTACATTACTGCAGCGCGATGTGGGATGCGTACCAGATGGGTCTGACGAAGTACATCGGGAAAGCTTAAAGAAGGGGAACAAGTTTTGTATTATTGCGAAACGGTGGAGAAAGTATCATTGAAATGGTACAGGATTTGGGCTGGACACCATTAACAGAAAGGCGTTTTTCGTTGCGGTGGAATCTTCTCACGAAATTTCAATCCCCAACTTTCTCCTCCGAATGCGAAAATAATTTGTTGACGCCGACCTACCCTCGGGAGAAACGATCACCATAATAAAATAATGGAAATCAGAGCTCGCACTGAAAGATTTAGGTGTTCGTTCTTACCGCGCGCTACACGAGATTGGAATAATAGAGAATTATTGTGAAGGTGGTTCGGTGAACCCTCTGCCAGCACTTAAATGTGATTTGCAGAGTATCCATGTAGATGTAGATCAATAACTAAACTACGTTCGAAGTCTCCGCGCTCTCCTGGTCGACCTATTCTGCTATTGCTGCTTCTCCACTGACAACACAGTACTCCCCGACTCCTTTTTTACCGACAGGTCCGCCTCTAGCGGCATCTAGTGGTCACTTCCCCAGTATATATATGAGTGTCCGGACACTTTATAAATTTGTTGTGAATTTAGTCAACAAAAACAGTATATGATACCACTTCTATGTACTAAACCGAGCGAGGTGGCGCAGTGGTTAGCACACTGGTCTCGCGTTCGGGAGGATGACGGTTCAATCCCCCGTCAGGCCATCCTGATTTAGGCTCTCCGTGATTTCCCTAAATCACTACAGGCAAATGCCGGGATGGCTCCTTTGAAAGGGCACGGCCGACTTCCAACCCCGTCCTTCCCTAATCCGATGAGACAGGTGACCTCGCTGTTCGGTCTCTTCCCGCAAACAACCCAACCCAACCCCCTATGTACTAATGTATATAATTTGATTCATCCTGCAACAATGATTATTCCCCTTCGCGATGGGCCTACGGAACAAGCTGAATGAGTCTGGTGCACACTAACACTACATTTTGCACTCATTATTTGCAGGGGGCAATTGTAACTTTGTACCTGGCTGTCTGTGCGTATGCGAATATTATCAAACGAAATGAAGCTCTCGAAACTATCAAAATATTATGACTGTCACTGTTTAGGGAACAACATGATTTGTATATTCCATGTTTATCACGTAACAAGTGTTACGTTCAGTTAAGTCAATTTCACATAAACTTCCTTAATGAGCTTACAAGGTCTTTTCGGAGCAGAGTTCAGTAACCTCTGAGGTTATCGATCCACCATCAGTGGCATGTCGTACGGCTATGACGCCGGAATTGCTGTGGTAGGCGACCGAATTCCAGCACAGTGGACTCATCATCCACACTTCCTGTCTATTAACTAATTGAGCACGCCGCGGAGATATTTGTCCAACGAAATTAAGTAGCCATGTTTCTCGTAATATACTTCACTAAGTGATTCAGACTAACAAACCCTTAATGTCATAGACTTAAAATAAGTTTTGTTTTAGTACTGATTGTCTAGACCGCTTTAACGTATGAAAATCAACTTCAAGTTATAGTTTCTCGAGCATAAAATATATTTGCGACTTTAAATTGCCTTAGAGAGCAATACACGTAAATACACCAAGCGCGCGTAAATTTTCTGTAATCCTTAAAAAGGATGTCCGCAGTTTTACATTTACTGCAGTAGGGTCATATCATTTCAGCTGTAAACAATTGGTGGTAATTTTTTTAACTTATTGTTTGAGTTATTTTCGTGTTCCAAGGGTCACGTTTTCTACAATCCGCTAAAGTGTGGAACGTTTCTATATGTTTATATATAAGATACAATTTCTCAGTGAAAATATAGCTACATGATGCTCATTTATTTAAGTACGGTACATTTTTACTTTAATCGAAGCCTACAGTCAAACTCTGTAATGTAACCAAACTACATACAGATAATACATATACAAAAAATTCATGTATAGAGTAGAAGTTGCCAACTAGAAATGATTTCAGTTTGTTTTTAAAGTTGTTTCACTGTCTGTCAACATTTTAATTCACAAAAGTATGGGCTCAAACGTTCTTATATCCTCACATTTAGCTCTTTTTTGTGAGTCGTGAGTACTGGAGTCCATTTTTGTATGTGGTGTAACAAATTTTGTTACCACTTTCAAGTTGGGTAGGGCACTACAAAACAAACTTCATAAGACAGCAAAAGAATTGCAACACTGTTGTTAGCATGATTGATGCTTTTTTATTTTTTTTATTTTTTTAATGGTTGTCCATGAGAGGTTCGCGAATGGACATGAGATATGCAGTTATTCTTATTTTAACGAGTAAAAAGACCCGAAGCGATTATATGACACCGAGATAAGTAATTTAAGGAACATGGGGTCGCAAATGCAGGGAAATACCCCAAGAATAGATGAGAAATGCTGAACATGTGACGTCAACAGATGACGTGCCTAATCGTACGGGCTTGGACGTGAAGGAATGATTAAGCGATGCAATGCTTGCATTCGAGCAAACGGTGCAAATTTCGAACACCTTTTGTAAATGTGATCTCGACATGACAGGTGATGACTAAAGTGATCGCTGTCTCAGAAATCTACGGATACCAGTCACTGAATGGTGGCCACTGTTTTGACTGGACTAGAGGTGGGAATCTTACTACACGTCGGTCAGGGGCCAGAAGATGGCACATTATATCGCCGAAACTGCTTGCTCAATTTATACGGTTGAAAGGTGTTTTGATTTGATATTCTGTGAAGTCCATTATGTGCGGAGTGGCAATGGTTATCGAGTAGTGAGTGAAATGAGCGACGTACGAAGTATACGACCATCGTTTGGTTCCTAGGAATACGTGCCATCCGGCTGGCAATTTAGCGTGTGGTGATAGGGCTCGTTCTTGTAATAAAAGCCGATTTCTTTCTCCTCCGCAACCAAATAGCATTTTTTTTTCTAGCGAATGAATCTACGTGCGAGAGATCCTGTAGAGTGGGATGTTTCGTAAGTGCTTTCTAGTTCGAACCTTACCACGGGTTACATCTGATCAAGTAAGAATTTTTGGTTGAACATCGTGCCGAGGCGGCCGCGGTGGCCGAGCGGTTCTAGGCGATTCAGTCCGGAACCGCGCGACTGCTACGGTCGCAGGCTCGAATCCTGTCTCGGGCATGGATGTGTGTGATGTCCTTAGGTTGGTTAGGTTTAAGTAGTTTTAAGTTCTGGGGGACTGATGAAAAAAAATGGTTCAAATGGCTCTGAGCACTATGGGACTCAACTGCTGAGGTCCCCTAGGACTTAGAAATACTTAAACCTAACTAACCTAAGGACAACACACACATCCATGCCCGAGGCAGGATTCGAACCTGCAACCGTAGCGGTCGCGCGGTTCCAGACTGTAGCGCCAGAACCGCTCGGCCACCAGCGGCCGGCGGGACTGATGACCTCAGATGTTAAGTCCCATAGTGCTTAGAGCCATTTGAACCATTGTGCCGAACTCTGCTCTAGTCTGTCAACGTGTATTTCCCGTAGCGTGGATATAGTGGTAAATGCTAAAATGCTTGTTGGTATAAAATAGGATTTCCACTCCCATATAAACTGCCGTAATGAGCTACGACTATACATAAAACAGCGGTGGCTCAGTTCAGGCGTGAATGTTGGTACAGACATGTCTACTGGCCGAGAGGCGTTAAACTCATAGAACTTCTAGTAGCTGATTAGAAACTGTGATCGGTAGTAGCGTAAATAATGTTGAAATGCTCTAGCGGATTACGCAGATCCAAATGGGTGTAGCTCTTGCTAGAAAAGGGAACTTGAAGATGTTAGACAACAAAATTGCAAGATCAGCGGCTATAAGAATTTGTTTCACTATGCTGACTGGCATGGAGTAGACTGAAGCAACGTGGTGGAGTTTAGACAAGGCATAGATGTTAATGAAATGGGTCACTTTCAGTCCGTTAAAATGCCTAATTCGGTTCTCTGATACAGAGTGTGACACGTGTAATTACTGATATTTCTATTGGTAACTGAGAATCAATATTTAATTATAGTATTTAATTATAACTGTTAGAGGTCGTATGTTTCACATTGGTTGCTATGTCCAGATACATGTGATAAGATGATGATGTTTGGTTTTTTGGGGCACTCAAATGCGCAGTTATCGGCACCCGTACAAATTCCCAATCTTTGCTCAGTCGAATCTCGCCACTGTCATGATTGAGGATGAAATGATGAGGACAACACAAACAACCAGTCATCTCGAGGCAAGTAAACATCCCTGACCCGGCCGGGAATCGAACATGGGACCCGACGCTTGGTAAGCGAGAACGCGAACGCGAGACCACGATCTGCGGACACATGTGATAAGAGCAAACAGCAAACCAGTTATGCTTGTCCCCCCCCCCCCCCCCCCCGGGAGAAACTAGTTCTGCAAGGTTCGCAGGAGAGCTTCTGTAAAGTTTGGAAGGTAGGAGACGAGATACTGGCAGAAGTAAAGCTATGAGGACAGGGCGTGAGTCGTGCTTCGATAGCTCAGATGGTAGAGCACTTGCCCGCGAAAGGCAAAGGTCCCGAGTTCGAGTCACGGTCGGGCACACAGTTTTAACTTGCCAGGAAGTTTCATACCAGCGCACACTCTGCTGCAGAGTGAAAATCTCATTCTGGAAACACTATTGGCAGTTACTAACATAAGTGTTAGTAACATATAAGCGATTACTACAGTACCTGCTGCTTCTCAGTAACTGGTTACTTCTATGAGTTATTTTTTGGCACCTCTAGCGAGTAGTGACAAGCCGTGTGGTCTCATCCGTAGAACCAGTCTATTCCTTCGAGCCCTCTGGACTCGGCGCCGACCACAACAGTGGTCCAACAATCAGAGTTTTTGCTAAGCAAACTACCGGAATCTCCACTGCTGTACCACCACTAGTCACCGCCTTATGTAGAGCTGCCAATGACTACCTCATGCTTCGCCAGGAAGTGGCATCTACGCCGGATGCTGCAGAGGACTTGGTTGCTGGCCGACGCCGTTACTTTATGTTGTAACTGCTCAACTCCAGAGTGAACTCAGACTTTCAGTTTGTCCGTTATTGGAGCCATTTCCCATTACGAACTTGTGAAAAATCAGTGATTACCACGATCTACGACTAACAACTTTTGTAATGAACTTACTCTAAAAGGGAGCTTTAGTTTATGTGTTCTTTAATAAACTTACTCTGCCTTGTTTACCAGAGCTGTGTTCTGGTTGCGCCTCCGGCGCGGAACATATTACATATGACCTCGTCAACAGCGGGCACCTTTGCTTCATATCTCGATATAAGTTTACGGCAGAAGTGAGGGACTGACTGACCCTAATTCCGGTTTTGGTATACTAGATGTATCCTCTTACAGTCTGAAAGAAAGGAGCTAAAACCCATAACTCAGCAGACATTTTCTTACATAGGAACACTCGATGCAATCGTAGGCATTTTGAAAGCCTAAAAATGCGAACAGCAAGGAAGCGTGCGCATGTCAGGTCATCGATTCCCTCCGTGAAAGCCTTCGAGAATGGTATACTATTGAAAACATCGTTAAAGGATCTGCAGGAGTTGTGGTCCCAGTAAGTACCAGAACCACTTGTTTACATGTTCCATAGATCATTGCAACGATACTTTTATCAAAAAGATGTGAAACGAGTCCGTTTACGGAATATGAATGCATGATCTGTGTTAACATTAACAAACATATTATTTTTAGTCCTACTGATGTAACTCCACTTAACTTTTTTACTGGCTGCCACTCTTTCAGCAGAAATTCGTCAACGGAGTAGGAGTTGTCTGGGAGAAATGATATTAAACTAGATTTAAAACTTGTTTATCTACCTATCAGACAGTTTATGTTACTGGACAAATGATCAAAAATTTTTGTTGGTGCATATTGAACGCCTCTCTGAGCCACTGACAACATTAACAATGTGTAATAATGGTCACCTTTCCCTCTAGTGTTTTAGCTATGTGGATCACTATTCTTCTCAGATTTTGAAGGATTATTTATGACGTATTTCATCAGCCAATATATGTACTGTGACAGCGCAGCTAAAATGCCTAAGCCCTTGAAGGGGTTCCTACGTTCCCGGGTTAACAAGACATGTTATTCTTACTGCTCGTTTTTGTGCATCAATACAATCTTTCCAAGTGATGAGAGGCCCCAGCACTAACCCCTGGGGCAACACCCCCCCCCCCTCCCCCGCCCTCCACTTGCCGCTTAACATTGGAACAGCACGCCGTAGTCATTCTCAGTACTGTGGAGAATGAGTTTCTGCTGTTTGTTCTAAAAGTAAGAGGTGAACCAATTGTGAGCTACTCCCCTTACTCCTTAACTGTCCATCTTCTGCAGCAATATCCATAGAGTTGTTAGACAATCTAGATTAGTCTATCACTCTAGTGATTTACTTATTGTCTCAGTCACCGCCCTTGTCAGTATCGCGGAGGAGTATTTCAGATAACAGTCTCGGAAAGCTATTTTCTAAGACTGTTTTATGGTTCCTTGTAGGAACTAAACTTCTATTTAAATCAAATGCTATATTCAGGAAGTGATTATTAAATACTGTACATACATCCGACTTATCAGTAACTGAAACATTTCTACTACGCACTGACTTTATATGTTCAATCTGGTGCTGCTGACCAGACACTTCCTTCACGACTGACCATATGGTTTTAATTTTATGCTAAGAATTGGCTATTCTATTTTCACACCACAAACTTTTTGCCTTCGTCATCATATTTTTAAGCACGTAACAATACTGTCTATAAGGATTGCTGCAGCTCGGTTATGACTAACATTCTGATATAATTCCCACTTGGTTCTACACGATATTCTTATTCCTAGTCGGCCGCCCAGACTGCTTGTTAAAGCTAGTACCATGTTTTGAATGTTCTAATGGCAAGTAAATTTCAAAGAACATGAAAAATCTGTTGAGGAAAGCATTATATTTATCGTCTAGGTTATGGTAATATAAACGTACTGCTACTCTCGTTCCTTGATGAGGTTTAAAAACGTCTCTATTGCACCTGGATCAGCTTTTCTAAATACTTTATAATTATATTTATGGGACTGAGTGCAAAACCTTTCAACGTTAAAATTTGTCCATTATGGTGTGAAAGACCATTTTTGCTAACAGAATATCCCACTGGTAATGAAAAGTCAACAAAAATGTTGTGTATGGTTAGACTACTGTTCGCCAGTATTTTCGTTGGCAAGACTACAATTTGCATCGGATTATATGAATTAAGGAGATCTACAAGTATCCTTTTTCTTGCACCCTCACTTACACAATTAATATTGAATTCACCACATAAAACTACTTTTTGTACTGCCTTTAAAGTGAACCAAGAATCCTCTCGCAGAAATTTTCTTTAATCAGAGCAGTGGACCTATAAATAACAGAAAATAGTAGTTATACTAAATTCAGTCACGCCCGCACAACATTCCTATATTCCGTGCAGTGCTTTGAAACGTCAATGGACTGAAATGGAATACTATTTTTCACGCACGTGGCCACACCCCACGCCACAAAGTACTCCTAGAAAAATCGCCATCTAACCTGTATCCCAGTAAAGAAAACCTCTGAATTATCACATTATTGAAGAAGTTGTCTGAAATACTAATAATGTCAGAGTCAGCATCTAGGAGCAGTTCGCTAACTTTATCTCTAATACCTTGGATACTGAAGTGCCAAAGAAATCGGTAAAGGCTTGTGTATTGAAATACAGAGATACGTAAACAGGCAGAATACGGCGCTGCGCTCGGCAACACCTATGTAAGTGTCTGGTACAGTTGTTAGATCGGTTACTGCTGCTGCAACGGCAGGTTAGCAAGATTTAAGTGAGTTTGAACGTGATGTTATAGTCAGTGCACGAGCGATGGGACACAGCATCTCCGAAGTAGCGATGAAGTGGGTATTTTCCCGTACGAATATCAGGAATCCGATAAAACATCAAATCTCCGACATCACTGCGGCCGGAAAAAGATGCTGCTGGAACGGGACTAACGACGACTTAAGTGAATTGTTCAACGTGACAGAAGTGGAACCCTTCCGCAAATTACTGCAGATTTCAATGCTGGGCCATCAACAACTCTTAGCGAACGAACCATTGAATGAAACATAATCGATGTGGGCTTTCGGAGCCGAAGGCCCACTCGTGTACCCTTGAACACAAAGCCTTACGCCTCACCTGGGCCCGTCAACACCGACGTTGGACTGTTAATGACTGGAAACATGTTGCCTGGTCGGACGAGTCTCGTTTCAAATTGTATCGACCGAATGGACGTGTACGGGTATGGGCACAACGTCATGAATCCTTGGACGCCGCATGTCAGCAGGGGACTGTTCAAGCCGGTGGTGGCTCTGTAATGCCGTGGAGCGTGTGTAGTTGGAGTGATATGGGACCCTTGACAAGACTAGATACGACTCTGACGAGTGACACGTACGTAAGCATCCTGTCCGATCACCTGCATCCATTCATGTCCATTGTGCATTCCGGCGGAGTTGAACAGCTCCAGCAGGACAATGCGCCACCGCACAGGTCCAGAATTGCTAGAGTTGCTCCAGAAGCACTCTTCTGAGTTTAAGCACATCCGCTGGCCACCATTCTCCCCAGATATGAACATTACTGAACATATCCGGAACGCCTTGCAACGTGCTGTTCAGAATACATGTCCACCCCCACGCATGGACAGCTTTGCAGGAGTCATGGTGTCAATTCCCTCCAGCACTGCTTCAGACATTAGTCGAGACCATGCCACGTCGTGTTGCGGCACTTCTGCGTGCTCGCGGGAGCCCTACACGATATTAGGCAGGCGTACCATCTCTTTATCTCCTCAGTGTATTAAATATCGTCAGATTACCGTCTAACCCAAGCATGTAATTACGTGGAGACTGTTGTACGATTTTCGTTAGTGATTGTGCCGGTGGTTGGCACTATTGTAGCCGACTGCAGCCGGTTCAAAGATATGGCGGGGTCAGGCGACTTCTTCGACACGTTATCTGTGGAGTATGGAGTAACGGAGGTGGACGTTCCGACTAGAGGACTGTAATGTGATTACGAATGGATTAGACGGAAATGGTGCCGAGAGCAGGCTGTTAGCTCTTGGGGAATGGCACATGGTTTCTGCACCGTCGAAGAGTACCGCGTTTAGCTGCACTGTGATAACGGGCTCCTGATTAATATTTGTTGCTGCTGTAGTGTCGCTCGTATGGTTCCCGGGTGGGAGGAAGTCGTCCCACAGTTATATTACGGCGTACGGCTGAGCATGCCTGTGCATGTATGTCCCCAAGGAAGTAACAGTCACAGTCGGCGAGCAGAGTGGGCGCTCTAGTGTGATGCTGAATGGGTCGTCTTTCAATTGGATGATGTTGTGATGATGGGACACAGGTTTGGAGGCTTTTTACTGTGTACGCTTGCGTTTGTGCATCCTAGTCTAAATATTAATGCCGCTGTTACGACTATAATCTGAATAGCAGTTTTTTCTACTTGCTTCAAGATGCACAAAGACTGGTGTTTCGTACGAGTGGATTTTAAGAATGTTGTTGTAATCGTCTTGTTCAATATTACTGATTAATCTGTCCGAGTCATTAAGTAAAACTGTGGTCTACGATTTGTACCGCTAACGAAGGTTGATGTTTCACTATATTTTTGAGGCGTTGCATGACTCGCTGGACCTTAAAATGATTTATTTAAAGTATTGCGCCTCACTTAAAAGATTAATGTTCTCACTTTTCGTGGACGAGATTTAAAAGGTTACGGTCGCGCAGCAAGCGCTACTGTCAGACTCTTGCGTGTGTATGTCACACAGCAGCCTGTGTCTACGATGTACATGTTTCAAAAAACGGACTGCATTATGTTCGAAGGTGCATTGCGCAGCTGGTTTACGTTGCAACGAAAGCGAACATCAGTAGTCCCACTGATCGTTGAGAGATTTTCAGAATATATGGAATGTATCCTGCAAAGGATGCTGTGATTCCGACAGGTCAGATTACCTTACTTGCCTTCCAGCCAGGCTGTCATTTATTGTGAACTTTTTTTTGTTCTACTGAATGGTTTCCTGTCTTACACCCAGAACTGAACAGGCTTTACCTAATGTCTTTGCGGTTTTACGTAACGGTTTATGCTTCTTGTTTTAAATCTTGTGTTGGCATTGTACTGTAATCAACTTTTGGGGTAATCGTTTTAAAGTTGTTGAGACATTGTAGTTTTTCTGACTTTTGGTGACATATGCATTGTACTGTTACACTGATGTTAAGAACTTCTTGTCCTGGTATTTTTTGAGTAACCAATTTTGTGAGTGTTTACGAAGTATATACACAAAGGCGACAAAAGTCGTTGAACAGCGATATGTGCGTATACAGATGGCGGTAGTGTCGCGTACACAGGGTATAAAAAGGTAGTTCATTCGCGCACCTCTCACTTGCACTCAGGTGCTTCATGTGAAAAGCTTTCGGATGCGATTATGGTCGCACGACGGAAATAGTATTTTTACCGTGGAATATAACTTGGAGCAAGACGCATGGGACATTTCATTCCGGAAATCGTTAAGGAATTCAATATTCCGAGATTCATAATGTCAAAAATGTACCGAAACTACCACGTTTCAGGAATTACCTCTCACCACGGACAAAGCAGTTGCCGACGGCCTTCTCTTAACGATCGAGAACAGAGATGTTTGCGTAAAGTTGTCAGTGCTAATAGACAAGCAATACTGCATGAAATACCTGCAGAAATCAATGTGGGACGTAAAACGAACGTATCCGTTTGGACAGTGGGGCGAAAATGGGCTATGGCAACAGACGACCGACGCAAGTGGATTTGCTAACAGCACGACATCGCCTGGAGCGCATTGCCATTGACCATATCCGTTGGATTCTAGACTACTGGAAAACCGTGACCTGATCATACGGACTGGTAAGAGCTGATAGTAGGGTTCGAGTGTGGCGCAAGCCCTTCGAGTGTGGCGCAAGCCCTTCGAGTGTGGCGCAAGCCCTTCGAGTGTGGCGCAAGCCCTTCGAGTGTGGCGCAAGCCCTTCGAGTGTGGCGCAAACCCTTCGAGTGTGGCGCAAACCCTTCGAGTGTGGCGCAAACCCTTCGAGTGTGGCGCAAACCCCACGAAGCTGTGGACCCAAGTTGCCAACAAGACACTTTGCGAGCTGGTGGTGCTCCATAATGGCGTGGGCTGAATTTACATGGAATGGACTGAGTCGTCTGGATGTTCGGCAACTTGGAGACCATTTGTAGCCATTAATGGACATCATGTTCCGAAACATTGACAGGATTTTTGCGGATGTCAATGAACCATGTCACTGGGCCACACTTGTTCGTGATTGGTTTCTGCAAAATTCGAGGGAGTGATTTGGCCACCCAGATCGTTTGACATAAAACCCATCGAACATTTATATCACATAATGAAGAGATCAGTTCGTGCACAAAATCCAGCACCGGCAGCACATTCGCAGTTATGGACGGCTATAGAAGTAGCGTGTTTCAATATTGCTGCAGGGGACTTCCAATCAAATGGACGTCCAACACGATATTAGGAGGTATCTCACGACTTTTTACACCTCAGTGTACTCAAGTCCTTACATCCAATGAGCCACGGCGTTTTGGAAGGGTTGTTAAATTAACCAACGGTAAATGGTTCTAGGTCGAAGTCCAGGTTTTGTGACCTCCGTCTTCTGCAGAGGGTTCGGCCAGGTCTTATCGGAACTTGTGTAAGAGGATGCCCGTGCTGGTGCAGCATTGTTGATAGCACTAAGTTACATAGTCTTTAATTTCCTTTCGTGTCTTGTAAACTTGACACTTTGGATCCTACAAGTAACAATGAGTTGTTTGGCTGTACTGAATACTTTAACTGTATGGTATGTAGTTGTGATATTCTTTACCTCTAGCATTGTATCTCTAGAGGTAGTTGCACCTAGCACTGGTGCAGAGTATGTAAAGAGAAATTACATGTTGCGACACATCTCTCTTACCGTCGGCGAGTCGTCCAGGCAGGTGGTGTAGGTATTCTCGACTTAGTATTGTTTACAAGGGCTTAGAGGGATCTGCCATCGTCTCTCAGGGGCGAAAGTAACAGTGAGTTACTGTGGAGCCCTGTGCAACCGTTTATTGCATATTACAGCTCTGGAACTTCAGCATGACAATGTACCCCATCTCTCCCATTACTTTCAAAATGGTTTGAAGGAAAATGAAAGGACTTGATGATACTTGAGTGGTCCTATAATTCTCCTGAATTCAGTCCTGTTGTGCGTATCAGGGACTCCACTGGGAGAGCAGTCGTAAATTAGGATGGCTGCCCATCACTTTTGTTATCTTGTAGAGACCATGTCAAGACATGTCCACGGTGTCATCAGACCGAAGCAGGTTTTCACGCACTGCTATGTAATTTTATCTGTTTCAGTTTCTGCGAAACATACCATTTTTATGTGTAGAAACAAAATGTTATGATACCTGTGTTATTTTCAGTCGTTTCACTGCTGTTGGTCGAGTTCTCCACGTTGCTAGCAGCGAAAGCAGTGTTCCTTATGTCTGTGTAACTTTCATGACCTGCCGTTGCCCGTCCGTTTCGTGACGGCTGTAGCTTATTATCAACAAAAATATTGCAAGGAGCTTCGAACGAAAAGTTGTTAAACAAATGTGGACAACATCAAAGACACATTTACAAATTTTTGTTGTCGTCTGAACAGTTTGATGTGCCCCGTTGAGAATTCCTCTCCTGTCTTCATCTCAGAGTAGAACTTGGTCCAACCTAGTCAGTTGTCTGTTGTATATATTTGAGACTCTCTTTCACTATAGATTACATAACGTTGACGCCTCTGATTTTGACTTTATTATATGCTGAAGGCGTCTTGCGACGACCGGTTTTTTAATTTTTTTATTTTATTTGTTATGTCTACGTGTTTTTCCTGCAGGCATTTCGCCTGGGGTGGCCATCCACTTCTTATATCTCAAGAATTCTTTGTTAAACTCCCATGTCTCTTACTCAAACGAATATTAATATATTGCGCTTATAATTAGGACAAAAGAGGAATAGGCAGCGCACGATAGCATTGGTGATTTTCTGTTTTTTTGCGGCTTTGCCATTACAAAGACGCTCTGTTCGTCTGCATAGCCTCTTCATCGTGTTCAGGGTCGAAAGTATACATACTGCTTGCACGCAATCCCTGGATCACATTTCATCCAAGTGCACGCAAAGCACACATCATTTATGGTGCTCAGATTACCCGCACGTGAATTACGGCGTCCGTCTACCTTTCTCAGCGCGTTAATTACGTCGTGAGAATAAAAAAGAAACAACATATGAATACCGCCAGTAACACTGCGAGAATCTGACGGAATTCTTGGTTTGACGGACAAATTCTGACCTTTAAAAATGCCATGGTACCGGTTTAAACAAACAAAAACGTAAAAGAAAATTAACTAAATATGCATAGAAAAGGTATACTATCAGCCCGCATTTAGGTATTAGTCAACTTCCGTTCAGGCCAGTGATATTACTCCAAAATATTCTAGTTAGAGTGCAAGGGGAATTAAAAGCTTTATGATAGTAAAATATGAGTCAGTCCACAAAAATAGCAACATTTATTTTGGACTTGCTTACATTACCTTCTGTCGCCCTTGGGTTGGTGCAAAACTTTCAATCGAACGCCAATCAGACAGCTTTTCAGTTTGACGTGCCTAGTGATATACTGAAGTGTCGAGGACCAGGATAGGCATCTGTAGTGTGTGACGTCGATTGCATTGTGTGAGAAGTGCTAATTATAGCAGGTGTTTGCTCCCACCAGTTCCAGTAATATTGCTATAATGTTAAATATGAAAATGTACCAAAGTGACAGACTGTTTTTTGTGCAACAGTCGGAGGATGTTGTCATTGAGGGAAATAGAGCCAATTGGAGAACTGCGCAACGTACATGTCTACTCATTTTAGTAACAGTATAGTGAAAATAGAGATAGCGTTTCTTAATATTAAAAAGGTATAGCAATGAGGATTTACTCAAAGTCTCCCTGCGTTCTGCGGACAGAAATGTACTACGGAAAGTTCAGATTAAGATGATAAACACTTGACCCAGAGTGATGTACATAAAATCACTCGCAAGCAGTGTGAAAAAGTGCATATTGTTGAGTCAGGCAGAACTGTGTCAATTAGGCTACGTGAACGTAAAGTCTGGCGATTCAACCATTGCTGGCCATCTTTTAGCAGAAAACCATCCATATGATGTAGAATGTGAACTTTTACATTCTGTTTAAAACAGGAGAAAGATGATCCTATTGGAAATACTGGAAATCAACAAACACATGACACAAAATGCCAACCAAGTATTCAATAATGGGACTCAATTTCCATTTTCCCCCTTCTTAAATTAAGTTTTCGCTACAAATACTAGATTCAAACAGTAAATTCATATTTCTCATCTGTTGTTAAATGTGCTTCCACATAAAAACTTTGTTTGCCCCTCTCAGTTAATGTAATTATTTCTATGCGACAAAAAATCTAATATTTTCCTATGTAAAGGCTCTGTCATTTTTGTATGTTCCGTACAAATAATATCTGTGTAGAATGAGATTTTCACTCTGCAGCGGAGTGTGCGCTGATATGAAACTTCCTGGCAGATTAAAACTGTGTGCCGGACAGAGACTCGAACTCGTGACCCTTGTCTTTTGCGAGCAAGTGCTCTACCTTTTTTTTTATCGAACAGTTCACAATGTAGTGAGAAAAATCAAAATAAATATAATAAGCATGAGAGAGTTTGGAACGCGGTTCCTCCGCTTTATGGTCCAACAACGCGACCACGTTCATTTATTTATTTATTTTCGTGGAACAGGAAGGCAGGGTAAACAAACAACCTTTATTGGTACAATTGTGCTGTCCTAGGGATAAGAAAGGTATCGACGCAATAAAAACAATTTGGGAACCATAAAATCAACGTAAAGGACGCCTTTCTTTCATGAATAAAGTAAATGACAATCCTAGTCACGGGAGGGAGTGAAAACGAACAACCCTGCAGCATGCGGTGTCGCATCATGAATCTGGCATCCAGCCATATAATCTTCACCATACCTGCCATTGTGGGCGGCATGTATTTCTACTCCGTCGACCATTGAAGGACCATTATCTGAGGCGGTTTCGGTGTTTACCATCGTCTTTTTCTTTTTTTATCACATTAACATAATCAAGTCATAACTGGCGCCAACAGGTAGGGGCCAGTTGTCTTCTCAGTGTGCAGTATGCCAATATATTTGAACCGCGCAGTAATGTCTCTAGTCGTACTGTTGCAGGAGTCTTCTCATCTTGGGACACCCCAGCTGCCGTGCTGGCTATATTTCGTATGAATGCGTATGAGCTCGTGTCGTTCTTGTAAATACACCCACTAATCCATCATGGACTTAATATCGTATGAATATAAATATTTCGTCGCATGTCCAGTGATACAATTGACCGTATACGTCTTTTGTTTGGGAAAAGCATCTGAGCTACCCAAGAACTTCCCACGCCCTGTCCTCACAGCTTCACTTCTGCTAGAATCTCGTCTCCTACCAAACGTCACAGAAGCTGTCCTGCGAACCTTGCAGAACTACCACTCCTGGAAGAAAGGATATTGCGGGGACTTGGCTTAGCCACAGCCTGGGGGATGTTTCCAGAATGAGATTTTCACTCTGCAGCGGAGAGAGGTAGAGCACTTGCCCGCGGAAGGCAAGGGTCCCTTGTTCGAGTCTCGTCCGGCACACAGTTTTAATCTGCCAGGAAGTTTCAATATCTGTGTAAATCGTATATCGTGCTTATCTGTGTTTGCGACATTCAGTTTCACCTGAACATAGCCTGAAGCCACTTCGTGACCAAATAAGTATAGTTCTGCAGAACATTTGGAAATGTCTTTTTTTTTAATAATAATTATTTTCCTTTTAGGCCTTAATTGATATCATTCGTGAACAGTTGCTACGTCAAATTTATCCGACTACTTGATAGTGCCGGTGTGGCCGAGCGGTTCTAGGCGCTTCAGTCAGGAACCGCGCGACCACTACGTTCAAAGGTTCGAATCCTGCCTCGGGCATGGATGTGTGTGATGTCCTTATCTTAGTTAGGTTTAAGTATTTTTCTAAGTTCTACGGGACTGATGACATCAAATGTTAAGTTCCATAGTGCTCAGAGCCATTTGAACCATTTTTTACATTCGACGTAGCGATATTTCCGTCAGAAGATACCTCTACTGAGAAATGGTCTACCTCAGCGCTGACATAGTTAAGTTGCCAGGAGCAGCCTGCTGCTGTCATTCTAAAAGCAACCATTAGTAACGCAACAGAGCTGCGTAAAGAGGAAATGGAGAATAAGGTTTATGAAACGTCCCCTTAGAACAATTTATACAAGACTGTGCTTAAACTGACACACAATATTTTGTTAGCGCAACGCAATCTGACTTTCAATAATCCCTACAAAAGAATGGGCCCTGACTAACAGTAAACTATACCTTTTACAAATCACTTACCTCACAAAAATCTTCGCTACTCAAGCTACTGCAATACAGCGAGCGCCACTACTGCCAGCTAAATAAAAGATTCAAACTACTGAAGGCACTAACTACTGATAGGGATAGTTAGCAAATGAAAGATATTAATAGAGAACAAACAATGTATTTACCTTGATATCATCATATATAAATATAGCACTTCATGACAAATTTCAAAACTCCGCCATCTCTCTCCCCACATCCACCACTGCTGGCGGCTCACCTCCAACTGCGCAACGCTACGCGCTGTTCACATCCAGCTGCCGCTGCCCAACACTACAATGGCAGACAACAATGCAAACCAGCCACAGACTGCACACAGCACAGCCAGTGATTTTGATACAGAGGTGGCGTTACCAATAAAAAAACCTAAACAGCCTACTTACATGTTTAACATCCGTCGACGGCGTGGTCACTACACACACACCAGAAGTTCAGACTGGGAAAGGATGGCGAAGGAAATATAATGTATTATTTTCAAAGAAACTATATGCCAGAACGTAAAACAAGGAGAGATTATATGCAGAGAACATCATATTAGTCATGCTGTATTAGATAAGTGCCAAATCTCACAGCGCATGTGGACTTTGTCACCTGGAAGCAGCAATTGGAACGGAAATAAACCGAGTAACTAAAAGTCAATCGAAGGTTTTTCTCATTGCAAGACGAGCATTATACGGCGCTAAAATGTTACGGCTAGATACATCGTATGGTGGTAGTAAGATACGATACCTGAGCAGTGTGTTCCGTACTGGTGGGTAGTCAACACGGTTGCACACCGCAAATTAACTGACTTTGAACGTGGGATAACAATCAGTGCCAGACGCGTGGCTCATATCATACTGGATTTCCGAAGTCATCAGTGTCTAAGATGAATATTCAATGTCGGCGAGACAATGTTTCCACACAGGTATACCGCCGCACAAGACGATCGCAAGTGCTCGGTGAATGGACTTCCGCAGAGCCGTACGAGCCGATCGACTGTATGCCACAACTCCTATCACCGCCAGTTTGAATGTGGGGCGTGAGGGCATTTCTATCAGGGATGTATGGTGACAAGTCCACAGCGTAGGCCTTAGCAGCAGACAACCGACGTGACGCCCATTGATTTGACAGCTCAGTGCATATTCACACATACATATTGGCACACAACATTCACACACAGAAAAATGAAATGATTTTGTTATTTTGAATCATCAGTCTTCTGACTGGTTTGATGCATCCGGCCACAGATTCTGCCCTCTTCATCTCAAAGTAGCACTTGCAATATACGTCCCCAACTATTTGCTGGATGTATTGGTTCAAATGGCTCTAAGCACTATGGGACTCAACTTCTGTGGTCATGAGTCCCCTAGAACTTAGAACTACTTAAACCTAACTAACCTAAGGACATCACACACACCCATACCCGAGGCAGGATTCGAACCTACGACCGTAGCAGCAGCGCGGCTCCGGACTGGAGCGCCTAGAACCGCACGGCCACCGCGGCCGACGTACTGGATGTATTCCGACCTCTGTTTTCCTCTACAGCTTTTACCATCTACAGCTCCCTCTAGTACTGTGGAAGTCTTAACACATGTCCTACCATGCTGCCGCTTCATATTGTCAGTTTTTTCCATATATTCGTTTTTTTACCGATTCCGCGCAGAACCTCTTCTATCCTTGCCTTATCAGTTCACGTAATTTTCTACCTTCTTCTGTAGCACCGCATCTCAAATGCCTCTAGTCCCTTCTGTTCCGGTTTTCCCACAGTCCATGTTTCACTACCATACAATGCTGTGCTTCATTTATATATTTTCAGAAATTTCTTGATCAAGTTCAGGCCTATGTTTGCTAATAGCACAGTTCTCTTTGCAAGAACGCCCTTTTTTCAATTGCTAGACTACTTTTTATGTCCTCACTCTTCCCTTAGTCAAGGATTATTTTTCTGCGTAGGAAGCAGAATTCCTTGACTTCACCTTCTTCGTGATCAGCAGTCCTGATGTCAAGTTTCTCTTTTTCTCATTTGTGCTCCTTCTCATTACTTTCGTCTTTCTTTGATTTACTCTCAATCCATAATCTGTATCATTAGACTGTTCATTCCATTCAACAGATCCGGTAATTCTTCACATTCACTGAGGATAGCTATGTCATCAGCGAATCTCATCACTGATAACCTGTCATCTCGAATTTTAATTCCACTCTTGAGCCTTTTATTAATTCCATCATTGCTTGTTCGCCGTATAGATTGAATACTAGGGGCGAAAGACTTGATCCCTTACACCCTCTTCAATCGTATCACTTCGTTCTTGTCTTCTAGTCTTATTATTCCCATTTGGTTCTTTTACATATTGTACTCGTATATAACCCACCTTCCCCCTAGCTTATCCCTATTTTGCTCAGAATTTCTTGCGCCATTTGACATTGTCGGATGCTTTTTCCAGGTCGACAAATCCTATGAACGTTTCTTGATTTTTCTTCACTATCGCTTTCATTATCAACCTTAATGTCAGAATAGCCTCTCTGGTGCCTTTACCTTTCCTAAAGCCAAACTGATCATCATCTCATGCATCCTCAATTTTATTTTCCTTCTTCTGCATGTTATTCTTGTCAGAAACTTGGATTCATGAGCTGTTAAGCTGATTGTGCGAGTATTTTCGCACTTGGCGGCTATTGCAATCTTCGGAATTGTGTGGATGATGTTCTTCTGAAAGTCAGGTGGTATATCACCGGTCCCATACAATCATTAAATAGTAGGGAACTGTCAACAGGAGATAAAAAACTTATTTATGTGTAAGGATCACAGGTACACACACACACACACACACACACACACACACACACACACACCAAATATTACGTGGATAATATTAAACAATGTTGACACACCACTACAGAGCGAAATTTCATTCCGTTACACTGTTATTCGAGATTATTACGAATTCATCTACGACTGTGCAATCGGGTTTCGCAGTTATCTAAAAGGGAATTATAGTGAGATACTTTTGTGCAGTTCAGCATACAAATATTTCAGATAAGTTAACAAGTTACATGGGGTGTCACAAAACTCTAGGATCAAAGCTATACTTGTGTTAGAGTAACCTAAACTGAATAATTTGAGGGTTTTGTTTCACACAAAAAACCCACACCATATAGCAGCAACCAAAGCTCATACAAAATGTTAGACAGTGAAAGGTATACACATTATGAGAAATATTGTAAAAAAATGCAAATATCATGAGAAATCTGTTGTTTGGAATGTTTGCCACTAAGAGCATCTTTGCATGCCCTAACACTTGAGTGACATAGTCTTTGGCTGCCGGAGATTGTATACAGTTATGTGGGTTTCAGGTTCATTAAAATCACATTTGGCAAAGCCTGCATTGTCATGCCTTGCATTATTACCACATACCGAAAAAGTTATTTTCATAGATCTATTCGTGTTCAAGAGTAGGGTACGAAAGACGATTCTGAATCAGGCATTGTAATCTGAAACTAGAAGTATTGGCTTTCAAACTGCTAGCAAGAGCTTTACTTACACATACAACTTCCCTATTTTTAAGGAAAATCATACTACTTTCAACAAGACACCTTCTAGACACAATCTGGATTTAGAATCGGATGGCTACAATGGTTGTATACGTTGATTATCATACCTGTGTTACTACTGGTTCGCCAGTAGTCTCCACACTGCACACTATCTTATAAAAGCATCGAATTCTACACATAAACGTAACTATTCCAGCAAAATAAATAACAGTCACCGTCATTCACAGTAATAATTTTACTTCAATGTTCAATGCATTTCTTGCCCAGGGAGCAGGGGCTTTAAGAATCTACATCGTTTTTTTTTTTTTTCAATTAAGGTTAATTCTGGTCCTGGTAAGATTACAATGGTATATCGCAAAGTGTCACAGTATGAATATAAGTTTACGAACCTAATATAAATCGAAAAATAACTTACCATTGGAAACTAAGTTTTTTTCGATTTGTTGAAGGAAAGCAAACGAAGAACACATTTGGCGATACTGACTCTGTTAGACTGCTTGAATTCACGTGCTAGAGTTTTCCAGCTCAAGGCGGACTTTAACTCCATCACATTCCTATCAGATCAGGAGGCTCCTTCAGTTGTATCTGATTATACCATATACAAGACTGAGAGCATTATCTTGAAACTTGTTCTTTATCTGTTGTTAATAAAGTATTACTTACGTAGCGCCTGGGAATCATCATTTATTGCATGTGTTCTACCACGCAGGACAGAACACATCAGTTGGCAATGGTAATGGGATCAGCGTCCTCAGTGTAGTCAGCTGGCACCACACCAACCAAATCCGATGCTCACTTTGTCCCACCCAGACGCTGCCGTCCTCCAGCCGAGCCCGACGCTGCCGTCCACCGATATGCGTCTTTTCCAAGAAGGTGCAGCCATGGCTGGTCTTCCTCCTGAGAGTGGCGCAGCACATCGTGTTCCAGTCATGTCTGGATTCAGTGCTGCACTGTTCTGACTTCTTCGCTCCATCCAGTGTTTCGACGTCTCCTCTCTTCCACATACGCCAGACAGCTCTTTTGCCAACGTGGCCTCACCCACCATAGGCCTTTTCTGGCCGAGTCCGACAATGCCCACGCCGCTTCGCACCTTTGCGAGACGTTGCAACCATGATCGGCTTTCCTCATATGGGCGGCGACGCACATTTTGCTTCCTCTCTTCCGTGGCTAGCGCCTACGTTTTGGTTTTTCTTCGTTTCTTCCTAATTCTTTTCCATGGTGTCGATTCTGTTACCTTCCAATATACACCATTCATGGCGCAACATCCTGCGCTCTTCTCGCACTCCTACACGTACCTCATTTCCATAACTCCTAACATTCCTTCAGGGCTTACGACCGCTTCTATACTCGTGTTTCTGCACACACCTCTTTCCATAACATCTTTCAAAAATGGTTCAAATGGCTCTGAGAGCTATGGGACTTAACTTCTGAGGTCATCAGTCCCTTAGAACTTAGAACTACTTAAGCCTAACTAACCTAACGACAATACACACATCCATGCCCGAGGCAGGATTCGAACCTGCGACCGTAGTGGTCGTGCAGTTCCAGACTGTAGCGCCTAGAACCGCTCGGCCACCCCGGCCGGCAACATCTTTCATGTCCCTCCACAACTTCCTCCCAGTACTTCCCATTTGCACACTCCTACACACTCTACACATTTCTATATGTCTCCCAGGGAATTCCTATCAGCCCTTCGTCATCCATCCTCGGTGCCTAGGTCCCATCTCACCCCTCTTGGGCGTGCAGGTACAATTGGATTTTGGGCTGTCCACTAGCCGCCAGTGGACAAGCGACCCCAACCACCGACCCTGACACCAACCACTGTTCCAGTGGGGCCACTCACCTGTGTGGTCTCTACAGTTTAGGAGGTGGGCCGAGCCCACAAACAGATTAAGATGCTTCCAAAACGTGCATCTTTTTCCTGCAGATGAGTCACTCTCTCTTCAGTCTAAGGTTCAGGTCTCTCACTTCATCTCTCCTTTCAAACAGGAGACTATGCCTGACATAGTTTATCGCGGTGTGATCAACACCTCGTGATGGACTGGGTTGCTCTCTGCACCTTACTTCTTTTGTCAGATGGTGCTTGCGTCGCCCATGGCGAAATCACGCCCCTGACCTGGTCCCTTGTACATCTTCCATGGTTCAATGGCTGGTCTTCCCTAGCTCTAAGGTTGGTCCGACTTGGACCTCTCCACGCAAACAACTGGCCCATACCAAACCATGTCTCTGTCATAACTTTCCTACATTCTTTTTTCTTTCAGACACTCTCCTTGGAAACTTCCTTCACAGCCAGAGCCTCTTTTGACACTGCTTCACAAGCTCTGATCCTGCCTTCTGGGGAAATGATCTCAGCTCAAAGAGCTCTCTACAGACATTCTATGTTGAAAAAGGGGACTTACATCTTCCAAGTGAACACCCACTGGCACTGTAAACTCATTGTCATGGTACCAACCATTATCTCCCCTATGGGGGAATGGATGCGGGATGCTTCATCCATCGTCGAGATGGGTCAGCAACCTCCTCCATGAAGTGAAAGGCAAACCATATCCTGGCCACTCACCTACCACTACAGCTACCAGCACAACAGGTGCAACCAGTGGGTGGACACCCCCTGGTATTGCAAGCTTCTTACATCAGGCACAGTAGAAACACTGGACATGCATGCACTGCTTGTATGGGGAAACCACAGCTGACAACGTAAGCATGGCTGAAGACAAGCCAACGTCTAGCAGGTGTCACCACAGGTGCCAGCCTCGCCACCAGCACTGTGTACATCATCAACAGTGGTGTTGCAGTTTTGGGTGCTATGCTGCATCCACAAGTCACATGCACACCAAATGCTGGGTGGGTATCCTTCCACCAACAGTACATTTAAGACACTGCCTGATCACTAGTGCCAGTTCATTCCAGCCATGCCCACTTCCTCTATCTCTCTGAACTCAGAGACTAACAAGTCAAGCCCAATTTTTGAATCTACACCACGTCATGACGCCATTCCAGGAGCCGCCCATAGAAGATACTCAACAGTAGCTACATCAAGTTGCCAGCCATCACGCTCAGAGCCTTGATCTCCTCTGACATTGGCCTTGCCTGGTCTGACTATCCCAGGTGTTGTATTCTTGTGCTGACCTGAGACTGTGAATCTGTGCTTGGAAATTATCTTCACGACTTATATTACGAGAGATTCTGTCTTCATCACATTCCAATTAGATAGAAATGCCGTGTGGCTAGAGCCTCCCGTCGGGTAGACCGGTCGCCTGGTGCAAGTCTTTCGAGTTGACGCCACTTCGGCGACTTGCGTGTCGATGAGGATGAAATGAGGCTGATAAGGACAACACAACACCCAGTCCCTGAGCGGAGAAAATCTCCGACTCAGCCGGGAATCGAACCCGGGCCGAGAGGTATGACATTCCGTTGCACTGAACACTTAGCTATCAGAGGCGGACATTCCAATTAGATCAGAACCCTTTAGTTGTGCCTATTTGAATCTACCGTATACGTCACTGAGGGACCTATTTTGAACCTTGCTCGTTACATGTTGCAGCAACATATTAAGATAATCCCGAAATACGAAAGCCACACGATCGATACACGAAATTATTAAACAGAGAAAATAATATTTGCCAGATTAAATTATTTCAATAGCTCATGAACTTTACTTTCACAGGTCTAATTATATTAGCAGTACAAGATTTACGTGTTGATTTTGATTAACTAGAAGGAATGGCCCGTTCAGTGTAATATACAATTTAGCTTCACTTTCTGGCGCATTTATGATTCTTATATTGAAATCTTTCTTTCTGCATAACAAGATTCTCGGTTGTTAGGACGACAGTAAATTATTCCTGTTTGTGGCAATAATGGGCAATGTAAATAATTACCGTAAGATTGGAAGTAAGTTCCACACATTCAATGTATTGCGCAAAGGAAACCAATGTGACAATAGCAAGTCTTTCACAACACAGATTGTCTGAAATCGCACAGTTTTACTTGAGATGAAACTGCAGCCGTGATGTATTAGTTCGGCGACAACAATTACATTGACCATGGTTCATCTTCTAGTTGTGGCTCATTTTTAAACGTGCTTTGACTACATAGTAATTTGCTTTTAATAATCTTTTTGTGGCTTCTTCATTAATGAATATTGTTCTGTGGCCTGCAGAATTGCATTCCCTTCATTTGTAACATAGCTCGATGAAACATGGACCATACATAGACAAAACTGCTATAGTATAGTACAGAACTCAACTGAAAGAAACAACGAGATGAACTGAAATAACACTTTTATTCAAAGACAATAATTACAATGAATCACCGTGACTCATGATGATTCCCACCAGAAGGCGGGACATGATTCTTCTCAGCCTGTGCAATCACAATGGACGGCAATGCTTGCTCTGCAACATGCTTCCGTGCTGTCCCCAGCATTACTAAGGAGTTATTGAGGTAGGGCGTTCCAGACCTGTACCAGGGCAGTTAACAAGCGGTGGGTGATCGTTGGAGCATATGGACGTGCTGCAAAACGTCTCCCCAACGCATACCACCGTGCTCGATGAGATTAGAGTCAAGGGAATGAGCAGGTCAGTCCATTCGCCGAATATTATCTCGTTCCAGGAGCTCCCCCACCAGTGCAGTTTGACGAGATCGCGCATTGTCATCCGTATAAATGATGCGTTCAAACAAGGTGAAACCATTATAGGTTGAAAGCATCGCATGGTGGGGCCGAATGCGTCTCTGAAAAGACTCACATGGAGATGAGTAAAGTGTTACGATTAAGCTGACCCGCGAGTGTACCGTGTTCAAATATTTGGAGGTCAATACGTCCATGCCGTGTGAGCATACGTCCAGCATTGTCGAACATGATCACTGTGGTAATCGAGGTGTTACGGTGGGGGTAGGCATACTGTTGCACGGGCATACTGACCTTCAATCTCTGAACAAGGTATACTCAGCAGTCAACGTTATTGTGATACCGTACTCCTTTCCCATGAGCGTCCTTCCAGATGTTCGTTAGGCCGCGCCAATAGATACAGAAGTTCAATTTTCGAACTTGTAATGATTTCACCTTGTTTGAAGAAACCAGTACAGCGGCCAGCTAACTTCACCAAGAGCCCCCAGCTGACTTCAACACAATTGGAAGATTCACTGCACGATAATTTGCTGTTACAAAACTTATCAGCCATCTACCAATAAATGTGAGTCACCAAATCACAACAGTTGAAATATGAAGATGGTATCTGTTCCCGAAAGAACAGATACCATTGATGACCATGCATCTTCTCTAGAATGAAATCATAATTAAAACTAAACCCTTAGCTGCCGACAGGTGTTGTTGATATATATCAATGGGGACAGCTGAAAATGTGTGCCCTGATCGGGACTCAACCCCGGACCTCCTGCTTACATGGCAGACGCTCTAGCCATCTGAGCCACCGAGGGCACAGAGGATAGTGCGACTGTAGGGACTTATCCCTTACACGCCTCCCACGAGACCTACATTCCCAGCTGTCGACAACCTACATTTGTAGTACTCTTATTAGACATTTTCCCATTCACTCATTACACCCGACCATTGACCTCCTTCTGTGCGAATGTACACGCTTTTCCCGAACTCTTATGGGATTCGTCAGCTTAGTCTGACGCGAGTAATGAGTGAATGGGCAAATACATGTTAAGAGTACTACAAATGTAGGTCGTGGACAGCTGAGAATTTAGGTCTCGTGGGAGGCGTGTAAGGGATAAGTCCCTACAGTCGCACTATCCTCTGTGCCCTCGGTGGCTCAGATGGATAGAGCGTCTGCCATGTAAGCAGGAGGTTCTGGGTTCATCGGGACACATTTTCAGCTGTCCCCATTGATGTATATCAATAACACCTGTCGGCAGCTAAGGTGTCGATTTAATTATCACAACATTTGATGCTCTGCGAAATATTTCAATAACTAATCTCTCCATCATTCCTCTTGTCTGACTGTTTTCTTCTCTCTCCCATTAAGTGACGTCCCACGTACAGCTTGGGCACTCTGCTTTGACCGTTGTGACTGTCCAGTCCCGCTGCCTGGTTTCACGGCGATAACATTCTAGTCTCTCTTCTTCTTACTCATTTGCTGGGTGGCCATCCACCAATGGCCCCTTCTCTGCTTTACTGCGAACAGCTGACTGGCACATTCAAGGCCAAAGTCGTCGGTCGCACCGATGCCTGTCCCCTGGCGACATGCCGCTGGATTGGCAGCAATTTCCCAGCAATCACGACGGTGGCCACCGGAAGATGTCGGTTCGCTTTCTCTGTAGATGGCTCCCTACTGGTCTATAGTCTCAGTAGGGATGCCTCGCAGTGGCGCTGCTGCAGGCTGCAAACAAACGCGCACCTGTTCAGGCGCTCTCAAAATTAGAAGCCAAATGCCGCTGTCACTTACCTACTCTGTAGCTGCAGTGCCATTATTTAGAAACTGGAACTACTGTCCTTAATTATGCACGGGACTCTAACACTACTTTTCCATACAAAAGTTTACTACTGAGCCGGTACAGTCCGCTATTTTTTTTTTAAACCACCCGCCTTCTCAGTACTCGCCACGATGTCAATATCGAGATCGGATTGGAGTCTCTGGTCGCCGATAACCTTTTGCAAGTTGGTGTCCCGCGCGCCGCGAGGCGGACAGAAGGAGGAAGAAGGGGCTTACTGGAAGTTAGTTCTGGACTGTGCGTGAGGAGCGACGTCGGTGTCGGAGGGCAAGGCCGCTTGGTCGGTGGGCCCCGCAGAAGCAGTCGGTTGGGGACGGAACGAAGTGGGCTCGAAGGTCCTGGTGTGGAGGGCCGGTCTTGTCCCGATGGCAATCATCGTGTGGTCATTCCAGAGCTGAAAAGTGATTTCTTGGTTCTGCCCTTGGATTTCGACGAAGAATTACGGCAATTTTGGTGTATGAGATGAACATAAGAATCCTAAAAATGTGCACGTTGATGGCGCGTATATCAGACTTGTGAGTGGGGTAAGCTTTGCTTCGGTACTGCTGTCTCCAGTTAGAGCGCTGCTTGGGATGAGAGCGTTGATATCGGCATTGTCATCTATTTAGCTGCTTTACGGTAAAAGACTGTTTTGGATCGAAGGTTGAACCAAGTGAAGGACTGAATTATTGCTTGTCTTATTAAGAAACGCAGGTCAGTCCCAGCGTGTTAAACTCTGTTATCTACCTATACAGGGTGTTACAAAAAGGTACGGCCAAACTTTCAGGAAACATTCCTCACACACAAATAAACAAAGATGTTATGTGGACATGTGTCCGGAAACGCTTAATTTCCATGTTAGAGCTCATTTTAGTCTCGTCAGTATGTACTGTACTTCCTCGATTCACCGCCACTTGGCCCAATTGAAGGAAAGTAATGTTGACTTCGGTGCTTGTGTTGACATACGACTCATTGCTCTACAGTACTAGCATCAAGCACATCAGTACGTAGCATCAACAGGTTAGTGTTCATCACGAACGTGGTTTTGCAGTCAGTGCAATGTTTACAAATGCGGAGTTGGAAGATGCCCATTTGATGTATGGATTAGCACGGGGAAATAGCCGTGGCGCGGTACGTTTGTATCGAGACAGATTTCCAGGACGAAGGTGTCCCGACAGGAAGACGTTCGAAGCAATTGATCTGCGTCTTAGGGAGCACGGAACATTCCAGCCTATGACTCGCGACTGGGGAAGACCTAGAACGACGGGGACACCTGCAATGGACGAGGCAATTCTTCGTGCAGTTGACGATAACCCTAATGTCAGCGTCAGAGAAGTTGCAGCTGTACAAGGTAACGTTGAACACGTCACTGTAAGGAGACTGCTACGGGAGAACCAGTTTCCGTACCATGTACAGCGTGTGCAGGCACTATCAGCAGCTGATTGGCCTCCACGGGTACACTTCTGCGAATGGTTCATCCAACAACGTGTCAATCCTCATTTCAGTGCAAATGTTCTCTTTACGGATGAGGCTTCATTCCAACGTGATCAAATTGTAAATTTTCACAATCAACATGTGTGGGCTGACAAGAATCCGCACGCAATTGTGCAATCACGTCATCAACACAGATTTTCTGTGAACGCTGTGGCAGGCATTGTTGGTGATGTCTTGATTGGGCCCCATGTACTTCCACCTACGCACAAAGGAGCACGTTATCATGATTTCATACGCGATACTCTACCTGTGCTGGTAGAACATGTGCCTTTACAAGTACGACACAACATGTGGTTCATGCACGATGGAGCTCCTGCACATTTCAGTCGAAGTGTTCGTACGCTTCTCAACAACAGATTCGGTGACCGATGGATTGGTAGAGGCGGACCAATTCTATGCCTTCCACGCTCTCCTGACCTCAACCCTCTTCACTTTCATTTATGGGGGCATTTGAAAGCTCTTGTCTACGCAACCCCGGTACCAAATGTAGAGACTCTTCGTGCTCGTATTGTGGACAGCTGTGATACAATATGCCATTCTCTAGGGCTGCATCAGCGCATCAGGGATTCCATGCGACGGAGGGTGGATGCATATATCCTCGCTAGCGGAGGACATTTTGAACATTTCCTGTAACAAAGTGTTTGAAGTCACGCTGGTACGTTCTGTTGCTGTGTGTTTCCATTCCATGATTAATGTGATTTTAAGAGAAGTAATCAAATGAGCTCTAACATGAAAAGTAAGCGTTTCCGGACACATGTCCACATAACATATTTTCTTTCTTTGTGTGTGAGGAATGTTTCCTGAAAGTTTGGCCGTACCTTTTTGTAACACCCTGTATAACGAGTAACTGATACTCTGATAGCGTCCGTGCGTGAACTTTGGAGGTACTGTTAAGTGTTTGTAGTATGGGAAAGATTGACTGTGGAGCTTTTCAGTCGGAAGCTTATGAACCGTGTTTATTGCAGTTCACTTCTTATGGAATTTTACGGTTCTACTTGTCGTGGCGAAATCGCCTATAGTATTTTCATAATTTAGCTTGGGATGTCATTCTGTGGTTTGGTGTGGCTCTCCCAAGAGTTTAAAGTCCCAAATATTTTCTTACTGCCTTGCGGAGGTTGCCTTGCAGCAGTTGTTGATTTGTCTCTTGTCTACCTCACCGTACCGCTGTTTGGTGCGGGTCGGTATAGTCGAAGTGTTCAGTGGTACCGCATCTACTCCCTCGCCCGTTTTACGATTTGCGAGCCTCATACACATCGACGTATAATCCTAGTATGCAATTCGCGTAAGTTGGTTGCGCCCTGTTAACGTTTTGTCCATCGTGGAAAATCTTTCCCGCACCGCATGCGGTCCTGAAGGAGAGCACCGTGCACAACAGCGCGTGACCACGACGAAATCGAAAGATATGTATTGTATATTTTTTTAACGGATGTAACCACTGAGATTAAAAGTTGGTTTGTGTGTTTTTTTTATTTATTCTGAAAGGAAAAGATTACAAAATTCAAATAGGTCTGAGCACTATTGGACTTAACATCTGAGGTCATCAGTCCCCTAGAACTTAGAACTACTTAAACCTAACTAACCTGAGGACATCACACACATCCATACCTGAGGCACCGAGCGAGGTGGCGCAGTGGTTAGCACACTGGACTCGCATTCGGGAGGACGACGGTTCAATCCCGCGTCCGGCCATCCTGATTTAGGTTTTCCGTGATTTCCCTAAATCACTCCAGGCAAATGCCGGGATGGTTCCTCTGAAAGGGCACGGCCGACTTCCTTCCCCATCCTTCCCTAATTCGATGAGACCGATGACCACGCTGTCTGGTCTCCTTCCCCAAACAACCACCACCACCACCACCACCATACCTGAGGCAGGATTCGAACCTGCGACCTCAGCGGTCGCGCGGTTCCGAACTGAAGCAGCTAGAACCGCTCGGCAACAATTCGTTGGGTGTAGTATGCATGACATGTAGGGAGGCTTATTGTGTAAAGTGTTTAAAAAGAAGGAAAATATTTTGTGTTACGGTGCGCATAGTAGAGGCTACGGGGTTTGAGTGTACGTTGAAAGTAATTAGATTTTATTGAATTTAAGTTGTTTTAATTAAAAATTTTGTGATTACTATTTTATTGCATTTAGAGGTCACAGGTGATACCTACGAAAATTTTGGTATTGCTGTATGGCGTTAGAATCTTTTACTTAACCTCGCATTATGCAATTTGTATTTTTTTCCTTTGCTTGAAAAGGGATTTTGAGTTTTAAACGTTGTAAATTGATTCTGAGAGTTGTTCTTTGATCTGTTAAAATAATACTTCAGGAACTTTCATTAACAAACTATATTGAGGATCTTGTTCATAATAACGAATGTTCACTTACTACTTTAAAATCAAGTTAATAAAGTTGTAAAATTTTAAAGGTAAAAAAAAGGCTTTTATTAGGGAAACGGTGCCTGCCCGTAACCCCCCACGTATTCAAAGCATTGGTCTTCGGGCGTCGCCTGATGTTTTCCCTGGTATCTATCCCAGCTAACGCCTGCGGGGCCATGTCAACTACCTAATTAGCACATCACCGACGATCATACAAGTGCATCTAATTTCCAAAGCTACGGAGTAATCTCGAAGCACTCGGCATAATGTTCAGACTCAGAGCAACGAGTGTTTCTATATGTAAACCTACATTACCAGTACTAAGATTAGTACTATTAGGATTGTAGCTCAAAACGTCCGTTGTGATAGCTAGAAATCTTCTTACCGCCATAGCGTCAAAGCACTAGCACCCATAGCCTCGCGTGTTTGTGTGCCTCCATGAGGCAGCACACACGCAGATATACCGAAACTACAAATTGATTTTACTTAATAAATACAGTTCTACGAAAATGCAGGTGACCTACTAACAGTCTTTCAGTCCCACTTGATTTATTAGGGGCTTACATTAAAGTTAATTAAATTAAGGAGTTAATTTAACGGGTGCACTACTTTGTAGCGTCATTCGGCATTTCGCTATCTCACACTGTAGATCCCCAAAAGGGGACTTCCCTTTGACTGTTTCGCCCTAGAGGCTCCCACGCTACAGGAGATATAAATACGCCTCAAAACTTTCTGGAAGCACACAGCTTCCCATATACCGGATACCTGACCAAATTTGCAGCTACGTGCGTTTACAGACAGGTTCGTGACAAAGTGCAGCCTACAGCCCCCTCTACGTGAATTTTCCACCCATGTCTGTCTCATTACCCTCCTCCTGCTCTCTAAATCGCTACGCATTTCCTTCTGGTGTGAATGACAACATCTAAGTTATAGAATGAGATTTTCACTCTGCAGTGGAGTGTGCGCTGATATGAAACTTCCTGGCAGATTAAAACTGTGTGCCAGACCGAGACTCAAACTCGGCACCTTTGCTTTTCACGGGCAAGCACTCTACCAACTGAGCTACCCAAGCACGACTCACGACCTGTCCTCACAGCCTTACAGAAGCTTCACAGAAGCGCTTGCCCGCGAAAGGCGAAGGTCCCGAGTTCCAGTATCGGTCCGGCACACAGTTTTAATCTGTCAGGAAGTTTCATATCAGCGCACACTCCACTGCAGAGTGAAAATCTCATTCTGGAAACATCCCCCAGGCTGTGGCTAAGCCATGTCTCCACAATATCCTTTCTTCCAGGAGTGCTAGTTCTACAAGGTTCGCAGCAGAGCTTCTGTGAAGTTTGGAAGGTAGGAGACGAGGTACTGGCAGAACTGAAGCTATGAGGACGTATCATGAGTCTTGCTTAGGTAGCTCAGATGGCTGCCGGGGCGGTAGCTCAGCGTGTTCGGTCAGAGGGTTAGCTGGCCTCTGTAATAAAAAAAAAAACTGAGTTAATCGATCAACAACGAACTTAAACGGATGTCTTATAACGTCCGCCCCGAGCAGATGCAAGCGAACAAAATAAGATTTAAAAAAATTTTTTTTAATTAAAAAAAGATGGTAGAGCTTTTGCCTGCGAAAGGCAAAGGTCCCGAGTTCGAGTCTCGGTCCGGCACAAAGTTTTAATCTGTCTGGTAGTTATATGCTAAAATATGCTATATTAAATTTAATTGAAGTCTAAGTTAACAAAATTATTTAAACATAGTGTGTAGGGGAGAAAGAAAGGCATAATACAAATAGTAACTGCAGACTATGCTTTAGAATAAACTTTGACTGTCATGGCTTACGTGTGTGAGATATTTGCCAATATCACTTCATTACACAGTAAAATTAAATCATTACATGTCGTACTTCTAGGATACAAATTATCAGGAATGCAAAATATTACACCAAAGAGCACCAGTCACATATTTCCTGTCTGATTAGAATTTCATTCCATTCGGAACTGACATCAGTAACAACAGTATGAACCTTCGTTCTCGACCGCCCCTCCTTCCTACTGTCACCAATATTCCCTTGTATCCAGATATCTTGTACATTTGCAGGATAGCTTTCATAAACTGATTTAGACTACAGATGTCAGTCGGATTGTTCAACTGAGTATACCACAGTTGCAATGAGAAACTATCCTGAAATGCTAGACACTCTAAGAAAAAAAAAAGCGACGCACCACGAAGGGATTATCTGAATGGGATAGAAATCGGTAACGCGATGCGCATGTGCAAACAAACAAATGATTACAATTTCAGAAAAATTGCATGATTTATTCAACAGAAAGAGCTTCACAAATTGAGCAAGTGAACAACGCGTTGGTCCACCTCTGGTCTTTACGCAAGCAGTTACTCGGCTTGACACTAGAACTTGAATGTTCTCCTAAGGGATATCGCGCATGTTCTGCCAATCTGGGGTGTCATATCATCAAAATTCGGGAATGGTGGGAGGGCCCTACACATAATGCTCCAAATTTTCTCAGTTGGAGAGTGACCTGAGACCTTACTGGACCAGTTTGGATTTGGCAAGCAAGAGGACAAGCAGTAGAAACTCTCCCCTGTGGGGGCGGGCATCATGTTACTGTAATGTAAGAAGAGGCTGGCTTTCCATGGAAGGCAACAGAACTGGACGTTGAATATCGTCGACGTACCGCTGTGCTGTAAGGATGCCGCAGATGTCTACCAAGGTAGTCCTGCTGCGAAAAGTAATGGCACCCTAGACCATCGCTCACGGCTGTCATACCGTATGGCGGGCGTCAGTCAGCTTCGTATACTACCGCTGCACGGCGCGTCTAGTCACATCTTCGGCCTGGACTCTCATTGACTGGACTAGAATTGTCTTTAGTCCTGCTTCGAACTGAGCCCTGTCGCCAGCGAAGGAGTGTCTGGAGACCCCACGGACATCAGTGGGACATCAACCTGACTATTGCCACTGTACGGTCCGACAACATTTGGTTGTCATCCGCGGAACCCTTACAGTACAGCAGTACGTCGACGATATTAAACGCCGAGTTCTGTTTCCCTCCATGGAAGGCAATCTAGGGCTCACATTTCAGCAAGATAATTCTCACCCGCAGACGGTAAGAGTTTCTACTGCTTGTCTTCGTGCCTGCCAAACTCTGCCATGACCAGCAAGGTTGCCAGATCTCTCCTCAACTGAGAAAATTTCGAGTATTATGTGCAGAGCCTTCGAACCACCTCGGGATTTTAGCGATCTAACGCATCAATTGAACAGAATTTGGCACAATATCCTTCAGGACGACATCCAGCTCTCTATCAATCAATTCCAAACCGACTACTCTGCAGGGCCAGAGGTGGACCAACGTGTGACTGACGTGCTCAGTTCGTGAAGGTCATTTCTTGACTAAATCATCCAATTTTTTTGTTAAATTGTAATAATTTGTTTGTTTGTACATGTACATCACATCTACCGCTTTTCCGTCCAATTCGGATAATTTCTTTGTGGTGCGTCGATTTTTGTTTCTTTCTTTATCTTAGAATGTATAATATTTCAAAATGATTAGTCATTTCAAGATTTGATACACACAAATCAAGAAGTTTTATGACCAGAATATCATCTGAAATTTATAGTCTAAATAAAATAATAAGTACAGCTGTGTATTTTACGATGTAAATCGTAACTAGTTTAATGTTTTTTTCCAGTCTTTGATCACAATACGAATTCTTTAGACGATGACCTGTTTCAGTCCGCAATGACCATCCTCAGATCTTTTTTACACCATGTCACTAATGTATTCGTTACGGCATGAAAGCAAACAGCCTTCGATTGTCATACAAGGAATTTTTTGGCATGACTGAAACAAACTCATTTCAGACTGCTGCCTGGAAGTTGATGTGGAAGTGTACGTTTTTCCATCGTATCCCAGACGTGCTCCGTAACTGACGAATCAGAGTCTTGGACATCATAGGATTTGTGCTGTGAAATGCAGTATGCTTCAAATGGGTCTAACAAGGGAACCTCCCCATCGCACCCCCCTCAGATTTAGTTATAAGTTGGCACAGTGGATAGGCCTTGAAAAACTGAACACAGATCAATCGAGAAAACAGGAAGAAGTTGCGTGGAACTATGAAAAAAATAAGCAAAATATACAAACTGAGTAGTCTATGCTCACGATATGTAACATTTAGGGTGGTGTTACCTCAGTAGCGCTGTGGTTCTGTGGTTAGCGTGAGCAGCTGTGGAATCAGAGGTCCTTGGTTCGAATCTGCCCTCGAGTCAAAACTTTAATTTTTTATTTTCAGACAATTATTAAAGTTCAGGCACACACACACACACACAATCAACTTCGTTCTTCAAAATTCCAGGACATGTTCAGATTTGCTTGGACATATGCAGGATTTGACGGTCTACACACGGAAAAATTTGAAAACGTTAAAAACATATGTTTTGACAGAGCACAGGGAAAACTGTGAGACTGTTGCAGTCATTTGTTGCAGTTTACGTGACAAACTCTTATGTTTTCATCACTTTTTTGGGAGTGATTATCACATCCACAAGAAAACCTAAATCGGGCAAGGTAGAAGAATCTTTTTACCTATTCGCCAAGTGTACAAGTTAGGTGGGTCGACAACATATTCCTGTCATGTGACGCACATGCCGTCACCAGTGTCGTATAGAATATATCAGACGTGTTTTCCTGTGGAGGAATCGGTTGACTTATGACCTTGCGATCAAATGTTTTCGGTTCCCATTGGAGAGGCACATCCTTTCGTCTACTAATCGCACGGTTTTGCGGTGCGGTCACAAAACACAGACACTAAACTTATTACAGTGAACAAAGACGTCAATGAACGAACGGACAGATCATAACTGCGAAAATAAAGAAATTAAATTTTTCACTTGAGCGAGGACTTGAACTAAGGACCTCTCGTTCCACTCCTGCTCACGCTAACCACGGGACCACGGCGCTCCTGATCTCACAGTGTCCTTGATGTTGCATATGTTGCACATAGACTACTCAGTTTGTATATTTTGCTTATTTTTTTCATAGTTCCACACAACTTCTTCCTGTTTTCTTGATTGATTTGTGTTTAGTTTTTCAAGGCCTATCCACTGTGCCAACTTATAAGTAGATCAGAGGGAGGTGCGATGGGGAGGTTCCCTTGTAAGCACTACGGGACTTAGCACCTGGGGTCATCAGTTCCCTAGACTTAGAACTACTTAAACCTAACTAACCTAAGGACATCACACACATCCACGCCCGAGGCAGGATTCGGACCTGCGACTGTAGCAGCAGCGGGTTCTGGATTGAAGTGCCTAGAACCGCTCGGCCACAGCGGCCGGCAAATGCACATAGCAAATCAGTCTTGTCATTTCCAGTAGGTCTCCACGTCATGATTCGAGGAGATGAACAGGTATAGACTTGGAGAATTGCTGATTACTATGGCTCTTCAGTATCTCGCCTACGGACACGCTACCATCGATCTGGCGGCCACAGTTACACTCTCGCACTACACTATTCATGTCTCCATCGTCTGCGGTGCAGCGTCAACGGTAAACGACGCATGGTAAGTGGTGATCTCATCCCAGCTTCCAGTAATCTGTTCCCCAAGTTTCTTGGCCGTATTCTGCCTGTAAACTCTGCTCGGACTTCGGACGTTACCGTCCTACTGGTCAGACTAGGGGAGCCTCTTCTTGCCACGGTGTTGTTCTGAGTTCATCTCAGTAATCGTTCTGCAATAATTTCACTGCAGTCAATTGCTTGTGCGATCTATCGGTATGATATTTCCATATCATGCCAATAACTCGACAGTTGTTCAAATGGTTCTGAGCGCTATGGGATTTAACATCTGAGGTCATCAGTCCCCTAGAACTACTTAAATCTAACTAACCTAACGACATCACACACATCCATGCCCGAGGTAGGATTCGAACCTGCGACCGTAGCGGTCGCGCGGTTCCAGTCCTCGACAGTTGTCAAAACCTGAATGCACATATGCACGTCCCCTGGGAACGCTTTTCTGTCATCTCTAGTGGAAAACTTTCTGTAACGTTAGACACATCCGATAGCGATCACGTATCCACACCATTATTAATCTGTAGGAATGGCTTTACTCTGTACGGAAAATGAAATTGTATCCCACAGGCTTGAAAGTATTGGAGGATCATTTTAGTAACGTTCGGTGAAGGTGATCGCGGTGTAACGCTACCATCTGTAGAAGTGCTTGGTTCTTTGTAGTACAGTTCACATGCCGAGACGAAGTAAGCACTAGCCATCAGAATTATCAAGTAGCTGGAATGCAATCTTCAGTTTTATTCCGACCCCTGCTGGACGAAACTTTGCGAGCTGGTCCCCAGCGCCGCCCATCAGATGCAGCGCGGCCGCTGGTGATTGCGTTAAGGACGAAGTCGACGCGGGTAACTTCGGCGTCAGCAGTTAATTCGGTATTGATTAAAGCCCACTCCACGGGCCGGTCAGCCTGAAAGGCATGCACGGCCGTGTCGCGTTTAACGAGCTTTCCGGTCGCTCGTCCTAATTGTGTTCCGGCTGCAGGCCGAGCCAGTCTCGCTGCAGCTTGGCCAGCTTACAGCGTTCACGTCGGCGCGAATTTACAGATTTGTCCAGCGCTCCAAACTCATATAAATGTAAAATGTGTGACATATCACGGTCCAGATGCCCCTTTTCAAGATGTGTCGTTTATGACGCCAGAATATTGCGGTCAGATGCACGTATGCCGCAAGTCCAGTCACGATATCTGAACAGTCTATTACAGACTGTTGAGAACGTGGCAGCACTGCCATGAATCAAATAACTTCGAATTATGATGATAATTTGTGCAAGATCCGTGGATGACAGCGCATAGGAGATTACAAAATGGTTCAAATGGCTCTGAGCACTATGGGACTTAACTGCTGATGTCATCAGTCCCCTAGAACTACTTAAACCTAACTAACCTAAGGAAATCACACACATCCATGCCCGAGGCAGGATTCGAACCTGCGACCGTAGCGGTCGCGCGGTTCCAGACTGTAGCGCCTAGAACCGCTCGGCCACCCCGGCCGGCAGGAGATTACACAATAATTAGGGTTTCTCCAAGGAGTAGGTGACCATCGGAAAAAGACTGAATAACAGACGAAAGTGTGACGTTCTATGACTCTGGACGTGGAATGTCAGAAGCCTGATCGTGGTAAGGCAGCTAGAAAACCTGAAACGAAATGTTAAGTCTCAATCTATGCGATTATAAGGTAATAACAGCAGCACAAAACCGTATAACGAGAATAGGATTCGTTATGAACAAGAAGGTAGAGCAGAGAGAGAGAGATATACTGTGAACTGTTCAGTGGTAGGATCGTTCTCATCAGAATTGACTGCAAACCAACAATATTTCAGGCGTACATGCCGACGTCGCAAGCAGAGGATGAACAGACAGAAGGTTACAACGTATTGAATGGGTAATTCAGTAAGCAAAGGTAGATGAAAATCAAATATATGTGTATGTGTGTGACATCTTATGGGACTTAACTGCTAAGGTCATCAGTCCCGAAGCTTACACACTACTTAACCTAAATTATCCTAAGGACAAACACACGCACTCATGCCCGAGGGAGGACTCGAACCCCCGCCGGGATCAGCCGCACAGTCCACGACTGCAGCGCCCAAGGCCGCTCGGCTAATCCCGCGCGGCGAACATCTAATAGTCCCGGGGGGTTGTATTGCTGTTGTAGGGGAAGGAGTAGAACAAATGGTTAAGGGAGGATATGAGTTTGACAGGAAGAATCAAAGAAGAGAACCACAAACTGAGATCTGCAATAAATTTCAGTTAGTAGTAGCGAATACTCTGCTCAAGAATCACAAGAGTACGAGGTATGCTGCGAAGGTAATCGGTCTTGGAATACGGCACGATGTCATCCAGCCCAACATAACTCCCAAGCATATTTTAAAATTTTAACCATGTGGTATACAGCGTTTAAAACTTTTCTAGTCTGCCGGACAATGACGCACTGTCGGAAATAATTGCTCAACCACAAATATTTTAAAAACTTTGTGTAGAACATACATAATAAGTCTTATAAAAGTTGTACTTCACCGCTGTTACAAAGCAGTTTTATAACAGAAAAGTATTTACATCAAAAGCAGATATTCTTTTATTTGCTCAAGAACGACAATTTACCATGGTGGTTTAACGTGTAACACATCAGCGCTACAACATAATGTATCCGTCTCCAGTCTAGCATTTGCTCCGAACGCCAGGCAGTGCGTAACTGTGTGGACAAGAAGCACGAAGAGGCAGAGGCAGAGGACGCGGTAGCCATCGGCAACTGCAGCATGTTTAACAACTGAAGGCGCAAAGGTCCGCAGATAAAACGTCCCCGTAAAAATTTATCTGTGTCGTTCCCGTATCTTTGTGAATGAAAAAAGAAAAAGAAAACAAGGAAGTGAGGACCAATTGTGGCTTCCAACAGAAGCTGCATTTGAACATTTCAAGCTATGAACCCGCGTGTAAACGAAATTCGGAGATGTTCCCCATAATTTTCGACGACGACAGAAATAGGAAAACATAAATGTTACAGACTTGTATGGACCGCAAGACCTCAAACGAACTAGTCTACCACCACACACGCTTTGATATCCCCTTCAGCGAAATTCGTTGACATTTTAATGGATGGCAATTTCGTCGCATCAGCTTTCTACAGAAGATACCTACTGAACGAAAGCCCTCCATGGCGAACGGCTATAGGGTGAGATACCAGGTAGCTTAAACTGCACTGCTTATCATTAAAACTGCAGCTACAGGAAAGACAGCAAGTAACGAAATTTTACTTCTCGTGCTTATACAGTATATTCGGAGGGAAACAGGATTAAATTTATAATTTAGGATAAACAGAGTGCGAAATTTAGCACAGAGGACAGTCGCTTTTGGCAGCAGCAGTGACCCGAATCCAGCTGGTCATCGAGTCGAATTGATCTTGGAAGACAGATACAGGTACGAAATTCCGTGCTGCTTCAACTCTATGTCGGAACCCACCGCGCCATCTCTCAGCAACCCATGATCAGGTGATTTCAGCCAGTGACAGCTAAACATCCACAGTGTCGATGTTTGTCAAGATGTCTCTGGCAACATGTGGCGTTGCAATATCTTATTGAAAGATATTGTCTCTGAGATCTTGAAGATGCAGTACAGACTTCGGCCATAACACTTCATAAATGTAATGGTTGCTGTCCAGATTAGCGACTATGTGGACCATAAATGATCGTGTTGTATACCCAGGGTCACACTGTACCATCACTCCAGATCTTGGACCCATGTTACGATGACAAGCGCAGTCCCCACAACATTCGTTCACAGAACTGGAATGGGTCTGAAAAGACAACTTGTCACTCCTGTGTCCTTCAACATCTGCAGCTCTTGACTACAGTCAACTTCCTGCATAAGCTGTTGTTTTATTTTGAAATAAGCACTATTTGATAACTGACCTTTTCTCCGTGGCTTCACCCATGTACCCATATACACATTTGACACACATATTGCATACACATCCACTTCCCTCCTCCCACTGACCATCTCATCCTCCTCCTCTCTATAACAACCTCCCCCTCTCTCTATGTCCACCTCCTCCATCGCTATCTCTGAGAACCCCCTCTGCCCCCTTCCTTTGCCCATCAGCTCCCCTCCCTCACTCTTTCTACCAATTTCCTCCTTCCCAGTCTCTCAGGCCAGCCCCCCTACCCCTCACTCTCTCTTTCTCCTCTCGCCTCTCTCTGTCCATCTCTTCCTGCCCTCTCCATCTGTTGAGTCCTACTGCCCCCTTTCTCCGTTCATCTCATTCTCTGCTCCTTCACTGCCCATCTCCTCCTCCATCTCCCTCTCTTTGCTCAGCCATGCCCATCCGCTCATGTAAACCCTGCAATGTATACAGATACTACCTGCACAAAATGGGGCAGTCTAGATGTGAGGGGTTGAAAAGCCTTTTCACCCATATCTGTTCTCCTGTGAAAGCTAGGAGGTCAGATATCAAGTACTATGTATACCAAATTTCGTTGAAATCGATCCAGCAGTGTAGGAGGAGATGTACACACACACGCATATACACTCCTGGAAATTGAAATAAGAACACCGTGAATTCATTGTCCCAGGAAGGGGAAACTTCATTGACACATTCCTGGGGTCAGATACATCACATGATCACACTGACAGAACCACAGGCACATAGACACAGGCAACAGAGCATGCACAATGTCGGCACTAGTACAGTGTATATCCACCTTTCGCAGCAATGCAGGCTGCTATTCTCCCATGGAGACGATCGTAGAGATGCTGGATGTAGTCCTGTGGAACGGCTTGCCATGCCATTTCCACCTGGCGCCTCAGTTGGACCAGCGTTCGTGCTGGACGAGCAGACCGCGTGAGACGACGCTTCATCCAGTCCCAAACATGCTCAATGGGGGACAGAACCGGAGATCTTGCTGGCCAGGGTAGTTGACTTACACCTTCTAGAGCACGTTGGGTGGCACGGGATACATGCGGACGTGCGTTCTCCTATTGGAACAGCAAGTTCCCTTTCCGGTCTAGGAATGGTAGAACGATGGGTTCGATGACGGTTTGGATGTACCGTGCACTATTCAGTGTCCCCTCGACGATCACCAGTGGTGTACGGCCAGTGTAGGAGATCGCTCCCCACACCATGATGCCGGGTGTTGGCCCTGCGTGCCTCGGTCGTATGCAGCCCTGATTGTGGCGCTCACCTGCACGGCGCCAAACACGCATACGACCATCATTGGCACCAAGACAGAAGCGACTCTCATCGCTGAAGACGACACGTCTCCATTCGTCCCTCCATTCACGCCTGTCGCGACACCACTGGAGGAGGGCTGCACGATGTTGGGGTGTGAGCGGAAGACGGCCTAACGGTGTGCGGGACCGTAGCCCAGCTTCATGAAGACGGTTGCGAATGGTCCTCGCCGATACCCCAGGAGCAACAGTGTCCCTAATTTGCTGGGAAGTGGCGGTGCGGTCCCCTACGGCACTGCGTAGGATCCTACGGTCTTGGCGTGCATCCGTGCGTCGCTGCGGTCCGGTCCCAGGTCGACGGGCACGTGCACCTTCCGCCGACCACTGGCGACAACATCGATGTACTGTGGAGACCTCACGCCCCACGTGTTGAGCAATTCGGCGGTACGTTCACCCGGCCTCCCGCAAGCCCACTATACGCCCTCGCTCAAAGTCCGTCAACTGCACATACGGTTCACGTCCACGCTGTCGCGGCATGCTACCAGTGTTAAAGACTGCGATGGAGCTCCGTATGCCACGGCAAACTGGCTGACACTGACGGCGGCGGTGCACAAATGCTGCGCAGCTAGCGCCATTCGACGGCCAACACCGCGGTTCCTGGTGTGTCCGCTGTGCCGTGCGTGTGATCATTGCTTGTACAGCCCTCTCGCAGTGTCCGGAGCAAGTATGGTGGGTCTGACACACCGGTGTCAATGTGTTCTTTTTTCCATTTCCAGGAGTGTATATGTATGTCCCTTTTATGTATATAATGACTGTTTTTCTGTGCATTTGCATATGCTCTTGATACATACATTGCACACACATCCCCCCTTTCCTTTTCTTCTGTATATTTCTTTGTCCACCTCATCCTCCCAGCTCCATCTGTCTATCTCATCCACCTCATTCTCTCTGTCTCCCCTTCCCCCTTCTCCTTGTCCATCTCTTCTGTCCCTCCCCCTTGACTATTTGTTCCTCCACCCTCCATCCATCGATATCCTTCTCCCAGTCATTCTGAGCATCACTCCCTGCTCCCATTTCCTTTTTCACTGCCTACTATCCCTCTAAATCTTCCACCTCTTTCTTGCATCAATCCCTCCTCTCTCTGTCAATTTCCACCTCCCCAATTCATGACCATTTCTTTCTCCCCTCCTTCTTGTACATCTTCTCCTCCCTCTCTCTCTCTGTCTGTCCCCTCCTTGTCCCTCCTATGCCCATCTCTTCTGTCTCCCATCTCTGATCAACTCATTCTCTCCCTCTCACTCTGTGTCCATCCCCACCTACTATCTCTCTGGCCATCATCTCTCTCTGTCTCTGTCTCTCTCTCTCTCTCTCTCTCTGACTGTCTTCTCCCCCTTTCTCTGTCCACTTCATCTTCCCCTCTCTCACTATCTGTCTCCTCCCCCATCCCCTTCTCTCTGGCCAGCCATGCCAGTCTGCACGTACAGCTCCTGTGACGGATGCTGATACAACATGTATAACATACAAGTTTTGCAGGCCAGTCTTGCTGTCAGGAGTACAAAAACACTTGTTTGTGCGTATCTAAAAAATGGCTCTGAGCACTATGGGACTTAACATCTGAGGTCATCAGTCCCCTAGAACTTAGAACTACATAAACCTTACTGACCTAAGAACATCAGACACATCCATGCCTGAGGCAGGATTCGAACCTGCGACCGTTGACTGAAGTGCCTAGAATCGCTCGGCGACACCGGCCAGCTGTGTGTATCGCTGGTCATATTGGAGCTAAGAGGTCCTCATCACCACAGTCTTGATTCTTACTTAACAGGCAATTAGTTGGTTAAATTCGATCAAGTGGTTTAGAGGGAGATGTTGGATGCATACATATATGTTATTTTTTGTACTAGCCATTTGCCAGCAGCTTCATTTGTATATGCAATTGACACAAATATTGAATACATCTCCTTCCCCTCTCTGTCCCACCTCCCTCCATCACTTAGTTCATCTCATCCTCCCACCACTCTCCGTCCAGCTCCACCTTCCCATTCCATCTCTACGTATATTTTTGCCTCTCCATATGTCCATCTCTGCTGCCCCTTCTCCAGTCATTCCTTGTCCCCTCCCTCTGTCTATATCCTCTTCCTGATCCCTATCTCCTCGTCTCTCTTTTCCATGTACTCACTCCCCCTCTACAACTGCCTCCTTCATCTCCTGCACCTTACCTTTCAGTTTCCACCTCTCTATCTTTCATCTTTCATCTCCTCCCACCCCTTCACACTTTCATCTCCTGCCCTTTTCTCTGTCAATCTCTTCTTCCCCCTCCCCCAGACCACCTCCTCCTGCCCGCCTCTCTCTGTCCCTCTACTCTGCCTTCCTCTTGCACTATCCATCCTCTCCCCCTCTCTGTCCATCCCCTCCTGCCCCTCTCCCTCCAGCCATCCCTTCTGCCTCTGCCATTCAAACTTCCCCCAGGTGTGCCCTTTCATGTGTGTCTTTGTTCAAAACAAAACACGCTGATACAGCTTGCCAATACCACTCCCAAATATGCGTGTTGTGCAGGATAGACTATATCGCAAGGGCTACAAAACAGTGTAATGGCTTGGTGCTTCTTGTTGGAAGATTCAAGTGGCATCTTGGACACATTTGCGCTGGTGTCTCAGAAGTCTGATGCGAGAGCCGACTTGCCGCCAACAAGCGAGGCAAAAATAGTCACGACAGCAGGAGGGTTAGTCATAAGCTCATGTCTGTGCGATCGTTTTGCAGCTGACGTGTTAAACCAAACTTGACCGTGCATCTTGCTTCCATCTGCAGTCAGTTTCCTCCATTTGCTGCGATCATCAGCGAGTTTCTCCCACTTCTCACTGTCAATATTTAGTGTGCACATATCATGCTTGATGCAAGCCATAAAGCGTAGTGAAGGTCTTCCATGAGGTCTCTTTGCTCCTGCTATGTCACTGAGTAATGTGCGCCCCGACAGACGGAAGTGGTCCATACGATGCAGATGCCCTAACCATTGCAGGCGACGTTGCTTGAGCGTGGCAGTGATACTCTGTTGTTTTGCAGTTTTCAGAACCATATCATTTGTCACATGATCCTTCTATGATATTTCCAAGATGCTCCGCAGGTGAAAGGCGTTGAGCTTTCGTTCCTGTTTGACATGCGACTTTCAAGTCTTAGCTCCATGCAGTAGAGAATTTTTCCACAAGCTCTTGCAAATCGTCTTGAGTGTGGACTACAAATGCAGTATCATTAGCAAACAAAAAGTCATTTACAAGCAAGTCTTCTCGGAAGCGCTTTGATCTGAGAAGAGAAATGTTTTAGAGCTTCCCATAAGCTCTGGTATACAGAAGAACTCCCAGTTTCACCAAAAGCAACTTTGAGGAGAGCTGAGAAAAATATATTGAATAGAATGGGAGCCAATTCGCAGCCTTGATGAACCTCTCTTTTCACAGCAAACGGTTCAGATGTGATTCCGTCGGAAACCACAGAACCTTCCATATCTTTGTGAAAAGCCTTCATCATGTTTAAGAGCTTCGGAGGACACCCTATCTTCAAAAGTACTGCATACAATCCTTCTCTGCTGACTGTCGAAAGCCTTGTTTAGGTCGATAAAGACAATCAACAGAGGAGTTTTATGCTTGCAGCACTTTTCCTGAATTTGCCGGAGTATGATGATCATATCAACTGTAGATCGTTGGGGACAAAACCTACATTGTTCCTCAGGATATACGCGCTCAGCAAGCTTCTGAAGTCTTCCCAACACCACACTGGCAAATGTCTTTCAAGATATACTCAGAAGTGAGATTCCATGGTGACAGTTGCAACGCCACGTTCACCTTTACCTTTGTATATACACTCCTGGAAATTGAAATAAGAACAGCGTGAATTCATTGTCCCAGGAAGGGGAAACTTTGACACATTCCTGGGGTCAGATACATCACATGATCACACTGACAGAACCACAGGCACATAGACACAGGCAACAGAGCATGCACAATGTCGGCACTAGTACAGTGTATATCCAACTTTCGCAGCAATGCAGGCTGCTATTCTCCCATGGAGACGATCGTAGAGATGCTGGATGTAGTCCTGTGGAACAGCTTGCCACGCCATTTCCACCTGGCGCCTCAGTTGGACCAGCGTTCGTGCTGGACGTGCAGACCGCGTGAGACGACGCTTCATCCAGTCCCAAACATGCTCAATGGGGGACAGATCCGGAGATCTTGCTGGCCAGGCTAGTTGACTTACACCTTCTAGAGCACGTTGGGTGGCACGGGATACATGCGGACGTGCATTGGCCTGTTGGAACAGCAAGTTCCCTTGCCGGTCTACGAATGGTAGAACGATGGGTTCGATGACGGTTTGGATGTACCGTGCACTATTCAGTGTCCCCTCGACGATCACCAGTGGTGTACGGCCAGTGTAGGAGATCGCTCCCCACACCATGATGCCGGGTGTTGGCCCTGTGTGCCTCGGTCGTATGCAGTCCTGATTGTGGGGCTCACCTGCACGGCGCCAAACACGCATACGACCATCATTGGCACCAAGGCAGAAGCGACTCTCATCGCTGAAGACGACAAGTCTCCATTCGTCGCTCCATTCACCCCTGTCGCGACACCACTGGAGGCGGGCTGCACGATGTTGGGGCGTGAGCGGAAGACGGCCTAACGGTGTGCGGGACCGTAGCCCAGCTTCATGGAGACGGTTGCGAATGGTCCTCGCCGATACCCCAGGAGCAACAGTGTCCCTAATTTGCTGGGAAGTGGCGGTGCGGTCCCCTACGGCACTGCGTAGGATCCTACGGTCTTCGCGTGCATCCGTGCGTCGCTGCGGTCCGGTCCCAGGTCGACGGGCACGTGCACCTTCCGCCGACCACTGGCGACAACATCGATGTACTGTGGAGACCTCACGCCCCACGTGTTGAGCAATTCGGCGGTACGTCCACCCGGCCTCCCGCATGCCCACTATACGCCCTCGCTCAAAGTCCGTCAACTGCACATACGGTTCACGTCCACGCTGTCGCGGCATGCTACCAGTGTTAAAGACTGCGATGGAGCTCCGTATGCCACGGCAAACTGGCTGACACTGACGGCGGCGGTGCACAAATGCTGCGCAGCTAGCGCCATTCGACGGCCAACACCGCGGTTCCTGGTGTGTCCGCTGTGCCGTGCGTGTGATCATTGCTTGTACAGCCCTCTCGCAGTGTCCGGAGCAAGTATGGTGGGTCTGACACACCGGTGTCAATGTATTCTTTTTTCCATTTCCAGGAGTGTAGAAACAATATTTGCATCGCGCATGTCTTGCAACACAGTACCCTCAGCCCAACATGTCAGTAAAACGTCCAAAGGCAGCGGAAAAACTGAATAAAGTTTTACAATTTCTGTGGAGATGTTGTCTTTTGAGCTGTTCAATTACTCTTTGAAGCTCCTCCATAGTAGGCGTGGCATCCAAGTCATGGTAAGGTGTCATATCAGGAATTTCATCCATTACGTTTGAACTAATGTTTGTGGGATGTGAGTAGAGGCTGGAGTAATGTTCTGCCCAACGGTGCAATTGGCGATTTCGATCTGTGATGACTTTTCCATGTATTCCTCGAGTGGTAATACCCTTCTTTGAAATGGGTCCAGTGGCCCGTTTGATGCCCGAGTATACACCACCAATGTCACCAGCATTGAAATACTCCTGTATGCCAGTGCAAAGTCACTACCAATAGGAATTGATGCAGTTGCTGAAGTGTGTTTAACAGCTGCCGTTGCTCTGTTTAGTTCCCTGGCTGTAAAATTGCGTGGGTTTTTATGCCAGATTCCGGTGGCCTAACGCTTAGCCTCAAGGAGAGGTTTCAGGACATCTACATTATCGATGAACTAATCGTGGGATTTGCCACCAGATTACAGAAGACATTTCCAGCCGTAACGATCAGAAGCGATTTTATCTTCTGCCAGTCTTCAGGAACAGGAGCGGCTGGGTCCTAAGGATCCACCTCTTTTCGTAACTCGTCACTAAATACTTCTACTGCAGCAGTGTTTCTTGCTTGGCAATGATTAATTTTTGTTTTTCAAGGTGTTCTGGCAGAGTGAAACTTTTTAGTCACAAAGCGCACTTGTGTTGCTACTAGTGGAGCATGATCCGTGTCACAGTCTGCACTAAGGAAAGAATGTGTATGAAGGAAGTAACGTAGATCTTCCCTGTTAATTAGAATAAGATCTAATTGGTGCCAATGTTTGAAGTATGTATTGGTAACACACAACTGATACTTTGCACAGAATTCAAGCAACTGTAGTCCATTTTCATTCATCTTGCCCACTTTGTGTTTGCCTAGGCAGTTATGCCAAGTGACAAAATCACTACCAATACGAGCGTTGAAATCACCAAGGATGCATAGACAGTCCCCGGAATGCACTTCTTGTACCACATCACTGAGTTGTTCGTAAAACTGATCCTTGGCATCTGCAGCTGAGGTAAGTGTTGGTGCATATACAGACGTCAGCGTCAGTGGTCCACTATTTGTTGTGAAACGCAGAGTCATAATGCTTTCTGAGATCCCAAACGAGTTTTCGGTACAACGCAGCAAGTCATTGCGGACAGAAAAACCGATTCCTTGTTGTCTGGGACTAGCAACATCTTTGCCCTTCCAGAAAAAAGTGTAGCTTTTTCCTGAATTGAGCCTTCTTCTGGTAACCTGGTTTCCTGCAGTGCTGTTATAGCGATATTGAGTCTGACTACCTCTAAGTCGATAACAGCCGTTTTGCATAGCTCTCGTAAGCTTCCACAGGTGTCCAGGAAGCCTTGCAGAATAATGCGGATGTTCCGTGTACCGATGCGTAATGAAATATCTTTACTTTTTATTTTTATTTTTGTAGGAGGAGGTGTCGATATTATGGTGACGACTTCTAGCAGTGCTAGTGTTCTAGACACTCAATGGAACAATCGGCACCAGGACATGCCAGTAATTAACTGACTGGGGGCTGCCCAGCTTGAAGTGGGCGGTGACTGGCCAGTTGACCTACGATGGGCCTTCCCATTGTCAATAGTGACCCCAGGCGCCCGCTCCGACGCCCATTACAGCGAGCTTATGACCGGTAACTGCCGCTATCTGTGTTGTTTTCACGTGGATGGAGTGTCCTCTCTTTGGGTGCAAGTTGAGACGCAGATTTTAGGTGATGGCGAACTTGCCCACTACTTGTGCCGCCCTCTCTGCCTAGCTGACTGGTTCCACAGGAGTGAAAATACGCGACGTGCAGAGTCAGGTTGGCTGCAGGCAATTGCCACTCATTTCCAGGTGGACCACACTTGCGCCTAACGGAAATGGCGATTCCGGGTTTCAATTTGGAGTTGTTCCTCTCCTATATGGATGGCATGCCAATGCTAGCGAAGTCGGTATCTCAAGACAAGAGATGGGAAGCAGGATAGAATAAGAGGAAAGAAAGGGCTCTGTGAGACACACTTTGTCTGGCTCTTCTGCAGAGGCCCGTCCGGCTTTTGAGGCCCTGCCGGTAGCTATGCTCTGCTGGCTTGGCCCACTGCTTCCTCTTGCCTGCACAGGTAGTGCTACTTTAAGGCGGTGTCTCCGGAGAGGGACAAAACAGTGTAGATGACCAATGTATCATGTCGATAAGGCAGGCTGTTTGACACCAATACAACATGCCTGTCATGCAGGCAGCCTAAAGTTGGGGGCAAGAAAAACATGTCTAATATGAAGGCTGACCTGCAACGCAGGTCGTTACTACCCCCACAACACAGATATTGTGCAGGGCAGCCTATGCATTAGGAGCTGGAAAAATACATTCTCTCCTGTATCTCCATTCCTACTGTGGGTAGGAGTTTATAAACCATATGGTGCTGACACTCATGATGCTTACTGTTTCTGTGCCAAATTTTGTTAAAATCGATCCAGAAGTTTGAGAGGAGATCCTTTACAAAGACATATACACTTATGTGCATACATATATTAATACATACAATAGAGAGATTTAGCGATTGGTTAATTTCGACTCTTTGGGAATTGTCAAACTACAGCACAGTCAACAACTGAGACGGATGTAGCATGGTACATTCTGCACCTTTTTGTGAAGGAAGCAGTCACAGTCACACCTATTTGATAACTAAATATATAGGTTGCGATAGGAAAAGAATCACATGGAAGGATGGGTCCATAATCCTTTCATTATTTGTCCTTTGAATGATGACATTTATTTATATTGCACATGGCAGCACAAAATAAAATACGGTAATCACCAAATATCTCTTAACATAAGAGGTTGTTAAATGAAAATAAGCCTGTTTAAATTTTAACCACATATTGACATGACTGAACCTTCAATTCTTGCTGTTCAAAGGAAACAGTAACAGCAACAAATAAAAATAAATGATAATAAAACCTCTATTAAATTATAATTGTGTAATAGATAACTTTTGCACAATCTTCCTAAGCAGTCATAGTTATTAAATTAATAATTGGTATTTAGAATAATCACCCAAACATGGCTGATGTGACAATTTTTTTTACATCCATAGAACGGGTACAGTGACAAATTAAACTGAAGCAAAGAATAGTGAATTATAATTAAAAATAGAAATCTAAGGAGATGGCAATCGGAACAGAATTACATTAAAAAGTTTTCAGCACACGAAGTATATACGCAAATACTTGAACAGGCAAAGGAACTACCTCAAAATTTAATTACAAATGGTTCAAATGTCTCTGAGCACTATGGGACTTAACATCTGTGATCATCAGTCCCCTAGAACTTAGAACTACTTAAACCTAACTAACCTAAGGACATCACACACATCCATGCCCGATGCAGGATTCGAACCTGCGACCGTAGTGGTCACGCGGTTCCAGACTGAAGTGCCTAGAACCGCACGGCCACACTGGCCGGCCATTTAATTACAACTTCGCCCACATATAGGCCTTTAGGCAGATTATTTAGAAGTTAAAGCAAGTACATCAGAACTTTATGAAAGGAAAGACTCAAATTTAACTTAAAGAAGGCAAGCCGCCGAAGTTAACAGTTCCACTGTCGCAATAGCACACACGCCTCAAACACAGCCGGAAGGCACCTGCAGGGCACAACAGGCCCTAGCGGTCAGCAGCCTCCCAAATGTCGGGCTCGCGCTTCACAAGGCTAAAAGGCGCTGCTAATAAACATCACGTAGGTGAGATTTAGGCTACAGAAATACAAATTACATGAACAACGATCGCCACTTTCTTAAGAGATCACAGCTATACGCTTAAAAAATCCATCATCAAATAATGTAGCAAATATTACTACCAAAAAAAAGCTGCATTTAAGGAATGATCTTAAATCACCGGTAAGGGAGAATAACATACAGAGGGTCCAAAAAAATGTATCCACTGTTAAAGTCCATAACTGGCAAACTAATTGACGGAGTTGTCTCATCTTTGGTAATGTAATAGTTTGTAGTTCCGGCAATCGCCACACAAACGTTGTACTGCGTTGTTTTGTTTTGTCGACAGTCGTCAGATGGTCAATGTTTCGTTCTTAGTTGCATCTAGTTACTCGAGTAAACATGGCTGGCGCAAGGCTTACATTCGATGCAAGGAAGTCAGTTTTGAAGTGGTATTTTAAGTACGAAAACATTAATGAGGTTCAACGACAATGGCGAAATGAGTATTAAACAGAGCCACCGACGCGTTTAACGATTCGTCGCATTCGAGACAAATTTGAAGCCAAAGGCTGTGTTGAAGATGTACACAAACAACGATCTGTACGACCTGTAACAGTAACAAGTCTAGCTAACTCCCGCCGTGTGTTACAACAATTCACTCGCTCACCACAGAAGTCTGTGAGACAGTGTGCCCGTGAAACTGCGTGAGTCGCTCAAGTGTTTGGCGAATTTTGAAGACAGCAAAGTGGAAGTGTTACATCCCACGACTGCTACGCGCAATGAACGAGGACGACCCAGATCGTAGAATGGAGTACTGTGAGTGGTTTACTAACATGGTGCAGAGATGATTGTGTGGTCTGATGAGGCACAGTTCAAACTCAATGGTACAGTAAATCGCCACAATTGCATCTACTGGGCCGCCGAAAATCCGAACGTCCATGTAGACAAAGCCGTGAATTTGCCAGGCGTAAATGTGTGGTGCGGGTTGTCTTGCCGGGGCTTGATTGGGCCATTCTTCTTTGACGGCGCAGTTACCGGTGAGGTGTACCTTCAGAAGCTTCAGACATCCATTTTACCTGCCATCCGAGACTTGTATGGAGAAGGAAGAGTTTACTTTCAACAAGATGGTGCCCCAGCCCACTACCAAAATCGTGTTAGGGCGTATCTGCACGAAAATCTACCAGGAAGATGGATAGGCCGTAGAGGTGCTGTGGAGTATCCACCACGTTCCCCGACCTAACTCCTTTGGACTTTTACCTGTGGGGAACACTAAAGGACGTCGTTTATCGACAAAAGCCACGCACATTGGATGAACTTCGAGAATCTATCGTACATTCATGTGCAAATATTCAACTGAACACGTAGCAGTCAGTAGTTCGTGCTGCAGTTCGGCGGCATCGTTTGTGTGTGGATGTTAATGGCGACCATTTCGAACACCTACAGTGATATCTTTAAGTTGGACTTTAAGCTACACTTTCACCAAAAATGAGATAAGTCCGTCAATTATTTTGCAAGTTATGGACTTTTAAACAGTGGATACAGTTTTTTGGACCCCTCTGTATAATAATTAACGCCACCCCCTCCAAACAGTTTAGGTAAGCTTTGCACCAAAATTGCACGGGAAAGTGCCTACTTGAATCAAACAGAGAGAACAAATAAATGATTAAGCTTACCCCTCCTAGGGAATACTTAGTGACTTAGGCATTACAAACAATGTTCCCTTGAATCAATCTTCAATCTCGGCGACCTTCTAGAAGCTACTTTCAAAACACACACATTAATACAGGGAATTCTAAAATTACAAACCCTACAAAACGTAACAACACATCTCAAACTCGGTGAACAGGAATTATGCCACACGGCTGATGACCAAGTTAATAAAACTGATACAGAACTTAATAAAACACTCAAGCTGAAACAGCAAATTTGCCATACATACAATGCGAAAGATAAGTTTCACGAGTAAACCAGTGAATTTGAAAGTGCTGTACGGCTTATGGCCTCGGTAATCTACAGCAAGTAAAGGTCTCAGTGGCACACTTTATCACCAACGCAGAGACAATCACGCAGGGACGGTTACCAATTTACATCCAAAATTTCCACCAACGAAATAAATGCAAAGGTACAACGCGGTTGTGGCCAAGATTAATCACAAAAAATTAAAATGTTCCAGTGATCCATGAAGCACCAATAGGAGGGGCACAGATATCAGAGGGCGAGGACTACTTACCACAGAATTTTCCAGTAATGGCCCTTGCATACGCCGAAACGATGAGGGCAAAACTGCAAGCATCCAGACCTGCACAACATGGAAGTGCAAATCCACTGAAGGCCGTAGGAGGACACCATCGATACAGCATTGTCGATTGCCTCTACACAAAGGAGTGACAAGTCTATCTCGGCACTAACAGAACTGAACTCCAAAAGGACCTTTTCGCTCGAAAATCCACTCTCGTTCCGCCCCTACTGTCCGTTCTCACTGCCGGCCTTATTTTCAAATCTCTGAGCCAGCGTCATCTATGAAAACTGCGAGCTAAATTCGCGCCACCTTTCGGGGCGCCAGTCAAATAAGCCACCGGGAAGACAAAGATAAAATGAACTGGAGCCTCCAGGGTTCACTATTTCAGAAGTGAAATCCATATCTAAAACTTAATCAATGTAATCCTTATATGGGTTGTATACAATTATGGATTTCGAGTCTGAGACAGTTGTTCCCATGATGATCAAGGTTGTGCGAAACCCTTACTAGGAATACCATCACATGCCACTTCCTCCACAAAGATGTGTGGAATATGTAGTTCTACATACACAACCGTCTTTTCTGTGGTGCAGCTTAGTAACACCCAAGGGCGTTAAATGGTGATAATTATGGGCTCTTAATTCAGCCTGGAAGGAAAACCGGGAAGGGGATTTTACATACTGCATTCACAAGTAGAACACAGACTTATTTTACAGTTTGTCACATAGCAGCCAATTAAGCCTTTATTTTTTAATTTATTAAAAGGCAAATCAATGAGACTCATTTACAATTCAATGCCAATTTAAATGATTTGCAGAAAGTTTAAAGCTAACTTTAACTCAAGATGACTTAATATTCATTAAGGCAAGACACGCCCTATGTAAGGCACAGAATGCAATAAGGGTAAAGCCACAGTAAAGGCAGACGTAAATCTAAACAGTAGCAGACCAGATCAGAACGGCCTTAATTACCAAATAGTGATAATATAACATTATTTTTAAAAAACCTAAAATAATACTTAAGACAATGTAAGAAGATTTAACTTCAATATCTAGATAGGATAATTTTAAATCCAGAAACACATATCAGTTGAAGATTTATCACATTCCCCAATAACACAAGAATAATTAAGCTACAACAGATTAAAGTATATGTTGGGATTCCAACGCACATAAAATTTGCTTAAGGTGAAGGCCACAAGGTAAAAGATACAAATTCAGAATTATTCCAAGTATAAACATAGCTTGAACAGGAAGATTATGTAGTTGGCTGGTGTTGGAGGAAAGAGCGCGAAAGACAGTGGCGAGAGCTGCCGAGTGTACGCACTCCAGATGACGTAAACAGCCGGCTAAGCAAGCCGTTGGGGCGTAAGTAAGTGGGGCCTGATCCTGGGTTACACGTACCAGCAGTGGAGTACAAGAGATTATCAACGATAGTTTCCTGCAGCCCAATCCCAATACACAGCTGTGCACCAAATACTAAACTCTTAGGGAAGAGTTACTTAATCTGAACTCTTACCAAAAACCGTGACAACTTAACTGCTTGCCGGCCGGTGTGGCCGTGCTGTTCTAGGCGCGTCAGTCTGGAACCGCGAGACCGCAACGGTTGCAGTTTCGAATCCTGCCTCGGGCATGGATGTGTGTGATGTCCTTAGGTTAGTTAGGTTTAAGTAGTTCTAAGTTCTAGGGGACTGATGACCTCAGCTGTTAAGTCCCATAGTGCTTAGAGCCATTTGAACCATTTTTTGAACTTAACTGTTTTTTAATAAGTTCACCAAAAGATTTAAGAAACCTGATACAAATATTTAAAAAATAATAATTTCAGGAATAAAATAGTAATAGGAGAAAACTTTCCTTTCTAGCAAACCATTAAAACAGTCCAAGGACACTTTCATGAAATTCAAAGTTCATCACTACACACATTAGCCCATAGCTGTTCGGAGAGAACAAACGCGTCCTGGAACAGACTAAAATTTATCTGAGCCACTTACATAGAACAGACGCACTATATAATTTCTTAGACAGCATAGACGCTTAGCACTATCTTCAAAGAAACCAGAACAACAAAAGGAAATTATAAATAGGCCAATAAAATAGCAAAACAGAAACGCATTCTGACATGAACAATTTATCTGTGGTAACTGGTAATATTAAACATTCCACTGCGTCTCCATTTGAAAATTACGTGACCAATCATTTACTTTAAAAATCAGAAGAATTAAAGGGGAGGCGGACAAGAACAGGTAACTCATATACTAATGCACACCGCCAATCTTCAAAATACGCTTTCTTCCGGAACACGACACTTAACACTGGCTAAAGGTTCACAAGCACCACGGATGCATAAGATTAACACATAAAACAAATTATGAGACGTCAGTCTAAAATGTCTACCAGATCTTGGAATCTCATTGCCCTTCGAATGCAATGGAGACACGAGAGTTCGTACCCAACAAACAGAAGGAATACAGACTAAAATGACAGCGAACACTGCCCTGATAGCTCGGCGCCCTTCAGATAAATCACAGCATAAGCCACGTCGGTACTCCATAAATTACGTGGTGTAACGTGACTCCAATATTGGTCGCTCACCAATAGCTGACACCACGGCGGAGAGGCTCCAAGGAAAGCTCGTTACAGCTTCTTTCCTCAGCTCATACTGTCCACCAAGCTGTCCACGATGCCCAGAGCCGCCACACCAGAGGGCGCTGAGCCCCAATGCAACTTGTTAGTCAAAGATCGTAAGAACTGAGAAATCGATACATTGCAAGGAAGCCGCCACGGCTCTGGTGTGAAATTAGATAACCGCAAAATTTTGAAATAAAGTTATTATTTCAAAATAAATCAACTGCCAAAAGGAAAACGACTAAGCTCAAGAAATTCTCAGTGACTGTGGACCTGTATATGCAAAAGTCAATACATATACATTTGGCAAGCCACCTTATGGTGTGTAGCGAAGGGTACTTTATGTACTACTGCACTCTATTGGTGTTGGGTGTACCACTAACGCTCTCTCTGTTGCCACGCCAAGGAATGTCACAGCATTGGTCCCCGAGCAGACAATCCTTAGTGCTCCAGGCACTGTTGCACTGCCTATATGGATATAAGCTCATTTCCTGACTCCAGGTACATAACATGGATGTAAGATCCTGCACATCCGAATAGACAATGTGTCTGTCCTCTCTAGTGCTAGATCTATGCTACGTGCTGTATGACATTGTGTATATCTGCCCGTAGTCATTGATATCGTATTTGCATGACAGTTATGGGATTACTAACAATGCGAGCAGCAAATCACGAAACAGTATTTTCAAATATGTAAAATGATTTTACATTTCATTTAGATTTTTGTTTGATTTGTATGTGGGGCACTTTTCACGATTAACAACTGGCTGTATTGCCAAACCAGCCTTTTGCAGCTTTAATTGCGGTCTTAGCTTCGGAGGGCTGTGCATTCATAGATGTGCATTCATCATTTTCAAAGACAATTTCTCATTCGGTGAAATTAAATGGCTATTTTTTTTCATCGATTAGCTTTTTAATCCTGACCTGAAATTTCGGAGTAGGATCTCTATCAATTTCCATAATGCCACTTCCAAAGCCAAGAAATGTAAACTTTGGAAATATTATCGTTCTCGCTAACTACAGTTAGAGTCATCCCATGTAGGCTTTCACGGCCGGCGTCTTCATCAGTAAACACTTCCGGGTTAAGTTGCCGTGGTCGATCTGTAGAACTTCTTCTCCCTGACGTTTCGTTCTCACCTCGGAAGATGTTCTCCGTAGTTGAGAACAAAACGTCAGGGAGGAGAAGTTCTACATATCGACCACGGCAACTTAGCCCGGAAGTGTTTACTGATGATGGATACAGTTAGAGTATTGCCTTTAACCACTTTAGTTCTTAACAGCTTTTCCATCTCTGAGCTCATTATTAATACTTTTCACAACTTTAGATTCTCTGTTTTTTCTACTTCTTTCAGCAATGATAATGTCTTTACTTTTTAAAGCAATTTTGCAGACACCAGATCTCCTGAGTTGTGAACTCTTGGCAGCTACTCTACGTCAGCAATGATGCGCTTCATATTTGCATTATTAGGGTTCAAAATGGCTCTGAGCGCTATGGGACTTAACTTCTGAGGTCACCAGTCCCCTAGAACTTAGAACTACGTAAACCTAACTAACATAAGGACATCACACACATCCATGCCCGAGGCAGGATTCGAACCTGCGACCGTAGCGGTCACGTGGTTCAAAACTGAAGCGCCTAGAACCGCACGGCCACACCGGCCGGCCATTATTAGGGCATGAGAGATAAATTATATTTTAACCTCTTTCTTAATAGTGCCTTCTCTGTGGCTGTAAAGCCGGTCGAAGTGGCCGTGCGGTTAAAGGCGCTGCAGTCTGGAACCGCAAGACCGCTACGGTCGCAGGTTCGAATCTTGCCTCGGGCATGGATATTTGTGATGTCCTTAGGTTAGTTAGGTTTAACTAGTTCTAAGTTCTAGGGGACTAATGACCTCAGCAGTTGAGTCCCATAGTGCTCAGAACCATTTGTGGCTGTAAATGGAATATTAGTAAGGCTAGAAACCTTCGGATAAAATTTATGCACTGATGCTAGTCTTCAATTAGTGCATCAGTTACCTTGCAACGTCATTCTGAAATAGTTTCTATATTTTTATCTGTAATATGAAGTAACGTAGAAAAAATTAAAGGAGAAACTCTATTACCTATGGTAAGCTCTAATATATACATTTCAATGTTGCTTCTATCGTGAATGTCTCGTCCAGCCACAAGCGAATGTAAAAAAGCTCAGATGACTCCGGTATAGAAAAAAGGTAAAAGAACGGATACGCAAAAGTACAGGCCAATATCCCTAACTTCTGTTTGCTGCAGATTCTTTGAACATATCCTCAGTTCGAATATAATAAAATTTAATGAGACTGAGAAGCTTGTATGCAGGAACCAGCTTCGTTTTAGAAAGCATCGCTAGTGTGAAACTCAGCTTGCCCTTTTCTCGATGCTATATTGAGAGCAATGGATGAACGGCAACAGACAGATTTCATATTTCTAGATTTCGGGAAAGCATCTGACACGGTGCTCCACTGCAGGCTGTTAACGAAGGTATGAGCATATGGAATAAAATCGCAGATATGTGATTGACTCGAAGACTTATTTAACAATAACGCAACCTGTTTCCTTAAATAACGTAACTATACGGCGAACGCTCCGGACACTTGGATGATGTCGTCCAGGATACCGAGCGGCGTGCATAGCACACGATCGTTGGGCATTTTGATCACAATAGTCTTACATCAACACGATATCGGACTTTTCCAATGTTGGTAAACGGTCCATTTTAACACATGTAATGTATTACGAAGCAAATACCGTCCGCACTGGCGGAATGTTACGTGATACCACCTACTTATACGTTTGTGACTATTACAGCGCCATCTACCACAAAGCGAAAAAAGTGGTCCAACTAAAACATTCATATTTCTTTACGTACTACACGAATATGTAATAAAAATGGGGTTCCTATTTTAAAAAACGCAGTTGATATCCGTTTGGCCTATGTTAGAGCCATCTAGCGGGCCAACCATAGCGCCATCTGGTTTCCCCCTTCGAGCTAGACGAGTTTCGTTCTATGTAGTTTTTTCGTTTGACGCTTATTTCGTGAGATATTTGGCCCGGTCACGATCAAGGGACCACCCTGTATATTTCACTGAGGGACAGTACGAAGTGACAAATTGTGGGTTAAGCAGTAGGTCATCACCTTTTATTCGTTAGGAGGTATTGGTTTTGCAGGGTATTTCGTGGATTCGTGAAGAAGACCTAAAAGCTATATAAAACATGACATGCTTCTGAGAGTAACGCTCTACAGGAAAATATCAGCATACGATTTTGTCATGGCAATCGAAACACAGATTGGGCAGCACGCCGAACCTCGTTAATCCTCAGGGCTGATTAGATCCGGGTCCGACCCGTCCCCCTGAATCTTGGAAGAGGCGCGTTAATGCACTCGACTATCAGGGTGGGTCATAACCGTTGATTTTACGTACAACAAGAAAAATAAAAAGAATGTTTTCAAATGTGTGTGAAATCTTATGGGACTTAACTGCTAAGGTCATCAGTCCCTAAGCATACACACTACTTAACCTAAATTATTCTAACGACAAACACACACACCCATGCCCGAGGGAGGACTCGAACCTCCGCCGGGATCAGCCGCAAAGTCCATGACTGCAACGCCCTAGACCGCTCGCCTAATCCCGCGCGGCGAAAAATAAAAACTGTATCAAAATTTCAGTTGTTTTCTCTTTATTTTTGCACTATTTTCCGCTCCGATGTTCATTCCTAAAAAACTTGGTTTTCAAAGTATTCAATGATTTCTTGAGGTGATTAAATTTCCTGTCCAGGCACTTTTTGTGTGACATAAGAGAAAGGTCGTTATGGGATAATTCAGGTGAATATGCAAAATTAGACATAAATTCGATGTTTGGTGAGCTGTGAGACAGCTGGTACTGTAAAGATGGCAAATTATAGAAGTTTTCGATTGTTTTTCTTGATTTCATCAATGATTTGTGGCAAACAAATTATTGTATACCAATCATCATTAGCTGTGCTTGGAACTTCTGAAGCCTGTGTCACGATATGTAAAATGCAACCAAAAAACACCATTTTCATCGGACTGGTTCACAAACGAACCACTTTTGGTTTGGGTACATATTGGGACAGCCTTTGATTGTGGCATACAAAATCATTAACCCAGCACCAGGGAGGTAGGGTGCCCTTCCCTATTCCTCCACTGGAGAAATTCCTGTCTGGCGCATCCACGTCGCGGGGGTGGGCATCCTACACTTCAGTAAGCTGGAGTGCTAGGATGGCTGAGTTCAGGCAGCGACCCAATCCCGTGGGGTATAACACGGAACCCATGCCCCGGGTTACGGGTGAAGACCTAAATGGCCGGGACGGCGGAGAAGGAAGACCTCGGCATAGCTGGCAGATGACGCAATCCTCCTATCTGGGAATTAAATGAGAAGGGAATCACTGCCTTGTGGTGGAGTAGAAACTCCAAAGGCTAAGGGAGACAACCACAACAGAAAATCCTTTCTTGCGTTAGGCCTAGCAAGCCAGTAGGAAAGTCTTCATATATTGCTTTCAAAACACAGACGGAACGAACCACTCAGGATTTGACCCCACTGCTTCTTCAAGTACTGGTGCAAATGATGGGAGACCTGATGATATTCATCAGTACAAGAAGATGAAACCAACTGGACTAAAAAATAACCTAAATATTGACACCCTTAATATATTAACCCTGAATGGAAAAATGGAAGAAATGACAGATGTACTAACAGAGAGGAAGTTAGATATATTGGGATTAAGCGAAACAAAGTGGAAGGGAAAAGGTGAGAAGAGTTTGAGAGGAGGAGTAAAACTGTACTGGAGTGGGAATAACAGGTCTGGAAGAAATGGTGTGGCAGTGATGGTGAATAAGAATATACGAAGCTGTATTGAAAATGTGAGATATATACCACACAGGATCATAATCTTAAACCTGAGATTCCAAAAAGAAACACTAAAAGTAATCCAGATTTATGCACCTCAAGTGGGATGTAGCGAAGAAGAGAAGATGGACTTTGAAAATGTGTTAGAAAACCATATAGAGAGTGCTAATATAGTGATGGGAGATTTTAATGCACAGGAAGGCAAAGACAGAAAGGGATTTGAGCAAGTATTGGGATGTTTTGGATATGGAGGCGGAAATGAAGAAGGGGAAAGACTCCTGCATTTGTGCCAGAGGAATGGAATGAAAATAGCAAACAGCTGGTTTATGAAGAGAGAAAGTCATGTTATCACCAGATACAGTTGGGATGGAAGAACCAAGAGTGTAATTGATTATATTCCAGTAGATAGGGAATGGGGAGAGAAAGTAACAAATGTGAAGGTAATTCCAAGTGTGAGTGCAGAAGGAGTTTATATGTCAGTAAGTAAATCATTCTTCTTTTAGTAGCGTCATAAACATTTATTGTACCTATAAAACGAGTTCTTGTCGTTTAGTGCAGATGCTTTTAATATAAATACGACAGTATGCAGCAAAAGTCACAAAATATAAGCACTTATTTTGTTTAAAACTGGACACCGCGGCTATAAACGTATTTCTTTTCTTATTAAAGCACTAGTTTAGCGCCCGTTGCTTCGCTCGCGTAGACAGTATGGTCCGGACAGATTTTTCTTTATTTGTTTTTTTTTTACTTTTTTGTTGAATAGGGTTTTTATGTTGTTCATAAATTGCAACATCTTCTAAACTTTTCACGCTAATTAAGGCCATAAAAGCATGGTATTCTGGTTACATTTCCAAAAAAACTCTCGTCCACTAACGTATTTTTTCAGAAGTCAAATACCAATTTTCATAGATGTAGCTTTGATTATGTTTTAATATAACGAAATATTTCACAAAAACTTTTGGCCCCTATTTATGAAATTTTATTTCATCACATAAGGGACCGAATTTCCAAAACCACAGAAACACGTAAAGTTTTGTTTGTAACTGAGAAGCCAAATACAAATTTTCTAAGATTTAACGTTAAATTTGCTTTCATAATGAAATATTTTCAGGAACATTTTCGGTTCCTATTCACCCCCTTAGCGGCAGAATTTCCCAAACAGTGAAACATTTTTTTAATTTCTAACCAAAGAGTCAGATACCAGTTTCATATATTTAGCTTTAAAAATGCTTTAGTGGTTCCTGAACAATGATTTATGTTCAAAAAAATTTTGACTCACTATTTTACACCCTCAGTAGTGAATTTCCTAAAATCCTGGCATACATACTTTTTTATTCCTGGCTGAGGAACCAAATACCAAGTTTCGCAGTTCTAGTTTGAAAATTGCTTTCATAGTGATGTATTTTTTAATAGCCTTTCGTATCCTATTTCATCACCTTAGGAGTAGAAATTCGAACAATTCGTTCTTAAACAATGCCTATAGTATATGATCTACACCCTCTCCAGATTTCAAGTTTCTACGCTTAGCTGTTTGGATTGGGTGATGATGAGTCAGTCAGAACATTGCCTTGTATATATGTAGATAATCGGTTCACACATTATTGAGGGCCGCGCGGGATTAGCTGAGCGGTCTAAGGCGCTGCAGTCATGGAGTGTGCGGCTGATCCCAGCGGAGGTTCGAGCCCTCCGTCGGGCATGGGCGTGTGTGTCTGTCCTTAGGATACTTTAGATTAAGTAGTGTGTAAGCTTAGGGACTGATCACCTTAGCAGTTAAGTCCCATAAGATTTCACACACATTTGAACATTTTGAATATTATTGAGGAATCGTAAAAAAACGAATGCTGCCTGCCGAACTGGCCTTTCGTCTTCTGCTACCGTGGAAACGGTGGACTAAAAGACTTACAGTGCAACAAGAACAGGTATTCAGTAAAGAACTATAATTCTGTTGCGGTTAAAAAGAACTGTCAATTTGTTTCACCCTGTCGCATGTAAAAACGATTACCATTTCACTTATATTAGGAATTTCGGAGAAATCAGGTTAACTGTACTAATACGTATAATAGGAATACGACAACTTATCCTTAAAATCAATTCAGTTATGGGAAAAACTGTAACAGTCATCTTCACTTCACAAAACGTGTAATAACACGCACTGAGGTAACAAAAGCCATGGAATAGCGATATTCACATACAAAAATGGAAGTAGTATCGCGTAAACAAGATATAAAAGGGCAGTGCATTGGAGGAGCTGCCATTTGTACTCCGATGATACATGTGGAAAGGTTTCGGCTTGATTAAGGCCGCAGGACGGAAATTAACAGACTTTGAACACGGAATGCTTGTTGGAGCTAGAAGCATGGGGCATTCCATTTCGCAGATCATTAGGGAATTCAACATTCCAAGATCCACACTGTCATGGGTGTGACAAGAACACCGCATTTTAGGTATTATCCCTCACCTCGGACAACGGAGTGGACGACGGCCTTCACTTAACGACCGAGAGCAGCGGCGTTTGCGTAGATTTGTCAGTGTTAACAGACAAGCAACGTTGCACGAAATAACTGCAGAAATCAATGTGGGATGAGCAACTAACGTATCACTTAGGACAGTACTACGAAATTTGGCGTTAATGGGTTCTGGCAGTAGACTACCGAAGTGAATGCCTTTGCTAACAGCAAGGCATCGCATGCAGTGCATTTTCATGGTTGGATCCTAGACGACTGGAAAACGTGGCTACGACATATGAGTCCCGATTTCAGTTGGTCTGATGGTAGGGTTCGAGTGTGGCGACGACCCCAAGACGCCAATGGACCCAAGTTGTCAACAAGGCACTGTGCAAACTGGTTGTGGCTCTATAATGATGTGGGTTTTATTTACATGGAATGGACTGGGTTCTCTGGTCCAACTGACAGATCAGTGACTGGAAATGGTTATGTTCCGCTGCTTGGAGACCTTTTTGAGCCATTCAAGGAATTCATGTTCCCAAACGATGAAATTATTATGGGATAATGCGCCATGCCACAGCCACAACTGTTCGCGGTTTGTTTGAAGAACATTCTGGAGAAATCGTGGGAATGATATGGCCACCCAAATCTGCCGACATGAATCCCATCGAGCATTTATGGGACATGATAGAGAGGTCAGTTCGCCTACAAAATCCTGCGTTGGCACAAGTTTCACAATTAGCATGGCCCAACATATCCAGATGAACCTTCCTACGACTTGAGTCCATGCGACGTCGAGTTGCTGCACTACGCCGGACAAAAGAAGGTCCGACACATGAGTAGGAAGTGTCTCATGATTTATGTCACCTCAGTGTAAACTACCCTTGTTGCCCTGTGTCACGTGACTTACATGTCTTACCCTTGCTGCTCTGTGTCACGTGACTTACATGTCTGTTTCAGTGTAGTGACGTCATGTGCAGTCTATTTTATCTATAGTCTACGGCGTCATCTAATGATTCGTTGTAAAACCTTAGAAGATTACTGGCACAACAAGATGTCCCCTGCCATATTTTCTACGAATCTCCACTGGACAAACACATTAGAAGTTCACTTCCGCTAGTTCACTTAGAACAATTTGTTAGACCTACACCGTCAGTACAAAAAATCTTCCGGACTGGATTAATAAAAAAATACACTACTGACCATTAAAATTGCTACACCAAGAAGAAATGCAGATGATAAACGGGTATTCATTGGACAAATATATTATACTAGAACTGACATGTGGTTACATTTCCACGCAATTTCGGTGCATAGCTCCTGAAAAATCAGTACCCAGAACAACCACCTCTGGCCGTAATAACGGCCTTGATACGCCTGGGCATTGAGTCAAACAGAGCTTGGATGGCGTGTACAGGTACAGCTGCCCATGCAGCTTCAACACGATACCACAGTTCATCAAGAGTAGTGACTGGCGTATTGTGACGATCCAGTTGCTTCGCTACCATTGACCAGACGTTTTCAATTGGTGAGAGATCTGGAGAATGTGCTGGCCAGGGCAGCAGCCGAACATATTCTGTATCCAGGAAGGCCCGTACAGGACCTACAACATGCGGTCGTGCATTATCCAGCTGATGTGGGGTTTCGCAGGGATCGAATGAAGGGTAGAGCCACTGGTCGTAACACATCTGAAATGTAACGTCCACTGTTCGAAGTGCCGTCAATGCGAACAAGAGGTAACCGAGACGTGTAACCAATGACACCCTATACCATCACGCCGGGTGATACGCCAGTATGACGATGACGAATACACGATTCCAATGTGCGTTCACCGCGATGTCGCCAAACACGGATGCGACCATCATGATGCTATAAACAGAAACTGGATTCATCCGAAAAAATGACATTTTTCCATTTGTGCACCCAGGTTCGTCGTTGAGTACACCATCGCAGGCGCTCCTGTCTGTGATGCAACTTCAAGGGTAACCGCAGCCTTGGTCTCCGAGCTGATAGTCCATGCTGCTGAAAACGTCGTCGAACTGTTCGTGCATGTCTTGCATACGTGCCCATCTGTTGACTCAGGGATCGAGACGTGGCTGCACGATCCGTTAAGGACATGCGGATAAGGTGCCTGTCATCTCGAGTGCTAATGATGCGAGGCCGTTGGGATCCAGCACGGCGTTCCGTATTAGCCTCCTGAACCCACCGATTCCATGTTCTGCTAACAGTCATTGGATCTCGACCACCGCGAACAGCAATGTCGAGATACGATAAAGTGCAATCGCGATAGGCTACAATCCGACCTTTATCAAAGTCGGAAACGTGATGGTACGCATTTCTCCTCCTTAGACGAGGCATCACAACAACGTTTCACCAGGCAGTGCCGGTCAACTGCTGTTTGTGTATGAGAAATCGGTTGGAAACTTTCCTCATGTCAGTACGTTGTAGGTGTCGGCACCGGCGCCAAACTTGTGTGAATGCTCTGAAAAGCTAATCATTTGCATATGACAGTATCTTCTTCCTGTCGGTTAAATTTCGCGCCTGTAGCACGTCATCTACGTGGTGTAGCAATTTTAATGGCCAGTAGTGTAGTTAAACATTAAGATGATGGTTCCGGTGTTTCAGGTGTTCTACATAGATTCACCTCATTTGAGTACTACACACAAAACATTTACACTATGTGAGAATGTCAGGAAAGGTCTTTGGAATATTGTTCCGCTCGCGTGTCGCATTGTCTTGAATGTCCGTTATGTCGTAAAAGCGTTGACCCTTCACGTGAATTTATTGAATCTGTCGTTTTGTAGTAGGTTCACATCGATAATATTAAGTATCGCCACCGGCATAATGTTTTCGAAAGAAGAATTGTCCACATTTGAAATGTCAGTGAAGTCGCAACAGAATTACACGATTGGTGTTTCCGTTCGGGAGTCAAGGTGTGCAGGACTGCCTTGCACAAACATTTCTCGTCTTCAGATCTTTCTGGAGAATGTCTTGAACACTTGATTTAGAAATGTTCCTCCGTTGCGGTTTGTGACACAACAACGTTGACATACCTCTGACACACGTCCTCTACTAAACACTGCCTGTCTGCAAGTGACTGGTCGTACGCACATTTGTTGTTTACAGTTGTTATTTCATACTGACACCGCAGTTGCTGCATAGACGTCGTGAATACACCAAAAATAAAATCAGACCTTTGCAGACGTATGGTGTATCACACTGGGAAATGAGGGAAGCAACTCAGTTGTTGCGATCTCACAACATTTGTATAGTGGGGCTTTCTCTAGACGTCGAGATGATCTGCTACGCAGGATGCGAGTGAGTAGAATAAGTGGCAACAGATGTCTGACAAGTGATGTATGGGGCATAATATCTGTAACGGCTGTTCCGTAGGGGCCACACAAGTCAGTTCTCGCTACAAAGCACATGGCTGATGTCAGCAGAATCCGCTCCATCAACGCCGTCTCCCAACATGACCAAAGCTGCATGCTGCGCTTGTGAAATTACGTGTTCGTACGGCCTGATCAGAGAGAGTGGGCGTATGTCACCATAGTCTGACAGGTGTCCCAGCGGAGCAACGCGGCGTAGGCCCTCAACGGCGGCTGGGCAGGCAGTAATGGTGGTTACGGCCTCAGAAATGGCCTGTAATAAATACAGATATGGACAGATATAACGAGGCGAGAAGGGATCCTCTGAAACAGAAAGCAGAAGTTCACTTGAAGGCAAGTCCTTTGGTACCTGTGACGCTTGTACTTGGTACACTACACGCACGCAAAATGTATCAAATTTACCAATTTTGTAAATTAATAAGAATTTATAAAATAACACTGTAAAGCATACAAGGACTCAAATGAAAGCCCAGAGGAGTGCTTTCATTCGACCGCCGCAGCACCTACGCAAATTCACACACAGTCTCCAGAGGCCGATGATTAAATTTTTTAGTTATAAACAGTACGGTACATAATTTAATCAGCTTCATACAAACAAGGAACAGCAGAGATTTCTATAGTTTTAGGAAATTTTTTTGAGATAACCAGGCAAAAAGAGTATAGTTTAATGTGAGACACTTACTCTTTACTGAACCTCATTCCAAACGCTTCGATTCTTTTCTTGTCTGAACTGCATAATGTCCTCTTTTCACTTCCGTACAATGTTAATCTTCTGACAAATACCTCTATAAAAACTTTCTAACACTTAAATGTATATTAGATGTTAACAAATCCCCGTTTTTCAGAAATGCTTTGCTTGCTACAAAATGGTTCAAATGGCTCTGAGCGGTATGGGACTTAACATCTGAGGTCATCAGTTCCCTAGACTTAGAACTACTTAAACCTAACTAACCTAAGGACAGCAGACACATCTATGCCCGAGGCAGGATTCGAACCTGCGACTGTAGCAGCAGCGCGGTTCCGGACTGAAACGCCTAGAACCGCTCGGCCACAGCGGCCGGCCTGCTTGCTAAAGCCTGTCGGCATTTTATAATATCCTCTCTACTTCGGCCATCCTCAGTTACTTTGCTGCCCAAATAACAAAACTCATCTAGTACTCTTAGTGTTCCATTTCCTAATCTAATTCCATCAGCATCACCTGATTTAATTCGACTACTTTCCAGTGCCCATCTTTTACTCTTGCTGGGTTCATCTTTTGATCTCTCCTCAAGAAAGTACCCATTCCGCTGAATTGCCCTTCCGAGTCTTGCCGTCTTTGACACTTACAATTTCATCGGCAAACCCTGAAGTTCAATGTACAAATCAAATAACATCGGGAATAGGCTGCAACCCTGTCTCAGGCCCTTGTCAACTATAGCCTCCCTTTCACGCCCTTCGACACTTATAACTACAGTCTGTTTCCTGTACAGATTGCAAATAACTTTACGCTCCGTGTATTTTATCCATATTACCTTCAGAATTACGAAGAGTCAGCACGGTCAAAAGCTTTATCTAAATCTACAAATTCTACAAATTCAGGTTTCTCTTTCTTTAATCTATCTCCTAAGATAAGATGTATGATGACTAATGCCCGCGTGTTTTTACGTTTCTCCGTAAATTAAATTGATCTTCCTTGAGATAGGCTTCTGTCACATTTTCCAATCTTCTGCAAATAATTCGTGTCTGTATTTTGCAACTATGACTTATTAAAGAGATGGTTCTGTAGGTATCACAGCTGTCGACACCTGCCTTCTTCGGAACGGGACTGATTATATTCTTCTTGGAGTCTGAGGATATTTCTCTTGTCTCATAAATCTTGTACATATCTATCTTTTCCCTAAACATGAATGTTTCTATAGCCTTGAATTTGTTCTGTACCAATTACTGCTTAGCCATCATGCATATACTGTTAATCTCATTTGTTAGACGTCTGTAATCCCTTTCGCCTCATCCATTCGCTGTATTTTTTTTTTTTTTTATCTTCTGCTTTCGTCAACTAAATTCAGTATCTCCTGTGTTATCCAAGGATTTCGAGTAGGTATTGTCTTTTTACCGTCGTGGTCCTTTTCTACCTTTCCCATTTCATCTTTCAAAGCCACCCATTCGCTTTCTATTGTATTCCTTTCGCCTGTTTCAGTTCAGTGTTGCCTAACAATCAGCAGTTCATAACCAATAAATTGGGGACAGAGACCACATTATCACCTGTAAATGTCTTTTAGTTTAAATGTAATTCCGAAATCTCTGTCTTACCGTTATATAATCTCTCTGAAATCTTGCACTTTCGCCAGGTCTCTTCCAGTTATATAAACTTTTCTTCATGATTTTTAAACCAAATGTTAGCGATGATTAAATTGCTATCTGTGCTTCCTCTTTCATTCCTATCTCACAGTCCACGTTCACATCACATTTTTTTCGTTCTCTGCATTTTCCCACTATCGAATTCCAGCCACACATGGGAATTAATTTTTCGCCTCCCTTAACTGTCTGAATAATTTCGTTTATCTTGGCGTAGATTCTTTCAATCCCTTCATCATCTAGTGTATGAACTTGTACTACTATGGTGGGTGTTGGTTTAGTGTCTATCTTGGCTACGATAATGCGTTTATTACGCTATTCATAGTACGATAGTTTACCCGTATACCTATGTTCTTATTCATAATTACGCTTATCCCGGATTACCATTATTTGATTTTGTGTTGACAACCTTGCATTGATGTCATCAGAAATACAGTTATTCTTGCCACCGCACTTCATTAATTCCCACTATGCCGTTCAGCATTAACATTCCCCTTTTCAAATTTTCTAAGCTAGAAATCTCATTAAAGAATCTAACATTCGACTCTCCGACCCGCGTAATTCCTGGTTTCTTTTCCAAGATGATAAGTTGCTGTTAAATAGCCCCTGCCCGGAGATCCGAATGGGGGACTGTTTTACCTCCAGAATATTTTACTCAAGAGGATGCCACCATCATTTAAACATACAGTAGAAAAATGGTTCAAATGGCTCTGAGCACTATGGGACTTCAACCTAAGGACATCACACACATCCATGCACGAGGCAGCATTCGAACCTAAGACCGTAGCGGTCGCGCGGTTCCAGACTGAAGCGCCTAGAACCGCTCGGCCACTGCGGCCGGTAAACATACAGTAGAGCTGCATGCCCTCGGAAAAAAATAATAGTAGTAGTTTCTCCTTGCTTTCCGTCGTTCGTAGTACATGAGCACTTGCAGTGCTGTATCGGCTAATGGTAAAGGCTACATCAGTTAAGCATTCAGTTTGTTGCCACTCCTCAACTACTGAAAGCCGTCTGTCCTTCATCAGGAACCATGTGTTAGTCTGGTCTCTCCACATATACCCTCCTTTGTGATTGCAGCTGCATTACGATCATCTGTATCGTTGAAGCATGCAAGCTATCCCACTTCGGCAAGCTCTATCATTCATAGGGGATACTACCGAAAAAAGCCCCAAGTTAATGACCCATTTTAGATTATCACATAACGGGGCTACTTTTTTATTTGTCATGAATTTCATTCCCCATCTTTATGACTGGATGATGGGAGCTGCCAGCGGACATATTGGTTTTCTTCAGCCTTACGATTTTGGAAAATAGTCACATGGTATTGTACAATTAAAATAATGAAATAATATGATTAAATATAATTAAGTATGATTCTGTTTCATGTTATTATTATAAAATCACGGATGACACTGATGTAGCGGGTGATGCTTCTGGCAAATCTATGGAGGTAAGCTCCCATCAAGTGTCGTAATGGTAGAAAAGGACGATGGAAAGATGAGAGACAATAGAGGTGGATCGTTGTCTCTTGGACGCTGAGTCTACGATCGTGGTAGAAGATAGTCTGGGAAGTGCGAGCGATAAGTGTGAGTTGGAACATGGAGAAATGGGGATGGGTTTATGGTGGCTAGTGTTCAAGAGGCTGGGAAGGGTTTGCACTCTTGTTATGGAGACGGTGTGGGGGGGGGGGAGGGGGGGCAAAGGCTATGCTGGTACGATGGATAAATGGCAGCATTGATTTCTGGTTTAGAAAGACCAAGCTTGTTGAATATATGAAGATGGTATATATTCTTTCGGACATGTCCGAAAGAACAGATGCCATCTTCATATAGTTAAGGCTAACCGGGCATTGACCTTCTTCTGTGCGGAAGCACACGCATTGCCCGAACTCTTACGGGACTCGGTTTCATTGTCTGCCTCGAGTAATCAGTGTGATGGGCAGGGTCACTACGAATGTAGTCTGTGGACATGAAGTTGGGAACGTGGGTTTCACGGGAAGCGTGCGAGGTATAAACAACTGCAGTCGGTGGCTCAGATGGACAAAGCGTCTGCCATGTAAGCAGGAGATCACGGGTTCGAGCCTCGGTGGGGGGCACACATTTTCAACTGTCGCCGTTGATGTATATCAACGCCTGTCGACTGCTTGAGGTCTTGAGTTAATTATCATTTCAAGCGTGTTGAATTTTATAACATATTATTTAGGTTGCACTCCACAACTCTGATGAGATATTTGGACATATACCATAAAACCCACTAAAAACTTTATTATGATGCAACTTGTTTGGATGACGTCATCATCTGACGGACTTTAAAGCTTAAAATAGTGCTAGACGACATTGTGCCATACATTAGGCCGACTTGCTGCCGACTTATTAACTAGATATTAACATATTTTACAGTAATGAGCATACCATATATACCATTTTAAACTTTATAGTCTGCCAGATGACGTCGTAAGTTAAGCAGTTCTTGCACAATAAGTTTTATCAGCTTCTGGTGGTATGCACACAAATGTCTTCACAAATACTATGCATTCCGTAAAACAGAAGACCAAAACGTATCAGTCTCCCTAATCCTTTCGAACAGGCGATGCAGCAGCTCCGGGTTCAGTGGATTGGGGAGGCAGACAGGCTTTGATTTTAAGTGAACTATGGGTTAGGTGAATATACAATTTACCCACAGCAAAACAAAAGTCAATATACCTCTAGCAGAGGTCGCAGCTATGAAGTGCACTATGACGAATTCTAATTATTGTCATACCATGATCCGAATACCAACTCAGACGAATGCGTACCTGTATTTTGTATGGAACGCCATCGATCTCCATCACAGAATTCACATGCCAGGCACGTAATTACCAGGAATCAACGTGACTCTCTCTCTCTCTCTCTCTCTCTCACTCTCTCTCTCTCTGCCTTTCTCTTCGTGTGTGTGTGTGTGTGTGTGTGTGTGTGTGTGTGTGTGTGTGTGTGGGCGCGCGCGCCCACGCATCGGACAGCGGACTGTATTGGAAAATAGCTGTTTCTGAACTGTAGCAGTAGGTAGAAAACCTGAAGCGCTACCGCAGTGTGAACTACGGAGGAACAAGATCACTCACGTGATGTCGGAGTGGCAATTCTCATTGAAATAAACACGTTTTCTGTTTCTAGTGAATTTTTCGGTGCACGAACTTTGGATTATTGTATTTTGTTTCCAAATAAGAGATTTAAAACCATCCTTGCAGCCAGAGGCAAATTTATTTATAATTTCAACAGTGCGAATGTTAAAACCGTCACAGTGCTACGTTACGGTTGAAAGAAGAAATCAGTTTCAAAGTTTACAGGACAAAACACGTACCATAAAAACTTTAATTTTCACAATTTTTTTCATTTAACAAGCAAATATGGGGAAGTCACGACATACATAGAATGAAAAAAATATGAAGGAAACTGTAGGAAAGGTAGGGCATCTCGAAATGACAGCCAGATGAGCGAGTGAATACATTAGGTAATAGACTTAAAGCTACACAGCATAACAAAATGGTTTCATGAAATCTGTTCAAGGAAATAACAAGTTTTTCCGGGAATAGTGAGCGACGACCGGGAAATAATATTGTGCCATCAACGAAACAGATTTGATTCAATGTCACATTTTTGAGAGTTGGGCCCATGGGAATTGTGCCCATACCGTATTTTATGGTTTATAAGAAGCTACGGACTATAAGAACACATTAATTTTTACCATTTTAGTAGATTGCAAAGCCACACAAAAAACATTCTTAGTTTATGAAACCAAACTGACCTTTAATATCGTCATCTGAATTTTCTTCTTCATCATCATCATCTTCTTCTTCTTCTTCCTCTTCATCATTTTTCTCCTCTTCATAATAAGATGGTCTTCACTGCCATAGAGAGTACTTCTTGAAATATTTACCAGTAATGTCTTTTCTCACTCTAGACCAAGACTGTTTTATCCACTGACACACTTGTTTGATTGCAGGAAGTTTTAAAGCTCCCTTCGGCTTGAATTCGTGTTGGATTTCATCCGGCATCCATTTGTTCCATTCCTCTCTCATATACACTTTGATTTATTTATCGAGACATCAAGATGTTGCAACTGTGAAGTAAATCCGCCCGGATCAACAACAAGCTCTGTATTTCCTCTGTATTTCCCTGTCTCAATTCCTTTTCCACAGAACTTTTCAAATGACTACTAAACTCATGTAGATTAAAACTGAAGAAACTGCAAAAAGGTGGGAATTTAAGGAGATGGGACCTGGATAAACTGAAAGAACCAGAGGTTGTACAGAGTTTTAGGGAGAGCATAAGGAAACAATTGACAGGAATGGGCCGGCCGCGGTGGCCGTGCGGTTCTGGCGCTGCAGTCCGGAACCGCGGGACTGCTACGGTCGCAGTTCGAATCTTGCCTCGGGCATGTGTGTTTGTGATGTCCTTAGGTTGGTTAGGTTTAAGTAGTTCTAAGTTCTAGGGGACTTACGACCTAAGATGTTGAGTCCCATAGTGCTCAGAGCCATTTGAAGCCATTTGACAGGAATGGGGGAAAGAAATACAGTAGAACAAGAATGGGTAGCTTTGAGGGATGAAGTAGTGAAGGCACCAGAGGATCAAGTAGGTAAAAAGACGAGGGCTAGTAGAAATCCTTGGGTAACAGAAGAAATATTGAATTTAATTGATGAAAGGAGAAAATATAATAATGCAGTAAATGAAGCAGGCAAAAAGGAATACAAACGTCTTAAAAATGAGATCGACAGGAAGTGCAAAATGGCTAAGCAGGGATGGCTGGAGGACAAATGTAAGGATGTAGAGGCTTATCTCACTAGGGGTAAGATAGATACTGCCTACAGGAAAATTAAAGAGACCTTTGGAGATAAGAGAACCACTTGTATGAACATCAAGAGCCCAGATGGAAACCCAGTTCTACGCAAAGAAGGGAAAGCAGAAAGGTGGAAAGAGTATATAGAGGGTCTATACAAGCAAGGGTGATGTACTTGAGGACAATATTATGGAAATGGAAGAGGATATAGATGCAGATGAAATGGGAGATACGATACTGCGCGAAGAGTTTGACAGAGCACTGAAAGACCTGAGTCGAAACAAGGCCCCCAGAGTAGACAACATTCCATTGGAACTACTGACGGCCTTGGGAGAGCCAGTCCTGACAAAACTCTACCATCTGGTGAGCACGATGTATGAGACCAGTGAAATACCGTCAGACTTCAAGAAGAATATAATAATTCCAATCCCAAAGAAAGCAGGTGTTGACAGATGTGAAAATTACCGAACAATCAGTTTAATAAGCCACAGCTGCAAAATTCTAACACGAATTCTTTACAAACGAATGGAAAAACTAGTAGAATTCGACCTCGGGGAAGATCAGTTTGGATTCCGTAGAAATACTGGAACACATGAGGCAATACTGACTTTACGACTTATCTTAGAAGAAAGATTAAGGAAAGGCAAACCTACGTTGCTAGCATTTGTAGACTTAGAGAAAGCTTTTGACAATGTTGACTGGAATACTCTCTTTCAAATTCTAAAGGTGGCAGGGGTAAAATACAGGGAGCGAAAGGCTATTTACAATTTGTACTGAAACCAGATGGCCGTTATAAGAGTCGAGGGACATGAAAGGGAAGCAGTGGTTGGGAATGGAGTAAGACAGGGTTGTAGCCTCTCCCCGATGTTATTCAATCTGTATATTGAGCAAGCAGTAAAGGAAACAAAAGAAAATCCATGGAGAAGAAATAAAAACTTTCAGGTTCACCGATGACATTGTAATTCTGTCAGAGACAGCAAAGGACTTGGAAGAGCATTTGAATGGAATGGACAGTGTCTTGAGAGGAGGATATAAGATGAACATCAACAAAAGCAAAACGAGAATAATGGTATGTAGTCGAATTAAGTCGGGTGATGCTGAGGGAATTAGATTAGGAAATGAGACACTTAAAGTAGTAAAGGAGTTTTGATATTTGGGGAGCAAAATAACTGATGATGGTGGAAGTAGAGAGGATATAAAATGTAGACTGGCAATGGCAAGGAAAGCGTTTCTGAAGAAGCAAAATTTGTTAACATCGAGTATAGATTTAAGTGTCAGGAAGTTATTTCTGAAAGTAGTTGTATGGAGTGTAGCCATGCATGGAAGTGAAACATGGACGATAAATAGTTTGGACAAAAAGAGAATAGAAGCTTTCGAAATGTGGTGCTACAGAAGAATGCTGAAGATTAGATGGGTAGATCACATAACTAATGAGGAAGTATTGAATAGGATTGGGGAGAAGAGAAGTTTGTGGCACAACTTGACCAGAAGAAGGGATCGGTTGGTAGGACGTGTTCTGAGGCATCAAGGGATCACCAATTTACTATTGGAGGGCAGCGTGGAGGGTAAAATCGTAGAGGGAGACCAAGAGATGAATACACTAAGCAGATTCAAAAGGATGTAGGTTGCAGTAGGTACTGGGAGATGAAGAAGCTTGCACAGGATAGAGTAGCATGGAGAGCTGTATCAAACCAGTCTCAGGACTGAAGACCACAATAACAACAACAACAACTAAACTCATCCAGCACAAGACGAGAACTCTTCTTCAATAAATCACCTCTCCTTCTCTCCTACTCGCTGTTAATCAATAATTTTATACCAGCCTCGTCCATCGAACCCTTGTCGTGTATGTGAACGACACCTGGCGGTATTTCAGAAGGTCTTGATATTGTTTTGCGCTGGAAAATGATCACTGGATTAAGTTTAGTACCGTCAGCACAACATAAAACGACAACAGTGTAGTGCATTTTTTCATGTCCACTTGTTTTTATAGTTACAATTTTAGCACCTTTCATGGCGACAATTCTGTTACTCGGCACATCAAATGTCAGAGGAGTTTCGTCCATATTAACTATTTGGCTTAGTTACGCACTGGTATTCTATCGATGTTGAATAATAAAGCGATGGAAAGATAACATTTTCCTCTTCATATTCTTGTGGCATTTTCTGAGAAATTGTGATTTTCAACTGTCGTGAACCAGGAACCAGATACCAACCCCTTAATGTCCTCGAAAGGGACCTGTATAGAGGTCGTGGTTTGATGGTGTAGGGTGGGATTATGATTGGTGCACGTATAATCCTGCTTGTCTTTGACAGAGGAACTGTAACAGGACAGGTGCATCGGGACGTCATTTTGCACCAGTATGTCCGCCTTTTCAGGGGTTCAGTGGGTCACACCTTCCTCCTGATTTATGATAACGCACGACGCCACCGAGATGCCATCGCGGAGGAGTACCTTGAAACAGAAGATATCAGGCGAATGGAGTGGCCTGCCTGTTCTCCAGACCTGTAGCATATCGAGCATGTCGGGGATGCTCTCGGTTGACGTATCGCTGCACTTATTCAAACCCCTACGTCACTTCAGGAGCTTCGACAGGCATTGGTGCAAGAATAGGAGGCTATACCCCAGCAGCTGCTCGACCACCTGATCCAGAGTATCCCAACCCGTTGTGCGGCCTGTGTATGTGTGGATGGTGATCATATCCTACACTCCTGGAAATGGAAAAAAGAACACATTGACACCGGTGTGTCACACCCACCATACTTGCTCCGGACACTGCGAGAGGGCTGTACAAGCAATGATCACACGCACGGCACAGCGGACACACCAGGAACCGCGGTGTTGGCCGTCGAATGGCGCTAGCTGCGCAGCATTTGTGCACCGCCGCCGTCAGTGTCAGCCAGTTTGCCGTGGCATACGGAGCTCCATCGCAGTCTTTAACACTGGTAGCATGCCGCGACAGCGTGGACGTGAACCGTATGTGCAGTTGACGGACTTTGAGCGAGGGCGTATAGTGGGCATGCGGAAGGCCGGGCGGACGTACCGCCGAATTGCTCAACACGTGGGGCGTGAGGTCTCCACAGTACATCGATGTTGTCGCCAGTGGTCGGCGGAAGGTGCACGTGCCCGTCGACCTGGGACCGGACCGCAGCGACGCACTGATGCACGCCAAGACCGTAGGATCCTACGCAGTGCCGTAGGGGACCGCACCGCCACTTCCCAGCAAATCAGGGACACTGTTGCTCCTGGGGTATCGGCGAGGACCATTCGCAACCGTCTCCATGAAGCTGGGCTACGGTCCCGCACACCGTTAGGCCGTCTTCCGCTCACGCCCCAACATCGTGCAGCCCGCCTCCAGTGGTGTCGCGACAGGCGTGAATGGAGGGACGAATGGAGACGTGTCGTCTTCAGCGATGAGAGTCGCTTCTGCCTTGGTGCCAATGATGGTCGTATGCGTGTTTGGCGCCGTGCAGGTGAGCGCCACAATCAGGACTGCATACGACCGAGGCACACAGGGCCAACACCCGGCATCATGGTGTGGGGAGCGATCTCCTACACTGGCCGTACACCACTGGTGATCGTCGAGGGGACACTGAATAGGGCACGGTACATCCAAACCGTCATCGAACCCATCGTTCTACCATTCCTAGACCGGCAAGGGAACTTGCTGTTCCAACAGGACAATGCACGTCCGCATGTATCCCGTGCCACCAAACGTGCTCTAGACGGTGTAAGTCAACTACCCTGGCCAGCAAGATCTCCGGATCTGTCCCCCATTGAGCATGTTTGGGACTGGATGAAGCGTCGTCTCACGTGGTCTGCACGTCCAGCACGAACGCTGGTCCAACTGAGGCGCCAGGTGGAAATGGCATGGCAAGCCGTTCCTCAGGACCACATCCAGCATCTCTACGATCGTCTCCATGGGAGAATAGCAGCCTGCATTGCTGCGAAAGGTGGATATACACTGTACTAGTGCCGACATTGTGCATGCTCTGTTGCCTGTGTCTATGTGCCTGTGGTTCTGTCAGTGTGATCATGTGATGTATCTGACCCCAGGAATGTGTCAATAAAGTTTCCCCTTCCTGGGACAATGAATTCACGGTGTTCTTATTTCAATTTCCAGGAGTGTATATTGATTACGGGGTACATACGCGTGGCGTTTTCTAGCACATGTTTTTCGGGACGGTTTTCTCAACTTATCACCAATACTGTGGAGTTATAGATCTGTCTCGTGTGTGTTCCCTATGCGTCTATGTTATTAGCGCCACTTTTGTGTAGTGTCACGTTGTGTGGCACCACATTCTGCAATTATCCTTAATTTATAAGCATGTGTGTATATGCAGCCAAGTGACATGGACTTAGGGAACCTGTGTCAAAATAAACTGCGTCTCCCTTGGGTGTTAAAGGTGGTCATCCCGGTGTCAGGTGTGTGGGCATAAAGTTCTGACATAGGATTTACTCAGCCTGTGATGCGATGATGCGAAGACACCGTGTCCAGCTCGCAGCTCGAGAACCCGCCCAGTGCCCTCGCAAACTGGCCAGGACTGCCTTTATACCCTGGGACGGTGCGGATGGCAGGCGTGCGCTTGCCAGGAATTTTAATATCGGCCCGGTATTGCGTCCTGAGCCAACAGCCCGCCTCCCAGCGGATGCGCATCGACTCGTAACGCTCATAAGCGCCCAGCCGACCACAGGCGAAAGCATTCAGACGGCCCGCCGGTTAATGCTCCGGATTCCCCGACACCTCATTTGTACGCCTCAGCCGACCTCCAACTCGGAAGAATTGGTGCTGCTGGCTGCCACTTGGTGGCAGCTGAGACGGAACAGGAAAATAGCGAGGTCTGTCCTTGTAGCTTAGTTTCTCCTGGGCCTTGTTAGAAACGTATTTCGTATTATCTATCAATACCTGAGTTGCGAATCACTCGTGCGCTTCGAAGGCCATCTATTCAGTGCTCTCGTCTATTAGGACAGTCACATCATGGTGAAGCATATCTGCAAGTTGTACATTGAGCACGGACCCATGCCGCTAGGTGGCTAGGCGGTTAGTTTCAGTTCGAATCGGGCAAGCACTTGCTGATTGCTCTACTTCTTCCCCTGATGGCCGGCTGCAGAGCTAACATCGTTCTACTTGTCGCGTTGAAGCGATGAACATTTCTAAACCGATGTGTTCTGAATTCGTGACGAGAGCGTTTCTTGCTAGTGTTGTATTGGCGTAATCCTACATTACATGATTTATTAGCTTTGCAGTTGTGTTTCTGTTGTGGGCGAGATTACACCGTTTTCTGTTGCGTATCCTCTTCTGATTTAACGAGAATTAATATCTACTGTCCGCATCCATAATGTAGCGGTAGCGTTTCCGCGTATCGTGCAGGGGGCCCGGGTTCGATTCCCGGCAGGGGACTGGGTGCTGTGTGCTTTTAATCATCATTGACCCGCAAGTCGATGAAGTGGCGTTAACTAAAAGGGATTTGCAATACGGCGACCGAACTCCACCGCATGGGCCCTCCCGGCCAACAATGCCATACGCTCATTTCATTTCAATATCTACTTTTGTTTGAGCCATCAGCACATACACTGGGGTGACAAAAGTCGTAGCATATTTCCTAACATCGCTCCTTTTGCTCAACGTAGTGCAACAACTCAACGAAGCATGGACTCACCAGGTATATGGAAGTCCTCTGCAGAAATATTAAGATGTCTCTATTGCCGTTTTCAGGATGTTGTACACGAACTGACCTTTCGATCGTGTCCCATAGATATTCGATGGGATTCGTGTCAGGCGGCCTGGGTGGCCAAATCATTCGCTCTAATTATCTAGAATGTTCTTCAAACCAATCTCGAACAATTGTGGCCTGGTGACCTGACGCATTTTCGTCAATAAAAATTCCATAGTTGTTTGGGAATATGAAGTCCACGAATGGCTGAAAATAGTCTCCAGGTATCCCATCATAACCATTTCCGTCCAGTGATCAGTTCAGTTCCCTGTAAACACAGCCCACACCATTAAGGAGCTACCACCGGCTTTCACAGTGCCTCGTTGACAACCTGGGACCATGGAACTGTAGGGGTCTGCGCCTCACTCGAATCCTACGATTAACTGCTACCAACTGAAATCGAGACTCATCTGACACCAGCCCACGGTTTTCCAGTCGTATAGAGTCCAACCGATATGGTCATGAGCCTAGGAGAGGCGCTACAGGCGATGTCTTGCTATAAGTAAATGTACTCGCATCGGTCTGCTCCTGCCATAGCACACTAACGCCAGATTTCGCCGCACAGTCCTAACGGATCCGTTCGTCGGCCATCCCACATTCATTTCTGCAGTTATTTCGCTATGTTGCCTGTCTTTAGCGCTGACAACGCGACACAAATGCCGCTGCCCTCGGTCGTTAAGTGAAGGCCGTCGGCCACTGCGTTTTTGGTGAAAGGTAATGCCTCAAATCTGGTATTCTCGGCACAGCCTCGACGCTGTGGATCTCAGAATATTGAATTCCCTAACGATTTCCCAAATGGAATTTTCTTTGGGTCTAGCTCCAACTACTACTCCGCATTCATAGTCTGTTAATTCCCGTCGTGGGTCCATAATCACGTCGGAAACCCGTTTCACATGAATCACCTGAGTACAAGTGACAGTTCCGCCAATGCGCCACCCTTTTATACCTTATGTACGCTATAGTATATATGCATATATGTGCCTATCGCTATCCCATGACTTTTGTCACGTCAGTGTATTATTCACATTCCATTTTACTTTCTCACTCACTAAATACCATTATGGGACTTGAAGGCATCTGGGGTAAATTTTCTGTTATTAAGAGTATGAGGTACAGTATTTCCGTGAGGTCGCTTGGAACATATATACTATATATCTACGGCTTGTTAACTGCCGGCCGCTGTGGCCGAGCGGTTCTAGGCGCTTCAGTGCGGAAACGCGCTGCTGCTATGGGTTAGAATCCTGCCCTGGGCATGGATGTGTGTGATGTCCTTAGGTTGGTAAGGTTTAAGTAGTTCTAAGTCTAGGGGACTGATGACCTCAGATGTTAAGTCCCATGGGGCTTAAAACCATTTGAGGTTGTTAACTTTGATGCTCATTTATTGAATAATATTTGGAATTAGCCTGAAATTGCTTCTTAATAATTTTCCTCCGGAAATCATTTCTCAATCTTATGACTTTTATATTCAATATACAGGGTCTGTTGTTGGAGACAATCAGTCTTCAAATGTTCAAATGTGTGTGAATTTCTTAGGGACCGAACAGCTGAGGTCATCGGTCCCTAGACATTACTTAAACTACGAGGGTCACTCCAAAAGAAATGCACACTATTTTTTTTAAATCCAGATTTTATTCTACATGTTTGAAAGGTTTACAGTGTGTACATACACCCTTTAGGAACAATATTTTCATTTCTCCACACAATTTACATCCCTCTCAACTGCCTTACGCCATCTTCGAATCAGCGCGTGTATACCCGCACGGTAAAATTCTGGACCAACCTGTTGGAGCCACTGTTTGGCAGCGTGCACAAGAGAGTCAATCATCTTCAAACGATGTTCCATGAAGAGAGTCTTTCAGTTTCCCAAAGAGATGATAGTCATATGGAGCCAGGTAAGGACTGTAAGGCGGGTGTTTCAGTGTTGTCCATCCGAGTTTTGTGAGCACTTCCATGGTTTTTTGACTGACATGTGGCCGTGCATTGTCGTGCAACAGCAAAATATCCTGCTTTCGCCGATGTGGTCGAACACGACTCAGTCGAGCCTGAAGTTTCTTCAGTGTCGTCTCATATGCATCAGAATTTATGGTTGTTCCACTTGGCATGATGTCCACAAGCAAGAGTCCTTCGGAATCGAAAAACACCATAGCCATAACTTTTCCAGCAGAAGGTGTGGTTTTGAATTTTTTTCTTGGGTGAATTTGCATGATGCCACTCATTGATTGCCTCTTCGTCTCTGGTGAAAAGTTGTGGAGCCATGTTTCATCACCTGTCACAATTCGTCCAAGAAATTTATCTCCACCATTCTCGTACTGTTCCAAAAGTTCGCTGCATACCGTTTTTCTTGTTTCTTTGTGAGGCACTGTCAACATCCTGGGAACCCACCTGGCACAAACCGTTTTTAACGCCAACACTTTCAGTATTCTGCAAACACTTCCTTCCCCTATCCCAACGTTGCGTGACAATTCGTTCCCTGTCAGCAGTCACTAATTCGTTAACTCTCTGCACATTGTCTGGAGTGTGTGCAGTACAAGGCCTGCCGCTGCGAGGACATTCCTCAATATTGCTGTGCCCGCTTTCATCACGTAACCTGCTTGCCCACCGACTAACTGTACTGCGATCGACAGCAGCTTCTTCATACAGCTTTTTCAACCTCTTGTGGATGCTTCCCTCGTTTTCACAGCACAGGAATTCTATGACAGCACGTTGCTTCTGACGAACGTCGAGTGTAGCAGCCATCTTGAAGACATGCTGTGACAGCGCTACTCATGGGAACAGGTTGAACTAAGTTTGAAAACAAGCGGGAAGGATGTACCTACACACTGTAAAACTTTCACACATGCAGAATGAAAACTGTATTTTTAGAAAATTAGTGTGCATTTCTTTTGGAGTGACCCTCGTAACTTATGCTAAGGACAACACACACACACCCATGCCCGAGGGAGGACTCGAACCTCCGGCGGCGCAATCCGTGACATGGCGCCTCAAACCGGGCGGCCACTACACGCGGCCAAGCAGTCTTCAACAGAATCAATAGTCTTACAAACTGATTTCAGCAGATAGAGTATTTTTTTTTCTTTACATGCAATTTTCAGCCAATATGAGCTAGGGCTGAGCTACAGAGGGCTTCGAGACACATGTTGCAATCCTAAATCACCGAGAATTGGTTATTTGTGATTCATGCTTCTTGCTGTCAGAGGCAATACAAGAGGCAGTTTATGTCTGCATTGCACGCGTTTTCTCTGCAAGAGAAGACGCAGTTACACTGACAGGTGCAATTTCCAACGCGGCGACAGCGACCGATTACAACTGCAGAAGGCAGACGGTGTAGTGGGACGAAATTAAACGTCACCCATCCACCAAGTCAGCCCAGTTTGCAGGTGACTATAAGTTTAATTTAGTTTTTGTTTACGTGTTTTCTTATTATTTGTAATAAATGTGAATTATCTAAAAGTTTTGTATTTTTTTTATGTGTTTCATGTACGGAGAGATCGGCGCAACGAACGGGGACAGCATCTTCGTTGCCGCGACCAGAGAGGAAATTGCTGGCCGCTATACGTCGCGGGTCGACAGCCAAGGAGCAACAGAAGATCCTGGAACCGAGTTGTTGCGTCGTGTTTCTAAAAAAATTAAAAATGAATTTTTATACTCTTTTTGTACAACAATGACGTCATAATGATCTTAACTTTATTGAAATGTTAGTCACTGTCTGTCAACGCTCAAGTTCACATCTGTAGTATGTGTAGGAAGCTAATAAAATAGTGTGTGCTACTAAAGTTGAAACACGTGTCTTGAGGATTTATTTATGAAGAATTATGTGAATGAATTAATAATATATTTGACAAGATGATTGAATTTTGACAGCGTTCATCGCGACTTTGAATCTAAAAAGTTTATTTAATGTGTGATTCTGATATCGATTAGATCAAGATAACGTGTGTCGATATAATTTTCTGAGGAGAAACAAACGAAATTTAAATTCGAAAAAGTTACGAAAACCAATTGGCCCAAGTGATGTAATTCTCTGCACACGACTCAACTGATGTTTTACAGTTTCGTTCAAGAACCATTCTATGACAATTTAAAAAGAATATAAATCATTTTTTGAAGTGAGTGTAACCGACGTGGGTGACGAAGTCTGCACATGGTCATACATATATCAAACGAAAAACCTAATACGTCGTTACACCGCAACGGCAACGCGTCGCCTGCAGTCTGTGTGTTGCGGAAACCAGAGACAGCACGGCAATGCAGCCGCTTCTTGAGAACTACGCGGGGTGAGGTGTCTGGCAGCTACTGCGAGGTTATTGAGCTGTCATTGGTACAGGAAGCTCACGAAGTTTCATTTTTACATACTGTTTTATACGAAAGCTGGCAAAGTAGAACTGCAGAAGGCAGTTACATGGAGTTCCTTAAAAAACATTTTTATGAGATGACACATGTTCAGAAGCTGTTGTTTAGATAAAACACAGTTCAGTTTCGTGATTAGTTTTGTTAAAGATGACATAAAACCACAGTGCCTAAAATATTCAATTAAAGAAGACCTATTTGACGCTCAAGTAAGTGTGCAAAATTCTATACGTTATTACGTTGTGCTGCACTTCCAAGTCTTGATGAGAGAGGTGTGGCTGTTGAAGGGTTGCTGGCATCTCTTTATGACTGATGTGTGTTGCAACGTGCAACCTTTATTTCATAAGTAGAAACCATGTTACTTTTTTTTCCTTATGAACTCGAGGCAAACGCCTTACAACTGCGCTGGTGTCATGGAAAAATAAATCAGTGTCGTCGTCATCTTTGTGTTCCATAAATGTATTTAGTAAATGTTGCCTAAATTTGTCTCTTTCTTTCCACATTTTTAATATTATATCATTATTTTTACGAACTTTCAAAAATGGTTCAAATGGCTCTGAGCACTATGGGACTTAACTTTTGAGGTCATCAGTCCCCTATAACTTAGAACTACTTAAACCTAACTAACCTAAGGATATCACACTCATCCATGCCCGAGGCAGGATTCGAACCTACGACGGTAGCGGCCGCGCGGTTCCAGACTGTAGCGCCTAGAACCGGTCGGCCACTCCGGCCGGCTTTCAGATGTTTCACTACCATAGCCTGTTGTACTTGATTCTACCATATCTTCTTCCTATGATACCGAGAGATTCAGCCGATGAATTTGATATCCATCATCTTCTTTCCTTTCCTGTGTTATTGGTTTCGCTGATATCACTGGAATGTCTGTTCCTCCAGATCTGTGCTGCGGGACTCCATCAACGAACGACAGCTCTTCGAGTCTCTTGGTTTTGGAATTTTTTGAGGCAGCAGAAACTTTTCCTCACTTGTTTTTCTTCTTGAACCTCTGATAATCGTCTCTTCAGCGAGTAGCTGTGTGCTAACAGTAACGTCGACGATCGAAAAATTTCGGCTGGATCAACACAAATCTACGCCACCGGATGGTCTTGCCAAATAAGGTGGAGTCCACGCCGCCTGCGGTACTACCGTGAAGCGAAACAACTCTGGCCGGTCAACGCTGGTGCATTCACGCCGATGTCGATGACCAAATGTAGCTACGATACTAAATTTCCCTTAGGTCAACATTCGCAGTTGTTTTGACTGCTTCTTGTGCAGTGTGTTGACATTTGAACTTGATCCGCAACACAATTGCATCTCACTGCTAGGAAGGATTAACTTTCATTACTGCCAACAGTGTCCACGTCCCTGGAAAACATATTAATATCGATTAGAATAGAAGCAGAAATAACAAAATTTGTATCTAGGCCAGGACTTGAACTCAGAACGCTGAGCTACCGTGCCGGCATCGCTTCACCAGCGTAGCACTACGGCTCACAGAGCTGCACGGACAATCCTAGTTCAGCGCCGCCCCCCCCCCCCCCCCAACCCGCAATTTACGCTTTCAGCCCATTTTCCCCTTCTTAAATCGTGAGTCAAGTTCTGGCCTTGGCACAAATTTCAGTTCATTACTTCAGCTTCTATCCCTATCGAAGAAAAAGTTGCAACTCATATGTCTCCAGGAAAATTTGATTCAATCTGATCAATTGTATTATTATCTAGTGATATTTACAGGTTCTTTGTAGCTGATTACGGTCTAATCGAGTTAGTTCACATGCGCCTCATTTAGAGGGAGGCACAATTCAAAAGTCGAGCAGCAACGCGCCTGCACGCTTAACGACTTCCAGGGAAGAGGTTAGCAAATCGTACACCGTTCGAAGAGTTGATCGCCGTCTTAGTGAAACAATATCCTTTAGATCAGACAGGTAGGAAGCTGCTAGACGTCGCAGTGTGCGAACCGTTCAGTTTGAGGAAGCTGTGTTACAGCAAATTGAGGACAGTCCAGCACTAGCACATGATCGATAGAGAAGAAAGTAAACACCTCTAATGCCAATGTGTAAAACATCCAATACGAGGTGGGCATGCATCCGCTCAAGAATCAGAAAGAAACAATTTATCAGCTGATGGTTTTCCCCAGTGCGTGGTACTCTGACAGTGCCATGTACGCTAAATTGTAAATATCGGTATAAAAACGTGTGTTTTCTTTGTTTTATTTACAGATAAGGCTGCCTTCACAAGGAAAGGAATATTCAACAGCTAAAAAGGCCAAGTCTGGGAGTTGGAAGGCAATTCGCGTGATCCACCATCAACAGAGATTTACCATACATGTGTGGTCTCGTACTGTTCGCGAACATATGATTGTACCGTATCTGCTACCTAACACGCTCGCTGGAGGACATTACCGTTTATTTTTCCATAAAGTACTACCGGAAATATTGGAGAACGTACGATTATCGTCAGTCGACGTTGAAACACGTATGTAACGCAGCAGCGATGGCGCGGCATTGCAGCGTCTCTGACCAGAGAGTATGCGCTTGACCGCGCGAGTGTTGCGAGCAGTTCGCTAGTTGTCGCTATGCAGAGCAGTACTCTGTCTGTAGTCGTGGCAGTCTGTAGCTCGATTTAGTTACGAGCAGTCGGTCAGTAGTAGTCGTGCAGTGCAGTTCGCTACTAGTCGTCATGCAGAGCGGTCGGTCAGTAGTAGCAGCCCAGTGCGGTTGTGGGATGTAGGCGGTCGGCAACACTGGTCAAGATGCTGAATGAGGTATACTGTTAATTAATATAATCATTAGATAATGTAAAGTTTATTAATTGTAATTAATTTCCAACAAATGCCCCAATAATAATTTTTATTTCAAAAGCATTTTTTTAAAAATTTTATTTTTTTATTGAACTAAAGATTTCGTTGCACTTCCCATTTCACTCCACATTTTTTTAAAGAAAAAATTTCAGTAAAATCACAAAAAAAAGAATATTATTATTTGCAATGCAGTTCCTCCAAGCCGTGCGCACGAAAAAGAGCAGAAATTTGACATCCAGTTATTCTGAGGTAAGACTTTAATTCTGATTGTTTTACACAGGGCCAAAGACCGATATTTCGGTTTAATTGAATTTTCTTATCACTGAATTGACCTTAATTTTTTTTTTTTGAAGAACTTGTATTTGAGTCAGATTGCGAATTTCACATTTTTGTTGCCATTGTCAGTACATTTCATTGTGGGCAAGTTACACTTAGCGCAATGTCCATTAGCATTCTTAAATAATATTGACACTCTTTTAAAATTATTGTGGGGAGGTTACACTCGGCTCCCATTTCTATTAAGTATTGTCTTTTTTTTCTTTAAAATTCGCTGGGGAGGTTACAGCGTGTATAGTTCTAGCATGACGGGGGACAACCACATTTTGACGTCGATATCAGACAGCATTTGGACAATGTTGTCCCGAGTTGTTGGATTGGGAAGGGTGGGCCAGTACCATGGCCTCAATGCTCTCCCCATCTCACTTCTATGAATTTCTGTTTTTGGAGGAGAGATGAAGCGTTTGGTGTAAAAGATACAAACAAAGACTCCAAAGGAGTTGCTTGCCCACTTTAATTGTTCTATTGCGAAGGTTGGGCCAGTACTGAGATCACAACATTCTCCCGACGTCAATGCCGTATCTCATATATGTGGAGTCTGTCCAAAACAACTGACACCATTTTGATCTTCTGCCACTATAAATGAAGACACAAAAGAATCAAAGACATTAGCTGCCAGTGGGCATTGAATTATAGCAATGTGGCAAGTTGAAAATTTGTGCCGGAGTGGGGTTCAAACCCAGGTTTCCTGATTACTAGGCAGATGCACTGACCACTACACCATCTATCCACGGCTGCATGGACTACCCTAGTACACCTGTCAGAACCAAACTTTCAGTTCACACCACACACTACTGACGTAATGACCTTACTCAATATCAGGGGTCTGTCAGACATAAGAGGTGTCATGTATATAATTAAGATGATGACAGTCAGTGATCTCTTCAGTGCAGAGACATACTAAGCTCGAACGCTTGCGGTAATCGGCGAGATGCTGCGAGTAATGAAGCTAAAATGTAGGGGCACTACATCTTTAGCATGTGGTATAAGTTGAGATTATGGGACTGAACGAGATGTACTGGGGTTGTCCGTGCAGTTGCAGTGACCACTGTGTCCAAATGGCATAATGGTCAGTGCTTCTGCCTAATAAGCGGGAGATCTGGGTTCAAATGACGATCTGGCACAAAATTTCAACTTGCCTCATTAATATAAATCAATGCCCACTGGCAGCTAATGTCTTTAATTCATTTGTGTCTTTAAAGCTATCTGTTAAATTTGGGGTATACAACAAATAACTAGTGATAACGATTTCGAACAAGTTAAATAGGGATGATAACACAGACAATATTGTAGGGAAGGCGAACTAAAGACTGCATTTTATTGGTAGATCACTCAGAAGGTGCAGTAAATCCACTAAAGAGACTGCCTACTCCACATTTGTCCGTCATATGCTGCAGTATTGTTATGCGGTATGATATCCTTACCGATAGGTTTGACAGAGGACATCGAAAAATGATTATTAAAATTCTTCTAGCTGTTGTACAGCGTCACAGTATGGAATGCTTTAATTATAAACCGTAAAACCTACATTTCAACCATATTACAATAGCCTTACTCAGGTCAAGCGGAATGCCGTTGTAATACAGTCAAAACATTGGTTTTACAATCCTCATGACACTAGCTGCAGAACCCTACATAAGTAGTGGGACAAAGTTCGTTCTAGGACACTTTTGATATCACATTGGTATGCTAATTAAATAAATTGATGATGTAATCCCTTAACCTATTCTTATACTAATTGTTTTATGACCTCCTGGGGGATAATCTGTCCTTCTGAGAAACCCTTATCCCTCCCCCTCCTCCTCCACATCCTCCACCTCCTCCTCTCTCACCCTCTAGGAAAATTGATGCCTGGGACACTGTTTTTGCCTCACCCACCCCAGTTCAGTTCTGAGTCACTTTTCCCCATCTGGGAAATCCCCCATCCTTCATCCCTCCCACCCCTCTTTCCCTCTCCCCTCCCCTCTTCTTCCCTGCCATCCTCACTCCCCTCAGCATCAGGATATTGACGGGAGATGCTGTCTGTGCAGAGCTGTTGGTGTGGAAGGATCTCATGACAATAAATTAAAATCAATGTCAGTTACTTTGCAGAGGAGAAATTGTTCATTTGTAAAATTTAATTTGCACCTCCCCTCCCCCCCCCCCCCTCTTGTGAATTGGCCAGAAAAAGATGCAGTCATATTGAGTTACTGGAGAGGAAGGTTGTAGGTACTGTCTTGAAGTTTTGTGTTATGTATATTATCCTCCTGGAAGAATTTCCTGAATTTTGGCTGGGAAACCAAACTGAAAATTACCCTACGCTTTACTGCTTCAAATTCAAATAAAACCAAGTGCTTAAAATGGTTAGAGCACTAGAAAAACTCATTCATGAAAAAACAATTGTCCACACATAGAAAAACGCTCAAAAATCAATAACTGAACGAAAAACAATCAAAATCTCTCCTACACACCGAAAAAAACGCTTTGTAACTTATCACTTCTAAGTAGTAGCAGTAATAGTAGTTGTTTGTGTAGCGTAATAAGTAGCGTCTCTGTCTGATAATGAATTTTGCCGGCACGGTAGCTCAGCGTGTTCGGTCAGAGGGTTAGCTGCCCTCTGTAATAAAAAAAACTGAGTTAACCGATCAACAACGAACTAAAACGGATGTCCTACGACGTCCGCTCCGAGCAGATAAAAGCGAACAAAATGAGATTAAAAAAAAAAAAAAAAAAAAAAAAAAGGGGTAGCGTCTTTGATTCATAATCTAAACGTCTTCGGTCCCAGGTTCGATCCCCGCCACTGCCTAAATTTTGCTAAATAATCAGCATTGGCGGCCGAAGACTTCCGGCATAAGAAGTCAGCCTCATTCTGCCAACGGCCTTGTCAAAGAGGGCGGAGGAGCGGATAGAGGTTCAGGGCACTCTCTTGTCCTAGGGGTGGGAAACTGCCCCTAAAGGCGGAAGAATCAGCAATGATCAACGACATGAGGATGCAGAAGGCAATGGAAACCACTGCATTAAAGACACGTAACTTGTATCCACAGGACATGTGGCCTGTAATTGAAGAAGTGTCATGATGATCTCTCCATTGGCAAAAGATTCCGGAATAGTCCCACATTCGGATCTCTGGGAGGGGACGGCCAAGGGGGAGGTTGCCATGAGAAAAAGATTGAATAACCAAAGAAAGGATAACGTTCTAAGAGTCGGGGCGTGGAATGTAAGAAGCTTGAACGTGGTAGGGAAACTAGAAAATCTGAAAAGGGAAATGCAAAGGCTCAATCTAGATATAGTAGGGGTCAGTGAAGTGAAGTGGAAGGAAGACAAGGATTTCTGGTCAGATGAGTATCGGGTAATATCAACAGCAGCAGAAAATGGTATAACAGGTGTAGGAATCGTTATGAATAGGAAGGTAGGGCAGAGGGTGTGTTACTGTGAACAGTTCAGTGACCGGGTTGTTCTAATCAGAATCGACAGCAGACCAACACCGACAACGATAGTTCAGGTATACATGCAGACGTAGTAGCAAGCTGAACAGATAGAGAAAGTGTATGAGGATATTGAAAGGGTAATGCAGTATGTAAAGGGGGACGAAAATCTAATAGTCATGGGCGACTGGAATGCAGTTGTAGGGGAAGGAGTAAAAGAAAAGGTTACAGGAGAATATGGGCTTGGGACAAGGAATGAAAGAGGAGAAAGACTAATTGAGTTCTGTAACAAGTTTCAGGTAGTAATAGCGAATACCCTGTTCAACAATCACAAGAGGAGGAGGTATACTTGGAAAAGGCCGGGAGATACGGGAAGATTTCAATTAGATTACGTCATGGTCAGACAGAGATTCCGAAATCAGATACTGGATTGTTAGGCGTACCCAGGAGCAGATATAGACTCAGATCACAATATAGTAGTGATGAATAGTAGGCTAAAGTTCAAGACATTAGTCAGGAAGAATCAATACGCAAAGAAGTGGGATACGGAAGTACTAAGGAATGACGAGATACGTTTGAAGTTCTCTAACGCTATAGATACAGCAATAAGGAATAGCGAAGTAGGCAGTATAGTTAAAGAGGAATGGACATCTCTAAAAAGGGCCATCACAGAAGTTGGGAAGGAAAACATAGGTACAAAGAAGGTAGCTGCGAAGAAACCATGGGTAACAGAAGAAATACTTCAGTTGATTGGCGAAAGGAGGAAGTACAAACAAGTTCCGGGAAAATCAGGAATACAGAAATACAAGTCGCTGAGGAATGAAATAAATAGGAAGCTAAGACGAAATGGCTGCAGGAAAAATGTGAAGACATCGAAAAAGATATGATTGTCGGAAGGACAGACTCAGCATACAGGAAAGTCAAAACAACCTTTGGTGACATTAAAAGCAACGGTGGTAACATTAAGAGTGCAACGGGAATTCCACTGTTAAATGCAGAGGAGAGAGCAGATAAGTGAAAAGAATACATTGAAAGCCTCTATGATGGTGAAGATTTGTCTGATGTGATACAAGAAGAAACAGGAGTCGATTTAGAAGAGATAGGGGCTCCCGTATTAGAATCGGTATTTAAAAGAGCTTTGGAGGACTTACGGTCAAATAAGGCAGAAGGGATAGATAACATTCCATCAAAATTTCTAAAATCGTTGGGGGAAGTGGCAACAAAACGACTATTCACGTTGGTGTGTAGAATATATGAGTCTGGCGACATACCATCTGACTTTCGGAAAAGCATCATCCACACAATTCCGAAGACGGCAAGAGCTGACAAGTGCGAGAATTATCGCACAATCAGCCTAACAGCTCATGCATCGAAGCTGCTTACAAGAATAATATACAGAAGAATGGAAAAGAAAATTGAGAATGCGCTAGGTGACGATCAGTTTGGCTTTAGGAAAAGTAAAGGCAATTCTGACGTTACGGCTAATAATGGAAGCAAGGCTAAAGAAAAATCAAGACACTTTCATAGGATTTGTCGACCTGGAAAAAGCATTCGACAATATAAAATGGTGCAAGCTGTTCGAGATTCTGAAAAAAGTAGGGGTAAGCTATAGGGAGAGACGGGTCATATACAATATGTACAACAACCAAGAGGGAATAATAAGAGTGGACGATCAAGAACGAAGTGCTCGTATTAAGAAGGGTGTAAGACAAGGCTGTAGCCTTTCGCCCCTACTCTTCAATCTGTACATCGAGGAAGCGATGATCGAAATAAAAGAAAGGTTCAGGAGTGGAATAAAAAGAAAAGGTGAAAGGATATCAATGGTACGATTCGCTGATGATATTGCTATCCTGAGTGAAAGTGAAGAAGAATTAAATGATCTGGTGAACGGAATGAACAGTCTAATGAGTACACAGTATGGTTTGAGAATAAATCGGAGAAAGACGAAGGTAATGAGAAGTAGTAGTAATGAGAACAGCGAGAAACTTAACATCAGGATTGATGGTCACGAAGTAAATGAAGTTAAGGAATTCTGCTACCTAGGCAGTAAAATAACCAATGACGGAAGGAGCAAGGAGGACATCAAAAGCAGACTCGCTATGGTAAAAAAGGTATTTCTGGCCAAGAGAAGTCTACTAATATCAAATATCGGCCTTAATTTGAGGAAGAAATTTCTGAGGATGTACGTCTGGAGTACAGCATTGTATGGTAGTGAAACATGGACTGTGGGAAAACCGGAACAGAAGAGAATCGAAGCATTTGAGATGTGGTGCTATAGACGAATGTTGAAAATTAGGTGGACTGATAAGGTAAGGAATGAGGAGGTTCTACGCAGAATCTGAGAGGAAAGGAATATGTGGAAAACACTGATAAGGAGAATGGACAGGATGATAGGACATCTGCTAAGACATGAGGGAATGACTTCCATGGTATTAGAGGGAGCTGCAGAGGGCAAAAACTGTAGAGGAAGACAGAGATTGGAATACGTCAAGCAAATAATTGAGGACGTAGGTTGCAAGTGCTACTCTGAGATGAAGAGGTTAGCACAGGAAAGGAATTCGTGGCGGGCCGCATCAAACCAGTCAGTAGACTGATGACAAAAAAAAAGATCTATTTTTACAAGGATATAGGATATGTCAAAGTATTTACAAGTTTATACCAATTTAAAATAAGCCAATTCGTATACACATATATTTACAGGCTTCTAGTTATAGACTACCATTAGATCTACTCCTGGTATACAATACTTTTTTATAAATAACTTATTACATAATGTAATGCCGCACTGTTCATTCATATCTCACTACCAGTCACTGCACATACTATACACACATTGGTTCGTAACCCTTCACACATACACACACACAGGTGATCTCTGGGCCATTTTCCATACCACAACTTCCCGTTTGATATCCTGAAAAACTGAGTCAGCAGCCCTCTATAATGAGTGACATGTTGAGCTCAGAAAGAGGAAGAGGTGTTAGTGTTGTGCTATACGTAGCTTGGGGGTAAATATTTATAGAAAAGGAAAAAAGAAGGGAAAAAACCATAGTGTGAAGGTGTTATGTGGAATGTTGGATGTTTTATAATCATTATTATTATTATTTATTTATATAACATTTTTTTACCAAACCCCTAATCTGTTTTATCTAAGCAATCCTTCAAAGTATAAAATGTATTGCATAACAGATACTTTTTAGCAGCCTTTTTCAATAATTGTATTTTTGAAATTTCTTTTATCTGTTTTGGTAATTTATTGTACAGTTTTATTCCTTGGTAGAAATTGCTGTTTATTTCTTTTTGGTAAATGTAAGTTGAATCTAGCTCTTGTTCCATGGTCCTGGACAGAGCTGTTTGTGCAGTAATTACCAATGTTATTTTTGATGTGTGCAACTGACTGGACGCAGAAAAGCATCCAAAAAACTCTGAAGAAGAAAAACATTTATTCTACTCACACACTGGTTGCTACAGATATAAGAACTTCGTTACACAGGAGTAAAACCACACACCCCTAAAAAATCGATAAAATGTTCACACAACAGAATCTTACATCTCGAAAAAAATATCGATGAAAATTACAGATATCGCCTGCAGATCTAAATAAATCACATGTCACTTCTGCCAGTGTCTCCACACTCCTGCCACAGGGCATCCATCGTTCAACTGCTGCGCCGCCTGAGGCAGCAGAATCTTACACGAACTAGCACAAGGCTATTGTGTTGGTCCGTTAAGCTCTGCAATGCAGTACCTGCTCGAGCCTTTTGTCTTGTTACCTGCTTGCGGCCCACATTGTCCCGACTCTGTCGTGCTAGTGTCGCACACTGCTGCTGCAGCAGATGGCTATCTGTTACAAAGTATCTAGCGAGTGCTTCGTATCTCTTAACGACCTAGCTGGACTCCTAGTCGAAAACAAGCGCATCTCCCAGAACGCTGGAGGTGCCTGAACAATATCTGATTCTCCAGTGGTGTTCCCAGATATGTTTTCGAGTATACCAGAAAATCTGAGACCTGTAGCTTTGTCTGAAACAGAACAAAATATTTCACTTCAAAGGCGACACCGAGTCCTTCCAGGAGGAAGATGTTTCTCGCCTTCACAAAGGAGTCTGAACCACATGAGGTAGGCGATTACTTACTCCATGTGACGTTGCAGTTTTGTCTGAACAAAGGCAATTTATCTCACTAGAAATCTAACGGCTCCTTCTGAGAAGAAGGCCATTCAGTAGAATCCAGCAGGTCTCTGCGTGTCAGACAATGCTAACACCTGCATGTTGGTAGCACAAAAGTTCTCGCTCTGACATGTTGAGACAGGTAGACCAGTGTATTTGCCCCAATTTGCTGATTTGAGTTCCTGCAATCCTATTGGATGTCGCCTAAACGCGGGGAGCAGCTTGAGGTTATATAAACCCAATCCCCTCCACTGTCCTCTTCATTCTGCCAATGTCTGCTGTGGTGTCAGGTCACTTGTCTCCTAATTTATGCTCTAATCGTCCATTTATTGCAACATGGAGCGTTCAACCAACGGCAGCAGCACTACCAGAGGCAAACACCCTACGCATTAGAGGAATGGGGATTACCATATAAGTGCATATTCAAATCAATAACTGTAACTTTTTTCTTTTCTTACAGTTCTTCCACTAAGAATTTCGTAGTACTGAATACATGTCATCCTACTGATTCAGCATATATCCACCAAACCATCGATCAGCTGGAAGCTGAGTGGCAGCAGAAGCAGCAACAGCATCATAAATATGTATATTTTTCTGAGTCATAGTTCTGTGTATACATACTGTGATGCTGTTATTTAGTGGTCAATGTGTCAGACACATATTGTTTTTGTTACAAAAAGTTCTTTCTAAAATTTCGACATAGTGCTGTGTGTACATGACATGTTGTTGTTATTTTCTGGCCAGTGAGTCTGAGGAATATTCTTTGTTGTTGTAAATGATTTTGTGAATCAGGAGCAGGAAGGGACAGAGAATATGATGCCATCCACACCATAGCTATTGTGTTAGTGAATATTCTATAAAAAAGTTTCCTTGTATTTTTTGTGTGTACATCTTTTTTTATTAGATCAGTGAGTTGTAGGCGATGTAGGGGAGAAGAATCGATGGATTCATCGTGGTTTGGGTGGGAATAATGAGATGCCACACTGGGTGGAGGAGATGGAGAGGGAGCTTTGTCATCATGAGAAGATACTGGAAGTGATTTCCAACGACCTTAGGGATATGTCAAGCAGCCACAGCGATATACGCAATTCATACACATCCTTGCAGCAGCAGCAGGTGATATCTGGAATATTATACTTGCTCTTTTTTCCGTTACTCTTCCAGTACTCGCGTATGTGGGACAGTGACCATCCCCACATTACGCCTTGGCACGTGTGCTAGAATAGTCATCCAGCCAAGGTCCTGTGTGGCACTCTCCACCATGCTACATGGATATCGTCACTGAATAGGGAGTAACAGCAGTAGCTGTAGCCAACCCCCTCCACTGCTGCCCCACACCAGCTCCAGTCTGGGTCCATGGGCTACCCTCCCTTCACAACTGGCTCAGGTTTGTGGGAACAACCATCTCCGCAGGCGCAGGTAGCATGTTGACACAAAATATCGTCTTCTCCCCCATGTTCTCACCCAAACCAAGGTGTGTGCACCTCACTGCTCCTCATCACTGTGAGCATCAACATCATCATCATCTAGTTTTATAGTATGAGTAGTAGTAAACCTGTGGCTAGTGACAGTTCCTTCTCCCACCATTTCAGTAAAGGACATCAGATCAGTAACCCCATATTGCAATTAGAATATGCAGTGGCTGCGGAAGCCTTTGAAGAGTGAATCTCATTCACTAGGATTAAGAACCCGGCAGGACGGTACCGAGACCCTGTACGGTTTCTCAAAGTGTACTTTCCTGTTCTGGAAATGTAGCTTCTCAAAGTTGTTAATGATCCATGGTATCCAGACAAGCATTCACTATCTTTGGGGGACGGGGGGAGGGGGGATGGCGTGATATTGTGGTGTACATCAAACGCCAAGTGGTTTTGTGAATCCACCTCGAAGGCTATACTGGACTGGTTTTCCGAGAGATTAAAGACAGAATTTCAGCTAAAGCACCCAGCAAAATATTACACCTCGACATCCTACATATGTCTATGATCCAGTCAATGGAAGGCCTACCGACATCAAATCTCGTAAGGATATAGCAGCCAAGTGGGTATGTATTAATGTCCAAAAGGTAGATCAGTATTGTTTTGCATGATCACTCCTGCCTTGCAAAACAAATTATTTGGTATATCCTTAAGGTCCAGGTAAATACTGTAAGTAGGCTGTTTAGGTTTTTATGTTGGTAACGCCACGTAGCGCTCTGTATGAAAATCACTGACTGCGCTGTGTGCGGATATGAAACGTCCCCTTTGAAAAATTTATGAATTACTGTGCTGGTGAACCCCTTACGTTATTTGATTTTCAAACACCTGAGCAGTTAAAAGAAAATGCACGAGGAAGTAGTGGATTTCCATGCAGTCTTGAAGAAGTAGTGTTGTCCTTCCAACGAAAGACAGTACAAACTCCTGACATGCAGACAGGTAATGGGCCACAACAGAGTAAACCCACCGCAGAGTCAGTCGAAGTTTTGAAGAATATTGGTAGGTAGGTCATCACACAGCAGACCCACTGTAGCCCTGGTAGAGATTATGGTATTGGTGGGCCACCAGAGGTGCAGACCCACTGCAGTCCTTGTAGAAATAATGGTATTTGTTTGTGGGCCATCAAAGGTGCAGACCCACTGTAATACTTGTAGAGATGGCTAGCAGCCATCTGTTGTGACTATGCAGGTGCACAATCACCATCGAAGAGTCTTGCGGACAATGTAGCAAGTCCATAAACCACCACTTGTGCACTCACAAAGTTTTTGGAATTGTCCTTAGAACCAGCAATGCTGTTAACCAGTCCCTTGCTGAATTATCAACACACGTGCAAACACTAACGGTCCCAACTTCTTACATGTTGTGCATATACTATGACCAACAGAAATGTGTGCAGTGAAATGAATGCTTACAAGTAACTTAATTTGATGAACTGGTATCCATTACAATTTTATAACATGAGAATACAATTACAAAGGTACAAAATACATCATTAAAGAACATAATAGTACAGATAACGTTTGTGGTTATACAGGCTTTACAAAAGAATAGAAATAAACATATACATCAGTGCTACAGGAATTATGACATAATACATAAAAGATCAGAATAGCTTTCGAAAATAATGTCTAAACATATTTACAAAGTAAATAACATATTATTAATGCAAATTATATTTGAGGTGTGTCCATCAGAAAGACTAAGTTTGTAATACTGGATATCATGACCTGATACATATATGATGACTTTTGAATATTATTGATGTAAATACATTGTTTGTTCTCTATCAAAATCTTTCATTTGCTAAGTATGCCTATCAGTAGTTAGTGCTTTCAGTAGTTAGAATCTTTTATTTAACTGGCAGTATTGGCGCTCGCTCTATTGCAGTAGTTCGAGTAACGAAGATTTTTGTGAGGTAAGTGATTCATGAAAGTTATAGGTTGTTGTTAGTCAGGCCTATTCTTTTGTAGGGATTGTTGAAAGTCAGATTGCGTTGCGCTAAAAATATTGTGTGTTAGTTTAGTGATGATCAGAATAAGTAAAGAGAGAAATGTCTGAGTACGTTCAGTTTTGCTCCGCTGTTTGAAAATCAAATAACGTAAGAGGTTTTCCAGCACAGTAATTCACTAAATTTTCTAAGGGGACGTTCAATACCATGTGTATAAAGAGACTATCCCTGGAGAGAGGCATCAACTTCCCCATCAAGATCCAAGACACACCTGAATTCGAGGTGCAGAATACTGGAATATCGATTCATATTTGTGGCCTGGAGAGACGCCAGTCAGATAAATAAAACAAGTGGGATCAACATATAATCATCGGGTACTTCCATTTCTAAAAAATTTGCAGTGAGTAAGCTGTTATTCTCGGATGAGTAAAATAAGAGAAAAGACAAGTATCATCAATGCTGGATCAAGGACATGTCATGGCTCATTTCTTCCAAATCGTCAAAAAATTATCACGTAAAGCAAATTTTCACACAATGAAGGCTTTCACAACCGGATGTTTCAGCTGCCGAGAATTTGCTTACTATGTCTCAACGCCTTTTTTTTCGGACAAATTATTAGCAAAGCATCAAGTAGATTGTGCTTCAAAGGACCTGCTAGGTGTTGTTATACCCAGTGAGGCGAAAAAAATTCATAAAGTTTAAGAATGGTCACCATCAGGAGGTATGCCGCCTTGTGGAGTATGCCAACTTCAAATGCCTCTCACTCCTGTGACCACTGTGAAGGTGACAATACAGTCTCACATACTACTTTTACGGAAAAACATGAACCATATGCGTCAGCGTACCAAATTGAATCGTCCTTTGATTCGTCTTAACCAATACAAATCTTATGTTGGGGGTAATCCTGCGGTTTGGCTTCCCACTGAGCTTGAAAAACTTTCATACGAAGTTGATAAGCTTTGCAGCAACATTCTCATGACCAGATACAAGAATGAAGATCTGTACAAGAACAAGGTTGACTGCCATAGTAGCGGACAGCCATTAGATAGAAAAGTGGAAACTGCTCATAGTGACCACTGTCATTTTACGGGGAAGTCCTGTGGTTCAGCTCACAGTACATAATACTTGAAGTATCAATTACCACGACATACACTCGTTTTCTTCCATAATGTAAACGGGCATGATGCTCACTTCCTCTTTGAGCACTTGGCTAATTTCGTTGTGGATAGTGATCAGACCAGTGGCCCGCCGGATAGTGTTGAGAAATACATCTCATTCTCCAAATGATAGCACCAGGAATTATGCTTCGCTTACTTGACTTACAGGCACCACTCCAGAAACTTGTTGAAACTCTGCCTCAGAAGGATATGTACATCACCCGAGCTGCATTCCCCAATGAGGAAAAGTTTCAACTTGTGACTAGGAAGGGGACTTTCGCATACGAGTATCTGGATAGTATGGCAAAACTCTGTGAAACCAGGCTACCTGACATAACTGCATTCTTCAGCAACCTTACAGGCGATGCCATATCGAATTCACAGAGTATGAACATTCTCTGAATGTCTGGTGGGAATTCGGCATCTCCACTTTAGAAAAGTGCACACAGTTTTATATGGACCCATATGTGCACTTGGTCACGGATATTTTTGAGAAATCCAGGATCTATGCATAACCACATATTCTCTGGCGATCCCAACTTTCATTACACAGCACCTAGATTTTCTTGGGACACTATGCTCAAGAAAACAAAGTACAGCATTGAACTGTTGACCAGCGCTGACATGCTTCTTTCTTGGAGCAAGGGATCCATGGGGGACTTTGTAATTGTGTCCATAGACATGTCAATGCAAATAACCCATGAATTAGTGGGAGGTTCAGTGCTTCACTTGATTCGAGCTACATCATGCACTTGGATGTCAAAAACCTATAGGGGCACACCATTCAACAATCACTGCCGATTGGAGAGTTTTGATGGATGCCCAAAGAATAATTCAAGGGATTAGGTGGAAAAATCAAGGGTATAGCGTCTGATTCTGATGTGGGCTATGTGGTGGAGGTAAAACTCACTTACTCTTTTAGTTTGCATGAGGCGCACGCTGACCTGCCACTGTGTCCTGAGCATCTAGTCCTGCGAGGACGCTCCACTTTAAAACTGATGACCCCGCTGGGGAATAAGCAGAGATACATTATTCACTATCGTTGACTCCAGCAGTGTCTCAGATTGGGGTGAGGCTGATTAGAATCACCCTGGCTATGCCACTCAAGCAATCTCGTTGAAGAGGTATTTTGATTTGAATATGAAACAGAGTGCTGGCATGACATGTGACTTTGAGAAAGGTTTCTTAAATTAATGAATAACTCACTTTTTGGCAAAACAATGGGGAATTCGAGGTATCATCACCAAATTTTGATTAGAACCGAATGGGATGGGCATTATGGTGTAAGGAAGCCTATCGACAGACCAAATTTCAAATTGGTCATAAAATTCAATGAGAACTTTGTTGCTGCGGAAATGATGAAGGTTGCAGAAGAGTTCACAAAACCTATCTATGTGAAGATGTGTATACTAGACCTTTCGTAACTCCATATGTACCAATTCCATTATGATTTTGAAAAACTCATTTCACAGATCCTAAGTTACTTAATATGGATACAGATAGCTTCACCTACTGGGTGCTGAATTATGGTCCATATAGAGTAATGAGATGCCATGACGAAGAACTCGACACGTCTTTATACATGGCCGCCAACCCTTATGGTATTGTTCTACAGAACAAGAAGGTTATTGCCCTGATGAAAAACGAGGCGAATGGGTCACCAGTTGTGGAGTTTGTAGGTCTGCGAGCAAAAATGTATGAATATTGCACATTGGAAGGTGCCCACCAGAGGCAGGCTAAGGGTGAGCATTGACCGGCATCAAGAGTCCTCTCGATAGAAGACAATTTGCAGTCCCTGTACAGTGGTGTTCGTAGTGCTCCGCTGCACCATATGGTGCGACAAACAAGTACTCGATCGAGAGGACACGAGGTGTATGCTTTATTGCAATCTAAAGTCGACCGGCTGCCTGACGACGATAAAAGGTTCATTTATGACAACAGGACTGAAACCCTCCCACACACCATTTACTTGTTGAGAGAGAGGGGGTGGGGGGACTCTGATGGAGTAGGGTGACAATGAGACTGGGTGTAAATGTTGCAGAATAATCTGACCCTTTTATCATAGGATAAGTAATTATGTGTGTGTAAAGATTTATTTATTTGTTTATGCATACCATGTGTGAGGAATGTGTACTGTTTACAACTTTAAATTTCTTTTTTTTTTTTTTTTCATCAGTCTTATGACTGGTTTGATGCGGCCCGCCATTAAGTCCTCTCCTGTGCCAACCTCTCCATCTCATAGTAGCACTTGCAACCTATGTCCTCAATTATTTGTTGGATATATTCCAATCACTATCTTCCTCTACAGTTTTTACCCTCTACAGCTCCCTCTAGTACCCTGGAAGTCATTCCCTGATGTCTTAACAGATGTCCTATCATCCTGTCCTACTTGCGAGTGTTTTCCACATGTTCCTTTCCTCTCTTCTGTTCCGGTTTTCCTACGGTCCATGTTTCACTACCATACAGTGCTGTGGTCCAGACGTATATTCTCAGAAATTTCTTCCTCAAATTAAGGCCAATGTTAGATGATAATAGACTTCTCCTGGCCAGGAGTGTCCTTTTTCCCAGTGGTAGTCTGCTTTTGATGTCCTAATTGATCCATCCGTCATTGGTTATTTTGCTGTCTAGACAGCAGAAGTCCTTAACTTCATTTACTTCGTGACCATCAATCCTCGCCATTCTCATTTCTGCTACTTGTCATTACTTTCGTCTTTCTTCGATTTACTCCCAATCCATATTCTTTACTCATTAGATTGTTCGTTCCATTCAGCATTTCGTGTAATTCTTCTTCACTTTCACTTGTAAATATGTACCCTGAAAAAAAAAAACTGTGCACCATGTTGGCCGACAAAAATTTCACTTATAAAATATCTTCTCACAATGCACATCGACAAAAATTGTACAACAGAAATCCATAAACTCTGATTGATTGTCTTGTAAATAGAATAGTTTTTAAGTTTCATCTTCCATTAGCGCTCCCAGTCTAAAGGGTTTTTATGTGTGGATGTATATACACAGTTCACAGTCCATCATAATTGTTGTTGTTGTTGTTACGTAACAACCATGGAACTGGTACTATTGAGACTGTAGAATTTAGTTACATTGAAAGAATGAAAGTATCTCTGCATTAGTTTTAGCGTAGATTTGTAAATCTTTTAACCATTCAATTTTTTTGTTATTTTGTAAAAAAAGTATCTCTGCACTGAAATGTTAGAATTAAATTGTACCTCAAGAATTAAATTGTACCTTAAGAATCAAAATGTGTCTGTGGGAGCTGAAAAATTCCTTACCATTAAACTTTCATGTTGTTATGCACAGAAAACCTATCACAACTGTATATGTACAGGATGTGCAATACAAAAATGACGTCAGTTTTAAACAGGAGTCTAACATGGAGAATAACAAAATATATGTAATGGTCGGATGGGATTATGCCTATCATGCAGCATGTGTTTAGCTATGGGAGCAGGTACTACATGACGACGTTCACTTCCAGAGCCGTAAAGGAAACCTCTAAAATTATATTTCCTGTGCTTGAGGAGAACTACAGATGTGGCATCTGGGTAAAGTTACACACTAACAGAGTGTGAAAAAAAAATGTACACAGATTGTGAGGTTAGAATTCATTTATTTTTCATCCAACTTAAAAGTAATTTTATATTTTCATAAACAGACACAACACTAATTTCACATATGTTCTTCTTGAGTCGATGGAGAGCAGGCACCTGTAGTATTCCAGGTGTTGGACAACAACAAACTTGAAGACTGGGCCGGCCGGAGTGGCCGAGCGGTTAAAGGCGCTACAGTCTGGAACCGCATGACCGCTACGGTCGCAGGCTCGAATCCTGCCTCGGGCATGGATGTGTGTGATGTCCTTAGGTTAGTTAGGTTTAAGTAGTTCTAAGTTCTAGGGGACTTATGAACACAGCAGTTGAGTCCCATAGTGCTCAGAGCCATTTTTTTGAAGACTGGATGCAGCCATGTGATCTTCCCCTACCATTTGACGTAGGTGATGGTATGTGTGTGGTCGAATAACGAAGCAACATCATCACGTCTTTATAGGGTATACCAAGATCATCCCAATGAATTCCGTGGTAGAAACACGTTAATCACTTTACACTCCTCCATTTTTAGTACACTTCACATCCTCGAAAGACCTCAACGATGCAGTACTTCCTGAGAATGCCTCTATTATACCAGCATCTTCCGTGTGTGCTTTGAATCCAACATCTTTAAACATGAACTGTCTATGCTCATCATTATAGAAACACTGAGAATCTGCAGTGATATTTGCACCTCAGTGTATCATCGTGGAATTCTCAGGGTATGGCGCAGCACCTGTTTATTTATACAGCTCGTTGCACAACACGGGTGAGTTCGCAGTAATTAATCACACGGCCATGTAGAAATAGAGCATATGCAAACTGTTCTGGGAAATTTGCTGAAGACATTCAATATCTACAGGTCCAGATTTAATTATCTCGTTCTGTTTTGAGTGGTATATTACAATGATTGGTGCCAGCTTCTTGAATTTCCATGGGCTTAGTAGACATCCTTCCTCTTCATAGTAAGAAGCAGGTGTAAATTAACATATGGGTAGAATTCGGAGTTCAGGTAGACTCTAGAATTAATTAACCTTAAATTGTCAAATTTGGTGGAATCGTTTGATATTAACCTCCTCTACTTGTCTGGAATGCAAGTATGATGAATCTGGGCGTCTCCAATTGAACGGAGGTTTTAATAACCCGTCTTTGCCTATTTATAGTCGTCAGCACAGGTACTCAAAAAGCTCCCATGAATGGAAAGTTAATGGTAGAAGTACACTGGCATTCAGAAGTTTCAAAAGTTTCAATCACTGCTCATCTGATACTGTTATGTTTGGTATTTTCAATGTTATTTTACTGATGGTGACCTCGTTATCCTCTTAAGCTCTCTGAATGTATGAGTTGTTACCCTTTGTACTCTGTACCAGAATAAGCTCCTATTTAAATTCATAACAATTCACCATATGTCATCAATGTCTCCCACAAGCAGTTTTAGGGGCATATATGCAGTAAATACCTTGTTCTCTTCCACTGTTCTACCCACTGGCTCATCTTTGAACAATCCAGCGTTTTCTAAGTCGTTCCAAACCGAGAGTGAAGCAGACATACGTTTTAAGAATTGATGCTATGCCTACATTGCATATACAGTCAATCGTGACCCCGTTAAGCTCATATCGTATCTCATGAAACAGGAATGCTGAAGCATTGAGATTCAGTGCCACTGTAACAGTACCATCACTTTTCATACATGATCCATCAAGATACATGAACCTCTTCCAAAGGAGGGTTAATGTGTCTTGGTGTTGGATGACAATTCTAATTTGATCGTTCTTGTTAAATGTGGTTGAAGCACAAAGCATATGCTAGAGGTATTGCTGATGTATCATATGCTCATCATAATCTACCACATTATATTGAACGATGTCACTGTAAGTTTTCAGACCTTCTGATTTAAGTGACTCACCATTTGCACATATTATCACCTTGCTGTTCTGTTGTGAAGTGTCGTTCTGTGAGTTGTGTGCACCGGTTTTATACCGCACACTCATCCTGTCTTCGTTGACAATATCAGGACGCTGGGAAGATGATGCAAATCACAGCTCGTTGAAGATCACTGCCATTTCCGCTCCATCAAGTTGAAGGTCGTTGTCGTCACTTCCACCTTAGACAGCACCTGGCTGGTTGGAGGTTGCTGCTGCCACTGACAGGTTTCTGCATGTTCGAGGACACTGTTGGTTCCACTTTAGGTGTAGGTGTACAATGATTTCTTCACCACGAAAGTCGACAAGTTGATTATCCAGATCCACAATATGGAGCTCCAGGTAGTCCAATGTCTGAACTGTTACTGGGATGTATATAGCGTTGGCAGGGTCTCGGCGATTGATACTCTATTACAACTGATGGGAAGAATCCGTAAATTGTGTGAATCAGTCTAATGTTGAAATAGCAGTTTGTTGCAGTGTTACCCCTTTGACACTGGCTGTACTGACAGGAAGTATATCCAACTGATGGGTCATATCTGTAAAATTCATTAGGGTCCTTCTTCAAAACCTGTCCTTTTGTGAAATCTAGTATTCGTCCTATTAAACCTTTCAGGCTAAAGTCAGTCGCTGTATTCGGTGTGTTTATTTCAGATTTAAGTGTACTCATGTTTGCACGTAACACAATCCCTTTTCCAGAGCAATTTAAAACGTCATTTTTTTTATCTTATGCACCTGTTTCTATTCCCACAATTTCTTTTCTACCATTAACTTCCAGATGATGTTTATTGTTAGCCTCTGTGATATTAGGAATGTTTTTGTATCTCTCCAGTCCAACCAGTGCAATACTCCATTCCCCATTGCTTAAATCAGTCGGTAGGAACTAATTCGCGCCGAATTGTGAATATCGTCCTTTTAAAGTCAGAGTATACGAAACCCCATCTGAACCTCAACTGACGGGTGGATGCTTAATGCAAGTCCTTGTCTATGCTTCTTCGTAAAAGCTAGGAGAAACATAATGCACAGATGCCCAAATAAGTAGGTATTAAAGTCTTGATAGCGATTAAAATTGTAGAACACACTTCTGATGGTGAAGTATCGTTGTAACTCTTCTGATGGCTGGAGGTCTCCAAATGAGTCAGAAAAGAAGACGTTATTTGTATGTTTCTTAGCACACACCATCGAGTGGGTTCCTGGTCCCCTAACAACTTCTAAATTCACAATTCCACATTTTCTGGATTCGGTAATGTATCCTCCATAAACACACCACAGAATCTTGAAATGCCGAATTTTTTCCTAATAAAACTTGAGCGGATCTGTATTTGTAAGTGGTATATCCAGCGGGACAGCTAAGGTTTTGTTTTTTATTTATGAAGAGACCTAGTCCTTTCTTATATGGTTTCAGGTATAGTCCTGTTTCGATGTCTGTTGCTTCCATCATGCAGTTATCCTTTTTGCTTCCTCTGGCTGCTCCTGGGGGTTCTGTACGTTCTTGACTGTTCTGGCAATAGCTGCAGCACCACCAGCCAGTGAACCCCTTGCTGAGAGACCTGGCGAGTCCAGAAATGGGGAAGAGGATAATTTCATCTATTGTCTTGGATATCGATAGAACCCGAGGTGCTTTAACAGGTCCTTTATGCTCCAGAGCGCGTTTAGCTGCTTACATCGTAGTCAGGATACAGTTGTTTAACCACCCCTTCCCTGTCTTCTTCTTCTTTTTCTTCCTATTCGTCTTCTTCTTCTTCATTCCCATCTTATTCTTCAGTGCACCATGTGTGGCGTACGTAACTTGCTTGAAATTCACATCTAAGTCCAAATTAATTTTAGCCTACATAGTTTTATCAACTACAAATGCTACAAGACGGTGCCCTATACAAGTATACTTTGACGAACATATTGCCTTGGTTTTATCAGGTAAAATTCGGTCTGTGGCATGATGTTCTGGGAGATCGTCATGTTTTTTGTTTGCAGTGTCGTGTTCCAAATATGACTCATCGAGCGGGTTAACACCTTATTACCACAAGCTAAATGTTTTCGAAACATTCTACCAGATCTGCAGTAATTACACCCCGGAATATACAATTTGACTGGAAATTTTTCGCACCATCACCTCCTGTAACGTGTCCCCAATCATGGATGTTATGTTGCTGTGCTGGTTGCGTTGTGTGCATCCTGTTATACAGCAAATCGTCGGCGACAATTCAACTATTTTTTGTTGCAGGAAAATCGAACTATTTAACTATTCAACATCTTATGAAGCGCTCTATGAGATATACACATGGTTCTGAGCTCTTCTGCAACCCCCTATGTAAACGCATCCTGAAATTTCAATGTAACTGCTATCCTGTAAGATTAAGTTCTGAGGTTTGTTCTCTGCACTCTGAACACTATGAATATCTCGCACCACCAGTTTCAAAGGTATGACATCTGAAATGCTGTCCTGTGTTTTGAGATACTCACCCCCTGTGTAAAAGCATCCTGAAATTTCAGTGTAACTACTATCCTGTAAGATTAAGTTCTACGGTTTGTTCTCTTCTCTCTGGAAACTATGAATATCTCGCTCCACCAGTTTCAGAGGTACGATTTCGGAAATGCCGTCTTGTATTTTGAGATACTCACCACATCACCCACATTGAATTTCTGTTTACGTAGATCCAACACTGGTCTCATTTTTACTGTGCTATGTTTGATTCGTTCCACAATACTCACCTTCAGGTGGATGAATGTTGAGTAGTGATGTATTTCATACCTCTGCATCATAGTCTGGAAATACGTATTTTAAAACCCACCACCATGATCGGTTTGGAGGTTGTCCAGGCATTGATTCATCCCTGTTTGCAACAAGCGCTCACATACATGTGCAACGTCTCTCCAAGTTTCTGTTTTAACGAATAATACCCAAGACATGAAATATTTGAATCCATTACTTGCATATGAATATTCCTGTATATCTACGAGATCAGCCTCCCTTAAGTCATCCAATCCTTTGATCATAATTTCCCTATGAAGGTATGTTTTCTGTGTTGATTTATGCAGTTCTGAAACTACTGTCTCCATATTCATTTGATCATACCCTTCTCTCTAAGCTCAGAGATTATGGAAACAACTTCGTTGCAGTATTACCGCCAGCAGCTGATTCTATGAGCAATCGCAGTCGATCTGTTAGCCCATTTGGATCGTCATAGTACATATAATGCGGGGGGGGGGGGGTGACAATTTCTGACTCTTTTATGCTGGATGTCAATACCATCACCAATGCTACATCAAGCATGTAATATAGGTGTGGTTCTGTACTTCGCACTGTGTGGGTTTCCCACTTCCTGTGTACACCAGACAATTGTACTTGTAGTATTTCACCATACATCTCCAGATCCTTGGGTGAATAATTTACAGTTTTTGTGGGATTTATGAAAATGAAGTTCATTATATCAGTTGTTCTTTGAAATTCTCTATCACCTATCTGTATCGTTTTTCTTTTAAAATCATACGCTTCATGTTCAGTATATATAGTTTCTCGCAACTGACACTGAATGTTTTATCCATCCTAGCATCACAGTTACCATTAATGAAATCAACACTTTTATCATTTGTACTTTCGCTGAGAATTCATTGTGAGATCCAGTAACTGATTTAATAGTTTCTCTCCGTGTCTGTTATCGATCCAGACGCCCTAACCTTAGCAGTCATAACTTCTCTTGAACAGCCTTCAGTGCCATGATGACCTTATGCTTAGTCGACATCTTGTTATATATTAAATGGACTCCTTCGCAGGGTGCTCCCTGTGTACATTGTGCACTTATATAGATTCTGTCCGGTTCCATCAACCTTCACAGTTAAGTCATTTACATTCCTTTTAAGCTGAGTAACCCTAGTATCTAACTTGTTGGTCAGTCTCAGAAGGGTCTGGATTTACGTCTCTAGGTCCTTAACTTTACGCTCCATCTATGTACAATCTTCCTCTCAGGTGGAATACTTGGTATGTGTGTGAGCTTGTCTATAGCATGATGTATATTAACGTACCCATTTCTTTCATATATACAGAAAGTCGTGGAAGTTGTGTTTATACCTACCGTTATTCAGTATTTTTGTTTTATCAATAATAAGAATCCTGTACTGTGTGTGGTTACATCAGTCTCTACATACCTTTACAAATTCATTGAATGACATGTCATATCCTACATGAGATTGGTAAATGTGCTGTAAACCCAAATGATCTTGTTTGAAGGCTATAGTGAGGTTTGCATTATCTCTCGCCAGCTGTTTCGGGATCCTAGAATATAGTTAACTCAAATAAAATACTTGAACATCCATATGACGACCCAAACAGAAATATCATAGAATATAATCCTAGTTTTCCACAACGGCATCATCAAATATGAATTTAGAGTTTGGCTTTAATTTTTCCAGCAGGTGGATTCACTGCTTTGACTAAATGTTATGTATGTTACACCACTGACACCCTGCAATATTTTTGCGGCAGCTGGTACTTGGCTGAAAAAGTGTTTTTGAGAATGCCCATACATGCTCCATCTGGGTGTGTTAGTAGTGACATGACAACATTTGTCTTGCCACAGCCAGCTGTATGGACCAACAATTATCGTCCATATATGGTATTATCAGGAAGGAGTATCCTATTCTCCTTCTTCTGATCTTCTTCCACGCCATCACAGAGCCAGCTGCTTACAATAAAGTCCTGATACAGTTATGTATAAAAGAAATAATAATTTTACATTTTTCTGTTCGTATAATATTATGTATGTCAATTTTGCGTATAACGTCTGTGGTCAGCGAGTGTGGAAACCGACGCAGACAATGATAATTAAAAACATAACAAAGATATATATCAGCATACTAAATTGCTTATAAACAGTGGAGGTGTAGACGTTACTCTCTCTGTCTCCTCGTAGCCGTGAATGTTGTAAGAGCCTGTGACGCTCTCTCGAACGCTTAGTTCGCTTACATTTGTTTTTTCATCGAGAAAGACGCCATTGGGCACTGATGTACAAAAAAGGCGTGTACTTCGAATTTTATGTTAATTCTGAATATAGAAATTGTTAAAAATACTTGTAATAATTTGTAGCTAGCTCTCTCAGTATTTCATCCCACAGTTTTAGCCCTTTTGAGCGAATTTAGCGTTTTTTGTGACGCAGTGCTGCGCCACGATCGCGGGAGTCGCTGCCGCGGCAAATTCAAACTATAATTGAATGAAAGCAGTTTCCCACAACTAAGTGGGCAGGTAATTGTAGACTAAAATTATTACTTTCAGCTTCCCGGAGACCACAGTGAGAACTGCAGATTTTATTATGTCATTTTCAGATGGACATGGGCAACTGCTTGTACAATGTTAGTGACATAAATGATTTACTAAATCAGAGAGTTAAAACTTTACTTATGTGAGATCAAAGACTGCTGTATTGAAATGTGGTCTGACTAATAATATTAAAATCATTTTCATTTTTAGTTTCATCCTCTCGTGTTAGCCGTGGCAATCAATAGTGTTCAAATATTAAAAAACCCACTGCAGCTTTTATGTCAGGCAAGCATTGCATACTGTAACTTCCGTGCGTGTAATAAGAGTAATTTTCAGTGCATTTCAGAGACTAAAGTAGAGAAAGACATGTTTAATTTCGTAATCAGTTACAGTAATGATACAGTGTTCCACTTCTAACAAGCCAGATCAGAGTAATGAAAACATAGTTTTGCAAATTAACGATCGTACATTCACAGCAGGAAATCTTGTAGAAATAATTCAAACGCCAAATTCGCTTGAATACTGTTTACAAGATCTTGTAAACAGTATTTATGCTATCTCGGCTTTTGAATTATTTCTACAACAGAGTGATCGCTCCACAACACACCATGTGTTCACTGCAAAAGGAAATGTTGTAGTGTTGTGTGTATCCACACATAACAGGCCAGAGTGCACAAAGTTAAAATTTCAACTACAGAAACCAGTAGTGAGAACTGCATTTTATCTTTTGTGTTTGCGACGATAGTCAACATTTGGTTTACTTAAAGTGCTATGCAATATAAACTGTATTATAGCCAAAAATCATAAAAGTTCAATCTATGATTTTATTACTACCGAGCAAATGAGTAACACTCTTTTACATTCAATTAAATTGTATATAAAATCAAAGTGCACAGGAATACGTAACAGTATGCACAGAATTCAGCACTTATTTCTGTCGTACTGATGGGTGTCCCTTTAGCTTCCTCTTTTGACACCATGTTGATGCTGTGTTCCAAATTGTTTGCATGTGCATTATACATACAGAGATAGTTCACCATATCTTTAAACACAGTTTAAACACATGACAGTCATCTATTCAGTCTTTCCAAAAGCAAGAGATGGTGCCATCTGTTGGCCAAAAAGTTTGTGACAGTGGAATGTTGCTAATAAATGGATTGGCCCACAAATCTCCCCAAGAGTGCAGCACTGTTGTACAATGATGTGACAGGTATTGCCAGTCTTCCACAGTCAATGTCCAGCTATGGACGAGATGGACAGTACTCAAAGGCCATCTGTTGCTTGGTGTGAGACTCTGCATGATACAATTCATCCCATTCCAACACTGTAAACTGCACTTTAACACTTCTGAACGCATTTTCAGTCTCTAACACAGGACACCAGCTGCTGTCCACTGATGCTTCCATACCGTTACAGCATAGGGAGGAATCAGCAGCTTCTCATCCATCAAATCAACACTGTACTTGCTGCAACACTGGAATATTCTGGGATGGTGTGTATGTTGGAGGCCAATACTAACCTGCAACATGTGGTGTAGGACCCCCAGCACAATTCTTCTGAGAGTCAGGTACACCCATCTTCCTTACACAAATCAATGAACGAGGTGGATAATAGCAGCTCATTGTCCTGCTGCAACATGCTGGTCACATGTGCCAAGGTTGTCATGGCGTTGCTGCCGCTGCCAGTCCCAACAGACCAGAGGTCACTGAGGGTCCTGACAAACTGGAAGTGGTTGCTGCTGGTGTGGGTACGTTGAAGGTCACTGAAAAGAAAAAGAAACAATAATCATCCACAGACAAAGACATGGAGCTGAACAAAGACATCGAACTAAAATACACATACTTACTTTTATGCTTCTTCTGTGAGATGGAGGCAGATGACGACCTTGGTTGCTGTTGGCATCTAATGGTCCTTTCACTGATTGGCTGTGACTGAGACCGCATCTGCTGACATCATGATCACGTTCCTGTTGGCTCCACCAATTTTCAGGTGGGGGAGCGCGAAATGCTGCTTTTCTGTTGGTTCCTGGGGAACAAAACCCATTTCAAGCATCATCAGTTGTGCCTCACGCACCTGGTTCACTCAGCTGGGTTAGTGCAGTAGGACAAAGCTGTTTCTTGCACTGTGGATTGATTGACCATTTCAAAAAACATGAACAGCTCCAGCACAGGCAATAGTCTCTATGATTTGCTAAATGCATCCTCATTCCATTCTGATGCATCACCATTATTTGTGGAAAAGTATTCCCCCCAGGTTATCTATTATCACTGACTTCCATTCCTCATTGGTGAAGGCTGTGGATACAGTCCTCAGGTATATGCTTACTGGTAATACATATATTAGACTCCTCTCTGTCCAACACCAACATCTCTTCAATGGAACACATTTCCCACTAAAAAGAAAGACAGCACATTCCTTTCTGGACTTTTCCTCACCAATTCACAACTGGAGGAGGGGAGACTACCCTAGGAGAATCCAATTCATCCTTCCTTTCTGGCAGCTCACCACAACAGAGCCTTTTTCCCGCCAATTCAGAAGTGGGGGAGAGGAAGGGAGGAGCCCCACCTCCAGTAAATTGATTAAATAAAGAATATTTTGAAAATTAACAATATAACCTCTCCAATGTAATTGACATTAATTTGAATTTCGTGTAGTGAGATCCTTCCATATCAATAGCTCAGCACAGACAGAATTTCTCACCATTTCCAAGTGGGGAGGGGGAAAAGGAGGGGGAGGAAGGAGTGAGGGAATGAGGGGAAGGGAGGGATTGTGAATTCCCAGAGGGGAGAAAGTGGCTCAAGACTGAACTGTGGAGGGGATGACAAAAAGAAGGTGTCCCAGGATCAGTATCTCTTTTCCCAGGTGGTTGGTGGTGGATGAGAGGGAGGCGAAGGTGTCAGGGGTTCTCTCAGAGGGACGGATTATCCTCAGAACGTCATAAATCGATTAGTATAACAATAGGTTCAGGGTTTACATAATAAATTTAATTAATTATCATATCATTTTGATATCAAGAGTGTCCCAGAACTAACTTTGTCCCACTACTTACGTAGTTACGAGATACAAAAAGTTCAAAGACTGGCAACTAATTTGAATTAATGCGAAACGGGGAGAGAGTGACACGCAGTTGGTGTGGCTTTCATTAAAACAAATGCGTTTTTCGTTGTGGCGACACCTTTTCACGAAATTTCAATCTCCAACTTTCTCCTCCGAATCCGAAAACATACTGACCGAAAAAAAACCACAGCACCAAGAAGGAGTTTTGTGACCTAAATGAAAGTTGGTAGGCGTGTTTCTACATGTGGAAGATGACGTCTGTTCAGATTTCGTGCCAGTCGCAGTAAGTGTGGCGTTAGTAGCTCCACTATGAGGATGCAAATCAGATTTTCTTTAAATACATGCTGCAAAGGTCGTGAGAGTTAGATTCCTTTGAGATTTGGCATGGTGAGTTGATGTTAGTCAACAATGCCTTTACAACGATAAAGAATCCATTATCAACACCACACTGAGTTTGAACGGGGTCATGTAATAGAGTTACGGTAAGCATGACGTGCCACTACGTGATGGAAGACCATTGCGTTTGGCTTATGGCCGTGGAGCATCGTGCTGCATCTGCATCAGCAATTTATGCACCGGTTTCCACCACAGTGGCACAGAGAACTATTACTAATCGATTACTTCAAGGACAGCTCCGAGTCAGTGCCTTCTACTGACTCCAAACAGCCTCCGTTTGCAACTTCAGTGGTGTCAAGAGGGGCGTTCATTCATGGGCAGGGTGGAGATCTGTTGTGTTTTCTAAAGAAAACTGCTTCTGCCCCGGTGCCACTGATGGCCATATGTTGATTAGAAGGAGGCCCTGCAATCAACCGGTCTGCGTTCTAGACACATTGGAACTACACCTCAGTTAAGGCTTGGAGTGCGATGTCGTATGACAGTAGGAGCACTGTCGTGGATATTCCACGCACCCTGATTGCAAATTTATATGACAGTCTGATGATTCGACCGGTTGTGCTGCCATTCATGAACAGCATTCCAGAGGGTGTTTCAAACACGGTAACGTTCTTCCAAATACCAATGTTGTAACTCAACATGCTCTACAGATTGTAGACGTGTTGGCTTGGCTTCCTCGATCACCGGATCTGACTACAACAGAGCACATATGGTACGTCATCGGACGACAACTCCAGTGGCTTCCACAAACAGCCTTAACTGTCACTGTACTGACCGACCAAGTGCAACAGGTATGGAACTCCATCTCACAAACTGACATTCCGTAACTGTACACTATTTGCTCGTTTGCATGCTTCTATTCAACATTCTGGCGGCTACACTTCTTATTAATGTACAAGCATTTCACATTTTTCTCGCGCTCACATAACCTGTGATCTTGCAATTTTAAACACTTAAATATGTTTGCTATACACATATATTCCCGAAATGTCGTTACTCTACATCAATTATTTTTTGATGCTGCGATTTTTTTCCGCCACTGTATTTTGCTGACGCCCGCCTGCATAGGGAGAAATGTTCGTCGTAATAAAGTAAGACAAATCAGTGCTCCCACAGAAAGATTTGAGTGTTCGATTTTCACGCTTGCAATTCGAGAGTGGAGCGGCAGAGAATTAGTGTGAAATTAGTTGAGAAACCCTGTGGCAGCGACTTAAGTGCCAATTATAGAGGTGTCTTGTAGGTGTGGATGTAGAGTGCAAGAGCAGCCAGCCAATACGTTAGGAAAGGTAACAAGAACGCCAACACAGTAGGTAGCCACAGACTTCAAGACTTGAACACAACAAATTCGGAATATATGAAAAAAAAATTGTCATGACAGTAGCTTGCTTTCCGCCGCTAATGGTCGTGCATCTCCTTGTACTGGATGACATATTTGGTCGTGGTTACGCCACGAGCTTCTGCAACTAGTGTATGGGGTGCAGGGGATAGCAGACTATTAGCGGAGCTGTAAGCTTGGCAGCATTTGTATTCCTTTCATCTCTCAGGTTTTCTCGGAGTAACCGATAATGATGTGTTTCCAAAAGCACACCATTCATTTGTATTCCTGGAAGTTCATTTCAATAGAGGCACGCTGAGAAAGCAGTTATGTAACATCTTCTTTGTGTAGTTGACTGAGAGCGACCCTAATCAATTCGTAAGAACGGCACTGATTTGTTACCAGAGACACTTTTTGTTGTAACAGTCATACTGTCCCCCTGCCGAACTACAGGGCTAACACTGTTAAGTGATAAACTGTCTCATATGATACAGAGAACATGGCACGAAGTATGTTGCACAGCAGCTCGTAAGGGATTACCAACCTTGGAAACCGACACTTCACATTGGAAAATCGAATTTCTAGCAGCCAGAAAATAGCAATGACACGGCTTTTACTCAGACACTGTACAGATGTGTAAGATATACTAACGTCTTAAACAGATAAACGTCAGTGATTACTAAAAAGCAAGAAAAGCGTATTCGGCACAAGAAATTAAGTTCCTGAGAAGAAGTGAAGGTTGCACAATAGAAGAAAGACTAAGGAATCAGCATGTTAGAGAAGAATTAAAAATTTTTAGCCTAAATGATAAAATTCTAGATTGCAGAAGCATGGAACGAACACATAGAACGAATGAAGAGTGAAAGATTCCTCTTAAAGGCTGGGAATTATAATCGCCAACGTAGAAGAGATAGAGGAAAACTCCGGCAAAGATGGATACCGCAACACGCAATTTTGTCTAATACCTGCAGAGGAGAAGAAGAAGAAGAAGAAGAAGAAGAAGAAGATATGGTTTCAGCACAGCGATTTTGCAATACAGAGAAACAGATTTTGCAGACTAACATGATTTAGCCACTTTTTTAAAGCGGAGCAAGTATAGCAATGTTTATGCAAACGCGTGTTCATTTCATTCATAAGCTACAAAACAAAAGGGCAAAAGTATTTAAAAAAATCAGCATTAGCTTACTGTCGTCCACAAGACGAAAATCAGATGGCGTACAAAGACTTACGTAATTAATGATAAGGTACTTGACATAAATTGTGAGTAATTCAGGTATGTTAATACATTCTGACAAAAAAAAGCGACGCACCACGTAGGAAATATTCCGAATGAGACGGAAATCGGTAGACGTGATGCAAATTTGCAGACAAACAAATGACCACACTTTCAGAAATATTTGATGATTTATTCAAGAGAAAAAACTTCACGAACTAAGTCAATAACGAGTTGGTCCATTTCTGGCAGTTATGCAAGCAATTATTCGGCTTGGCATTGATTGAAAGAGTTATTAGATATCCAATTGAGGAATATCAAGCCAAATTCTGCCCAATTGGCCTCTTATATTGTCAAACTCCCGATATGGTTGGAGGGCCCTTTCCGTAATCCTCCAGGCATTCTCAACTGGGGAGAATTAGGATCAAGGCCAAGGTAAGGTTTGGAAAGCACGAAGACAACCAGTAGAAACTCCCGCCGCGTGCACGCGAGCATTATCTTGCTGAAATGTAAACGCAGGCTGGCTTGCCATGAAGGACAACAAAACTGTGTGTAGAATGTCATCGACTTGCCTCTGTACTGTAAGGGAGCAGCAGCCAAAGGGGTCCCACTATGAAATGAAATGACACTTCAGACCATCACTTCTGTTGGTCAGGCAGTATGGCGGTGACAGAGATGGCGGTATCCCTTCGTTGTCCGGGGCATCTCCAGACATATCTTCCGCCTGGAATCTCATAGACTGGAAAGTCTGGATACAGCCCGGACAGCGGTGGGATACCAATCAGTAGCTAATGCCCTCTTACTAGAGGAGCCAAGTGGTTTCAGAAAAGGACAGTCATGCAGTGGCAATTAAAATAGTGCGGCAGATGACTGAAAAGAGACGAGAAGATAATCTGAAGGCTTGTATAGTATTTGAAGATTATTAGAAACAAAAAGGCGAGGTTTTACTGTTTAATACAAGTGATAAAATTTTATATTTAAATAACGAAGTTTTAATTAATACAGGCATAGAAGAACAGGACCAGTAGCAATTAATGATAAGGATGAAGTTTCTCACCCATTTCATTTAATACATACGTTGACGACACTGTCAGACAATGGAAACAAGAAGTTGGCCCAGGAATAATAATAGTTCCTAAAAACACACATACAGTACACTACGCTGATGACCAAATAATTTTACAAAGGACGGAGTACGACTTACAATTTTCTCTACATCGGTTGGACTCAATGGGTAAACTATATTCCTTGAAAATATCATAAAATAAAACCAAAGTTCTGGCTTTTAAAGGAAAATCCCCAGTACTCTGTAAAATAAGGCTACATGGAAAATAAGTTGAACAGGTATCTCACTTTCGGCTATTGTGATGTAAGTTATGAATATGATAATGAAATCTCCAGTAAGTTAAATAAGTTTGCCGGCCACTGTGGCCGAACGTTTCTAGGCACTCCAGTCCGGAACCGCGCTGCTGCTACGGTCGCAGGTTCAACTCCTGTCTCGGGCATGGATGTGTGTGATGTCCTTAGGTTAGTTAGGTTTAAGTAGTTCTGCGTCTAGGGGACTGATAACCTCAGATGTTAAGTCCCATAGTGCCTAGAACCATTTGAACCATTTTTAAATAAGTTTCAAGTGAGGTGTGGCACTGTACGTAGAATATCAGCCAATGAAACCAGAAAAGAAACAAAGACAAAATTCTACAATGTAATACCAACACCAGTGTTCACATAAGAAAGTGAGACCTCTACAATAACAAGGAAAGACCAACGAAGGATACAGATAACTGAAATGAAATTTTTAAGGAAAGTAGAAGGATGTGTTCTGAGAGAAAAAATTAAGAATTCTGAAACAAGCAAAGAATTAAAAATATTTTGCTTGAATGAAAGAATAGAAAACGGCATAACTGAATGGAAGAAACATATTGAAAGAATAGTGAGAGATGTAATAGATTGTAGACTGCAGGAAAGGGAGGTATGAGAACAATAAGGAAAAGGTGGCTTTTGTGAAGATGGAACAGGCTATAAACCTACTCCTTAAGGTGAAAAAGAAGAAGAAGAAGTAATTTGCTATGACCCTTTGTTTTCTCTCTTTTTCAGCAGATCATCTTATGACTTTCTAAGAAGCCCATTTGTGTGACCCGAGGCTGGGAAGATACAATAAAAGAATTTTGTTCTCGATCCCATTTTGCACAAGAACTCGTCTCTCAGTATTTGTACTAGGAACTCAAAAACACTCGTAATAGTGTGGCATTAGAAGCGTACCTCAACATCACTTTCATTATCAGTGTTACCAAAGACTACGACTGAACAATAGCTGATCAAATTCCTGGACTAAGAAAACATGTATCACCTTTTGCGCTATAAGCTATACGTGCACAGAGCCACAATTGTAGGAAGCCATTCATTATAGAGTTTTTCATCTCGTATACTTGTAATGCAAAAGAGCAAAAGTACTCTTACAGTGGAATCCCATCGAGACATACAGATGGCACTTTCTGTAATTCCTCAGATAATAACCATTAAAAATTTTCCCTGGGCAACTGTATCTTCTTCACAGTGAGTCGTTGCTGACTAAAGCAAAAATTCGTAGCAAGATACTTGCTCCAGGCCATAAGTTGCATTATCGTAATTACTCCAGTCGAGGGCTGCTTGCCTTGGCCGGTTTTTATCGTACACTAGTGCTAATGTCCGTCAGTAGCAGGAACCGGATTCAACTAAGCTAAGCGACGTCCTCTCTCTTACGGAAATTATTGTCGTGTTTCTGATTCTCTATTGCCTCTCTGTACAACCAAGATTATTACCCGTTCGTGGCTACAAAAACGTGAGTCTTGTCAAATTCAGTCCTGTGGTTTTCTGACTATAATGCTTGTTCTGCTACAGGACTTCACGGAAATATTATATGAAAAGGACGCATTGCTGAATTCGAAATGCTCCCCCTGACGCAATCCCAGCGAACTGCTTAATACACAGAGCCTTCGCTGCGCATGGAAACATCCAGCTACAGTTCTAAAGCAGCTTAACTCGACAGATCCGTTGGGCAGGAGAAGATTTTGCGTTCACAGACCCATTACCTGAGCGCTGGCTAGCCCCTGGGATTCCAGCAAAACTCTCTCTTATTAACTGTACGAGCTAGGGAACAGATGACGAAGGAAGATCAGTCCAAGAAGAGAAAAAGAAGAAAAAAGTAAATGTCTGCCACTGATTCGAAACAGTGCAAATGCACAATAGTGATATGAGAACTTGCGTCGGTCCAATACCTCCAGAGTGGAGAACCGTATGGCCAAGGGACATATTGGACCTGTCTTCTTGGAGACTACTCAAACTCCAACTCAGGGCTGAAGTGTTACAACCCTTTCATTTTAACTCAGACGGAGTCTCTTAAAACAAGTAGGGGTTGTTTTTGCGATTTAAATGACTGCTAATGATTCTAATTAATTACGCAACACAAGATACGCATTAATTAAAAGTTTTCTGTGTCACGTAATACACGATGGTGCGACGTATAGACAACCTCCAAGATGGTGTACCCCGGGCAACGGACTGCTAAGGCAGGACGGCGAAAAGTATACACTACCGGCAGCCATACTTGATCACTCTCTCATGGCTACTAAAAAAAAGGGCTGTTCTCAGAGCCAGACAAAGAGTATGGAGAATTTTGGACAAAGTATTAGTTTTTTACAAATCAATATAGAAGGATTGACAAAAGACAATTGTGACTACTTCAGCAAACTGGCCACAGACCATTACACTGATATCATAGCCCTTCAGGAATCCCGTCTAAACGAAGAGAATATAGTAAAGGGAAAGGTTACAGGTTACAAAATGATAGGATACTTGCCATCATCAACACATGGCTCTATCATGTACGGCAAAAACAGCGTTTCTGATATTAAAGGAGTGTGCTGCAAGGTGATCAGTGGCACAGAAGTGATAACTCTGGAACTGAGTGGCTTAACTGTTGTCTCAGTCTACAAACCACCGAACGTCCAGTGGCCCACCCCAGTCTTGCCGTCTGTACCCCAGCCATGCATATATCTAGATGATTTCGACAGCCACCACACAACCTGGGATTATACAAACAGTGACATAAATGGAGAAAAATTAGTGGAATGGGCAGAAGGACGCCAAGAAGCAATCAGTCGAGAATGGAGGAAACTACACCACCACGACTACCCACAAGGCCTCCCAATTCATACAGTCTTAAACAACCCTCCCCCAGACCGCTTAAAATCTCGCAATCCACTGTGACGTAATGGAAGGAACGATAGGAAGTTCGACATTAAAGAAGAGTGGCACAAGCGGTGGAATGCTGCAACAATTGCACATCAAGGTGCCCAAGACCCAGCTGTCAGCCTACCAGGATTTCATCTGCAGAGAAGTGAGTGGACAGGTGCAACGCTGTGATGCACAAATGGGGACTCCGAGATTTTCTAGCCTGTGATTGTGGGGCCCAAGAACAAACTGCTCAACATATCGTTAAAGACTGTCCTCAGAGGAAGTATCCTCGATCATATAGTGACTTCATCAATGCTACTCCATCTGCTGATAGTTGGCTTCAATCATTAGGTATTGAACTATGATTAAATGTATCTGCCTTTTTTAACTTCCAGTTATATCAGTCAAAGTAGACAGTAATATTAATTTAGTAATTTTCACAATTTAAAAATATGTATAAAATTAGTGCCAAAAAGTAAAACTAAAGTATATGTAAGTACTTAACTAGGCAAACATATAAAATTAAGCCTTATGTACTTGCCAATGTTTGCTGTTGTTGCCATACGATAAATAAATAATAAAACGATGGTACCAATGTTTTCGCAACACGCCACAGGTAAGGCAGGAAATTACAGAAACGCTAACAGTAATCTGAATATTGAACAAAAGGGAAGGTCTTCCAGAAGGACTAGTGCAATTATGGAAATAACTGTACAGCATAAGAACTGAGTTAAGTCAAACCTTAAGTGGTGACAATAATCTTGATCAGCATCACGAAGAAATTAAGTACACTGGATATAATTCTGCAGCAAAACAATAATATGTTTTTAATTTTTCCCCGCATAATTTGAGCTTACGATAGCACGAAAGTAACAACATTTTGTCGAAATGTTGGAATCGACTGTCAGTTATTATAGGGAAAACTATGAGAATGTCATTTCCATCAGTTTGTATAAAGAAAATCGTGGAATCGAATTAATTTGGATCGGCGCTTACTTCGTGAACTGCCCAACATCAAACCAAATATAAACGAATATATGAAAGCAATACTAACCGTTTTATCGACACTTTATTTCTTGGGTTGGTAAAAAAATCTACAAATTCACCTAAGCTGAGTTACAACTACACATGTTTCTTTCATCAGTTTAGAGATATCAGTGTTGTTTTTGTCAATACCAATTTTAGGGGTGCTGGAGGATATGCGAGCATTATTCTCTGTCGGGGATAATTGCCTCAGACAAATTAATAGCCACCGCTTAGGCAGAGTAGACCAGCTGTCCTAAACGTATAGTGGAAGCGCAGTCGTAGCGATCCTGCAGTCCTCGGTGCCTGCATTACACCCGCTGGACCATTAGCACCTGTTTATCCGCGCTGTGGGGCCTGTACTGTGCATGCCGCGACGCGCCGTTTGCGGTGCACGTGAGCATTCCTGTTTCAGGCTGTAACGGCACTGCATGCACAAGAGGACAAGCATAGGTAATACAAATTGCAAGCCACCAGCTTATGTCCTGAAAGCATACCACAATGCCATATTCACAGCGACAGCCAGTTTTAGATCCAACAAATGGGCACATTGACAGCGTTGAGCCACTAAACACGGATGACCTAAAACATTAAGACCGACTGCTTATTAGCCTGCTGGTCCGCCTTTAGAGCGCAATACGGCAGTAATTCTGATCCACATGGATTCGGTAAGTTCTCGGCAAGTTTGCGGACGTATGTGGCTCTAGACGTTGTAACTGTTCCCATCCTCCTACAACCCGAAGTCGACTTGGGCAGCTGGTACAATTTCACAGCACTTGCGCGCAGAGAGAGTGACACACTGCAGAGAGAGGTAGCAACACTAGAATTAAACTCGTCTGTCATTGTTCTTCGTTGGTGTCGAAAGTTGTAGGCTAGTAATATATGTCAATGCTAGGTCCTGAAATGTAACTTCATATACTGCTCTACGGGATGCTCGACTTCAGTTTCTTAAATTATATGAACACTGGTTGAGTTTCTGTTGTCGAATAGATACATTCTTAGTTATTTTTCTTTACAATACAATTAAGTTCAACCTCCATCGGGCGCTGATAACCTCGCTGTTGTGCGCCCTAAAACACTAATCATCATCATCATCATTCAACCTCCATGCTAACTCAACACCTACAAAACTCGTACTCCATACTCGTATTGAACAAGAACAAAGATTTACCTATAACAACATGTAGAAAAGAAAGTGCTACCGCACATCGATCTGCTAATGAAAAACCATTTTTGGAACATACATTACAAAAACAAAGTACAAATAACTGTTTAACGTTGCCTATCTTTTTAAGAAGTCCATGATAATCACAGTAATTACATAAAGTATTTATATACACTGAAGCGCCAAAGAAACTGTTAGAGCCATTCCTATTCAAATACAGAGATATGAAAACAGGCGGAATACGGCGCTGCGGTCGGCAGATCCTATGTAAGACAACAAGTGTCAGGTGTAGTTGTATGATCGGTTACACCTGCTGTAATGACAGGTTATCAAGATCTGAGTCTGAACGTGGTGCTATAGTCGGCGCACGAGCGAAGGGACACAGCTTGTCCGAGGTAGCGATGAAGTGGGGATTTTCCCTTACGACTTTCACGGGTGCACCGTGAATATCAGGAATCCGTTAAAACATCAAATCTCCGACATCGCTGCGCCGGAAAAAAGATCCTGCAAAACGCGACCAACAACGACTAAGTGGAATCGTTAAACTTGACAGAAGTGCAACTCTTCCGCAAATTGCTGCAAATTTCAATTCTGGATCATCAACAAGCGTCAGGGTGCCAATCATTCAACGAAACACATCGCTATGGGCTTTCGCAGCCGAAGGCCCACTCGTGTAACCTTGATGACTGCACGACACAAAGCTTTACCCCTCGCTTTGGCCCGTAAACACCGACCTTGGACTGTTGATGATTGGAAAGATGTTGCCTGTTCGGACGAGACTCGTTTCAAACTGAATCGAGCGGATGGACGTGTACGAGTATGAAGACAACCTCATGAGTCCATGGACCTGCATTTCAGCAGAGGACTGTAATGGTGTGTGGCGTGTGCAGTTCGAGTGATACGGGACCCCTGATACGTCTAGATGCGACTGTGACAGGTGACACCTACGTGAGCATCCTGTCTGGTCACCTGCATCCATTCATGCCCATTGTGCATTACGACGGACTTGTACGATTCCAGCAGGACAATGCGACACCCCACACGTCCATAATTGCTACAGAGTGGCTCCAGGAACACTCTTCTGAGTTTAAACACTTCCGCTGGCCACCAAACTACCCGGACATGAACGTTCTTGAGCATATCTGGGATGCCTTTCAACGTACTGTTCACAAAAGATCTCCACCATCTCGTACTATTACGGATTTATGGACAGCTCTGAAGGATTCATGGTTTCAGTTTCCTCCAGCATTACATCAGACATTATTCGGCTCCATGCCACGTCGTTTTGCGCCACTTCTACGTGCTCGCGGGGGGCCCTACACAATGTGCACCAGTTTCTTTGGCTCTTGAGCGTATGGTGACGTTTATAGATATTCGATGCTAGTGGATTTCTGGGTTTTGAGACTTTAACTTGGAAATCAATCACTTCATATTATTCGAGATAGGTTAGGGTATTTTATCTCGCCATAACTAGTTTTATTACAACGTCTACGTTCATGGCACGCAGTGCCCGTGATTACGGGGCGAGTGTTTCTGGCTCAGAGCTGGTGCCGATAACATCTCAGACTTACGGATCAGGCGAATTTAGTACACGTGCATCAACGTTACTTTGCCATTAAGCTCTTCAAACCACGTAGCATCCGGGCTTGTAACACAAACATTTGTCCTGCTGGAAGATATCGTAGCTGTCGGACGAGACATCAAGAATGAAGGGATGTAGGTTGCCCAGTTTCGATAATCCCCTGGCAACTACAATAGTAAATGAAGTTTCCGGGTCGACATGGTTACTCGCATGAATCACCTGCAGCAGAGATCCACGTATAACAACGTGGCTGAACTGTGTGGTCCGAAACAGTTGCGCCTGTGCCAGCAGATCTACGCAGATCGCCGGTTAACCTGCTGCACAGAACAGACAAGTCTCTGACCTCTCCAAGTTCTGTGACGGGGCGTGGACATTGTCGCCTATCGCGGTTCTACGGTCCTTCAAACACCTTCCATAGGTGCTCACAACAAGAGCACACGAACCACCGAGCAGCTTCCCCGTTTCCGAGATACTTGTTCCCGGGCAACAAGCCGACACAGTTTGTCAAAGTCGCTTATGGCAGTAGATTTCTCCATTTGCGGCCCCTATCTTTATTATAATGATTCCTCATTCGCCTCTGCTCGCGCACATGTTTTCCTTGCCGTGTCATGTGCCCGCAACATTTCCAGGCGGTATTCTGTGTCGCGCTGGGCAATGGTCACAATGTTTTGACTCATCATTGTAGAATAGTTGCGCGTCGAGGAAAGAAGGGTATGTTAGAGGCGCTAGAAGGATATCTGAGGCCTTCGGAAACACTCCAGTACAATCACTGCAGTTGGTTGTCAGAATATAGGCGACAGACATCACTATTATGTATAACGCTGCTGTTGACGGTCTAAGGTAAGGACATGAGGGTGATCCACCTACCCGTACTGATCCTATTTTCTGCAACCAGCATTACTTCTTTATCAGAAATGGTGTCCAGGCAGGCGACAGCCACGTAATCGATGTAAGTGCCCTCTCAGAGCTTTAGGCGACTTTCAACATTCAGAATAATACTGTAAAAAAATACATGAGTTACATGATATTTTTGGACCAAAGTATATGTTACTTCTATGGCACTTATCCAAGTGTGCCCAAACATTTTTTGTGTACTCATGCCAGTTTCGGATGTTTCTGTAAGTTTATTCCGTTTATAGTCCTTAATCTTCTTTAAATGGTTCAGAAACGTTGCCTTATAGTACTTTACCATTGGAAACGACAAAATTAACAGGAGATATCAAAGTGGGAAGCGTGGAAGTAACAACTCTCCCGTGTATACCTCAATGGTAAGATTAATATACAGGCTGATTCAGATGCCACTACCGATGTCGTTTAATACAACGGAACATGGCAGAACAAAGTTGTTGGCCAGATTGCTCTGAAGGTGTGAAAGATATTTTCATAATGTTGCAGAATATCTGGTAAAGTATAGTAAGACATCTTAGATCTACTGTACAAATTTTGTTTACGAAACTACTGATACATTAACGCGGCGAGTCACGTATTAATCTTTTCATTGAGTTATGTACCGGAATTTCTTACTTCCATGCGTCCCATTTTTACATCGCCTGTTAATTTCGTTGTTTCGGGGGCGAAACACATTTTATAAGGCAACGTTTCCGAACCATCTATGAAAGATTAAGTACAATAAACGAAATAAACTTACAGAAATACCGAGTTCGGCTCCTCCGCTAATTACACGAAAACACATTAGACACATTTGGATAAGTATGGCAGAAGTAAGTTATTCCTTGCTCCTTAAATACCATGTAGGTCATGGCCAAGCCTCACTTGCATTGTTTGCAGCATCACTCTGTTTGCTGACAGTCGTCTAAAGCTCTGAGAGGGAACTTATAACGATTATGTGGCTGTCGCTTGTCTGGATACTTTTCCTGATACAGACATAAAACGGCATCGGTAAAGGCAGCTGAATCACCTGGTGTTGAAAATCCACGGAAGGCAGCTGATGATAAAATCACCAGAAGGTAAAAAGTTGGAGGATTGATACCAGGCAGCCTCAACTGGATCACGCTGATAAGGGCCGATGTGATTACTGTCCTTTTGAATCTCCACTAAACGTTGAAAATGCACTATGTCAATCCCGTTCAGAGCATGGTACGTCTTTTGACGGCCCATGATTGTTGCAAGATTCAAGCTCATGCAGGCAGGCGTATGTAAATTCGTAGACGAAGTAATTCCACAGCGCTTGGTCTTCCACTGCTCGTTATGTAAAGCATTTAGACGTACATTACGATTGACTCCGATCTTTATACGTCTGCAAGGGACTCCGAAAATGGCGTACAGTTAACGATCTAGCTAACAACAGCTCCATAGACTGCTAGTAGAATATAAGGAAGGGTTCCACAGCGTATTACCTGGAATACCGTGGGAGCAAAATATGTAGTAGGAGCGTACAGTGTGTAGGAGCGAAGAGGGAGCATCAGTCAATAACTAAATCACTGAAGACTAAGGACTCTCATGGTTATGATGGACTGTCTAGAAGAATATTTAAGTACTGTGCTGCACATGTTAGCCCTGTATTTAGCCATATTTGGAATTTTTCCTTTAGGAATGGTCAGTTTCCTGAGCGATTAAAGTACTCAGTAGTAAAGCCGCTTTATAAAAAGGGAGGAGGGGATAATGTAGATAATTTTAGACCTATTTCTATGCCATCAGTGTTCGCAAAAGTTATTGAAAGGCTGTGTATGTAAGAATAATTGATCATTTTATATCACATGATTTGCCATCAAATGTGCAGTTCGGCTTTAGAGGTCGTTTAACAACTGAAAACGCTATATTCTCTTTTCTCTGTGAGGTACTGGCTGGGCTAAACAAAAGATTTCGAACGCTTGGAATATTTTTTGATTTAACTAAGGCATTTGCTTGTGTTGTTCACAAAATATTGCTCCAGAAGTTGGACCATTGCAGAATACGGGGAGTAGCCCACAATTGGTTAATCTCTTACTTCAGCAAAAGGCAGCAAAAGGTCATTATTCACAATGTTGAGAACCGCTGTGATGTGGGGTCTGAATGGGGTACTGTCAAGTTGGGGTGCCCAGGGATCGGTGTTGGGGCCACTCCTTTCCTTATTTATATAAAAGATATACCTTGTAGTATTAATGGTAACTCTAAAATATTTCTGTTCGCTGATGACACTAGCTTGGTAGTAAAGGATGTTGTGTGCAACATTGGCTCGGTTTCAAATAGTGCAATACACGACCTAAGTTCATGGCTTGTAGAAAATAAACTAACGCAAAATCACAGTAAGACTCAGTTTTTACAGTTTCTGACACACAATTCAACAAAACCTGACGTTTTAATTTCACAGAACGGGCATATGATTAGTGAAACTGAACAGTTCAAATTTCTAGGTGTTTAGATAGATAGTAAGCTGATGTGGAAATCCCACGTTCAAGATCTTGTTCAAATACTTAATACTTCCTTTTTTACTATTCGAACAGTATCAGAGGTGAGTGATCGTTCGACACGAAAATTAGTCTACTTTGCCTAATTTCATTCGCTTGTGTCGTATGGTATTATATTTTGGGGTAACTCTTCCCATTCTAAAAGGATATTTTTGGCACAGAAACGGGCGGTTTGGGCAATAAGTGGTGTAAGTTCACGAACCTCTTGTCGACACCTGTTCACGAGTCTGGGTATATTAACATTGGACTCTCAATATTTCTATATTCCTCATTGTCATTTCTTGTTAACAATATTAGCTTATTCCCAAGAATAAGCAGCATTCACTCGGTTTATACCCTGCAGAAATCAAACCTGCATTTGGATCGGACTTCCTTAACTCTTGTGCGAAAAGGTATGCAGTATACTGCTGCATCCATTTTCAATAAGCTACCACTCGAATTAAAAAATCTTAGCAGTAATCCACGCGCTTTCAAATCGAAACTGAAGAGTTTTTCATGGGTCACTCCTTCTATTCTGTCGAGGAGTTCCTCGAAAAATTAAGCTGATTCTTATTGTATTGTTGATTGCGTTTACTTAAACATATGGACTGACTTTTTTCTGTTATTACTTTTATGTTGTAATTTCATGCACTGACACGTTCCATGACCTTGGAGATTTGCTGCTCAATTTAGTCCTACGGAACTTGACCTGTAAATAAATAAATTTAAAAAAAGGTAATGAAAGTGATCAGTGACAGCGTTTTACGTGTGGGTCTCAAAGGTTTTAACACTGTCACGAGGATATCACAATGCTACCTGAAAGACACAAAACAGTGCTGTTCCCACATCTGGTGCTAGTCAAACGCTTACCTTTATATAACTGTTATTACCTATATTTCGTTGCTGTTATGCTTATAACAGCTGTACCTATATGATGTAATACTAATGGAATGTAGGCAACTAGCCATGAGGAATAGAATCAATGTACATCCCGAGGACAACTTCCGGCGGCTATTCCTACTTTCTATTTCTTGCTAACTCTTCGTTAAATTTCTTCAGTTTTTCATATGGTTTATATCGTTTGGGTTATACAGTAACAAACCACTAATAGAACTCTTATTCTTCATATCATCATTGTACTTTCAAATCAGACTGCATATACGAACCATGACCGAATTTTACTATCGTAAGTTTGTGTATTAGTTTGTCATTAATAGAATGGTATCAGGACGTCGAACCAGAAGCTCTTGGCGCAAATAAGTAATAATTAAAAAGTTGCGTTGTCTATCACAGCTAATAATGCTCAGTTTCATCGCGTCACGGAACTATTTGAACATCCGGCGACCGACTCATCGACACGTGCTGCACGGACTGACGGAGGAGCATAAGCGCTGGCCGCAATTTGTGGGGGTGGCTGCCTCCAAGCGTCACGGATTCCCGAGTGCTTCCATCCCTGTCGAGCCACCAGCAACGAAAAATTACCTGCTATCACACCGGTGGTGCGTGGTTTTAGTGCCTCGAAGTTGTGAGAAATTGGACTTATCAATTAGATTCGCCGCCGGTATGTTACCTTAGAAACATGTTGCGTGGCGAAAGGTAGTTGCAGTAAGTTGTGCTGGACAACGGTGTATGCCCGTGCGAGTGCTATGGCCAAGTTCAGATGTAAATGTATGTTTTTTAATCTGTACAAACGTTTTTCTATTCACTATTGACTAATAGTCATAGGACATATGTTAGTTCATGTGTGAATGTGGGTTGTGTTTTCCGTCAGGAGCATCTGTGATGCTGGTACACTGAAGAGCCTAAGAACCTGGTACACCTGCCTAATATCGAGTAAGGTCCCCGCTGGCGCTAGAAGTGCTGCAACAGAACGTGACATGGACTCAACTAAGTCTGAAGTAGTGCCGGTGGGAATTGGCACCATGAATCCTCCAGGGCTGTCCATAAATCCGTAAGAGTACAAGTGAGTGGAGATCTCTTCTGAACAGCTACTTGCAAGGCATCCCAGATATGCTCAATAATGGTCATGTCTGAGGCGTTTGGTGGCCAACGGAAGTGTTTAAACTCAGAAGAGTGTCCCTGGAGCCACTCTGTGGCGATTCTGGACTTGTGGGATGTCGCATTGTCCTGCTGGAATTTCCCAAGTCTGTCGGAATGCACAATGGACATGAATGGATGCAGGTGACGGACAGCATGCTTACGTACGTGTCATCTATCAAGAGTAGTATCTATACGTTTCAGAAGTCCCATATCACTACAACAGCATACGCCCCACACCATTACAGAGCATCCAGCAGCTTGAACAGTCCCCTGCTCCACGGATTCATGAGGTTGTCTCCATACCTGTCCACGTCCATCCGCTCGATACAGTAACTCGTTCGACCAAGCAACATGTTTCCAGTCATTAACAGTCCAATGTCGGTTATGAAGGGCCCAAGTGAGGCGTACAGCTTGGTGTCGTGAAGTCATCAAGGGTACACGAGTTCTCCGTCGGCTGCGAAAGCCCATATCGATTAAGTTTCGTTGAATGATTCGGAGGCTGGCACTTATTGATGGCCCAGCATTGAAATCTTCAGCAATTTGAGGAAAGGTTGCGCTTCTGTCACATTCAACGGTTCTCTTCAATCGTCGTTGGTCCCATTCTTGCAGCATCTTTTGCCGGCCGCAGCGATGTCGTAGATTTTATGTTGTACCGGATTTCTAGTATTCACAGTACACTCGTGAAATGGTCGTACTGGAAAATCCCCACTTCATCGCTACCTCGGAGATGCTGTGTTCCATCGCTCGTGCGCCGACTATATCAACACGCCCAAACTAATCTTGGAAACCTGTCATTGTAGCAGCAGTAACCGAGCTAATAGCTGCACCAGACACTTGCCGTCTTATACAGGCGATGCCGACCGCAGTGCCGTTTTCTGTATGCTGCTGTATGATACCGTGTGTTGCCATGCTAATACAAAAAGTCATTGTCTCCGAACTGTTCCTCTACTGTGCGCAGTACACAATTCTTTAAAAGTGTTCATATCCTTCCGCATTTACCGTTTTTTACGCTCAATAAGGTGAACACAGTCTAACCACGAAAAACACCCTATACCCTAACACCACCTTCTCCTTGACTGTTGACACTAGACATAGTGGGAGGTAAGTTCTCCAGGTATTCGCCAGACCCAAACCCTTCCAACGGATTGCCATAGGGTATAGAGTGTTCATCAGTCCAAAATACTCGTTTTCATTCATCCAGTGTCCAGAGGCGTCGCTCTTACAACACCTCAAGGGTGGGGTACAGAAATGTGTGCCTCACGAAACAATGCTCAACCACTGTAACCCATTCTTTTTAACTTCCTACGCAGCTACGGTAGCTGGACATGTGGTAGCATTTTGGAACTGACGAGAGATTCCTCTCTGCTGATTTCAGCAATGCTAATCAGTCCTTGTCCGCCAGTACATGGGGTTAGCCGGGTCTAACATCTTCGCGTAACATTATGATGAGCGATATGTACTGTCAGTCAAATTGATCGTGCGGAGGCAATTGTATAATATCTAGACCGACACCGCATTGCGTGTTGACTAGCAGATTTGCTGCTTTCTCTTCAGGCTACCAAGGAGACATGACCGAGGCAGATCTTCAGCATTTTGTCTCTCATGATGGCTGAATGTTGGAAAGACTGTGGTGTTCATCAACTCAGCAAGCAACTCCTTACCTTCAATTGCCTAAGCGTGCAGAGTCCAAGTTTGATATAACCTTATGAAGCATGTTAACAAACTGAACAATGTATTGTTCCGCTCAACTCCACTGAGACCAAATTTTTCTTTTACTTTCACTATACAGTATAGGTGGCTGTAAATATTCAATTGATGTGGCCAAAAGAGTATTGAGAAAGCACTTTCCGATAGAAACATAAAAAGCCGCGCGCGGTAGCCGCGCGGTCTAGGGGGGCCTTGTCACGGTCCGTGCGGCTCCCCCCCGTAAGAGGTTCGAGTTCTCCCTCGGGCATGTGTGTGTGTGTGTGTGTTTTGTTCTTAGCGTAAGTTAGTTTAAGTTACATTAAATAGTACGTAAGCCAATGGACCAATGACCTCAGCAGTTTGATCTCATAGTCCTTATCACATATTTCCAATTTTCCAAAAACATAGCGGGCCGGAGTGGCACGGTTCTAGGCGCTACAGTCTGGAACTGCGCGACCGCTACGGTCGCAGGTTCGAATCCTGCCTGGGGGTGGATGTGTGTGATGTCCTTAGGTTAGTTACGTTTTAGTAGTTCTAAGTTCTAGGGGACTGATGACCTCAGAAGTTGAGTCCCATAGTGCTCAGAGCCCTTTGAACCATTTTTTGAACCATTTGAACCAAAAACATGAAAACACAAACTATGTAACTCACGAGGACGGTGAAAAATGTTTTTGGGTCAGTATACTTTCATTGTTAACTTGGAACCAGAACCTTTGTGGACACATCCACTGCCAGCCAAAAATTTAGTATCCAGATTCAGAGGAGGAAACGAAATCAGGAGGTATGTGACATTATTTTATTATAAAATCGAGTCAAATTGACTAAGCTCACTTACAGTATGACGTTGCAGCCCCTCTAGACTCTTGCATGCACTGAATCGGTTGAGGAGCATGTCATTAAGCCATTGTATCCTCTCTTGAGGTAAGCTGGCCCACAACTGTAACTGGTCCTTTATATCCTCGATATTGGCACTGAGGCAGAATGGATGTCCGACCTGATCCCACACAAGTTCCGTCAGGGACGGACCTGAGGGACGTGCTGGCTGCAGGAGTGCCTCAACATCATGTACACAGTTAATAGACACATCATTCTCCTGTTGAAAAGTGGCATGACGATACTGTTGCCTGAGAGATAACAAACAGGGACACAGGATGTCCGTGATGTACTGTTGTGTATTCAGAGTTTCCTGAATCACTATCAGCGTGACCCGAAGTCATACCCGATGGTTCTCCACACCATGAAGCCAATAGTGCTCCTTCAGAATGTTGGAAGAGAGGGACTTCTCCCAAATATCTGCAATACTCGTCGACGGTAGTCATTTACGTTAGTGGAGAAACGCGATTGATGGCTGGACAGAATGCGACACCAATCATCAGCAGTCCATTCTTCCCTTTCACAGCATCACTCCATTCACAGCCATTTGTGTTTTCTTGATAACGGCAGCCCACACATATGGCGGTAATTCCCAAGTCCAGCTGGTGCTATTCTTCAAACCAATAGCTTGGAAAGACACAGAATGTTGCAGGGAGACCATTATTTGTTCTCGCCTGGCAGCCATAGATATGAAGAGACTGCGATGTGTTTGAGCACAATACGACTGTCCTACCTAGTCATGGTAACACAAGATCGACCAGAACCTTGAAGACGAGTATGTCGGCCCTTGGGTTCCCATAGTGTCCACCATCGGGCCGCTGTCACATCTGATGCCACAATAAACTGGGTATTGCACAATTAGACCTGCCAGCCAAGTGGAAATCGACAATGAGGCCTACTTTCAAGCTTCGTCAGCTACTGATAACACAGTATGTGGCATTTCTGTGTCCTTCACAGCAATCACTCAATATCTGACGCTGTTTGCGCCCCTTACATACCGTACCCGGCATGGCAACAAAGCTCGTCTTGGGATGAAATCTGGTTGGGCAGGACAGAGCGGATCAGGTTGTGGAAAGGGGCCCAAATCAGTTGCTGTTAGGTGCACAAACATACAAACTTTATTTTGCTGAAACACTTAATCACACATGCCCTTAAAAGAATTCAGAAACAATACAGCTGAGGGCCATAACACAAAATTGTATTAAGGAATACACACGGCTGAAGGCCTAAGTTACAAAATAGAAGAACTGAGGGCTTAAGGCCTGGATAACAAGAATTTCAGTAAGAAAATTTTAAAAGATTTTAAACAAATGACATTTCAAATTTTAATTTAAGACGGCTGAAGGCCTTATCTTGAAATAGTTCACATAAAGTCCGGCTGAAGGCCATATACTGAACATAGAACAACTCAAGGCTTAAGGCCTGGATAACATTATTAAGACAGAGGGGAAATTTTTAAAATTTTCAAATGAGTTTTGAAATTTTAATTTAAGACAGCTGAAGGCCTTATCTTAAAATATTTCACGTAGAAGTTCGGCTGAAGGCCACATACTGAACATTAAAACAAACTAAATTAATACACGGCTGAAGGCCTCGCACAGTACTTGATACTAAAAGAAAATCACAATCCAAAACAACAGAACATTGGTGCTCAGAAGTGTTCCAAGGGTCGGCCTGGGGGGGGAACTCTATCATAAGTTTAGATGAGACAGGCAGCCAAGCGTAATACTAAATAATCGGATGGCAACATGACCTAGGGACAGCTGAAGAACCAACCAACAACCTAACCAATTCCCTTCCACCAGAACAACGGCACAACAACCGAAAATATCAGCGAGGATGAAGATACCAGCAGCACTGCGTCTTGACAGCTGCCATCTAAATACAGTCAAGGCACAATAACCACTCAAAAAAAAAATGAACAACACCAACTCTGTCGAACTACACGCTGTACCGGACAGTATCAACATAGCGAGGAAAACACACTGCCGGAAAACTACGCTAACGACCAGGGCAGGTAACCCGAACGTTAACTGCCACAAGGCAGAAGATACCGCTGGTGCACTTCACTAATAAGTTACAATCAATTCAATAGTTAAACACCATACAGAAAGACGGCTGCAAAATTTGCCGACTCCAACATACCATACACTGCTGCTTGTGGGAACGGCCCAGGAAGCAACAACCAGCAACGAATGAAGAGACGTCATAGCAATAGAGGTTTCACAACAGGTTTACTGATACTCAACTCCAGTATCCAAGTTTGGTGGGCGACGAACTTCGCAGCTCTCGCAGGTAGTGCCTCACAAATCCGACGGCACATGCACGCCGCCAGTAGCCCCGGCCTGACCTCACGCTGCGAAGACTTCCTCGCTGCTCTGTCGCAACCGACCGACTGTCTCACACACACCACCACACGGAAATACAGCGGTCACACCAAAGATGGTACAGCAGTACCAGTATCGATAAGCGCTGCTGCTGCCACTGACAGAAGCAAGTCAGCAACTCGTTATGGTAGTAACTTGGGGAGCAATAAGACGCCACTCGATTGTGATAAAATGCCAATGAAGAAACGGCATCAACGCGAGCTGGCCATGGCTCATGATCCAACTACAGGTGCACAGAGTAAACGATGGTGGTAGCGAGGCATATCTTTACCATGATATGTGTCCAGCGGACGTGCAACATCGTAATACGAGAAACATGATTCTTTTGGTTGTCACAATAGACTGCTATCACTTAGTAGCGGAAAAGCATCCGGACCAGACGAGATACCCTTAAGATTCTACAGTGATTATGCTAAAGAACTTGCCCCCTTTCTATCAGCAATTTATCGTAGATCGCTGGAAGAACGTAAAGTACCTAGCGACTGGAAGAAAGCGCAGGTCGTTCCCATTTTCAAGAAGGGTCATAAATCAGATGCGAATAATTATAGGCCTATTTCGCTTACGTCAATCTGTTGTAGAATAATGGAACATGTTTTGTGTTCTCGTATTATGACGTTCTTGGATAATACAAATCTCCTTCATCATAACCAACATGGATTCCGCAAACAGAGATCATGTGAAATTCAGCTCGCCCTATTTGCCCAAGAAATTCACAGTGCCGTAGACACTGGCGAGCAGATTGATGCCGTATTCCTGGACTTCAGGAAGGCATTTGATACGGTTCCGCACTTACGTTTAGTGACAAAAATACGAGCTTACGGAATATCGGACCAGGTTTGTGATTGGATTCAGGATTTCCTAGAAGAAAGAACACAACATGTCATTCTTAACGGTTCAAAATCTGCAGATGTAGAGGTAATTTCGGGAGTACCGCAAGGAAGCGTGATAGGACCTTTATTGTTTACAATATACATAAATGACTTAGTTGACAACATCGGTAGCTCCGTGAGGCTATTTGCAGATGACACGGTTGTCTACAAGAAAGTAGCAACATCAGAAGACTCGTACGTACTCCAGGAGGACCTGCAGAGGATTAATGCATGGTGCGACAGCTGGCAGCTTTCCCTAAACGTAGATAAATGTAATATAATGCGCATACACAGGGGCAGAAATCCATTCCAGTACGATTATGCCATAGGTGGTAAATCATTGGAAGCGGTAACGACCGTAAAATACTTAGGAGTTACTATCCGGAGCGATCTGAAGTGGAATGATCACATAAAACAAATAGTGGGAAAAGCAGGCGCCAGGTTGAGATTCATAGGAAGAATTCTAAGAAAATGTGACTCATCGACGAAAGAAGTAGCTTACAAAACGCTTGTTCGTCCGATTCTTGAGTATTGCTCATCAGTATGGGACCCTTACCAGGTTGGATTAATAGAAGAGATAGACATGATCCAGCGAAAAGCAGCGCGATTCGTCATGGGGACATTTAGTCAGCGCGAGAGCGTTACGGAGATGCTGAACAAGCTCCAGTGGCGGACACTTCAAGAAAGGCGTTACGCAATACGGAGAGGTTTATTATCGAAATTACGAGAGAGCACATTCCGGGAAGAGATGGGCAACATATTACTACCGCCCACATATATCTCGCGTAATGATCACAACGAAAAGATCCGAGAAATTAGAGCAAATACGGAGACTTACAAGCAGTCGTTCTTCCCACGCACAATTCGTGAATGGAACAGGGAAGGGGGGATCAGATAGTGGTACAATAAGTACCCTCCGCCACACACCGTAAGGTGGCTCGCGGAGTATAGATGTAGATGTAGATGTAGACCAATTGCAAATGGCAACCATATTAGAGAAGACAAATGTCACTCTGTAAAACAACCGGTGGTGAGGGCGTCCTTTAGGGAACGATGATTTGTAGGGGGTAGATTTTCATGGACAAAAAGGAAGCTTATTCCTTTTTCTAAGTACAAATGGGCTCACCCAGTTTGGTTTGTGAAGTAATTAGTCACGTTAGTTAACATGAAAGTTTTCCGGGTATGGTTCCGTGTCATATAAATAACTATCACTGATGAAACCAACGTTTCAGACCACGTTTACATGACCTTCTTACAGTTATAGTGGTCAATATGATGCACTTCCTGTCTTAGAAAACTTTCGTGTTAACTTAGTCTTTCTTGTAATGTGCCTGGGCCATGACTGCACTTTTTATTTGGCCACCCACTCCTCTGGGCACACAGTTGGTGCAACGGATATGTTATATGTTCTTTTTTATGTGTTTGGCAAGCCATCTTGGTGCCCTATGAGTGGAAACTGTTCTATTTTATTGGTGGCATTTATGCACGTTAATAAGAATTTCCCGAAGATCCAAAGATGACATCAAGAGTCTGTCGAAACCGGTCATTGTGAAATAAAATAATAATACCAAGCGATCTTGGCTGCAGAAGATTCTCTTATTTCATACGGATGCCTATGCAATCATAAGAAGTTTTTTCGGTGGCGGGACGAAGTCCGCAAAAATTGAGTTGGAGAGCAATAACGTATTTGCTAGATGGAAGCTACTCCAAACTGGAACCGACGCTCCAGGAGATTCTCTCCCAGGCTCCCTTTTGGTTACCCGCAGAGGGTGCATACGGGCATGTTGTCAGAAGAATAACGTTCCACAGTAATAAACAACATTCGCTGCAGCGTCGATCCTACACGCCACGTAGTCCACAATGAATTGTACTTGAATATTACAGGAGAATATTAAAATTAAAAATTAAGTAAAAACTGCAAATACAAATGAGTTTGGCTAGGCAATCTGTACAATATTATACGTTACTCCAAAAAAAATACAAATTCAAAATCTAAATACACCTTGAAAGCTGCCTGTTCGTCAGCTCTTTCGTTTCTTCAAGGGATATTTTAGCAGGAGCGTTTGTTGGCGGTTTTGCAAGGCATGTGGTTTCCTTGTTCGAAGGAAGTCCGCCATTGCATTACACTATATTAGAATGCTATGTCTAGCCTGGTTCCGGTCTAAGTCGGAGTGCTAATTTCGAGATCCCTTCCTATTCAGATGAAGTCACCTTTGTTCACTGGAGAGCCATGTTCTTGAGCAGCCTTTACTACGTATAAGATGTGTGGTAAGATCAGTTATATTTATATTCAGTGTTAAAGAAAAGTTATACGTGCAAGGTTAGCTGGCATTGTCTGCCAATGTCGCTCCTCGCGTTAGCATTTGGTCACGAACTTCCACGCAGTCGATTTGGTCACACGAAGTTGTGAATTCGTAATTGCTGGAAGCCGGTTGCTGCATCATTTATAACTTCATTTAATTCCATGGTATCTTAAATTCTTCGATATTAACTGTTCGTGGCCCATAGGACTACTTTTCATACTGATGACTCTGAAACACAATTTCGGTGACATTTGCTTGGCTTGTAAGGAGAAGACTGGGTTGGATTATCACTCTGAGAAACTGTGTTATTTGTCTTTAAACGTTAATGGTATCAACCAGTAAAACTATATGTTGCGAGCTTATTTACCAGAAATGTACTGGATGTTCCCAAATTCCCGTTAAAACTTCAAGGATTTGTAGAGGGGAGTGTTCACATAATATTTCGAACAGGAACTCATGTCCAGAAATGTACCGTTTCCGTTCTATGATCTACATCTACATCTAAATCTACATGGATACTCTGCAAATCACATTTAAGTGCCTGGCAGAGGGTTCATCGAACCAATGATGGTTTCTATTCAGATGTGTAAAGCTTGCATGTCTGCTGAAGGAAAAATGGATAGGCTGAGGTGCTCCAACCACGTGACTGGCGCGATCTCGGATCAAACTCCTATGGACTACTTCATGTGCTATCGTATGAAGAGTTTAATTTACGAGATTCCCATAAAGACAGAAAGATCTGTTGGCAAGAGTTCTAGCCGCTGCACTAGAAATTGAAGAGATGGGATGGAGAGTGTGTGACCACATACTTCGCAGGTAGAATGTCTGTAAGAACGTTAGTGATCGCCACAGCGAGCCACTGTTGTAATGCATTAGTAGTGTTCTGTATGTGCAGTATGCCGGATTCTTTTTTTGTTATGGAATAATGTAAACACGTAATGTTAAAACTTGTAAATTTGTAGTAAGCTCCTATGGGACCAAACTGCTGAGGTCATCGGTCCCTAGGCTTACACACTGCTTGATCTAACTTTAACAAACTTACGCAAGGGACAACAAACACCCATGCTCGAGGGACGACTCGAACCTCCGACGCGGAGAGCCGCGCGAACCGTGGCAAGGCGCCCAAGACCACGCTGCTACCCCGCGCGGATGCGTTATGTTTACGTGTTAAGACAAACCTAATAATTGTACTGTGTAACGCCTAATTCAATTCCTCAAGCAGAAGTGGATGAGTTCTGAACTGAAACCTCCGTAGAACGTAAAATGTACGTTTCCAGATATGGATTCCTGTTCAAAATATTATGGACTCACTCCCCTCTACATGTCCTAGACGTTTGTAACGGAAATTTCAGAACACCCTGCATTATTCTGTATGCTTCCATTATTTAAATGTGCCGCACAAGTGAGCCACCATCTTGTCTTGCTACAGAGCTCAAATGTGATATTCACAATCACTTTCATAAATTGCCACTCAAGAATTGACAATTATAGATAATAACCAGCAGAAGCACTCTGCGTGGTAATGAGTTTTCAAGAACTGAATAGAGTAAGACTATGTATGTAGAAACATTTTTACCATACATACAACACAAGAAATAAAAATAATTTTATGCTACCCACATACACGCATTGAAACTATATACACGAAGTCCACAGTATATGGGAATGACAATATATAACAAGCTAATGGGCAAAAACATTTAATATGAAGCCAGTAATTTTAAAAACGAGTGCACAGCAGACTCTGTGGGAGAAATGTTACTATTCAACAGAAGAATTCATAGAGGTGAAATGATAATATGAGCAAGAGCTGACTAAGGGTCAGATTTTATTGTGTGTATATATAACAAAAATGTATTATGATTATGATATTGTTTGTTAACATCAACTTTATTCGTTTCTGTTAAAATTTTAGCACAATTTGACGAGTCTCCTGTACCTACATCAAATGATTTAGATTATGTATATTATGAGACAAATAAACCACAATTCACAATTGCCAATATGATGTCCTCCTGGACACTGATACGACACTTGCGGTTCCCCTCCTCCACCGACCTACTGACACTCAGTCATATAGCTCCACCCTCCCTCCGAAGACAGGAAACTCTGATGAAGGAATACACAAAAATAATGAATAACCCCCTACTTCCTATCCATGAAGATGTACCAACTTTGGAAAGAACACGACTCCGCTCCAGAAATCCCCCTTTAAGACTGGTACAACAACTGTCAGCTGCCAATTTCAGCATGGATACTAAATGGCAGGAGAGCTGGAGTGGTAGTACCTCCCCTGACAACCGTGAACTTATCTGTCCATCACAGAAACCTAAGGGCTTTGAACTTCCACGACAGCTATGGAAAAGCCTAAACAGAATTCGAACAGGACACGGACTATGTGCGCACAATCTACACAAGTGGGGAAAGCTTCCCGGCCCTATCTGTGACTATGGGGCACCTAATCAAACAATACATCACATCGCCCAGGACTGTCAATTAAGAGCCTACCAGGGTAGTCGGGCTGACTTCTTCAACGCCACACCGCCCTGCCTCGAATGGATCGCCAATTTGGACGTCAGAATTTGAAGACTTGTGTAACACAAACTATCTGCTGTGATGTTATTTCTTATTGTGTTTATGTATTATATTTTACCTGAATATATATCCTTCACTTACGTATTTTATAGTCTATTTTATCATATAATTTCATAATGTAATAAGTGTAAACCATGTGTGTAGCGCCATACGCTAAATAAATAAATAAAATAAATACTGACCTACTACGATAATATGCTTAATGGATGGTTAACCATTATTAAGTGATCTCTCAACATAACTATCACAGACCGCTTTGTGACTTTGTTTCAGCTCTGTTACAATTAGGCGATCATTAACTGTGTGAGCTTGGTACATTTTGCTGGGAGTGCAAAGTAATCGATTTTTCGCCACAAGGGAACGGTTCTGGACGGTCCGGCAGTCCCAGAGGGTCAGCAGAAGGCGTTTTACGATGTTTCAGAATCATGGAACCAGAGCTTATTAGTTAACGGGCACCTTTCGCGGAAATGGTCCTGGTCCCTGAAATGCTTGTTGTGGACAATTCCCGGTACTAATTCGCTTGCTACTTGCTACAGACACGGTGCCACCGGTCGCCGCAGCTTTCCCCTGAGGATGCTTGAGGATAAAACTCGCCTTTCTGCCGGCACATCAAAGAGGAGCCGCTTACCAGCGCTTCTCTGGCGTGAGAAGGTTTGTCGCCTCACTCTAAAACAGGGCAGGTCACGGTGTGCAGCGTGGGCGCGCCAAAGCCCCGCCTGTCACTCGGCTTTGCCGGGTTCTCCTCGGAAGTACCCGGAACAGCGCTACATTTATTTTAGCATTGTGATGCGGCATTTTTCGGTCGGCACAACTCTGTGAGTTGCGCAAAATCGTGCTGTCAGCACTGTTCAAACTTCGCTGTTTGTTCGTGGTATGAAGGACATTCGTAGGTCGAGAGGCTGTTTGCTCAAAAAAAATTCAGACTAGCGATCTATCGTCGCAATACTTTAAAACGAATGGGAATGACAGAGGAGAGAGGGATGAGAATTCTCATTTCGCATAAGCGACGGGTTCTGCATATTTGCTGTGAAACGACATTGCAGTACCATGCAGAACTAATTTAAAAGTTTAGTAGACAATTAAAGAGCAAAAAATTACAATGATTGACAGATGGGATTCATTGTTCTGTACATCAAAAAGCAATTTGTGCTAAACTTGCAGGCTTGGAGCATGGTAAGAAACTGATGGTACGAATACTAAAATTTCTGAAGTGGCACAAATTACTCCGTTGTCAGATACAACGGTTTTCCAGTGGAACTGAACGAAGAGTATGAAGACTTCATATGTTGCTGTTGTGGCCTTCAGTCCAAAGACTGGTTTGATGCATCTCTCCATACTGTTCTATCCTGTGCAAGCCTCTTCATCTCCGTGTAATTGCAACATACCTCCTTCTTAATTTAGAAATTAAGAAAATCAACTTTCAGTTGCGAGGTAAAATTTTATTAGTTTACTTAGGTTTCGAAGCCAACAATGGTATCTTCTTCAAAACAAAAATTAAATTATTTTGAGGGCCAACGTTGGATAAAGACGTATAGTCATAAGATTATGTCTGTCAAACTCAAAACATTAAGACAAACGTAGACGGAGCTACGCCGGCCAGGAATAAGAGTCACACGTAAGCAACAAGTAGTGTTCTGGAGAATATAACATTATTGGCATCGAAACCTAGGTAAACAAATAACAAGTTTACCTTGCAACTAAAGGCTGATTTTCTTAATTTCTGAATAATTCACAGTTGCTGAAGAGTTGCACTATGTTAACGCCTTCTAAATCTGCTTACTGTATTCATTTCTTAGTCTAGCTCTACGATTTTTATCCCCCACCCACACGCTTCTCTCCGGTATTAAATTGGTGATCCCTTGATGCCTCACAGTCTGTCCTACCAACCGATCCCTTCTTTTAGTCAGGCTGTGTCACAAATTTCTCTTCTCCCCAATTCTACCCAGTACCTCCTCATTAGTTATGTGATCTACCCATCTAATCTTCAGCATTCTTCTGTAGCACAACAACATTTCAAAAGCTTCTATTCTTGTCTAAACTGATTATCGCCCATGTTTCACTTCCATACATGGCTACACCTCATACAAATGCTTTCTCATAAAACTTCCTGACACTTAAAAATGGTTCAAATGGCTCTGAGCACTATGGGACTTAACATCTGTGGTGATCAGTCCCCTACAACTTAGAACTACTTAAACCTAAACTAACCTAACGACATCACACACATCCATGCCCGAGGCAGGATTCGAACCTGCGACCGTAGCGGTCACGCGGTTCCAGACTGAAGCGCCTAAAACCGCACGGCCACACCGGCCGGCTCCTGACACTGATATCTATACTCGATGTTATCAAATATCTCTTCCACAGAAATGCATTTTTGGCCGTTGTCAGTCTACATTTTATATCTTCCCTGCATCGATCATCATCACTTATTTTGCTTCCGAAATAGCAAAACTCGTTGCTATTTTAAGTGTCACATTTCCTAATTTAATACACTCAGCATCATCTGATTTAATTTGATTACAGTCCATTATCCTACTTTTTCTTTTGTTGATGTTCATCTTGTATCCTCCTTTCAAGATAATGTCCATTCCGTTCAACTGCTCTTCCAAGTCCTTTGCTGTCTCTAACAGAATTACAATCTCATCGGCAAACCTCAATTTTTGTATTTCTTCTCCCTGAACTTTAAACCCTACTCCAAATTTTTCTTTGTTTCCTTTACTGCTTGCTCAATATTCAGATTGAACAACATCGGCGACAGGCTGCAACCATGCCTCACTCCCTTCCCAACCACTGCTTCCCTTTCGTGCCCGTCGACTCTTGCAACTGCCATCTCGTTCCTGTACAAATTGTAGATAGCCCTTCGCTCCCTGTATTTTACCCCTGCCACCTGTAGAATTTGAAAAAGAGTATTTCAGTCAACATTGTCAAAAGCTTTCTCTAAGTCTACAAATGCTATGCAAGTAGGTTTGCTTTCCTTAACCTTCCTGTGGGAAGTGTGGGGTCCGTGTTGCCTCGAGTGTTCCTAAATTTCTCCGGAATCCAAACTGATCTTCTCCGAGGTCGGCTTCTACCAGTTTTACCATTCTTCTGTAAAGGATTCGTGTTAGTATTTTGCAGCGGTGACTTATTAAACTGATAGTTAGATAATTTTCACACCGGTCAGCACCTGTTTTCTTTGGAACTGGGGTTATTATATTCTTCTTCTTCTTCTTGAAGCCTCAGGGTATTTCACCTGTGTCATACATCTTGCTCACCAGATGGAAGAGTTTTGTCATGGCTGGGTCTGCCAAGGCTATCAGTGACTCTAACGGAATGTTGTTTACTCCCGGGGCCTTGTTTCGACTTAGGTCTTTCAGTGCTTTGTCAAATTCTTCTCGCAGTATCATATCTCCCTTCTCATCTCCCTCCACGTCCTTGCCCTCAAGTACATCCCTATGACTATTAAATTTTTGGCTCCCTTACCTCTCTGAATAATTTGCTTTACCTCATCATACATTCCCTCAATCTCCTCCTCATCTGTGGAGCTAGTTGGTATATAAACTTTTACTACTGTGGTGGGTGTGGGATTCGTGTCTATCTTGGCTACAATAATGCGTTCACTAAGCTCTTCGTAGTAGCTCACCCACGTTCCTATTTTTTTTCCTTACTATTAAACCTACTCCTGCATTACCCCTATTTAATATTGTATTTATAACCCTGATCAGAAGTTGTTCCTCATGCTACCGAACTTCACTAATTCCCACTATGTCTAACTTTAACCTGTTCATTTCTGTTTTTAAATTTTGTAACCTACCTGCCCGATTAAGGGATCTGACATTCCACGCTCCGAGCCCTAGAAGCCAATTTTGTTTCTCCTGATGACGACGCCCTGATCTGTCAGCGCCCGGAGATCCGAATGGTGGACTATTTTACTTCCGGAATGCTTTACCCAAGAGGATGCCATCATAATTTAACACACAGTGGCGCTGCATGCCCTCGGGAATAATTACGGCTGTAGTTTCCCCTTGCTTTCAACCGTTCGCAGTACCAGAACAGCAAGGCCGTTTTGGTTGATGTTACAAGGCCAGATCAGTCAATCATCCACACTGTTGTCCCTGCAACTACTGAAAAGAATGCTGCCCCTCTTCAGGAACCACACGTTTGTCTGGCTTCTCAACAGATACCGCTCCATTGTGGTTACACCTACGGTACGATTATCTGTATCGCTGAGACACGCGAGCCTCCCTACCAATGGCAAGGTCCAAGGTTCATGGGGGAAGGGGGAATTACTGCAGAATACGTTGGGTAAGTCATGGAGCATGCCTGGAACGATTTTTCGATTTAAAACTCGCTATTGTTGAATTTATGAAGGAAAAAGGAGATCAGAAACAAGAATTAGAACATCCAGAATGGAGTGCATGCTTCACATTTTAAGTGGACTAACTGCACACTCCCCACAATTACACACTGCTAGGCAAATTCTTTCCAACTTGGTGCGGATGCATTTAAAAAAGAAAATCGCATTGTAGAAGGGACACATGCTGACAAAGACCAGTTCCCCAAGATCGTTGCCGTTAAGAAAACGCGAGGTTTGAAGCATTCATTGTGGCCTTGAAGGAATTACAAGGCTAGTTTTATGGCGATTTCGAGAACACTGTCAATCTTACATATGTTTCCGAGCTGTTTCCCAAACCGTGTGCCGTTTCAATTGAAAGCGTCCCTGTGTGTGTTGCAGATCTAACTGGGTGACCACCAAGGTAGTTCCAGGTTTAATGAAAATTCTTTTTGCAGTAAAACTACTCTAGACGTCTACGTCGCTTTCCTCAGTTAGAGTTTCCAAGTCTCCATAATGAGACTGCGAAAGGGCTACAATATTTCGATCGATATATTTGTGTGAAAGAACTATGTTCGATTATGAAACTAAATTAAAATTACGTGGCAACTTGAGTGCGAAACAGTGAAATTGTCTTTGGCTTTCCGTACACCCATAGATTGTTCTAGACAAAAATTGTAATGTGTCTTCAGCGCCCCTAAGTAATTACGTAATAGTGAAGATTTGCTTTTTTGTGTCCTGTGTTGTTGAGGAATGTGAAATACAAAACCATGCAGTATGCAATGCGTCTGCACTGCCATTTAACTGCAGCGTGTTCGCAGTTTTCCCCTCTTCCCTCTCCTTCGCTCAGATAGCGTGGCACACTGTCTGCTGATCATACAAGCATCATTATTAATCCAGTAAAAGAAAGTCCAATTTAAAATGATACAAATAAGGTTTTTGGAAAAGTCATTAATTGGTTTTCTGCAAATGGGCTTGCTCTAAACTTTGAAAAAACACAGTACATCCACTTTTCTGCTGCAAAAAGTACAGTTCCTTCAACATATATAACACATCAACAGAAGTCAGTAGACAGGGTAGAGCATACTAAGTTTGTGGGTGTACATGTAGATGAGAATCTTAATTGTAAAATTCATATTTTGGATCTCCTAAGCGACTAGGTTCAGCAACTTTTGCGATCAGAATAATTGCCAATTTTGAGGATATAGAAATTAGTAAGCTAATATACTTTGCATACTTCCACTCTCTGATGTCATACGGAATAATATTTTGGGGTAACTCAACATTTAGACAAAAACTATTCACTGCTCAAAAGAAAGTGGTTAGAATAATGTGTGGGGTCCATAGTCGCTCATCTTGTAGGCATCTTTTTAAAAGATTGGGAAATCTTACAACAGCCTCACAATACATCTACTTACTAATGAAATTTATTCTCAACAACATGGACCAGTTTAAAAACAACAGTGACATTCATGATTATAATACCAGAAAAAAGAAAGACTTACACTATCCTTTGCTCAACCTATCTTCGGCGCAGAAAGAGGTAAAATATCCTGCTATAAAAATTTTCGACCAATTACCAGATGAAATAAGGTGTCTGACAGACAGCAGTAATAGCTTCAAAAATAAATTGAAATCATATCTTCTTGACAACTCCTTCTACACCATAGATGAATTCTTGAATAGAAATAAATAAGTCTATAAATATAGACTATGCATTTTGTGCCATTTAAGGAAATGGGGTAAATAATAGAAATATTAATCTTTAACTCTGTATTGTAATATATATATATTAAAAAATTTTGTTTCATATGTGCATTTCTTGTGCACTAGGCACGTACCGTATCATAACGGCCACCGTACCGTGGGACTGATCAATGGAACACGCAACCAACTAACTAACACGGTGGTGGGGCAAATGTGCACGAAGGCTGTGTGCTTTATCACGCGTGCCGGGTCACTGCTCGCAAATTGAAATCTCGGCCGTCCCTGCTCTAAAATTACGGATTGTCTGATTCAAAGTGCTTCCCACGCCACTAGACGCAGTGCAGTTGGTACTGACCAATGGAGAGAAACTGTTTGAGACCAGTGTCAACCTCATGAATCGTAATGATGCTTTTTGCAAGGTTTTAATTACACGTTTCTACTGCTGACACTTGTTTTCCGAAGAAAATGGAACGTATTCGATATATTGGCTCCGGCATTCAGTCTCCCTTAAAAGTGGAGCTTGGAATTGCAGAATTTCAGGAGAGAGATTGGAAAGGGTTCACTTCCCAGCACTCGTCTGGTTCTGAATGACACCCTGTCACTGAAGAACCTAAGTTTTGCCTAGGCAACTTCTGAGTAAATCATATTTAACTCATTTGCTTAAGCATTTTGAATGCTCAGTTATCTACAGAGCGAAAATTCCTGTGACAAACGTCTGTGACGTGTAGAGGGAAATGAGTACATAATATTTTGAACACGAACTCATGTCCTGAAACGTACCGTTTCCTTGCTGCAGTCGTTTGATATCATGTTTGCTAGGTATGTTCAAAAATGGTTCAAATGGCTCTGAGCACTATGGGACTTAACCACTGAGGACATCAGTCCCCTAGAACTTAGAACTACTTAAATCTAATTACCCTAAGGACATCACACACATCCATGCCCGAGGCAGGATTCGAACCTGCGACCGTAGCGGTCGCGCGGTTCCAGACTGAAGCGCCTAGAACCGCTCGGCCACACTGGCCGGCGCTAGGTATGTATACAACAGAGTAGTTATTGTGGAGGGTGGTTCCGTCGTATATGCTGACTTCATTTGACGTCTGTACTACTTCTCTGACCTGGTTCGAGCCCCATTCGCGTGTCTGTGAGTGTTGAACCAACATGGTTGAGTACACGTTTGCAGAATGCTGCATGATCCCTCTGGATGGCGAACTGGCGGTAATGAAAGAGCTCCTCGTTGTCTTTATCAAGATCATTGTCCACAATGTCCGAATCCATCGCATACCCATTTCGCCACAATCACGCAACATCTTCGAGAAAGACTACCTTCATCGTCAGCAGGAGCGATTGTGGTGCTCCAAGGAGACTCCGCACACCCGAACTGGAAGAGGCCGTACTGCAACACGTTGAAGAGAACACGTCAACGAGTACACGAGCAACTTCTTTGGCTATTAATGAGTGGTATTGTAAAAAAAGTAATGTACTGGGTCACCCCTAGTCAATTACTTGTAAAAGTTGTGGCATTACCATCATGTTTTCAAACGGTTGTAGCACGGAAACGCTACGTTTCTGGACCTGGTTTCCAATTCAAAGTATCTACTCACTCGCCTCGACAAGTCCTAGAAATTTGTAAGGGGAATTTCCGAACACCCTCTATAATACATACTTGTCTCTTCTATCTCGCAATTACGAGCTGCCTATACGTGGAAGTCTGTTGCTTCCTGCAGTCCTCCCATTAAGTGCGAGTCTCATAGATTTCAGAGTTTATTATTTTATTTTAGTTTACAGCTGTTCCCCGAACACTGCTCTGTGTTATTCAATCTCAGATGTTCACTTGATAAGATTAAATAAAAAAAATTATTCTCAATCTGACTTACGTTTTGTGATCCCTAATGTACAATTTTCCTTTGGTAGGGCGATCCTTAAATACGTAATAAACATAACCAGCTGCGTTTCTAGGACGTTTGATCCATTGCGACGAGCTTCCGTTGTGTGCAGTGGCCAAGCACTATTAGAGAGGCAAACGTGGTAAAGAGTGTCAAACGTCGACACGTTTTTGTAGCAAGTGTAGTTGATGCACAAACTATTAAGCCTTATTTCGACCTCATACAGGTTTGTTAATTGTGACACTAATCTTGCTAATTGTGTCACACATCCCAACTAGGAAGATGCTACAGACTTCGAATTTAATTTCCGGAGGCAGTAAATCAGCTAATTGCACGCCAATATAAATATTCTTTATAACATGAGAAGAAACCATGGGCAACAGAAGAAATACTTCAACTGATCGACGAAGGGAGGAAGTACAAAAATGTTCCGGGAAATTCAGGAATACAGAAATACAAGACGCTGAGGAATGAAATAAATAGGAAGTGCAGGGAAGCTAAGGCGAAATGGCTGCAGGAAAAATGTGAAGACACCGAAAAAGTTGTGGCATTACCATCATGTTTTCAAACGATTGTAGCACGGAAACGCTACGTTTCTGGACCTGGTTTCCAATTCAAAGTATCTACTCACTCGCCTCTACAAGTCCTAGAAATTTGTAAGCGGAAGGACAAACTTAGCATATAGGAAAGTCAAAACAGCCTTCGGTGACATTAAAAGCAAGGGTGATAACATTAAGAGTTCAACGGGAATTCCACTGTTACATGCAGAGAGAGCGGATAGGTGACGTCACGTGTGCTGCACTGCTGTTGAAATTGCTCGTTATTATTTTATAAAATTTTAGTCTTCATTTACTTATTTTCAAGTTAATGTGATCGCTCTAAGCTTGTTGATACCAGTGCCTACCAATTTGAATTGTATATTACAGCACTGAGGATGGTCACTAAGTGACCGAAAATCGATTTTGCGGATAATAAAACAAAAAAATACGATCAATGCTGTTTCTCCCTCCAATTATTCCATTATCTGGACGTGGTGCGCAGAACACACAATGGAGTTGCCAATCAATAAAGTTTATTTGTGTTAATATTTGCCGTAAAAGTAACTTATTAGAGGATTTTCATTAAGCTCAGTCTTTCTTCCTGTGTTATTGACTCCAGTGGTATATTATTCGCGAGTGTGCTTTCGTCGTTCGTCAAGCCTCGCGCCTCAGTAGTGTGTTTACGTTTTGCGGCGTGCACCGCAGCTGTAGCGGTTATAAAGCTAAGTACTGACAAACTTATTTGTGTACTGTAATACAGTTAATAAATTTAATAGTTTTCAGCGGTGTTGCGTGCCGTTGGCGACCAAATAACGACTTAATAAACGTTTGTAATCGTTCGCTCGCCGTGTTTTTTAGAGTTTTCTGTGCGTTAAAGTCGTTTAGTAAATTTCGGGCTTTAGTTTTCAACTGACGTTTCTTATTGTTTCTGGTGAAATATTTCACTAAAATTTTCATTCAGTGTTTTAACTTCGTTTAGTGTTCCAGTGGCCTTTTGAATTTTTTGGTTTTAGCTAATGATGTGTCGACAGAAGTGCCGACACAGTGTGGTTTGAGGGGACCGCAATGCACGCTATATAAGCTCACGCAGGATGGCGTGAGGTCTGAAACAGGATACGTAATGAATGCTATAAAGAAAAGTACGTAGCTCCTGGAATACTTAACTTTAATCCATCCTTTTGGTACATCGCTATTGACGATATAAGTGAGACTCCATAGATACATGCAATGTTACTAATGGCGCCTTGCTAGGTCGTAGCCATTGACTTAGCTGAAGGCTATTCTAACTATCTGCTCTGCAATTGAGTGAGGCTTCGTCAGTGTGCATCGCTAGCTACGTCGTCCGTACAACTGTGGCGAGTGCTAGTACGTCTCTCGAGACCTGCCGTGTGGTGGCGCTCGGTCTGCTATCACTGAAAGTGGCGACACGCGGGTCCGACATGTACTAATGGACCGCGGCCGATTTAAAGCTACCACCTAGCAAGTGTGGTGTCTGGCGGTGACACCACAGCTAATAATTTTGTCAAGTTCTGTTGGTATTGGTATTAGCTGTGGTGTAGAAGTATTAATACAAGTAGTTGCTTTCTTAGTAGGCAGAGAATCTGGAGACCATTATTGTTAGTTCTATAAAGAGTTCAACTGGTGTAACTGAACTTTGATAACGTAGAAGTATAGTTTCTTTCAGTAACTGTAACATTTTACCATGAGTGAGAGGTGTGGGCTCTGTCGTAGGTTTGTGAGTAGTGGGTTACGCTGTGGGATTTGCTCAAAGTATTTTCATTGGAGGGAATTCAGTGGGAAAGCCAGTTGTCATTTTAGTGAGATCTTCCCCTGGGAATGCAGAATCTGTAGTAGAAATAAGTTGATAGAGGAGCAGGAGCGTAAGATATGTGCCCTTAATGTGAAGTTACAATGCGCAAAGGAGATAGAGAGGTTGAAGAAGGTGAAGGGTGGTGGGGAATGGGAACTGGAAGTTGGTAAGAAGGCAGCTAGGAAGAGGACGTATTCAGACAGTTTTCCTTTTCATATATGCAAAACATTTGAACAACTGTCAGAGTTGAGCCGAGAGGAGCCTCTTGTAGCTGTAGATGTAGGTAACATGCAGCAGTCCTCAGCAATTAGGAGGCCTAGGTCAGTGGCAAAGCCTAGCAGAAAGAAGTTTCTGCTGAGACGTAGTTCCCCCAATAAAGGTGTAGGCCAGCAGTTGCAGGAAGTGTTGGGGAGTGAGTACCAGGTCACCAGCATTGTGAAGCCTAGTGCAGGGTCGGCTCAGTTGACTGAAAGCATAGGGGAGTTATGTAAGAATTTTACAAAGGAGGATCAGGTAGTGATAGTGGGTGGAGGGGTGGAGCAGGGAATGGTCTTTATAGGGACGTGGAATATGATGTAGGTGGTGACCTGGTAAAGATAGCTGGTCAAACTGGTGGCACTAATGTGCATTTCGTGCAACTGTTTCAGCGTCATAATCGGCCGCACCTAAATGCAGCTGTTAGGCGTGTTAACTTGGGGCTGGGGAGGCTGCTGGTGGCAGAGGGCACGGGCCACATCTCAGTGGTGCCAGTTGGGTCTATCAGTAGACTGGGTTTCACCAGGCATGGCCGGCAGCTCAATAGGTATGCGAAGGGGAGACTGGATAAGCTTGTAGGTGACAGTGTAGTAGGTGGTGGTGGAGTCACTCATGGAAAAATTCCTGTAGTAGTTGGTGTTAGAGCTGCACCTTTTTTAGACTGAAGTCAGCTGATAGGTATACCTGTTTAAAGGAAGTCCTTCTAACTAAGAGCTCACCTTCTGAGGATATAATGTTTCAAAGTAGAGAAGGAATTAGCATATTTCATCAAAATATGAGGTATTAGAGATAAAGTTGAACTGCTTATAATGTTGACTCTGAAATTGTTGGTATATCAGAGCACCACTTAAATAATTTCAGAGGCTCCTTTACCAGGATACAGATTAGCTGGCTGTTTCTCAAGAAGTTCCTTTCGGGATGGGGGAGCGGCAATGTACGTAAAAAAAACAGTATTCCATTTGAGTCCATAGACGTAACACGACACTGCACTGAACAGAATGTTGTGCAGTGGCAGTTGAATTTAGTGAAACTAAACTTCTAATTGTTGTTGTATAGAGTTCTCCTAACTCCGACTTCAGAGCATTTCTGCTCAAGCTAGAGGGGGTTCTTGATTCACTTTGTAGGAAATACCAGAAACTAGTTATATGTGGTAACTTAAATACAAATTTTGTGTATGATGGTGCAAGAAAAAGGATGTTAGTAGATCTCCTAAATTCGTATGACCTGATGCAACTGTGTTTTTTCCAACTAGGGTGCAGCGGAACAGTAGCATAGCCATAGACAATATTTTCATTCATCCTTCATTAGTAGATGGGCTTTCTGTTAGTAAAAGCATGAATGGCCTTTCAGACCATGATGCACAAATTTTAACACTAAAAGGTTTTTGTGCTCAAACCAATGTCATATTTAATTACAAACTATGTAGAGAAGTTAATCCAACAGCAATAGAGAATTTCTTAAACCTTGTCAAAGAATAAGAGTGGCAGGATGTTTATAGTGCCGATAACAAAGATGATAAATACAATGCTTTCCTTAACGCATTCCTCATGCTCTTTGAGAGTTGCTTTCCATTAGAACATTCTAAACGAAGCACTAACAGTAATGGGTAGCCTGGGTTGCTGACTAGTAGGATAAGGATATCATGTAGAACAAAGTGGGAATTATATCAAAATGTTAGTAGTAGTCACAATCAAGCAACAGTAGCCCATTACAAACAGTATTGTAAAGTGCTTAAAAATGTTGTTATGAAGGCAAAGAGTATGTGGTATGCAAATAGCATAGCTAATTCACAGGATAAAATTAAAACCATGTGGTCAGTTGTGAAGGAAGTGTCTGGTCAGCAGCACAAGGTCAACGATATAAAGTCAGTTCGCAGTAAAAAAAAATTCTGTTACTGATAAATCAGATATACATGTACAGTATTTAACAATCATTTTCTGAGCATTGCTGGCGAATTGAATAAAAATTTAGTTTCTACCGGGAATCATATAACTTTTTTGCCAAATACCTTTCCGAGATTGATGTCTGAAATACTCCTCTGTGATACAGAAAAGGGGGAGATTGCGTCAATAATTAAATCACTGAAGACTAAGAACTCTCATGGTTATGATGGAATGTCGAGCAGAATATTAAAGTACTGTGCTGCACAAGTTAGCCTTGTATTTAGCTATATTTGTAATTTTCCCTTTAGGAATGGTCATTTCCTGAGTGTTTGAATAAAGCCGCTTTATCAAAAGGGAGAAAGGGATAATGTAGATAATTTTATACCTATTTCTATGCCATCAGTATTTCCAAAAGTAATTGAAAAGGCTTTGTATGTAAGGATAATTAATCATTTTATATCACACGATTTGTTAAATGTACAGTTCGGCTTTAGAAGACGTTTAACAACTGAAAATGCTATATTCTCTTTTCTCTGTGAGGTACTGGATGGGCTAAAAAAAGGTTTTGAACGCTTGGAATATTTTTTGATTTAACTAAGGCATTTGATTGTGTTGATCACAAAATATTGCTCCAGAAGGTGGACCATTACGGAACACGGGGAGTAGCTCACAATTGGTTCACCTCTTACTTTAGCAACAGGCAGCAAAAGGTCATTATTCACAATGTTGATAACGGCTGTGATGTGGGGTCTGAGTGTGGGGGGGGCCTCAGTTTTTACAGTTTCTAACACACGACTCAACAAAACCTGACGTTTCAGTTTCACCGAACGGGCATATGATTAGTGCAAATGAACATTTCAGATTTCTAGGTGTTCACATATAGTAAGCTGTCGTGGAAAGCCCACGTTCAGGATCTTGTTCGAACACTTAATACTGACATTTTTACTGTTCGAACGGTATCAGAAGTGAGTGATCGTTCGACACGAAAATAAGTCTACTTTGCTTATTTTCATTCGCTTATGTCGTTTGGTATTATATTTTGGGGTAACTCTCCCCATTCTAAAAGGATATTTTTTGCTCAAACGGGCGGTTCGGGAAATAATTGGTCTAAGTTCACGAATGTCTTGTCGACCTCTGTTCACGAGTCTGGGTATTTTGACATTGGCATCTCAATATGTATATTCCTTATTGTCGTTTCTTGTTATCAATATTAGCTTATTCCCAAGAATAAGCAGCTTTCACTCGGTTAATACTCGGCAGAAATCAAACCTACATTTGTGCAAAAAGGTGTGCTGTATACTTCTGCAGCAATTTTCAATAAGCTGCCACTCGAATTCAATAATTTTAGCAGTAATCCAGGCGCTTTCAAATCGAAACTGAAGAGTTTCCTCATGAGTCACTTCTATTCTGTCGAAGAGTTCCTTGAAAAATTAAGCTGATTCTTATTGTATTGCTGATAGCGTTTACTTATGGACTGACATTTTTCAGGTTCATGAACATTTATTTTTATCTATTACTTTTATGTTGTAATTTCATGTACTGACACGTTCCATGACCTTGGAGATTTGCTCCTCAATTTGGTCCTACGGAACTTGACGTGTAAATAAAAAATAAAAATACGTAGAAAGCCCTCGTGAGGGGGAAGATTTGTCTGATATCATGAACGAAGAAACAGGGGTCGATCTAGAAGAGATAGGTGATCCAGTATTAGAATCAGAATTTAAAACTGCTTTGGAGAACTTAAGATCAAATAAGGCAGAAGCGGTAGATAACATTCCATCACAATTTCTCAAATCATTGGGGAAGTGCCAACAAAAAGACTACTCACGTTGGTGTGCAGAATGTATGGGTCTAGCGACGTACCACCTGACTTTCGGAAAAGCATCATCCACATAATTCCGAAGACGGCAAGAGCTGACAAATGCGAGAATTGCCGCACAATCAGCTTAACAGCTCATGCATCCAAGTTGCTTCCAAGAATAATATACAGAAGAATGAAAAAGAAAATTGAGAATGCGCTAGATGACGATCAGTTTGGCTTTAGGGAAGGTAAAAGCATGAGAGAGTCAATTCTGACGTTGCGGTTAATAATGGAAGCAAGACCAAAGAAATATCAAGACATTTCACAGTATTTGTCGACCTGGAAGAAGCATTCGACAATGTAAAATGGTGCAAGTTGTTCGAAATCTGAGAAAAGTAGGAGTAAGCTATAGGGAAAGACGGGTTACATACAATATGTACAACAGCCAAGAGGGAATAATAAGAGTGGACGACCAAGAACGAAGTGGTCGTATTAAAAATGGTGTAAGATAAGGATGTATCCTTCCGTCCCTACTGTTCAGTCTGTACATCGAGGAAGCAATAATGGAAATGAATGAAAGGTTAAGGAGTGGAATTAAAATTCAACGTGAAAGAATATCAATGATACGACTCGCTGATGACTTTGCTGTCCTGAGCGAGAGTGATGAAGAATTACATGATCTGCTGCACGGAATGAAGTCTATTGAGTACAGAGTATGGATTGAGAGTAAATCGAAGAAAGCCGAAGGCAATGATAAGTAGTAGAAACGAGAACAGCGAGAAACTTATCAGGATTTATGGTCACGAAGTAGATGAAGTTAAGGAATTCTGCTACCTAGGCAGTAAAATAACCAATGACGGACGGAGCAAGGAGGACATCAAAAGCAGACTCGCTATGGCAAAAAAGGCATTTCTGGCCAAGAGAAGTCTACTAATATCAAATATCGACCTTACTTTGAAAAAGAAATTTCTGAGAATGCACGTCTGGAGTACTGCATTGTATGGTAGTAAAATATGAACTGTGGGAAAACCGAAACAGAAGGTAATCAAAGCATTTGAGATGCGGTGCTACAGACGAATATTGAAAATTAGGTGGAATGATAAGGTATGGCATGCGGACGTTCTGCGCAGAATATGCGGAAAACACTGATAACGAGAAGTGACAGGATGACAGGATATCAGTTAAGACATGAGGGAATGACTTCCATGGTACTAGAGGGAGCTATAGACGTCAAAAACTGTAGAGGAAGACAGAGATCGGAATACATCCAGCAAATAATTGAGGACGTAGCTTGCAAGTGCTACTCTGAGACGAAGAGGTTTGCACAGGAGAGGAATTCGTGGCGGGCCGCATCAAACCAGTCAGAAGACTAATGACCAAAAAAAGACATGTAATTTTCATGACAAACTCTGCCCAGGGTACTTTCGTTTTGGTTTTCCCCGTATCTCTGTCATAAAATTATAGTGAAGCGCATCTTCGAATGCAGAAGCTGTAGCACCCACTCGCCTCTTTTTTTTTGCGTGCGCATGAACCGAAGCTGCATCATGGGCATTGCTGACGATCTGAAGCTATTCATTCGCATTGGCAAGAATCAAAGACTACCGTGAGAAAGAGACCTAACTAGGCGTCGCAGATCATTATTCGGCGTCTCATTTGTCATGGTGATGGCCATGTTGCGAAAGGAATGTCTTTTCGCTACATAGCAGAGACGCAGAGACTTTCCTCTCAATGCAGCCTTTACGAGGCGGAAATTGGGCGCTGTTTCTCTTTCATGTTCCAGAGCTGCGTGAGTTCACCTTCTTCTGTATTTTACAAGCGACACCTTTTTCTTTGCTGTTAAGAAGTCTTCTGGCGTCAAAGAAGACCTTCTTTTAACCAATGAGAATGTTATTAGCTGCTGAGATGACGTAATAGGCAGAGAGACTTTTTTTAATAAAACGAATTCGTGACCAGTGAGTGGCGCTCTCACTAACTTGCCTCGTTATTTCCTACACAGATTTTTCTGCATTTACTGTTTGATCAGTGCTTCATAGTGCTCGCTACGTACTGCGAAAAGTTCTTCCCCTTAAAATTAGTTGAAAATGTCTTCCAAGTAGCTGCAAAATTTGAAAAATTGTGCACAAAGATTTCTGAACAACTCGATCTAGATCCGAACAGTAATTCAGCTTAGAAATACAGTAAATATAAGGCATTAGAAATAATTTTTGCAACTGGAGATATTAGTAACGACGCTAACGTTGAGACAGGAATATTTCATAGTGGAATGCTTAAAACACAGAAACTTGCGAAATGAATGTTAAATCCAGCCTAGTCGTCAAATATGGGGTGTCTAGGAAACCTTTTTTCTCGGATCGCTGAAAAATATTCAAACAAATCGTATTAACGAGTTTTATTACAAAATGAAAGAAATACATTACTTAACTTTGTATTACCCTTATGTGTCGCAAGCAAAAGGCGACAGACAAAATAAGAAATCTCTTCAGTATAATAATTCCCAAATCCGTGTTACATAGACAGTACAAGCAGGTGATTAGAGTTGACGTTTCTATCCAAGTTGCTAGTCTTGAAGCTGCTGCAGAACTGGGCCACGACCAGTCGGATACGGTGCCCATGTCCTCTTCGCATAGGGACCGCTACTGTCGCGTTGTCGTCCTGAAGAGTGGTCGATCAGCGTGCGATTGGCTGATGTCTTCTCACAGCCCTCTCTGCTCTCCCGACTGGCGTATCGGCGCTTGACTTTGCGCCGTAACATTCCTTCCCCTCACGGACCGTCGTCATATATGGAGCACGACAACGGCGGGGAAGGCAGCAGCGTGAGCGCTCGAACGGACTGGAAGCTGTAGCTGCAGAGGACGACAGATTTCCAGTCGTACCCGGCCATCCGGCCTTCTCTTTGACGGAAACGTCCCCTGGAAAACGCCCAGAAGAGTAAGTGTCCACCTTCCGAGGGCCATACGAAGACGTAGTAAGCGTCGGCTGCTGCAGCGTGGGAGAGCCCAGCTCCATCGGTACGGCGAGAGGAGGTGGAGGCGGCGAAGGCTCCGTCTCCATGGTGTCGTCCCGCGATGTCGTGATGACACCCTCTGGCGGCTGCTGTGTCCGCGCTGTCCTCGGGCTCCGTGGACCTGCGGAAGAGATACAGATGCATCACCATACACATGACAGTGGCGAATTGTGATGTTGGCGGTACAATCCATCTGACCCTGAAACGATATACAAACAAGCGCCAAATCGACGAATGATATCGTATCGCGCCCACCGTCTGCTGCCGCTAGGAACACTGTAAAACACAATATCATGTGGTTACTTGCGGCCTTCTTTCGGCGCCGGATGCTGAGGAGGGTGGCGCAGGTAGAACAGTGTCCGACGGCGGCGGCCATGAAGCAATTCCACCGGCTATGGTCCATCTGTTGGATGCGAACAAACAATTTCAAATCTTGATCCTTGGTGTGTGCGGTGCGAATTTTGGCCATCTGCTGCTTGAAAGCTCTGACAAAACGTTCTGCTTCGCCATTTGACTGGGATGAAAGGGTGCACTAGTTAGATGCTGTATGCCATCGCGTTCTCAGAATGTTTTAGATTCATTTGCCTTGAACTGACGACCGCTGTCCGACACTGTGACTGTCGGCAAAACTTCGAGGCAAAAAATAGAGGACAACGCTTTGACTGTGCCACGCGACGTTGTCGAGTTTACTGGCACAGCAAAAGGAAACTCGCTATAAGAATCAACCACAATCAACCAGCGAGTGTTCCAAAAAGATACCGCGAAGTCTATGTGCACACTTAGCTCTGGTGATTGCGGCTTGCCAGCCGTGGTGGCCGAGCGGTTCTAGGCGCTTCAGTCCGGAACCGCGCGGCCGCTACGGTCGCAGGTTCGAATCCTGCCTCGGGCATGGTTGTGTGTGATGTTCTTAGGTTAGTTAGGTTTAAGTAGTTCTGAGTTCTAAGGGACTGATGACCTCAGATTTTAAGTCCCATAGAGCTCAGAGCCATTTGAACCATTTGATTCCGCCTTCGGCCAAGCAGAGAATTTTTGTGGCGGAGCGGGCTGATTTTCCGCACATTCGTGACACTGTGACGTCATCTGTTCTATTTGGCTGTCCATACCCTGCCAAGTACAGTAACTGTTTCGTACGAACAATCCTCAAGTGTCCTGGGTGAAGTAACTGCAACACTTCTTCTTGCATAGCTTTGGGGATCAACACACGTGACTGTCCACTGTTATTTTGAACAAGAATCACACCGTCCTGTATAGCGAGGCTATGCCGACGTGCAAAGTATCGACGCACTACAGAGTTCTTTATGCTATGCACTGACCGAAGCCAATAATGTGCGAATGTATTTTAGCAAAATGTTCAAATCTGAATCAGTTTCCGTGACCTGTGCAATTTTCCTGTAGTTCAGAGGAAAGGATTGAAGCAATTTAGAATCCTGGGCATGTGATAACAAAATGCAGCAGAAGCGTCAAAGGCTGTATCAGGTCCAATCGAAAGACGTGAAAGTGCATCCGCATTACCATGTTGAGCTCTCGGACGATCTCGTACTGGTATTGAGACAACAAAGCCCATCCTTGCAATTTTTGGGCAGTTCGTACAGGAATCGACAACATGGGATGAAACAAGGACTGCAATGGCTTGTGATCCGTTACTAAGTAGAATTTTCAGCCGTACAAATAGTGGTGGAATTTGGTGACACCATACACAACAGCCAATGCCTCTTTCTCTATCTGTGAATAGTTACACTGGGACCTGAGTTTCTCCTGGCGTATACAATTTTCAAAAAACTTACGGGAATTCAGCAACGCAAAATTTACAGCGACCGCCGATATTACAGCGGCAGTACACCCAGCCATTTTCAAAACACAAACTGCAACGGACAGGCGACGTACAGGCAAATTTAAAACCTCGGTTCTTTGAGTAATTCAGGAAAGATAACACACACACACACACACACACACACACACACACACACACATACACACACACACACGCGGTTTAAATTTTGCACCCACACCGAAGAGTTTTCTGGTAGTGGATTTTATTATGCATTTGAACAGGCACTTTGCAAACTATCTCCTGACACTGCAGAAGAGGTTAGGTGCATACCGTCTGTTGACTAGGGCTCGTCCACCAAGGGTAATGTAACAGCAGCAGAGAGGGATGCTTTAAGATCTCTCAAAGTTGATCCTGATATTGTTATTTTATCTGCGGACAAGGGCAATGCCACCGTTGTTCTAAACAAACAAGATTATGTACAAAAGATGCAACGTTTATTATCTGGCTCAGCGTATTGCAGAATCGATGCTGACCCCACAAAAAGTGTTGAAAGACCAACAGCCTCCTGAAGGAAAATGGTTTGTCGCAGGGCACTATCAAGAGTCTTAACACCTATAGTGCTGCTCCCCCTAGGTTGTGTGGCCTTTCGAAAGTACACAAGGAAGGGATTCCTTTCCGTCCTATAGTGAGTAATATCGGCGCTCCGACATATCGTGTAGCCAAGCATTTTCTGTAGAGCCCACAAGTTGGTCGGTGTGAACATCATACCAGGAACTCAGCTGATTTCTTACGGCGTTTGGAGGGACTGCGGTTGAATGACTCTGATATTTTAGTAAGTTTTGATGTGGTCTCTCTCTTCCCTCGTGTTCCTCTGTCTGATTCCTTGCGGTTAATTGAGGTTGGTTTTGGTACTGAATAAACTAATCTCTTTCGTCATGTGTTGAATCCACTTATCTTTTATTTAATGACCAGTATTACGAGAAGACAGATGGAGTTGCGATGGGTAGTCCGTTGTCTCCTGTGATCGCAAATTTGTTTATGGAAGACTTCGAGGAACGTGCATTGGAATCGGCGCCTTTGAAACCAACCTGTTTCTTCAGATATGTTGATGATACCTTTGTTGTTTGGCGTCGTGGTAGGGAGAATTTGAATGCCTTCCTAGAACACCTGAATTCGTTCCAACCGAACATTCGTTTTACGATGCAGGTGGAGGAGGATGGTTGCCTTCCCGTTCTTGACATTTTGGTTAGGAGGAAGGATGATGGCTCATTGGGACATGCAGTTTACAGGAAACGTACTCACACCGACTTGTATTTACAGGTCAATAGTTGCCACCATCATGCTCAGCGTGAAGGGGTACTTCGTACCTTGGTACACAGGGCACTTGTCATTTCCGACACTGAGATCTTGCCAGCTGAGCTGTCCCATCTTGAAGCTACGTTTCGTCAAAATGGTTATAGTGAGAGATTGAAAGTGCGTTGCGCTATCGACCAACTGTGCATCGGGTGTTTGATGATAATACTGAGTCGATACCTAAGTCTGCTGCCTTTTTGCCTTACGTAGGCAACAAGATCGGTCGTATTTTACGGAAATACGACGTGAAATGTGTTTTCAGACCTCCACCTAAAATAAGAGTGCTTTTGGGTTCGGTTAAGGAAGATCTTGGTTTGCCTAAGGCGGGTGTACATCGTATTCCTTATACTGTGGCATGGCATATATTCGTCAGGCTATCAGGACCGTGGAGGACCGATGTACTGAGCATAAACGATACACACGATTACAGCAGGTAAGTAGATCTGCTATTGCCGAACATTGCTTGTATACTGGTCACCCGAGGTTATATCACAATACCGAGATATTGACATGTAAGTCCAGCTATTGGGACAGTGTTATTAAGGACTTGAGATTAAATTAGCGAGTAACCTTGCAAACAGGGATGGAGGTTTCTGCTTAAACTTTGCCTGGAATCCGGCTCTCTCCCTTGTCAAAAAACAGAAGGATAGTCAATGTTACCTCACCTGCTAATTCGTAGTCTCACTATCGATATCTCTGACTTTGGTCATCTTTGGTAGCATTAGTCTTCAGTGTGTGTATGTGTGTGTTATCTTTGTTGAAATACTCCGAGAACCGAGGTTTTAAATTTGCCTGTATATCGCCTGTTGCCTTGAAAATGGCGGAGTGTACTCCCGCCGAAATATCGGCGGTCGCTGTAAATTTTGCTTGGCTGAATTCCCGTAAGATCTTTGAAAAAAGTTGCACTGAGCTTTGGACAACACTTTTTAAGCGAAAACAATAGGCCTGACTTTATCACCAACTCAGTGCGAAAGCACTGCACCGTTTCCGTAAGAGGCCGGCCGGTGTGGCCGAGCGGTTCTAGGCGCTTCAGTCTGGAACCGCGCGACCGCTACGGTCGCAGGTTCGAATCCTGCCTCGGGCATGGATGTGTGTGATGTCCTCAGGTTAGTTAGGTTTAATTAGTTCTAAGTTCTAGGGGACTGATGACAGAAGTTAAGTCCCATAGTGCTCAGAGCCATTTGAACCATTTTTGATTCCGTAAGAGGAAGCGTCAACTTGCAACACATCTGGTTTGTCAGGATCAAAGTGAACCAAGCATTGATCACTGAGCAATGCGTCTATAAGGTTTTGAAAACTCTCTTGGCACTCATCTGTCCAAAAAAAAAGGGGACGCAAGAGATGCAATGGAGCTGCGATTTGTGCAGCATTTGGTATGAACCGAATATAATAGTTAATTTTTCCTAAAACTGACTGCAGTTCTGTGACATTGTGAGGAACTGGCAAGTCACACATGGTTAACAAATGTGACTGAAGAGGATGTACACCTTGACTGTTTATAACATGACCAAGATACTACAACTCAGGTTTAAAAATATCATACTTGTCCAGTCTACACTTTATCCTGCATCAGATAACAAACGAAACAAAGCACGCAAATTTTCAATGTGTTCATCAGGTTTACTACCTGCTACGACAATATCGTCCAAAAGTTTAAATAGTTTGATATTTCAGCAGTCAGTTGTTCCAAATACCGTTGGAAAATGGAGGGTGCGGAAGCACTGCCAAAAGGCAAACGCAAATACTTAATCAAGGCCAAATGAGTGTTCACAACACACACGGTTTGAGATTCTTCATCTAGTGTTATTTGAAGATAGGCGTTGCGCAAATCAGTTTTGAAAAGTAGGGACCCCCGCCTAATCTGACCATGAGATCGTCGAGGCGTGGCAATGGATAAATATCAATCACAGTTTGTAGATTGACTATAGACTTAGTCTCCGAAAGTCTCCGCTATCTTGCAATTCTTTAAGTTCAGCAGCGACTTTGTCCCGTAATGCAATGGAAACAATTCAGATCCAGGAAAATTTCGGTTGAGCGTTGTCTTTCATAGTAATATGTGCAACAAAATTGTTAGCATTGATGGCGTCGAATGCAGTCACTGACAACACGTTGTCCTGAATTTGAAAACCAAACAAATCAAACGAGTCAAGGCCAGATATGTTCTCACAATCGCGTCACTGTAGCACAATGAAAGTCACAGTTCGCATATGCGAGCGATACATGGTAAGCAAAGTTAATGTTCCTAGAAGAGGAATGTCTTGTCCATTATAAGCTGTCAGATGCATGCTAGTTTTAGACAGGCGTGGGGATCTTAACAGTTCATGTCTATTATGATTCAGCAATGTAACAGAGGCGCCCATGTCTAAATGAAATTTCACGTGATTTCCACTAACATGCAAGTGAACAAAAAGTTTGTTGGACTGGTGGAGCACTGAAGAAACTGTTTGCTTGTCAGTTGTGCTAATGTCTTCAGCAGACTTTAAATACACTCCATTGATAACATGGGCCTTGTGACTAGATTTTTATGAGTGGGCAGAATTCTGGTGTTTGTTCTGTTAAAAACATACGGATTGTACGTGACCTTTGGTGCTGCAAGCACAACACTGTGCGCAGTCTTGGCGTTTGTGCTGTGAATAACACCAAGAGCATGACTTAATTCTGTTCACCTGTGTTTATGCAGCGTGGCGCATGTGAGCTGTTGCTGCCTAGTGGGCTGGTTGCAACCAAGGGACGTCTCAACCCGACAAATTGGTGGCTGCTCAAATTTATTGGCTGACACTGCACCTGAGTCATACTGATCGAGAATTTGCACTATGTGCTGAAAGGATGGATCTGACTTCTTCACAATCTGTTCTCTAAGTTTGACATCAGTTACCTTGTACACGATCACATCACGCCAACATTTCATCGGAATATAAAGCACCACAAGCACATCTGAATTTGTATTTCCTCATCATGTCCTGCAAATTTGTTACCCACTCGCGGTAAGTTTGTTCTGGCCTTTTCTTGCAGCAGAAGAATTGGTACCTAGCTGCCACCACATTAGCGAATCTATAACTTGATCATAGGAAAGAGCACTCGATGTGGCGTTAAGGAAATATTTTTGAATGAGGCGAAAAACTGCACTTAACAAATAGTGATGTAGTTTCGCAGTACCTGTGAGCAATTATGTGGGCTTCGTAGAGTTCCAACCACTCGAGCCACTCCTCGTCTTTTTCGTTAAACTGGCGAAAAGGCAGTACGGCACTCGGAGCTACGGTTGTTGCCTGTTGCACTGTATTGATGGCTTGATTGGCGAGGAGCTGTTGTACCGTGTTTAGCAGCGTGGCAATCTGTTGGGTCTGAAATTGAATATCTGTGTTAGCTGCGTGCAGCTGAGGCGCATGAGCAGGGGCTTGCTAGTCAGCTAAATTTATGGGATTCCACTACAGTAAAACTCAGCTGGGGATTAGAAATAAATATTTTGCTTCATTGAAGGGATCATTGAAGCAGGGGGTTGCTGGGTTGCTCACTGCGATAAACAGACAAGACAAGTAATAAAAATAAGCACACAAGCAAAGAAAATTTCTGGAACGCCCACCTGAAAACACTGATTAGCAAAAACACCGTTCAACATGAAAACCCGCCTGCAAAGAAAAGACATGGCAGAATCAAAGCGCCAGCAAAACACAAAAGCCCGAGACAAATGAAAGCAGAAATGTGTGGCAGCCAGGTGCTGGGTTCTTCTTACTACTCTTCGCCAGATGTTAAATCCAGTCTAGTCGGCAAATATGGGGTGTCTAGGAAACCTGTTTTCTCGGATCGCTAGACAACATTAAAACAAATTGTATTAATGAGTTTTATTACAAAATGAAAAATTACAATCCTTAACTTTGTGTTAAACAGATGCATCGCAAGCAAAGGGTGACAGACAAAATAAGAAATCTTTTCAGTATAACAATTCCCAAGTCCATGTTGCATAGACAGTACAAGTAAGTGATTAGAGTTGACTCTACTATGCGGATTTCTAGTCTTGAAGCTGTTGTAGAATTGGCCGCAACCAGTGGGGCTTGGCGCTTATGTCGCCTTCACATAGGGGCCGCTGCTGTTGCGTTGTCGTCCTGGAGAGGGGTTGGTAACTGTGCAATTGGCTGACTTCTCACAGCCCTTTTCATGGTAGTTGACCCATCTGGGCAGAAAGTATCAAGGTTTGTGAAGTAAGGAACGCTACACGTTTAAGTCTCATCGACGTTTGTGTCATTAGAGTAGGGACACACACTGACTGGAAACGTTTGAGAAAATCGTTCACTGAGGTATCACCCATCATCTACCCTTAGCGGTTTATACAAACTACATTGAATCTAAGCCATGATGAAATTTTCTGGCAGATTCTAAGCGTATGCCGTACCGGCGGGCAAGCGCTCTAGCGACTGATCACGACTCATGCTCCGCCCTCAAATGTTTACTTCCGCCGGTACCTCATCTTCTGCCTTCCAAATTCCACAACTGTTCCTCCTACATACTTTTAAGGATTAGCACGTTGGGAGAAAGGATATTGCAGAGAAATGGCTTGCTTCAGCCTAGGTACAGCACTTGCCCGCCAAAGGAAAATGGCCCAATTTGGAGTTGCAGTCCAGCACAGAGCTACAGTCTACTGTAGCAGGATGTTGGAACTTAGGAAACGGTGGAGCGATTGGTTCAGCTAGGGTACCAGTTTAAACTCAACATATTTAAGAAGGTAAATAAAAAATTTTCAAATCGAACCAAACTGAGACAGTCTACAATCATAACTTTATATGAACTCTGAATAAATGATCAACGTTCACAATTTGCAAGCCGTGAAAGATGACCGTTATAATTCTTTACGATCCCACATGCGTTATAGCGTCACGTCGCTAAAGCAAATTTCTGCTACATATAGGTTTGCATGAGCACATACTGCTCAGGATAGTTACTAGTCACATTCATGAAAACGCTATATACTCAAGCGCACAGCTCGCAGTCTCACTCTAGTCGGTTCTCCAAGTGAGCATATACATTTCAAATGAAAATGATCCCTTCAATGAAACAAAATATTTATTTCTAATCCCCAGCTGAGTTTTACTTTAGTGGAATCCCATAAATTTACCTTCAGAGATAAAAAGCAGAAAACGATGGATAGCTTTGCAGTCAACTAATCCAATTAGATCTTGTCTGAGATTCAAATTTGTAATAGTTCGCTAGCTTCAACTCTTAAAGGTGATGGATGTCAAAATGTACAGGGTGATCCATTGATCGTGACCGGGCCAAATATCTCACGTAATAAGCGTCAAACGAAAAAACTACAAAGAGCAAAACTTGTCTAGCTTGAAGGGCGCTATGGTTGGCCCGCTAGATGGCGCTGCCATAGGTCAAACGCATACCAGCTGCGTTTTTACAAATAGGAACCCTCATTTTTATTACATATTCGTGTAGTGCGTAAATAAATATGAATGTTTTAATTGTACCACTTTCTTCGCTTTGTGACAGATGGAACTGTAATAGTCACAAACATATGGCTCACAATTTTAGACGAACAGTTCGTAACAGGTAGGTTTTTTAAATTAAAATACTAAACGTAGGTAAGTTTGAACATTTTATTTCGGTTGTCCCAATGTGATAGATGTACCTTTGTGAACTTATCATTTCTGAGAACGCATGCTGTTACAGCGTGATTACCTGTAAATACCACATTAATGCAATAAATGTTCAAATTGATGTCCGTGAACCTCACTGCATTTGGCAATATGTGTAACGACATTCGTCTCAATAGCGAGTAGTTCGCCTTCCGTAATGTTCGCACATGGATTGACAACGCGCTGACGCATGTTGTCAGGCGTTGTCGGTGGATCACGATAGCAAATATCCTTCAACTTCCACCACAGAAAGAAATACGGGGACGTCAGATCCGGTGAACGTGCGGGCCATGGTATGGTGCTTCGACGACCAATCCACCTGTCATGAAATATGCTATTCAATACCGCTTCAACCGCACGCGAGCTATGTGCCGGACATCCATCATGTTGGAAGTACATCGCCATTCTCTCATGCAGTGAAACATCTTGTAGTAACATCGGTAAAATATTACGCAGAAATCAGCATACATTGCACCATTTAGATTGCCATCGATAAAATGGGGGCCAGTTATCCTTTCTCCCATAGTGTCGCACCGTACATTAACACGCCAAGGTCGCTGATGTTCCACTTGTCGCAGCCATCGTGGATTTTTCGTTGCCAGATAGTGCATATTATGCCGGTTTACGTTACCGCTGTTGGTGAATGAAGCTTCGTCGCTAAATAGAACGCGTGCAAAAAATCTGTCATCGTCCCGAAATTTCTCTTGTGCCCAGTGGCAGAACTGTACACGACGTTCAGAGTCGTCGCCATGCAATTCCTGGTGCATAGATATATGGTACGGGTGTAATCAATGTTGATGTAGCATTCTCAACACCGATGTTTTTGAGATTCCCGATTCTCGCGCAATTTGTCTGCTACTGATGTGCGGATTAGGTGCGACAGCAGCTAAAACACCTACTTGGGCACCATCATTTGTTGCAGGTCGTGGTTGTCGTTCCACATGTGACTAAACACTTCCTGTTTCCTTAAATAACGTAACTATCTGGCGAACGGTCCGGACACTTGGATGATGTCGTCCAGGATACCGAGCAGCATACGTAGGACACACCCGTTGGGCATTTTGATCACAACAGCCATACATCAACACGAAATCGACCTTTTTCGCAATTGGTAAACCGTCCATTTTAACACGGGTAATGTATCACGAGCAAATACCGTCAGCATTGGCGGAATGTTAGGTAATATCACGTACTTATGCGTTTGTGACTATTACAGCGCCATCTATCACAAAGCGAAAAAAGTGGTCCAACTAAAACATTCATATTTATTTACGTACTACACGAATATGTAATAAATGGGGGTTCTTATTTTTAAAAAAACGCAGTTGATATCCGTGTGACCTACGGCAGCACCATCTAGCGGGCCAACTATAGCGCCATCTGGTTTCACCCTTCAAGCTAGACGAGTTTCGTTCTTTGTAGTTTTTTCGTTTGATGCTTATTTCGTGAGATATTTGTCCCGGTCATCATCACTGGACCACCCTGTATATTAACGTGAACACCGTTAAAATGGACAACAACATTAGCAATGCGGAAGTTAGAGAAGGATTAGATGTAGAACCTATCGATATTGTGGTCACCTTAGCAAACAACAAGCCAGCCAGGGCTTCAAAGCCACGCTTCGGATCGGGCGCGTATCACAAAAATGGTTCAAATGGCTCTGAGCACTATGGGACTCAACTGCTGTGGTCATCGGTCCCCTAGAACTTAGAACTACTTAAACCTAACTAACCTAAGGACATCACACACATCCATGCCCGAGGCAGGATTCGAACCTGCGACCGTAGCAGTCGTACGGTTCCGGACTGCGCGCCTAGAACCGCGAGACCACCGCGGCCGGCGCGTATCACATGCTGAGGCGATAGCCACAACTTGTGCGCCGACTCTGGTCCGTCACTGTCGATCCCCGCTTCGTGCTTCTCGCTCGCTAGACAAACACCTCTCTCACCAGCGATTTGGTTCACAGGAACAAGTAGTACCAATCTCAAGTGGCGTGCCAACCACACTACACTACCTGGAAGTTTCAACTCAGCGCACAGTCCGCTGCAGAGCGAATATTCATTTTGATTAGCCAGGAAGGTTGGACGGAATTTAATTCCACCTTCATCGAAAAACGAGTCATGTGTCTTAACGTCAGCTTCACGTTTATTTATATAATGTGTTTGATCCGCATTACTTTTTGTATATAAAGTAAAACTGATTTACGAAAACTGTAGACAGAACGGACGGCCAATAGCTACCGCCATGAGACGAAATTTGAAGTGCTGTCGACAGAGGCATATACAAGCACAAAAAAGTATCCTGACTTTCGAAACTATCAGTACCCTCGTCAGGGAAGAAAGAGGAATAGATCTGGGAAGACCATAAATGAGCAGGTCAATCATACCGTAAGATTGGAGGCACCGACCTGTTCTGTTGACGAGAGCAGAAAAAGCCGAAGCGAGAGGTGTCAGAGAGAAAAGAGGAGAAAGGTAGTCGTTTTGTAAGCGCTGTGCCTGCTTCACCCCAGAAATGGTAAGACATAGCGAGAAGTAAATATGATTTAAGAGGAAGAGAAATCAGAAGAAGAATGCATACTGTAGTTAAGAACTAGAAGCAAATCAGGGAGAGAGTTGGGGGAAATGATGAAGACAAAATGAAAAAAATATAGAATAGAAATTGTTAAAAACCATTCAAAAGCAAAGATTGCACAAAATATTTTGTGCCATCTAGCGGGCCAACCATTTTGTGCCATCTTGGCTTTTGAATGGTTTTTAACTATTAAAACAGATAGCGGTTCAATATTCTCATAATGAAAAAATTAAAATTAAAAATTTAATGGAATGGAGGTACCAAGACATAACGAGTAATTAAAAATATTTTTAAGTTAGCCTTTTGGTAGTTCTCTCGTATTTTCTGATGTTAGCTGTAAGTCGTTCTCTCTCCTTGCAAATTTATTTGTTAATGTTGCAAAATTTGGAAGTTGATATTCATAAATCCTTAGTGGTTACGAAAGATAACAGCAGTCAGTGTTGAAGTTGTTTTTATACCTGTGAATTTGAATGCTACATTGTTTTTCTAATTTCTCTGTTCCGTTGCACTTGGCAGCAACATGCGTTTTACGTCTAAAAGAAACGTTGCGCCAAACAATAGTGGTAGCGGTTCCCTGTGCGACGCTTTCGGGCCAGAAGTGTGGCTCTCGTCGGTAACAGGCAGGCGTATGACGTCAGAGCAGCGCGGCGTGTGCCTGTTACGTAAGCCTCTGTGACGACAGCGCCAGACCGCTCGGCTGCCGGTGGACGCTCCAGGGATTTCGTCACAGCTCACTGCTCATGGTTTGTTTGTGGGGCTTTGACTTTCACAAGTCTAAGTCTTTTCCCCTAGAGGACGTGAAATCCCATAAAGCTAGACAAACCGCGCAGTAGGAGATGCAGAGACCACTGAATGTTAAACGAGAGGCATATTGACCTACATTTTCCCTTTCTATATTCTGCAACACATTGGTCCTGTTACAAAAATGTATAGTACACAGTTGACCGACGAAAGAAGGAAGAACAAAAATGGTCAAGGAAATTAAAGAATACATAAATATTTCACAAAGGAACGAAATAAATAAGAGCTGCAAGGAAGCTAGGGCGAATGTCAAAAAATCAAAAAAGAAATGATTGTCGGAACGACTGGCTCACCATACAGAAAAGTTAAAATAACCTCGGTGAAATTAAAAGCAAGGGTGGCAATATTAAGTGTGCAAGGGGAATTCCGCTGTTAAATGCAGAGGAGAGAACGAATAGGGCGAGAGAGTATCGAAGGCCTCTACGACGGCGAAGATCTGTCTGATGATGTGATAGAAGAATAAGCAGGCGTCGATAGGGAAGAAATAGGGGATCCAGTACTAGAATCAGAATCTGAAAGAGCTTCGTACTATTTAAGATCAAATAAGGCAGAAGGGACTGATAACACTCCATCGGAATTTCTCAGATCATCGGGGGAAGTGGCAACAGAACGATTATTGAGGTGTGTGCAGAATGTATGGTATTTGTGAAATACCATCAGACTTTCGGGTAAACATCATCCACACAACTGCGAAAATAGCGAATGCCGACAAGTGCGAAAATTATCACATAGCTTAACAGCAAGCACATCCAAATTACTGACAAGAATAATATGCAGAAGTACGGACAAGGAAATTGAGCATCTGTTATATGACAATTATTTTGACTTTAGGAAAGGTAAAGGCACCAGAGGGAGTTCTGATGTTGCGGTTGATAAAGGAAGCAAGATTCAAGAAAAATCAAGACACTTTCCTAGGGTTTGTCGACCTGCAAAAGGCGTTCGACGATGTCAAATGGTGTAAGGTGTGTGAAATTATGAGAAAAATCGGGATAAGCTATAGGGAAAGACGGGTAATGTACAATTGTACGTGAACCAGGGAGAATAATAAGACTGGACGACCAAGAACGGCGGATTAGAAAGAGTGGAAGATAAGGATGTAATCTTTCGCCCCTACTATTCAATCTATCCATCTAAGACGCTATGACGGATTAAAAGAAACGTTCAAGAGTGGGATTAAAATTCAGGGTGAAAAGATGTCAGTGATAAGATTCACTGTTCAGTTGTTTTTCTCGGTGAATGTGAAAAAAATTACAGGTTCTGTTGAAAAATGGTTCAAATGGCTCTAAGCACTATGGGACTTAACATCTGAGGTTATCAGTCCCCTAGACTTAGAACTACTTAAACCTAACTAACCTAAGGACATCACACACATCCATGCCCGAGGCAGGATTCGAACCTGCGACCGTAGCGGTCGCGCGGTTCCAGACTGTAGCGCCTAGAACCGCTCGGCCACTCTGGTCGGCGTTCTGTTGAATGATATGAACAATCTAATGAATGCAGAATACGAACTGAGGGAAAATCGAAAAAAGACGAAAGTATTGAGATGTAGCATAACTCATAACAGGGAGGAATTTAACACCAGACTTGGCGATCACGAAGTAGACAAAATGAAGAACTTCTGCTACCTAGGCAACATAATAACCCATGATGAGCGGAGTAAGGAAGACAAAAACAGCAGACTAGGACTGCCAAATAGGGCATTTCTGTCTAAGACAAGTCTGCTAGTGTCTAACATACAGTTCTGAGAACGTGCGTTTGAAGCACAGCATTGTGTGGTAGTGAGGCGTGGAGTGAGTGCAAGCCGGAACAGAAGAGACCCGAAGCATTTGAGATGTGGTGTTACAGAAGATTAATGAGATTTAGGTGGAGTGGTAAGGTAAGGCATGAGGATGTTCTCAGTAGAATCGGCGAAGGCGGAAATGTACGGAAAACACTGACAAGAAGAAGGGACAGACGATAGGACATCTGTTAAGACGTCGGCGAACAACTTCCATGTACTAGAGGGAGCTGTAGAGGGTAAAAACTGTTGACAAGGTCAGAGATTGGAAAACATTCAGCAAATAACTGAGGACGTAGATAGCAAATACTACTGCGAGACGAAAAGGTTGGCACAGGAGAGGAATTCGCGGCGGGCCGCATCAAATCAGTCTGAAGACTGACAAAAAGAAAAGTACTTGAACACTCCGCACGTACCCTAAGAACGCTTTCTGTGAGAGGTAGAGAAGAGTACGTACCTACCTCGCCCCCAAACACAAAAAATATGAAAAAAAACTTCGTAGACCGAGCATGGGTCCAGGCCCTACCCCATAACACACGTATCAATTAGTTACCAGTTCGAAGAAATCCAGAACATGTAATGCATGTTGACCAGTAGCAAGTGTATCCACAGCTGTTTGTTGTGAAATCTCAAAACTATTTCGCCGTTCACCGCGGTTCTCCATGTAAGATGCCATGTCAGATGGCTACCCATGCTAAAAGCTTCCAGTATCGTTGTATCTTGAAGTCGTGTTACGAGCTAATATAAAAAAATCGGTAAATATTAAAGTATGTAAACATTTATTATGTACCTGTGGGTCACCTGACTAACAGAAAAATATGTACATATCTCTCTCAGTTGAGTACATTGTAGGTAGTAAATACCTATTATGAAGTGATAGCACTAGCATATTTGGTGATTAACCTACACAGTTTGTCTATAGTTTGTTTTACTTCGCTGGAAAGTGAAAATTCATTCTAGGAACTATTGAGTTGCCCCTACCCCCACCCCCTATTCCAGATCATATGTGCGTTCTTGATGCAACTCAGAATAACTGACAGGCAGTTCTCGTGTGGTATACGCTGATTACCTGGGATAGATTTAGTGGTGTAAAGGTTAACATACAATTCATCTTTAGCGACTGCAGCAAGATACCCTGAAAAGTTACATGATTGAAGTTTTGTGTGTGAATGACTAATTGATTTACTATTATTTGAACAAAGTGAGTCATTAAGTGCAGCTGATATACTTTGATATTTAGGCACATTTGACTAATTTTGAATACAGAGGTACATTTGACTGATACTGACTACAAAAGCATATCTGCTTGAAAACTGATAATAATTTAGGTCCATGTAACTAATTTTGAATATATAGGGTATCTAGAAATTTCCTTTATGAACTTCTAGGGCTTCTAGAGGGGAGTGAGTGCACAATATTTTGAATAGAAACCCATATCCGGAAACGTCATCCAACGACGTTACTGAGCGTCAAAGTTACAGGCGCCGGCAGAATGATTCCACGATGACGTTAGAAACCTTCTAGGGTAATGGAGAAGGGTAAAGGTATCAATCTGAGGTAAGGGTCCCTGTACCTGAAACGAACGAGTCGGAAGTTCTAAGCGAAAACCATCTGATAACTCTGACAGTAGGATTCATGTACTGGTACTGTTGTTACTAAGACTGAGGGGTAGACTACTTTCAGAGGTGATGGTATGGACCAAAACAAGAAAACATGACTCGTAACTGTTATTTCTAAAATACATACCTTAAGAGCTATGAGAACTTGTTCAATAGAGATGTTTCACAGCAGCGAAGATGAACAAGTGTTCATGGCTCTTCAGTTACGCTTTTTGGAGCCCGTGTTTACTGGAATTTTGTCCTTGTTTTGGTCGATACTACCACATCTTAGTTACCTACCGTACAGTCCTACCAACAACAGTACCAGTACTTGTATTTCACTGTCAGAGCTACAGAACGGTTTCCGCTTATAACTTTCAACTCGTTCGTTACCGATACAGGGTTCAAATTGCTCTGAGCACTATGGGACTTAACTTCTGAGGTCATCAGTCCACTAGAACTTAGAACTACTTAAACCTAACTAACCTAAGGACATCACACACTTCTATGTCCGAGGCAGGATTCGAACCTGCACCCGTAGCGGTCGCGCGGTCCCAGACCGTAGCGCCTAGAACCGCTCGGCCACTCCAGTCGGCCCGATACAGGGACTCTTACCTCAGATTGATACCTTAATCTTTTTTCCATTACTCCTGAGTCTGTAACCTCTTCACGAAATCACCCGTATATACACACATTTACAGGCTCTGGTGCTTACAACTTCGACGCTCTGTAGCGTCTTTGGATGAAGTTTCCAGACATGGGTTCCTATTCTGCATCTACATCGATACTCTGCAAATCACATTTAAGTGCCTGGCAGAGGGTTCATCGAACCACCTTCACAATTCCCTATTATTCCAATCTCGTAAAGTTCACGGAAAGAACGAACAACTATATCTTTCCGTACGAGCTCTTATTTCCCTTATTTTATTGTGGTGATCGTTTCTCCCTATGTATGTCGGTGTCAACAATATATTTTCGCATTCGGAGGAGAGAGTTGGTGATAGGAATTTCGTGAGAAGATTCTGTCGGAACGAAAAACTCGTTTCTTTTAATGATTTCCAGCCCAAGTTCTGTATCATTTCAGTGACACTCTCTCCCATATTTCGCGATAATACAGAACGTGCTACCCTTCTTTGAACTTTTTCGATGTACTCCGTCAGTCCTGTCTGGTAAGGATCCCACACCGCTCAGTAGTATTCTAAAAGAGGACGGAAAAGTGCAGTTAGGCAGTCTCCTTAGTAGATCTGTTACATTTTCTAAGTATCCTGCCAATAAAACGCAGTCTTTCGTTACCCTTCCCCAAAACAATTTCTATGTGTTCCTTCGAATTTAAGTGTTTCGTAATTGTAATTCCTAGTTGTTTACCCCCCAGGGGGTCCACAACTCTTTTGTGGATACGTGCGTGGCGAGCACTGGGCCACGAGCCATTGCAGCCTTCTTTCTCTCCAGGGCTGCATTTCCTTTCCCTTCCCATCCTTTCCCCTCCTTGCTCCTTTCCCCTCGCCCTCTCCTCTCCCTCTCTTGGTGTCCCTGCTTATGTTGGCCCCGCTATCCTCCTGGTTCTGTTGGTTTTCTAATTCGGCTTTGTTGCATAATCGTCTCCTCCTTTTGGCATTCCTTGGTCCCCCTCTGGGGTTTGACCCCCATTCCAAAATTTCTCCTCCGTAGTGTGAGCCATTTGGGGAAGAGCACCTTACCTAGTGTCTCCGACGTGCGCCCTCCTAGTACATTCCACCTTTTCTTTCACGTCGTTGTCTGATACTAGGGTGCATAGCCAGCACGGTAGCCAGCCCGTGTGGTGGGGTCGCTATGTACCCTTGTGGTTGAGCCCCCTGAACACACAGGGATCACACTTCTGATACCTGAGCTGTGACCTCCTCATGCATGCCTTGGAGTGGTTGCTCGTCATCCTGGAGCATCGGAACTCCCGGCAATGGCCGCTGTGCCAGACGGCCCTTGCTGTGGCTGGGTGGCGCCCGTGAGGAGAGCCCCTGATCGGAGTGGGTGGTATCAAGGCGGACGCTATGCAAATGAAATGCATACGGGTCCAGAACTCTGGCCGTTCTTCTGCAGCCGTCTCTCTGCGTGGTACTGATTCCTCAAGTGCTGCTTCTCTTGCCCCTTCGGCCTTCCCTTCCATGGCTGCCCCCTGGGAAGAGGGTCAGGCCCATCGTCTAGGGGCAAAACCTTTCCCCCGTTATCTAGTTTGCACCAGGACTGATGGAGATACTTTCACCAGTGTCCAACCTTTATTCTTTGTGGAACACATTGAAGACAAGTTTGGCGAAGTGGACTTCCTGAGCAAGATGCGGTCGGGTTCGTTGCTGATAAAAACTACTTCAGCTGCCCAATCTGCGGCCCTTCGTGCTTGTACCCATCTTGGCACAATTCCTGTGTCCATTACCCCCCACCAGTCTCTAAATATGCTACAAGGTGTGATTTTTCACAGGGACCTCATCCTCCAAACTGATAAGGAACTTCAGGACAATCTCGGACGGCGGGGTGTTCACTTTGTTCGGCGTGTTCAGAAGGGTCCTAAAGACAATCGTATTGATACTGGTGCCTTTATCCTGGCCTTTGAAGGGGATACCCTTCCTGAGAAAGTTAAGATTATGGTCTATCGCTGTGATGTGAAGCCTTACATCCCACCTCCTATGAGGTGTTTTAAGTGCTTGCGGTTTGGTCACATGTCTTCCCACTGTTCCCAGGCCCCTCTCTGTGGTGACTGTGGACGTCCATTCCATGAGGGGAGTCCCTGTGTTCCCCCTCCTGTATGTCTAAATTGTCATGGTAGTCATTCTCCACGTTCACCAGATTGCCCAGTATATAAGAACGAAAAAAAGATACAGGTGTATAAGCCCCTCAATTGTTTAACCTACACAGAGGCCTGTAAGAAATATGCAAGACTTCACCCTGTGTCCATGACATCTAGTTACGCCTTGGTTACATCTTCACCCCTTCCTCCCCCTTCCTTACCCCCATCCCAGACCCCTCTCCTCCCCCCCTCCCCTGCGGCTCCCACACCTTCTCTTATGGGCGCTGCTCCCCCTCCCCAGCCGGAGAAGTGTCCCACTCCTTCGGCGTCTGCCAGTCAAGGGCGCCTCTCCCGGGATGCCCCTTCCCGGCACCTTCCAGGCCAAAGGTCTGCTGCCACGCGACGACCGCGAGAGCCGCGATCTGTCGGCCCCCAGGTCGCCCGGTCTCTTTCTGTTCCTGATATTGCTGCAGCTGGCTCCTTTATGCCACACAGCCCTCCTCGATCTCAGCCTGAAAAGAAGAAGAAACATAAGTCCCAGGACAAAGAGCCTCTGGTGTCACCGGAGGTCCTCCCCCAACTTCACAACCGGATTCTGACCTGTCGTTCATGGATGTCGCCCCCTCCTTGTCGGTGACGGGTGGGGACCCGGCAGTATGACTGGATTTAGCATGTTCAGCCCCCATTTAAACCATCGTTCTGTGGTTCTCCAATGGAATTGTAATGGATACTATCGTCACCTTCCGGAATTGAAATCCCTTCTTTCGTCCTACTCTGCAGCTTGTGTGGTCCTCCAGGAATCTCATTTTACTGATGCTCGCTCACCGACCCTCCGTGGGTTCCGTGTTTTCTGTCGAAATCGGGTCGGACCCCTTCGGCCTTCTGGTGGCGTTTGTACGTTGGTCCGTACAGACATTGCTAGCACGTGGATTCCTCTTCAAACTACATTGGAAGCGGTTGCCGTTACGCTCCACCTAGACTCTGCAGTCACAGTTTGCAATCTTTATCTCCCTCCTGGCAGGACTCTTACACCTGTTGCCTTAACCGCCCTTCTTCAGCAACTTCCTCCTCCCTTCCTCCTCCTTGGGGATTTTAATGCTCATCATCCTTTGTGGGGCAGTGCCTTTCCATCTAGACGAGGTCTTCTTATAGACCAATTTATTGCAGACCACGACCTGTGCCTTCTTAATGATGGCTCCCCTACTCATTTCAGTGCCGGTCATGGTACCTTTTCTGCCATTGATCTTTCTCTCTCTTCTCCCTCTCTCCACCCTTCCTTACACTGGTCGCCACACGACGACCTTTGTGATAGTGACCATTTCCCGTTGATTGTCACGCTCCCTTCCCGCTCCCCGATGGACAGGTTACCTCGCTGGTCTTTCCAACGCGCCGATTGGCCTCTATACACTGCCCAGGTCGTGTTTTTTTCCACTTTGTCGGGTTGTATTGATGATGTCCTACGTGACGTGTCTGACGCGATTATTCGATCTGCTAGCCTTGCTGTCCCGCGCTCATCTGGACCGTTTCGCCGTCGGCAAGTCCCATGGTGGAGTATGGCCATTGCCATCCGTGATCGCCGTCGAGCTTTGCAACACTTTAAGAGGCACCTGTCCGTAGCCAGCCTTACTACCTTTAAACGCCTTCGCGCTAAAGCCCGTTATTTAATCAAACAGAGCAAGCGGATATGTTGGGAACGATTCGTTTCTTCCCTTGGTTCTACTGTCCCTCTGTCACGGATATGGGCTACACTTTGCTCTCTCCAAGGTTGCCATCGGCAGTCCACCCTCCCAGGCCTTCACCTCCCAGATGGCATTTGTACGGACCCATTAGTTCTTGCAGAACATCTTGCGAACCATTTTGCAGTGGCATCAGCGTCAGCCTCCTATCCAGCTGCTTTCCTTCATCAAAAACAGTGGGCTGAAGCTCCCACCTTATGTTTCACCACTTGTGAGTCAGAATCTTACAACGAACCTTTTACTGAATGGGAATTTCTTCTGCTCTATCTTCTTCTCATGATACGGCCCCTGGCCCAGATTCCATTCATAACCAACTGCTTCAACATCTCAGTACTCCACAACGGCAACATCATCTTCAGGTGTTTAACCGTATCTGGCTCCAGGGTGACTTCCCTTCTCAGTGGAGGGATAGCATTGTGGTTCCTGTCCTTAAGCCTGGTAAGAACCCCCTATCTGTTGACAGCTATCGGCCAATTAGTTTGACCAATGTTGTTTGTAAGTTACTTGAACGGATGGTAGCCCGTTGGCTCAATTGGGTCCTCGAATCTCAGAATCTATTGTCCCCTTACCAGTGTGGCTTTCGAGAGGGACGATCTCCAATCGATCATTTACTTCGCTTGGAATCCGCAGTTCGGCAGGCTTTTTCCCATCGCCGCCATTTGGTTGTAGTGTTTTTTGACCTTCGGAAGGCCTATGACACGGCCTAGCGCCATCACGTCTTACTTAGCCTTCATCAGTGGGGTCTTCGGGGCCCCCTCCCGATTTTTATCCGCCAGTTCCTGATCCGTCGGTCATTCAGAGTTCGAGGTGGTACTGCTTTTAGTTCTCCACAGACCTAGGAGACAGGCATCCCACAGGGTTCTGTCTTGAGTGTCCTTCTTTTCCTCATTGCTATCGATGGACTTGTGGCCTCTGTCGGTCCCTTGGTCGCCCCTGCCCTGTATGTGGATGATTTCTGCATTTGGGTTAGTTCCTCCTCGATGGCATCTGCAGAACGGCAGCTCCAGGTGGCTATACGGCGTGCCTCTGCATGGACCCTCTCACAAGGGTTTCAGTTCTCTCCTTTAAAATCGCGAGTGGTCCACTTCTGTCGCCGTACTACAATCCTCCCTGATACAGAGCTCTATCTCGCTGCACAACGATTGCCTGTGGTCCCACAGTTTCGTTTCCTGGGTCTTCTTTTCGACAACAAGCTCACTTGGCTGCCCCACATCAGACTCCTGAAGGTAGGATGTTTCCATAAACTCAATGTCCTTCGCTTCCTTGCCCACTCCTCTTGGGGTGCGGACCGTTCCCTCCTCCTCCGTCTTTATCGTGCTGTAGTTCTGTCTCGCTTGGACTATGGTTGTCAAGTTTATGGTTCAGCTCCTCCTTCCACACTGCACATGCTGGATCCAGTCCACCATCGTGGTGTCCGTTTGGCCACCGGTGCCTTCCCTACTAGACCTGTTGATAGTCTCCTGGTTGAAGCTGGGATCCCCCCCCCCTTTCTGTTCGGCGGTCCCAGCTTCTGGTGTCTTATGCACTCACTGTCCGTTCCTCTCCCACTCTTCCTTCCTATTCTATCCTGTTCCCAGACCATGGACGTCGCCCACCCGACTCCCGCCCTCGGGCAGGTTTACCGGTTGGGCTGCGCCTTGCGTCTCTTTGCCGTGATTTTCAGCTTCCTTCTTTGTCCTGTCTTCCTCGCTCCCTCCCCTCCACCCCTCCTTGGTTAGTTCCTCGGCCTCGAATTCGGGTGGATCTCCGCCGACGTCCGAAAGATTCCATCCCCCCAGTGGTGTTCCGTTCCTTTTTCCGCCGAATTTTATGGGAGTTTCGGGATGCTGTTGTTTTTTACACTGATGGCTCTAAATCTGCTGATCGTGTTGGGTATGCCTTCACGTCCTCTGTTGGAACGGAAAGTCATCTGCTGCCACCTACATGTGGGGTGTTTACTGCGGAATTGATGGAAATTTCCCAGGCCCTTACCTTTATTAAACAGTCCCAACACAACCGCGTTTTGTTATGTACTGACTCGATGAGTGGCCTTCTTGCTATTGACCGGTGTTTTTCGCACCATCCCTTGGTCTCTGCCATCCATGACCATCTCGCTGATATTCACCGTGCTGCTTGTTCCATTGACTTCCTTTGGGTCCCTGGCCATGTGGGTAGCCCGGGTAATGAGCTCGCTGATCGTTTGGCTGGGGGAGCAGTTACTTACCCTCGTTTTCTGTAACCCCTCCTGCAGCGGATTTACGGCTTCACGTCAAATCCCACTTCGCACAGTCATGGGCCAATTCTTGGGAGGCTACTCCCCTGTCTAATAAACTTCGTGCAATTAAGGTGACACCAGGCCTGTGGCGTTCTTCCTTTCGCCTCTCCCGAAAGGACTCGACCACACTGTGTCGTCTCTGCATTGGCCATACCAGGCTGACCCATGGTTTTCTTTTGCGTGATGAGCCGCCCCCACTATGTGGTTGTGGAGCCTTCCAGTCAGTAGCCCACATTTTGGTTGAATGCCCCCTTCTTTTGGCTCTGCGTGCTAAGTACAGACTCCCCCACACTTTACCTTTGATGTTGGCTGACGATTCCCGGATGGTCTCTCTGGTTCTCAGTTTCCTCCGGGAAAGTGGTTTCTATTCTCAGTTTTAAGGTTTTTAATCTCTCTCTGGTGTTGGGGCAGGGCGGTGAGTGTTTGGGTGTCTCCCACTGTAGCCAGTGTTCGGAGATTCCCGATTCACCTCCCTGACGGAAATCCTCTTTTCTTCCCCTTTTACTCTGTTTTTACACTCTTTTTTTAAGGCTTGGTTAGTCTTTCTATTCCCATACGTACTTTCTACATTTTAGCAGTTGTACCTTTTAAGTCACAGGTGGTCTTGCCTATGCTACTTGAGCATAGTGTTGGGTTCGTTCTCTTGCCGACTTCCCTCATTTTGTTTTTTTTTACCAATAACAACGTGCCTGCCCTTTTCCCCTTTTCCCCTTTTCCCCTTTTCCCCTTTTCCCCTTTTCCCCTTTTCCCCTTTTCCCCTTTTCCCCTTTTCCCCTTTTCCCCTTTTCCCCTTTTTCCCTTTTTCCCTTTTTCACTTTTTCCCTTTTTCCGTTTTATTGTTCTGACTTGACTGAGATGTCCCATTAGCGGAATGGAGCATATTTGAAACAAGGGACTGATGACCTTGCTGTTTGGTCCCTTAAACCTCAAATAACCAACCAACCAACCAACCAACCTAGTTGTTTAGTTGAATTTACAGCCTTTAGATTTGACTGATTTATCGTGTAACTGAAGTTTAACGAATTCATTTTAGCACTCATGTGAATGACCTCACACTTTTCGCTATTTAGGGTCACCTGCCAATTTTCACACCATTGACATACCTATTCTAAATATTATGGATTCATTCCTTTCTACAAGTCCTAGAAGTTTGTAACTGGAATTTCCGAACACCTGTACAAACGCAGTGGACTGATAACGAATTTACAAGCGCAATGGGCTGATAATGGATAGAAGAGCAACAAACTGATAGCGAATATACGAGCGCAACGAAGTTTATTTACTGTTATTTAAGCAAAATATGCACACAGTGATACGTTTCTGACTGCCTAAGGCCACCATACTATCTTCTATGTTGTTCCATGTCCAACCAAAAGCACTTTTGAGTCACCGGACTAATTTCTGTCTGTGATCATCATCGAAGCACTCTCCTTACCGGCACAAGCTGAACGTTGCCAACAGCCCTGCCCGTTGTATACACCGGTTTTTGTCAGATCACCGAAGTTAAGCGCTAACGAGCGTGACCAGTACTTAGATGGGTACCCACCTGGGTGTTCCAGGTGCAGCTGGCCATTTTCTAATTGCCTTTACGTATCATATACAACCGCTCACTTGGCGAAAGGTTTGTTCCTAAAGACTGGAAAGTAGCACAGGACACACCTATAATCAAGAAAGGAAATAGGAGTTACCCATTGAATTACAGACCCATATCACTGACCTCAATTTGCAGTAGGATTTTGGAGCATATTCTGTACTCGATAATTATGAATCACCTTGAAGAAAATGACTTATTGATACATAACCAACACGGATTCAGAAAATATCATTCTTGTGCAACACAGCTAGCTCTTTATTCCCATGAAGTAATGAGTGCTGTCGACAAGGGCTCTCAGATCGATTCCATATCCCTAGATTTCCAGTAGGCTTTTGATACCGTTCCTCACATGCGACTATTAATCGAATTGCGTGCATATGGAGTATTATCGTCTCAGTTGTGTGACTGGATTCGTGATTTCCTCTCAGAGAGGTCACAGTTCGTAGTGATAGACGGTAAATCATCGAGTAGAACAGAAGTGATATCTGGTGTTCCGCAATTGCAAAGAAGGGCAGCCCGTTTCGTGTTATCCCGCAACAGGGGTGAGTGTGTCACTGATATACGCGAGTTGGGGTGGTAGTCACTGAAACAAAGGCGGTTTTCCATTTACGAAATTTAAATCACCAAGGTAGTGTCATAGGTCCTCTGCTGTTCCTGATTTATAGGAATGATGTTGGTGATACTCTGAGCAGCCCCCTTGGATTGTTTGCAGATGACGCTGTAATATACCGTCTAGTAAAATCATCAGACGATCAATTCCAATTACAAAATAATCTATAGAGAATTTCCGTATGGTGTGAAAAGTGGCAATTGGCACTAAACAAAGAAAAGTGTGAGGTCATCCACATGGGTACTAAAATAAATCCGATAAATTTTGAGCATATGATAAATCGCACAAATCTAAGAGCTGTCAGTTCGACTAAATACCTAGGAATTATAATTATGAGCAACTTAAATTGTAAAGACCACACAGATAATATTGTCCCCCAAGGGGGTCCACAACTCTTCTGTGGATACGTGTGTAGCGAGCACGGGACCCTGAGCTAGTGTGGCCCTCCCTTTCCAGGCTGCATACCTTCCTTTTCCACATCCTTCCCCATTCCCCATCTTCCCCCCCCCCCCTTACCTCCGCCTCTTCCCTTCCCTTTCTCCCCCTCTCGGAGTATGTTTAGTGCCTACATCCGGAGACAGACGCTCGAAACTGTAAAACAGTCTCTCTTCTTCGCTTTATCTGCTGGAAAGTCTTCCTTTGTCCTTCTCTTTTCCTATCTCTTCTCTTTACCATTTTCTCCGCTGCGGCGTTTGAGACCTCTCTTCTTTCCTTTCCTTTCCTTTTCTTTGTTCCTCCCTTTCTCTTTTTCCTCCCTGTGCGAGTCTGAAGGCCGACCCACGTAGCCGGTGACGGGGTAATGCGTAATTCCCCGCCCCGGTTAGACAGGTAGGACACATACGTACCCCGTGGTAACGGCCAGGTCCAGGGAGGGGTGATTACCCGAGCTGATACCTTCCGAACGTGCCGATTGGTCCCTCCATGCGATTCTCAGGAGGTGTGAACAATCAACTAAGGCGGGAGTGCCCTCAGAGAGGGCCCCCACAAGGAAGGAGCGCGCCATTGGAGACACCGGTAATCATGGGGGATACTTCCGCAATGGTTTCCTCATCATCTACTATGTCTGCTCACAAGCGAAAGTTAAATGAGTCTCAGCCACGGACAATTCTTCCATTGTTGCCACAGTTCCTTGTTGTTCCTCAGTCAGACGAAGGCCAAGACTTCCCCCCAGTCAACCCTTTCATTATTCAGAAAGGTGTCGACGCAACTGCAGGTCCTGTAAAGTCTTGTTCCCGATTACGAAATGGCACCTTGTTTTTAGAAACAGTCAGTGCCCTCCAGGCACAAAAATTGGTGTGAACTTCACTGCTACACACCTTCCCTGTCCGGGTGGAAGCGCACCGCACTTTAAATTCATCACGTGGGGTCGTTTATACACGCTCCCTCGACGGATTGTCCGACAAGGAAATTCAAAACTGCTTCTCTGACCAGGGCGTAATGGCTGTTCATGGTCATGAAAAGGGTTGACACGAACATCATTCCAACCCGTACTGTCATGTTGACATTTGACAAAGTTCAACTTCCATCGAACATAAAAGCGGGCTGTGAGATAATTTCCGTTCGCCCTTACATCTCAAACCCTTCACGTTGCTATTGGTGTCAGTGGTTCAATCGTACCAGCCAGTCACGTTCCAATCCGGCCAAATGCGTTACGTGTGGCAAGGATGCTCATGAGGGTGCTTGTCCACCTCCATCCCCTCGTTGCATCAATTGTACGGGTGACCACGCTGCTTCCTCTAGAGATAGTCCCATTTTTAAAGACGAACGGCTCAGTCAGGAAATCAGACTGAAGGAAAAGGTGTCGACCTTTGCTGCTCGAAAGTTATTCGCCAGTCGAAAGCCCACTGTGCCTCACGCAGGTAAATACAGCACTGTCCTTGCCTCTCCTCGGCCAACAAAGGAGGCAGCCACGCAGACTTGTGTTCTCACCTTTAGTGCCACGGTCGTCAGATCGGCCAGCGCAAAGATCGCCTGTTCAACCTCCCCACTCACCTGCTCGCTCTATGGCTCGCCCTTCATCGGGTTCTGCTAAATCCCGAGCACCAAAATCAGACTCCCGGACTTCTATAAAAGAGCCTACTCGTGAAGATTTTTTACGTACCCCGACTTCACAACCATCGATTCCCCCTTCATCTCAACGTCCTGTGTCCAAGAAGGCTAATAAGAAACCCAGTTCCTCTCCTTCTCCGCCACGGCGTGTCTCATCTACAGCACCACCTGGCGGTAACCGCCCTCGGCCGTCTTCTGTGTCGCCGAGGCGCACTGCTGGCGGCTGATCAACTGGTCGATCGCTGGTGGCAGAAGCTGCTCCTGAACAGCCTATGGATGGATCTTCTGCCTTCGGCTGAATGCCGCTCCACGCTGTCGGCCGCCGACTCTGAGCAGTCGTTGAGTTGAGGGGAACTTTGGTCACATTCTTCCCTTTTCGGTCCACCCTATGTCAATTATCCATTGGAATATCCACAGCATTCGAGCCAATCGAGTTGAATTGTCGATCATCTTACGGTCATAAAATGTAGGTAATCCTACAGGACAATACATCATTCTGCACACATTTCCACAATTAAAATCAAAATACTTCGAAGCTGACCATCAGCAGAAATTTATAAGGGGTGGGGGCAAAACTCAGGAATTAGCATTTTTATATAAATGATTATTGTCTCAATGTTATAATTTGCTGAACCAGAGATTTAACGAAATGACGGGAAATCTGTTGGAGAAGTATATGAAAGTTATGTAATGAATACAAACTCTGTCTCCAGATTCCAAAGTGATGGTGGTAAGAAGGGGGAAGAGGCGGGGGAGTCAGGGCGCCTATGAAGTTGATCCAAATAACCACAAATTTCAACGGCATATGAGACAGCATTCTTATCTCCCGAAAATCGAACACAATATTATCTTAATCACTGCCTCATAGGACAAGGAACTTGGGGGTACTAGTCTCCGCGTGGCACGCAAAATCTCGAACTGAATAAGAATTTCTTCCAGGAAGTTACTAGTGCACTGCGCAATTGGGCGTAACAGGTTCCCAATTACGAAATTCGCGACCGAGAAGCGACCAAAGAAAGAGTATGTGAATTTCCACAAAGTAACATGGCAAGTAACTCCAACGAACATTTGGCACGCTGGTTTACAGAACATACGTACGGAAACACGGCATAATAAAATTCTGTAAGGCAAAAGCATTTACGTAATAAATGAGCAAGTTTATGTAAACACTGGATAGTCTTCTGGGCGCCACGTGTGTTTTGAAGAAACATCACTCAAGACATTTCGGTCATCAATTTTTGTGAAGTAGTTTATAGAATCGGTACCAATAATTAAACCGATAAAAGTGATATAACGTTAATTCTCACTCTCTTACGCAAGCAAATAATCAGCCACGCACTTCAGCAGCGGTGGCGGAGTATACTACACGCGGCAACTCAGACCCATGTGTCTCCACAAGTCTGTCCCATGCGAGCTGCCTTCTGTTCTCCTTTTCTGCTGTACGCCCATTACCTATGGCCTGTATTGCACTGTTAAAACATCTTTGTAAAATATCTTTCATAAAAGACATTGTATAAAATTTTTTATCTCTTACTGTGGTACTGTCATAACCTGTGTCAAAATTAGAGCGTTGTAAACGTGACATGTTTGAGCAACACGGAAGACATAGTACGCATGAGAAATGAATGTCTTCATGACTCATGAAAAGCTCTCTCTCTCCACTAGCGCATACCAAAAATACTTCCATTGGAATAGATGCTAATACTAACATATAACATAAAAATCTAACTATCCGCTGCTGCTCAGTGATCCCCACATAGCACGGAGCTTTCAACAATATTATGTTGGCTGCATTAAAAAGAACTACTGTCTCTATACGACCGACTTTCGGGTTAACATCTTCCACAGTGACAGAGGCGAACGAAATTATGTTATTACCTTGCTCTCTGGGTGTAAGGGCGAGGGTAACTTTTTCTTCCACCGTTATTACACTCGTAAAAGGGCTCATAAAAGGTAACGAAGGTCACAAGGAAATTAAACCTTCGGTGAAATATTGCCAAAATAAATCTGTGTCTCAGTGTAATTACTGCAATGTTTCATAGAACGCACACGATCACTCTAATAGAAAGGCAGTTCTGGTTGTTCCCACAATCTCAAAAGAAAATTTTATACAAAAGACCATTTCGGTATCATGTCCATTTACACCTGCCCTTTAACGCCATTACGTTTTACAGGCGTGCAAATAAAGAGCGTATGCAGTATGTTGCAATGTCTCGTGGTACGACCACCAGCGCTCAGTCATCTCAATGGGCATTAGCGACCCATCAGTCCTAACGACCGGCTTTTTTCAGTTTTCATATGTAGATAACACTGGTGTACGGTGTAGAACCATTCGATTCCCTTTTTTTTATTTGAAGCGTCAGTTCCTCATATGCAGCAAGAGCTTCAGTTATTAACGTCCTGTCGACGACGGGGTCGTTGGAGACTCGAACCCTGACATATACAAAATTCAGTCCAAAGACTGTGTTAATTCTACGTACCTCAGATGGGTAGAAACTTCAGTATTAGATACGGCGAACGCATTAGATACAGCGACAACAGTCCATCCACTTTTTCCACCACTTACAAACCGAACAACACACAGCAGACAATTTAAGACAAACTATCCAAATTTTACACGTAACATCTTAAGGCCCACAAAATGAACATTTTGGAAGATATGGAAATCTGTTTAGGTATACACAACTACCCACTAAAAGTACTCATGAGCAAGTCGGCCTAAAACAGACAAAAAAATCGAAAACTTTGTTTGAAATTATCAGTCAAGAAAACTGACAGAGACACAAAAGACCACCAACGATACCACTAGCAAAGATTGCCGAAATTACAATACAATAAAGAAAACTGATGGTAACTATATAATATCTTTGATTCATCTGTCAAGCTGTCAAACAGTTATTACTCTAAAGAAAAGGGAGACAATCTGAAAATTATATGAGCTAGCGAGTAGTATCTAGTACAATCAACCGTTCTTATACTCAAAGAGTAATTAATGTATAATTAAAACGAAGAGAACAACGATAACGTTCGGATGTGAAACCCATCTTGCGTATGTAATAAAATTGTGTAATAACGTTTTCTAATTGATATTTACTTATAATGTTAGAAATATTGTACCAAAATTATGTACCATTTAATTACAGATAACCTACAATGACTATTTGACGGGCCGGCCGCAGTGGCCGAGTGGTTCTAGGCGCTTCAGTCTGGAACCGTGCGACCGCTACGGTCGCAGGTTCGAATCCTGCCTTGGGCATGGATGTGTGTGATGTCTGTAGGTTAGTTAGGTTTAAATAGTTCTAAGTTCTAGGGGATTGATGGCCTCAGATGTTAAGTCCCATAGTGTTCAGAGCCATTTGAACCATTTGACTATTTGACGAGATCGGCCTATTGTCAAAAATAAAACTGCCTGACTAAGCAGCCCCGAAAGACTACCAAAAAAAACTTCGAACACTGATGAGCCAAACCATTGCCATGATATTGAATGTCGTCAGGTGGCGTTGTAGGCTATCGTCGTGGAAAGAAAAGTATGTAACGTGTTAGGTAATGCCCGTTACAAACTTCCAGGGCTTGTAGAGGGAAGTGAATACATAATGTTTTGAATAGGAACCCATGTCCGGAAACGTAACGTTTCCACGCTGCAGCAGTTAGAAAACGTACTTGCAAGCTATGTACGAGGGCTATTCGAAAAAAGTCCAATCGGTGACAAAATGGAAACCACAGTTAAAATCAAAAACTTTTTATTCGTAACAGTTAGCCACACCTTCTAGCAACTCTCCGTCTTACATATTTGCCTTGCATTGTTTGCGCCAAAATGCTGTCTTCGCAGCCAGCTGTACATGTGAGCAGAGATGAACATCGGGGGGAGCCAATTTAGGGATATATTGTGGCTGATCAAACACTTCCCCTCGAAAACGATGCAAGGGCCGCTTCATTGCCCCTGCAGAATGCGGCTGAGAATTGCCTTGAAGAAAGAAACGCATGACATTTATGTTATGTGGGCTGCATTGCTTCAGGCGAAATCTCTCACTAGAGCCACATACTTGGCGGGAGACACTGTTGTTTTAGGTATTTCTACGTGATCACTATGCGATCTGAACTGAAAAGAGCGACGTGACGCGATCGACAGGCCCACTAAAGGCACTGCCCAACATATCTGTGCAAAGTTCCATATGATTGTCGTAGTGATTTCCAATTCGCACCAAATCGGACGTCACCCAAATACACCTCGTATGCAACAGGGTAGTCATAGCAGGGAGCGGTTATGTCTGATCGGCTGATGTCGTTAGACATCTGTCCTATCTCTGACGTGGTTCGAGCCTCATTCATGTGAGTGTTACAACATCATGGTTGAGTACACGTTTGTTGGATTCGCCGATATGATACTTCTGAATGGTGAAGCTCACAGTAATGGAAGAGCTGCTCGTCGCCTTTATCAAGATCATGCTCCACAACGTCCGATTCCATTGCATACCCATTTTGCCACAGTTACGGAATGGCTTCGAGAAAGATTATCTTCACCGTCAGCAGGTGTGACTGTGGTGCTCCAAGGAGCCTCCGCACAGTCGAACTGTAAGAGGCAGTACTGTATGACGTTGAAGAGAACGAGCGATTTCTTTAGCTATTAATGAGTGGAATTATAAAACAAGTGATGTACTGGGTTACGCCTAATCCGTTAATTTAAAAGTGGTCGCATTAACAATAGTCTGCAGCTCGTGGTCTCGCGGTAGCATTCTCGCTTCCCGAGCACGGGGTCCCAGGTTCGATTCCCGGCAGGGTCAGGGATTTTCACCTGCCTCGAGATGAGTGTGTGTTGTTGTGTCGTCTTCATCATCATCATCATCATCATCATCATCATCATCATCATCATCATCATCATTCATCCCCATTACGGTCGGAGGAAGGCAATGGCAAACCACCACCACTGGGACCTTGCCTAGTACGGCAGTGCGCGTCTCCCGCATCATCCCCTACGCTCTGTTACGGAGCATGGGACTTCATCATCATCAATACCAATATGTTTTCATAGGGTTGTAGCACGGAATGTTACGAATCCAAACATAGGTTCCAATTCAAAATATTATCTACTCACTTATGTCTACGAGTCTTAGAAGTTTGTAATGGGAATTCCCAAACACCCTTTATAAATGTAGTAGAGGCGAAAGAAGAATCATTCTGACGACGATACTGACCGCAAATGGGGAAATCCACTGACATAAGCAACTTTGACATAGGGCTGATTTTTTATGGCCAAATGCCTGGGAGCGAGCATCACGGAAATGGCAATGTTGGTCCGCCGTTCGCGTGCTACTGTAGTGAGCATTTATGGGAAATTGTTGAAGTTCTGTGCGACAATGAGAAAGTTTAGGTCGGATACTTGCACACTCTCTAAAGCAGAATAGGTGGTGATCTGTGCCACATTTGACAACAGTGTACAGTGCTTGTGCTGGAACAAGTGTTTCGGAGCACACAGTTCAGCACACATTCTTGAATATGGGGCCTTACAGCAGAGACTCCCTCGTGTTCTACTGTTGACCCAACATCATAATCGATTACGATTGCGGTGGGTACAGCGTCATCGACACTGGACAGTGGCTCAAGGGGTACGTGTCATCTGGTCGTTTCTTGTTACACCAGAAAGATGGTTGTTTTCGGATACACCGTCATCCAGGCAAACGGCATTCTCAGATGGTTGGGGCGGCATTATGCTATGGGGAACATTCACCTCGGCCTCCATGAGACCTATGGTAGTAATCGATAACACCATGACAGCAGTGTACTAAGTGAACATCATTGCACATCACCTGCATCCTTTAATGTCTAGCCTGACAACGATGGCAATTTCCAGTAGGATAACTGTGTCACAAGACCATACTCGTGTTACTGTAGTATGGTATGTTTACAATTTTTAATTTGGGACTGTCTAAGTACACCCCAATGATTCCAGAATGAGATTTTCACTCTGCAGCGGAGTGTGCGCTGATCTGAAACTTCCTGGTACATTAAAACTATGTGCCGGACCGAGACTCGAACCCGGGACTTCTGCCTTTCGCAGGCACCATCTGAGCTACCGAAGCACGACTCACGCCCCGTCCTCACAGCTTTACTTCTGCCAGTACCTCGTCTCTCCTGCGAGCTGTGAGGACGAGGCGTGAGTCGTGCTTCGGTAGCTCAGATGGTAGAGCACTTGCCCGCGAAAGGCAAAGGTTCAGAGTTCGAGTCTCGGTCCGCACACAGTTTTAATCTGCCAGGAAGTTTCATATCAGCGCACACTCCGCTGCAGAGTGAAAATCTCACCCCGGAAACATCCCCCAGGTTGTGGCTAAGCCATGTCTCCGTAATATCCTTTCTTTCAGGAGTGCTAGTACTGCAAGGTTCGCAGAAGAGCTTCTGTAAAGTTTGGAAGGTAGGAGACGAGGTACGGGCAGAAATAAAGCTGTGAGGACGGGACGTGAGTCGTGCTTGGGTAGCTCAGATGGTAGAGCATTTGCCCGCGAAAGGCAAAGGTCCCGAGTTCGAGTCTCGGTCCGGCACACAGTTTTAATCTGCCAGGAAGTTTTACAACTCAATTAAACACAGTTTCGGTGCCATTACACCACCGTTGCTGCGTAGCTGCCACAGCTTTACAGACTACCTCAGTCCAACGCCCTCCCTAACACAAACTTCAGTCCACGTCGTCAGCCTATGTTCCCTTTCTTAAATCATCAGTACTGCCAGGGCTCTCCGGTATTGGAATAGCATCTGACCATAGTCGTAATGGGGAAATCCTGCCTGCACCTCAGATGATATATTGATCTGATGGAATTAAATTTTCCCTGAGACATAGGCGTCTCAACTTCATCTACTATAATGATGAAAGCTGAAGAAATGAACAGGCTGATTGTGGGGGAACTGACATTTGGGTTAGGGAGGGCACTGGACTATGGTAGTCCATGAATTTGTGGTAGTGGGTAGCAAATCTGCCTAGTAAGCACGGGACATGGGTTCAAGTCCTTGCAGTTGCACAAATTTTAATTCATTTCTTCAGCTTCCATCATTATCGTAGATGAAGTTGAGATGTCGCAAGGAAAATGTAATTTCATCAGATCCAATAGCTCACACAGATGGCTTTTCCACTAACTTCGCCTGTTTCTGATGGAACATACACAATCTGATCCAAGTATCATATCACCTATTAGTGGAATTACATACATATAATTTGACGATCAGCAGCTGTATGAAATATTACTCCAAATTATTCGCTAAATAGGAATTTCATGTCACTAACCGTAACACATTTTGAGTAAGGATTGTAAAGTATTTGCAGCCGACTCTGAGAGCTAATGATGCTCACTGACAAAAGCAAGGAATAGCGCCGCGCGGGATTAGCCGAGCGGTCTTTGCCGGCACGGTAGCTCAGCGTGTTCGGTCAGAGGGCTAGCTGCCCTCTGTAATAAAAAAACTGAGTTAATGAATCGACAACGAACTGAAACGGGTGTCTTTCGACGTCCGCCCCGAGCAGATACAACGAAAGAAAACGAACAAAATGAGATTAAAAAAAAAGCGGTCTAAAGGCGCTGAAGTCATGGACTGTGCGGCTGGTCCCGGCGGAGGTTCGAGTCCTCCCTTGGGCATGGGGGTGTGTGTAAGCTTAGGGACTGATGAAAAAATGGTTCAAATGGTTCTGAGCACTATGCGACATAACTTCTGAAGTCATCAGTCGCCTAGAACTTAGAACTAATTAAACCTAACTAACCTAAGGACATCACACACATCCATGCCCGAGGCAGGACTCGAACCTGCGACCGTAGCGGCCGCTCGGCTCCAGACTGTAGCGCCTAGAACCGCACGGCCACTCCGGCCGGCGGACTGATGACCTTAGCGGTTAAGTCCCATAAAATTTCACAAACACACACACACACACACACACACACACACACACACACAAGGAATAGCGGTAATTTAGAAACTCATTAAAATTTTAACGCTGTAATGATTTCTCAACAATGTACACTACTATGCAACTGTCCCAGAACCTGGAACTCTATAACACTTGCACGTTGCTTATCTAAAGACTTCCCATGGCAACAAAAAATTAGATTTTCAATATTTTGCGTGATTATTGACCAAAATTAAAAATTTAAAATGATCTCGTAGTTTAATCATTAAGAGATATAATCTTATGTTAAAAGTTTAACACAATAAGACATGTATTACAGCTAAATACTCTGTGTTCGTTTTGAGGCAAAGTAAGTGATATGGGACTTTATTCATCCAGTATTTCAAAAATGAAAGCACTTAGCGACTTCCAACAAACACTACACATAATTTCAGACCATTATGTAATATTTTCTCGTTGGCTTCGCTCTCAAAATGAGCAAAATGAGGAAACAAAAATAACATGCGCGCACTACATTTCCGATGTTCATACAGTAATTCTTCAGCATCAGACATGAGGTTTTAATTTATTACTTGTTATTGACTCTGTTTGCAACCCACTTTGCAGACAGGATATACATATACCAGTGAATATATCTGCAAATCATTGTACGATACTTAATTCAGGAGATACGACATAAACATAGAGATGCATGAAAAACTTGCTTTTACTTGAAATCGAGAGGAAATTACCCACATTATATTCATCTAATACTTCAAAATGAAAGCACATAGCGAGTTACAGCAAACTTTAAGCATAATTTCCAACCCTTTCGCCGGCCGGCGTGGCCGAGCGGTTCTAGGCGCTGCAGTCTGGAACCGCGCGACCGCTACGGTCGCAGGTTCGAATCCTGCCTCGGGCATGGATGTGTGTGTTGTCCTTAGGTTAGTTAGGTTTAAGTAGTTCTAAGTTCTATGGGACTGATGACCTCAGAAGTTAAGTTCCATAGTGCTCAGAGCCATTTGAACCATTTCAAACCCATTCTAAATTTTTTTCCCGCTTACATGCTTAACGTCAAATACTTAACACATTAAATCATTTGTAGCGTAATTATCGTTTGAAGCTGTTTTATATACGGGATATCGACTCTTTAACGAATTGTGGTTTTATTGGTGCACATATAGCTTAGATACTGTAGGATAGTGAAATATTATCAAAATAAATATGTACGTGCCATCACATTCTTCTAGAAACAAGGACAAATATCTGTTACTTATATTAAAATTGACGAAATATCTGTTAAATCTATCGGCGAAGTGATAGTTGTCAAAAGAGAAAGTAAACCTATTGGTACCTATGGTTGAGGAAAAGTTCGCGCAAGGAAATAGGACAGCCAATCGAAGAACCTATGAAGTCTCAGATCAGTAAAAAAACTAGAATGAAAGATTCCAGTTGAAATTTAAGTTATTAATTAAATGACGACTCCTCGAAGAACAATGTGGAATGGCTGCCTAGTGAACTAGAGGGCTTTGTTAATCGTAGCCTAATGGCAGCCCCACTCAGCGAGAGAAATTCCCGCGCCTCATTACGAGGGTAAAGGTGAACCCGTAAAAGTGTGGGCGAAGGCGTTACTCTAACCCAGCGTGGGCGGGAGCAGTTGTCCAAAGGTTAAAGAGGCCGAGCTCATATGAAACACACGCACTCGAGCGCATATACCTCATGAAAATCAATTAAGCTGGTCGACCAATGAATAGAACTTTATGTGGAATATCACCACCGGAAATTACTGTGAACATGTCAGTGCAGAGACCGTCACATATTAGGGGCTATTCTGTACAGGCCTGCTACATGTGTTTTATTTAGTCACAGAATACGTTCTTTTTAATGGTTAATATCTGCACTAATGACTGAAGCGTAAGAAAAGACATGGTTGCTGCACAAATCTCCACTTTTATTCAACAAATACATCGAAAAGGCAATGAACGGAGTAAAGAATATTTCAGAAGAAGAATAAAACTAAGGGAAACAGATACCAATTTTTTAGCAGACACACTACTTCTCATAGGAAGGGAAGACATTGTGACCCTTCTATGCCTTTTTAATTTTAATCTGAGCACACAGCTGATGTGAATTCAACATCAATGTCCTTAAAATATGCCCTTCGTATACAAGATCCATAAATCAACATTAACCCATATCAATGACATTAATTTGCAGTTCCATTTGAGAACATAATATTGTGTTCGAATATTATTAATTACCTCAAAGAAAAAGATCTACTGACCAAATCAGAAAATATCGTTTTTGTGAAACACAGATGACTCTTTACTCGCACGAAGTAATGAATGCTATCGAACAGAGGATCTCAGATTGATTTCATATTTTTTAGATTTCCAGGAGGCATTTGACACATCGTTTTCTAATCAAATTGCGTGTCTATGGCGTATGAAGTGTCGCAGATGTCAGGCTGGATTCGTCATTTCCTGTCAAAAGGTCAGAATTTGTAGTAATTGACGGAAATTAATCAACCGAAACAGATGTGATATCTGGCATTCCCCGAGGAAGTGTTATAGGTCTTCTCCTGTTCACAATCTATATAAACTATTTAGGAGCCCTCTTAGATTGTTTGCAGATGATATTGCCATTTACCATTACGTAAAGTCATCAGAAGCTCAAACCCAGTTGCGAAATCATTTAGACAAGACATCCCTATGAACATTTTACTGGCGGAACACTTAGAAGATGCAATAAATCTACTAAAGAGACTGCATAAAATACTCCAGTCGGTACTCCTCTGGGGTGCTGCGGCGCAATATGTGACCCTTACCGGACAGCATCGACGGAGGATATCGAAAACATTCAAAGAAGTGCAGCGTTTGTTTTATCGCGAAACAGGGGAGAGAGTGTCACGGATATGATGCCAAAGTTGGGGTGGCAGTCACTAAAATATATGCTTTCTTCGTTGTGGCGAGATCTTTTCACGACTTTTCAATCAGCAGTTTTCCCCTCCGAATGCGGTAATATTTTGTTGCGCTCAACTACGTAGGGAGAAATGATAATCGTAATAAAATGAGACAAATCTGAGATCGCACGGAAAGACTTAAGTGTTCGTTTTCGTACGTGGTATTAGAGAGTGGAATGTTGGAGAAATGATCTGAGAGTAGTTCTATGAAGCGTCTCCCATGCGCTTAAGTGGGCATCGTGGAGTAGTTATGTAGATGTAAATGAAAGCGATCTGACTTCTTTTCATGACATATTCGAAGGTACGAAAGGCTTACGTAGTGCAACGATAGATATAGGGGAAAATGAACAAGCGTCTAAGCAATGCAAAATTAAGCCCAAAGCTTGCTAACACGATACTAAAGTGTATAGCATCGTCCCTTGTAGGGAGCATGTTTGCAATGGAGGTATAGACTCGACGCTGAATAAACTAATACCTATTGCCAAAAGTATTAATCGGATTAGTCATCCTCAACATACTCCGGATCAGCCCATATCTCTGCAGCTCGGACCTACCTTCTTGTTGCTGAAATGTGATGATGTTTTAATTTGTGTTACAATCAACGATCCGGTTATCAGTTCCCGTACAAATTCCCTATCTTTTTCACTCCAGCCCCGTCAGCTCTCCGAATGATGATGAATCGATGAGGATAACACGAACACCCAGTACCCGACAAGAGAGAGTCCCCGACCCGGCCAGAAATCGAACCCGGGCCCTGGTCACCCAGATTCAGCAACGCTAACCACTAGACCACCTGCTGCGGGCTGCTGAAATATGCCTGAATATAGAACTTCTAATCTGCCGATGTCAGCTTGTATAAACGACGATTCCATTGTAGGCCGAATGTATTCAGCGAAGTTTACTCATGTCGGTTATGATTTAGACAAAGCGTAACTGATCACAAGGGAGTTGGTCAAGAAAGCATGATAAATTATGAATGGTTTGGCGACGAGAAAGAAAGAAAAACTGGATGGTTGGTTGTTAATCAAGAACAACATGATAGCTCGACAATGAGAGTACAGAAGTCCTCTGAGATCTCGTGTGCACTGGCCACACATTATCAAAATCAGAACACTTATATAATTCCTAATACCCATATTAATACTAAATAAGTAGGACAGTAACGTGAACCATGGTCTATAGCCACGGAAGAGTTAATAAATATCTATATACATCACTGAACATGGAACAAAGTCTTTCGCTTGGAACAACAGATTTAGTCATTTATAAAGCTGAAAAATAAGTGTAACATTACGCCAAAGCGCGAGAGCCGGCAACGTTCTCACTACAGGTTCTTAGAAAATTAAGAATGACAGTGCTGGAAAACCTCTTACGTTATTTGATTTTCAAACAGCTGAGCAAAACTAAACGTAATTAGACTGTTCTATCTTTACCCGTTCTGACCATGTCTAAACTGACATACAATATTTTAGCGCAGCGCAATCTGACTTTCAGTAATCCCTACAAAAGAATGGCCCTGACTAACAATAACCCGTATCCTTCATGAATCACTTACCTCACAAAAATCTTCGTTACTCGAACTACTGCAATACAGAGAGCGCCAATACTGCCGGTTAAATAGAAGATTCTAACTACTCAAGGCACTAACTATGATAGGCATAGTTAGCAAATGAATGATGTTGATAGAGAACAAACAATGTATTTACCTTAATAGTGTTCAAAAGTCATTATATATATATATATATATATATATATATTCGCGACATCCAGTTTTATAAATTTCCTTTTTCTGACGGACACACGTCCAGATGGTTCGCTCAAAGTAACCCCTCAAAACTCTGGCATCTCTCTCCCCACATCCACCACTGCTGGCGGCTCACCTCCATCAGCCCAACACTACTGGCTGTTCACATCCAACTGCCCAACACTGCACGATTAACCTCCAACAACGAGTCGAGTCAGCCACAGACTGCACACAGCGCAGTCAGCAACATTAATACAGAGCTCTACGTGACGTTACCAACATTAAAAACTAAACAGCCTATTTACAGTTCTTGTAGACTACAGCGCAGAAATGGCCATCGAAGTGAAACATTAGACAAAATAGTCTGGTTTGAACCAATATAATCATTAAAGTGCAGGCAGTGTCCACGCGAGAGCGGAAACACTAATGTCTTTCTCTCTCAGTCCACATTCGCACGCTACCTCAAATCTCATCCACCCTGACGCAGGTTTGGTCAGTCAGCTACCCCCCCCCCCCCCCCCAGAGTATAGCCTACATATGTGCTTCCGTAATGCAGCCAAAGACTGTGGCAATTCTGGCACACTAAACCTGCGCATAATCTTTGCACCTCGCATAGTTTGCATCAAGATAAATTACATGGAAAATGTTTTGTAATGAATGGCTTTCAAGTTTCTTAAGGATAAAGAAAGCATATATGAATCTGATGAGCAGTATAAACGAGAACAATAACTACATCAACATTCACAAAGGGAACGACACAGCAGTAGTGAAAGAATTCTCAGCAGGATGTTCGAAGCAAGGAACTTATCAGAAGCAGATTCGTGGAGGCAAAGAAAACTTTCTTCAGCAGAAGAATTCTACTAGCGTTAGATATTAAAATGTAACTGTATAAAATAATCTTTTGAAAGTGAACACAGCATTGCATGGAAGTGAAGTTGTAGACACGGACACTAAGAAACTAGAAGCATTTTGTGATGCTGTCGCAGAATGTTAAAAATTAAGTGAGCAAATATGGTGTGAAGTAGAGAGGTACTAAAAAGATTAGACGAAGAGACACGTTATTGGCACATCGGCATCTAGGAATAACTTGGCACTGGGAAGAGCAGCAGATGATGAACCATAAAAGGGGCAGTAAAAGACTAGAACACAGGAAACAGATTACAAAGGATGTACGGTATAGGAGTCATGAAGTCGCGGCTGCTCGCCTATCAGAGAGCAACACACAATGGCGTACAGCGTGTGGTCAAGCTTCAGGCGTCGTGTGCCGCTATCAGCTCAACTGCCACCAAGCAACGCACCGACCCGCTCTCGCCTCTCGTAATAGTAAATTCTCTGGACAACGACCAAATAGCCCAGTATGTTCACGGAATCGCTGACAGCCGCCGCGTAAGCACATGGTGCGCCGCGAGTAGAGCCTGCATTCACGGCAGCGGTATCGCAATTGCGGACACTATTTTACCTCCTCAGTGTTGCTGTGCCAGTGCGCCGTGCAAGTACTCGTATTTATACCGGCGCACCACCAGTGAACGGCAGTTCACAGTGGGAGTGCACTCTGGGCTTATATTGATCGCACCAGTAGCTACCGAGAGGCACTCCGTGAAGTGTCCATCATCTTGGAATTCCAACGCCGACAATGGACCGAACTTCGGCCAGCTAGCAAACCGTAGAGCATCGTCTGCGAGAGCTACGTGGCCTCTCGAAGCCCTGAGACCTCTGGACTTCGGTATCTCGACTTACAGTGACCGTGTCTGAAGACTGTCAAATGGCTCTGAGCACTATGGGACTTAACATTTGAGGTCATCTGTCCCCTAGAACTTAGAACTACTTAAACCTAACTAACCTAAGGACATCACACACATCCATGCCCGAGGCAGGATTCGAACCTGCGACCGCAGCACTCGCGTGGTTCCGAACTGATGCGCCCAGAGCCGCTCGGCCACCGCGACCGGCTGAAGACTGCATTCCAATGTTATCCTTAGGACTTATTCTGCCGTTTTTTCCTGGAACTACTGATTCATCAAGACAAACTATTATGAATCTGAATCATCCGATGAGAAATGTTTAGCAGAGACAGTTTATTTGCCAACAAGAATCAATTTTAAGTGTCCAGTTCTTCTCCATCATCACGAAAGAACTGTGCAGTTTATATATGTGATGGGTATCCTGTTCAGTTCCATATGTACCGCTCACTAATCATGTTGGAAAGAGAGTTCTAGACAGATAAAGATGTACAGCATCAGACCAGTAGCGAAACTGATGATTGATGACTAGTCGAGTTCTCCTTCGTTGACTTCAGTAATTCATATATTTTTAAGCATTCTCTCATCGTAGATGCACTGGTGAATTACCTTAGGTGAATCAGTTCTTTTTGGAGTGGATGTGTTTAGGCATGGTTCTGAAGAAGCCCTTAAGTGTCACATGAAGTTAGATCTGACACTTGGGAAAGTAGAGGGAGGCAGCCTATACAGAAAAAGCATCCAAAGCGATAGTCATTTTAGCAATTCACAGGATCTTCCCTTCTTGTTGGTAGATGGTATTTCCGAAGTTCCCAGATGGAGGCAACCACAACGAAAGTATATATAGAAACCAAAGATGTTTTACAATCCCCTTATTAAATACAGCCCATATAACTTATCGCGTCGTCGCTTTAAACGATACTTGCGTATGTTGTGTAATTATATGAAGCGATCCAGTCTCCTCGCCATCATCTGATTTACCAGGTGGTTAGTATTTCGTCAGCGAATATAGCTAAAGTAAGAAAAGTTCGAAATAGCGCTTGCAATGCGGCGCACGGTGTAATCTTCACACGTCATCTATGTCAATAGCTGGACAGGCAAATGTAAATTGTAGCTGCTGTCTAAGTCTTTCACATAAAAATGATAGTATGGCATCGATGGCCGGGAGTCTCCACCTGGGGAAGTTCGGCCGCCGAGTTGCAAGTCTTTTCAGTTGACGCCACATTGGGCAACTTGCGTGTCGACGATGATGAAATGATGGTAAGGACCACCACAACAGCCTGTCCCCGAGCTGAGAAAAATACCCGACCCGCCTGCGAATTTAATCCGGGACCCCTGCACAGTAGTTACTCGCGCTGAACCCTCTGTTAAGTGGACGGACATTTTTTCCACATAGACTGCTGCAGATTTCCTACATCGCGTTTTGCACTGATTGAAGCTACTTGTGTGGCGGAAGATGGCATTACAGACTTATATGCTGAACATGGAACTTACGCTGCCGTATTGGATACCTCAAAATACGTATTACCAGACTACTATTTACTATTGGGTGTTGTTCTTAATTTCCATCATATGAACGCAACAGTTGTTTTAAATAGCAAATGTTAGGGTGCTTTCGTCAATAACACTGTCAGGAACACATTTTCCGATCTTTTTCTGGTCTTCAGTGCATATTTGATCCAGTAATACTACAAAAATGGTTCAAATGGCTCTGAGCACTATGGGTCTTAACATCTGTGGTCATCAGTCCCCTAGAACTTAGAACTACTTAAACCTAACTAACCTAAGGACATCACACAACACCCAGTCATCACGAGGCAGAGAAAATCCCTGACCCCGCCGGGAGTAATACTACACATTTAGCCTTGTTAATATAACTTTATTTTTGTTGTACGTTGCGAATAAATACAAAGAAAAGTACGTAATGTATCAAGCCTGTTTTCATATTCCAGTATTTTACTTAACATGGAATGACGAAACTGATGTTTCGTCCATGTACTCTTCCTGAAAATAATGAAAACATATTTAGTTATGATTGGTCGGAGTTAGGTCTTTCCTTCGCACAGCATTCGACCAGAGAGCTTCTAGAGCTGGTTTTCTAGGAAATCTAAAGTCCAATGACAGAAATAAACCACTACAGCAAAAGTAATCAGTGCAACCAACATTCATGTAAAAAAAAAAAAGGAAATAGCGTCTGAACAAGTCCAATTACGAATGAAACGAGTTTCCCTTAGACTCTAAACTATAATTGGAACAATTAGTTCATCAGTCAATATCGCAAGCTGGCATTTTTTGATCAAGACATTTCTCCCAGAAGCTATTATTTGGGGCAACTGAAATAGCGGACATCGCCTTCCAGTTCGTGACGCCACGACAACTCCCTTTGTAACGTCATAACAACTCACCTATTAAATCTCCATCCTTATTACCGTAGTATAATTCTTTAAATAATCAAATCATTTCTTGTCATATGATTCCGCCATTTTCACACGGTAACTCCACAGTTTTCCAGTTTTTTCTTCTCTATCCTACTGCAAAGCATTACATAACTACCCGTATTTGGTTCCACTTAATTTCTGCTTTGTTTCTGTTATTGTTGCAATGTATATTTCTGTTCTTAAGAACATACTACAATCGTGCTCGTTCGTTCTAATCCTTGTTCATTCCTCGTTCCAACCATCGACATGCGTATTATATTTGTGTCCTTCACCTTTCAAAGTCCCGTGCGCTTTGATCTATCCTACATCCGAGGATGTCTCAGAGGAGGTGGTGCGGCTGCCACTTTTGACCTCTCTACTAGCTCATGCTTTTTTGAGGGATTTTCCCCGTAGGAAAGTTGTCTTCACTGTGATGTAGGACATTCCGTCTGGGTTCCCTGTTACGAAAATGTTGAACATCCAAATAGAAATTTAAATATCATTAGTATTATTTTAATGTTCTGGCACTTGAATTATCTTCATTCGCCTCGTTACTTCCAAGTATTATGTTTTTAAGTCTGAATTACACTCACTCAATTTTGTACACTCTTTTGAATGCACTTTGTTCATGACACAGAACACATTCTGGAGACGGCAGGATGGAGGTCATATACAGAAGGGAGGCCAAGCAGTCACGTCCAGTTGTCACGCGGTGTATGGCTACTGCTTCTAATCTTGGTCCATCAGTCACTACCGAGTCGCCCATGTTGTTTTTCCAGATATTTCCCTCACGTGAAATTTTAATGGATCGTTTTAATTTTTCTTGAAATGTGTTGTTAACAATGTGTATCACTGAAAATACATGTTAGTTTTTCCAGTCTCTAATTTTTCCCTTTTTTTACTAGAAAATATACCTTTTCATTACCATCCAAGCCACAGTGAGATGGTATTAACTGAGTTTCAGTTGTCTTGTTCTTCTGTTGTAGACATTTAATTACTTCTTGGACTTGTTAAACGAGAAAATTTTTTTTATCTTGTGTGTTGATATTGCTGCTCTGGAGTCACAAAATAAAACTTGTTTGTCGAACGTGCGTAAATAGTTCTGTAGCTGACTTGCTGCATTGCTGATGGCTTCAACTTCACCTTCAGAATTTCAATTATGCGGTCGGAAAGTTCGATAGAGAGAGAAATTTTCTTTTATATATTCTTACGCCGACGTTCCCTTCTTTTTCCGTTCATGAGCCATCTGTGTAGATGTGGAAGCCCTGATCTTCAGGACATCTCAGCTTCATTGTTTCCAGTTCTGTAGCTCTTATCATAACATGTAAGCTTTCACGGCCGGAGTCTTCATTAATTAAAACTTCCGGGCTGAATTGCCGTGGTCCATATATAAAACTTCTTCTCCTTCCTGACGTTTCGTTACCTACCGCGGGCAACACCTTCCGAGGTGAGTCGGCGACTGGCTGTGAAACGTCCCCTTTAAACAATTATACATGACTGTGCTGAAACTGACACACAATATTTTTTAGCGCAACGCAATCTGACTTTCAAAGATCCCTGCAAAAGAATGGCCCTGAGTAACATTAAACTATACCTTTCAGAAATCACTTACCTCACAAAAATCTTCATTACTCGAACTACTGCAATACAGCGAGCGCCACTACTGCCAGCTAAATAAAAGATTCAAACTACGGAAGGCACTAACTACTGATAGACATAGTTAGCAAATGAAAGATTTTAATAGAGAACAAACAATGTATTTACCTTAATAGTCATAATATATATAGCAGTTCATGACAAATTACAAAACTCCGCCATCTCTCTCCCCACATCCACCACTGCTGGCGGCTCACCTCCAACTGCGCAACGCTACGCGCTGTTCACATCCAGCCGCCGCTGCCCAACACTACAATGGCAGACAACAATGCAAACCAGCCACAGACTGCACACAGCACAGCCAGTGATTCTCACACAGAGCGCTATGTAACGTTGCCAATAAGAAAACATAAACAGCCTACTTACAGCTGCTAGGCGCTAGTGGTCCCGCTTATATAGAGCACTTAGATGGCGCCACCACTCGTCACGTGCTTTCGACTTTAAAACTATCTCTGGCTAGTGCCATCTCTCTCGATTACAGGTAATCGATTGTCACTTCGTTGGTACAAAGTCGACCGCCATATATTGTCTAGTTTTAATCTTCTTCTTTTCTATTAAAATTATTTCCGTGCTTGTAAATCTCTATAGCTTCTCTATAGATGCGGGTATAATAATGTGAGGTCCTAGATATCACGTTTGTCTCACTAAATTTTATTTCGTGATCACCGTCTTTGAAAACGTGTTCCGCTACAGCTGATTTGTCAATCCGTCCCAATCTACAGTTCCTTTTGTGTTCCGTTAGGCGGGTATTAACACCCCTTTTACACTCCTGGAAATGGAAAAAAGAACACATTGACACCGGTGTGTCAGACCCACCATACTTGCTCCGGACACTGCGAGAGGGCTGTACAAGCAATGATCACACGCACGGCACAGCGGACACACCAGGAACCGCGGTGTTGGCCGTCGAATGGCGCTAGCTGCGCAGCATTTGTGCACCGCCGCCGTCAGTGTCAGCCAGTTTGCCGTGGCATACGGAGCTCCATCGCAGTCTTTAACACTGGTAGCATGCCGCGACAGCGTGGACGTGAACCGTATGTGCAGTTGACGGACTTTGAGCGAGGGCGTATAGTGGGCATGCGGGAGGCCGGGTGGACGTACCGCCGAATTGCTCAACACGTGGGGCGTGAGGTCTCCACAGTACATCGATGTTGTCGCCAGTGGTCGGCGGAAGGTGCACGTGCCCGTCGACCTGGGACCGGACCGCAGCGACGCACGGATGCACGCCAAGACCGTAGGATCCTACGCAGTGCCGTAGGGGACCGCACCGCCACTTCCCAGCAAATTAGGGACACTGTTGCTCCTGGGGTATCGGCGAGGACCATTCGCAACCGTCTCCATGAAGCTGGGCTACGGTCCCGCACACCGTTAGGCCATCTTCCGCTCACGCCCCAACATCGTGCAGCCCACCTCCAGTGGTGTCGTGACAGGCGTGAATGGAGGGACGAATGGAGACGTGTCGTCTTCAGCGATGAGAGTCGCTTCTGTCTTGGTGCCAATGATGGTCGTATGCGTGTTTGGCGCCGTGCAGGTGAGCGCCACAATCAGGACTGCATACGACCGAGGCACACAGGGCCAACACCCGGCATCATGGTGTGGGGAGCGATCTCCTACACTGGCCGTACACCACTGGTGATCGTCGAGGGGACACTGAATAGTGCACGGTACATCCAAACCGTCATCGAACCCATCGTTCTACCATTCCTAGACCGGCAAGGGAACTTGCTGTTCCAACAGGACAATGCACGTCCGCATGTATCCCGTGCCACCCAACGTGCTCTAGAAGGTGTAAGTCAACTACCCTGGCCAGCAAGATCTCCGGATCTGTCCCCCATTGAGCATGTTTGGGACTGGATGAAGCGTCGTCTCACGCGGTCTGCACGTCCAGCACGAACGCTGGTCCAACTGAGGCGCCAGGTGGAAATGGCATGGCAAGCCGTTCCACAGGACTACATCCAGCATCTCTACGATCGTCTCCATGGGAGAATAGCAGCCTGCATTGCTGCGAAAGGTGGATATACACTGTACTAGTGCCGACATTGTGCATGCTCTGTTGCCTGTGTCTATGTGCCTGTGGTTCTGTCAGTGTGATCATGTGATGTATCTGACCCCAGGAATGTGTCAATAAAGTTTCCCCTTCCTGGGACAATGAATTCACGGTGTTCTTATTTCAATTTCCAGGAGTGTAGTTGATCCAATATAAACCATGCCACAGCTACACGGAATTTTATACACACCTGAGGTAGCTAAGGGGTGTCGTGCGTCTTTCACCGATCTTAAACTTTCACTAATTTTCTTGGTAGGTCGAAAGATAGTCTCCACTTGAAACTTGGCCGAAACTTTACCAATACGGTCTATGATGTTATGAATAAATGGAAGAAAAACTTTTCCATCCGACGGTTGTTGTTGTCGTGTATTTTCGAACACTTTTCTTCTAGGGTGAAGTGCCCGATCTATTTCCTTGTCAGTGTACCCATTTCTCTTGAAAGCTGTTCGCAAATGGCTTAATTCATCTTGCAAGTAAATTGGCTCACAGATGTTATTAGCTCTGTCCACTAAAGTTTTTATAACTCCTCTCTTCTGTCTAGGATGATGGTTCGAATCCTTATGTAGGTAACGATCGGTGTGTGTGTCTTTCCTATATACCTTGTGCCCTAAAGTCCTATCTGCCCGTTTAATAACCAATACATCCAAAATATTTGTTGTCCATTACTATCTTTCTCCATGGTGAATTGTATCTTTGGATTGAAACTGTTTATGTGCACCAAAAAATCACTCAGTTCCTGTTCAGCATGATTCCATATGACAAAGGTGTCATCCACGTATCGATACCATTTCAAAGGGCTTTTTTTTTTGGCCGACTGCAGCACCTGTTGTTCGAAAAATTTCATAAATAGATTATCAATAGCAGGGCTTAGAGGGCTACCCATGGCCACCCCATCAAGTTTTTCATAAAACTCGTTGTTATATTGAAAATAAGTCGATGATAGACAATGTCGAAACAAAGCTATTATATCAGTAGGAAACATATCAGCTACGTAAGAAAGAGCTTCGTCAACAGGGACCATGGTGAACAGGGATACTACATCGAAACTGACAAGGATGCCACTTGGACTAACTGTGGTCTCCCTCAGCTTTTCGATAAAATGCATGGAATTTTTAATGTGAGAGTCAGTTTTACCTATATACGGTTGCAACAAAGAAGCAAGATATCTAGCCAGCTCTTGAGTAGAAGCCGGAATGGCACTTGCTATCGGTCTCAATGGGACATTGGGCTTGTGTATCTTAGTTAACCCATACAGTCTAGGAGGGTAAACTTCAGTTTTGCAAAGGTATCTTTTATATTCTGTAGGAAGAACTTTTTATTAATCTCTGGGTAGCACTTAACACTTTCGTTTTAGGGTCCTTTTTCAGTTTTTTATGGGTGGTAGGATCCAAGAGGTCACTGATCTTTCTATGATAATCCTCATTCTTCAGCACGACAGTAGCATTACCCTTATCAGCAGTAAGTACAATAATATTCCTGTCCGCATTAATCTCCCGTAACGCCTTCCTTTCTCCTAGGCATAAATTACTGCTGGGTGGCTTGACTTTACGTAATATCCTGGCTGTTTCCATCCTGATTTCATAGGCAGAATGCGGTGGATAGATTAACATTTAGATCTATGGAACTTAGCGCAGAAGAAGTTTGAGCATTCACAAAAACCGGAAACATTGATTACAGACAATTCCCATACAGTTATCAACTTGTCCGGGAAAGAACTATCCAAGGAGGAAGTCTCTGTTCTCTCGAAAGGAGGAAATTTTGCTATCACTCCATCACAGATTCCCACGGAAGATATTGTTGCCAATATTGAAGCAGGGATTCGTCTGTTATCACCGCATCACCGAATGGAATGCAGGGTAGGGTAGGGGTGGATGGCTAATACTGATACAAGGTACCATCTGTAATGCGCCGTAAAGTGTCTTGCGGAATAAATACACTGATGAAGCAAAACATTTGATCAGTATCCAACGCGAGATTGAATTGCGTTGCGAACAGTTAATGGGGTAAAGAAAGTGTATCCTAAACTCTGAACACTTACGCAATAAACACGAGCATGTAGTTTATCCTCAGTATTTGAGAACACGGTAATTTCAACGCAAATGGTCCTCTTTGACAGTCACAAATAAGTTGCAAACTTTGTAACTAGTTTCTAACAGGAAAGTCGCAACTAAACGCAAATACTTCGAATGCAAGTCTCGGTTGAGGCACCACAATAAAACGTTCTACAGTCAGTGTTCGTTGACCACACGTTTCACTACCAAATGCTTATTAAGTCCTCGCTCTCTTTGAACGGAGCGCATTGGAACAGACTAACACGTAAGTAAAGGTCTGTACGAGTTCACAGTTTCTACATTCTTGCCAAATGAGTCTGACAGAATGCCAACAGGGCCGTGAGCGCGTTGCCCACATCCCTTGGCGGCGAAGTCTGCGTACGATCAAGACGGCGCTGGATCCGGAGCAGACTTCTACTCTTGGCTGGCTGCGTCGTAACTGCTATGATAGGCGCGGACGTGGTCCTAAATTCTCGCACGGTAGAGGTACACTTCCTCCTGATTGGCCGCACATGACATCGGTGACTACAGCAAAAGGTTCGACCTCTCTTGCTGATTTACACGCCCGCGTTGCTTTGGTTCGGTGTACTCGAAGGCCCTCAGCAGATCGCGCTGCCAATACGGTCGCGCTGCAAAAAGCGGAGCCGGAACGTCGTGTAGTCGCAGGGGCTGAACTGGCAACCAGCCCGACGGCGGTGTGTTGCAGTGTAGCGCCTGCGCCTAACGGCATTTGCGGCACGCTAGAAAGTACGTAAGTGGAGCAGAGACGAATGGTGAAGTTTTCTAGCGACGATACGAGCGCCAAATGTGGAGGATGCAGAGGTCCACTGACGTAAGTGACTTTGTTAAAGAGCAGATTGTTATGGTCCGACGTTTGAGAACGTGCATCTAGAAAAGGGCGAAATTGGTCGGCCTTTTCGCATGCTATTGTCGTGAAACTGGTTGAAGAACAGTGAACTCATGAGTAAGACATAAGGTGTTGGACGTTTACACCTCATTACAAAACGAGAAGGTAGTAGCTTACCCGCTCTGTGAAGCAGGATAGACCGCGATCTGTGGCAGGTCTGACGAGAGTACAATGCTGGTGAAGGTACACTATTCAGTTCACATTCAGCAGTTGACCCCTATATGTCACCATGTTTCCGACGACATCTTCAGTTATGATTAGACCAAGAGTAAATGAAACTTGTCGCTTGGTCGCATGGACCATGTTTCTTGTTGCATCAGTTAGGTAGTTATTTTCAGATACACCGTCATGTAGGCAAACGATTGCACCAGACATGCACGTCATTGGGGAAACAGGTCGGTTGGTTCAGTGTTATGCTATGGGGGATATTCACAAGGACCTTACACTGGGAGCTGTAGTAGTAATCGAAGACACGATGACGGGTGAGGACTAGAGGAACATAACTGCAGACGATCTGGATCCCATCATGCGTGATGACTTGCCCAGCAACATTAAATATTCCAGCAGAATAACTGTCCATGTCACAGGCTCATAATGGTGCTACAGTCGTTTCAGCAACGTGACACGTTGATATTTAGGCCAATAAATCGCCTGATCCGATCCCGACGGAACATATTGGGAGCATCTGCTTCACCTCTAACAACCTCTTCATCGACAGGACGTACACTATGTGATCAAAAGTATACTGATACCTGGCTGAAAATGACATACAAGTTTGTGGTGCCCTTCATCGGTAATGCCCACCCTTAGCCTTGATGACAGCTTCCACTCTCGCAGGCATACGTTCAATCAGGTGCTGGAAGGTTTCTTGGGGAATGGCAGCCCATTCTTCATGGAGTGCTGCACTGAGGAGGGGTATCGATGTCGGTCGGTGAGACCTGGCACGAAGTCGGCGTCCAACAGCATCCCAAAGGTGTTCTATAGGATTCAGGTCAGGACTCTGTGCAGACCTGTCCATTACAGTGATGTTATTGTCGTGTAACCACTCCGCCACTGGACGTGCATTGTGAACAGGTGCTCGATCGTTTTGAAAGATGCAATCACCATCCACTTCAACATGCTCTTCAACTGTGGGAAGAAAGAAGGCGCTTAAAACATCAATGTAGGCCTGTGCTGTGATAGTGCCACGCAAAACAACAAGGGATGCAAGCCCCCTCCATGAAAATCACTATCACATCATACCACCACCGCCTCCGAATTTTACTGTTGGCACTAAACACGCTGGCAGATGACGTTCACCGGGCATTCGTCACACCCATACCCTGCCATCGGATCTCCACATTGTATGTACCGTGATTCGTCACTCCACACAACGTTTTCCCACGGTTCAATGTTTACGCTCCTTACACCAAGCGAGGCGTCGTTTGGTATTTACCGGTAGTGATGTGTGGGTTACGAGCAGCCGCTCGACCATGAAGTCCATGTTTTCTCACCTCCCGCCTAACTGTCATACTACTTGCAGTGGATCGTGATGCAGATTGGAATTAGTGTGTGATGGTCTGGATAGATGTCTGCCTCTTCAGCTGTCGGCAGTCTGTCAGTCAACACACGAGGTCGGACTGTACGCTTTACTGCTGCACGTGTCCCTTCACTTTTCCACTTGACTATTGCATCGCAAATAGTGAACCTAGGGATGTTTAGGAGTGTGGGAATCTCGCGTATAGACGTATGAACAAGTGACACCCAGTCACCTGACCACGTTCGAAGTCCGTGAGTTACGCGGAGCGCCCCATTCTTCTCTCTCACGATGTCTAATGACTACTGAGATCGCTGATATGGAGTACATGGCAGTAGGTGGCAGCACAACGCAGCTAATATGAAAAACGTATGTTTTTGGGGTGTCCGGATACTTTTGATCACATAGTGCACATTCTAATGAACTCTGTTCTTCTGTCGCGCCTCTAGCAACATATGCGACTTCCTTCCTGTCCATCTCTAAATACTGCATAACCTTCCCCATAACATCTTTGCCTCACCCGTTCCCTGACCATGAAATCACCACGCATATACTCTATCAGCCAAAGGCCACCTTCCATCCCAAATGATGGCTCCACCCAATCCTTTTCTTCTCTAACTGCAACACTGCTACCCTCCCAACACCTACATCACATCCATGTGTTTCTCTACATTTTTCGTACAATGTCCTTTCCTATTTCACACCATTTGCTCACTCCTCGCAAGTAGTACTGCCAGGAGCCCCCACATCCGTCTTTAGAGAACAAAATCAACTCATTTCATCAATATCATGCTTGAATTCACCGCTGATTCACCCCATTAAAATAATTGTGGCAACATTGTCGTTGAGGCAATACATCTAACGTCGCTCACACCACACGTCAGTTACACACTCGTGCCTTACCCCAGTGCAAATGGACTCTCTCTTCCCACATCAGACACATGCGCAGTTAGCAGAAGAAATTAACATCGCGTTGCGGACGGTCTAAAATAGTGCTGTCAGATGTTATCGAAATAACAACAGAGGTGGAAAAAATTGTATGTGCCAGAGGACTCACCGCACTATATGTTCATCAAGGTCTTCAAGTGGCTCGCGGGGTATCCGCATTCCCTCACAGAATAATGGGAAGGTAGTTAGAGTTTCACCTGGGGACGACAAAAGGTGGAAGGTATTCGTCGGCTAGGTCGTCTCATTGTCAAATGTTCAAATGTGTGTGAAATGTTATGGGACTTAATGCTAAGGTCATCAGAGTCTAAGCTTACACACTACTTAAATTATCCTAAGGACAAACACACACCCATGCCCGAAGGAGGACTCGAACCTCCGCCGGGATCAGCCGCACAGTCCATGACTGCAGCGCCTGAGACCGCTCAGCTAATCCCGCTCGGCCGTCTCATTGTCAGTGAAGAAGAAGTAAGCTCTTACCATGTTACTGTACCGTGATCGACACCAAAAGATTCTTGAGCTGGCCAGAGAGACAGAATTAGCGCAAACTACCGATCTTTACAATCCGAAGGAACGACTGAGCATGAGAAAACTTGCATCCCGATGGGTTCTGCCTGACAGAAATTCAGAAATGGCAGCGATACGGTGTTCATACCCACTTCGAACGCTACGAATTCGAAAGAGAAACTGTCTTATCCTGTGCCATTACGCTGTGTGAGCCATAGGCCAAATCGTTCGAGATACACTTGTAACGCCACTCAGAACAAGGACGTCATTACGTGTCATCACGACAGTCGAAAATTCGTCAGAACCCCAGCATTTTAAAAGTTATGGTGGTTTTCGAGTATTATTATGATGGAGTTATCCAAACGCGTATCGTTTCCCAACGGCAGATCGTCAATATTCTGTATTGCTGTTCATTTTGGGAACGCAACTTTTGACGAACTCTGAGAAAGAATCGGCGAGACTTTGTGCAGAATCTACTCATAATTTTGCAAGACAATGTTCGGGCGCATATAGCGCAGACTGTGACTAATTTGGTCGATCATGAGACCTGGAAGTGCTGTAACATCCACCACACTCCTCAGACATAAACTCATGTGACTTCGACATGGTTTCTAAGATGGACTCATTTCGTGGCGTTCGCGTTAGATTTGTTACAGAAATTCGTCGGTCAGTAGGCCACTCCATTCGAATTATCAACACAACTGGCGCTCCTAAAGGTATCTTACGATTTCCAAATCGCTGGCAGTGGGATATGCACAATGCTGGTGAATACTTTGAGCTACAATAAAACTCTGCAACATGTACCTACATTGACAAAAAAAATCGCAACACCAAGAAGGAGTCGTGCCACATAAATGAAAGTTGGCAGACGTTTTTCTACATCTGAAAGCGACGTCTATTCAAATTTCGCGCCAGTCGCCCAACAGTGGCGCTAGTAGTAGTCGTCAGCGTTGGTTACCTTTGAGATTGGATGTGGTGAGTTGATGTTAGTCAAGACTGCCTTTAAAGCGACAAAGATGGATGTGGTGAGTTGATGTTAGACGAGACTGCCTTTAAAGCGACAAAGATGTCATTATCAACATCTCACTGAGTTTAAACGAGGTCGTGCAATAAGGCTACGAGAAGCTGGATGTTTCTTCTGCATTATTGCCGAAAGACTTGATGGGAATGTAGCCACTGTATATGATTTCTGGCAGCGGTGGTCACGAGAATGTACTGTCGCAAGAACACTGTGCTCCAGATGGCCACGTGCCACTACCGAGAGGGAAGACCATCGTGTTCGGCGTATGGCTCTGGCGCATCGTACTGCGTTTGCAGTAGCAATCTGAGCAGCAGTTGGCACCACACTGACACAACGAACCGTTACAAATCAGTTATTTGAAGGACAGCTCCGATCCAGACACCCTGTAACATGCATTCCACTGACCTCAAACCACCGCCAATTGTGACTTCAGTGGTGTCAAACGAGAGTTCATTGGAGGGCAGGGTAGAGGTCTGTTGTGTTTTATGATGAAAGCTGTTTCTGCTCCGGTGCGAGTGATGGCCGTGTGTTGGTTAGAAAGAGGGCAGTCAAGGGCGTGTAACCAACCTGTCTACATGCTAGACACACTGGACCTACATAGGGCGTTCAAAAAGTTTTGCATAGTCGTCTCTAATTTTTTTAGTTTTTGCAGGAAATTTTTGTGAATATACTTGGAACATTTAGCTATATATTGAGCCTACTCAATGTAGCCTCCATCAGCGTAACGCATCTGGCCCAACGTTCTTTCCATTATGTGAATGCACTTTGGTAAAAGTCCGGGGATTGACTTTTACACCATCGCTTGACACAGGAAATAAGGTATTTCTCACTATCAAATGTTTTACCGCGCAGGTGGGCCTTCAGACGACCAAAGAGGTAAAAATCATACGGAGCCAAGTAAGGAATGTAGGGAGGATGAGGAACAATTTTCCAACCCCCTTCACTTAAAACTTCCGGGCTGATAGGCCGTGGTCGAAATATAAAACTGTCTCCTGACGTTTCGTCTCCGACTGCGGGAGACTTCCTCGGAGGTAAAACGGCGAACGGCAGTTAGGAGACAGTTTTATACTTCGACCACGGCCTATCAGCCCGGAAGTTTTAATTGAAGACAATACCGGCCGTGAAAGCTTACATTGTATGATCAATTTTCCAACCCATTTTCATGGTGCAGTCTGATGAGCTGACCCTTAAGCTGTGGTCTGTGGGTCTTGATGGCACGTCGCAGCTTGTCTAATGACAAACAGTAACGGTCCCGGTTAACTGTGGAGCCAGGTTCCAAAAAGTAAATGAAAATGACACCACACCGATCCCAGAAGAAGGAAGCCATCACCTTTCGGCCTGCTGTTCGTTGAAGTCTTGGTTTCTTCTTCCAAGGGGAACCCGGATGACACCACTCCATGGTGAGGGTTTTGCTCTCAGGTTCGGACAAAAACAACCATGTTTCATCCTGGGTACTGACGCCGTCAAAACACTGTTTCCACTATTCAGTAAAGATTTTCATGAGACCCTCGCTCACATTCTTCCTCGTCGTTTTCATTCCTCTTGTCAGTAATCTAGGCACCGAACGTACACAGATTTTTCTGTATCCTAGTGACTGTACCAGTGATACCACACTACCCAATGACAAACGAGTCATTTCAGCAAGCTGTCGTGTCATCACACATCTGTCATTTTGGATGATTTGATCAATGGTCTCCTTATTCACGTCACTCACCGCCGTTGATGGCCTACCGCGTAGTGGATTGTCCAGTAGAGAGAAATGACTTTCTTTAAACCTCTGCAACCACCAGTGGATACTGCTGCGATCCACCGTGTCCTCCCCATAAACAGGGAGCAACTTCTTGTGAATCGATGTGGCACTCATCGCTGGTCTTGAACAGGAACTCCATCACCGACCGTTGTCGCAACCTGACATTTACTTCAAGGTCTATTATGGCTCACCTGTAAATAAAAGAAAATACTTTTATACACCAACTTATAGCTAAATGTTCCAATTATGTTCATAAAAAATTTCATTCTCCTCCTGCAAAAACAAAAAAATTAGAGACGACTGTGCAAAATTTTTTGAACGCCCTTTGTGCTACTGGAGTTATGGTCTGAGGTACGATTCGTATTAGCGCAGGAGCACTCTCGTGGTTGCCCCACACATTCTGACTGCAAATTTGTACGTCAGTCTGATGATTCGTTGCTTTCCATTCATGAGCAGCATTCCAGAGATTGTTTTCTAACAAGATAACGCTCGCCCACATACCGCTGCTGTAACGTAACATGCTGTACAGAGTGTCGACATGTTGCCGTGGCTTCCTCGATCCCCAGAACTGTCCCAGTCGAGTAGATATGGGATCATAACGTCAGCCTCGTCCACAAACAGCATTAACTGTCACTGTATTGACCGAGCAAGTGCAATGGGCCATGGAACTCCATACCACAAACTGACATCCGGTGCCTGTAAAACCTGTACAACACAATGCATGCAAGCTTGCATGCTCGCATTCGACATTCTGGCTGTTACACCAGTTGTTAATCTACCGACATTTCACATTTGTAATAGCTTACTTCGCGCTCACGTTAACCTGTGATATTGGAATGTAAATGACTTAAATATATTTACTAGACAAATGTATTCCCGAAATTTCATTACTGTATATTAATTACTTTCTGGTGCTACGATTTTTTTTTTTTCGTTGCTGTATTTTGTAACGGTTGTAAATTAAAGTTGCCACTATTAATGCGTCAATCCTCGTGGATTTGTATTCCTTTTTCTTTTTTCTTTTTTTCTTTGAGCAAAGGCTGAAAGACGACAATTTGGTCACTGCCGGCTCTATCCTTGTGGGAGGAATTTTAGTGAGAAATAAGTAAAAATGAATAGAGTATTACGAGGAGGCCGATAGATCCGTGCCGCATGCTTCCATAGTGGTGTCGCTTTTCGGGGGAAAACTAAGTCCCCGGGGCTGGGCACTTGGACGGCAGACGGAAGCCACGTTGGAGCCACTGAGAGAAAATTGCTCGCAGGAAAATTGTCTGGCATGGCGGCCGGGGATTGAGTTACCGGTGTCGGCTAGCTCCCCTCTGCGTCTGAGCCATTAAAACTTGGCCTTCCGCTCGTTACCGACGACCGATAGTCGGTGCGCACCACAGAGGTAGAACGCGGCGTTCTCGGAAACCTCTTTGTATGGCCGCAGAGATCTGCAGTATCCGTGACGGCTTGCCGCCATTCTTCGGAGCGAGGGTGATGTCTGTCCGGTCCTCGTTAGTTATTTTTAAACACGGGTGCTCTCCGGATAACGAGGTGCGGAAAGGAATTAAAAATAGAACTTCATTACAACGACTACTGACGGCGCTATTTGTTACTTTTAATTTTAAACCTGATGGAGTTGCAACGAACTTTTCTGAAAGTTCGCAATTCTCCCTTACCTGGCACTTTTCTTATTGGACGTTTTTTATAGTTCCTTTCCACTGGTTGATTTTCTCTCTTAATTTAGTATTCCAAGCTGCACTCTTCTGTGGGCATGAAAGCTGTCCGATTCCAGATATCCTTTTTTTTTTTTTTTTACAAGATAGTCATCAACCTGTACCGTGGTTTAAACTGCACAGCGCTGTAATAAAGCAATGTCTAGAGAGCAAAATACGTGGCTGGGCTACGCACCGTATCAAGGGCAGAGTACCACGCAACGTGCTAGACAATAGCGCCATTCTGTCCAATACCGACCGAACACCTAGGGGTTTGCGTTGAAAATTTGGTGCTGACATTCATTTCAGTGCTTATTTTCCCCCTGCGGTGCTCATTTTGGTGGACATAAAGCAACAAAAATACTACGTGAACAAGCTATAGCGAGTATAGAGGGTGAAACAACAGTGTATGACCAAGCATTCTGGACGCATTCCTGGCACATAGAAAATTAAAATTTTACTGTAGTATTGCCGTCGATGTAAGGCCGAGATCATGGGTATCGTAGGTTCAGCGGCTCCGCCACAAGCAGTGGTAACTACACCACGTGAGCACATCCCACGCAAGTCGCTACCTGGGTAACTAGGTAAATAGCACTACACACTATTTGATCAAATGTACCCGGACACCGCTGAGTAATGCGTAATTGGCTACTAGATGTCACGAGACGCAGACCCGTGAGTGTAAAAGGAGGTGGGGAGTATATTTCGTTGCCAGTAGAGGGGCAGTAACAGCAGACTCGGTCAGTCGGGAGAAGCCAGTAGCATATAAGGTGGACTAGTCTTTGAAGCAAAAAAGTAGAAAGCCAATCGAGGTCACTTCAATCCTTCTATAACTGCTGGTGATGTGATTGTGAAGTGGAATCGCTAAGGAACAACCATAGGTAAACGAAGACTAGGCAGACCCCATGCAACGACAGGCAGGAGCCGTCGATCATCGTCGAGGGTGGCTGTAGGCAATAGCACGAAATTAGCGGAACGAATTACTCGTCAAATCCAAATTGCTACCAGCAGTCCGACTAGCACAATGACTGTGGGCAGAGAGTAAGAAACACGGCGGTACAATGATCGAGCAGCTCCTTATAAGCAATAAATTTCTGTAGTCATTGCTACTCGATGCACATGGTGCAAAGAGCGACGTGTAGTGTCCCTTTTGAAATATTAGGACAATACGAAACGACTAAAAAAAGAGACTGTGAATAATATTAAATAGTCAGGAACGTCAAATTTATAATGAAAATTTATTAAAAATTAATTTCAAGGAAATATTATATCGATCGTAAAGTAAAAAAAAGACATTATATGTAATGGACGAAATCGTAGTGTATAACGTATAGACGCAATCATTATGATCTTTGTTCTTATATATAAACTGAAAAAAGACAAAGAATTTTTCTTCTGCTGTTAGTCAGCTGTCTATAAGGTACGACTGCTATTGTATTGGAGAGATTACGTATGGCGATAGCATTTGTTCTGTTTGTTCTCTTGCTTAGCGATTAATTAGTGTGTATCCTGTGCTTGGTGAAAATATATAAGCCAGTGCATTGTGTCATTTAAAAACCCATACAAGCACCTCTTCATAAAGTGCCAACTGAAAAAAGTAATTTAGCATTTTTCAGTTGCACGAAGCGAGCAGCGGTGATCTTTGACTGGTAACAACTGGCCGCCATTAGCGGCATATTTAAAATTGCTGTTTTGTGCAGATTACTTCAATACCCAGCATAGTAAAAATCATTCCAAGTCATTAGGTTATTTAAAATGGGAGAGTACAATAATGTTATTTTGGCAAAAACTAAATATTTTCAGAGATGCAATTATTTTTAGGAATTCCATTACGCTAAGAGCATTTGAAATAATTTGTAGGGAGCCTCGCGCTCAAGTAAATCATAACATTTATTTTGGCCACCTACAAATCAATTTTCTTATTACAGCCTCTGTTGTTTTTTACGTAACAGTCAATACTAATAAATCAATATATCAAATAATAAATTACAGTACAGGGACGTAATAGACGCCGCTGGACAGTGGATGACTGTAATCGAGCGATTTTGAGTGATGAACAACGCTACATCCAGTGATAAAACGATGGAAAGGTTTCGGTTTGGTTGGTTCCTGAAGAACTTTACCTGCCATCACGTGTAGTTACAGCAGTGAAGAACAGAGGTGGTGGTGGTGTGTGGGGGTGGTTTTCATGGTTAAGGTGTGGTCCACTTATTCAGCTAAATGTGGACAGATATGAACATATTTTACAGCATTACGTACTGCGTACAGTAAAGGAACAGTTCAGAGACGATGATGATTTGAATCACCATGGCAATGCACCTTGTCATAGAGCAGCGTCTGAGAGGCACTTGTCCGTGGCCAATACCTTTCCTGAAATGAACTGGCCAGCCAAGGGTCCAGTCCTGAACCCAGTGAAGCACGTTTGGGATGAGTCAGAACGTCGACTTCGCCCACACCGAAGCATCCGACTACAGTAGCTTGTTTGGTTTCGGCTCTTGAGGAACAACGGGCTGCCATTCTTCCACAGGCTCGAAACACCTCATTGAACCGTCATAAAGGTGTACGGTGTTCGGATACTTTCGATCAGATGGAGTACTTTCATATTGTCCTTCCATTTTAGGACGCTCGTCGATACTCATCGATATTTAATGGTCGTTCCTGTTTCCTATCATAAGACAGCATCTGTGAGGTAACGACTTGTGGACAATAACGTTCCTGAAGTGGACTAGTCTGTCCAGAGCTCCGACCTGAACCGATTGGAACACCTGTACGATGAGTCAGAACTTCGTATTCGCTCCAGACGCCAGCGTCAACTCGACTAACTTCTCTTCTTTCCACCACAGACATTCAGACACCACGTTCTCTAATAGAGCTCAAGCCTCATAAAAGATAAGGGCTGGCGGCATCCTATGTTAATGTAAACTAATAGATGTCCTGATAGCTTTGATCAGATAGTGTAGCTGGCTGCGGTTCGCTTGGGGAAGGAACCTGAAGCAGATCATCGCTATCTTCTCACCGCCACTGATACTGGACTGTGGTACTGCGAAACTTGATCAACGTTCTTCGACTACTAGTAACAGATTCAGAAACATATCCTCTACAAATCTGTGCTACGGCGTTCAAAATCGTGTGGAACAAAGATAATAGCGGGAACTCTGTCCGGAAGAGTACGACAGCGATTGCAGCGTACCGTGATGACTGGAAAAGAATACTACACTAATGGCCATTAAAATTGCTACACCAAGACGAAATGCAGATGATAAACGTGTATTCATTGGACAAATATATTATACTAGAACTGACATGTGATTACATCTTCACGCAGTTTGGGTGCATAGATCCTGAGAAATCAATACCCACAACAACCACCTCTGGGAGTAATAACGGCCTTGATACGCCTGGGCATTTATTCAAACAGAGCTTGAATGGCGTGTACAGGTACAGCTGTCCATGTAGCTTCAACACGATACCACAGTTCATCATGAGTAGTGACTGGCGTATTGTGACGAGCCAGTTGCTCGGTCATGATTGACCAGACGTTTACAACTGGTGAGAGATCTGGAGAATGTGCTGGCCAAGGCAGCAGTCGAACATTTTCTGTATCCACAAAGGCCCGTACAGGACCTGCTACATGCGGTCGTGCATTATCCTGCTGAAATGTAGGGTTTCGCAGGGGTCGAATGAAGGGTAGAGCCATGGGTCGTAACACATCTGAAATGTAACGTCCACTGTTCAAAGTGCCGTCAATGCGAACAAGAGGTGACCGAGACGTGTAACCAGTGGCACCCCATACCATCACGCCGGGTGATACGCCAGTATGGCGATGACGAATACACGCTTCCAATGTGCATTCACCGCGATGTCGCCAAACACGGATGCGACCATCATGATGCTGTAAACAGAACCTGGATTCATCCGAAAAAATGACGTTTTTCCATCCGTGAACCCAGGTTCGTCGTTGAGTACACCATCGCAGCTGCTCCTGATTGTGATGCAGCGTCAGGGGTAACCGCAGCCAAGGTCTCCGAGCTGATAGTCCATGCTGCTGCAAACGTCGTCGAACTGTTCATGCAGATGGTTGTTGTCTTGCAAACGTTCCCATCTGTTGACTCAGCGATCGAGACGTGGCTGCACGATCCGTTACAGCCATGAAGATAATATGCCTGTCATCTCGACTGCTAGTGATACGAGCTCGTTGGGATCCAGCACGGGGTTTCGTATTCCCCCCTGAACCTACCGATTCCATATTCTGCTAACAGTAATTGGACCTAGACCAACGCGAGCAGCGATGTCGCGATACGATAAACCGCAATCGCGATAGGCTACAATCCGACCTTTATCAAAGTCGGAAATGTGATGGTACGCATTTCTCCTCCTTACAGGAGGCATCACAACAACGTTTCACCAGGCAACGCCGGTCAACTACTGTTTGTGTATGAGAAATCGGTTACAAACTTTCCTCATGTCAGCACGTTGTAGGTGTCCCCACTGGCGCCAACCGTGTGTGAATGCTCTGGAAAGCTAATCATTTGCATGTCACAGCATCTTCTTCCTGTCGGTTAAATTTCGCGTCTGTAGCACGTCATCTTCGCGGTGTAGCAATTTTAATGGCAAGTAGTGTAACAACCTCGTGTATGTAATCAAACAGGCGAGAGCCTCTTTGAAAAAAGTTTGTTTCTTTGTGAGCTGGAAGTGGCTGGTAGAGGTGTTATTTGTACCATGTAGGGATGCAATGATTACCGGAAAGAAAGTGATCGGAAGATTTCTACATTTTCAGAGGAAAAAATAAACGTATATATGAATAAAAATTGGAGGGTAGTGTGTCGCAGTGAGTTAGTTTTCCTTCGTGTAATTGAGAACGTTACTATCTGTAACTTGGATATTTGTTATTTTTGGATTAAACTGTGGGGTATTCGCAGTAGAAGAGCAGAGTTTGAGACGGATCAGAGTATTTAAATAGGAGTCATTTAGCATTCTCTGATCATTCGGTAGAGAAGGACTTCAAACATAAGAATATTCTAAGACAGGGGTAAGTATTGTTTCTAAGCAATAAAACAGCTATATTTTAGCGCCTGTTCAATGATTTGTTACATTATTGCTGTTGCAAGAGAATAATTGAACTGACACTTAAAGTTACAGAAGTCGAGCGTCTGTGACAAGATGTAATCACTGTCGCTATATAACAACGTGACAAATTTCAGAGCGTTTTTCCATACACAAGGGTCCGGCGACTTAAGTTCTGTTGACGTTTGATGACCAGTAAAGAGGTTAACTGTAAGAGTGTTTACTGCTGTTTGTTACAGTATGTATATTATAGGAACATAGGCCCGGTATTGTTCAGTCTCCACATTACAACTCATTTTCTGTAACTCTTCATAACACGCCGTTCTGCAAAACTTAAGAACGAGTTAGACATAGTAACATTACATATTAACTACTCGGTGGAAAAGAAAGGTACATATTAACTACTCGGTGGAAAAGAAAGGAAGTGTGGGAGCATGTTACCAGAGGTCTCCCAGTAGTGCACAGAAGTCTCGACATATGTAGTCATTCCCCAGTTAACTGACGTTAATAAACACAGGCCAACGATGGAAAAACTGAAAATACCTTATGTTTCTTAGGGTTGTAAATCCAAGTATGATAATTAAAAAACTGTCACCCACCATTCCTTCACCTTTTTACAGTTAAATTTACTAATTTAAGCGATATTTTAAGGAATTTAACAGCTTTTATACAGTTAAAATAATTTAAAAAGGAGGTTTAATGAATGTAGATGACGGTGGTAGCACTGCTGAAAAACATTTGCTGGCAAGAAAAGGTCGATTCTATTTTTGTGTCAACAGATGGTGTTTTGTTTTGTGTCACCCTTACCTCACTTTCCCGTTTCCTGTACATGTGCTCAGTTCAATGTCTAATCGTGGTTCTAAAAATTCTGCTGTCGGTTTTTGTTATATTTGTGCTAAACTTGTGATTAAAACCACCAAAGAAACATTACAGACTCTGTGAACTATCATATTTTGGATCTAAACTTGGTGATCAAGATAAATGTTGAGTGCGGCATAAGGTATGTTATGTGTGTGTTGAAGATCTGAGGAAACGGCCCAAAAAGGAGAAAAAAGCCTTTAGATTCGCTGTTCCTATGATATGGAGGGAGCCAAGAAATCATTCCGACGATTGCTACTTTTGCATTGTTGATATTACTGGTCATAATTCGAAAAACAAGTAGGTAAAAAGCTACCCTAACCGTCCATCCGCCATCCGACCAGTAGGGCATGGAGTTGATTTGCCGGTTCCTGAACTACCAGATGACTTAAATTCTATTCCAACAGAAGTATTTTCTGATGTACAATCTGATTTAGATGAACCAGATGATGATGAATTCCATTGTAACACAGAAAGTCTAGAGCCCAAACTGTTTACTCAGACCGAGCTTAACGATTTGGTTAGGAATCAGGGCTTAACGAAAGAAAAAGCTGAATTGCTTGGCTCTAGATTAAAAGAAAAGAAGTTACTGGCAGTTGGAACCAGCATATAAATGTATAGAAAAAGAGAGAGCAGCAATTTTTCAAGTTTTTTCAACAAGAAGGTGATTTAGTGTAATGCTTAGACATTCCCGGTCTGATGAATGAGTTTGGTATTGAACACAAAAAGGAAGACTGGAAGCTGTTTATTGATTCATCCAAAACTAGTGATGGAAAAACGCTACGAAGGCCGCTGGAACACCAACATGATGGGGGACTACTGTTGGTCACTTCACCGAGAGGTTCAGCAAGCGACTCATCGTTGAAAAAGCTACACAAGAAGCTTCCAAGAAAAAGAGAAAATAAAAACCAATTCCAGCTGACAAGTGAAACCTCTATTAACACATATCATTATTTTAAGTAGCTTATTGTAAATACAAACCATGCTTATGTTGTAACAAAGCGTTTCATTAATTTCCCCATTAACCATATAACATAGGATTTTTATACTATATAATAAAAAGCTTACTGCTCAAAAACTATGGGTGATACAAAAAACTAAGGCTCGATTTGGATTCAGCTCATAAAAATCTATAAAAATCAGCTATAAAACTAAAAATGTTTTTCAAAAAAATTTCTTTGGCCTGTGTAATTTTCGATATGGTCTACATTTCATCCAACTAATTTGTTCCAAGATAGTTTTCCCTAGATTCAGTCGTAAGGAACAACCCTTGGAGATGTCGAACGAGTTAAGATATACAACCGAGAGGTCGCTGTGACCAACTGCATCAGTAAATTACCATAATAACTATCACCTGTGCTAATTATTTACTGTTATTTGACATGGGCATGTCTGACAAACTATATTACATTCATTAGAGTCCTACAAAGTAAACTGAAACTCTACAATAAAGCTACTGCGCTTCATTTATACTATCCCGTGCTACCCACACAGTATTACGTTCAGAACAGTTATATGATTATAATAACTACTGTTGAAAAATGTTATCTCAGACTATATGAATGGATAATTATCTACAGAGAAATTAGTTACAGTGACAGTGGCGATTTCTAAGATAAAAATTCAGATTCTCATTATTTATGATCGTTTCGGATAATGAGGTACGTTTTTAATTTACTTTAGATGTCTGGACATTCCAGAATTCGTCTCTTACATATGTAGAATACTTATTAAAAAATTTTAGTGCAACACTCGCGTCGTTAGATAATAACGAGATGTCTTTCACCTGCTCTTTCATAGGAAAGTTAACAAAAATCTGGCAAATATGTTAAGATAAAGTGATGCTGTTTACAATCTAAAAATAAGTGGTGTGCTTATTCCCCAAAAGCGCCCACGGAAACGTTACCTGTTTTGCTGCAGTATATTTGCTTACAAACAATGGTTTCTCACATAACTAGTTTTTTAGAATTAATGTTTCTATAGTCAGTACATGAATTTATTACAGACTTATTGATTTTGTCTTGAGTGCTGAGGGGTAGTAATTGTTCACTACATACGCACATGACCCGCCATGTAACGTCGGAAGCTCGCTAAGGATGTAGGCGTAAGATGCTCTTGTATTCAACGAGCTCCCCGTCCAGGCCGTGGAGGCCTAAGGAATGTCGACCGGCGCCGTGTCATCCTCTGTCTTGCGGAGTCACGTATGCTCTTTGGAGGGGTATGTGGTCAGCACGCCGCACTCCAGGCCGTTGTCAGTTTTCTCTGCTTCTCAATCTGGTAGCTCCTCCATTGGTTTCACAAGGTCTGAGTGCATCCCGATTGCCAACAGCGCTCGGCAGATGCGGACTGTTATCTATCGAAGTGCTAGCCAAGCCAGATGGCGCTTAACTTCTGAGATCTGAAGGGAACCGGTATTACCATTGCGACAAGACAGTCAGCTCCTCTCGTATGCAACTCGTGATACTAACATGACGAGAAACTCAGATTAGAGCTCATACGGACCCTTCTTGACAACCGTTTTTCACATGCGTCATTCACGAGTGGAACAGAATAGGGTAGAAATGATAGCAGTTTCAGAAGTACACAACATAAGGCGGCTTGTGGAGCATAGACCTCACTGTAGACAAATTTGTGCTGTGTTAATGTTTTGACCATACAAGTGTTTTTACGCTGTCTGACTAAATGTAAACTTCGTCCTACATCAATTTTTACGTCTGATTTATATAAGTTTTTGACTGTGAGTTTATGCCCAATGCTAGTAAGAAAATTTTGAACTAAGCTGAAAAAAGGTATTTATGTATGCATTTGTGTGTGTGTGTGTGTGTGTGTGTGTGTGTGTGTGTGTGTGTTATTGAACCGGGGAACTAGAAACGACGAAGAGGCTTCGTCCCAGCCGTAGCCCTCAGTGGTACGCAACCCCACAGCAGGCTACAAGCAGTCCACTCATCCCACTGCTGCCCCACGCTGAACCCAGGGTTATTGTGAGGTTCGGCCCCAAATGCCGGGGACTGGCACGAATCCAAATGGTTCAAATGGCTCTGAGCACTATGGGACTTAACTTGAACTACTTAAACTTAACTAACCTAAGGACATCACACACTTCCATGCCCGAGGCAGGATTCGAACCTGCGACCGTAGCGTCGCGCGGTTCCGGACTGAGCGTCTTAACCGCGAGTCCAACACGCCGGGCGGATTCGTGCCGGGGACTGACACACCTTCCCTCACGGGATGCAGCGCGTTAGACCGCGCGGCTAGCCGATCGGGCCGTATATTTGTATTACTGTGGTGAATTGTTGGCTTTGTATCTATTTTGGATACGATAATACCTTCACTAGGATGTTCATAGTAGCTTGCCTGCAGAAGTACTGAATCGAATTGGGGACAAAAGACCTTCATTGGACAACTTGACCAAAATAATGCGCCTGTTAATAGGATAGCTACCGGGGAATCGAGAGACCACCACTTTGATAATTCAGTGAAGAGTGGAGGCTAAAAATTGTGGAGGAAGATTTGATTGCAGTAAACAGGTTCAAATTGATATAGGATGCGGTTATTCATGCAGGGATGAAGAGGCTTGCATAGGATGAATTAGCGTAGAGAGCTGCATCAAATCCGTCTTAAGACTGAAGACCAAAACAACGTAACAATGTTTTTGATAGGTTTCTGTTAAGGACTTATAACTCCTTCGCCTGTTATTGTGCTCATGTGTTTCGTTGCTACGAGTTCATCTTCAAATTCTTCAAAAATGCTTCTTTCTCTGCAGGAAGCTCTTCTCATCCAACAACATCTCCTTTATTTAGGACTACCATCGGTGGCTTCTTTGCAAACAACAAACAAATACTTTCAAAAAGTTTTAGTTGCTCTTCCACGGTGTAAACACACTTTCCTGACGAATTTGGAAATAAGGCACAGCTGCACGGAGATGGTAAAGTGTATCCCATATTTCTGTAACACTCAGCTCGTCAAGCGGGTAAATTCTACGAGTGTCAGTAACATGCCACCTCATGTGCTCGTAATCAGTGTAACTAGCAAAGAATGAGTATATTTTGAATGCGTACAGTTGAACCTTCGTGTCGACTATTGTGGTCTCATTAATAAGGCTGGATTTTCCATTACTTACAAAACCACAAATTATGATTGTTGTTGTAAATGGGACAACTTGTTCTAAATATTTACAGTGAACCTTCCTGTTTCATAATTGTTCGTTCGCTTCAGTCGACTACATAGGTGCAGTAACAAAAAAAATTTAGCTGAAATCCACAATCCTTTGCAGCAATAAATTTGAAGTGATATCAGCTTGTCATAGAGAATGTTCACGATTTTTTAAAATCAATATTCTGACTAGTTTGATGCATCCCGCCATGAATTCCTCTCCTGTGTCAAACTTTTCATCTCAGAGTAGCACTTGTAACCTACGTCCTCAATTATTTGCTGGATATATTACAGGCTCTGTCTTCCTCTACAGTTTTTACCATCCGCTGCCTCCTCTAGCACCATAGAAGTTAATCCCTGATATCTTAACACACGTCCTATCATCCTATCTCTTCTTCTAATCCGTGTTTTCCACATATTCCTTTCCTGGCGGATTCTGCGGAGAACGTCCTCATTCCTTACCTTACCAGTCCACCGAATTCACAACGTTCTTCCGTATTACACTTCTAAAATTGTTCTGTTCTCTTCTGTTCTGATTTTCTCCCGTCCATGTCTCACTACCATAGAATGCTGAGCTCCAAAAGTGCAGTCTGAGAAATTTCTCCTTCAAATTGAGGTCTATGTTGGACACTAATAGACTCTCTTGGCCAGGAATGTCCTCTTTGCCATTGCAAGTCTGTTTTTTATATCCTCCTTGCTCCGTCCGTCGAAGGTTAGTTTGCTGCCTGGGTATCAGAATTCCATTACTTCATCTATTTCATGATCACGAATCCTGATGTTAAGTTTCTCACAGTTCTAATTTCTGCTACTTCTCATTACTTTCGTCTTTCTTTGATTTACTCTCAGTCCACATTCTTTACTTATTAGGCTGTTCATTCCATTTAGCAGACCATGTAATTCTTCTTCACTTTCACTGAGGATAGCAATGTCCTCAGCAAATCTTATTATTTATATCCTTTCACCTTGAATTTTGATCCCACTCTTCAACGTTTCATTTATTTACGTCACTGCTTCTTCAATATATGGATTAAACAGTAGGCGTGAAGACTACATTCCTCCTTTACAATCTCTTGAATGCGAGCAATTCTTTCTTGGTTGTCCACTCTTGTTATTCCCTCCTGGCTCTTGTCCATATTGCATATTACTCGTTTTTCCGTATAACTCGCCCCTACTTTTCTCAGAATTTCAAACAACTTGCACCATTTTACATCGTCTAAAGCTTCTTCGAGACAAATCCTATGGACCTGTCTTGTTTTTTCTACAGTCTCGCTTCCATCATCAACCACAGCATCAGAACTCTCTCTCTCTCTGGTGCCTTTACCTTTTCTAAAGCCAAACTGATCTCCATCTAACAGATCCTCACTTTTACTTTCCGTTCGTCTGTATATTGTTCTTGTCAGTATCTTGGATGCATGAGCTGTTAAGATATCAGCGAAAAAGGATGTAAATCGTCAAGTTTCGCAAAAACCTGCATAATATGCGACAGTCTGCTGTGGAAATTCTATTGAGTGAACTTCACTTTGCATTATAAAACTGTCATATTTTTCGGTTTGCTCGTGGTCGTGCGGTAGCGTTTTCGCTTCCCGCGCCCGGGTTCCCGGGTTCGGTTCCCGGCGGGGTCAGGGATTTTCTCTGCCTCGTGATGAGTGGGTGTTGTGTGATGTCCTTAGGTTAGTTAGGTTTAAGTAGTTCTGAGTTCTAGGGGACTGATGACCATAGCTGTTAATTCTCATAGTGCTCAGAGCCATTTGAACCTTTTTTTTTTTTTTTGCTGTTTTTGTGAATGGTAGTTGGCGTCTTTCATTATATTTTTAAGGGAATAATTTTTGCAAAATTCTTTGCTACTGGTCCGGCGGCAATCTTTTTAAAGATATACATCGTCTTTCCCACGATTTTTTGTCAGTGTATTCTACTTATTTTCTCGCTCCAGAGAACACATTCAGTTTGATTTAGTTGCTGGGAGAGGGTAAACTACGACAATACACAAGATGGCCGAAATTCCGCTATTCAGTGCAACCACCCGCTAAAGGCCGTAATTGTAGCAATTTTCTTACCACACCTTAGCAACGACGTTAACTCTATCCGTATATCATACCGTGGATATAACGTCTGGTAATTTCACATCGCTTGCGTGCATCTTGTACGGCGCCACAATTTGCACAGAGTATGAATTATTTAAGAGCCTGTATTTTGTACCGCCCTCTGCCGCGCGCGGAAGCGGGGAACCCCAGCAAGTGAGGAAGACCGACCAGAGGCAAGTATGACGCGAGATGATGAAAAACGGCGCGCCGTGAAAGTGCTGGGCCATCCATTGTGTTTACCTCACAGTCGTCGTAAACCACGCCAGCAATCCTTCCCGCATTTTCGCCTGAATAGCTGACACCCACGATACCCCAGAAGTCTTCACGAACTGTCAGCTACAGATTGAGGATATAGAAGTCTTCCATTACAAATAATGCTTTCAGGCAGTTCCAAGAAATACGCCTTTATTTATTTATTTGTATTTGGGTGGAAACGGGCTCGATGAAGAGGCTTCAACATCGATCGAACCTTCTTTGTGAACATACACCGCTATTTGTGAAAATTGCAGCACCCAGATGGAAAGGTCAGAAGCACTGAAAAATCGAACGATGTTTAGAACAGTGGATCCATTTGAAGTGATTAAGACTGCAGAGAGATGGAGAGATTGAAGCTGTTATTTTGTGCGACCGGACCTGTCATTGTTACTCCACGCTCTGTCGGCGTAGAGCCGTCATAGGAAGTGGAAGGGTGCGCTGGTAACGCCGCTCACGTTGAGGCAAAGCAGCAACCCAGTGACAGTAGTAATTTAATTTAACGAAATGGGGTGGAAGTATGTTAAAAACAGGGTGTAAAATACATGATGGCGGGAACATGAGCCGCGCATGCCTCGTCTGCATCAAAGGGCGTAATATCAGCATGGCAGTTGGTTCGAACGTGACAGAATGATTGCTGTCCGACAAAGAGATTTGTCATACCGCGACACTGCTGCTCCCACAGGGCATGCTGCTACAATTGTGATCCATGTGCGGGACCAGTGGACGGAGAGAGTCGTACAGAGCTACGAGCGGCTACTGGACCACACGATGTGTCCAGAACGCGGCATGACCATCATCTTGTCCGCATAGCCGTAACCGACAGCACAGCTTCGTCCACAGTGTTGGCCTGACGATAGAGCACTGCAAAGCATGTGACACGTGTGCTTTGACGGTTCAACGCTGTCCGCTGAGTGCTGGGCTGCGTCGGCTTCCACTAACGACTTACAAGGGAACCTCCCCATCGCACCCCCCTCAGATTTAGTTATAATTTGGCACGGTGGATAGGCCTTGAAAAAGTGAACACATATCGATCGAGAAAACAGGAAGAAGTTGTGTGGAACTATGAAAAAATAAGCAAAATATACAAACTGAGTAGTCCATGCGCAGCATAGGCAATAACAAGGAGGGTGCCAGTTCAGGAGCGCCGTGGTCCCGTGGTTAGCGTGACCAGCTGCGGGACGAGAAGTCCTTGGTTCGTCTTCCCTCGAGTGAAAAGTTTGACTTTTTATTTTCACTTTATGTGACAAACTCTTATGTTTTCATCACTTTTTTGGGAGTGATTATCACATCCACAAGAAAACCTAAATCGGGCAAGGTAGAAGAATCTTTTTACCCATTCGCCAAGTGTACAAGTTAGGTGAGTCGACAACATATTCCTGTCAAGTGACGCACATGCTGTCACCAGTGTCGTATAGAATATATCAGACGTGTTTTCCTGTGGAGGAATCGGTTGACCTATGACCTTGCGATCAAATGTTTTCGGTTCCCATTGGAGAGGCACGTCCTTTCGTCAACTAATCGCACGGTTTTACAGTGCGGTCGCAAAACACAGACACTAAACTTATTACAGTTAACAGAGACGTCAATGAACGAACGGACAGATCACAACTTTGCTAAAATAAAGCAAAATTTTCAGTCAAAGGAAGATTTGAACTAAAGAACTCTCGTTCCGCAGCTGCTCACGCTAACCACGGGACCACAAGTGTCCTCAATATTGCAAATCCCCGCATGAACTACACAGTTTGTATATTTTATTTTTTCATAGTTCCACACAACTTCTTCCTGTTTTCTCGATTGATCTGTGTTCAGTTTTTCAAGGCCTGTCCACTATGCCAACTTATAACTAAATCTGAGGGGGGTGCGATGGGGAGGTTCCCTTGTTAGTAATGGGCACGCGAATGCCGTCACAGGCGTGCTGAGTCCCTTCTTATCTTGTGCTACAACGATGGCCCTCAGCGTGATAGACTCTATCCCGACTATACTAATCAGGCAGACAGCACTGTTGAGTGGTGAGTGGCATAGCGGGCACATGGTGCGATGATTTGGGAGGCCATTGGCTGTAATGTACGATGTCGTCCATCTACATACTAAGGCCAATGTGAACAGCAATCACTACAGTGGGAAGGTTTTAGGATCCAAGGCACCATCCTTCCAGTAGGCAACTCCATATGCCATAGTTCAACAGAAAAATGTCCAGCTACACGTGGCGTGGAATGTTAAAGTCTTCCTCGAAGGAAGACGGGTGCCACTATTTTCTGACCTGCACGTCTGCCTGGCGTATCGCCCATTGAATGTCTCTGGGTTCAAATGGTTCAAATGGGTCTGAGCACTATGCGACTTAACTTCTGAGGTCATCAGTCGCCTAGAACTTAGAACTAATTAAACCTAACTAACCTGAGGACATCACACATATCCATGCCGGAGGCAGGATTCTAACCTGCGACGTAGCAGTCCCTCAGTTCCAGATTGTAGTGCCTAAAACCGCACGGCCACTCCGGCCGGCGAATATCTCTGGGATATGGTCTGCCGGCAACTGGTCCTCCTGCAACCACTGTCGAGAATTTGTGGATGCGTGGTAGCGTGTTCCTCTGTAGCATATCCAAGCCATTTTCATACTATGCCACGACTTTTGCAGGCTATAAGTGCTTGACATGGTGGCTTCCGACCGTACTGAATTCTCACACTCAGAGTGCATGTACACTTCTGTATGTCTAATAATTTTTGTTTAGTCGTGTCCCTAATCTATGGAGTAAAGTTTATTTCATTGACATATCTCCTTTTTGGTGTTGCAGTTTTCACAAACAGAAGTTTATTTCTATCATTCTGTCGACATTCTTTTTCTCTGTATGGAAAAAAAATTACTCCAGTCAGCTACTTCAGTATTCCCTTCTGGATAACTTGTTGTTGAACATTAGATTGAAAAGCTTCTCTGTTTCGTGTTTTTCGTTTTTGATTACAACCATTTTTAAACAATTTCTTATTCCCTCAGTCCATTTCATACTGCCTATGTCTGCATTTCTTCTGTTTTCTAAAAATTCAAATATTTATTTTCTAAGTATATCTGGCTCGGTTGCGGAAAAAGTTGCCATACACGCTAACTATCCTACCACCATTATCACCGCTGACTAAAAGCTCTTTATACGGTAACACAATTGTAATCTACATTTCTCCAAGGTCGTTGCGAATACTTATCGTTTGCTCCCTTCGTTGCTTCTCAATCTGAAATTATTGCCAATGGATTTTGCTCCCGGAATTTGTTACTCCTATTTGTTCACTTTTCTTCAAGTTTGCTTCTGTGCTGATTTAAGGTATTTATTATTGTTGGGCATTTAGGGAAATATTTCGCAAAAAGTTTCTGTTTTTGTAGTTTATCCAATAATTAAGACTCAAAGGCGCTCCGCAACTGTAGTCCAACAGCGGCACCAGTTGCTATTTATTTACTGTCACAACCAATTTCGAATAGCGAATAATTATTGTTGTGAGTAGGCGAAACTGCTTTCGTCTGTCCACAACTGTGGGTTCTTTGACTACTCTGGGAGAAGGCTCATCAAACAATGGCAGATAAAATCTTATTTCTCTTTATTACATAAATGTTTACATGTTTACTTCAACTTTGACACACTTGTTTATCGCAGGAGTCCTGGATAATATACAACCATCAGGGACTAGTACAGCATCAAAACAGCAATTGTCACTGTCCTATTCGATAATGTTGACTGCTGTAGCTGAGATCTCGAATTTGGAAGAGGTCTTCCCAGCTCGACACCATACTGATCTTAACGTGAGGGCCCTGCAGAGCTGATAGGGAAGGCGGGGTCTTCAGGAGCGCCTCCTATAAGTTGTTATGGATTGCAGCGAGGCCTCGCTAATGCCTGTTTTATCAATTAACGTTGACAACTTTGGCGTGACAAAGCAATCACAGTACGATAACACCATCATAAAGTTCTAAAGTTCTACAAAATCAGTTTCTCTTTTGGTCTTTTGAGGTGTACAATGATGTATGTATCAACTACTGTGTGCAGTATTCGAAGACTCGTTTGCTGCGAGTCTACACGACCGTCTATGCTATAGAAGCCTCTTCATCTCTACACGGTTGCTGCAACTGAATCCACTTAAATCTGACTATTGTACTCAAGGCATAGTCTCCCTCTAAAATTTCTAGCCCCACAATTTCTTCCATTGCCAAACTGACGATTCGCTGCTGCCTCGGCACGTGCCCTATCAACAGATCTCTTAATTTAATCAGGTTGTGCAGTAAGTTTCTTTCCCCCTCTGTTGGAGTCAGCGCCTCCTTTCTAGCTTTCCGACCCACCCATCCAATTTTCACATTGTTCTGTAGCTTCACATTTCCACATCTTCTACACAAATTCCCTTCTTGTCCGAACTGATCATCCTCCACGTTCTAGATCTCTGCAATATATTAGATGTCAGGAAATTTGTCCTTTTTGAAAAAGCTTTTCTTGCTGTAACCAATCTGAATCTTATATCCTCTTTGTTTTCGCTATCGTCAGTTATTAAGCAGCACAAACAGTGAACCTAATCTACTTCTTTCACTTTTACTTTGCTAATTTAATTCTTGCAGCATCGACTGATTTAATTCGATTACTTCAATTGCCCATATTTTTTATTTTGTTGATTTTCATCTCACCTTTTTGCAAGACATTTCGTTCGACTGATCTTCCAAATTCTTTACCTCTCCAACAGAATTACAATGTTATCTGCAAAAACGGAACCTTTTTACGGTGTTGTTGAGGCTTGGGTACTTAAGGATTGCAGGAACGGTGTGGACGGGCCCTAATCAGTTACCATTGCTTGCACAGAAAACACATGCACTTTATTTTTAAAAAAATAAACTCTCAACAATCATTTTCAAAAGATTTTACTACATTGACGGCTGAAAACCTTATTAGAAGAATTGCAAGTTATTGTCGGCTAAAGGCCACAAACAATGTTACACACAAACAACGGCTGAAGGGCTGATTAAGAAGGTTCAGAATTATTCTTCGGCTGAAGGCCAGAAGCAATTTGAAAAAAACACAACGTCTGAAGGCCTCAATTATCAATAAGGGGGACAATTACACATCAAAAAGACTGAAACCCTTCCTATTAATATTAATAACTTGTTACAAGCTATTGTGACGGATGAAGGCCTTACTAAAACATAATTGAAAATTATTTGTCGGCTGAAAGCCACAGGCAATGTTACAAACAATTAACGGTTGAAGGTCTGATTAAGAAAGGATTCAAAATTATTGGGGGCTGAAGACCACAAGCAATTTTCAGAATACTCAACAGCTGAAAGCCTGAATTACAAGTAAGGAAGGCTAACCTTTTTAAAACAATCTTAACGAACAGTAACAGGCTATTGTGACGGCTGCAGGCCTTATTAAGAGAAAATTGAAAAATAATTTGTCGGCTCAAGGCCACAAGCAGTGTTACGAACAATTAATGGCTGAAGGACGGAATTACAAGTGGTGAGGGCAATAACATGTTACAACATAAGGGTAAATTTTAAACAATTGTGACAACTTGTCCAAATAAGACGGAGTGATCCACAGACAGTGCTCCCTGGATCGACCTGGGGAAAGTGACTGCAGCTGTGTAAGCGGTGAGACGGGCAGCCAGGAGTTGTACTCACGTAACAGGATGGCAACTCACACTAAGGGCAGCTTAAGCGCCGACGAACCGACTAACCCTTGCCCTCGCGCTGCAAGGACCTGCTCGCTGCTGCGCCCCAATAGAACTGATGTCAGTTCGCAACCCTCCGCCAAATCAAGTACGCAGACAGCATTAAAATAACGGCTAATTCAAAACCACAAGATACACACGGATGCGGAAAAACAATTCCACCAACAACTCACAATACTAAAACCAATCACTATGAATCAACGCGGACGAATTATAAGTTGCAACAAACACAGAGAAGACAGAAAAGGTCGGAAGACCAAATGCACGTCGTCCGATGCGACGACCGACCGTACGACCAACCAATGGTCGTCCTCACTCAAGTCAGACACGGGAAGGATCCCAGTACAAATCGTCGACTGACAACTTATTGCCATAAGAGCACTTCGACGGGCGGACATACACACAGGTGAAAATTGCACTGCACAAATATCACGGTCCATTCAACTAAAACTCACTGAATCCGGTCCTTGACGTGGTCGTGCACTCTCGCGGCCATATCCTTCCGTCGGACAGTGCACGTGTGTCGCCAGCGGTCGGGCGAGTACTGGCTGTCCGGACTTCACTGCTGCTCCGTCCAACTCAACTCTCTCCGAGACACAACGACCCGGAAATACTAGAGGCCGCTCCAAAGATGGTACCACTGTACGCGCTATCGATAAGTGCTGCTGCTGCCCCTCACGGACAAGGCGAGCAAACGTAGAGGCGCCAATGAACACACTAAGAAAACGAGACGCCACTATCGCTACTACAAGATGCCGAGCTATGAACGGCATCAACGCGAGCCGCACGCGGCTCAGTTGTAGCTCCTGTGCTGTTAAGAAGCACGCTTCAGACATGTATGTATGTCCGAAGGGACAGGCGCTGCGGCGACTACAGCCGTTATAAAATACGTGAAATGCATACGCAGTTGCGAATACAAACGACCATCAGTCGTATGAGGGAATGACGAAATGAAAACCTGTCCCGGGCCGGGATATGAGCTCGCATTTCCCGCTTTTCACGAGCGGTCATCTTAACCGTTTCTATCCGTGCATAACTCACGGCCAGTGCAAGACTCTCGGCCATACCCATACTTCCATATATCGTCGTTCCTGAGTCACAACCTTTCCTCTAACACCATTATGTATTTCCGTACAGGGGAGGAGGATGAGGTCCCATATTCCAAGGAGCATAGGGGACGACGCAGGAGAACCGCACTGCTGTTCTAGGCAAGGTCCTAGCGGAGGTGGTTTGCCATTGTCTTCCTCCGACCGTAATGGGGATGAATGATGATGATGATGAAGACGACACAACAGCACCCAGTCATCTCGAGGCAGAGAAAATCCCTGAGCGTGCCGGGAATCGAACCCGGGACCCCGCTGGCGGGAAGCGAGAACGCTACCGCAAGACCACGAGCTGCGGACTTACCGTATAGGAGAGGACATATTAATTTAAAGTGGCTGCCTGTTATCGGCGGGTAAATACGATCTGAGTTGTAAAGATAACGCTGCAATGTTCCTTTGGACATGCATGCATGTTTGAAGTAACAGGCAATGAGGCGACTACGGCCTTTACGAAATACATGAAATGTATTCGCAGTTGCGAATACGAACAGTGCCCTTCATGGCAGGCTTTCCTGGGATTACATTTCAGCAAGTTAATGCCCACTCGCAAACGGTGACGGTTTCTATTGCTTGTCTGAGTGCTTGCCAAACCTTACCTTGGCCAGCGAGGTCGCCAGATCCCTACCCAGTTGAACACGTTCGGAGCAATATGAGCAGGGCCCTCCAAATAGTCCGGCATTTTGTCTATATAACGCGCCAATTGGACAAAATTTGGCACGAAATCCCTCAGGAGAACTTCCAACAATATCAATCGATGCCCAGCCGAACAACTGCTTGCATAAGAGCCAGAGGTAGACCAGCGCGTTTTTAATCATTTGCTTGCCTATATACGAGTATGTACAGTTCTAGTGATTTCCGTCTCACTCAGGTAATTCCATCGTGTTGCAACTTTTTTTTTTTGTCTTAGGAGTATATTTCTGGTGGCCTGTCTAACATGCTTCACCCTGTACATAGTTCCACAGATAACAGGACATTACATTTTACTGAAGAGGGTAAGGATGAACTGTTCGGTGGGAGAATCTTATAGAGATTATGTAGAATTGGGAGTTTTTCTGGTGGCCGATTACAAAACCACCTCGAGCCATGGGGAGGGAATTATGCGCATGGCGAAGGATATAGTGGGTAGTTTTAAGAGTGCGACAGGGTCGAACAAACGTTTCATTTAGAGTGAAGGCATGGATTTTACATTGGGACAGGTTGTGTATAAAAGGAGATTTGTTTGTTGGGAGGTAATCAATGTTGTATGTTGTGTTGCTGTCGTACGATGGTGAATGTCAGGAAATGGTTTGTATGCGTGAGGAACACAGACAGATTAGATTACGGTTTCGAAATGGTGTAAGACAAAACGTACTTGGATCTCGCTGTAAGTGGCTTGCGTGTTAGGCTTGAATCCGAAGCGAAATGCATAGGAGTTTTGTTGCAGGAAGTGTAGTTGTGGGTATGGATGGAAGAAATTGTGGGGCAAGAAATTCTAGAGGAAGACTATGCCTTAAGTACAATGATCAGGAATTTTCAGCAATAGGGATTGGGTGGAGGGAGTTATTGATATAAGGGTCAGCGGGTCGGGTAGGTACGGTTTGTTCTGGTTTGCCTAGGAGAGCCTTAGCTTTACAGTGGGAGTCGTTGTAGGTGGGAGGGTAAGAGAGGTTTGGAGGCTTGATATTGAGGGTAGGTGGGTGAGTTTTTGAAATAGTCAGTGCGATCATATTTGTAGCGGAGGTTAACCTTTGGGAATGATAGGGCTGAGGGTGAGGTTTTGAGGGTTCCATTTTGAGTCGGAAATGGTGTATGAGGGTTCGCTCGGTAATGAAGTGGTTTGTGGAGCAGGTGCTGTGAAAATGTGGATAATAAATATGGAGCATCACTCGTTGTTGATGCGGAAGGCTTTTCTATGGGGTTGGTTCAAATGGCTCTGAGCACTATGCGACTTAACTTCAGAGGTCATCAGTCGCCTAGAACTTAGAACTAATTAAACCTAACTAACCTAAGGACATCACACACATCCATGCCCGAGGCAGGATTCGAACCTTCGACCGTAGCGGTCGCGCGGTTCCGCACTGAAGCGCCTAGAACCGCTCGGTCACAACGGCCGGCTTTTTCTATGGGGGTTCAGATAGGATATCACCAATGATGTGATCTTGGAGTCGACTTCCCTGATCACAGCAGGGAGAGGGGAGGACAACGAATAGCTTGGGTCGGATTGTTCGGCCTAGAAAGTGCTGGTGAGAGGAACTAGGAAAGTATGAGGAACTAAGGTAATGTGGAGGATTTTGTGAAGATCCGTGTGGAATTTGTGGCTTGTGGATTCAATAAGAATATCAGAGATTTGTCTATTAAGATGTACTTTCTCGCATTGAGCTTCAAGAGCTACGTACGAAAAATCGTTAAGCCCAAAATACATGAATCTTAATGCCACCTGCTCAATCCAAAGGAATAACGAAAAATGCATCTGAATATGTAACCCTGCAAAATTAAGAGAACCAGTCTGAATACGATTACAAGTTACTGAGCCCACAATGCGTTTTTCCATGGATAAAGCGCATTTCGGAAATGAAACCTTTCTACCCTTCCTACCGAAACGCGGATAAAGTAAAGAGTAGTAACCTGCAGGCATGTTTGTACTGGGACGTGCAATGATCAAAAATGGTTCAAATGGCTCTGAACACTATGGGACTTAACTTCTGAGGTCATCAGTCCCATAGAGCTTAGAACTACTTAAACCTAACTAACCTAAGGACATCACACACGTTCATGCCCGAGGCAGGATTCGAACCTGCCACCGTAGCAGTCGCGCGGTTCCAGACTGTAGCGCCTAGAACCGCTCGGACACTTCGGCCGGCGTGCAATGATCACTTCACCTCTATTCTCGGATGACAGGCGCCGTAACGTTTCGAAATTTATTCAGTTTTCGACCATGCTGGTTAAATGAAAAGCAAATCATACAGCCATTTAAAATTCTTTAGCAGGGATAAGCTTTTCGACTGAAACACGATTGGTGAGGAGAAGTGATACAGCCGACACTAACAGACTTAACGTAATATTAATATATTTACGTAATATTAATATACATCAGTAGCTCAGCCTAAACTTTTGGACAAAGTGATTTCACAAAATGATTATTCCTTAATCAGTATATTTATATTACAAAAGGAAGTGCACAATGTGCGAGTGGCTAAAACTCAGAAACGAGCCCGGTAGGACCAAGGGAATTATGTGGTGTGGCAGCCGTCTGTCCTCCATTCATGAAGAAGGTTCCCGTTTAATCTGAAGTGTTTGCTTTTGAGGATATTAGGGCTGGAAAGTTTCGACCTCTAGAAATTTCTAGAACTTTCCAGAATGTCCTAGAGTGTTCGAGAACATTCCAGAACATTCTAGAGTATTCGAGAGCATTCCACAACATTCCAGAATGTTCCGGAGTCTTCTACAATGATCCTGGATCTTCTGGAATTTTCGGGAATAGTCTGAAACATTCGGGAAGATTCCAGATCACTGTGAAACTTTCCATAACATTCTAGAATGTTTTGGGATGTTCTGTATCATTGTGAACCATTAGAAGTCTTTTTGGTATGTTTGGAATTCGCCGCTGGTTGGATGCGCATTGGTATGGGTATATAAAACAAGACCAGTCGCTCTTTCGGACGTCAGTTTATCAGTGACGAAGGGAGGAACCGAAACAACAGTGCAGTGAGTGGATAAAAACAAAAGAAGAATTGAGAGCAGTCAAAGTGATACAGTGACTGAGGGGAAGAAAACCAATGTGCACCCTCATTCCAGATGTCGAAAGGGTCTTTCCGGATGCCATGAAGGGTACAGGGTACACCCATCTGCAGGTGGTCGCTCATGTCGGGAATGTTAAGTCCCATAGTGCTCAGAGCCATTTTGAACCATTTTGAATCATGTCGGGACCAATGATGTGTGTCGCTATGGATCGGAGGAAATCCTCTCTGGCTTCCGGCGGCTATCTGATTTGGTGAAGGCTGCCAGTCTCGCTAGCGGGATGAAAGCAGAGCTCACCATCTGCAGCATCGTCGACAGGACTGACTGCGGACCTTTGGTACAGAGCCGAGTGGAGGGTCTGAATCAGAGGCTGAGACGGTTCTGCGACCGTGTGGGCTGCAGATTCCTCGACTTGCGTCATAGGGTGGTGGGGTTTCGGGTTCCGCTCGATAGGTCAGGAGTCCACTACACGCAGCAAGCGGCTACTCGGGTAGCAGGGGTTGTGTGGCGTGGTCTGGGCGGTTTTTTTAGGTTAGATGGCCTTGGGCAAGTACAGAAAGGGCAACTGCCTCAACGGGTGCGGGGCGAAGTCAGGACATGCCGGGACCAAGCAGCAATCGGTATTGTAATTGTAAACTGTCGAAGCTGCGTTGGTAAAGTACGGGAACTTCAAGCGCTGATAGAAAGCACCGAAGCTGAAATCGTTATAGGTACAGAAAGCTGGCTGAGGCCAGAGATAAATTCTGCCGAAATTTTTACAAAGGCACAGAAGGTGTTTAGAAAGGATAGATTGCATGCAACTGGTGGTGGCGTGTTTGTCGCTGATAGTAGTAGTTTATCCTGTAGTGAAGTAGAAGTGGATAGTTCCTGTGAATTATTATGGGTGGAGGTTACACTCAACAACCGAGCTAGGTTAATAGTTGGCTCCTTTTACCGACCTCCCGACTCAGCAGCATTAGTGGCAGAACAACTGAGAGAAAATTTGGAATACATTTCTCATAAATTTTCTCAGCATGTTATAGTCTTAGGTGGAGATTTCAATTTACCAGATATAGACTGGGACACTCAGATGTTTAGGACGGGTGGTAGGGACAGAGAATCGAGTAACAATATACTGAGTGCACTATCCGAAAATTACCTCGAGCAATTAAACGGAGAAACGACTCGTGGAGATAACATCTTGGACCTACTGATAACAAACAGACCCGAACTTTTCGACTCTGTAAGTGCAGAACAGGGAAACAGCGATCATAAGGCCGTTGCAGCATCCCTGAATATGGAAGTTAATAGGAATATAAAAAAGGGGAGGAAGGTTTTTCTGTTTAGCAAGACTAATAGAAGGCAGATTTTAGACACCTAACAGATCAAATCGAAAATTTCTCTTCCGACACTGACAATGTTGAGTGTTTATGGAAAAAGTTCGAGGCAATCGTAAAATGCGTTTTAGACAGGTACGTGCCGAGTAAAACTGTGAGAGACGGGAAAAGCCCACCGTGGTTCAACAACAAAGTTAGGAAACTACTGCGAAAGCAAAGAGAGCTTCACTCAAAGTTCAAACGCAGCCTAAACCTCTCAGACAAACAGAAGCTAAACGATGTCAAAGTTAGCGTAAGGAGGGCTATGCGAGAAGCGTTCAGTGAATTCGAAAGTAAAATTCTATGTACCGACTTGACAGGAAATCCTAGGAAGTTCTAGTCTTACGTTAAATCAGTAAGTGGCTCGAAACAGCATATCCAGACACTCCGGGATGATGATGGCATTGAAACAGAGGATGACATGCGTAAAGCTGAAATACTAAACACCTTTTTCCAAAGCTGTTTCACAGAGGAAGACCGCACTACAGTTCCTTCTCTAAATCCTCGCACAAACGAAAAAATGGTTGACATCGAAATAAGTGTCCAAGGAATAGAAAAGCAACTGGAATCACTCAACAGAGGAAAGTCCACTGGACCTGACGGGATACCAATTCGATTCTACAGAGTACGCGAAAGAACTTGCCCCCCTTCTGACAGCCGTGTACCGCAAGTCGCTAGAGAACGGAAGGTTCCAAATGATTGGAAAAGAGCACAGGTAGTCCCAGTCTTCAAGAAGGGTCGTCGAGCAGATGTGCAAAACTATAGACCTATATCTCTGACGTCGATCTGCTGTAGAATTTTAGAACATGTTTCTTGCTCGCGTATCATGTCTTTTTTGGAAACCCAGAATCTACTGTGTAGGAATCAACATGGATTCCGGAAACAGCGATCGTGTGAGACCCAACTCGCTTTATTTGTTCATTAGACCCAGAAAATATTAGATACAGGCTCCCAGGTAGATGCTATTTTCCTTGACTTCCGGAAGGCGTTCGATACAGTTCCGCACTGTCGCCTGATAAACAAAGTAAGAGTCTACGGAATATCAGACCAGCTGCGTAGCTCGATTGAAGAGTTTTTAGCAAACAGAACACAGCATGTTGTTATCAATGGAGAGACGTCTACAGACGTTAAAGTAACCTCTGGCGTGCCACAGGGGAGTGTTACGGGACCATTGCTTCTCACAATATACATAAATGACCCAGTAGATAGTGTCGGAAGTTCCATGCGGCTTTTCGCGGATGATGCTGTAGTATGCAGAGAAGTTGCAGCATTACAAAATTGTAGCGAAATGCAGGAAGATCTGCAGCGGATAGGCACTTGGTGCAGGGAGTGGCAACTGACCCTTAACATAGACAAATGTAATATATTGCGAATATATAGAAAGAAGGATCCTTTATTGTATGATTATATGATATCGGAACAAACACTGGTAGCAGTTACTTTTGTAAAATATCTGGGAGTATGCGTGCGGAACGATTTGAAGTGGAATGATCATATAAAATTAATTGTTGGTAAGGCGGGTACCAGGTTGAGATTCATTGGGAGAGTCCTTAGAAAACGTAGTCCATCAACAAAGGAGGTGGCTTACAAAACACTCGTTCGACCTATACTTGAGCATTGCTCATCAGTGTGGGATCCGTACCAGATCGGGTTGACGGAGGAGATAGAAAAGATCCAAAGAAGAGCGGCGCGTTTCATCAAAGGGTTATTTGGTAACCGTGATAGCGTTACGGAGATGTTTAGCAAACTCAAGTGGCAAACTCTGCAAGAGAGGCGCTCTGCATCGCGGTGTAGCTTGCTCGCCAGGTTTCGAGAGGGTGCGTTTCTGGATGAGATATCGAATATATTGCTTCTCCCTACTTTTACCTCCCGACAAGATCACGAATGTAAGATTAGAGAGATTCGAGCGCGCACGGAGCCTTTCAGACAATCGTTCTTCCCGCGAACCATACGCGACTGGAACAGAAAAGGGAGGTAATGACAGTGGCACATAAAGTGACCTCCGTCACACACAGTTGGGTGGCTTGCGGAGTGTAAATGTAGATGTAGATAAATCGAAAGTAAAGTGTGAAAAGTTTGTAAAGTGTACTTAGTGTATTTATTACTAAAAAGTTGATTTGATTTTTGTTTTAGACAATGCTCAAACGTGAAAGAGGAGTAAATTTGACCATATATACCCCGGATAACAAAATGAAAAATGTTTATAAATAAGTATTGTAAATAGTTAGAATGTGTTTTAAGCAAAAAGTTTTTACCTTTTATACCTATAAGTTTATCCTCTTATTCCAACTACACAATCGCTTATCAACTCCCTGAGCGAAGCCGGGTACCACAGCTGGTTGAGAATAAATGTGAACAGTACACACAAACATTGACTACAAAATCTTAACGCCTCCAGTACACATGGAGGGACATGAAATCCCTTTCAACCACATATTGTAAAACCCACCAAAGTTGCATAACGATTGATTTACTAATTCGTTTCGCATAGGCTTCAACTACGCAGGTCGTCTAGATAAAGGCAAAGTGGAATGGTGCCTACAAATCATGGGATGGCAAAAAATCAGTTTTCACGAGTTCTCCTCTCCAACATGCTTAGGGTAGTTGTCAGAAACATTACGTGAATACACTACAGGTATTAGAGGAACGGAAAGTAATGTCGTTTTTACATTAAATTCAGACAGATGAATTGTAAACAAGTTTTTATATTTAATCAATGAAGCAGTCACCTTCGTTACCAACGACTTTTTTCGTCTAGTGTGCAAATTTTCAGTGCCGAATCGACAAAAATCAATGGGTTTTTGAGCAATATATATGGAGATGGCATTTTGGACATCATCCACATTACTAAATTTTTTGCCACTTAGAAAGAACGTTGTAGCGATCGGAATGAACGGGAATAAGTTGGCACTATATCAAACTAGCGTGGTGGATGGGACAATATCTCTTACCACAATACATTAATTTTTTCCAGGGTTCGTCTTACGCAGTGCGGTCTTGCATTTACATACTGCAGAATAACGCCTTTTCTGTTGACAGTCGCCGAAAACTTTTCAATTACACATTGATTTACTCGATAGCGTTGTTCACAGTAAAGCTTTGCATTCGCAGTACCTCCAGATTTCGGTACTTCAAAATGAGCAACCCAGAGAAAACTCCATCAAACATATATGAACGTATTTTTGAGTTGTAAACGTAGCTTAGCTGTACTTTGTGGTAATTCATTCGGAGAGAGCCGCTGCGTTCTTTGTTTTGGATTATCGTAAAATACCCATTTGTCATCTTCAGTGATTAAGCGATCAAAAACGCTTCTGTGCTGTGCTGCTGAAGCAATAAGTTTCATGTAGTGGATCGGTTAGCTTTGTTTGTCTTTAACAATGTGGTACAAATGTTCTAGGATTGCCCAAGGTTGGTTAAGACTTTTTGACAGCTCCTCGATTGTCTTACACGGTTTTGCTTCCATTTCCGCCCTTAATATATTATTGGCTAAAGTTGTTGGTCTTCCTGATCGATACGAGTCGGAAGATCAAAATTACCAGATTGGAACATATAAACCACCTTTGAAATTTACGAACGTCTATTGCACTTGGATAAATATCGTGAATGTATTTTGGTGGCAACTATTGCTTTACTACCGTCGCGAAACTCGAAAAAACGATGCCGGAACTGTACCTCTTCTGGTATTTGGCTGACCATTTCACCATAAAATCCAAAAAAGGAATTTCAGATTTAATTATTTATGAGTAAACAAACCAGTCTAACCTTAAAATGTCTTTGACACTATTTTGAAGTACACAGTGAGCTGATAAATTACAAACGAATATCGACATGTGCAGATACCACATTACATTAATATGAATATGTTTTGCAGTAGCCATTTATTCGAGGCGAAGACCACGTAAGTCCACGCAAAGCAATAGGTAACAACTCTATTGTTAAATTCGTGGTGAAACTGTACTTCCCATTAAATAACGTAAGATAAACAAGCAGTGACCTTGCAATGCATAGCATCAATCAAGAGTTAACATAATTTTGAAAGTTAATCTAGTTATTCGGCTGAAAAGTGCATAGTTTTCATAGGAATTTGCACAATCATTTTAATGAACAGATGAAGTAAAAACAATAAATCACAGCGAAGGAAATCCCTAAATGAAATGCAAAAGGTGAAAAGCATGCGTTAAACACCTCTCAGGCACAAGTTATTCTGCAGTGGAGAGACCTCAGCAAACCAGTCACAGTTCTGTATCCACAACGACCAACGTGACTCCTCAACGTCCACAAACCAGTGTCGCCAAAATACTTAACTTCCATCCAGCCAGATATCGCACCCCCGCCCCCCCCCCCCGCCGCCCCCCCCCCCCCCACCCACCACCCCCGCCGCGCGGGATTAGCCGTGCGGTCTAAGGGTTGCAGTCATGTACTGTGCGGCTGCTCCCGGCGGAGGTTCGAGTCCTCCCTCGGGCATGGGCATGGGTGTGTATGTTTGTCCTTAGGATAATTTATGTTAAGTAGTGTGTAAGCTTAGGGACTGATGACCTTAGCAGTTAAGTCCCATAAAATTTCACACACATTTTTTGCACCCTCCCCCCTTTGTTCAAAACACCAACCGCCATTACGTGCCTATGAGTTTGGCGAAAACCTCAGACATCATCTAGTGTGGACCGCGTGCCACTATGCGGACATCTTAGTCAGATTTCCGGCCACAGTGCGCATGCGAAATAAATGCACGTGAGTTTTTAACCATTTCCAATTTTAATCTGACACGATTTATTTATATTACATTGACCTTTTCCCCGTGGCTTCGCCCGCATATGCGTTCGACACATATAGGGTGTAACGGGTATTAGTGCACGTATTTCCCTTGCTGACTGATAACAGTGTACTGAGGGACATTGCATCAGTATTTACGTCATTCGCAGACTAATAATTATAGCCATTATAAGTCGTATATTTTTACGTTGGTTATTACCTCCAAGTACATGTTGTGTGGCATGAGCAAGCTATTAACGCTTATTTTCCCATGGGCAGTAGGTCAGGTGCTGAAGTGGGGACGTGTGGTCGAAAACGGTTAGTCTATAGTGACACACTGTCCACTTAGTGATGCAGCATCACTGTGCAGAAAACGACAGGTTGTAAAGTTTGTGACATGTTTATGACAAAACTGTTCGGCGCAGACAGAAAACAACCAACACACTGATGTATGTACATATTAAGGTACCACATGTTGTTATTGTTGTGGTCTTCAGTCCTGAGACTAGTTTGATGCAGCTCTGCATGCTACTCTATCCTGTGCAAGCTACATCCTTCTGAATCTGCTTGGTGTATTCATCTCTTGGTCTCCCTCTACGATTTTTACCCTCCACGCTGCCCTCCAGTACTAAACTGGTGATCCCTTGATGCCTCAGAACATGTCCTACCAACCGATCCCTTCTTCTAGTCACGTTGTGCCACAAACTTCTCTTCTCCTCAATCCTATTCAATACCTCCTCATTAGTTATGTGATCTACCCATCTAATCTTCAGCAATCTTCATTTCGAAAGCTTCTATTTTTTTCTTGTCCAAAATATTTATCGTCCATGTTTAACTTCCATACATGGCTACATTCCACACAAATACTTTCAGAAACGACTTCCTGACACATAAATCTATACTCGATTTTAACAAATTTCTCTTCTTCAAAAATGATTTCCTTCCCATTGCCAGTCTACATTTTATATCCTCTCTACTTCGACCATCATCACTTATTTTGCTCCCCAAATAGCAAATCTCCTTTACTACTTTAAGTGTCTCATTTCCTAATCTAATTCCCTCAGCATCACCCGACTTAATTCGACTACATTTCATTATCTTCGTTTTGCTTTTGTTGATGTTCATCTTATATCCTCCTTTCAAGACACTATCCATTCCGTTCAACTGCTCTTCCAAGTCCTTTGCTGTCTCTGACAGAATTACAATGTCATCAGTGAACCTCAAAGTTTTTATTTCTCCTCCATGGATTTTAATACCTACTCCAAATATTTCTTTTGTTGCCTTCACTGCTTGCTCAATATACAGATTGAATAACATCGGGAGATGCTACAACCCTGTCTCACTCCCTTCCCAACCACTGCTTCCCTTTCATGTCCTTCGACTCTCATAACTGCCATCTGGTTTCTGCACAAATTGTAAATTGCCTTTCGCTCCCTGTATAAGGTACCAAATTAAAGTACTTATACTATACCCATTACGACCTGTACACCCCAAACAAACATCCTCATCTTCCTCCTCTTCTCTGTATCCGCCTCTTTCTCCCTCTTCTGCACACCTCATCCTCCCTCTCTCTGTCCGTTCATTTCCTGCACCCTCTCTCTCTGACCATAAATTCCTCCCTCCTCCTGACCATATCCTCCTCCCCCTCTCTCTTTCCATCTCCGCCTCATGCCTCATCCTCTTGCTTTTTCACTTGTCTTCTATCCTTCTACTTGCCTCATGCATCTCCCCTTCTCCCCTCTTTCTATCCATTCCCCCTCCCCCCTCGCTCTGTCCATCCACTCCTCTATACACTTCAATCTTTCCACAACCATGCTCATCATTCTCATGTGTCGTCCCTGCAGTACAGTTCAATAAAGCAGGGATGATACTGCTCCCACAACATTACTGTCGTGGCTTTAAAGTCATGCATTTGCCCCTGCCATTCAGGTCGCCACGCGAATCAGGTCGATGAAGCAGGCAGATATAGCTCCACCAAAACACGCCTGTCACGCAGGGCAGCCCATATGTTGGAGCCTGGAAAACCGTTTCTTTCCTCTGACACGTAGGCTACTCTGACAAGCAGTTCAATTTGATAGGACACTGCTTTTCTCACACAACATGCCCGTCATGCCTGGCAGTTTACATTCCAGGGGCTGGAGAAAAAACATTTTTATTCGTATCTCTATCATTGAAGCAAGGAGGTCATAAAACTCACAGTGCTGATGCGATCCCTACTGTTTCTTTGCCGTATTTGGTAGAATCGATCCAAGAGTTTGGGAAGAGATCCCAGACATACAAAAATACACTGTGCTTTACTCAACGGATTAATATGACTTACAAAACTTGACTATATTAATGAAATCCAGAAGATCTCAAACTTGTGATATCCTTTCTAGGTATGTTGCATACTTCTTAATATCAAATGTTAAATATTTTAGATCAGAATTTGAGACTGAACTGGGGGAGGATGAAGTTTCAAATGATGAGATATGTGAAGGACTGTAGAATTGTGTCAATTTATAAGGCGTAATCAGGATTGATTTAGGCGTTTTAGTTATTTTGCTGGAAACAGATCCGATGTTATGGTATTTCAAAGATTCTTTTTGAGGCACTAGAATGAGAGGATGGTTAGGTAATGGTATGTAATGGGATAAGTCTGCGCTTCGGGCTGCAATTTACTTGCAGATGGTGCAGGTCTTTCAATATGGCTCCAGTCGGTGGACAGCTTTGCTGATGGAGTGGCTGATATGTGATGAAAGTGGAAAAAGTTAGGAGGGAGCGATAGAAAAAATAAGTGGCAGAATTTGGATAAGATTTTTTAAGAAGGGGACGATGGATGTAAGATGGTTCACGAAGGGATGTACTCCATGTTGTTGCATTGGGAGCAGAAGATGTGGCGTTTGTGTGCCGGCGGCGACGTCTTTTACGAGAAAACTATTTTTGCGGTCAGCCGGAAACCCATGGATAACATACTGCCCATAGTCTGCAACTCCACATTCTTCTTGTACTCACTGAAAGAAATTTTAGTTCACTCTATTTACTCAGCGGGATGAGGATCTATGATTATGAATGAAAGTTTTTGAGTTTTGATTAATGTACACTAAAGAGCCAAAAACAGTGGTACACTTACTTAAAATCTTGTAGGGCCCTCGCGAGTACGCGGAAGTGCCGCAACACGCATCACCACTTGGCATGGACTCGACTAATGTCTGAAGTGGTGCTGGAGGAAACTGACATCACGGATCTTGCAGGGCTGTCCATAAATACATAAGAGTAAGGGGGGGGGGGGAAGATCTCTTAGGAGCAGCATGTTTCAAGGCATACCAGATATGCTAAATAATGTTCATGTCTGGCGAGTTTGGTGGCCAGCGAAAAACTCAGAAGAGTGTTCCTGGAGCCACTCGGTAGAAATTATGGACCTGTGGGGTGTCTCATTGTCCTGGTGGAACTTCCCACGTCCGTCGAAATGCACACTGTACATGAATGGATGCAGGTGATCCGACAGGTTGCTTACATACGTGTCACCTGTCAAAGTCATATCCAGGCGTCACACCAACTGCACACGCCCCACACCATTATAGACCCTCCACCAGCTTCAACAGTCCTCTGCTGGCATGAAGGGTCCATGGTTTCATGAGGTTGTCTCCATACCTGTACACGTCCATCCGCTCGATACAATTTAAAACGAGACTTGTGCGACCAGGCAAAATGTTTCCAACTATCAACAGTCCAATGTCGGGTTTGACGGGTCCAGGGGAGGCGTAAGGCTTTGTGTCATGCAGTCATCAAGGGTACACGAATTTGGCTCCGAAAGCCTACATCGATGATGTTTCGTTGAATGGTTCTTGATAGCCCAGCACTGAAATCTGCAGCAATTTGCGGTGGGATTGTACTTCCGTCACACTGAACGATTCTCTTCTGTCATCGGTGGTCTCGTCCTTGCAGTATCTTTTGCCGGCTGCAGTGATGCCAGAGATTTGATGTTTTATAAGATTCCTGATGTTCGCGGCACACTCATGAAATCGTCATATGGGAAAATCCCCACTTCATTACCACATCGGAGATGCTGTGTCCCATCGCTCGTGCGCCGACTATAACATCACCTTCAAACTCACTTAAATCTTGATAACACGCCATTGTAGCAGCAGCAGCCGATCTAACGACTGCGCCAGATACTAGTTGTCTTATATAGGCGTTGCCGAGCGCAGCGGTGTATTCTGCCTGTTTATAGATCTCTGTATTTAAACACGCATGCCTATACCAGTTTCTTTGACGCTTCAGTGTACATTTAAAACATGTTCACACGAAAAACATAGTAATATTCCTGATGATAGTAATAATTATGTCTCTATCATAAACAGCACTAAAAGCTGTTAAATCGACCACTACAGTAAGTTCCGATGAAAATGGTCTTTCGCACTGACTTCTAAGAATCAAAGTTAATCGATCGCCACAGAAGTGTAAAATTATCTCACCACTTACCACGCGGTTTAGCAAATATTACGAGCGGCACACAAACAGTTACTTCCGTGAAATCTAAACTATCCAGGACGGTGTACAGTCCTCGCGATTTCGCTTCCTATTTGTACCGAAAACATGCGTTTAATTTCAGCCTGGCTGTGACGTCATCCGAGTCAGCGCGTAAATCGGCGTTTGACTGAAGCGGACCGATTGATAGCTGAATTCGAAGTGTGTGTCACTGCCTCTCGGGTCGTATTTCTGGGCGCAGCGGACGACCGAATGGAACATGTGCAGTCATCTGCTGTGTGCCCAGGTAGTAGCATTGTAATGGCCACTTTCTCTTACACATTATTTCATAGCGCTGTTGTGTATCAATTTACAGTCTTCGTAATTGTTGTATAAATGAAGCAAAGTTGGCTTTAATTACAGAAAAAGTTTCACCTCGACTGCATTTAAACTTTGCCAGGTAGAATTTTTAGAATAGTACTGATAATAGAACATGACCTCCGAATAATAACTTTAAGAGACCTTGTATTTTTTATTACTTACACAAAAATTTTGAAACTTGGTACATCTTCACTGTTAAATGGATATTATTCAGTACTACATTCAGAACTTTCTGTCATTAATTTTAATGGTACTTAATCTACTACAAATAGAGACGTTTTTGTTCCAAATTTACTTTTTAGTCAATTACTCGAAAACAGAGGTAGCTTAATAGGGTCACATGGTTATGGTTTTTATATCAAACTGACGCTTCATACCAATTTTCATCTTCCCAAGTCTAATATTTAGTGCCTTCACTTTTTTGTAAAAACATCGACTTTGACCAAATTATTACGCCAATCAATTTGAGGATTGTAACAGTTGATTTTGACACACATTGGCACATTCTGAACAACTTTTGGCTTTCTAGCTTTATTATTTAGCGCCACTTTTTCTTGTATAAAACTGTGTATTTAGGGAAACATGTTCGTCTGATCACTCTGAGATTGAACAATTTTAACATTAATGTACTGAAATATATGTTGACAAAACTTTGGAAACGCTACTTTAATTTTTAATTTCATCCTTAGCTTATGTTGCAATACTCGTATGCTACTCACAGGCGCGTTATAACGACGTGGCGCTAGTAGCAGTGAACTGGGGTAAGTCCCGGCACACCCACTCGCCTCTGCATCTCTCAAATGACCCAGCGCTTGTTTCGCCACACGGTGTAAATAACTGCTGTGGTGGGAAGTTCCGTGAGGGGATGTGGGTGCAAGATTTAGTTCCTGGTAATGAGCAGAAAAAATTGGATCGGCGGAAAGCATCTCGCCGAGTCGGTGGGAGGTGACACAGCGATGACTGCAAACTTGAGATTAGATGGCAACGAGCTGAGGACTGCAACGACGGAGATGGTGACAACGACACTGAGGTAGCCACGACCCGCCGACTGTGAAGACAATTGGCTGCAGCGATGGCATTGAAACGATGAAAATACGACGTCAAACACACATCAGTCGGAACAACAAACCAGCACGAGAGTGTATTGCACCAGCAGTCTTGTCAAATGGTCACCGGTCCGTGAGGGACCAGCGCTCGAATGTGATATTCCACTGAAGTTACCATAAGTATATTCTTTTAAGCAATAACACTTGATAGCTAGAATCCATTTCGCAACTGGATCTCCTTAGATCAAAGTTCTTGTGATCACAGGTGGCAGGAAATAACCTTACTTGGATAAATAAAGGTTATTCAATATTTGTAGTTACCAAACAACCAGTCATTTCTCTTAGACAATATTGTGTGATATCAGTTTCCTGAGGTGAGTCCATTAAGCTTGCAATACTTAGCCTCGTTATTTGAACATTGTCTACACCGGATTCATACCTCTTTATCGTTATTTATTAAAATCATTGAACGCTGCTCACTCGTATCCTTACCTCTGAGCGAATACTTCTTCATGACGTGAAGGTAACAACAATACGACATACAGCTCACTGTTAATTCATTATTCTACTGAACAAAGCTAAGGTAAAATGTTTGACAATTTTCATAAAGCAATTCAGGGCTATCCATAAGTACACTACTGGCCATTAAAATTACTAGACCAAGAAGAAATGCAGATAATAAATGGGTATTCATTGGACAAATATAATATACTAGAACTGACATATGATTACATTTTCACGCAATTTGGGTGCATAGATCCTGAGAAATCAGTACCAAGGAAAACCACCTCTGCCGGCCGCGGTGGTCTAGCGGTTCTAGGCGCTCAGTCCGGAACCGCGCGACTGCTACGGTCGCAGGTTCGAATCCTGCCTTGGGCATGGACGTGTGTGATGCCCTTAGGTTAGTTAGGTTTAAGTAGTTTTAAGTTCTAGGGGACTGATGACCACAGATGTTAAGTCCCATAGTGCTCAGAGCCATATGAAAACCACCTCTGGCCGTAATAACGGCCTTGATACGCCTGGGCATTGAGTTAAACAGAGCTTGGATGGCGTGTACAGGTACAGCTGCCCATGCAGCTTCAACACGATACCACAGTTCATCAAGAGTGGTGACTGGTGTATTGTAACGAGCCAGTTGCTCGCCCACCATTGACCAGACGTTTACAATTGGTGAGAGATCTGGAGAATGTGCTGACCAGGACAGCAGTCGAACAGTTTCTGTATCCAGAAACGCCCATACAGGACCTGCAGCATGCGGTCCTGCATTATCCTGCTGAAATGTAGGGTTTCGCAGGGATCGAATGAAGGGTAGACCGACGGGTCGTAACACATCTGAAATATAACGTCCACTGTTCAAAGTGCCGTCAATGCGAACAAGAGGTGACAGAGACGTTTAACCAATGGCACCCCGTACCATCACGCCGGGTGATACGCCAGTATGGCGATGACTAATACACGCTTCCAATGTGCGTCCGCCGCGATGTCGCCAAACATGGGTGCGACCATCATGATGCTGTAAACAGAACCTGGATTCATCCGAAAAAATGACGTTTTGCCATTCGTGTACCCAGGTTCGTCGTTGAGTACACCATCGCAGTCGCTCCAGTCTGTGATGCAGCGTCAAGGGTAACCTCGGCCATGGTCTCCCAGCTGATAGTCCATGCTGCTGCAAACGTAGTCGAACTGTTCGTGCAGATGGTTGTTGTCTTGCAAACGTCCCCATCTGTTGACTCAGGGATCGAGACGTGGCTGCACGATCTGTTACAGTCATGCGGATAAGGCGCCTTTCATCTCGACTGCTAGTGATACGAGGCCGTTGGGATCCAGCACGGCCTTCCGTATTACCCTCCTGAACCCACCGATTCCATATTCTGCCAACAGTCATTGGATCTCGACCAACGCGAGCAGCAACGTCGCGATACGATAAACCGCAATCGCTATAGGCTTCAGTCCGACCTTTATCAAAGTGGGAAACGTGATTTTACGCATTTCTCCTCCTTACACGAGGCATCACAACAACGTTTCACCAGGCAACGCCGGTCAACTGCTGTTTGCATATGAGAAATCGGTTGGAAACTTTCCCCATGTCAGCATATTGTAGGTGTCGCCACCGGCGCCAACCTTGTGTGAATGCTCTGGAAAGCTAATCATTTGCCTATCACAGCATCTTCTTCTTGTCGGTTAAATTTCACGTCTGTAGGACGTCATCTTCGTGGTGTAGCAATTTTAATGGCCAAGAGTGTATTTTGACAGTGTGTGAAGAATGTGTTGCGAATAGATTCATTAGTAAAGAAGTAATAAGTTATAACGTCGTGCCTAATTTTAGTTTTCCAGGGCGCCATCTTAAGCAAAGGACAGTTTTTCACGCATTTAAATGTTTATGACGTCATATCTCAACTAATTGTCTTACATTCAGTGATACATGTAGATACTTCTTGCAAAGTGTGTTGCGAATAGAGTTAGAAGTATAAATAAATAGTTCCATACCCAGAGATTGTGCGTAGGGTGAACGCCACTCATAGCAGGGTCCTAATGGCAGCGCTTCGGCCGGCCTCTGTGGCCGAGCGGTTCTAGGCGCTTCAGTCCACAACCGCGCTGCTGTTACGGTCGCAGGTTCGAATCCTGCCTCGGGCATGGATGTGTGTGATGTCGTTAGGTTAGTTAGGTTTAAGTAGTTCGAAGTCTAGGGGACTGATGACCTCAGATGATAAGTCCCATAGTGCTTAGAGCCATTGGAACCATTTGAAGGGGTTCGCCGTTGTCTCCCTCCGAGCTGTTATGAAGTGTCAAGTGTGTATCTGTGTCGTGTGTATCTGTGTCATGAGTGCTTTTACAGTGGGCTTGTGTTGTGATGGAAGAAGTGAATGGAGATGGTGAAACCCGGTACCAGCACGTAGCCTACTCCTCTCGAATAGCAGCAAGAGGGCCGCCGAGCTTAAGGTTGAAGAGACCTGGAACTTAATCCAGGACACTGGAGCAAAGATTGCTGATCAAAAAATTTACGCCACCAGTTCCTCTCCCCTTGCCGGCCAAATACTGGCAGGACACCGTGGCTCGCGCTAACGCGTAGATGTGTGTTAGCGACCTCTGCATGAAGGTGGGTAGAGCTAGGACTGAAAAAGTAATAATTTAAAACGCCATGCCTGGAGCCGAAGTTTCACGGCGAAAATGTAGCAAGCGATAATTTTTTTTTCAGTATTTTGTGGGCAGCGAGAAAAAGTTTGGTCAACGTTTTAAATTATGTGTAAACTTTTTTGGAAGTCGCTAATTGCTTTCATCCCCAAATACTGGATCTATGAAGTCCGTAAATTTGCGCCCCACCAGTTACGCTTCCTCAAGACAAACTCACAGTTTCTAATTGTACTACATACACTGATCAGCCAGAACATTATGACCACGGACCTATTATCGATATAAAACCGTCCAGGCGATAGCAGCGTCATCTGGTGAATATTGACAGCTAGTCAGACACACGCACGCTGCATGTAGTATCACTGAACGTGCTGTCTGTGTGTAGAATGGGGAAGGCGTGCGATCTATCCGTGTTTGAGCGAAATCAAATTGTGATGGCTCGGAGGCTCGGTACGAGCAATTCGGCAACTGCACGACTTGTCGGCTGTTCGTGGAGAGCTGTGGTCAGTGTCTTCAACACGTGGCGAAAGCAAGGTGCAGCCACGTCCAGACTTCGTGGGGTTGGGCGGCCACCTAGGGTTACAGATGTCGGACCTCGTAGGCTGGCCAGACTGGTAGAACAGGACAGGCGGCGAACTGCGGCGGGACTAACATCAGACTTTAATGCTGATCAGAGTACAAGTGTGTCTCAACACACAGCGCAGCGAACACGATGGGCCTCCGCAGCCGACGACCCATGCATGTGCCAATGTTAACACCACGACATCGACACTTAGGACTGAAACGGGTACGTGTCCATCGGCACTGGATATTGGCGCAGTGGTAGAGTGTTGCCTGGTCTTCTTTATCATGCCGATGGGAGGGCGTGAATCTGTCGTATTCCAGGGGAACAACTCCTTGACACCTGTGCTGTGGGACGGAGACAAGTTGGCAGCGGCTCCATTATTCTCTGGGAAACATTCGCGTGGGCAGCCATGGGTCCAGTGGAGCTCGTGCAAAGGCACCATGACGCAAGGAGCATCGTACACTGGTTGCAGACCACGTACACTCCATCATGGCGATCGTGTTTCCCGACGACATTTTTCAACAAGATAATGCGCCAGGACTGTGGTGGAGTGGTTCGAGAAACACAGTAACGAGTTCCAATTGATGTGTTGCCCCTCAACTCGCCAGATCAGAACCCGATCGAACACATGTTGGATGTGACTCAATGTGGCGCCAGAGCTCTCACCTCCTCCCAGGAATTTTCGGGAATTAGGTGACTTGGGTGTGAAAATGTGGTGCCAACTCCCTCCAGCGAACTACCAAGACCTCATTGGTTCCGAGCCACGACGCGTTGCCGTTGTTATCCGTGCCAAAGGTGGACATACCGACTATTACGTAGGTAGTAATAATGTTCTGGCTAATCAGTGTGAAACTTTCAACATAAGAATATACATATATAGCATTTCAAATTTTTAAATTCAGTCAATAATTACGCGTATGACTGAAAACATAATTTTTGGTGCACCTGCGCTGCAACTGAGACCGGGTTCCGGAATCCGGGATAGCATTTTATTAGTACAGATAGTGTCGGTTTCCGAATGTCATGCTTTATCCTGGTAGCAGATTGTTAAGAAGGTTTTGTGCTACAGTACAGTTCGTGTGATAACTCTGACAACTGCCTAGTGTTCAAGCTTTGAATTTTCTTCTTTTCTATCCACAAATGATATTATAGAGTCCATGCACAGGAGTGCAAAATATCAAGGTTGCCCCAAGCTCCTGTATGACGCCCAGTCTTCAATTCTGCGAAATAATTTTATTCCTTAGCAATATTACTTCCAGCTTTAGATATCATACACAAGATGTACTAGACAGGATGACATATGACGCATATTTATGCAACGGATTTACGCTTTCCAGCCAGTCATTAGTGACTGCATCGTTAATTACATAGACACACACTGACAGCGATATATTCAACTGTACTCGCAATGCACTCGGTTGTACTTCACCAGAATGGTAACATTTCTGTACAGACAGCCTACTCTGACATTCTTTTAAGAAATCATATAAAACGTGAAGCAATACAAAACCATCACATAACGCGCATTACCTTCAGAGACACGAAATATATATGATGTCCCAACTAACTTTCTCCTCTCATGTATTCGCGAAATGAAACAAAATGTGAAAAATGCAATTGGCTAGGGATGCACCTTTGTCATGAGTTCCTTATATAGACAGGAATGCAGAGTCTCTCAAGTAAACAAATATCACTTTCAACACAAAGCTACGTTTTCTTTTTAATGGCGTATGTATGTTTTTTTCTGCCGAAACGAAAACTAGAGGTGCACTTGGTGATGTCAGACTTGGTTTCACTGCTCTAATTCTTCTATCTACTTGAATACTTACATTTTAAATAGTGGAAACGGTGCTACCGTTTCTGCCTTCAGGCAACTCTTTCTCCGCCCATTGCGGCATAAACTGTGGCGCCGTTGCCATCCATTAAAGTGTACGTATTTCAGAAGATCTGAACAGTGGAAACAAGTCATCCGTCATTAGTTGTACCTCTAGTTTTCATTTCAGTAGAAAAAATATACATGTACAATCTTTAAAAAATGTAACTCCGTGTTGAAAGCGATGTTTCTTTACTTTTATTGATTGCGCATTCTTACGCATTGTGAGAACCCCTGAGGTAGGTGCATTTCTAGCCAATTATGTTTTTCAAATTTTGTTTCGTTTCGGAAATATATGAGGTGACAAAGTTAGGTGGGACACCCTGGTCATCTACAACTAGATACATATTCTGCAAGCCACCATACGGTGCATGGCGAAGTACAGCTTACACACGGCTAGGAATTCACTCTTCTGTTCGACTCACAAATGGGAGGAGGGGAAAACGAGTGTCTATATGCTTCCGTACGAGCCATAACTTCTGTTATCTCGTGTTCGTGGTCCTTCCACGAAACGTATGTTGGAAGCAGTAGAATCACTCTGCAGTCATCCGTAGATACCGCGTCTCTAAATTTTGTCAGCAGTGTTTCGCCGAATGAACGTCCTCTTCCCTCTGGGGAATCCTATCCGAGTTAACGGATCATTTCCCAATACTCACCTGTTGGTCGAACCTATTGGTAACGAATCTAGCAGCAAGCCTCTGAAATGCTTTGATGCCTTACTTTAATTTGACTTGGTGGGGGTCCCCACCACAAGAGCAGTACTCAAGAATGGGTTACACTAGCGTTATATATGTATCTCTTTTATAAATCAGCCATATTTACACAAAAATTTTCCAGTAAACACGTCAACCATTCGCCTTCACCACAACCATCCTTACATGCTCGTTTCGTTTCATATTACTCTGCGGCGTTACGCCTCAATATTTAACTTACGTAGCACCATTAATATTCTAATCGAATAATACAAGAATGCTTTTTATGCTCATCTGCATTAACTTACATTTTTCTACGTTTAGGGCAGCTGCCATTCACCACACTCTGAATCATATATAGTGTCTCTTCTGTAGGTTTACCATCAGCTAATGGAACACAGACAACTAACGTCCATTAATATTTATCAAGTATAATTCATCTCTAAAAATAAATTTAACTGCGATAACTTCACTGAGATGACAAAAGTCATGAGATAGCGATATGAAGATGGTGGTAGTATCGGGTACACAAGGCATAAAAGGACAGTGTATTGGCGGAGCTGTCATTTGTACTCAGGTCATTCGTGTGAAAAGGTTTCCGACGTGATTATAGCCGCACAGTGGAATGGTAGTTGAAGCTACACGTATGGGACATTTCTTTTCGGAAATCGTTAGGGAATTCAGTATCCCGAGATCCACAGTGTCAAGAGAGTGCCGAGAATACCGTATTTCGGGCATTACCTCTCACCACGGACAACGCACTGGGCGACGCTCTTCACTTAACAATGGAGAGCAGCAAGACTCGCGGAGTTGTCAGTGCTAACAGACGAGCAACAATAAATGTGGGATGTGCAACGAACATTTCCGTTAGGACAGTGAGGCGAAATTTGGTGTTAATGGGCTGTGGCAAGCAGACGACTGACACGAGTGCCTTTGCTACTAGCACGACATCGCCTGCAGCGCCTCTCCTGTACTCGTGACCATATAGGTTGGACACTTGACGACTGTAAAACCGTGGCTTGGTCAGATTCCAACTGGTAAGAGCTAATGGTAGGTTTAGAATTTGGCGCAGACCCCTGTGCAAGCTGGTGGTGGCTCCACAATGGTGTGAGTTTTGTTTACATGGAGTGAACTGGGTTCTCTGGCCCAACTGAACCGATCATTGACTGGAAATGGTTATGTTCGGCGACTTGGAGACTATTCGCAGCCATTCATAAAATTCATGTTCCCAACCGATGACATTATTATGGACGACTGTGCAACATTCCACGAGGCCACAATTGTTCGCGATCGGATTGAAGAACATTCTGAACAATTCGAGCGAACGATTTGTCCACCCAGGTCGCCCGACGTGAATCCCATAGAACATTTATGGGACTTAATAGAGGTCAGCCCGCGCACAGAACAATTATGGACGGCTATAGAGGCAGCATGGCTCAATAATTGTGCAGGGGACTTCCAACGACTAACTCAGTTCACGCCACGTCAGACTGCTGCACTACGCCGGGCGGAAGGAGGTCCGAACGATGTTAGGAGGTATCCCATGACTTTTTTCACTTCAGTGGAATATCGAAGTATCCTCGAAAAGCCTGTCTCTACTTCTTACAAGCGTTATTCACTCACGTACCCGGTGTTTCTTTTGTGCGAGTCAAACGCGATGTACACGCGTATTTTTGTGAGTTTAGCGCTCAATACAATGGCAGCAACTAGACCCCAGTGTGAAAAAAGGCATCAGTGAATGCTGCGCTCACTCCTGCCGTTTAGGCGACACGCAGTACTGCTGAACTAGAGTCACGTTCTCTCGAGTCAGGGCGACCATAGTTGCAGCAGCAGATTCCGTCTCTCTGACAGCCATTTATTTACTAGCGTTGCGGCGATCCATCATGTACCTCCGACCTCGTGCATTATGGAGTTCCGATTACTCATTAGGCTGTCAGTTTTCTCCTGGCATTCGTAAATTTCAGTCTCTTCGAAGAAGTTTCTGTCAATAATTCAAATGTGGCAACATTTGATCAGTACGCGGGTTTCACGAGAAAAATCTTTCTTTTATTCCGTCATTGCTTCTTCGACGAAGGGATTCAAATGTAGAGAAGAATGGCAACATCACTGTCTTATGCTCACTGGAATCAGAGCATTTAGTTCTTTTCCACTCTTATTTTTCCCCCTTGATTCTTGTGCATATACTCCTCTTTCCCTATAACCAAGGCCTACTTTCCTGAGAATAAAAGACAGATCCAGAAGAGCCATTAAAATTCGGGATTAAAGTGTTGATAAGATTGGGTGACGACATAGCTATCCTCAGTCAAAGTGCGGAAGAATTGTGGGACCTGTTGAATGGAATGAACAGTCTAATGAGCGAACGTTATGGATTGAAAGTAAACAAAAGGAAGCCGAAAGAAAGGAAGAGGAGCGAAAATGAGATTATCGATAAACTTAACATTAAAATAGCTGACCACGAAGCAGGCGAAATGAAGCTATTCTGCCACCTTCGAAGCAAGACGTGACGTACGAAGTAAGGAGGACATAATTAGCAGGCTAGCATTCACGAAGAGTACAGAATTTGAGGGAGAAATTTCTGAGAATTACATTTGTAGGATAGCATTGTATGGTAGTGAATCAGGGACTGAGGGAAAACAGAAAAAGAAGGGAATCTGAGCATTTGAGGTGTGGTACTACAGAAGAAAGACTAATACGACAAATAATGAGGTTCTCTGCAAAATAGGTGAGGGGAGGGACAGGTGTAAACACTGACAAGAAGAACGGACAGGCTAACAGGACATGTGATGAGACATCAGGAGATAACTTCCGAGGTACTAGAGGGAGCTGTATAGGGTAAAAGCTGTAAAGGAAGACAGAGATTGGAATACATCCAACAAATAACTGATGAGTTTGGGTGCAAGTGATACTCTGAGATGTGGAAGTTGACGTAGGAGAGAAATTGGAGGCGAGCTGCTTCGAACCAATCACAAGACTGATGACACAAGGGGGAAAGAGAGAGAATACTATTTTTTCGGAAAAATACGAAGCTTTTGTCGCAATGTTTTAGACTGCAGGGCTAGCAGCGAATCGTCGAAAAAACATGTTCTTACTATGGGATTTGTTTTAAAACATTACAGAAAAATTTAGTGTGTTCGAAAAAAAACGATATAGGTTCAACAATGTCATACTAGATTAGACTGTTACGAAGAAACGACGCATCAGAATTAAAATGGTTAGTACAGTTTATTCCGACAAAATGGGGATTCATAGACAGTACACAGCGAATAAATTCCAAAGAGATAGTCTGTGAGTAGTAATGCCAACCAAAATCCCGCCTGAACCTGCAGGACATAGGCTTATAAACATGTGATTGCACTCCAACTGTAAGATGAAGAATGCTGGGTTGTACGCTGTTAACTACTACGTCGTTCCGTGCTTCTAGGGCGTAAACACTAAAATGTTGCTACCCAGACTACATCTTCATTTCGCTTTGCCGGGAAACAATAAATTTACGTTGTCATCGCGTCACAGAAAGTATGTCTAAAGGGCTTTCTACATTCGACTTGGATGAGCTGGGCTTGTAATTGAGATCTTCATTGTACATGGAAAATAAGCATTTTCAACATACTGCTGCTAAATAATAGCAGCATACCTCCATTCCCAATGGAAAAAATTCACTTACATGCTACTCGTACAAACCCAAATGAAAATATTTTGTGTTGAGAATGGACCAATAATGCTCTGAAACTGGTCTACACATAATCAAAATATCCAAGGGTGTGCTGCCGGTCTATAGTGTCCAACGGGCACAATATTTCGGCGATCATACATGTCGCCATCATCAGGTGAACTGACGGACTGAGCTCCTGTGAACAGGCCGGCACGGAGATCCGTACGCTATGGCTGCTCGGAGGGAACTGGGTTCGGTCGCGGCGGCGGCCGATTTAAATACCTTCCGCCCGCGGCGCGCTCCCTCCGCCGTCCGCGCCCCGCGCCATGGTCGCGCGGTGGAACAGATTGCGACGGCGTCTGAGATGACGTCGGTGTGATGGCTCTGTCCGCCGTGGTCGTCACAACTATACGTTTGCTCGATTTACTCTTGATTAGCCCGATCGCTGGTTCCCAAGCCTTGCTAAGATTACAGCCTTAGTCACGGTTTATGAGGTCGTCATTGGTGCGAATTTCGATGGCCTCTCTAACAACGCTGTCCCAGTATCTCGACGTCTGTACCAGAATCCTCGTGCGGTCATACTCCATGGCGTGATTTTCCGACAAACAATGTTCAGCGACCGCCGACTTGCTCGGATACATCAGTCGAGTGTGCCTCTGGTGTTCACGGCATCGATCCTCGACGGTCCGCATCGTCTGACCAATATACGACTTGCCACATTGACACGGAATCTGGTACACGCCGGCCTTCCTCAAACCGAGGTCATCTTTGGCGCTCCCCACCTCGGTTTGAGGAAGGCCGGCGTGTACCAGATTCCGTGTCAATGTGGCAAGTCGTATATTGGTCAGACGATGCGGACCGTCGAGGATCGATGCCGTGAACACCAGAGGCACACTCGACTGATGTATCCGAGCAAGTCGGCGGTCGCTGAACATTGTTTGTCGGAAAATCACGCCATGGAGCATGACCGCACGAGGATTCTGGTACAGACGTCGAGATACTGGGACACTATAGACCGGCAGCGCACCCTTGGATATTTTGATTATCAAATACGCCGGGAGAAACTCAAGAATGGTCTACACATATTTAGCAGCTGCATGGTGAATTTCCTTTCCCTTATACAACAACCGCGGCGATTACTTGCATTACTAAAACAGTGTGTGACGTTCGTGTTAGAACCTGATCTTTTTCGACTCAGAGCTGTGGCCTTGTATTCCAACAAATCGAGAAAGGAGGAGACTAGTGTTCAACGTAGCGTCGACAACGAGGTCACTAGAGACGGAGCACAAGCTCGGAGTAGGAAAGGACGGAGGAGGACGTCAGCCGTGCGCTTTCAAAGGAATCATTCCGGCATTTGCCTCAAGCGATTTTAGAAAGTCAAGGGAAACCTAAATCTGGATGGCCAGACGTGAGTTTGAACCGTCGTCCTCCCGAATGCGAGTCCAGCGTCAGCGTGCTAACCACTGCGCTACCCCGCTCGGCGCTCTGACAAGTTCCGTCAAAATCGATCATCTCAGTGGCGGTGGACGAGCAGCTTACGACAAACCATTCTTCCGCTATCGCGAGAAAAATAACGTCCAGAAGTTAGGGGTATACGGAACGCCCTATGCTTACAATGTTAAATTGAGCTAAAAGTTAGGAACATTTTCTCATTTGTTATTTGGACGATACTCTTGATTTTTTCACAGAACGCAGAAATATGTTCTTTTATGCTGAATTATTAGTTTTGAAAAAATTTCATCTTTCTACTATAAATAGGCCCTGAGAAAATGTACCTTATACACAAAAAAACTAAAGTTACGGGAAATTAGCTTCAAAGTTTTTACTTCAGTACAAGCCTGCTCCATAGCTTGTATCATCAGAATCGTCCAACAGCTTCCTCTTGATGGCTCTGCTATGCTGTCTAGCCATCTTTGAATATACTTTTATGGCATTATCTGAAGACCTGAGCCATTCCTTGTCCAAACAAAGCATAGCTGCGGCAGTTCGTAGTCCTACACAGAGCCCCAACTTCTGCAGAACTTTGCACTTTGTTATATTGCCCTGATTGAATGATGAAACAGCATCTTAAACGTCAAAGTGAAGTGTGTTTATACCCACAAACACAGTTTTAAGTAGTCTATTGCATATCACATTGTTCACACACTCATTTGGATTTTGAGCCCGGCCATGAAGACATTTCTTTAGTAGACTAATATCTGCCAGGTCTCGGAATATTGGTTTTATTTCGTCCATTATGGCTGGTGGCAGGTGATGAGGGTGATTGTATTGTTTCTTAGTTACCTTGCCTCTGTTGTACTTGCACCAACTATCGTCTCCTTTTGGACATAGCCCATGTTGGGGATTCTCATTGCTTGAAGCTGTATGAAAAAAACAGAGCCCAGACTGCTCTTCTCATTAATTCTGCATCTGCTGTATTCTGTCTTATTGCTAGACCATAGCACTTCTGAATACTATTGTAGCATCTGTCAGTCTATTTTTCCCATCTAAAGCTTTTCCATCGCTCAATTTCTTGCCTTTCATGCTAGCCTTGAGCCGTCGAAGTCTTGATCCCATCTTTTTCTGAACATGGCCAACACACTCCAGTTTGGAAATTTTCACATCGTTACCATAGGGTCTCAGTTCCTCAATTTCTTTGAAAGCTTTTGAGTCACCATCTCCAAGATAATTTATGTATCTAACGTTGTACCATTTTACTGAGCGTTGATAAACTTCTTACACCAGCAACTTCCATACCACCACTTGACCCATAGTAATTTGCCATGCACTCCTCTTCATGTTTATTTTTCATTTTCTCCTTGTATCTGCAATGCTTAGAAAGTATTGCCACATCAACTACCTTACCAGTGTCCACACTTGTAGCTGTTACTACACCATTCAGAGATGTGTGGCCTCTCTTCTGCCAGCTTCCATCAAAAGCTATGGACAAGTCTCTGCTATTATTATTTTCAACAACTGCTTCCTCAACAGCATCTTTCATGTTTTCCTGTGCCACATCTTCTACAGCAGAGCCTATTGCAATTATGTGTTTCTTAAATTTTGAAGGTGGAGGAGGGAGGTTCATCACACCACACAACATGGCACATGCAGCCCTGCCCTTTCCTATACACCGTAATCCATAAACCAGTCTAATGTTTATATTGTATAGTTTACATCTATCTGCAGTAACATGTGAGGAATTAAAGAAAGTAACACTGTGTTTGCAATAACTGCACATCAACTCTAATTCACAAGCAAGTCCTACATGTAAGTTTGTTTTCAATGAAACACCACATTTTCCACATTGTTTGCAGCACACATTGTTCTCCAAAACGTCTGATAATAAAGAGACGCTAATTACCTCATATTTTGTAGTCCCAGCATTTAGTTTCTTGTATTCTTCTTCAAATCCAGCTAGTTTTCTTCTTGAAGCACTTTCCGGTGTAGTGGCAGCAGCATCACTCAACGTATCACTGCCAGTGTTGAGGTCAGTCGCTACCGGGACATCAGATACTGATGAAGATGAATCAGACGAATTTTTAGTACACTTTACTTTCTTGCGCCAATGTACACGCTTTCTAAATACCTTCAGACTAGGTCTTGGCATGTTGAAGGAAAGAAAACTCAATGACTTCTCCACATACGACTTTAACAACAATGACATGGATGTACTCACAAAGGAAACAATACAAATGGTGCAGAATCTATTGTCAACAATCTAGCAGTGTAGCCAACAGAAAAGCTAACTCTCTTGTGCTCAATTATATCTCTGGCAAGGCTGTCTATATCAGGTATATTTCGCGTCTCATATACAAGGTGCGGAACATCGTGTGTCGAAATTTTTTTTAAAAATTATTTAAAATAGTTCTATTCACGTCATCCAAATATTTTATACATGGTATTAAACGGGAGAGTCTAAATTTTTCGAAAATGCGTTTACCCAAAAATCGATTTTTTTCATCGAAAAACTCATTCCGTATACCCTTAAGACAAATGTTAAACAAGACTTCTGCTGCAAAATTGAGTACATACCAAATACGCTGAACGGAAAAACTAATGAGTGAATATAATTAAAGTATATCTACTCACGCAGATCCGGTGTGGGCTGTCATCGTATGGCAGCGAAACTGGTAGATACGCTATTGCCTTGATGGAAAACCGATTTGCGCTGGAAAAAAAATAGGTAAAGTGTTGGCCACCAGGTGCAAATCTCGTACAGCATCTCGTCAAAGTCTCCGTGCTCATATTGAACAAACTGTGTGAGCGGTGGTTAATAATACAATTAACATCGTGGCTTTCTCACTTGTTTGACCATTTCTGCCCACTCCCCGTTCCTAATGTACGTCTTTCTTGCATTGACAGCGCCAGATTTGCATCTGGTGGCAAAAGCTGGAACTAATTTTTTTCGACATTAATGGGATCCACGTTAACGCATTAAAATTACTACCAAGTTTCGGTGTCACACGATAATTACAGCCCACATTAGACCTCTGTGAGGAGCTGCACTTTAATTATAACCAGCCAGTATTAGAGACCCTGTAAAAGAGTACAGTGGTCGCTTTGGAGCAGTGTAGAACTGGTACCAAGGGGTCGTATAACCCTGACCCTCCAATAAAAGTCATGCCAGTAAAGTGTCACATATGTGCTAGTTTATAGTGTGTTATCAGCGCAGAAGAAGTGAGGACGAAATGGAGACGCGACAAATAAAGAAAGGAGCCGTCCTCCTACGTGAATGAATATGCATGTTTTACAGTTAGCCAAAAAGAACTGTGTAACAAGTCCCCATGAATGGTATACTACTAGTAACTATGTAGCATGGCCTAAGAACAGTGGTGGAAAAATTATCCTAATCGACAGGGACTGGAGACGAATCTCACACCGTGTCAATCGGTTTTTTTAAGCCTGACAGGGGTTGTCTATAATTGTAGGTCCCTCTCAACCAATGTCTCCGCAAATAATGTGAAGAGAACTGTAAGCAGCTGCAGTCGAGTATCTCGCAGACCATTGACCACAACTGCACATAAAGCTGCAAAAATCTGGACTGGAGGTGCATAATGTGATTCAGTGAGTGAATATTTTGCCTCTTTTCAGCTGATGGGAGAAGCTGTTGTGCCGACAGTCCAATTAGGCTTTTAACCCGCAGTTTGTGGAGTTTTCAGTTCCTGCTGGAGATGTTCTTGTGATATTTTGAGGATGTTTTAGTACCCCGACTGCGGTCCACTAATTCAGATTACCGTGAACATGAACTAGTTGATTTTAACATTCTCGGTGACCAAGTGTTGCCCTTTGTTACATCTCTACACAAGTATGCTATTGATACTCACTCCTCTTTTGTTGAACATTTAAGCACTCAACTGCACGTCGATTGACCCACTATATCACCCGATTTTAATCCAACAGAAAATATCTGGGATTATTTGGAACACAGGGTGAAACGTAGCAATCAACGTCTCCACATTTTATTAGCTCTGTGGGATTTAATCGTGAATGTGTGGCTTCAGCTGGATATGGCATACCTCTAAAAACTTGTATACTCTCTTACACACTGTACTGAGGCCGTTATCAAGTCTAGGGGTGGTGTTATGCGGTATTATAGTGATGTCACCCGGTGCTGACTAATTTATTTGTCCAGTGTATTTTATTTCAGTTAGTAGCGATCACGTCCATGTACGATACATTTCGTTAAGACACGTCTGCGTTAATTGTTTTCAGTTTTTAAAATATATCCTGGAGGTACGTTTCGTGTGACGGTGCAAACACACAACCTCTGAAAACTGCAGGACCACTGCCACTGCGTGTATTCATTACAGTCAAGTTACCACAGCGTAAGGTCGAAGTTCAAGGTCGAAAAGAGCCAAGCACTCACACACTACGATAAATAGCCAGTAACGCAAATAGTTTCAGATCTTGTATGTAGAGATAATTGCTGCGGTAGTGACCGCAGGCAGCCACAGCAGCCAGCAACGGGATATGCAGGACAGCCACCTGTGTAATTTGGCAGTTGGGCACTGCAATATGTTGGCGTAACGTTCTGCAGCACAAAAGTCTAACGTTGCGGTGGACTAGACAGCTATAAACTGTAGCATAAAGCAAAGTTTCACAGCCAGCTACGTGACGTAAAACGAGCTCCTGTCACAACATACCTAACTGGAACAAGTACAATTATTCGCAGCTTAGTTGGTAGCAGTGATCCCATCGGATCCGTGCATTCTTCCAGCGCTGTCTCTGCGGCAGTCATAAGTCAGATGTGCAGCCAATCGGCTACAGCTTCATCAAGCAAACCCTATCTGCTAGGCGAAAGCCCTTGTCTCTAACTCGTCAGCTTGCCCTGATAGTTTTGGGTTTCGAACCGGATCAACTGAAGCGAGGGCTCTCGCCTGACACTTCAGCCATCCTTCGAAATTCCCGGTTTCGACTCGACGCATCAGCTGTCCCCAGCCGGTCGACCTGGGCCGCAGGAAGTGCACGATAGTCCAGTCGTAAGCTCGCTGTACTACAGAGCTGACCACACTTCTGGGGTCAGCATTTACGCGTCGCTCCCAGCTGCGGTTATGCCATCTCAGTATTCCGTTGCCTCAGTGCACTCATTTGCAGTCGTTAGCCACGGTCAATAGCTGGCAGTGGTCGATTTACTGCATGAGAAACGACGAATGATAGAAAGTGTTCTACTGAACCAGTATTCCCACAGCCTTCAGCATATCCTATTCTGGGGGCAGAAGTGGCCATCCTGCAGCACTGGTGATAGCGTAGCAGTCAATACAAACATAACATGGCTTGCAGGAACACAGTGGTAAGCGCCATTACCGCGTAGTTTGAGTTGTAGGGGAACTGGCGCTACTTTAGAGCACCAGAATATAATACACCAGGAAAAATTTCTAATTTCAATCGTCATACGTGGGGACGATGCTTCATAGTAATCGCCAGTGGCGACAGGTAAAATGGCTGGCGCTAAGGGGGACCCATGTTGTATTCCGAGATTGTAGTTACAAGATAACTAAGGTGTTCTTTGTGATACTGACATCTCCGGCGAGGATCCTGAGTACATTACCAATGACTTGGGTATGTAAATTTGCAAATCTTCTGTATTTACTATGTCTGACGGACGTAATGGTAAGTTCACGAACATACCGCTACGATCCTGAAATGCATGGAATATGAGATTATTGTTGAATGGCTGCTGTTGAAGGCTTGATAGTGTGTATATGCATACTTCCTCATTTATATTCGTACACGTACGTAATAATAGTAACAAAAACAACAAAATAATAATAATAATAATAATCTATGTTGCTGTTCAGGTAATCTGCGAATGATTTCGATTTGGTCCTAATATCGAGCAGTCTGCCACAGTCTCTGATGCCTGTCATGAAGGGACAGAAGAGCAGACGATGAGGTCTTCTCGGAAAAGGTTGAGATGCACCTGACAACGGCAGTTTAAGCAGAAGAGAAGTAATACGGGCGAAGAATACGTTTCTCGTTCTAGAAAAACTGCAGATAAAAAGAATGCAGGACCTAATAACTGTCGTTGTCCTTGTAAATGTTTTGAGAGACTAGGTGAAAGCAATGTGAGTCAAATGTTCAAAGCATTCTAGGAAATTGGCGACTTTGATGTTCCGAATGCACCTGGCTGTCAACCTAAGGAAAGTACCTACGTGGAACGTGATTTCTAAATACCCATCATTCTTGTTCATCAGTAAGACGTTATACCGTGACATCTGACTCAAGCAAAGTAAGTTTCAGGAAACGTGGGAGTCAAAATCCATTTCTTACTCTTTAATTAAAATACAGCGCAACCAGAAACTCTTAGGTTACATCCCCCAATTCATCATGGATTTTTCTTGTCACTCAAACCAACACGTTTGCTCAATGGACACATCTATGAAGAGTTACTAAGTAATTTCAAGCAACGAGATAAACAGTTAAGTCTTCTAGTAACTCTGAGTTAATGTTCTCTTACGATCACCTACCATTATGTTTTGTTGTCAGCGTATGTGATTTGAGTAACGTAGTGGCATCTCCACTACAGTAATGTGTTTATTCTTCTATATTTCATGTGTCACGGTCTGTTTCATGTTCTTTTTCTGTCTGTATGTTAAAAGCCATCCAGAACAAAATGGATGTTAGAATAAAATTATTCAAACTCCCATTTTGAAGCTCGCCACGTTGTTCTCCCGAGCAGGTCGTGTGTATATCTAGACTGTTAATTCAACTGTGTGTACATATATGTGAATGTCGTAATGCTGGATGCAAGGATCAGTGTCGCTGATATTAACATCAAGTTTAGTAATAAAAGGAGATTAACATTTGCAGGGCACAGTATTTTCACATGTTGTCATTATTTCTACGTCTGCGTCCATTTCTCGCAACTGTGTCTAACTGAAGGGCCTTCTGGTACCGAAATCATTTCTCCAAATCCTGTTCCGTTGCATAATGGTACGCAGGAAGAATGACTGCGGGATAAAACTCAGTATGAGTCTGAATTTCATTGAATTTTCCCTCATAGTCATTTTGTGATACGGGTGAAGGAGAGCGTAATATCTTGCCAGACTTTTCTTGGAATATACTCAACGATATTTTAACATTATATTACTCCTTGGTGCGTAACGTCTCTCATGTAGCATCTGCCACTGAAATTTGATGAGCATAATTGACACCGTACTTTAGAAAATACTATAATGTAAATTATTCCACACAGTTTTAATCAGACAAATACTAATTAATTTTGGACCAAAAGGGTAGTTCCTAGCTTGTAGAAGGAGAGGTGATGGAACAGGAAATGTTAACCACTACTTACAGAAACTTATTTATTTTACTAAATACTCAAAGACTGATCATTTCAAATCACAGTTACTGACATATATTGGACTTTGGCAAAGAATTCTTTAACTTTAAAAACGATGGCAGTTTAAATTTGTATTTATGCAAGACCTTGCAATGAAACCAAACCTCAAAAAAATTTAAATAACCTTACAACAGATTAAAATATTAACCTTAAAACATCAAAATATTTCATCAGTTTTAAAATTTATTTACATAAACTTCAGATTAAACTTTTAGGAAACAAATATTCACAATCATCAACAAATTAAATCACTTGAAAGGTAAGTAATGCAATGGGAAGTACGCCAATACGTTTTAGAATAAGCGAAAATGAAGCGCCTCATCTCCAAAAGAACTCTGTTTACATGGCGAACTAACTTTAGATTTGGCGGATGGCTGGCCCCACTCGTCCCTGCCATGCCGCCTCTGTATTTTTTAATTTGGCATCACATCAACACAGTTTCTGCACAGAGTAATAACAGCTCTGCAACACAACAACTGTTAAGCACTTATAGTAACCGAGCACCGTTAATAAAATATCTTGGACCTTAATGACATTAGAGCTTGCCATAGTTAGCTGATTTAAAGACACGGTTTTTAATTTATCCAAAAATGTTACTTAATTAGAGCAGCAGCTAAACAAGTTAATTGCTAAACGAATCGACAAATTTAAATATTAAAACGAACAAAGTGCCTCAGCTACTGGGCGCAATTGAAAGCAATATTTAAGTTACCCAAAAATTTACTTAATAAGGAAAGAAGCTTGGCAAACTCAATTGACAAATATAAATATGAATAAAGAGCACCTCACTTGTTTGATGCACTGCAAGCTCTAAGTTTAAGAAAGTCTTTCTGTCGTGTCGCTATGCAGGTACCGGAACTAAATTTGTCTGGTAACCAGTACGATGAACTTCACACAGGTTTGCTCTGGTACAAATTTTTAGAGCAAGACGAGTGCTTAACAAACGTAAAACTTCCACAGCGTCCTTCATCGCTAGTGGTGGAATACCGTTCCGTATACATTAGCCACGCTACAAGATCCATCTAAAGCTGAGAGCTTTGCACACACTAGGACCTATAACTTGTTCCACAAGCTATCTCCGGAACGGCGCCTTCAAGGATAAGTAAATAGTAACCGCTTTGCTGAAAGTGCGATGTACTTGTGGAACTGAGCCAAGCTAATACGCGCCGCTTGCAGAAACGGCAACACTACGTACTCCACTCAGCTTGGCAGGACCGAACCGGCACATACAACTGCCCAACCAAACGCGATACCATACACAGCGGTTCTGCAAACGGCTAGTTGTACTATAGCTCCACCTCTTACGTATGCGAGGAAGCACTCACTCTGCGGTCTTCTTCCTCTGTCTTCTCTCTGCCGCCACCGTGTGTGCCCTTTTGAGACTCGCTGTGCCAGAGTTTCTCTACTATCTGACCTGCGATTTAAAACGAGATATCGAACCCCTATCAAAGGTGGAGCAAGGTCGACCATGTCATGCCTCAATAACCGTGGCGTTCTCGCACTTACTGATCGATCCCATGACGAAACGCTCTGTTCTTCTTCGTATATTCACTATCCTTTCAATTAATTCTATCTGATAAACATCCTCAGCTAACGAGCAATGTTCAAGAATCACTTCAACAAGTGTGTTCCAAGCCACTTCTTTCGTGAATGAATCAAATTTCTTCCGCGCCTTGGATGCGTTTTCCTATAACGAGTTTTATATGGTATCTCCACTTTGTTCGCTCCAAAAAAGGTTACTCACATGTATTTTAATGTTGTTACTGTGTCCGGTGATTTATCACCATTAGTGTAACCGGACAATCGGTCTCTTCTCTTCGTTATGCACAATATGTCAAATTTGTTGTTGTTAAGAGTCAACTGCCAAGCCCTGGAACAATCGTCAATACCTTACATGCCTTCCTGCATTTCTAGAAATTTTTTCTGGCATTGAGACTCTTCTTAGACAAATCAGAAGGGTGACTATTAATTCATTTTTGTTTGACTGCCATCAGTTGGCTCCCTGAGGATTCCACTGCAGTATTCCTGCTGAGAACTAGTTATTACGTTTTTATGTTAAGAAGAATTAATGGCTGAGCCCTAACAAAAGACTTACACTTGAGCAAAAGGGTAGTGTGAACATAAAATTTTGCCTCTGGTGGCTCAAAAAGAGTGCTGTGCGTTACGAAGACATCCCCAGTGGATCGTATATCGTAGCTGTTATTTTTTGTCATCAACTAAGATCCGTATTGGTCGCAGTGTAAGAAAAAGGGCCTAAAAACATCACATGTTGATACTACGATAACACACTCTGCCGATTTCACTAGCAAAAAAATCCACGAGTTTGAAATGTAATTCCCTTAAGCATTTATTCTTCTGATATTATGCCGTCAAATGTTTATCTTTCAAGCTCATTATCGAAAAATAGTCAAGAAAATTCCTCTCTGGACACAACTGCACATCAAACCTGGTTTGAAGAGATCTTTAACTCAGATCCAGTAGGTTTCTACAGGTGTGGAACTGAAGACATTCGCGGAAAAACGGGCTAACCCTCAACTGTAAAAATTTAGAGATAAGTGTTGTCATCTGTTGCTGGGTACAGGAACCATCAAAATTGACATTGGTCTCACCCCTAAATGTCCGCAGCTCGTGGTCGTGCGGTAGCGTTCTCGCTTCCCACGCCCGGGTTCCCGGCGGGGTCAGGGATTTTCTCTGCCTCGTGATGACTGGGTGTTGTGTGCTGTCCTTAGGTTAGTTAGGTTTAAGTAGTTCTAAGTTCTAGGGGACTGATGACCATAGATGTTAAGTCCCATAGTGCTCAGAGCCATTTGAACCATTTGAATCACCCCTAAATTTCACTTAGGGGTGAAACCAATGTCAATTTTGATAATTCCCGTACCCAGCAACAGATGGCAACACGTATCTTTAAGCTTTTACATTCGAGAGTTAGCCCGTTTTCTGTGCATGTCTTCAATTGGTAAGCAATCTGAGTATTGTCAGACTGGTTTAGGAAAATGCGAGAGAATGTACTGTTGATGATTAATATCTCTTTGATGTTTATTATTGTATTCAGTAAAATAATGGAAAATGCTATCAAAATATGTACTGTACTAACTCAAATGATATTCAAATTATCACAATATCCTTACGACGAAAGTCTATCTTAATAAAACAAAGTATTTGTAAAAGGAGTGTGCCTGTATCAGCGTGTATTAGTATGATATTACTCATTCTGAACTTTGAAATGGTCTATGTTTACTTGCTGTTCTGTGTCACAGTGAAGTAGTATGGAAATGTAGCATGTCATAAATAAAATTTCCCTATTGATTGGCGATGTGACTGCTTATAACACTGTCACGAAACGGTTACATATGTATTCTTTAGCGATACTGGGACTGGGATCCAAAGCAGTCCCAACTTTATAGGCGACAACGTTAACTTCACAGCTAGCGGAATATTGTAGCATTGTCTTCTCCCTTATTGCTCCAGTGCTGAGTAGGACAACGGAGTCCGTTGCAACCTGTGGCTGTACAGGTACGAGCAGCCCTTAGAGGCTCGCCTTCACACAATCCTTTTAAATATTTTGTGACTAAAGCCCTTCTGGCCTGTTATTTATTTTATACGTGACATGTAAACACTGTCTGTCTTTTATTGTTAGTCAGTACTTACACTTTTTTATATAAAATTTTTTTTCTTCCCATAAATTTGTAATTAGGTTACAGACCACTTTAATGTCCAAATTCTGATGAAGGCACTCTTAGAAGTGTTGAAACCTGGTTAATATGACTAAAAAATTGTGACCGAGGTCTCATTTGTTTCAATTTTAATTTATAAACGGTCACTGAACCAAGTAGCCATGTTCAAAACCTTTTGACATACAGTAGTGTACAATGTTAGCAAAGAACGTATACGAAATATACATAAGTCTACCGATTATTGATGTTTCAAGCTGTTTGTGTTGTGTTGTTAACGTCAGTCTACGCTTGAGATGGTAATTCCCAAGTCTGGCTGCTGGCAGGCTCCGACCAGTGGTGTGGGGTAATACATAATACTGCCGGGTAACCATTACTTGTTCTAGGATGACAGACGCAGACGTGTAGGAGTACCAATGTGGTTAGTGCACAATATGGCGTCCCTCCCTCGTCGTGGTCAGACGAAGTGGACCAGAACATTGTCGACAAATATAGCCACCTTCCGAATGCACTGTAGTCCAAATATCAGGTCAATGTCATATCCCAGTGTCCCACAAATCTCTGGATAGTATAGCAAACAAGGGAAGCTCCAGCATGGTCGTATAAATGCGACCATTGCAGGAGCTTCCCTTGTTTGCAATGCTTGTTGTGTGGTCGTGGTACACAAATTCCTAATGGAATCCAATCGGGACAGTGCACGATTCAACCAGATGAGATCCACATCGAGTATCTTTTCAAACTTTGTCAGGTGCTGGTAAGGCTGTCTCGCACAAATACGTGGCATCTCCGTGTCCTTTACAGTGATTGCTCATAATCTGATTGAGCCGTGGTAAAATTTGCTGTTTTGAAGAGCGCGCCGCAGCGCGTAGTGTAAAGCAGTCGCCCTCCGTTTCTGGCGGTGGCGCAGCTGTGGCAATCGCAGCTTTGGTGTCTCCCTCTGGTGGAAAAGGATAAAGGTTGCCTGTTCACGTGCATTTAAGGGGTGCTATAAACTCGCCAGAGTCGGTCAGTCGGGCGAGACTAGGCAGTTGGTCAGCCGGGTCAGTGTGAGGCAGTCAGTGTCTGTCTGTCGTCCGGAATGCTAGTATGTGTTGGTCCGCCAGTCTGCTCGAATTTGTTGAGGCAATGGGCATTGGCGATTGGATCGATCGGTTGGTCGGTCGCGCACTGGGACACAGGATGACTTGTCCGTCTTGAGCGTCGGCGCATGTGAGGTCGCCACGTGAGTCCAGTGGGTCGCGCCGTATAGCGAGGGGTAGTGGCTTTGCGGCCGACACGAGAGCAGCAGGAGTCAACCCACGACGTCGGTCTGGCCGGTGCGAGCTGCGACGCCGTGAGACGGGAGATCGGCGCGCCTTCCTGCGTCCGTCGAGGCGGCTGGCAGCGGACGGCTCGGGAGAGCGTTTTGGGGGTGCTGCGCCAGGTCTTCGGCAGACATCGCAGTTTATTAGAAGTTAAGTGATTCGTGATATGTTGTTTCATTTACTTGTTAAATTCTAATTTTTTTCTTGGTCAGTCTCTCGTCCCCAGCTCGCTCGTCTGCCTCTCGTCCGCATTTGTTAGGTAGTGTCGGTCTGTCGGTCTGCTGGTCTGCCATACGTTAATAGCTGCCTCTGTCATGTTTGTCGGATTCGGTGTTAACGAATTTATTGCTTAAGGCGTAAAGGCCGAATTCCTGAAATATGTTTTTATCTTGCCTATCATCTTGCGAGGTGGTATATGTGTAATGCAGAGTATGTTGGTACATTTTATGTAAAACTGCATGTAAGGATTTTATTTAAATGGTCATTTTAGTATATAAAGTTGCCACCCTTCCACCGTAAGAGTTCTTTCAAAAACAAGTTGCACTTTTGGTGGCAAATAATTTTTAATGTGTTTTGTACCATTTCCATCCCTCTTACAGGGTGCATAGTTTGTGTTCGTGTGAGTTGTTTAAAATTTTTAGTTTAAAGTAATCTGGTGTGTCGCAGATTTCCACCAGTGTAGTCTTTCAGAGGTTGTTGTGAGCGTTCGTGACTACGACCGTGTTAAAAGGGAGCGGCAAGGTTCTCAGCCCGAAAGCTCATACTATCAACAAAAAAATGTTATTTCTGCCTCTGAATAAATTGTAAATTGATATTTACAGGGTGCTTTCTGATTACAATTTTAAACCTGTTTCAAAGCAAAAAAAGGGGCTTTCAGGAATAAAATTTCCATTTATTAAAACAATTATTTTTTTTAAATTTGTTTCATCAGTTACCCTTTGGCAACTACTTCCACGCTCACATAGTGTGATTAAATGTGTTAATGATCTTGATGAATCGTTAGTAAATAAAGTAAATACTTTGAGAAAAGATATTGAATGTAAATTCACGGTTCACTGATGTCGTTCTCACCCCCTTGTATACCCTACCAGGCTTAGTAAGAACACTAAACACGATCAAACTTAATGCACCCTGGTGGCGATTCCACCTGCCACAGAGATTTACAGCTCTAATAATTTGCATATCCGCCGATTGTGTATATGTGTATGAAGATAGATAAACATCCGAAGATGTCTTCTGGGTGCTTCACTTTTTTTGACAGGCAGTGTATACAACGTGTATAGCTCTCCCTACATCTGACGAATCGAGCCCTATATTCCGTAGCCACGCATTGGGGAATGTTCCCAGGTGGTGATGGATTGTCAAATGCGAAACTGTCCTCGACAGTGACTCGTCCAACGTGGTGAAAGGCATCTTGCCGACACAAGTACCCTCTTGAGAACGAACACGTGTGGTAACTACTGGGGCAGTCCTTTGAGGTGTAGGTTCATGTATGGGTCACTAGCATCTTAAGTTCCCACTAGGGAGACGATGTTACCCCTTGGCAGACCACGCGGTTGTGATCCATAAAACAGTCCGAAACTATCCTATCCCTGGTTGGACGTCGGTAGGGTAAGAGGTGTTCGTGGGCTGTATAAGATGTGAGGCAGAAGTATTGTGCAAGCCTCCTCAATGGTATTCGTCGTATGTAGTGAGATAAATCACACGCACAGTGTACCAAGCCCTGACCATCTGTGGACACTTCTGGACATGGGTAAGGACTCGGGGGAACTTGGATATAAACGAGCTAAAACTTTGTGGGTTTAAGGAAACCTGTATTCCTCAGAGACAGGTTTCGGCAGCTACAGTCTGCAGCATTTTATGGACTACTGTTCGACGCTGCACTCAATGTACAAGTGTGTCCAGGAAGCCAGCATATCCCTAGGCTAAAACATTAAATTGTATATTGGAGTACTTACATAGAAAAATTATGTATCCAGCGTACCATATGGTCGTTACTTCCATGTGCTCCTTGAAATCTTGCGGCCGCCTCTGATGTTATGCTTAGAATGGCCTCTTAACACTTTTGCGCAATTCTCTATTCGTCCTGTACCCACGTTGAGCAACAATGGATTTCGTTGTTCGCCATAATAAGCAATCTATCGTGGTAAGGTCCAAGCTTTGTGATGGTGCCTTCAATGGTCTTTGAGATTTTGCTGAACCACGCCCAGCTCATCGGTCTCGGAACGGTTCATCAAGGAACTCAAGCGCCTTAGCAAAGTGTGCTGGTTCTTCGTCCTGCTATAACCACACATGACCCGTGATTCCCTTGGTTACGAGCTGAGATATTAATCACGTCCGGAAAGTGTCCATTTGTCCATTCATGTACTCTTCAAAACCATTGACTCACAACATAAGGCGGATTTATTTACAGCTCTTTCAAATAGTGGTGCTTGTCCTTAGACTACAAAACCACATTCCTTTTGTCCCAACTGCGATGTATTGCACGTCTTCAGAAAATAAGTCTTCAGTAACACACGTCATTTGAAAATTGTGCCAACAAAACTCAGGAGGCTGCAACTCGCGGCCCCATCTCTTTGTCAGTCGCAAAGATTTGTCTAAATCCTTTCATTTTCAGTTCATTATTAACGTTGAGTGCGATACTTGCAATTCAGATGCTATTTTTTGAAATAACTTAACTGAAAAATGATCAACTGATTGCGCAACATTGGCACACATGCCTTTTCGAGTTTTCTTACGTTCACACTCCCTGAAAAAAAAAAAACATTTCTTCGAATCAAACAGAGTTGCTTACGAAGTGGGGCCTTGCCATGGCTGTACCCAGCTGCCCCCCACCCCCACCCAATAGATATTGGAACTCGTTCGCATCGACGGAAACGTTGTTTGTACGTCATCGGCAAAATGGCTGTCCGCAGAAAAGTTCGTAGAAATAATAAATTTGGCCAATAAGCAATCCGCTCTGCTATGCACTGTGAAGTCCGCATGAGCACCATCGTTTCTCCCACATTTTTAAATATAAAATGCTGTTCTGCTGCAAAGATGTTAATTTTAAAAAAGGTTTCATTTTCTGTGCCCCATACATTTGTAACAGATCAAAATGTATACGTGTTTTGTTAGTGGCCCACCTTTTAATTGGAACCGTTGACTTAAAAATTCAGGAACTTAGAACACAATCTACTGAAACACATTAACACAAGGTATTAAATGTTGCACACTACGAGCTACAAAAAAGTTCGCCTTCTTGTCGGCAACGCCAACGTGTAGTGCGGCAAATGTGACAGACTTTGGCATTATGGGTCTTGTAATGCTGCGAAATAATTGTAGGCATGTCGTAGTGGCAAGAACAAGAAACATCGACCTGTTCCTCTTAAACATTTATTTTGCTCTTGACCAGTTTCGGTTATTTGTTATAACTGTTGTCAAACGACAGTATTGTTAAGATGTGTGTATTAAATGCATGTCATAATCAAAAACTGAATGTCGTAACATCAAAGTGCAGCATTTACACTGGACGATGTTTTGAAATATGAATACTCGTTAGTAAAGGAGCTGCGCTGCCTGCTTTACGGTATATGGTGTAAATTGAAGTTCTCTACAGAACTTTCACTTCTCCAAAATTTTTTTTGAGTTGTTACGCATTACCAGGACAAAAATGCCATATTCTTGTTTCTCGAGATAAATTTTTTCTTACTTGTTTTTGACGACAGCACGAAAGATGAAGGTTCACATTCTGCAAGAACTTTTATTATTTCTGGATGAATAGTAGGGAACCACTCTGTAAGTGCTGCACACAAGTTTCTAAGACACTACTGTCTCGCAATAAGTCACTGCTGCGTCTATGTACTCAAACTGTAATTCGAAGTCACATTTCTGTGGGTTCCAGCACTGCTGCATGGCAAAGAACTTGATGGAATCTATCTGTTCAAAATGGTTCAAATGGCTCTAAGCACTAGGGGACATAACATCTGAGGTCATCAGTCCCCTAGGCTTAGAACTACTTGAACCTAACTAACCTAAGGACATTACACACATCCATGCCCGAGGCAGGATTCGAACCTGCGACCGGAGCAGCAGCGCAATTCCGGACTGAAGTGCCAAGAACCACTCGGCCACAGCCGCCGGTGAATCCATCTGTCTTAAACACTCTTTCATACAATAACTTCGTCGATTAAGAACAAAAAAAGATTCTTATTTTAAAAAAATTCTTGGAAATGATAAGAGCAAATACGACCGGTTGCTATATTTAGGTTGTGTTTCGTACATAATTTCGACAACAAAACTCCCTCTAAACTTGCACGCTAGGGAAATATGAAGTAAAATTTCAATCCTTTTTGTGTTACGATAGTGGAAGTTACGGCTTACAACAGCACTACCTAGCATTGCGTAAGACTCTATGATCAACTTTAAATACAAATTGAGCCTCGCGTCGAAGCACTCGAAACAATATAAAACAAAAACAACAACAACACTGATGAACACTATACCTTTCTAAATACAACAGTTGCACCAAGTATTCCACAATGACGGGATGCGAATACAAATCAGAACACACTCCCTCTACATGATGGTTAATACGTCCCCGTGGACAGCACCAAATATTCCAGAGGCCAAGAAAGAGGTGCGCACAGATACAGCGTAAAAAGCAGAAGTCCAGGCAGATCAAGCCAGTGCTTTTGAATATATCATTACCAAGTTTGTGACTGTTTGGTGGAATTGCTGTAATCATCAAATGTATACCAGATATTTTTTTAAAACGAAAAGATGAGTTTAGTTACATCGTGTGATCAAAAGTATTCGGACACCTGGCTGAAAATGACTTACAAGTTTGTGGCGCCCTCCATCGGTAATGCTGGAGCTCAGTATGGTTTTGGCCGACCCTTAGCCTTGACGACAGCTTCCTCTGTCGCAGGCATACGTTCAATCAGGTGCTGGAAGGTTTCTTGAGGAATGGCAGCCCATTCTTCACGGAGTGCTGCACAGAGGAAAGGTATCCTTGTCGGTCGGTGAGGCCTGGCACGAAGTCAGCGTTCCAAAACATCTCACAGGTGTTCTGTAGGATTCAGGTCAGGACTCTGTGCAGGCCAGTCCATTACAGGGATGCTATTGTCGTGTAACCACTCCGCCACGGGACGTGCATTATGAACAGGTGCTCCATCGTATTGAAAGATGCAATAGCCACCCCCGAATTGCTCTTCAGCAGTGGGAAGCAATATAGTGCTTAAAACATCAATGTAGGCCTGTGCTGTGACAGTGCCATGCAAAACAACAAGGGGCGCAAGTCCCCTCCATGAAAAACACGACCACAGCATAACACCACCAACGCCTCCGACTTTTACTGTTGTCACTACACACGCTGGCATATGATGTTCACCGGGCATTCGGATCGCCACATTGTGTACCATGATTCGTCACTCCACACAACGTTTTTCCTCTGCTCGATCGTCCAATGTTCACGCTCCTTACATCAAGCGAGGCGTCGTTTGGCATTTCCCGCGTGACGTGTGGCTTATGAGCAGCCACTTAACCATGAATTCCAAGTTTTCTCATTTCCCGCCTAACTATCATAATACTTACAGTGGATCCTGATGCAGTTTGGAATTCCTTCCTGATGGACTGGATAGATGTCTGCCTATTACACATTACGACCCTCTTCAACTGTCGGGAGTCTCTGCCAGTCAACAGACGAGGTCGACCTGTACGCTTTTGTGTTCCTTCACGCTTCCACTTCACTATCACATCGGAAACAGTAGACCTAGGAATGTTTAGGAGTATGGAAATCTCGCGTACAGACGTATGAGACAACTCACACCCAAAGGAGCCTGAAAGACTTACTAGTGGCCAACTCCTTCTACTCCATTGACGAATTTTTTAATAGAAACAAATGGTGTATTGTATATATTCATACTATTGGTATTGTTATTTCAGCTTAAAAAAAATAAATTGACATGTTCCACATCCACGAGGATCTCCTCAGCACGGATCTATGGAACGAAAAACTAATCTAATCTAATCACCTGACCGTATTCGAAGTCCGTGAGTTCCGCGGTGCGCCCCATTGTTCTCTCTCATTATATCCCCCCTGCGGGTCCAGGGTAAGAATAGGCCCGAGGTATTCCTGCCTGTCGTAAGAGGCGACTAAAAGGAGTTTCAACTGTTTCGGCCATCCATGTGATGGTCCCCCTTGGGGTTTGACCTCCATTTTTCAAAATTCTACAGAAGTACGAGCCTTTTGGGGAAGGACACCTTATGTGGTGTACCACTGGTCCTAAGTGCACTAAGACCTTGGCACCCAGCATAGTACCGGCGTTGTAACCATGCCCGCTATTCCTCAAATTGGGCCTAAACGCCTGATGGGTTGTACAAGTTACGCCCATAGTGCGTCCCCATCTGCACCAGCGATCCTGATGGACTTTCCATGGCACCAGAAATCCAGCACGGTAGCCAGCCCGTTGTGGTGGGGTCATCATGTACCCTCTAGGTTGTAGCCCCCTGACAACACAGGGATCGTACTGCCGATATCCGAGCTGCACCCTCCCCACGTCGGCCAAGGAGTAGATGCCCGTCTCCTTGGGGCATCAGGACTCCCGGCAACGGTCATCCTGCCAGGTGGCCCTTGCTGAGGCTGGGTGGCGCCCATGGGGAGAGCCCCTGGTCGGAGTGGGTGGTATCGGGGCGGACGTTTCGCAGATGAAACGTCAACACGTATCAGGTCGCTCTGCGGCCGAGTCTTTCAAAAGAAAGGGTACCATTTCTAGTTCTGGTTCTCCTGCCCTTTCCCCCTTGGCCACTTCCTGGGAGGAGGGACAGGCCCGCCGGCTTGGGGCGAAGTACTTCCCCCGCTATTTGGTCTGTTCTCGAACCGATGGGGGGACGTTCGCCACCTCCAAGCCCATGTTCTTTGTTCAGCACATTGAGGACATCTTCGGGGAAATTGAGGCTCTCAGCAAGATGCATTCAGGGTCCGTTCTTATCAAGACCACCTCCGCCACACAGTAGGCAGCACTCCAGGCGTGCGACCGCCTAGGGGACATCCCACTGCCCATTGTCCTGCATCTAGCACTAAATCGGACGCAGGGGGTTATTTTTCATCGTGACCTCCTGCTACAATCTGATGAGGAGCTCAGGGCCAACCTGGAGCGCCGAGGCGTGCATTTTGTCCGGCGAGTCCAGCGTGGCCCCAAAGACCGTCGCATCGACACCGGGGCCTTTATCCTCGCCTTCGAGGGGGACGTTCTCCCGGAGAAGGTAAACGTGATGTGCTACCGGTGCGACGTGCGACCTTACGTCCCGCCTCCTATGCGCTGTTTTCGGTGTTTGCGCTTTGGGCACATGTCATCACGGTGTGAGGCTGAGCCCCTTTGTGGCGACTGCGGACGTCCTCTTCGTGAGGAGCATACATGCACCCCACCACCTTGGTGCATTAATTGCCCTGGCCTCCACTCACCTAGATCCTCAGACTGCCCCGCATATCAGAAGGAGAAGAAGATACAAGAACTCAAAACTTTGGATCAGTTCTCTTATTCTGAGGCCTGGAAGAAGTATGACCGCCTCCATCCCGTGCCGTTGACCACTTCGTTTGCCTCAGTTGTGTCCACTCCCTCCGCGGTATCCTCACCCCTATCCTGTCCCCCCCTCCGCCTCCTCCGCCCATCACGGGGCTCTGCCTCTGCCTCCCAAATCCCTCCCTTCCAAATCCTCCTCCCCCGTAGTCCCCGCCCCCTCTGCCCCAGGGGCCACCCTTCCTCCTCCTCCTCCTCCTCTCCCCCCGCCACCTGAGAAGCGATCCTCTTCTCAGGTGTCCATCGGGGAAACGTTCCGGATCCCAGCTTCTGAGGTCCGGCGTTCCAAAACGGACCCTGCACGTCAGGACCTTCTTCGGGTCCAGCCCACCATCCCTGTGCCTCCTCGGCCTTCCAAGAAGGCCTCAAAGAAGAAGTCTCTCTCCCCCTCACCACCCCGGCGCGTTTCGTCTGACGCTCCATCCGTGAGTCACTGCTCCCGGCCGTCCTCAGATTTGTCGGGATGCTCTGCTGCCAGGCGCTCAGCTGGCCTCTCGTCGGCAAATGATGCTGCCCCTCCTACACAACCAGGGACAGCGGCCGCAGCTGGCGACGAGTCGATGGAACCGGATCCACCTCCCGTCGGTTGTAGCATTGTTCCCTCGCAACCTGGCCCTCCGCGTCCGTCGAGGTGACCAGCTCTTCCCGCGTCTCGTTCCCCCAACTTTTTGACTAGCGATGGCCTTGTTACATTGGAACATAAGAGGTATTCGATCTAATCGGGAGGAATTACAACTGCTCCTCTGCCTGCACTGTCCGCTCGTCCTTGGTCTCCAGGAAACCAAGCTGCACCCGACTGACCGTATTGCCTTTACCCACTATACCTCGGAGCGGTATGACCTCACCCCTGTGGACGGTATCCCAGCTTATGGTGGGGTCATGTTGCTTGTTTGTGACGATGTCTATTACCATCCCATCCCATTGACCACCCCACTCCAAGCAATAGCTGTCCGCATTACTCTTTCTGCTTTTACTTTTTCAGTTTGTACCATCTACACTCCACCGTCATCTGCTGTTAGTCGGGCTGACATGATGCACCTGATCATTCAGCTTCCCCCACCGTTTTTATTGTTTGGCGACTTCAATGCCCATCATTCCCTTTGGGGCTCTCCTGCATCCTGTCAAAGAGGCTCATTCTTGGCGGATGTCTTCAACCATCTCAATCTTGTCTGCCTCAATACCGGCGCCCCGACTTTCCTCTCGGACTCTACTCATACCTATTCCCACTTGGACCTCTCGATCTGTTCTACCACTCTTGCCCGTCGGTTCGAGTGGTATGTCCTTTCTGACACCTATTCGAGCGACCACTTCCCCTGTGTCGTTCGTCTCCTGCACCACACCCCATCCCCACGTCCTTCGAGCTGGAACATACCGAAAGCTGACTGGGGACTTTACTCCTCCCTGGCGACCTTTCCGGACCACGATTTTCCCAGTTGTGACAGTCAGGTCGAATATCTCACGGCTGTTATCATCAATGCTGCCAAACGTTCCATTCCTCGTAATACCTCTTCTTCACGTCGCGTTTCCGTCCCCTGGTGGAACGAGGCTTGTAGGGACGCTATCCGCGCTCGACGACGTGCTTTACGCACCTTTCGCCGTCATCCTACGTTGGCGAATTGTATTGAATACAAACGACTCCGAGCGCAATGCCGTAGAGTCATCAAAGACAGCAAAAAAGCTTGTTGGGCCTCTTTCACCAGCTCCTTTAACAGTTTTACTCCCTCTTCCGTCGTTTGGGGTGGCCTGCGCCGGCTGTCGGGCATTAAGGCCCACTGCTCGGTACCTGGCCTGACCTCAGGTAATGAGGTCCTTGTTGATCCTGTGGCTGTCTCTAACGCCTTTGGCCGCTTTTTCGCGGAGGTTTCAAGCTCCGCCCATTACCACCCTGCCTTCCTTCCCAGGAAAGAGGCAGAAGAGGCTCGACGACCTTCCTTCCACTCGCTGAATCTGGAAACTTATAATGCCCCCTTTACTATGCGGGAACTCGAACGTGCGCTTGCACTGTCCCGGTCCTCTGCTCCGGGGCCAGATGCCATTCACGTTCAGATGCTGGCACACCTTTCTCCGGCGGGCAAATGCTTCCTTCTTCGTACCTACAATCCCGGCTGGATCGAAGGTCAGGTCCCCATGCGTTGGCGTGACGCCGTCGTTGTTCCTACACCCAAACCCGGGAAGGATAGACACCTTCCTTCTAGTTACCGCCCCATTTCTCTAACAAGCTGTCTCTGTAAGGTGATGGAGCGCATGGTTAATGCTCAGTTAGTCTGGATTCCTGAATCTCGACGGCTACTTACTAATGTCCAATGCGGCTTTCGTCGCCGCCGCTCCGCTGTTGACCACCTTGTGACCTTGTCGACATTCATCATGAACAACTTTTTGCGAAGGCGCCAAACGGTAGCCGTGTTCTTCGATTTGGAAAAGGCTTATGATACCTGTTGGAGAGGAGGTATCCTCCGCACTACGCACAGGTGGGGCCTACGCGATCGCCTGCCCCTTTTTATTGATTCCTTTTTAACGGATCGAAAGTTTAGGGTACGTGTGGGTTCCGTATTGTCCGACGTCTTCCTCCAGGAGAACGGAGTGCCTCAGGGCTCCGTCTTGAGCGTAGCCCTTCTTGCCATCGCGATCAATCCAATTATGGATTGCATTCCACTTAATGTCTCAGGCTCTCTCTTTGTCGATGACTTCGCGATCTACTGCAGTGCCCAGAAAACGTGCCTCCTGGAGCGCTGCCTTCAGCGTTGTCTAGACAGCCTCTACTCATGGAGCGTGGCAAATGGCTTCCGGTTCTCTGAAGAGAAGACGGTTTGTATCAACTTTTGGCGATATAAAGCGTTCCTTCCGCCATCCTTACATCTCGGTCCCGTTGATCTCCCATTCGTGGAAACAACTAAGTTTCTAGGGCTCACGTTGGACAGAAAACTGTGTTGGTCTCCACATGTCTCTTATTTGGCGGCCCGTTGTACACATTCCCTTAATGTCCTCAGAGTTCTTAGCGGGTCATCTTGGGGAGCGGATCGCACTGTCCTGCTTCGCTTCTATCGGTCCATAGTCCGATCGAAGCTGGATTATGGGAGCTTCGTCTACTCGTCCGCTCGGCCATCCCTCTTACGCCGGCTCAACTCCATCCACCATCGGGGGATACGTCTTGCGACCGGAGCCTTCTACACTAGTCCTGTCGAGAGTCTTTATGCTGAAGCTGCCGAGTTACCATTGACCTACCGGTGCGACGTACTGCTGTGTCGGTATGCCTGCCGGCTGTTGTCTATGCCCGACCACCCCTCTTACCAGTCCTTCTTCGCCGATTCTCTCGACCGTCAGTGCGGGTTGTATGTGTCTGCCCTGCTGCCCCCCGGAGTCTGCTTCCGTCGCCTGCTTCGACAATTGGATTTTGCTCTCCCTACCACCTTCAAGGAGGGTGAGAGCTGGACACCACATTAGCTCCAGGCTCCGGTTCATATTTATCTCGACCTCAGCTCACTCCCGAAGGAGGGTACTCCGGCTGCAGTGTATTGCTCACGGTTTGTCGAACTTCGTGCTCGACTTGCCGGTCACACCTTTATTTACACCGATGGCTCCAAAACTGACGATGGTGTCGGCTGTGCCTTTGTCGTCGGGGCCGCCACCTTTAAATACCGGCTCCTCGACCAATGTTCCAGCTTTACGGCCGAGCTTTTTGCTCTCCATCTGCTCTGACTCACTCAGTGCTCTTCAGAGCCTTGGAGCTCCCTATCCGGTCCATCCCTTGATTCAACGGATACAGCAGTCCCTCCATTCTTTCACTGCTAATGGTTCTCCTGTCAGCTTTCTGTGGGTTCCCGCAGATGTAGGAGTGCCTGGGAATGAGGCTGTGGATGCTGCAGCCAAGGCTGCAGTCCTCCTGCCTCGGCCAGCCTCCCATTGTGTCCCGTCATCTGACGTTCGTGGGGATGTATGTAAGAGGCTTGTGTCGTTGTGGTGGGATGCTTGGTCGTCCCTCCAAGGAAACAAGCTCCGGGCAGTAAAACCGCTCCCAACTGCTTGGACAACCTCCTCCCGACCATCTCGGCGAGAGGAGGTCCTTCTGACCAGGTTGCGGATTGGGCATTGCCGGTTTAGCCACCGCTACCTGCTCTCCGGTGACCCAGCCCCGCAGTGCCCTTGTGGTCAGGCATTAACAGTGCGCCATGTTTTATTGTCGTGTCCCCGTTTTAGTCAATTTCGTGTTGTCCTGTCCCTGCCATCTACTTTACCAGATGTTTTAGCTGATGATGCTCGGGCAGCTGCTCGTATTCTGCGTTTTATAACTTTAACTGGCTTGTCCAAAGATATCTAACCTTTTTACTTAATTTATCTGCATCTTTGTCAGGTCCTTCTGGTGTCCCCCCCATCCCCTTGAGTTTTACTAGATTCCATGTGCTCTAACAACAGTGACTGGGCGCTAATGACCTCAGCAGTTGGGCGCCCTTAAACCCCACAAAAATAAAAAAATCTCTCACGATGTCTAATGATTACTGACGTCGCTGATATGGATTACCAGGCAGTAGGTGACAGCACAATGTATCTTAATATGGAGAACGTATGTTTTTTGGGTGTCCGGATACTTTTGATAATGCAGCGTACATTATCTACTTCTTTGTTAATGTTTTTCAAAAGGCAGGATATTTAACGAAGATTCTTATGCGTAATTTAAACTAACAAGTTAGATGTTATTTTACTATACTGTAATCTGTGAAGCCGGCCGGCGTGGCCGCGCGGTTCTAGGCGCTACAGTCTGGAACTGCGCGACTGCTACGGTCGCAGGTTCGAGTCCTGCCTCGGGCATGGATGTGTGTGATGTCCTTAGGTTAGTTAGGTTTAAGTAGTTCTAAGTTCTAGGGGACTGATGACCTCAGAATTTAAGTCCCATAGTGCTCACAGACATTTGAACCATTTTTGTAATCTGTGAAGTTATCATAGCATTATTAATAGTTTGATGTTCTCTATATAAACTGACGTAACATGCGATATTGCATAAATAAATTCTACTTCTACCCCATTATTCTGCAATGCACTCTTACGTGCCTGGGCAAAGGATTCGTCGGATCATTTCACACTCTCTGTACCATTTCACTCTCAAATAGCGTGCGGGAAGAACGAACACTTAAGTCCTTTTGCGCGTTCTCTGCTTTGTCTTATTTTATTACGATGATCATTTCTCCGCGTACAGGTAGATATCAACCAAATATTTTCACACTCTTGGGAGAAACTGGAAAATTAAAATTTCGTGAAGAGATCTAGCCGCAACGGGGAAGGTCTCTGTTTCAATTATTGACACCCAACTCGCGCATCACATCTGTGACGTTCAGTCGTATGAATAAAAAATAGAACTTTATCCGGAGAAGATTCTCAAAGCAAAAGTAAATTCTCTGAGAAAGTTCTCAGTTTCATATGAATATTAAGTTTGAAGCATATTCCGTGATGACGCAGATCTTTCTCACTCCCTCCCCTCCTCCTTCAGGAGGTTCTCGGTGTGTGTCGTCTGCCGCGTCCGGCACAAAACACACGCGAAATCTTTTATTTCACTCAATTCGCTCAAACAGGGAAACTATTCAATGTACAGATATGGAACTGGCATCTGTGTGTTCTAGAAGGGTTGCACTACGTTTCGATTTTAGTTTTATGTGCGACAGCAAATTATTAAGTCGAAAAATGGTTCAAATGGTTCTGAGCACTATGGGACTTAACATCTGATGTCATTAGTCCCCTAGAACTTAGAACTACGTAAACCTAACTAACCTAAGGACATCACACACATTCAAGCCCGAGGCAGGATTCGAACCTGCGACCGTAGTGGTCACGCACTTAGAACCGCTCGGCCACAACGATATACAGACAATTTACGAAATTGCATTTTCTGGCGATGTTGCAAAAATTTCGACATGTGGGAAGCTTTTTTGTTATTAAGGCTAGGCCAACACATTCTGGGAACGAAAGCTTAAAAATAAATCGCATTTTCTATTCCATGCTGGGCGACTGGCACAGCAACTGTTTATGAATTTCTTAAAATAAGACAGTCTCGGTTTCAAAATATTTTTTTTTATTTACAGAAAATGACTCGTCTCGCCCGGTAGGGGCATCATCAGATTGACGTAAGAATTAATGTGGAAAGCCAACATCTGGGCATTAATGGACGAATCTTGGCTTTCCACATTAATTCTTCAGTCAATCTGACGATGCCCCAAAGGGCGAAACTCGTCATTTCCTGTAAATAAAAAAGATTTTGCAACGGAGACTGTCTTATTTCAAGGAATATCACATTGTAATCTATTCCAAATTGGAAGTCTCTCAGAGTTTTCCAACATGAGAAAATTTTGGTTAAATATGATGCATAATGGTCTGTTCGCGCTTCAAGTACGTAATCGGTCGTCGGTGCCAAAATCACAAATATCAACGGATGGCCATATGTGCACCTCTGTCTGCTCGTCATCAACTGACTCGTGAACGACATGTATCGTTACTGGTGACGAGAAATGGCATCTTTATGCTATCATAAGAAAAACAAAGCAATGGTTCTGCCGAAGCAAACCAGCAGCTCTCCCTATAAAGGCGTGCATGCATCCACAAAAGATAATGTTATGCATCTGGTGGAACAGCGACGGTGTAGTGAACCAAGAATTGCTGACATTTATTGTCAACAACTCAGACGTCTTACACACGCAGTCCAAGAACAACGACCAGGTTCAAATGGTTCAAATGACTCTAAGCACTATGGGATTTAACATCTGAGGTCATTAGTCCCCTAGACTTAGAACTACTTAAACCTAAATAACCTAAGGATATCACACACATCCATGCCCAAGGGAGGATTCGAACATGCTACCGTAGCAGCTGCGCGGTTCCGGAGTGAAGCGCCTAGAACCGCTCGGCCACAGAGGCCGGCCTAACGACCAGGAAGACTGCGCCTAAGTGATGTTACTCCACGATGATGCCCGCCTGCATTCTGCAATCAAACATTAGCTGGTACTCCTGCCCTACTCTCTCCCACGTTATCGCCAATTTTAACACCTAACGTAACTGCAGAATGAAAGACTTTTCTTGGAACGCCATTATTTTGAAAACGATAAAAGATGAATGTTATTTAGTTTGTTTGTTTCTGTGTGCGTGTGCGTGTGTGTGCGTGCTTTACAACGAATGTTGAAGGAATTCGTGGTGTATCGCAAGTGCTACACACAACTCCTTCTCAGTTAAGAACGCTAACTATCCACAGTGAGGGTACACATTTGTTACATAACATAGTTTCCCTGTGTTATTCCTCTCCATCGCGGCACTTTCTTGACCAACACACTGCAACCACATTTAAACTCAGAGATTCAGATGTGTGCACTATACTTACTGTTTGTAAATCACTTGATTACCGCTCTCCTTACTTTTGAACGGGCAAAAATTCGACGACTTCCAGGCTGTTAGTGCATTGTGTCTAGTCACTCTATTATTAATAATAATAATAAAAATAACAATAAAAATAAAAATAATAAAAATAATAATAATAATAATAATTATTATTATTATTCTGTGTGCAGCACTATAGTATCCCTCAGGTAGTTACTGCTGTGTCGTGCTGTCAATTAATTCATTTATCTGTCTCGAAGCGAGTAATGAAGCAATTTCTGGACTACTGCAGGTACTATCTACGACTTGAGAAGGCATTTTCTTGAGATACTTAGCTTTTGTTAAGTATATGTCTCACTTTTATCATTACCGATGTACGGGACAAAGCACAACATATGTATGTAGAGGGTCGACTATGTGAGGAACCTGTAATCTCTGCCACATTAATGCTGCTAACTGAGAAAAAATAATATTTGATAACTTATATAATCAACATTAGCCTTTTACAAAATTGTGATAATTGTAATGTTCTTTTGAAAATAGTTTCGTGACTGAAAGAGAATCGAATCGGTTAGTTTTCACCTCTCAAAAAATTTCATTTTTTCGTAAAATGAAGAACAAACCGCCTTCAGTCACAAGTTGCGTTTATTTACTGCACTATGCATTTCGAGCCCTGGAGGCTCATCTTCAGGTGCTTTTTAGTGATTTACATCAGGTTTTTTAGTTGTTTGCCTGTTGATATTACCTTTTTGTGTTAAAACATGGAATATTGCAGATATAAGTTTAACAGCGTTAATAATATGACACTAACTTACAGTTTAACATTGTATGATGTCTGCTTCTGTTGTGCAGTTGGTATACACAATACACATCTTTAATTTTGCAGTACATACTGGGATATATACATAGTCACACACTTTTTCGCACATTCTAGTAGCAAAACGTAAACATGCCAAAGATTCTCGTTCATACAGATGTTCTATTTCTAAATATAATCGATTTTCTTGTTTCACAGAAGATAATATGATATAGTATTACTAGTACACAGATATTATTAAAATAATTATTTGGCACCATGTTGTAGGTCGTCAGCTGTTTGTACTATTATAGATTTGATTCCTCAGAAAAAAATAAGCTTTTAAAGGTGTAGAAAAAATTGTGGCTCCTAAACTCTGTTTGTCCATTCAACAAGTTTTCGGAATATTTTTCTTTGTGTAGCATTATTTCTAACTGTTCTAGTAGATTAAGTTTTTTACTGTTGGGTTCTGTGTTAAGTACAATTAGGCTGTTGTGGATGTCGTGAAGTCTGTGTTTATTAATATACATGTGGTTGGCTATTGTAGATTTCTCAAAATGGTTTAGTCGAAAGATGTCGGTGCGTTCTCTATACCGTGTGTGGAAGGCTCTTCCAATTTTTCCTATGTAAAATGCAGGGCAACTGTTACATTGTAATCTATATATTCCACTGTGTTGTCTTATTGGCTTGTTTGTGTTCACTGTGTGAGGTAAGCGGTATCCAAGTTTGCTGTTTGTGGAGAAAGATATTTTAATATTGGTTTTTTTTTGAATAAGTTAGCTATTTTTTGTGATACTGTGCCTAAGTATGGAATGCTTGTGAAGATTTGTTTTGTGTCGGTAGTTTTCTTTTCAGTGTTTTTGTGAGTGATGCTGGTCTGAATTTTTCTAGATAGTTTATCAATTGATTTTACAGAGTAACCATTATTTACTGCAATTGTTTTGATAGTATCTATTTCTTGTGTTAGTGCTTTGGGTTTTAAAGGTAATGTATGTGCCCTGTTCAACATTGATCTAAATGCAGCGTACATATGTGTGTTCGGCCGGTATGAAGATTCATGTATTGTGATGTCAGTGTAGGTTGGTTTTCGGTAAACGTACAATTATGTTCTTGTTGTTCATTCACAATTGTGAGATCATTTTACCCCTCAGGGGGTAATTACCCTTACATTGCTAGACTCACACAAACACTACACAGTGCTTGGGGGTGGGAAGTCATTCCGAAACCTCCTTTATCATCTGATCTTGCGCCCTCACGTGTTCAACTTTTCCGCACTCTTCCTTCCGGAATTTCTACAGTCGCGCAATCGAAAAGTTACCCCGGCGTTGGTAGGCTGTTGCAAATATTGAAGACGATCATAATATTGATGACTGAAGTCTGTGTCATGTGTATTGCGGTAGGAACTTATGCACCAAGCCAGTAACGTCGCGTCTGTCACAACCATACAAAAAAAAACTTAACACACTGTTAGCAGGAGAGCCTTTTGCTGTCAACACCAAATGAAGGAAATATACAATGAAAAAGGTACTGCATTCCAGAGCAGCGTACCGGCAACTGCTTGTGCAGAAAAACAGCACTGATGGGAGTGTGTCTGTGCTGCAGGCATGCTGACCGCCATACGCTGTAGCACTATTGTCAGCATTTAACAAGAAATGGTACGAAACGCCTACTGGCACGCATCTGTCCGCTTCTCCTTAATGAGTTTTCAAGGCTAAATCGTATATAAGAATACATCTTCTATATAAATGAAAATCTATTGTCGCATGTATGGAAGATAATCACCTGACAACGGCTTGACCGATTTGGTTGATTTTTTTAAAATTGTTTCCGTTATTATCAGGTCAAGGTTTACATGGAAGAAACTTTTGGGAAATCCAACGGAAAACTCGGAAATTAACATCAATTGCCGCATGTATGAAAAATCATCAGTTAAGAACGGCTCGGCAGATTTTGTTCATTTTTGTCTTGGTTTCGTTCGTAATTGTCAGAAAAAGGATTGTACAAACGAAAATTTTTGGAAAATCTGCCGGAAAAGTCGGAAATTAAAATCAACATCTCGACCGACCTGTTTTTTTTTTTACTTTTTTATGGCAGTGATATTTTTGCTATGATACAGAATATAAAAATATTTGCGTTCTGTTTGACAGTTCTGCTGTCACATGTTTTCATAACAAAAAAATCAGTTTAGCAGTTGTATATATAATATATAAATACGGCTGTAATATATAAGTGGAAAAATTGTTACCGAAAATCTCGAAAAATTCTTCTCCGATTTACTACAAATTTCTGCATGACAAAATATCTGTATATATATGGAGATGGAGAGAGAGAGAGAGAGAGGGGGGGGGGGGGAGGAGGAAATGAGGAGGTCAGAGAGGTGGCAAGGAATTTAGGATATGATGAGTAGGAGCGAAAGACCATTTTCTACTGCTATTGATATTAATATTACCCTATACACATCTCAATAGGAAACCTTGTTTTCTTTCCATTTCACTTCACTCAACCCTACTATATCTAGATTGAGCCTTTGCATTTCCGTTTTCAGATTTTCTAGCTTCCCTAACACATTTCAGCCTGTGAAATTCCACGTCCCGACTCGTAGAACATTGTCCGTTTGTTGGTTACTCGTGCTTTTTCTGATGGTCACCTCCCCCTTGGCAGTCCCCTCCCAGAGATGAGAATGGGGGACTATTCCGGAATCTTTTGCCAATGCAGAGATCATGTCACTTTTTCAGTTACAGGCCACGTGTCTTGTGGATACACGTTACGCGTCTTTAATGCAGTGATTACCACTGCATTATACATCTTCATGCCGTCGATCATTGCTGATTCTTTCACCTCTAGGGGCAGTTTCACACCCCAAGGCCAAGAAAGTGCCATGAACCTCTGTCCGTTCCTCCGCCTTCTTTGATAAAGCCGTTGTCAGAATGAGGGAGAGTTCTTATGCCGGAAGTCTTCGGCCGCCACTGCTCATGGTTTTTGTTCAAAATTTAAGCGGCGATGGAATTTGGCCATTAAAATTGCTACACCAAGAAGAAGTGCAGATGATAAACGGGTATTCAATGGACAAATGTATTATATTAGAACTGACATGTGACTACATTTTCACGCAATTTGGGTGCATAGATCCTGAGAAATCAGTATCCAGAACAACCACCTCTGGCCGTAAGAACGGCCTTGATACGCCTGGGCATTGAGTCAAACACAGCTTGGATGGCGTGTACAGGTACAGCTGCCCATGCAGCTTCAACACGATACCACAGTTCATCAAGAGTAGTGACTGGCGTAATTTGACGAGCCAGTTACTCGGTCAGCATTGAACAGACATTTTTCAATTGGTGAGAGATCTGGAGAATGTGCTGGCCAGGGCAACAGTCGAACATTTTCTGTATCCAGAAAGGCCCGTACAGGACCTGCAACATGCGATGGTAAATTATCCTGCTGAAATGTAAGGTTTCGCAGGGATCGAATGAAGGGTAGAGCCACGGGTCGTAACACATCTGAAATGTAACGTCCACTGTTCAAAGTGCCGTCAATGCGAACAGGAGGTGAACGATACGAGTAACCAATGGCACCCCATACCATCACGCCGGGTGATACGCCAGTATGGCGATGACGAATACACGCTTCCAATGTGCGCTCACCGCGATGTCGCCAAACACGGATGCGACCATCATGATTCGTCCGAAAAAAATGTTTTGCCATTCGTGTACCCAGGTTCGTCGTTGAGTACACCATCGCATGCGCTCCTATCTGTGATGCAGGGTCAAGGGTAACCGCAGCCATGGTCTCGGAGCTGATAGTCCATGTTTCTGCAAACGTCGTCGAACTGTTCGTGCAGATGGTTGTTGTCTTGCAAATGTCGCCATCTGTTGACTCAGGGATCGAGACGTGGCTGCACGATCTGTTACAGTCATGCGGATAAGACGCCTTTCATCTCGACTGCTAGTGATACGAGGCCATTGGGATCCAGCACGGCGTTCCGTATTACCCTCTTGAACCCACCGATTCCATGTTCTGCTAACAGTCATTGGATCTCGACCAACGCGAGCAGCAATGTCGCGATACGATAAACCGCAATCGCGACAGGCTACAGTCCGGCCTTTATCAAAGTCTGAAAAGTGATGGTACGCATTTCTCCTCCATACACGAGGCATCACAACAACGTTTCAGCAGGCAACGCCGGTCAACTGCTGTTTGTGTATGAGAAATCGGTTGGAAAATTTCCTCATGTCAGCACGTTGTAGGTGTCACCACCGGCGCCAACCTTGTGTGAATGCTCTGAAAAGCTAATCATTTGCATATGACAGCATCTTCTTCCTGTCGGTTAAATTTCGCGTCTGTAGCACGTCATCTTCGTGGTGCAGCAATTTTAATGGCCAGTAGAGTATATAGATTAGCAACAGCTGATGACTCATAATTTTTCCGGAAATTGATGTCATTTATACTGGAAGAGCTCTGCTGAAGTCTGCAACAGATAAAACGCAATTAAACATGCTTGAATCGTATAGATTGTGGGATTGTTTTTGGGGGAAGAGACCAAACGGCGGGGTAATCGGTCTCATCCGATTGCGGAAGGACGGGGGAAGGAATTCGGCCGTGCCCTTTCAAAGGAACCATCCCAGCATTTGTCAGGAGCGATTTAGGGAGATCACGGAAAACCTAAATCAGGATGACCGGACGCGGGATTGAACCGTCGTCCTCCCGAGTGCGAGTCCAGTGTGCTAGTCACTGCGCCACTTCGCTCGGTTAAACGCATAGAGAGAGCTACAACGGGAAATTATTTCCAGACATGAACTGACTGCTGTCTGAATTACAAATCCTACCTGCTTTGTGCAGAATTTAACAAAAATCCTCGTAGTTTAAATGGCATGTATATATTAACAAGTTCACAAATTACAATAATAATTTCTTATGGCGCACGGCTTGGAAATAATAATATAGGTACATGGCACTTGAAAGCTGTTATATTTCCGATGAATCTACCAGTTTTTCATTTATCTTAACTCTATTTCATTCTACGGTTATATAATAGGAAATAAACTACATTTATCTATTTTGTAGGGCCTACTGCTCATGAAAGGAAAAGGAGTTGAAATAGTGGCAGTGGAAGCGAACACAAACGTAACAAAAACGAAGTGTAACGATCGACACCTAAAGGTGGTACTGCAAAAGAATCAAATTCAACAGCAATACCTGTAACTCTAGCAAAAAATGGCTCTGAGCATTACGAGACTTGACATCTGAGGTCGTCAGTCCCCTAGAACTTAGAACTGCTTAAACCTAACTAACCTAAGGACATCACACACATCCATGCCCGATGCAGGATTCGAACCTGCGACCGTAGCGGTCGCGCGGTTCAGACTGAAGCGCCTAGAACCGCTCTGCCACACCGGCCGGCTGTAACTGTAGCAGTTCGTGTTTATAATTCTCTGTCAAAATCCCAACTAGCTTGTACGTCCAAAGACGATTCAGAAATTGCAATTAAAATTAATTGCAATGAAAATGATGTGTCATTATATTGGGCTAATTACCCAAATATCAGTGGAAAAGAAGGAGCTCTTACTAATTCCTTGGATACCTTCAAGGAATCATAATTTTGAAATTGATGCAAGCCATTTGCAAAGAAAATTTCATCATGCGTGGTTAAATCAATATGCACTGTGGTTAGCACATTTCAAGCTACTAAAAGCAAGCACTGTGTTTTGTTTACTTCTGTTACTCGCATTGTTAGTGGCATTTTAGTATCATTAGGCCATTCACAAAGTTCAAGAATATGCGTGAAGACTGTCGGAAACATGTTAAAACCCAACTATACTCAACAGCCTCAGCTCCAGCAAAAACTTTTCTTAAACATGCATCTGCGAACATCCAACTGCAGAGCGTGCATCAAAAAGTGATCGATGAAAATAAGCAAATATTGTCATCGATTCTTTCTTGTATAGTTCTTTGCAGTACACATGAGACGCCTCATAGAGGAAACCAGGTGTATGAAGGTGCTTTATTAGATTAATTGAATTTTGAGAATCGATTCTGGCGCCGCCAAGTTAAGGAGTCATCTGGAAAAGTGTCGCCATCATGCTGTTTACACATCGCCGAAAATACAGAATGAATTCATAAATTTATGTGGCGATGATATTAGGATCAATATAGCTACTAACATTAAAAACGCTAATTCTTACGCAGGTTTGGCTCATCAAACAGCAGACGTAGCTGGGAAGGGACAGTTATCAATAGGCATGCGGTTCTGCGACGAAAGAAATATAAAAATCTGGGAAGAATTTGTAGTTTTTCTAGAACTAAAGTCACAAAATGCCTTATCATTCGCCGAAGCAATTGACAAATGGTTCAAATGGCTCTGAGCACTATGCGACTTAACTTCTGAGGTCATCAGTCGCCTAGAACTTAGAATTAATTAAACCTAACTAACCTAAGGGCATCACACTCTTCCATGCCCGAGGCAGGATTCGAACCTTCGACCGTAGCGGTCGCTCGGTTCCAGGCTGTAGCGCCCAGAACCGCACGGCCACTCCGGCCGGCAAGCAATTGACAGTTTCTTGATCAGTAATGATCTTCCAGCAGAAGACCGTGTACTATTTGGCTACGATGGCTTTTCTACAACGGCAGGCAGAGAGAACGGTGTACAAGCCACTTTAAGAAAGAAATACTATCGAGCCTCAAACGTTCGTTGTTCAAGTCACAAACTCAGCCTTGTGGTGAACGATGCAAATGCAAAGCTGGAAATCAAGAATACTGTTGCCATTGTAAAAGACGCTATAAACTTTTTAGAGAATCGACTACACGTTGGAAATATGCACCCAATTTATCACGAATGTTTGAGACGAGGTGGTCTGAAAAACATAAATCATCGGATTATTTTCTCAACATTTCCCAGAGGTTGTGAGAGCTCTAGAAAATTGTCTACGGGGCAAATTATGCAACGAGAAAATCTGCGTATCAGTCGCAGTCAACCATTACGAAACCAGTCTCCCTCTTAGTTTTAGCCGGCCAGTGTGGCCGAGCGGTTCTAGGCGCTTCAGTCTGGAACCTCGCGACCGCTACGGTAGCACGTTGTAATCCTGCCACGGGGATGGACGTGTACGATGGCCTTAGGTTAGTTAGGTTTAAGTAGTTCTAAGTTCTAGGGGACTGATGACCTCAGATGTCAAGTCCCATAGTGCTCAGAGCAATTTGAACCATTTTTTCTTAGTTTTACAGCCTAATACTAGGCAGTTTTGGAGCCAGTAGCTGACGTCCAGCACTGTAAGTCTGTAGACATGATCGTGATGATGGGACAAATCACAAGAACACTTGATGTTCCCAGTAATGACTGAAAGAAAGCATATAGAACAACTAGCGAATTACTTGGAAAAACACAAGCCACTGCAGAGGAACTGGAAATAGAAACTACCGTTCCACGTTTTCCTTGTAAGCAAAAATTAAGAAATAATCCTCCATCGTAAAGTGATACCGAATACTGGCGACGTTCGCCGTTAATACCATACGTCGAATCACTCATGTCATCGTTAAATATTCGATTTTCACCAGAAAGCACTCCAGCTTTTGGTCCAAATAAGCTACAGCCCTTAAAAACGAGCAAAACTAGTATGACATAATTTTATTAAAATGTAGACATGTTTAAAAAGAAATTATGTTTTGGATGACATTGGCGGACAACTGGAGCTGTGGTGCAATCTATGGAGGAAAAAGAAAGAATATTTTTTTTTTGTCATCAGTCTACTGACTGGTTTGATGCGGCCCGCCACGAATTCCTTTCCTGTGCTAACCTCTTCATCTCAGAGTAGCACTTGCAACCTACGTCCTCAATTATTTGCTTGACGAATTCCAATCTCTGTCTTCCTCTACAGTTTTTGCCCTCTACAGCTCCCTCTAGTACCACGGAAGTCATTCCCTCATGTCTTAGCAGATGTCCTATCATCCTGTCCCTTCTCCTTATCAGGGTTTTCCACATATTCCTTTCCTCTCCGATTCTGCGTAGAACCTCCTCATTCCTTACCTTACCTTAACAGTCCACCTAATTTTCAACATTCGTCTATAGCACCACATCTCAAATGCTTCGATTCTCTTCTATTCCGGTTTTCCCACAGTCCATGTTTCACTACCATACAATGCTGTACTCCAGACGTACATCCTCAGAAATTTCTTCCTCAAATTAATGCCGGTATTTGATATTAGTAGACTTCTCTTGGCCAGAAATGCCTTTTTTGCTATAGCGAGTCTGCTTTTGATGTCCTTGCTCCGTCCGTCATTGGTTACTTTCCTGCCTAGGTAGCAGAATTCCTTAACTTCATTGACTTCGTGACCATCAATCCTGATGTTAAGTTTCTCGCTGTTCTCATTTCTACTACTTCTCATTACCTTCGTCTTTCTCCGATTTACTCTCAAACCATACTGTGTACTCATTAGACTGTTCATTCCGTTCAGCAGATCATTTAATTCTTCTTCACTTTCACTCAGGATAGCAATGTCATCAGCGAATCGTATCATTGATATCCTTTCACCTTGTATTTTAATTCCACTCTTGAACCTTTCTTTTATTTCCATCATTGCTTCCTCGATGTACTGATTGAAGAGTAGGGACGAAAGGCTACAGCCTTATTCCCTCTTGATTGTTGTACATATTGTATATGACCCGTCTCTCCCTATAGCTTACCCCTACTTTTTTCAGAATCTCGAACAGCTTGCACAATTTTATATTGTCGAACGCTTTTTCCAGGTCGACAGATCCTATGAAAGTGTCTTGATTTTTCTTTAGCCTTGCTTCCATTATTAGCCGTAACGTCGGAATTGCCTCTCTCGTCCCTTTACTTTTCCTAAAGCCAAACTGATCGTCACCTAGCGCATTCTCAATTTTCTTTTCCATTCTAATGTATATTATTTATGTAAGCAGCTTCGATGCATGAGCTGTTAAGCTGATTGTGCTTTAATTCTCGCACTTGTCAGCTCTTGCCGTCTTCAGAATTGTGTGGATGATGCTTTTCCGAAAGTCAGATAGTATATCGCCAGACTCATATATTCTACACACCAACGTGAATAGTCGTTTTGTTGCCACTTCCCCCCAATGATTTTAGAAATTCTGATGGAATGTTATCTATCGCTTCTGCCTTATTTGACCGTAAGTCCTCCAAAGCTCTTTTAAATTCCGATTCTAATACTGGATCCCCTATCTCTTCTAAATCGACTCCTGTTTCTTCTTCTATCACATCAGACAAATCTTCACCCTCATAGAGGCTTTCAATGTATTCTTTCCACCTATCTGCTCTCTCCTCTGCATTTAACAGTGGAATTCCCGTTGCACTCTTAATGTTACCACCGTTGCTTTTAATGTCACCAAAGGTTGTTTTGACTTTCCTGTATGCTGAGTCTGTCCTTCCGACAATCATATGTTTTTCGATGTCTTCACATTTTTCCTGCAGCCATTTCGTCTTAGCTTCCCTGCACTTCCTATTTATTTCATTCCTCAGCGACTTGTATTTCTGTATTCTGATTTTCCCGGAACATGTTTGTACTTCCTCCTTTCGTCAATCAACTGAAGTATTTCTTCTGTTACCCATGGTTTCTTCGCAGCTACCTTCTTTGTACCTATGTTTTCCTTCCCAACTTATGTGATGGCCCTTTTTAGAGATGTCCATTCCTCTTCAACTGTACTGCCTACTGCGCTATTCCTTATTGCTGTATCTATAGCGTTAGAGAACTTCAAACGTATCTCGTCATTCCTTAGTACTTCCGCATCCCACTTCTTTGCGTATTGATTCTTCCTGGCTAATGTCTTGAACTTCAGCCTACTCTTCATCACTACTATATTGTGATCTGAGTCTATATTTGCTCCTGGGTACGCCTTACAATCCAGTATCTGATTTCGGAATCTCTGTCTGACCATGATGTAATCTAATTGAAATCTTCCCGTATCTCCCGGCCTTTTCCAAGTATACCTCCTCCTCTTGCGATTCTTGAACAGGGTATTCGCTATTACTAGCTGAAACTTGTTACAGAACTCAATTAGTCTTTCTCCTCTTTCATTCCTTGTCCCAAGCCCATCTTCTCCTGTAACCTTTTCTTCTACTCCTTCCCCTACAACTGCATTCCAGTCGCCCATGACTATTAGATTTTCGTCCCCCTTTACATACTGCATTACCCTTTCAATATCCTCATACACTTTCTCTATCTGTTCATCTTCAGCTTGCGACGTCGGCATGTATACCTGAACTATCGTTGTCGGTGTTGGTCTGCTGTCAATTCTGATTAGAACAACCCGGTCACTGAACTGTTCACAGTAACACACCCTCTGCCCTACCTTCCTATTCATAACGAATCCTACACCTGTTATACCATTTTCTGCTGCTGTTGATATTACCCGATACTCATCTGACCAGAAATCCTTGTCTTCCTTCCACTTCACTTCACTGACCCCTACTATATCTAATTTGAGCCTTTGCATTTCCCTTTTCAGATTTTCTAGTTTCCCTACCACGTTCAAGCTTCTGACATTCCACGCCCCGACTCGTAGAACGTTATCCTTTCGTTGATTATTCAATCTTTTTCTCATGGTAACCTCCCCCTTGGCAGTCCCCTCCCGGAGATCCGAATGGGGGACTATTCCGGAATCTTTTGCCAATGGAGAGATCATCATGACACTTCTTCAATTACAGGCCACATGTCCTGTGGATACACGTTACGTGTCTTTAATGTAGTGGTTTCTATTGCCTTCTGCATCCTCATGTCGTTGATCATTGCTGATTCTTCCGCATTTAGGGGCAATTTCCCACCCCTATGACAAGAGATTGCCCTGAACCTCTATCCGCTCCTCCGCCCTCTTTGACAAGGCAGTTGGCAGAATGAGGCTGACTTCTTATGCCGGAAGTCTTAGGCCGCCAATGCTGATTATTTATCAAAATTTAGGCAGTGGCGAGGATCGAACCCGGGACTGAAGACGTTTTGATTATGAATCAAAGACGCTACCCCTACACCTCGGGTGGAATATACCTGTGGCTAAATCAAAGATGTCGTTGAACTGTTGTCCTTGCCCCCCCCCCCCCCCCGAACATAGAAGTCGTTGAACCCCCTCCCCCTCCACATTATCGCACGTGCGCGCACCCCCCCCCTCACACACACACACACACACACACACACATTCCCACTCCCACTCCCCCCCCCCCCCCACACACACACAACCAAGAGGAGAAAACCACTATTTCATGCAAAACGGTGACTGTAGAACGATCCTTCAGTACGCTTCGAAGAGCGAATATGTGGCTAAGAAGCACTATGGTAGAAGATGAGCGTACCTGCAAAATGTTAGAAAAGAAACTAATTGAAAAATTTACGAAAAATCCAGGAAGATTAATACCAAATAAAAAATGTGTTTTTATGCAAGTGCATTTTTATATTTAAAATGTTTTCTTTATTAAGAAATGCTGCCTGTTGTTCCTTCTCCCTGTTTCTTGAGGCATATGAGCTGACCCTAGCCCAGCTCCTGGGTACGCCCTTGGCCTTACCAAAGTGATCTCCAAACGTACTCCTTATCCATGTCATTGTTTGCCCCGTCTGTGGACATCCGTGCACTCACACACGCGTCACTAATTGCTCCGCAGCAGTGTAACTGTGTACCCTCACATCAGTCATGGATTCACAAGTCTGAATCAAAACAATACAGTACTGACAGCAATGCTTTTCTTCGTCTTCAAAGCGTGGATGCCGAAAAATAAGTATCTATATAAGTATTTATATCTTCAATAGAAGAAAATGAAAAGGATTATAGAGACTTCACGCCGGCCGCGGTGGCAGAGCGGTTCTCGGCGCGTCAGTCTGGAACCGCGCGACTGCTACGGTCGCAGGTTCGAATACTGCCTCGGGCATGGGTGTGTGTGATGTCCTTAGGTTAGTTAGTTTTAAGTAGTTCTAATTTCTAGGGGACTGATGACCTCAGATGTTAAGTCCCATAGTGCTCAGAGCCTTTTGAACCAATAGACTTCTCGGGCACGTTGTACAGATTTCGACGCTGAATTACTTCGGTGCGCGATGCAGGGTGGCTCGGCCCAGATGGCCCCAGCTCCATTCTGTTCGCCATGAGCACTGCACATATGCTAAGCGTGCAATTTCAAGTGGTGGGCCCGCCCCTTTATTATGGGCAGTTTTTCCTCGAAATATTATCAACTGGCAGTGGCCATCATCTACTTACATGCTATGCAAGGCACTATACAGCACATGTCCTGGAGATGAATGAAATTTTCAGTTCCAGTATTTGATCGGCAAGGGGAGAAGAGGTGATGGTTACCGTTCCTGATCGTCAGTCTTTACGCCAGTGTCCTAGATTAAATTCCAAACCTCTCTGCAGGGCCCTATGAAGAGAGGGTATGTGAGACTATTGACGGTCTTCCGTCTGTCTGATGGGAACTTTAAGCTTGGGGGCCTCCTCGGTGCCATTCGAAAGGAGTAGGCTGTGCGCGGGGCACTGATATAAACTTGGGACTTCATAACGGCAGGAGGAAGTCAACGCCAAACATCTAAAATGGTTCAAATGGCCCCAAGCACTATGGGACTTAACTGCTGAGGTCATCAGTCCCCTAGAACTTAGAACTACTTTAACCTAACTAACCTAAGGATATCACACACATCCATGCCCGAGGCAGGATTCGAACTTGCGACTGTAGTAGCAGCGCGGTTCCGGAATGAAGGGCCTAGAACCGCTCGGCCACAGCGGCCAGCCAACGCCAAACTACCTCCACCAGGATCATAGATACAAATGCGGTGCAGGATTCCTCCATTTCCTCCCAAATAAACTCATTCCCTGACTATAGGACTACTTTTACTTTCTGATGTCCTATTCTACTCGCTGAGTGAGAGAAGAAAAATGACTAAATATCGCTGTACTCTCATGGTCCCTAAGTGCGTTATGCGTTGGTGACGCCGGCCGGTGTGGCCGAGCGGTTCTAGGCGCTTCAGTCTCCGACTGCGCGACCGCTACGGTGGCAGGTTCGAATCCTGCCTCGGGCATGGATGTTTGCGATGTCCTTATGTTAGTTAGGTTTAAGTAGTTCTAAGTTCTAGGGGACTGATGACCTCAGATGTTAAGTTCCTTAGTGCTCAGAGCCTTTTGAATCAACCATTTTTTGCGTTGGTGACTCCATAGTGTTCAGTATTTTCTAAATTTAGCCACCCGGGTTTCGACAGAACTACGTAGTTTTCTTCCAAAGATACCCATTTAAATGAATGATTTGACAAAATCAGCGAACCAGATTCAGGTGTAAAGGTTTATTAATAACCCTTAACCGTAGTTTCAACAACTACAAAATGCTGTTATGTATATACGCAGACTGAAGCGACGAAAGAAAATTTTTACCAAGGTCGGGATTCAAACCCAGGTCTCCTGCTCACTAGGCAGATGCTCTGGCCACTACGCTACCCTGCCACATTGGCTTTGCTCAACTGTGCGGACTGTTCTAGCACGCCTCCATCCTCAATCCAAATTCCCAGTCACACCACCGCACTTACTATTCTCACTAAACTTGAACAGCATTGCATTGAGGAGCGAGGCGTGCTAGGGATGTCCGTCCAGTTGTGCAAAGTCACTGTGGCAGAGTGGCAAAATGGTTAGCGCACTGCCTAGTGAGTAGCTCACATGGGTTCGAATCATGGCCCCCTTGTGCAAATTTTCATTTCTTGCTTCAGTCTGCATATACAGGGTGGTCCATTGATCGTGACGGGCCAAATATCTCATGAAATAAGAGTCAAACGAAAAAACTACAAAGTACGAAACTTGTCTAGGTTGAAGGGGGAAACCAGATGGCGCTTTGGACGCGGAATGGTAGATGCAGCTAGATGCATGGGACATTACATTTCGGAAATTGTTGGGAAATTCGATATTCCGAGACCCACATCGTCAAGGAGGTGCCGAGAATACCAAATTTCAGGCATTGCCTCTCACCAGAGATAATGAAGTGGCCGACGCCCTTCACTTAACGACCGAGAATGACATCGCCTGCAGGGCCTCCCCTGGGCTCGTGACCATATCGGTTGGATCCTATACGAGTGCAAAACCGTGGTCTGGTCAGACGAGACTCGGTTTTGTCTGGTAAGAGCTGATGGTAGGACTCGAGTGTGACAGATCCCCGAAACTATGGGCCCAAGCTGTCAACAAGGCACTGTGCACGCTGGTAGTAGCTCCATAATGGTTTGGGCTGGACCCTCTGCACCAACTGTACCGATAATTGACATAGTTATGTTCGGTTGCCTGGACACCATTTGCTGCCAAACAACGATGGAGGTTTTACAGATTTCAGTGCGCCACGTCATCAGGTCACAAGTATCGCGACTGGTTTGAACAACATTCTGTCAATTCAAGCGAATGATTTGGCCGCTGAGATCACCCGACATGAATGCCATCTAACATTCATGGGACATAACTGAGAGGTCAGTTTGTGTACAAAATCCTGCACCGGCAACACTTTCGCAGTAACGGACGGCTGTAGAGGCAGCATGGCTCAATATTTCTGCAGTGGACTTCCAATGACTTGTTGAGTCCCTGCCACGTCGAGTGGCTGCATTGTTGTTGTTGTGGTCTTCAGTCCAGAGACTAATTTGATGCAGCTCTCCACGCTACTCTATCCTGCGCAAGCTTCATCTCCCAGTACCTACTGCAGCCTACATCCTTCTGAATCTGCTTAGTGTATTCATCTCTTGGTCTCCCTCCACGCTGCCCTCCAATACTAAACTGCTGATCCCTTGATGCCTCAGAATATGTCCTACCAACCGATCCCTTCTTCTAGTCAAGTTGTGCCACAAATTTCTCTCCTCACCAGTTCTTTTCAATACCTCTTCATTAGTTATGTGATCTACCCATCTAATTTTCAGCGTTCTTCTGTAGCACCACGTTTCGAAAGCTTCTGTTCTCTTCTTGATTAAACTATTTATCGTCCATGTTTCACTTCCATACTTGGCTACACTCCATACAAATACTTTCAGAAACGACTTCCTGACACTTAAATCTATACTCCATGTTAACAAATTTCTTCTTCTGAAACGCTTTCCTTGCCATTGCCAGTCTACATTTTACATCTTCTCTACATCTACATCTATATACATACGCCGCAATCGATCATACGGTGCGTGGCGGAGGGTACCTCGTACCACAACTAGCATCTTCTCTCCCTGTTCCACTCCCAAACAGAACGAGGGAAAAATGACTGCCTAGATGCCTCTGCACGAGCCCTAATCTCTCTTATCTTATCTTCGTGGTCTTTCCGCGAAATTTAAGTTGGCGGCAGTGAAATTGTACTCCAGTCAGCCTCAGATCCTGGTTCTCTACATTTCCTCAGTAGCGATTCACGAAAACAATGCCTCCTTTCCTCTAGAGACTCCCACCCGAGTTCCTGGAGCATTTCCGTAACACTCGAGTGATGATCAAACCTACCAGTAACAAATCTAGCAACCCGCCTCTGAATTGCTTCTATGTCCTCCCTCAATCCGACCTGATAGGCATCCCAAATTGTCGAGCAGTACTCAAGAATAGGTCGTATTAGCGTTTTATAAGCGGTCTCCTTTACAGATGAACCACATCTACCCAAAATTCTACCAATGAACCGAAGACGACTATCCGCCTTCCTCACAACTGCCATTACATGCTTGTCCCACTTCATATCGCTCTGCAATGTTACGCCCAAATATTTAATCGACGTGACTGTGTCGAGCGCTAGACTGCTAATGGAGTATTCAAACATTACAGGATTCTTTTTCCTATTCATCTGCGTTAATTTATATTTATCTATATTTAGAGTTAGCTGCCATTCTTTACACCTACTTCGACCATCATCAGTTATTTTTGCTCCCCAAATAGCAAAACTCATCTAGTTCCCTCAGCATCATCCGCCTTAATTCAACTACATTCCATTATCCTCCATCATCCTGGTTTTGCTTTTGTTGATGTTCATCTTATATCCTCCTTTCAAGACACTGTCCATTCCGTTCAATTGCTCTTCCAGGTCCTTTTCTGTCTCTGACAGAATTACAATCTCATCGGTGAACCTCAAAATTTTTTATTTCTTCTCCATGGATTTTAATTCCTACTCCGAAATTTTCTTTTGTTTCCTTTGCTGCTGGCTCAATATACAGATTGAATAACATCGGGGATAGGCTACAACCCTGTCTTACTCCCTTCCCAACCACGCTTCCCTTTCATGTCCTTCGACTCTCATAACTGCCATCTGGTTTCTGTACAAATTGTAAATAGCCTTTCGCTCCCTGTATTTTACCCCTGCAACCTTTAGAATTTGAAAGAGAGTATTCCAGTCAACATTGTCAAAAGCTTTCTCTAAGTCTACAAATGCTAGAAACGTAGGTTTGCCTTTTCTTAATCCTTCTTCTAAGATAAGCCGTAAGGTTAGTATTGCCTCACGTGTTCAAACATTTCTACGGAATCCAAACTGATCTTCCCCGAGGTCCGCTTCTACCAGTTTTTCCATTCGCCTGTAAAGAATTCGCGTTAGTATTTTGCAGCTGTGACTTATTAAACTGATAGTTCGGTAATTCTCACATCTGTCAACACCTGCTTTCTTTGGGATTGGTATTATTATATTCTTCTTGAAGTCTGAGAGTATTTCGCCTGTCTCATACATCTTGCTCACCAGATGGTTGAGTTTTGTCCGGAGTGGCTCTCCCAAGGCGGTCAGTAGTTCTAATGGAATGTTGTCTACTCCAACTACTTAACCTAACTAACCTAAGGACATCACACACATCCACGCCCGAGGCAGGATTCGAACCTGCGACCGTAGCGGTCGTGCGGTTCCAGACTGAAGCGCCTAGAACCGCTCGGCCACACCGACTTTTGTCACCTGAGTGTATATCTGCACGGACAAGCGACTTTTACAAACAGAAGTTATTTCCATGGGTCCGCCAGAAAAGGAGCGAGCTGTGCCGTGTGTGTGAGCCGGTGGGGCGCTCGCCTGGCACAGTTAGTAGTAATGGCGGGCGCGTGCTGAATGGAACAGCTCGCTTGCTTGCTTTCCACTCGAGCGGGCGGCGCGGCCCAGCCGCGGCCTCGGGCTGTAGCTCGGGGCGCGTGGGCGCGCGCCGCTGAATGGACGCGGTCGCTGTTGACGTCACACCGGCATCGATCGCAGCGCCGCGCCGCGCCGTCCCTCAATGGCGGCGGCGAGAAGCAGCAGCGCGATAGCGGCGCCCCGGCGTTGCTCAGCCGTGCAGGACCATCAAAGCGGCGCGGCGAGGGCGCGGGGGTGACGGCGAACTAGTGGGCCAGCTGATAAAGGGGACTGGACTCGTAAATGACGAAAATTTCCTTTTGCGGGTTTTTGTACACCAAAACAATACTTTTCTCCAGAAAACAGCGTATATACTTTGATCTTGCATTTTTTTAAATAGTTTCTAGAAATATACCGATACACGTTCGTCACACTGTGTTTCGTGAAACATTCTCACACTCACACTTTTCAATATGTAAAAGGGACAACGTCCACAACTACACACAGGGTGTAACAGATATACGTGGATATATTTCTGTTGGCGACAGAGGACGGTGTAGTGAACAGCTGCAGAACATTTGCAGACTGATAATCATAGCTATTGCAAGTCATATGTTTTTAGGCTGGTTAGTACCTCCATGTACATGTGACAAGAGCAAGTCCTTGATGTTTATTTTCCCCTGGGCAGCAGGTCAGGTGTGTAAATGTGGGCACAAATCCTCTTCTTGGTGCAGTACAAATGTGCAGAAAACATCAGGTCGCAAGGTTTTCTACACTACTAGCCATTAAAATTGCTGTACCACGAAGATGACGTGCTACAGACACGAAATTTAATCGACAGGAAGAAGATGCTGTGATATGCAAATGATTAGCTTTTCAGAGCATTCGCGCAAGGTTGGCGCCGCTGGCGACACCTACAACGTGCTGACACGAGGGAAGTTTCCAACCCATTTTTCATACACAAACAGCAACTGACCGGCGTTGCCTGGTGAAACGTTGTTGTGATGCCTCCTGTAAGGAGCAGAAACGCGTACCATCACGTTTCCGTCGGATTGTAGTCGATCGTGATTACGGTTTATCGTATCGCGACATTGCTGCTCGTGTTGGTCGAGATCCAATGACTATTAGCAGAATATGGAATCTGTGGCTTCAGGAGGGTAATACGGAACGCCGTGCTGTATCCCAACGGCCTCGTATCACTAGCAGTCGAGATGACAGGCATCTTATCCGCATGGCTGTAACGGATCGTGCAGCCACGTCTCGATCCCTGGGTCAACAGATGGGGACGTTTGCAAGACAACAACCATCTGCACGAACAGTTCGACGACGTTTGTAGCAGCTTGGTCTATCAGCTCGGGACCATCGCTGCGGTTACCCTTGACGCCGCATCACAGACAGGAGCGCCTGCAATGGTGTACTCAACGACGAACCTGGGTGCACGAATGGCGAAACGTCATTTTTTCGGATGAATCCAGGTTCTGTTTACAGCATCATGATGATCGAATCCGTGTTTGGCGACATCGCGGTGATGGTATGTGGTGCCATTGGTTACACGTCTCCGTCACCTCTTGCTCGCAGTGACGGCACTTTGAACAGTGGACGTTTCGTTTCAGATGTGTTACAACCCGTGGCTCTACCCTTCATTCGATCCCTGCGAAACCCTACATTTCAGTAGGATAATGCACGACCGCATGTTGCAGGTCCTGTGCAGGCCTTTCTGGATACAGAAAATGTTCGACTGCTGCCCTGGCCAGCACATTCTCCAGATCTCTCACCAACTGAAAACGCCTGATCAGTGTTGGACGAGCAACTGGCTCGTCACAATACGCCAGTCACTACTCTTGATGAACTGTGGTGTCGTGTTGAAGTTCCATGGGCAGCTGTACCTGTACACGCCATCTACGCTCTGTTTGACTCAATGCCCAGGCGTACCTAGGCCGTTATTACTGCCAGAGGTGGTTGTTCTGGGTACTGATTTCTCAGGATCTATGCACCGAAATTGCGTGAAAATGTAATCACATGTCGGTTCTAGTATAATATCTTTGTCCAATGAATACCCGTGAATGATCTGCATTTCTTATTGGTGTAGCAATTTTAATGGCCAGTAGTGTAAATGCGTTCGACACAAAGAAAAAGCAAACGCAGACATATTAAGATACCACATATAAAAATATCTGCACTTATATCCGTTACACCCTGTATAAGCAGTAAACCACTTTATGGTGGGCGGCCGAGGGTACATCTACTACCTCTATTTTTCTCTTCCCCCTTTTTCCCGATTCACTCGCGAATAATGCGTGGAAAGAATGATTGTGGATATGTATTAACCCTACTTTTTCTGATTTTCTCCGTTTGGTCATTTCTCAGGACGCATGTGGGCAGAAGTAATATGTTATCCAACCCTTCCAGGAACGTATTACCTGGAAATTTCAATATCAAACCTCCACGCGATGCAAAACGCCTTTCTTGTGCCGTCTACTGCTGGAGTTTGTCGAGCATCTATGTAACGATCTCGCACAGACTAAACGATTCAGTGACGATAAGAGACGCTTTTCCTAAGGTCTTATCTCTTGTATTAAATGTTCAGATGTGTGTGAATTCCTAAAGGATCAAACTGCTGAGGCCATCGGTCCTTAGACTTCCACATTACTTAAACTAACTTATGCTAAGAACAACAGACACACCCGTAACTGAGGAAGAACTCGAACCTCCGGCGAGAGGGGCCGCGCAATCTGTGAGATGGTCGCCTCTAACCGCGCGGCTCTTGTATTAATCTAAACTGGTAACGGCGATGAGCAATACTCAAGAGGCTCTGAGCACTATGGGACTTAACATATGTGGTCATTAGTCCCCTAGAACTTAGAACTACTTAAACCTAACTAACCTAAGGACATCACACACATCCATGCCCGAAGCAGGATTCGAACCTGCGACCGTAGCGGTCGCCAGGCTCCAGACTGTAGCGCCTAGAACCGCTTGGCCACCCCGGCCTGCTACATTTTCTTGTGATAATGTTGACAGTGGTACTGGCAGTGGCGAGGTTTCGTATCGGAAAACATCAACCCCGACACCCAGTGGGAAGAAGTTTCAAGGCGGAACAGAAATCGGATCCGAATCAAATTCTTTCAGTAAATCAGTACCAGGCATATCTTTTGACACTGGGTTCGCAGAATTTAGTTATGTGTATGAGTATGCTCTCATTCTAGCTGTCTATTGTATTTACAACACCTGTCTGTTCCCATTGGAAATGATGCCTGTAAGGGTTCAACGTTTGTAGGTAGAGTGTATTACACTCCACACATCGGGACATATGTTGCTTTTACCACATTCAATTATAACGTGCTCTGGGAAATACACTATAAATGCTCTGTCATTGGCACCAAGGAATCCCGCCAATCTCTTGCCACCGTAGAGTCCCAAGCGACTGGAAAAAGTGCCGTTGACGCCTGCGTATTAGAAGGGCAAAAGAAGGGAGCCGCAAAATTAGAGACTAATGGCCTTGACATCGGTTTGCTGCAGAATTCTCTAGCGTATTCTAAGATCGAATGCAGTAAATTTCCTTGAAAGAGAAACGCTTATGTCGACAAATCAGCACCGATTTAGAAAATCGTGCGAAACTCAGCTTTTCCCTTTACTCGCAGAGATCTTCCGAACCGTGCATGAAGGGCAACAGGTACAGTCCACCAAATTTGTAATTTATTTATTTCGCGTTTCGCTCGGGTAGGGCTTCATCAGATAATCTGAAAGTACACGGGAAGTACAAACTTATAAATAGCTGGCACGGTCATATCCTTCACTACTAAGATAATTAAGGACATAAATTGGAAAAAAGAGATAAATTACAAAATGTTGGGGGCCGACGTTAAACTTAATACCATGAGCATATGTCACATCAAAATTAATGCGAGTGGCATACGTCACTTCGAAAGAAACTCCAGAACTGGAGATTCTACAAACGAAGAATAAATAAACGTTATTTGGGCGATGAAAACCAGGGCGGCGAACGTACATGGAATATAAGAAAGATAGCATTGCCTTAGGTACGAGGAGAAAAGCAGTCATATCGGTAGAGAAAACGACCATGTGTACGTAAACACACGCGGCCCCTACGCAAGGCGACACGCAGCCCCTTCCACGCTGGTAGATGACACATAAATAACGTAGACGTTGCTAGGGAGTTAGTTAGCTCGGAAAGAGATAGAGGGCGCCGTACAGAGTGGCGCAGCAAGTATAACAAACTACTAAAGTCGAACAGAGAAAAAAAGAACAAAATCTACATCTACATCTACATTTATACTCCGCAAGCCACCCAACGGTGTGTGGCGGAGGGCACTTTACGTGCCACTGTCATTACCTTTCTTTCCTGTTCCAGTCGCGTATGGTTCGCGGGAAGAAAGACTGTCTGAAAGCCTCCGTGCGCGCTCTAATCTCTCTAATTTTACATTCGTGATCTCCTCGGGAGGTATAAGTAGGGGGAAGCAATATATTCGATAACTCATCCAGAAACGCACCCTCTCGAAACCTGGCGAGCAAGCTACACCGCGATGCAGAGCGCCTCTCTTGCAGAGTCTGCCACTTGAGTTTGCTAAACATCTCCGTAACGCTATCACGGTTACCAAATAACCCTGTGACGAAACGCGCCGCTCTTCTTTGGATCTTCTCTACCTCCTCCGTCAACCCGATCTGGTACGGATCCCACACTGATGAGCAATACTCAAGTATAGGTCGAACGAGTGTTTTGTAAGCCACCTCCTTTGTTGATGGACTACATTTTCTAAACACTCTCCCAATGAATCTCAACCTGGTACCCGCCTTACCAACAATTAATTTTATATGATCATTCCACTTCAAATCGTTCCGCACGCATACTCCCAGATATTTTACAGAAGTAACTGCTACCAGTGTTTGTTCCGCTATCATATAATCATACGATAAAAGATCCTTCTTTCTATGTATTTGCAATACATTACATACCGAGCGAGGTGGCGCAGTGGTTAGCACACTGGACTCGCATTCGGGAGGACGACGGTTCAATCCCGTCTCCAGCCATCCTGATTTAGGTTTTCCGTGATTTCCCTAAATCGTTTCAGGCAAATGCCGGGATGGTTCCTTTGAAAGGGCACGGCCGATTTCCTTCCCAATCCCTCCCTAACCCGAGCTTGCGCTCCGTCTCTAATGACCTCGTTGTCGACGGGACGTTAAACACTAACCACTACTAATACATTACATTTGTCTACGTTAAGGGTCAGTTGCCACTCCCTGCACCAAGTGCCTGTCCGCTGCAGATCTTCCTGCATTTCGCTACAATTTTCTAATGCTGCAACTTCTCTGTATACTACAGCATCATCCGCGAAAAGCCGCACGGAACTTCCGACACTATCTACTACGTCATTTATATATATTGTGAAAAGCAATGGTCCCATAACACTCGCCTGTGGCACGCCAGAGGTTACTTTAACGTCTGTAGACGTCTCTCCATTGATAACAACATGCTGTGTTCTGTTTGATAAAAACTCTTCAATCCAGCCACACGGCTGGTCTGATATTCCGTAGGCTCTTACTTTGTTTATCAGGCGACAGTGCGGAACTGTATCGAACGGCTTCCGGAAGTCAAGGAAAATAGCATCTACCTGGGAGCCTGTATCTAATATTTTCTGGGTCTCATGAACAAATAAAGCGAGTTGAGTCTCACACGATCGCTGTTTCCGGAATCCATGTTGATTCCTACACAGTAGATTCTGGGTTTCCAAAAACTACATGATACGCGAGTAAAAAACATGTTCTAAAATTCTACAACAGATCGACGTCAGAGATATACGTCTATAGTTTTGCGCATCTCCTCGACGACCCTTCTTGACCACTGGGACTACCTGTGCTCTTTTCCAATCATTTGGAACCTTCCGTTCCTCTAGAGACTTGGGGTACACGGCTGTTAGAAGGGGGGCAAGTTCTTTCGCGTACTCTGTGTAGAATCGAATTGGTATCCCGTCAGGTCCAGTGGACTTTTCTCTGTTGAGTGATTCCAGTTGCTTTTCTATTCCGTGGACACTTATTTCGATGTCAGCCATTTTTTCGTTTGTGCGAGGATTTAGAGAAGGAACTGCAGTGCGGTCTTCCTCTATGAAACAGCTTTGGAAAAAGGTGTTTAGTATTTCAGCTTTACGCGTGTCATCCTCTGTTTAAATGCCATCATCATCCCGGAGTGTCTGGATATGCTGTTCCGAGCCACTTACTGATTTGACGTAAGACCAGAACTTCCTAGGATTTTCTGTCAAGTCGGTACATAGAATTTTACTTTCGAATTCACTGAACGCTTCACGCATAGCCCTCCTTACGCTAACTTTGACATCGTTTAGCTTCTGTTTGTCTGAGAGGTTTTGGCTGCCTTTAAACTTGGAGTGCAGCTCTCTTTGCTTTCGCAGTAGTTTCCTAACTTTGTTGTTGTACCACGGTGGGTTTTTCCCGTCCCTCACAGTTTTACTCGGCACGTACCTGTCTAAAACGCATTTTACGATTGCCTTGAACTTTTTCCATAAACACTCAACATTGTCAGTGTCGGAAGAGAAATTTTCGATTTGATCTGTTAGGTGTCTAAAATCTGCCTTCTATTAGTCTTGCTAAACAGAAAAACCTTCCTCCCCTTTTTTATATTCCTATTAACTTCCATATTCAGGGATGCTGCAACGGCCTTATGATCACTGATTCCCTGTTCTGCACATACAGAGTAAAAAGTTCGGGTCTGTTTGTTATCAGTAGTTCCAAGATGTTATCTCCACGAGTCGCTTCTCTGTTTAATTGCTCGAGGTAATTTTCGGATAGTGCACTCAGTATAATGTCCCTACCACCCGTCCTAAACAGCTGAGTGTCCCAGTCTATATCTGGTAAATTGAAATCTCCACCTAAGACTATAACATGCTGAGAAAATTTTTGTGAAATGTATTCCAAATTTTCTCTCAGTTGTTCTGCCACTAATGCTGCTGAGTCGGGAGGTCGGTAAAAGGAGCCAACTATTAACCTAGCTCGGTTGTTGAGTGTAACCTCCACCCATAATAATTCACAGGAACTATCCACTTCTACTTCACTACAGGATAAACTACTACTAACAGCGACGAACACTCCACCACCGGTTGCATGCAATCTATCCTTTCTAAACACCGTCTGTACCTTTGTAAAAATTTCGGCAGAATTTATCTCTGGCCTCAGCCAGCTTTCTGAACCTATAACGATTTCAGCTTCGGTGCTTTCTATCAGCGCTTGAAGTTCTCGTACTTTACCAACGCAGCTTCGACAGTTTACGATTACAATACCGATTGCTGCTTGGTCCCCGCATGTCCTGACTTTGCCCCGCACCCGTTGAGGCTGTTGCCCTTTCTGTACTTGCCCAAGGCCATCTAACCTAAAAAACCGCCCAGCCCACGCCACACAACCCCTGCTACCCGAGTAGCCGCTTGCTGCGTTTAGTGGACTCCTGACCTATCCAGCGGAACCCGAAACCCCACCACCCTATGGCGCAAGTCGAGGGATCTGCAGCCCACACGGTCGCAGAACCGTCGCAGCCTCTGATTCAGACCCTCCACTCGGCTCTGTACCAAAGGTCCGCAGTCAGTCCTGTCGACGATGCTGCAGATGGTGAGCTCTGCTTTCATCCCGCTAGCGAGACTGGCAGTCTTCACCAAATCAGCCGCCGGAAGCCAGAGAGGATTTCCTCGGATCCATAGCGACACACATCATTGGTGCCGACATGAGCGACCACCTGCAGATGGGTGCACCCTGTACCCTTCATGGCATCCGGAAGGACCCTTTCCACATCTGTAATGACTCCCCCCCGGTATGCACACGGAGTGCACATTGGTTTTCTTCCCCTCTCTTGCTGCCATATGCCTAAGGGGCCCCATTACGAACTACCCTAGAAGGAAATATTAAAGGGTTCATGAATGTTAATCTTATACCGTTCTTGCTGGAGGAAGGAACTGCGACTGTTTATGAATAACAGTTCAAATAAAACAATTATCTGTGTCAGTCACTCTTCTTATTTCATCCCACGACGCGTTTCGAGAGTTTATACTCTCATCTTCAGGTGTAACAATGATATTCTGTTACATTTTTGTAGGTTGAATGTAGCCAGAAAAAAGGAAACAGGCAATTGTTAGCGTTATAAATTTTAAACGGTGATAGAGTAGTTAAACTATAAACAAGGAAAAGTAAGAAATCGCTAAAACGATGCGAACACGACGCAAAAAGAAAGTTAGGGCGTCCGAATGAAGGGAACAGCAGATGGTAAGAACCAATCTCGGAAAGGCGAAGAACAACAGATGTAAAGTTCTGAATACATTAAACATACTAATACGTGTATTAAATGGACCGTAGAAAACTTAATGTCTTGTATCGCCTCCGCGCGGTACAATTGATTACGGTAACGTCCGCGAACTACAGGCGGCTTAAGGCTGATGCCCATACAGCAAGGAGGCACAAGAAGCAGGCCCGAATCTAAGGGAGGGGGAGGTAGAGAGGGGTGCAAACCAGGGCTCCAATTTCAGGGAGAGCCAAACTGATATTCTTGAAGAAAGAGATCTTGTTTCACAAAGCGCCTACTATCCAGCGCCGTTGGGCCGTCGATTATTCACATCATTTTGAGACGCATTTTGAACATTTTTGAATACGTTCTAAATTTATTTCCGAACGAGTTATAAGTTGATTTTTGAATGTGTGCATAGTGTACGCGATGTGTCTGCCAGGGGAATCCCAATAGCACCGAGAAATAAAAAAACTTCCCCGCAAACAAAAGGAGACGGGGCTATATTCGCTGATCCGAATAAACCCGAACAGGTGAATACCAGTCGCTATTTTTTTATGTGGTTGAGTGGGTGTGCAAATAATAAGCGTTGTTATAATTATTAGCAAAATCCATAGATTCAGAGTACCAGAGTGGAAATAAACGACTAACAGGAATGGCAGGTAAGGAAGATTACATATTGTCTTCTCGGTGTATCCAACAAATTGAACTACAGACAAAATTTTTGCCAGATTCCTACACTACTAAGGGCCAGTTGTACATTCACCGGTTAGCAGCCCGGAAAACGCGTTGCACGAACACGTAATAACGCTTAACCCTGGAACAAACGCAGGAGAACGGAACCGGTAATACTTGCAAGTTTAACGGAGTTAACCAGAGAATAAGTTTTTACAAGGGTAGGAATAGTTACAGAATTAGAGATAAGGTTGTTTGTCAGAACGAGGATGGAAAAGAAGCAGGGACATCACACAAATTATATGGAAGAATATGACGATTCCAAATTTATATAAAAATTTCGATCTCAAGCTTGAGAAGCTGGGGCATATAAACGAAATATGAAATTATTTTCTAACATAAAACTTTTTGCTTGTAGTAGGCCTAATAGGCTTCTGATATTGGTACTTCGTGAATTATATTCTGTCGCGTTATTTAGGTAGATGGGGTAGATAAAAATGACAATTTCTGCCAAAAGTCTCCCTTATTTAACTTGTGTTACAATTGCTGCACTATTAGAAAGGCCTATGTCGTTTTATCTAGCAGACAGTGACCAAATACACAGTCAAATCGAGAAACCTCACCACTCATGGGTACTATTCGACATTTTGATTCTTCATGAAGTAAAACGTTTGACGCACTTTAATGAGGTAATAGTGAAAGGTGGCTACACTGAGCCACTGCGCCAGAGATTGCGCCAAAGAGTATTCTTAAGCCGCCTCCACTGTGCTTGGAGAGAACTCGTAGTAGTCAGTGCGTGGGCAGAGCTCGTAGAAGACAGTTCGTGTTGAGATGTGCTAGTGGGCAAGGCTTGTCGAGATGTTGTAGTAAGGAGTGTTTGTTCCATGTTTTATCCAGTTATTTGATGGGAGAGATAGCAGATGTTATTCTAATGAAGATATTGTAATGATCAGAGTGCATTTCGTCAATACATATAAAGGTAAAAACCACTATGTTCTTTATTATTTGTGTGTCTGAAATAATGCATCATTACAGGTTCAGTCAACAAAGCATCTGGCTTGTGTTCTTGTATTAGAGTGTAATTCTGATTTCATTACGCGATTATAGTATTTGTAATTTTCTTTTATCACGTCAGTAAAATTGGTATTTAAAAATTCTTGTCTTGTTGAAGAAGAACCGTGCCAGATGCGCGTTGAGTCATACTACCACACACAGAACAGCTACACTTGTGCTTGGTTGGCTTCGTAGGTTTTATAGTTGCTGGGGACTTAATTAATTAATTGTGTTAACGAAAAATTTCATTTCATTCTTGTTGTTGTTCTTTGCAGTCAGATAGCGTAATAATACTAGTCAGGGCCAATCGTTTACGAGACACAGCGTAATCGGACATACAGATACCAAAAAAATAAAAGTATTTTCAATCATATTTAATAAAGCCCCCATGCAATAGATTCTTTGGCAGAAAAGAACACATACCTCCAAAACTGTAGCACAATTAGAGAGAGAGAGAGAGAGAGAGAGAGAATGCTGGGACCTAAGAATTGAAGAAATGTTTACTGTCTTGCATGTCTCTTGTCCTTACTGTTTTTGTGTTTCCTATATTTAATTTTATGTCGCACAAAAGAGAAAGTTATTAGCTAATAGTCGACAAAGAGTGCAATTTTTTGAAGAGCTCTTATTCTCCCGGTCGCAAATAATCCAAGCCAGTACTAATTGTGAGCTTTTTTTTAAAGAGAGTAGGAAGTCACCACCAGACATTTTAATTTCCACGGTCCTGAATATAAGCCGGCCGGGGTGACCGAGCGGTTCTAGGCGCTACAGGTTCGAATCCTGCCTCGGGCATGGATGTGTGTGATGTCCTTAAGTTAGTTAGGTTTAAGTAATTCTAAGTTCTAGGGGACTGATGACCTCAGAAGTAAAGTCCCATAGTGCTCAGAGCGATTTGAACCATTTTTGAACCTGAATATAGGTTCCACGGCTTCCATTACAAAATATACACCTTTGCATTGCACGGAACGAAATAGAATGAAAAATTGATTTTTTAAAAACTTTTAACGTCCTATCTCAAACGCTCGAGTTGCTGGGAGGATGGGGGGGGGGGGGATGGAGGAGGGCATCACTATCAAGTTTTTTCCCCCGTTCGGAAATATCGTACATCAGGGGTTGGCAAAAAGCGGCTGCATTAGAGCGCTCCCTGCCGGAGACCAGGGTGTTTGAAGTCGGCTGCACGGTGCATACTGAAGTCAGTACGCTGATTGCTACGTGTCACATTAGGCCTGCTACATCGCCTCGCTACTCCCTTAGTTTACACTATTGCAACTCTGTGTATGACGACTTTGGTCTCTGTAACTGGTTCTCCATGTGGTGCTCTAGTCACTGCCCAAAATGTTTTAATACTCGTATAATTGTGAAGTCGGGCGGTAAAATATTCAAAGCTGAGTAACTGAGAAATGTTGACTGAAAATATCTGAAGCTTATTTGAGATGGAAATATGCGAAACTCACGCTACACTACGTGAAATCCAGAATAAGTGGTCGATCAAACAACAGGACTGCGAGGAATAAATCTGATCTCAATAAAATTTACGTACGCTCTCGGACTGTGATAAAGTCACTTGGCCCTGGATGTTGCGAATCTTTACTGTAGGCAACAACTGCTGTGCCAGAACTATTATCGTAATTACAAAACAAATGATCACCGAATGCGTCTGACCTTATCTGTTAAATCTGTTTGAAATCACAATGTAGTTATTTCATAAAATATTTCACTCGCATTAAACCTCTGAACTAAATGCACTAAGACAATCACTGTGGCTGACTCTTAATGTGAACTACAATGACAATGAAATTTATGGACCGCTCGTCTGCTCTGAAATCTTGTTTTTTGTAAAATAATGATCTGTTAAAATTAAGTTTCACTCACCGTCCTCGCGATGTGCATTGCGAGAGTTCAAATAAAACCATTAATGCAAATGAAAAATCGGGAAATCACCTCACCGAGGAATAAATAACTGAATCGAGGCTTTATGTTTTAATTGTGCTTCATTAAGTCATAGCAACAATACAACTTTCCACACTTCTCACACACAAACTAATTCGCAATATAGCTCTTAAGCATTTATCGCTGCAGTGAAAACACAGAACCATGTAACTCCATCACAAAAAAAACCTGCATAAAGCATAAGCACTGTTATAACAATCAGCATACTAAGTAATTACAAATATAACAAATCATGTTACCTTTAAATGTTACCTTTTTCATTCGTACAATATTATAATGCTTTTGTTTAATATCTCTCTTTAAAGATCATACTACAAAAATTGCTCCTAACGATGCTGCCTTCCAAGGGCAGGCCAGCTTCCGTCCATTTTAAACCAAGTACATTATCACTTAGTTGCTGCTACTACTACACCCTGAATCTGCTAACGAAGTAAAGCTAATCTCTCTGACCAACATCTCTGGTCTCGAACATAGTCCCAAAGTGTATAATTATAAAGGCAATATTAAAGCGATATTACAAGGCTTGAGAATATTTATCAAATTTACAAATTAACTCATACCTGTGGCCCGTGACAAACTCAGCATTACCACAGCAAACAGGACAACCAACTTTCAGGTTCATCAGTGAGGCTGGTGTTCAGGCTCCCTCTTTTGCAGCTCTGTGCTCACACTCGTGAATCCAATCTTTTTTTCTATACAATTATTTCATTCCCCTCGCCCCACATGGACAAGGTGAGAGGGAGGGGGGGTGTCGACTGTCAGCGTACACTCAACCTCTTCTTTAGCCAGCTGAGAATAAAAATTAAATTAAATGAATAAACAAGAAACAGAAAGGTGAGATATTTCCAATGAATTTAAAACTTTTTAAAGGTGGAAGTAAAAAAGAAATTTTTGTATATATGAGAGGTATGACTTTGTTCACTTGTAGTTAAAAACAGTAAATGTGAAACGATGCAAGATAAGAGTACGTTTGAAAGCATTTAAAACGATGCCGAAACACTGATATTTAAAAAAAGCACTTTCCTGGCACTAAAATTGGAAGGACCTGCCCTGGGATAGAGAGAATGCGAAATCTGGCGCTGAAGGGCAAAAGCTTAGCCGGTGAGGACAATACGAATCTGGTGCTGTAACCAGTCTTGTAAGTGTGCATTCTAATGCGCTACTACTCGGAAGCGCCAAAGAAACTGGTATAGGCATGCGTATTCAAATACAGATATATGTAAGCAGCCAGAAAACGGCGCTGCGCTCGGCAACGCCTATATAAGACAACAAATGTCTGGCGCAATTGTTAGATCGGTTACTGCTGCTACAATGGCAGGTTATCAAGATTTAACTGAGGCCGGCCGTTGTGGACGAGCGGTTCTAAGCGTTTCAATCTGGAACCGCGCGACCGCTACGGTCGCGGGTTCGAATCCTGCCTCGGGCATGGATGTGTGTGATGTCCTTAGGTTAGTTAGGTTTAAGTAGTTCTAAGTTCTAGGGGACTGATGTCCCATATTGCTCAAAGCCATTTCAACTATTTAACTGAGTTTGAATGTGCTGTTATAGTCGTCGCACGAGCGATGGGACATAGCATCTCCCAAGTAGCGATGAAGTGGAGATTTTCCCTTATGACCATTTCACGAGTGAACCGTGAATATTAGGAATCCGGTAAAACATCAAACCACCGACATCCCTGCGACCGGAAAAAGATCCTGTAATAACGGCGCCGACGACGACTGAAGAGAATCCTTCCACGTGAAAGAAGTGCAACCCTTCCGCAAATTGCTGCAGATTTCAGTATTGGGTTATCAACAAGTATCAGCGTGCGAACCATTCAACGAAACATCATCGACATGTACTTTCTGAGCTGAAGTCCCACTCGTGTACCCTTAATGACTGCACAACACAAAGCTTTGCGCATCGCCTGGGCCCGTCAACACCGACACTGGACTATTGATGACTGGAAACATTATGCCTGGTCGGACGAGTCTCCTTTCAAATTGTATCGAGCGGATTGACGTGTACGGGTATGGAGACAACCTCATGAGTCCAAATGGCTCTGAGCACTATGGGACTCAACATCTTAGGTCATAAGTCCCCTAGAACTTAGAACTACTTAAACCTAACTAACCTAAGGACATCACATACACCCATTCCCGAGGCAGGATTCGAACCTGCGACCGTAGCAGTCCCGCGGTTCCGGACTGCAGCGCCAGAACCGATAGACCACTGCGGCCGGCTCATGAGTCCATGGGCCTGCATTTCAGCAGGGGATATTCAATCTCGTGGAGGCTCTGTAATTGTGTGGCGTGTGTGCAGTTCGAGTGATTTAGAACCCCTGATAAGTCTAGACACGACTCTGACTGATCACATGCATCCATTCATGTCCATTGTACACTCCGACGGACTTGGGCAATTCCAGCAGGACAATGCGACCCCCACACGTCCAGAATTGCTACAGAGTGGCTCCAGGAGGAGAATTTAAGCACTTCCGCTGGCCATCAAACTCCCCAGACATGAGGATTATTGAGCATATCTGGGATGCCACGCAACGTGCTGTTCAGAAGAGATCTCCACCCTCTCGTACTCTTATGGGTTTATGGACAGCCCTGCAGGATTAATGGTGCAGATTACCTCCAGCACTACCTCAGACATTAGTCGAGTCCATGCCACGAGAGGGCGGGGCGGGGGGGGGGGGACAATATTAGTCATCTATACCAATATCTTTGTCTCTTCAGTGTAGGCTGTCGATATGTTGAAATGTTGTAGGTACAAGCAACAGTTAATCTTACAACTACAACAGCACCTGCAATTGCAAGAGTAACAGCGACACAAGCCTAACAGAAGGCAACGCAGCCAGCTGTGCTGTCGCCCGTAGCATTTATCTGTTTTGAGGATGCAAATGAAACTTCTGACATCTGTCTGCAGCGGTTCCTTCTCCATTGCACGTCTAGTAGCGTTTCAGATCCCGGATTTCAAGGTGTCTTGTTATCCCATGTGGTTTGCAAGTTACGAGCGTTGGTCGATTCTAGTAGTCACCCTTTTGAAGAACTGTGTGATTTTGCTGACCGACCACAAACTCACACTGCGGCTGCAATACTCAAATTTAATCTATGTGTAAAAAAAAGTATGGTCACTCTTACGCGGCGAAGGACGCAGGTTTGCAACGGCTCTCACAACACCGTATCTTTTCGTGCAGATCTTGTAAAGCATAATATGTGGAGTCACTAACCAGACATACTCATCAGACTAGCTCCCGATAGGGAGATTAGAGCTAAGGCATTGGGATCATCAGACCCAAATCTAAAAAAAATTATTAAGATTGCTCAGGCATTTGAAGTAGGATCCTCGGCACAGAAAGCGTTCGAAGATAAGTTAGAAATGGCGCAAATGGCTGTTGGTTAGTTAAGTTTTAGGTTAAAACGGGTCCATAAGAACCGTTTGATTATGATTACATTCTTTAATGCAGGGCCGGCCTGGGTGGCCGAGCGGTTCTAGGCGCTACAGTCTGGAACCGCGCGACCTCTACGGTCGCAGGTTCGAATCCTGCCTCGGGCATGGATGTATGTGACGTCCTAACGTTAGTTTGGTTTAAGTAGTTCTAAGTTCTAGGGGACTGATGACCTCAGCAGTTAAGTCCCACAGTGCTCAGAGCCATTTGAACCATCTTTAATGCATGCTACGTAACTATCACATTGTCTTTTCTGTGGTATATTCAATTATTCCACAGACCAGTAGCCTCTAGAGAATAGATGGACCGGATTATTGGTACACATCCTTTCCGGTCCTGGTTTTCCCTTTCTGTGGTCTTGAGTGAATGAAAATGAATGTATCGTAATTTTGAATGCTTACACAGGCAACCACAGAGGCATGAGTAGTGCAGGTCCGTTATCAGCCTAAATTCGTGAGCAAAGTTGGCAGAAAAAGAAGACTAGGAGATGAGTCAAAGATATACGACAGAAATTTATCATGCTGCAGGTGGCCACTCATTTGAAAGTGGAACCGTTTTCCCCATGATTCCGCAATCGGGCTGCGTCGTAGTAAGTTGATAAACATGCTATATAGGGCTTGCAGCGGGGCGGGCTGCTCTCTCGCTATCTATTAAACAACCCGTCCACCTATTTGGATAGGCTTCAGGTTGTCTACCCCATCACTCTGCGATTGTAGGTACTGTTTTAGCCGACAAAAGCAGCGTTGACAGAAATTCGATTTAATACCTTCGACTCAAAGGCCACATAACTCCATTCCATGGGCAGGAGCTGAAAGTTACTGAACCTACCGAATATTCGGGGTTCTTGCATGGATCGTTTTAAAAAATGTCTAAAATTTCCTTTTAGTTTGTTTATTGTCTCTAATACAAAGAAAACGGCTATCAAGTCCGTATTTAATATCCGAACACTAATTATGCAATGTTATTGACTGCCTCTGTAACATGTTCACAATCAAAAGCAGCCAGAAGAAATTTAGTCTGACTGGATATTTCAAACGTCCTAAACAGTCGCTGACCCACGACTATTTGCGAGCAACACAATCAGTCGTTCAGTAGTCTTCTTGTACAGAAGTGCTCGGCATAATGTCTCGGAATTTGCACGAAACACGCCACGAGGAGTTTATGTATGACTTGAAACGTTCACACGCGAAATCTCCTAAAATAAATTACTCACAAAGCTCAAACTTACTCACAATACTCAACACTGTAGTCGCTGCTCATGAACTACACGCGAACCGATCAGACGCGCAGATTTCTTCATTTTGGTACAAATTTGATCATCGCGATTTAACATAGGTGTTTACTAGAAGACGGCTCCCGAGAGACTATCTCGACTCATAGATTTGAGACACAAAGCCGCACTCAAACGCGCTGGAAATGCTGAATTCCTATTGGCTAGTATGTTAAGCAGCCAATCAAATTATGTCGAGCTTTCTATCCTCGCGTTATTTCTAATGCAAGACAACCAGATAACCGCAAGTACTTTAGACTAGAAATCTCTTAATTCCGAAACTAGATAAAATTTAATGAACACAAAATACGATTCCATTCCACAAAATAAATTACTAATAAATGTAATATCCAAGCCCCTTCTGGCTGTCCTTTACAGAATAAAGCTCACTCAAACGTATACCCAGGTCACAAATTCCCGTATTACACAACAACGTTCTCACGCTTACATTTACATAGTTTTAATAAAATATCACATTCTCACTTTGCTTGTGTCCTTCTTTCTCTCTCTCTTCCCAAAACACTCACACAACCAAAACACAACGAAATAATATTTTTCCAGTGTACTGCTAATTACGTCAGAAATCTGTGCCAATGAAAGTAAAAAAAAAAGAAAAAATCCAGAAAGTTGGTTGTAGTTTCAATTGATGCTATAGATGAATACATTACAACCCTACCGACAATACCGGCACGATTATTATGTGCGTTAGGTAAAAATTTATGTCTCCAAAAGTATTGAATTTATTGATTTGAAATTTCAGCAGTATGGTTCTGTTATCCATAGAATTTGGTATACTAAGTACGAAAAAGGTCGATTAATATTTGATAAAACTTCATCAGATTCAGTGAGTATGTGTAACGTATTGGACGTAGCATTCATTAGTCAAGCACACCGCTCTTCCGGCCCAGTAACTAGCGTCAGCTGTGCGAGCGTGAGAACCAATATCCGCTCTCTCCAGGGCAAGCTACGCTTGCAATGCAAGGTGATAACTCGTAATAACTTGCTACGTTACAGGCTATCTAGTCTAAGCTGTTCAAAAAATGGTTCTTATGGCTCCGAACACTATGGGACTTAACATCTGGAGTCATCAGTCCCCTTGACTTAGAACTACTTAAACCTAACTAACCAAAGGACATCACACACATCCATGCCCGAGGCAGGATTCGAACATACGACCGTAGCAGCAGCGCGGTTCTGGACTGAAGCACCTAGAACCCCTCGGCCACAACGGCTGCCTCTAAGCTATGAATGCAAGTTGTGCAAAGCGTTATTTATATGCAGAATCTCCTTTTTTTCTTAAAATATCACACATGTCAGGCAAGCGTATCACGGTCCTCAAATTTTGATTCTTTTATAAAATTTCTCTGCAAGAGTGTAGCCTGATGGTCACCGCTTTGTACGAAGCTGAACCATCAATACGTACCCAAATTACCCCATACCTTAAGAACCATTAATTCATAGCTTGTTAATATTTATCTGTCGGTTGCTCACGTAGAAATCTGGATGAAATTTATCCCATTTTTGTGGTTTTCACTGTGACTTGTGTGAAGATCTTTGTTCATCGCCGTATCATGTGTTTATTGTTTCATAGCTAATAACATATACGGTACTCCCTTGTATCGTGTAATACATTAAATTCTGCATATAACGATTACATACATCCTGTACGAATTGTTAACCGGTAACTATATTTCCAATTATTCAAGATTCTAGTTGACCCTAGCGTTTCTTTGTTATGGGTTCCATCCAGCACACACCGTGCATATTCCTTGGTTTGGTTCGCTATCAAAGATAAAGAAGTTCGTTGAGAGTTGGGATCTCTTTAAATGAATATTTCTTTGTTAATATTGCTGTGACCTTTGTGCAGGACTACATGTTCATGCTTTTACATCTAGCGAGATATAGACTCTCGCATTATGTGGAACATTAAAATCTGTGTCGAAGGACTACTCGCATGCTGCCCGAATTGTTACTCAGTAACCATTTTTTTAATTATTTAAGACTTTAATGACGTGCATTTGCCTTTGGTGGAAGCTTCCAATACCGCTCAGTGCTTTCACCCTTTGCCCACCTTGCTCGCAGTCGCCAGTAGTTAATATGTTTGTCTGCTATTTATTACTTCATGTTTGTAATCCTGATTTGTGCATCAACATCGTCCAGTGCTGATCAATAATGTTCAGTGCCCATGATATCTTGTGTACCTAAATAATTCTATGTCAGTCGGACATTAATGGACCATCCATTCTAGTAAGATTTAATGAGCCTATTTGTCCGCTGAATACGGTAATTGTCTTCCAAATCACTGCCGCCAACTCTTTGGCTTAACTAAATATCTATATGCCACTAATGAAAAACGAACCCATTGGTTATGTACATGGTTTTCCATTATCCTAGTCATTGTCCGTTGCACCCAGATTCTTGTACCCCAGGACATCAATATGTCTGCAACGGCGAGATTGACAAAAAGTGGAGTAATGTAAAGAAGAAGAACATGTAATACGTCACATAACCTCCCCTCACTTGCTCGTATCAAATCTAGTGATGCGTTGTTCTTAGAATTAATGTAATCCACCTATTGAGCCATGTTGATCTCTCCTTCACAAAATAGGCTTGAACCCCTAGTTTAGAATCCTTGGTCAGTAACTCTTCTTTAACTGACGCATGAGCCATTCAATAATAAAAAACATATTCTACAGCCTCCTTTCAAGGTATTTAGTTAGTTACTTCTTTCATAGATCAAATTAACGATAAACGTTATGATATGGAACGTTTCAACAGAACAAACACGGAACACTTACATACAGGTAAAAATATAAAAAATATTTATATGGTTATGTGCTAGTCATTTATACATATTCCTTTAAAAATTACTAATTATTTGTATTCAAGAATTCCTCTATGATATAGATAGAGTTACTTAGGAAAAACATTTTTAATCGACATCTGAAAATACTTCTGCTATCAGACACTATTTCCATGGGTAGATTGCCAAAGAGTTTTACAGTTGCATATTTCACCGATTTCCGTGCCAAAGTAAGAGTAATTAAATGGTAATGCCGATCATTTTTCCTTCTAGTATTGTACTTTCAAATATTTCTGTTACTCTCAAACTTAGAAGATCGTTGATATGTTTTTAAGTGAGTATGTGTACTCTGAAGCTATCATTAATATTCCCAGCTGCTTAAAGACATAGCTGAAATATATTCATGAGGGATCCCACTCATAATTCTAATTACTGCCTTCTACGCATTGAATACGTTTTGCACCGATGAGGAGTTAGCCCTGTATATTATCGGAAAAAAACATTATCGACTGAAAGTTTGCTAAATATGTTAATTACCGACTACTGTATCCCCTAAGATAGCAGTTACTCTTATGGCAAAAGAAAACGAACCTAAACGTTTTACCAGGTCTACTATGTTTTTTTTTTCTATTTGAGTTTTCATCAATATGCACACCTAACAACTGCTAATTTTTTACCTGTTTATAATTTCTTGTTGGTATACGAGTACTAGATTAATATGAGGTGGGATATTTTTTGCTATACAAAAGTGGATGAACTGCGTTTTTTAAAAGTTGAAGCTAGTCCATTTCTGCGAAGCCATTTAGTAACTTTCCCAAAAATATCATTTACTATTTCTACTGTTGATGCTTCTTTGCCTGGCTTTACAACAGTGCTTGTATCATCTGTAAACAGGGCCAATTTTGCCCCCTTATTCAAATTAAACGGCAAATCATTAATATAAATCAAGAACTGTATTGGGCCAGTGATCCGACCCTGTGGGACTCCGATTGTTAATTTCTCCCCATGCAGATGATGTGGCGCCCGTCCTTGTATTACTCGAGCAGCCTAGGACAGCTTTTTGCATTCTGTTTCTGTAACAACAATTACACTAGGGATTCGCTGAACTATATATCCCATAAAAACGTAACTTATCTCTAAATGTATAAATACCTGACCCAGTAGAATGGACCTTTAAAATCGAAACTGTAATTGGATTATATTACGACACGGGTGGTTGACAACCAGGGAGTACACTAACTTCTCAAAAATTTTAGCAAATATGTCAGGAGGGACAATGGGAGGTAGTTATTGACATCCGTGCAGTCAACCTTTTTATAGACGGGCCGAAGAATTGCATATTTCAATCTTTCTGGAAAAACACTCTGAGTTAATGATGCATTACGTAAGTAGCTAAGAATATTACATATTACAGGGCCACAAGTTTTCACTGTCTTATTGGAGATAATATCCGCCTGCGAGCTAACATCCCAAAGATGTTCGGGCTCACATGCGGTTCCTCTTCGTCGAAATGTCTTGGCTCAAACTCGTCTAGGGATTGAACCGCACGTGTCGCATTACACGCCCTAAATTAGACAATTTTGGCCTTTTGGTGAAATTGTCTGGCTGATGGCAAGTTTGCGAAGTTGTATGAAACATACAACGTTAATATAACATATAACAACAGTAATAATAATATCGGGAGTTAAATTAACGATCCATAAATGATGTAGGCCACACAGTTGCGATTTGGTCAGAATAATGTTTATTCAGAAAGCAAACTAACAGCGAAAGTGGTCGTATTTAGAATTACTATTACACTCGAGCGCATATCCATTTGACACAGTTCGATCATTCACAATCTCATCGCGAGTTACAAGTCCAATACTCACCTCGTTAACTACGTGAAACATTCACATCAGGCGTGCGGCTGTTCACTGCTCAGAGACTAAGTCCCGCGATACCACACAACGAGAAATTTTCTAAGTCGTTTCATTTCCTAGCTACCCAAAGACCGACCGTCCGCTTTCGCGTCTCCACCAGCATTGTTCCTCTGCCCGTCCCCGGCCGCGTTTCCCGCGACAAACATCCTCGCACAACTGACTACGGCATTTTCCTTTCCTGAAGCCGTCCATCTGATTGGCTGCATTTAAATAATCAAAGCCTGACTACTTTCACGTTCTAAATAAAGTAACAATAATAACCATTACATAATAAATGTTAAATTCTTTTACATAAAACCAATACAATTTCCTTCTTAGCTTTGAATACCACGGCCAGTAGCCTTGCAACAATGTTCTTTCTGCTAAATAAATAAAGAAAGAAAGTAAAAATGTGTTTTGTGTGGAGGCAATGATGATCCGATGCTTAACTGAAAATACTAATAATTTAAATTTACTATCTTTTAAACAAATAAAGTCACAGAGTTGATATTTACTGTGGTGTCACCGCCAGACACCACACTTGCTAGGTGGTAGCTTAAATCGGCCGCGGTCCATTTAGTACATGTCGGACCCGCGTGTCGCCACTGTGTGATCGCAGATCGAGCGCCACCACAAGGCAGGTCGCGAGATACGGAATAGCACTCTCCCCAGTTGTACGACGACTTTGCTAGCGACTACACTTACGAAGCCTTTCTCTCATTTGCCGAGATACCGTTAGAATAGCCTTCAGCTAAGTCCATGGCTACGACCTAGCAAGGCGCCATTAACCGTATCTGAAGATAGTCTTATTTGTATTATCAAGAGCGATGTACCACATCAAAGAATAAAAGATAAGTATTCGAGGAGCTGCATACTTTTCTTTATGGCAGTCATAACTTATCCTGTTCCAGACTTGACGCCAGTCGGCGTGTGTGTACGCGTGCCTTTCGGCTCCTTTCTCAGTGTGGCGTAGCTAGCTTGTTACGCCACAACATTTACAACATTTGTAATTTTAATGATGCGCTTCTATATGAAATGTCGATCGTTAAGATCGACCAAAGCGTTCAGATTTTAGCACTCAGGTTTTATAACAAAACTTGCTAATTTCACTTTAACAGTAATGCCTAAACTATTATAGATATGATCAATATTAAAGTTTTTTTGGGATCGCCATGAAAATTTATGAACGATGGTAGATTAAAATTACTGCGGCTTCATTCCCTGAATTACTACAGAATTAGTTTTCATAAATGTTTCCTTTTATGGGCGATCTTAGGTCCGCCACATTTAACACTGCTACGTCTCCCTGGTCACAAACAGCTTCTACGGGGTTTCCCTATGACGTAGGTTCTCGTCTGTCTCACTCGCACACTACAGTGCTTAGGCCTCATTCAGCACAATAGACGTCTGTGAATTTGCCCATCTCGTAGCGAATCTGCGCTCATTGTGGCACACAGTCCTGGAAGACAGGGTTCTTTTCACAAGTCCTGAAGGCTGACTCTTTCGGCCATATATTTAAATGAGAGCGAAATGCTCTTTAACCAATATGCCCCATATGAATTTTACTTTTTAGATTCCTGGGGACCTTTCTTATTTCAGATAGAGATGTAAGAGTAATTTTTATTTCGCTGAATGTCCTCCGTATTTCTTCTTCACTGTACTGTTTTGATTTTTCTTCTGACCTATTTGTACCGATTTTCTCGCCTATTTTTAAAAAGTAATAATTAAAAATATACCGCCGAGTCGCATTAATGTGACCACCTGTCAAAATCCAGAATAAACACCTGCAGGAATAGTTAATGAGCATCTGGAAGGAATCGGTAAGGATTTGCAGCCATATAGACCCCAGTGCCGTGGCCAGCTGCCGGCCGGGGATGGCCGAACGGTTCTAGGCGCTACAGTCTGGAACCGCGCGACCGCTACGGTCGCAGGTTCGAATCCTGCCTCGGGCATGGATGTGTGTGATGTCCTTAGGTTAGTTAGGTTTAAGTAGTTCTAAGTTCTAGGGGACTGATGACCTCAGAAGTTAAGTCCCATAGTGAACCATTTTTGACCCGTGGCCAGCTACACCAAGTTTACGGCTCAAGGGCGCGAACAGCCCGCTCGAAGTGATCCCACAAATTCTCGAATGTCATTTTCAATTAAATTCACCAACATAGGAGTTGCTATCAAGTCTTCGAATGGCGCACTAGTGCAACGATTGAATTCACGACATCCAGAGATTTATGGTTCTATATGACATTTTCGTTTGTTTGGAGGGATGCGTATGGGCCCTGAAGATGACATAGTGAAATGCTAAAACTGCTTGTAACACTACGCCCGGACGCACGTCACTCTTTAAAGCCTGTACTATGGTAAGTTAACGGGATTCACCTTAAGAGAGAGGATTTTTGTATAGATTTTGACCGCGTGTACCTGAATGGAGGCAAATCAGACTTACACCCACTCAGTAATAACAATGATACGTCAAGCAATTCCGGAGTGCAACCACACGTTAGGACGGGCAAGAAACAACACAGCAGATGCTACCAAATTGTTAATAATACGGTCGCCAGCCTAATTAGGGATTAACTGAGTTTCTTCCATGTACAAGTGGATGTACGTTCATACAAAACACGTGATAACACTGCATAATATGGTAAATTTTAGAACCAGAAAATCTACTGAACTAAAGATTTCACTTTCTGTACTAATATGGACAAACCATAAATACACAACAATACACTATAATGTTTACTACAAACTTCGTACCGTCTAGTGATCTGATTAAATTCGGGCATAGGTTACCCTAGAAATGGCACTTCCAAAACACCCATACAATGTCAATTTTGAAAAAGGTAAAACACTGATAAATTTTTGTTTTATATTGACTTTAACTTTGCTGGTCAAATCAGTTCAGTACACTTCAGAATTCAAATGAATAGAAAAGAAAAAGGGGGGGGCCCTGAAACTGTTATGATTACTGTATTGAAAATTTTGATTATTGAAATCATTAAGTACTCAAGATTTCCAATATATGAGTTACTACTCTTTTCAGCTTAGTTCCTGCTCATTTAATTACCATTATATCTGCCTCAAAATAATTAAACTTCATTACTAAACCAATTTCAACATTATCTTCCAACTTTGTCAGACCTTTGTAATTTACCTATATATTCATTAACAACAAAGTTCTTTAAACATCATTCTAACATAGATAGGTCTGCAAGTAATTATTATTAACATAAACTTTAAATCTTCATTTCGGGACACTCGGATTGCACAACATGTGGAAAGGACCCTGTCTAGGTTAGTTGTGAGGATAATTAACTGATAGGACAGTTCTGGTAAAATTTAAGTTGTTATTGAACAGTATGGAACAAAAGTAACACTGGTCCACACGAATACAGTACTAAAAGTTTCAACCTGTTCGTATCGATGCGGCGGTCGGCAGGCGGCGAGATGGCGAGGCACAGAGCACACATACAATCACATCAATGGCTCTTGATGTATCGGCACTTTGCTTCTTCTCAGCGTCACAATACTTTTCCGTTTAGTGCCTATGGAATATTGCCATGCTGTATAGGCGTCGGAAACGGCACAGCCGAGGCTCAACGAAATCACGTTTCCAGGAGAGCCTCCTCGATCCAGAACGTGTTTGTCAGACCGATGCCCAACTCCGACTACTACTGCTGAGCCCGTTATGCCATGCCGCGCCCGTGTGTATTTTCCCGCGCTCGCCTGCCATCCACCTTTTACCGCTCCCATACTGACAGGGTATTCACCCGAGGTTTTGCATTCTACATATCCTAATACATTGCCTACGTATGGACCAGACGCACAATTACAACTTTGACATCTTACAACAGTTTCAACGTTTCTTACATTTCAATTCTGTTATAATATTGCTTGAAATTTGACATAAATATTAATATTCACATCGAAATTTGTTTACAGTTTCTTTAACATAACGACATGAAAAGAAAAGAAATTAAATCAGATCATCGATTACACTAATTTATCGAAAATTAGAAGAAAAATTTATTATATGTACAATAGTTGGTGTTGTTACATGCTAGCCTTCAAAATAAAATAAAATAACATCGAAAGGTACACAGCTATTTGTGAATTTCATTGACATTGACAGTTACGTAACCAGCCGATGTCCACTGTTACTTAACCAGCCGATGTCCACTGTCAATGATGGACCATCAGAGATTCTCGAATGGGTATGGTGGTCGGGGGAGTACGGTAAACCCATCCTGGTGCTCTCCAAACCACACACCTACATTGCGAGCTGTGTGACACGTTACGTTGTCCTGCTGGTAGATGCCACAGTGCCGAAAAAAAAAAACTGCGTGTAGGAGTGGATTCGTCCCCAATGATAGATGCATGCTTTTATTGATCCATTGTGCTTTCCAGAATGACATCACCAGAGAACGCCACGAAAAAATTCCCCAGGCCATAACGCTTCCTCCTCCAGCCTTGATCCTTCTGACAACTATTGCAGAGCCATATGCACCAACTGCCATCTATCCACGGAGCATAAAACGCGTTTCATGTAAATTGGACACCTGTCGCCACCTGGTGAACGTCCAGTTGCAGTATTGGCGTCCAAATTTCAGCCTTCGTCGCCGATGAAGAGCAGCCAGTATGGATGTATTAACAAACCCCCTGCTGCAGCAGAGGCCCACATGCAGCAACATTCGGGGGAAGACACTGTGGTGGTGTCTTGGTTCATCTGGGTGGTCAGTTGCTCATCATTTGCGTGTCTATTCGCCTTACACACAGCCGTAACCGTCCTTTATCCCCAGTATCTATGGTGCGTGGTGCACCACATCCAACTCGGCGCCGATTTTGGATAGCGCCATTTTGCCATGTGCAGCACATTTTAAGCATGGCTGCACGCGAACCGTTTACAAACTTAGTCGTTTGGGAAATGCTTCCACACTTGTCCCGAAGCCCAAAGATCATCCCATTCTGGAAGTCAGATACATCGCTCCGGTTCCGCGTTAAGAACGACAGCACTGCTTTCCGCGTCCCCCTGACACGCTCTACATACCTTTCCACTGTCATTGCCGCCGCCTACCGCCTCTGAATGGTATTTGCACATTGACGTTGAAAGTTGGACGTCTATGATTCTGATGTGCGCATACGCAACTCTGAATCTGAGATACTATTATACCGAGTAGTAGCGAGCGAGCAGTTGGCGAGGGGAGTAGGGAGTGGTCGGACGCAGGGCGCGGTGGAGGAAAGCCGCGTGACATGAGAGGTCGCAGCCTGCCATGATCGCGCTAGTAGCCCCGGAGGAGACTTGCGTATTAATTCAAGATTTTTTAGTAATTTGCTTTTCGCTGCCCGTAGTTGTTGGTTGCTTGCGCACTGGAGGGATTCTGTCAGATTTTTGTATGTATACACTCAGAAAAATATTCGTACGTTTGTTGTGGCCAGAAACATGTTTATTGAGTGTGTACACTGTGGAATAATTAAAAGTCTGTGTAAAGTTCGTCAGCATTCAAATCATCGATTTTCCGTATGTGTTGTTGTTGTTGTCGTCAGTCCTAGCAAATTAAAAGTTTTTATTGGTTTCTTTCATTTTTCTTTACATCGTTTAAGGTTAGTTGATCAAACCCCTCCTGATCATTCAGTTTCTTTATATAAAAGTATGGCAGTAATTGTTGCAATTGGTCCATGCATTGCACTCTGCATGGATCGCAGAACTGCATATTTTAGCATGTTGCTGATCACGCAGTTGCAGCGGCAAGACGAGTTGTCTGTTGCGTTCAGGAGCATTGCAGAATAATTGTTAGGAGACGTTAGAGAATATTTTAAAATTCGCAGTCAGATGGTTGAGAATTGATTTCTTACTAATTCGTGGGAAGAGTAATTAATTTTGCGTTCAAATTTCTGTTCATTTTACTTGTTTTAGTACTCAATCAGAATACTACCATTGTCAGTCGGAACGTCACACAAATATTCCCGTACGCCTTGTAAAATAATTACGAATGCGTTTCAACGTCTAGCACAGGCGGTGGTCACATTAATGTGTCTGGACTGTGTATGTGTTACACATGAACTATCTTTCACTATGCTGCCATTCTCTTTAATAGAAATAATATAATTCTCTACTGCAAAGTTACCTGTCTCTATTTGAACAATATTCCGTACTGATTTTATTTCGTTATACGATCTGTCAGTTTCAATCAAGATGTGCATACTCCTGGATTATTTACGACTTATCTTAATATGCTGTAGTACGGTTTATAATAAGAAAGTGTTTCTGGATATTTTGGAAAAGGCCTTTGTTTCGTTGTAAAGTGATCCTAGGTTTCTATACTGACGTGTCATTATTACATTTAATATCTTTTTAATAAAACTGCTTTCAAAAATGGGTACAAATTCATTAAGAAATATGTGGAATTGAGTATTAGCCTTAGGCTTATTGTAAACTTCACCCTAATCAACTTTTTTGAAGCTTCATTCAGCAGTCTTGTCATTAATCAGCCTCCTTTTACTTAGTGTTTCCGAGAGTACTGAAGTTGTATAATGTGACTAACTGCACATCGTCAACTGAAAATCCATTTAGACCGGGTAAGCACATACCTCTTTAACTTCTGCTTGGTAAATGAATGCATTGTATTAAGTCAGCGTCGTAATCGGCGTGCATTTGATAACATTTCGCTCAACTTTTTACTCACCACCGACTGCCAGTAGAGCAACAACAAGCAAAAAATTAGATCAACGGTTGAAAAATAACAGAAGCCGCCTCTTCAGGTTGTTGCTGTTAACAAAACCTGGTAGCCTAGAGCCCCCGAATCATGTCTGGATTGCCATCGGTAGATGTCAGTGGTCGTGTCGTAATGGAATATGTCTCGCCTGCCAGGGAAAATGCAGTTTGATGCACATAGCAGCGCTGTCACGCGACAACCGACGGAACTCTGATCATGTTGATGATTACCTTAGCCATCAACACCACAGAGGTCGAGTTTCAGGTCGATGCTGGTGCTGCCGTATATCTAATCGGCTTGGGACGCATATCACCGCCTGGCTTCACCGCCGCTACACAAAACGCAGCAGTGCGCAAAATATTCCGATAAAAGACTTACTGACATTACCAGCTAGATATAAAAATGTAGTTCAACATCTAACATCTGTGGTAGTGACTTAATCATTGGGTGTGTTTTCTTTGTTTGGTTTTCGGAAAGACGAGCAGGTGAATTTAACGTCAACCTGACAAGACACATAAGTTATATGAAGAGTTCAAGGAAGTTTTTGTCCCCCACTCAGTTGTGCAAAGGATTTCATAGCGCACGTGTACTGCAATGTATACTGAAGCTTCAAAGAAACTGGTATAGGCATGCACATTCAAATACGGAGATATGTAAACAGGCAGAATACGGCGCTGTGGTCGGCAACGCCTATATAAGGCAAGTGTCTGGTGCAATTGTTAGATCGGTTACTGTTGGTACAATGGCAGGTTACCAACATTTAAGTGAGTTTGAACCTGATGTTATAGTCGGCGCACGAGCGATGGAACACGACATCTCCGAAGCAGTGATGAAGTGGGGATTTTTTCGTACGATCTTTTCTCGAGTGTACCATGAATATCAGGAATCCGGTAAAGCATCAAATCTCCGACATCGCTGCCGTCGGGAAAAGATCCTGCAAGAACGGGACCAACGACGACTGAAGAGAATCGTTCAGAGTGGTAGAAGTGAAACCCTTCCCCCAAATTGCTGTAAATTTCTATGCTGGGCCATCAACAAGTGTCAGCTTACAAACCAGTGAAGAAAACATCATTGATATGGGCTTTCGGAGCCGAAGGCCCACTCGTACACTTGATGAGTGCTCGACACAAAGCTTTACGCCATGACTGGGCGCGTCAAAACCGATATTTGACTGTTGATGACTGGAAAAATGTTGCCTGGTCGTACGAGTCTCGTTTGAAATTGTATCGAGCGGATGGACTTGTACGGTTGTGGAGAGAACCTCATGAATCCAGGGATCCTGCATGTCAGCAGGGGTCTATTCAAGCTGGTAGAGGCTCTTTAATGAGCATATGCAGCTGGAATGATAAGGGGGCCCTGATACGTCTAGATAAGACTCAATTGGGCAATTGCAGCAGGACAGTGCGACACCCTACACGTCCAGAATTGCTACAGGGTGGCTCCAGGAACATTCTTCTGAGTGTAAACACTTCCGCTGGCCACCAAGCACCTCAGACATGAACATTATTAAGCACATCTGGGATGTATTGCAACGTGTTGTTCAGAAGAGATCTCCACCCCCTCGTACTCTTACGGATTTATGGACACCCTTCAGGACTCACGGTCTCAATTCGCTCCAGACATTAGTCGAGTCCAAGCCACTGGTGTTGTGGCACTTCTGCGTGCTCGCGGGGACCTACACGACTTTAAGCAGGCTTCTTTGGCTCTTCAGTGTACATGAAATGTATTCGCAGTTGCGAATCTTGACAACCATCAACTGTGTAATGGAATGACGACGGTAAAAATGTCGTCAATGATGCGTCTACAACCTGTCCTCGTATACGCATGCATGTCCGAAGGAACACTGCATCGTGATTCGGAATAACACAGGCACTGCAATATCTTATTTATCCGCCGATAGCGAGAATTTGACTTCCAAGCAAAATGTCTCACCTGTACGGGAATATACATAATTGCTGTACGAGTACAGTTGTAGACACATCGTTGACGACAAATGGAAGTTTGGATATGGCCGTGAGTCGTACTCGGATACCCAAATGGCAATGCGACAGCTCACGATAAGCGGGAAATCGAGTTCCAGTTCCGGTTCGGCACAAATTTTCATTGTCTCCATTCCATTACACAGTTGATGGTGGTCCGTATTCGAAAATGCGAATACATTTAATGTAATTCATAAAGGCTGTAATCGCCGCAGTTCCTGTTCCTACATGCATGCATGTCCGGAGAAATATTGCATCGTAATCCGGAATAACACAAACTCTGCAATATCGTATCCTGTAACACATTGAATACCGCAAGGCCGGCAGCGTATACTGGGTGATTCAACTGGCCCTACCGATCTCGTTACACCCGCCCTTCAAAAACAACACGAGAGAGTTTCATATTTTCTCGCTCCCTACACGCAAACTACTAGTCCTACAGAAAAAATGAATATGACCTTTTAGTAGGAAATTTAAAGTAGTTAAATTATCTACGTTTTCTCCAGAGGTCGCAGTTCTCGAGTTATTCAAGAAAAACGTACAAAAGTGACCTTCAAACGCACCCCTACTCCCAGATTCAGTTCCCACCGACCAGAGTTTCTAGTATGTTGTTCATGGCACTCCCTCCTACCACTGCACAAAAATTTGCGACTACACGAATTTTTACCCACATTCGACCTTCTTTGGTCTTCATTAAATGCCTTATTACACCACCGGCATAGTCGAGCACTTACAGATGGCAAAATTGACGATTGCGTAAAACTTACTTGACAATTTTGTGAATTTTAACAGCATAAAATAAACAATTACATCGTTGTATTTGTCAGGCCTTCTTGATTACGAAACTATGGTGCTTGTAAAATTTTGGATCGATTTGTGAGCGTAATTAGTTTAGCGTAATGTTTACACAAGTCCTTCTCTTTCATTATCTTCACGGACACGTTTTAAATTAATTCCAGGAAATAGCCTAGCGTAACAGACCAGTCAATATAGACCGAAAAAGGTCGAATATCGGTAACAGTTCGTGTAGTAAAGTATGAGAGTGGGTGGAGGTGGGTTTGTAAGTAGACTGTTTAGGTTTTTATATTGGAAGAGCGATGCAGCGCTCTGTATTAAAATCGCTGACTGCGCGGTGTGCAGTCTGTGGCTGGTTGGACTCGTTGTTGGAAGTTATTCGCTAGTGTAGTGTTGGGCAGTTGGATGTGAATAGCCTGTAGCGGTGGCTAGTTGCAGGTGAGCTGTCAGCAGTGTTGGATGTGGGGGGAGAGATGCCAGGTTCTGAGATGTTAATATGAGCGGACGATCTGGACGTGGGGTCTAGTTTAGCAGGGGATACAACCCGTCAGCTTTGACCAATGACGTCAGAATTGGCCAGAAAGCATGTATTACAAAGATGAAAGAGCTTAGAAGAATGTTCAGAAACAAAGTAATGCAAAAGAGAAAAACTGTACTTCACACATATAACGGCCAGAAGCATTTCCACGTTAACGATATCACGTGTTTGTATCTTAGTATTTCTCCGCAAAATACAGTGGAAAGAAATGAATGAAATATATTACTAGCAAAGAATACATCACGTTACATGTATGTCAGCTGTATCTCGAAACTCTTTAGAACTGTATTGCTTAAGTGCAGTACGGGATACAAGTTCAGCGTACGTCGATTTCTAAGTTTCAACTAGCATTGCTGTCATATTGTTCACTTGAACTACGTATCCCCTGCTTCACTAAACTGTAAATGAAACACCGGAAACAAATTAAAAGCTCATTCGAAGTGTGTTGCTTAAATACAGTACGGAATACGAGTTTGTCGTAAGTCGATTTCTTCGTTTTCACTAGCATTACTGTCCTGTTCTTCACTTGAACGATGTATCCTCCGCTTCAGTAAACCGCAAGTGGAACACGGGATACAAATTGTAGATGTGTTTTTTATTTCGTCTCCGCTGTTACTAACAGTCCTTTCTTGCGTACATATCAGTACTACTGATGACAGAAGGACCTACGTATGTAATATATGTAAACCAGACTTCCGTTGATCTCTATATATGTACACTGCTAACGAAAAGGTGGAATTAGACGTAAGTTACATTTGCAAACTGTACCACAACTGTACCACAACTGAACTACACGGAGACAAGAAGACGACACATGTAGAATTTGTATCCCGTACTTCACTATGGGGTACAGTTTTCTTGTTGCCTTGGACGCTAGTAGTATCCCATTCATTACTTGAGCTGTATAGCTATACGCGACATTTGTATCTTGCTCGCCAATTGACATATATAGTGACGGTGTATAGGCGAAGTGAAGGACGGGATACAAATTTTAGTTGTGTCGTCAGTGTAAAGGCAAAGTGAAGGACGAGATATAAATTTCAGTTGTGTCAGGGATTTCGCCTGTGATATAGCAAGTACACATTCGAAAATGTCGTACTGATACTAGTGCTGGGAAACGAAAAAAAGATCGACAGCTGAGAAATTTCTATTACATACTTCAAAACACGAAAATACACATATTGGTGGAATAGAACAGTGAAATATGTCAAAATAGTGAAATACAGTCAAAGAAGCAAATGGAAGAGTGAACTTACCACACGGAAATATCGAGGAATAACCGAAGCTCGCCTAGACAGATAGTAATGAAAATTACGTACCCACAAACAGACAAATCTATTCCTATAAACGAAAATAAGCCAGTATAAATTGTTCTATAATAACAAACTAATACTCCAAATTACCTCAATATCATTGCGAATAATTTTAATGTACAATGATAGCGCTTATCCGGAACACAGAACTGTTTTATTATCTATGCCTCGAAGGGAAGACATTACTATCTATGACTAATGTATGGCGTCAGGTTTCACTGGAAGCTGGACGTGTGTCCGTCAGAAAAAGGAAATTTGTTAAACTGGATGTCACGAATTTATACCATTAAGGTAAATAAATTGTTTATTCCCTATCAAAATTTTTCATTTGCTAACTATATGCCTACCAGCAGTTAGTGCCTTCAGTAGTTAGAATATTTTATTTAGCTGGCAGTATTGGCACTCGCTGTACTACAGTAGTTAAAGTAACAAAGATTTTTGTGAGGTAAGTGATTCATGAAGGGTATAGGTTATTGTTAGTCAGGGCCATTCTTTTGTAGGGATTATTAAGTCAGATTGCGTTGCGCTAAAATATTGTGTGTCAGTTTAGAAATGATCAGAATAAGTAATGAGAAAACAGTCTCAATACGTTCAGTTTCATTCTGGAGTTTGAAAATCAACTAACGTAGATGTTTTACCAGCACAGTCATTCTTTACTTCAAAAGGGGAAGTTTCAGGTTTAAAGGCCACTTTGGTTCAAATGGCTCTGAGCACTATGGGGCTTAACTGCTGAGGTCATCAGTCCCCTAGAACTTAGATCTACTTAAAGCTAACTAACCTAAGGACGTCACACACATCCATGCCCAAGGTAAGATTCCAACCTGCGACCTAGCGGTCGCGCGGTTCCAGACTGTAGCGCCTAGAACCGCTCGGCCACCCCGGCCGGCAAAGGCCACTTTAGTACGTTTCTCTTGAATAACTCGAAAACCGTGGCCTCCAGCGAAAACGTATCGCAGTACAAAATTTAACTACACTCCTACATAAAGCTCCTGTTCATTTTCCTATAGGACTAATAGACCGCGCGTAGCGTGCGACAGAATATGAAAATCTAGCTCGTGGTTTTTGAAGGGAGGATATAACATTGCGGGTTGTATAAAACGACGTATGGGCAGCTGAGTCACCCTGTATTGTGCAGTACTGTGCATTAATTTGTATCTCTTGGTACAGTATCATGTTCAGCGTTTTGAACTTATTTTTTTCACACCATCTAAAGATGGTCTAAACATAGTGGAGTATTTCGCCGTCGGTGGGCACTCGGCATCAGGCGTGAACCTCTGTTTTGTCCGCGATAGCCAAAGTGTCAAGCCATGATCGCAACACCGTTTATGTTGCGTCCGTGAGATAGGAGGTCTGTTCAAAAAATTCCGGAACTTTCTCCATAAAATTTTGCTACGCTTACCTTTTAGTTGCTGTGCATGGTCTCCTTCGAAATACTGTCCTCCAGTATTGATACACCACTCCCAACGCCGTTTCCACTCCCGGAAGCAGTCTTGGTACGCCTCTTGCTGGATCGCGCGAAACGCCGTCTGCGAATTTTCTTTTGTTTCCTCCGTCGTTGCAAATCTTCGTCCTTTCGACGAGTTTCTCAACTCTGGAAATAAAAAAAAGTCCGCAGGGACCAGGTCTGGAGAGTACGTGGATGAGGTAGCACAGTGATTTTATTTTTTGTGCAACAGTCACGCAGCAACAGGGATGAATGTGCTGATCCGTTATCGTGACGGAAGAGCTATTGTCTCACCACATTTCACGCCGTTCTCACATTTTCTCGCAGTCGTGGCAACACGATCGTATAGTACCATCGATTAACAGTTTGTCCTTGTGGCACAAATTCATGCTGAACTAATCCTTCAGAGTCAAAGAAAACTATCAGCATGGCTTTGACATTTGACCTGATCTGACGAGGTTTTCTTGGTCTTGGAGAACCTTTCCCGGCCTATTGTGAAGATTGAATGTTGGTCTCAACATCAAATAGTTTTCCAAGTATTTGTGGCAACTCTAAGCAATCTATTACCGCACAGTCTTAGTATAGATGCCTACTCAATTCCGCCTCTCGAAGAACTATTGGCGACATCAACAGGAAGTCAGTTGAAGGGATCGGCGGGAAACACTGTTAAAAATGTTCAAATGCGTGTGTGAAATCTTATGGGACTTAACTGCTAAGGTCATCAGTCCCTAAGCTTACACACTACTTAACCTAAATTATCCTAAGGACAAACACACACATCCATGCCCGAGGGAGAACTCGAACCTCCGCCGGGACCAGCCGCACAGTCCATAACTGCAGCTCCCAAGACCGCTCGGCTAATCCCGCGCGGCGAAACACTGTTAATCCAATACAGAAATGTTTTTTGTGGTGTCACCGCCAGACACCACACTTTCTAGGTGGTAGCTTTAAATCGCCGCGGTCCATTAGTACATGTCGGACCCGCGTGTCGCCACTGTCAGTGATAGCAGACCAAGCGCCACCACACGGCAGGTCTAGAGAGACTTACTAGCACTCGCCCCAGTTGTACGGACGACTTAGCTAGCGACTACACTGACGAAGCCTTTCTCTCAATTGCCGAGAGATAGTTAGAATAGCCTTCAGCTAAGTCCATGGCTACGACCTAGCAAGGCGCCATTAGCATTATATTGCATTTATCTAGAGAGAGTCTCACTTGTATCATCAAGAACGCTGTATACAAATGATGGATTAAAGTTAAGTATTCCAGCAGCTACGTACTTTTCTTTATAGCATTCATTACGTATCCTGTTTCAGACCTAACGCCCGCCTGCGTGAGTTAGCGAGTGCATCTTGGCCGCCTCTTTCAATTAGTGTGCGTAGTGTTGCCAAGTCTGCCGACACTACATTTTTAATTGTTGCTTGTTATATGTTTGGTTAAACTTGTTGATCGTAAATCACAGTAGTATTATTGGTAACTTTTCCTACGAACTGTCACGCAATTTTTTTGTCTATGTAATCTATCAAATGACTAAAAAGTTTTTAAACAGGGTGTGCTGAAAAGTAATGCCTCCGAAATTTTTTATGAAAACTCTTAAAGCTTTTCAAACAAAACACTTTATTAACATTGTACATATTTATTCTTCATATACGGGGGCTATTCGGAAAGTAAGGGACGATAGGTCGCGAAATGGAAACCACAGTGAAAATCAAAACTGTTTTATTTGCAAAAGTTAGCTACGACTTCCAGCTACTTATCTCCATAGTCGCCGATCCGACTTAGACGTTTGTCGTAGCGTTGTACCAATTTTACAATACCCTCGTTATAGAAGGCAGCCGCCAGTGCTTTCCGCCAATTCTCTACGCTGGCCTACAGCTCGTTGCCTGTGCCAAAATGTTGTCTTCATAGCCAGCGGTTCATGTGAGCAGAGACGAAACTCAGAGGGAGACAATTAGACAATTGAAGGCTGTATTGTGGGTAATCAAACATTTCCAATTGAAAACGATGCAGGAGCATCTTCATTGCCCCTGCCGAATGCGGCTGAGAATTGTCGTGAAGAAGAAAACGCACGACAATTATGTAATGTTGGCTACATAACTGCAGGCGAAATTTCTCACCAGGCTCTCGTACTTGGCGGGAGACACTATTGCTCTAGGTATCTTTATGTGTTCCTTGTGCGCTCAGAATTAAAAATAACGACTTAACGTGATCGAAGGGCATACTGGAGACCCTGCCCAACACACCTGTACAAAACTTCATCACTGTGGTTTCCATTTCGCGACCGATCGTTCCTGACTTTCCGAATGACCTTCGTACGTGTCCCCCCGCCTCTAGAGGACTCAGAATGGCAGCGTGTAACAATGGTGGTGTGTAACATAACTACGTCGGTGAGCGAGAAATAGCGTGCCGTAATCGAATTTCTAATTCGAGGAGGTCGTTCAAACAGGGAGCATCCTCTCCTTCGGTATGGCAATGCCAGACCACAAACGAATGCTGCGACATCTGTAACAATCCGACGTCTTGGGTTCACTGTCATCTATCACCCTTCATACAGTCCTGGCTCGGCCCCATCCGATTTTCATCTGTTTCCAAAACTTAAAGAACACCGTCGAGGTTGATAGCGGTGAAGTGGTGCAAGAAGAGGTGAGGCTGTGGTTCCGTCGATAATGTCAAACACTCTACAGTGACAGTATCAACAAACTGGTCTGTCGTCGGGAGAAATTTGTTCGTCCTCAGGACGACTATGTTGAATACCAATATGAGTGAAGAAGTAGAATAGTTTATCTTTTATTTAAAAAGCATTAAGAGTTAGGACATAAAAAATTCCGAGGCATTACTTTTCTGCACGCCCTCGTACTTTGAGAGCAATTATGTGATTTTTACAATCTATCATCATGGAGCAGCATACATGAGTGGCTAAACGTAATAAAGAAAAAAAAAGTCCATTACAGCAAGAAACTTAAAATATTCACAAAGTAATAATGTTAGTTTTTCCGTAGTGACAAAATTAATACGCAAAATGTTTCCGAACTTAATTTTCTTTTGCATTAAAAAACAGAATACTAGCGAATCAGAACTTCTGCCACAAATAAGCTACAATTCAGTATGTGTAAAACACTCAGGAAAAAAGTATCTGAGCCTCTGTTAAGTGAAGTCGAACACTAATATAGCATTTCTGAATCTTCATTTTCTTCATTATTCACTTAAAGGTTTACAAAATAATAATGATGTACAAACAGTATGTTTTCAGATAAATGTTTTCTATCACTCTTTTTTGTTCTTGCTAGGATGTGGTTTGTTACTTCTTTACTAACTTTAAGGCAGTGACAATTATCCCTCTACCTCTTTTTCGTAATGAAATATTTATAACGCTTGCATTCAATTCGTGTTTGACTTTCGGCCATCATCGCAGTTTTCCTTTGTTGCGTTCAGCTCTCTTTTATAATTGAGACGGTTAAAAATGTCTTCATTGGTTGGTAGTGAAACAACTGATTTTTACATTCACATTTTGAAATTTTCTCTCTCCACTGGTCTGGAGCGTAAACATATAGGTGTTTCATTCAGCACTTCTCAATTTTTTGCGGTAACGTGATCAACTGAAAAGAAAGTGTGATTAGCTATTACAATATTAAGTTCAGTTTCTTTCAAGACACGTTTAGAGATAAGGTGCAGTGCAATCACATTCTTATTTTTATTTTGGCCACCACAGTTATCCGAAACACTGACCAACATTTTACTTTGCACTTGCACTTTCATTTTCCGGAGACGCTTCTCTAAGCAGCTACCTAGTGGTTGCCCCTAGCAACAACGCTCCAGTCGCGCATGTACCTTAACCCGACACATGAAGCAAAGTCATGAATGTTCACTTTATAAGTTTGAATCTTACACAAATAAAAAGCAGACCTGCCAGAATCTTTTGATCTGGATGACATTTGATGCAGTTTAATATAAATTATGTATGTTTTCGGGCTTTCTTTAGTTTCGGTCCTCAGTTAAAGTTTCGTCCTCAAGTAGAGCACTTCCACCTTAAGGGCCTCTTTCTGCTCAACTTCAGTACTCATCGTATTGGTAAGTGTCATGTACAGCCTATCTCATGTCTTACAAGTGTCTCACTCTGGTAACTGAAAGCCCGAGTTTCACAACTGACAAAATATTTTTCTGTATTTGTCTTCTCTGACAGGTTGAAGGTTTCTTTGTTTGCAGTAGCTTAGAAAATGATCACGATATAAAACCATACATTCAATTCACTATTAAAATACACTTTACGAGTCTTTTGCATTTGCCTATAATGTCACAGGTATGTAGGTATGTATCTGATACTTTTATGGACTGCCTGGAATCTTTATCAGTAGTACAAATTCGACTATTTCATGTATTCTCCTTTGATCAGTTTTGGGTAGACATTGGGACTTATCTTGTTTTAATATGTTATTCAAATGCCCTCTTTTGTGTGGAAGAACATGGACTGCCAGAAAATATGTTTGATGAAGAGTATGCGGACACTACTATGTACTGAGGAAATGACCACTAGATGATGACGCGAGAGGCAGACCCGCCAGTATCAAAGGAGGCAGGGAGTATTTTATTGTTAGTAGAGAATCTGTAACAGCAGAATGTGTCAATCAGGAGAGATCAGTGACTCTTCGAACGTCGACTGGTCACTGGATGTCACCTGAACGACAAATCCATCTGGGAAATTTGAATGTTTCTACGGTTACCCAAGTAGATGGCTGGTGATGTGATTGTGAAGTGGAACTCAAGACCAGGCAAACCTTATGTACAGGCGGACAGATACCATCGAGAAATCCGGAGCGGAAGCAGTTACACGTTAGTTCTGAAGTGCTACCAGCAGGCCATCTAGGACAATGACTGCGCCACGGATTTCAAAAGAAAGGTTTACAATGGTCAAGCAGCTCCTGGAAAACCAAGCATTTCTGTAATCAGTGCTAAGCGACGCTTGAGATCGCGTACAGAGCAACGACACTGGACACTGGACACTGGACAGTGGATGGCTGGAATCTGGAAAGGCATGAACACAGTCGGCCGTATTGTGTACTGTGTACAGTAGAGAAACAGTTGAGAGTCGATGATTGTTTGTATCAGCAAGATCAAACCCCTGTCATTAAGCAGCATCAATGAGGCAATGGTTTGCGGACAGTAACATTCCTGAAATGGGATAGAGTGCCCGGAGTCCCTATATGAACTCAATGGAGCACCCTTGGAATTGGTCAGAACGTTAACTTTGCTCCAAACTCCCTACATCACTACCTTCTCTGGTTTCAGCTCTTGAAGAAGAATGAGTTGCCATACCTCCACAGATATTCAGACACCACACTAAAAGAGTCCCCAGCAGAGTTCGTCATAAAGGCGAAACGGGTGGACACATCCCATATTTATGTCCACTAATAGATATCCAGATACTTTTAATCACGTACTGTACACTCTACACAAACGCTGCAATTGCTCATCAGTATTGATTTTAAAGTGATAGAACTTCGTCTGTGAGGTGACTGTGGTGAGTTATAGTGAAACATCCTTTTTCACATATTATATTTTGATAATACCAAATATTGTCAAAATAGGCCAGATTCCAGAAGCCATTAAAATTTTCACTCTTAACAGGTGACAATATTTGTTCCATCTTCACTGAACAAACTACACAATAGTGTGGCCACAACTAATTGCCCCTTTCATAAGGGTCGTCTTCATTTCTTCTTTAATTGTTCCCTGCCTTTTTAACAATACCGCTTTTCGTTTCTCTGTTTCGATCTATCTGCTGTAGCATGCGGTCACCGACTTCAATCTTATCTTTGAGTGGATTTTAGTTTTGCTGATCCCTAAAAACAGTGCCAACTCACAGCTTTTAACGTTAGCGCCAAAACAGTGCTAAATGTCAAAGACAGTTGTTACAAGGTTAAGTAAAACAGTGACTGAAACAGCGTGACAGCCATTTACTCCTAAATATTCCATTACATTTATACAGTCCTAACATTAAAGAATTTCACACAAATGATGTGTGTAAACCTTTTGATATTACTCTGGTTGCAATATAATATAAAGCCACACTTACAATATCATGAGCATCTGATGTATTCCATGTGCTTAACCCGATCAGCATCATTTTCATCAGTAAATGGATGTATACCATCATTAACATCCTCGCCAAACATACATCACTTTATTATAAGATTTCGACGTCTCTGCCACGTTGACACTGTGACAGGGCATTGTATTCAACCGAGCGAGGTGGCGCAGTGGTTAGCACACTGGACTCGCATTCGGGAGGACGACGGTTCAATTCCGTCTCCGGCCATCCTGATTTAGGTTTTCCGTGATTTCCCTAAATCGTTTCAGGCAAATGCCGGTATGGTTCCTTTGAAAGGGCACGGCCGATTTCCTTCCCAATCCTTCCCTAACCCGAGCTTGCGCTCCGTCTCTAATGACCTCGTTGTCGACGGGACGTTAAACACTAACCACCACCACCAACCACCACCATTGTATTCAATCAAAGAGGAGAACATAAATATTGTAAAGCAAAACAATGTACAGAGGCTGGACAAAAATATGATAGCAACGCGAGAAACGCATTCTTGAATATAAAAGCAGATGATAGCCAAGTTGTATATGACCACGAGCGGCACCTGTCCAATGTATTCAATATGTTGTAAGTCTCAGGCGTACCAAGAATAGTGTTCTGTGTAATTTCGTTGACATTACCGGCGTAATAACTGCTGATATTCTTCACGGGTTTGCAGCCGGATCATGTCGTCGTCCAGACACAATATTTCGGCGGACCAGCTGGCCGCCATCTTCAGGTTAGTTAATGCTCGTGCACTGCCTCGCCGCTTTCCGTCGTTGTGGCGTGAATTCAGTTCCGGCGAGGCAGTGCACGAGCGTCAACAACTCACCTGAAGATGGCGGCCAGCTGGTCCGCCGAAATATTGTGTCTGTACGACGACATGATCCGGCTGCAAACCCGTGAAGAATATCAGTGTTCTGTGTAGTTTTGAGTGTATTATGTCGGTGCTCAGTGCATTCTAATATGAGCTAATTTTTGGTGCTCGTATGGTGGGAGCTTCCGTAATCAAATGCTTGGTGCTTCAAGAGGCGTCTTATCGAAGATATATACTGTACACAGGTAAAGCAGAAAATATCATCCGCTACGGCACAACGCGGGCGGAAGTGTTTGTTGAGTGATCGTGACGTGTGGTCACTGAAGAGGACTGTGACGGGAAATTAAAGAATAACAGCTACAAAAATCACTGCAGAACCGAATATTGTACTCGCGAAACCCGTCAGCACCAAAACAAGAAGAAGGGAGCTGCGGAGTTGGAATTCAAAAACCACTCATCAGGGATGGAAATGCCCATAACAGAAAAATGTGGTGCCGAAGCCATTAAACCAGGACTATGTAGAAATAGAAGAATGACATTGATCGGATGAGTGCTGTTCCACACTGTGTCCAACTTCTGGCCGAAATAAGTTCCAAGAGTGAATATGGCTGGGGTTCGATGATGATTTCGGTTGCCATATCGTGATATTCCTAAGGGTCCCATGGTTACTCTACAACGTCGCATTACTACCGAGGGTTACATGAGCATTTTGGCTCAAAGGGTCCATCCCACGGTACAATGTTTGTTCACCAATGGTGACGCTGTGTTCCAAGATGACAGACTCATTTCTTTTCGATATAGTTCGTTGGGTTTGGTCTGGGCGGACGTCACAAGACATCCGTTCAAGTTGATCGTTGATTCCTTGAATCAGTTTTCTTTATTACAGAGAGCACGCAGCCCTCTGACCGAACACGCTGAGCTACCGTGCCGGCGTTCAGACAGGTCGTAACGTCCAGCACTGGTTTTGTGAGCACGAGGATGAATTGCCACAGCTCTCTTGGCCACTGTCCGCCTGCTTAGCTGGGTGTGAACGTGCTCGCCTCCCATGTAAGCGGACCCGGGTTCGACTCCTGGCCGGGTTGGAGATATTCTCCGCTCGGGGACTGGGTGTTGTGTTGTACTCATCATCATTTCATCCTTATCACCAGCGCGCATGTCGTCCAATGTGGCGTCGACTGAAATAAGACTTGCACTCGGCGGCTGAACTTCCCCAGATGGAGCCTCCCGACCAACGATGCCATCCGCTCATTTCATTTTTCTTTTTCCTAGCCACTAACCACCGGATACCAATATTATTGAACTTTTGTGGCCTATTTTGAAGAGAAGTGTGCGTGATTGCCATCCACCACCATCATCGTTACTTGAACTCGTCACTATCTTGCAGGTTCAAATGTTCAAATGTGTGTGAATTCGTAAGAGACAAAACTACGGAGGTCATCGGTCCCTAGACAAACACACTACTTAAACTAACTTATGCTAAGAACAACACACACACCCATGCCCGAGGGAGGACTCGAACCTCCGGCGTAAGTATTTTGCAGGAAGAATGATATAAGATTCCCTTGTAAACCATACAAGACCTGTGTTTTCCCCACTTCGAGAGGAATGGAAGCTGTTTTGAATGCCAACAGTTTCCTACAGTGGGTTAGCCATAGTAATGTGTTTTCGGCGTTTCCATATCATTGTCCAACCCCGTATTACTCGACAAGGCTAATCAGTTACTCGCTTTTCGCGGCAACTAGCTTGGTCGCGTGACGACGTACAGTCACGATCCACCTCAAAGTAGTGTGTTGCAACCTCGCAAAGCAAGAGCGGAAATTTATCACAGAAAATACCTTCGATAGGAGCCGTAACAACTTTCTGTTAACGTCAATTATCTTACTGCGAAATAGAACGAGAACGATGTGATGGTGCCGGTACATAAAACGATGGAAGTACAACAAAATATTGAGAAGTAGAAGTAAGTCAATGGAGTGCAAATTAGAGGAGAGACATGATGTCCGGTGGAGCAGGATTCAAGCATCTTCCTCGAAGCAGAACAAATAAACTGCACGAGAACTATGGTGGGAGACGATATAAGAAAAGCATTGTGAGCCGCTGAGAGCCATATTAACACAATTCTTTTATTGTACGTCCCAAATCAGGTCAACAAAGAGACTAGTTCATCCAGAATACATCTCGCGCAATGACCACGACGTTTTAATCTGAGACATCGGGCTCATGCAGAGGGATACCGAAACTGTTTCACCTGCATCCGTTCCGGAAATGGAAAAAAGAGGAGGGATGTAGGAGGGGGAGCGAATGATACTAATGCAGTGTGTACCCTCCGCCACATACCGTACAGTGGCTTCCGGAGTACAGACGTGCGTGCAAATGTGATCGAGCATAGTACAAGCATTAACTTATATATAATCTAGGTAAGACCGTCGGTTTCGACAGACGGGACACACTATCTGGAGATCGCACAGACACTGTTTAACCAGTGGCAACGTATCAAGGGTATTGCGTATTTGTCCTCGAGTGAAACCACCACCATCAGACTCAAATGCCGCGGGCAACGACCGGTTGATGACTAGAACCACGGTCGTCACCTATCACTAATTGTAATATTGGATAAACGAACCATAGTGGAACAAACCAGGCGCCAATTCGATACTAGACAACAGGACCACTTCGATGCTAGACAACAGTAAACAGTGGATAACTAAAAGCAGTTAAGGAGTATGCGTACGGAGCGATTTCAAGTGGAACGACCACATAAAATCAATCGATGGTAAGGTAAATGCCCGCAGGAATAGCCGAGCAGTCTAAGGCGCTGCAGTCATGGACTGTGTGGCTGATCCCGGAAGAGGTTCGAGTCCTCCCTCGGGCGCGCGCGCGCGCGCGCGCGCGCGTGTGTGTGTGTGTATGTGTGTGAGTGTGTGTGTGTGTGTGTGTGTTTGTTTGTCCTTAGGATAATTTAGGTTAAGTAGTGTGTAAGGTTAGGGACTGATGACCTTAGCAGCTAAGTCCCATAAGATTTCACACACATTTGAACATAAGGTAAATGCCACACACACATTCATTGGAAGAATCCTGAGGGAATATAGTCCATCAAGAAAGGAACTGGCTTACAGAACGCTAATTCGAGCAGTACTTGAACATTTCTCGTCAGCCAGGGATCAATATTAGACAGGACTGATAGAAAAAATAGAGAAAATTCAAAGAATAGCAGCACGTTTCGTTGCAGATTCACTTAGTAAGCGCGAAAGCGTCACGGAGATGCTCAGTGAATTCCTATGGCAGATGCTGCAAGAGAGGCGTTCCGTATCACGGCATGGTCTATCGTTAAAATTCCGAAAGCTTACGCTCCTACGCTGAAGCCCCAAAGAAACTGGTATAGGCAAGCGTATTCAAATACAGAAATACACTACTGGCCATTAAAATTGCTGCACCACGAAGATGGCGTGCTACAGACGCGAAATTTAACCGACAGGAAGAAGACGCTGTGATATGCAAATCATTAGCTTTTCAGAGCCTTCACACAAGTTTGGCGCCGGTGGCGACACCTACAACGTGCTGACATGAGGAAAGTTTCCAACCGATTTCTCATACACAAAGAGCAACTGACCGGCGTTACCTAGTGAAACGTTGTTGTAATGCCTCGTGTAAGGAGGAGAAATGCGTACCATCACATTTCCGACTTTGATAAAGGTTGGATTGTAGCCTATCGTGATTGCGGTTTATCGTATCGCGACATTGCTGCTCGCGTTGGTCGAAATACAATGACTGTCAGCAGCATATGGAATCGGCGGGTTCAGCAGGGTAACACGGAACGTCGTTCTGGATCCCAACGGCCTCGTATCACTAGCAGTCGAGATGACAGGCATCTTATCCGCATGGCTGTAATGGATCGTGCAGCCACGTCTCGATCCCTGAGTCAACAGATGGGAACGTTTGCAAAGCCAACAACCATCTGCACGAACAGTTCGACGACATTTGCAGCATATAAAATTAATAAAATAAAATAAAATAAAATATTAATTATTTTATCTGTACGATGGTGGACGTTTAATTATTCGGTATCAGACGCTTGACAATGGCTTTTTCGTAAAGGCAATGTTACTCGTAGTTGACCGTGAAATAAAACTGAAATAATCGGACTTCGTAATTAAATCGTTTCCAAAGACTGCTGCGGTAGGTGCGGACTCATAATCTAAATCTCAATATTACAATAATTTGCCAGCCATGCCAAAACGTCGTACAGAGGTGATTGTCTACTAAACAAAAAAAATTACACAGTTAGTTAAATCAGATATATTCAATGAATAAGCCTACAGTTCATAATCCTACTTACTTTTATAAATATAAATTCTTTTCAGAATCGAGTGCCTAGTATGGTTGCAACTCGCAGTAATTTTCTATAACATGAAATATGGCGGTGTGCCAGACAATAAACTAAAATACGTGCTTCTCGCACCACTTCAACCAGAGCTCTCCTTCTTAATCAAACATACGAGTAACGTAATTGTGCTTTTGTTTTATCAGCGACACAGCGCTGCAGTTGTGTGCCATAGGCTTTATTTATTTGTCACTGATTATTTATTTAATTAATATCTCGCGTTTCCGAGGAAACTCACGCTCGGCATGCAAATGTGCCTTTATATTGCCCCCTGAATTGCGAGGCGAAAGGACACACCTGCAGGCGAGCAATTCACCTAAAGGCACAAGAAAATCTAAGTTATCTACAACTATCTACATGACCTACATTATACACATTATACACATTATATACAAAATTTGAATGACGCGGGTGCGCCGTAAAAGTTCTTATGTTGGCAGATAGAGTGCGCGCATGCGCAGAAGCGTCTGTGTGACTGCCGTTATGTTGTACAGTTAGATCACGCGGCACAGTATTGCAGTTCATATTGTTCGTGTGCGCGCGTTTCTCAATCGTTGCACAAAGAAAATTTTCAACCAAGATTACATATGAAGACTACATTCTATGACAGGTAACTTAGTTTTAAATTTACAATATTCGTTATAACACAATACAACTTAGATTGTTGAATGTTCTTAGTTACATAGTATTGTTTTGAAATACTTCAAAGAAAAATGTCCGTATGTTTCAGGTGCGTTGACCTATACAGATCGTGTCGTTATCACAGTTCATATTCATCTGCTGCACAATAATTTTTTTTTTTTTTTACAGGTTAGTATCGTCGTGGTAAAGTTTTTTGATCAGAGTAACATCGTTGTATAACAACGTGATTAATACATAAGCGTGTCCATTTCCTATTTCCATTATAGTCGTTGTGATGCAGTTCGTTGTGAGTAAAAGCATTGCTTATTACAGATCAGACGTGACCCGTCGAGTAATTGGTCCACGTGCAGTTCGTTTTTTACATTCCGTGGAAGCTTGGTTGCAGAACCTCGGACGGCACATAGCTGGCGTCGATCCTTGGACAGTCCAGGTAAGAGTGTCCGTCACATTTCGAGAACATTTCATTCCCTGAAATTCCAACCAAAATTCTTCCACCCGTCGTGTTGTTTTCTGGTCAGGCACTTTGTGTCCATTTAATCCAGTTAACATCTTGAAGTTGGGTACTGTAGTAATGTCACTAGACGATGCACGAATTATGCACTTCACATTTTCAGTTTTTTGCTGAATATAGCTCACCTAAATGTTCGTAGTTATTAATCAAGGAAATCGTTCATCGCGTTTACATAGGTACGATGCATAATGAATGGCATTAACCGTTTCCTTCACATAGGTTTCTGCGTAGTTGCAGAGTTAGTAATGTTCGTTAATGTCCGTGAACAGAGGTTCACTATGCAATGTCTTTTTGGCACCCGTTTTGTTCAAATTTTTACATGATACATCAGTTAAAAAAATAAGTAATTATACATACACACGTCACATATTTTCTTAGTATAAACATAATACAGTTGCACATAAACATGTTTACATCATCATTACATCGCTATAGGTTATTACATTGTGTCACATTTGATTATATGAATTGCAGATATTTACATCCTCTTTAGCGGTTTCGCTGGGATATTATCGATGTTTTTTGTGATGTCATCTGAAATTAAGATAGGTTAGACACAACATTCATTACATCAGTAGGCAAGACCAGGCGTTTTCACTACTCAATAAATATTCAAAATAGTAAGAGAGAGAAAATGTTCGATTCCTCGCGTTTTGTGCGTGTGTGTAGATTGTCTGTGTGGCCTTGACTACTGATAGATGCTTTTCGTGTTGAGAGATGTGCGTCTAATCTATTTCTCAAAGTAAAAGATCGCTTCACAGATGACGTCTGTCAGTTCGTCAGGTGTCATACCAAGTCAGTGGTACCTACAATAACAAATGTTCCGTGAAAAATTAATATGTCATTCACTGCTACGTAATCATAAATTTTACTTTAATATTCAGTCTTCTCGGTGGAGCCGCGGCGTTGAAAGAAAAGTTCTTCTGTCTTCAACTGCGACTCTGGAACGCTGAAATGAAAATTTCTATACTACTTATTATCTGTGTTGTAGCAACAGAGTTTTTCGAGTTGCTTAGCAATATTTTGATGGGTATGACTTTGACATTATTCAGCATGAAATGCTCTAAGATCTCGGTGTGCGTATAGCCCAATAATTTTGTTAGTTCTACGATGTTGTAACAGATACGCACCAGGGTGCGGTATGTTAACAATTATATAAGGTCCTTCATATAGCAGACGCCACTTAGCGTTGCGTCGTTTGAGTGCAACAGATTTATGATGAGTACGAAGTAGTACAAGCATTCCTACCTCGAATTTTTGTTTTCTTTTTATTATGTTTCTGTGATGTTTGTTTCGTATCTGTGCGTGATGTGTCAGCGTAGTCAATATTTCTTTTATTTTCTGTTCAGGTGTGATTTCCTTGTCTGACAACTTAGGTAATGGTTCTATCCACTGATCGTTCTGTTTGCAATTGAACATGATCTCGTTAGGTGTGTAATTTGTATCGTAAATATTTAAGTTATTGTGTACGTCTTCGAAAAGACTTAGGTAGGACACCCAATTAGTATGTTTTGATGAAATATAGGTCCTCATGAAACGATTTAATTCTCGGAAAAGTCTCTCGGTCGCGTTACATTGTGGACTAAACCTCGAAATAAATGTACTTTTAATGTTATTGTCCTTCAAGAAATTTCTCCATTTGTACCCAGAGTAGTATGCTGCATTATCTGATAGAATTGCTTTAGGTTTTCCCACGTGCGTCAGGTAATCACTTGAGAATCTTCGTATTATAGCACTTGCAGTGGCGGATTTTAAAGCATAAAGTTTAACATGTTTAGAAAATATATCGTAAAAAGCTAAGATATATTTGACGCCTCCAGAGCTTGCTGGATGCGGTCCACTGATGTCAGTACACAGAATTTCCAGGGGTTTACTAGGTAAAATAGAATGTAAATCTGTTTTTGTGGATAAATTCTGAGGTTTTGATTTTTGACATATGACACATGTTTTCAGTTCCCTGTAAATTTTTCTTCTCATATTGCTAAAATAACAGTATGTACTGAGCTTCGCTAAACACTTTTTTGTCCCATAATGACCCCAAACTAAGTGTGTGTGCCAAATTAAATTACGTTCAGACTCTTTGGGAATGCATACACTCCAGTTAGTAGCATTTGGATGTCGGCGGTAAAATAGCACATCATTGTGTAACTTGTAATACTTAGTCAAAGGATGATTGTGTTTTTCTACCAGTAATGTTATTATTTTATACCAGTGAGGATCAGATTTTTGTAATTCAGCCATGTTTCTGCACATATCAATATAATATTGGTGATACTGCTTGTCTTGCATTAAGAGAATCCAGTAGTCATTTATATTTTCTAAGTCACTGTTGGTATCATTCATACCTTGTGGAAGTCTAGACAAAGTGTCTGCAATGGTGTTGTCCTTACCTCTTATGTACTTAATTTCAAAAGAGTAGTTCTGAAGTGTAACTGCCCATCGTGATAGTCTAGGATGTACAAGTTTACAAGTTAACAAAAATGTCAGGGCCTGGTGATCGGTGTAAATTACTGTATGTTTTCCAAATAAATAATAATTGAATTTCTTGAATGCCCATACTATGGAAAGTGTTTCTAACTCAGTAGTGGAGTATGTACGCTCACATTCAGTTAGAGTGCGACTCGCAAACCCAATAATTCTTATCTGTTCGTCCTCTTTATTCTTTACAACTTGAAATAAGCAACAGCCCAAGCCAGTACGTGAAGCGTCACAAGTCATACAAAAATCTAAATTGAAATCTGGATGGCTCAATATGTTAGCATTCACTAAAGCATGTTTAATTGTATTAAAGTCATTCTGGCACTGTTCCGACCAGATCCAAACTTGATTCTTTCTGAGTAGATTTAGCAGATGTTTACTGTTCAAAAGTGGTTGTGGCAAAAAACGTCTGAAAAATGAACATAGCCCAAGGAATGATTTTAACTGCTTTTTAGTTCGAGGGCTAGGAAAGTTTCTGATAGCATCTAATTTACTGGGATCCGGACGTATGCCCTGTGAATTAATGATATGTCCTAAATACTTTATCTCACTGCAACCAAATTTTGATTTTCTTAGGTTGGCTGTGACTCCAGCTTGTGCAAATTTTCCTAAAATTCTTTGAAGTGTGTCAACGTGTTCATTCCAGGATTGTGTAGCTATCAGTATATCATCTACATAGTGTGTGACTGTCTCAACTAAATCGTCGCCAAGCACGGTATCCAGGGCTGTAATGAATACCCCAGAGCTGACATTCAGTCCGAAGGGTAGAACACAAAACTGATAGGTTCGCCCCCCGAACATAAATGCAGTATATTTCCGAGAATCAGGAGTGATACCCACCTGCCAAAACGAATTAGCGAGATCTATTGTGGAAAAATATTTTGCATCTAGAAATTTCTGTAATTGCTCTTCTAAATTTTCAGGTTTTGTGTGAACCGGTAAAATTATTTCATTAATAGCTCGTGCGTCTAACACTAACCTAATGCTTCCATTTGATTTTTTGACAACAAGTAGAGGACTACAATAAGGTGAGGTGGATGGTTCAATGATCTTCCAGTCTAACATTTGTTTTAATTCTTGCCACACAGCAGGTCGTTGAGATAACGGTACGTTATATGTCTTATGGTAGAAGATCTTGTGAGGCTTAACTTCAATCTTGTACACATACGTGTTGATAACACCTAATCGTTTGGTAAAAACTTGTAAATATTTGGATAACACTTCCTGTAGTTTTATACGTTCATGTACACTGAGAGCTGTAGCTTCACTTATCTTATGATCAAGCAATGTTTTCAAGTCCATTAGCTCTGCGTCAGATGAGTGTGTTTGCATGTCTTGAATGTCTTTGTCAAGTACTAACTGAACCTTGTACCCTGTACAGTGTTTGTCATGCTTTAGAGTTCTCCTGTCCAAATCAATAATAATTACCCTGCTTTTATCATTTAAAATATATTTACCTTTGGAGAAGTCTATAATGCAGTCCTTCTCGCTCATAATATCTATTCCTAATATGCAATTAGTCACAAGGTTTTGTACAACCAGGAATGGCCATTGTACGGTTCCATTACCTATTTTAACGTTTACAAAAACTTGCTTCGTAACCCTACATGACTTATTACCTAGTGCAGTAGTTATTTTACAGTTTTGGGCAGGAAACTCAGGCACAGGTTCCAATTCACACATCTTTTTATAAAAATTAAAAGATAAAACGCTCACGGCTGCACCTGTATCTAGGATAATAGTAGTTGGAATCCCACCTACTACACCAGTAGTGGATGCTAAAACAATTTCATTTGAGTTTAAACGACATTGTGTACTGTCTTGTAAAAGTTCATCTGATATATTGTTATTGTGGTTGTATCTTATAAATAAAACAGGTAGTTTTTGTTTAGAATTACTCGGCATATCATTATTCTGTTGTTCAAGTGTGGTGTCAAATAACTGATTAACATTGAAGCCGCCCCCCAAGAATTCTTCAGCCACGACCTGGGGCAAAGTAGTGACTGTTTCTAGTTTGTTGGATTAGCATTTGTACTAGGTACTGACACAGATTGAGGTTGTGCATCAGGTGTCATTTCTATTATATTCACATTCGGATATTGCCTATTATGATCTCCAAACTTTTGCGGTTGTTGTTGCTGTTGCGCATTATAACTTACCTGTCGGTCGTAAGGTATGCTCCAATTTTGACCTGGTGGCTGCTGTGGTAAAGCAGAGTTTAAATGAAAGTACTGATCTTTACGAGTCCAACCTTGATGCTGTCTTGGCTCGTAGTTATTATTATTTCTATTTCTGTTTGTGTTTTTGTTATTACCTTTGTATCCGTTGTTACCGTTGTAGTTATTGCCGCGGTGCCTTTTGTATGGATTGCCGCATGAAATGTTATTACTGTTGTAACTATTGTTTGTATTGGAATACGCGTGTTGATTTTGATTTCCGTACTCAGACGGCATGTGAGTTTGCTGTTTTTGTTGTACCGCGTATCCAACTGTGGGCGCGCCAGAATTGTGTTGGCAAGCCTGCATGTTTTGCATACCACTAGTGTAAACATTGTGGCTGCTGTTTTGCCGCGCGAAGCGCTGATCTTCAAGTAACATGTCAACCGAATCTAAAGCTGTTAAAAAATAATCTGAATCGTCATCCGGGATATGTAGGAGTTTTTCTTTAATGTTGAAAGGCAATTTGGCCTTCAACGCACGGAGTATATCTCGCGTTGCGACTGGTTCGTCTAAAAAGTGTCCCATGTTCAAGTATTTTTCAAAATATCTGCGTAAGTTACCATTTTTACTGTTAAAAGTTTCAGGTTCTAAAATTTGTCTTCTGAGTCGCTCCTGAACGGATTGCGACCAGAATTTGTTCAGAAAAGCACGCTCAAACTCACTGTACGTGGTACATACGTCAGCTTGACTGTATGCCCAGACAGCTGCATCGCCTTGGATGTAACCGACAATATATGAAATCTTTTTCCGGTCACTCCAAGTGCGTGGAAATGCGTTACTAAAAGATTTGAGAAAAATCACCGGATGAATAGTTCGTTTTTCTGGGATAAAAATCTGAAATTGCCTGTGTTTCATTAAGCTTTCGTCTTGCTTTGCATTATGATATGGATTTGTCCCATTGTAATTACTGCTATGTCCAGCTGGCGAATAATTACGATAATGTTGCTGTGGTTTACCATGATAATAGCTTGTGTTTGTGTTTGCACATCGTGGTATGTGTTGTAGTCGTGGTGTGTTTTGTTCTTGTGTGTTTGTCGTGTGCGGTATGTGTGTGTCATACTCGAATGTATATTGGTTCCTGAACTGTGCATTTTGACTGATATTTTCGTTACATTCAAACTGTGGTCGATCGGTGAATTGTCTCATGGGTGCAGTGACGGATTGTACTGCGTCACTGATCAGCTGTTTGTTATTAGTAATGTATTGCGCTACGGAGTCGTGCACAATTGTTGGTAAATTTTCACGTAAGCATCTATCAAAATGTTTGTCTTTGTTCACTACCCAATCATGAAATTCTTTATTAATATTTTGAAAATGAGCTGTGGCATCAGATTGTAAGATGTCAGTCAGGCGTTGTTCAACATTGTCAAATTTATTCTGTACGTCAGTAATTCGTTTTTCAAGGTTGTCATGTACTGAAGGATATGTTTGAATTTGTTCAGTAAGAACTTCACACGTGACATTAAGGTTTTTTACTTGTGTCTGTAAAAGTGCTACGTCAGTTGTAGTCTTTTCTTGTCTCGTATTAAGCTGGGAAAATTTAGTACTGAGTTCAGTCATCTGTTTGGTCAGTGTGGCGTCTATAAGTTCCACACGCTTACATAAAGTGTCATTAGCTGTCTTGAGTGCTATGAGATCAGATTTGATTCCGTCATTTTGTGTCTTTAACTGTTCATTTTGTGTCTTTAAGGTTGCCATGTTTTCGGCGTTTTGTTTCATTAGCATTTGTAACATGTCGGCAATGTTTACCGTTTGCAAGGTCTCTGCCCCCGCCGCGTCATTAGACGTGACGTCATGCATTAACATGGGCTCTGATTGAGACTTTGAAATTTTTGTGGTGGAAGGCCTATTGTCAAAATTTTCGTCAACACTTGCGTCAATGTTTGATGAATCGTCACTACCGGTTGCTGTCGTAAAGTCATTTTCTAACATTTGTCTCACGTCCGAGTCGGATTGCGTCTGAATAGTACGTCTTTGCTGTTCCATTTTTGCGTATTGTTTTCTAGTTATTACCATGCCACACGTGATATATGTTTCAAGAAAATATTTGACACTGATTTTAAAATAAAATGCAGTTGAGCATGAATCGGTCGTAGCAACAATGGCTGTCTGTTAATTTAAAAATATAAACTGAATTTGAGATTATTGGTAATGGCTGCTGGCCATGTTACATGATATCGTACAGAAGTCGGCCATATTGTACACTCGTGTATTGGTATTGTTGCATACGTTATTGTTTAGGGAAAAGTACTGAGAATGAAATTTATCACTGAAACTGTTATGCGGAAAAGAAACACTACAGAATTTTACTGAAAAGCTAATACACTGAATTATACGTCTGGTCAAGCCTGCTAATGCAAAGATGCTGCGTCTTACCTTATTTTGCTGGAAGCTTCTTTGCGTCTTCCCGCAAAATTTTATAATTGGCAAATATTTTCTGATTTTTGTTATTTCTCATATAGTCAAGTCCAGGTCCAGAAAGTTGATTTTTCACATGAAACGAAGAGAACAATGTAACAAATGACAAAATAACAAGTCCGACACGCAGTCGCCAATATAAAATTAATAAAATAAATTAAAATAAAATATTAATTATTTTATCTGTACGATGGTGGACGTTTAATTATTCGGTATCAGACGCTTGACAATGGCTTTTTCGTAAAGGCAATGTTACTCGTAGTTGACCGTGAAATAAAACTGAAATAATCGGACTTCGTAATTAAATCGTTTCCAAAGACTGCTGCGGTAGGTGCGGACTCATAATCTAAATCTCAATATTACAATAATTTGCCAGCCATGCCAAAACGTCGTACAGAGGTGATTGTCTACTAAACAAAAAAAATTACACAGTTAGTTAAATCAGATATATTCAATGAATAAGCCTACAGTTCATAATCCTACTTACTTTTATAAATATAAATTCTTTTCAGAATCGAGTGCCTAGTATGGTTGCAACTCGCAGTAATTTTCTATAACATGAAATATGGCGGTGTGCCAGACAATAAACTAAAATACGTGCTTCTCGCACCACTTCAACCAGAGCTCTCCTTCTTAATCAAACATACGAGTAACGTAATTGTGCTTTTGTTTTATCAGCGACACAGCGCTGCAGTTGTGTGCCATAGGCTTTATTTATTTGTCACTGATTATTTATTTAATTAATATCTCGCGTTTCCGAGGAAACTCACGCTCGGCATGCAAATGTGCCTTTATAAGCAGCATGGACTATCAGCTCGGAGACCATGGCTGCGGTTACCCTTGACGCTGCATCACAGACAGGAGCGCCTGCGATGGTGTACTCAACGACGAACCTGGGTGCACGAACGGCAAAACGTCATTTTTTCGGATGAATCCAGGTTCTGTTTACAGCATCATGATGGTCGCATCCGTGTTTGGCGACATCGCGATGAACGCACATTGGACGCGTGTATTCGTCATCGCCATACTGGCGTATCACCCGGCGTGATGGTGTGGGGTGCCATTGGTTACACGTCTCGGTCACCTCTTGTTCGCACTGACGGCACTTTGAACAGTGGACGTTACATTTCAGATGTGTTACGCCCCGTGGCTCAACCCTTCATTCGATTCCTGCGAAACCCTACATATCCGCAGGATATTGCACGACCGCATGTTGCAGGTCCTGTACGGCGTTTCTGGATACAGAAAATGTTAGACTGCTGCCCTGGCCGGCACATTCACGAGATCTCTCACCAACTGAGAACGTCTGGTCAATGGTGGCCGAGCAACTGGCTCGTCACAATACGCCAGTCACTACACTGTGGTATCGTGGTGAAGCTGCATGGACAGCTGTACCTGTACACGCCATCCAAGCTCTTTTTGACACAGTGCCCAGGCGTATCAAGGCCGTTATATTTCTCAGGATCTATGCACCCAAATTGCGTGAAAATGTAATCACAAGTCAGTTCTAGTATAATATATTTGGCCCAATGAATACCCGTTTATCATCTGCAAGTGTCTGGCGCAGTTGTTACATCGGTTACTACTGCTACAATGGCAGGTTATCAACATTTAAGCGAGTCTGAACGTGGTGTTATAGTCGGCGCATGAGCAATGGGACACAGCTTCTCCGAGTTAGCGATGAAGTGGGGATTTTCCCGTACGACCATTTCACGAGTTACCGGGAATATCAGGAATCCAGCGAAGTATCAAATCTCCGACTTCACTGCGGTCGGAAAAAAGATCCTGCAAGATCGGGACGAACGACGACTGAAGAGAATCGTTGAACGTGACAGAAGTGCAATCCTTCCGCAGATTGCTGCAAATTTCAGTGCTAGGCTTTCAGCAAGTGATCGCGTGCGAACAATTCAACGGAACACCATCGACATGGGCTTTCGGAGTCGAAGGCGCATTCGTGTACCCTTCATGATTGCACGACACAAAGCTTTACGCCTGGCCTGGTCCCGTTAGCACCGACATTGGACTGTTGATGACTGGAAACAAGTTGCCTAGTCGGACGAGTCTCGTTTCAAATTGTATATAGCGGATGGACGTTTACGGGTATGAACTTCATGAATTCATGGACCCTGAATTTCAGCAGGGAACTGTTCAAGCTGATTGAGGCTCTTTAAGGGTGTGGGGCGTGTGCAGTTAGTGATCTGGGATCCGTGACGCATCTAGATACGACTCTGACAGGTACTTAACCATCCTGTCTTATCACCTGCATCCATTCCTGTCCATCGCGCATTCCGACGGACTTGGGCAATTCCAGCAGGACAATGCGACACCCCACACATCCAGAACTATAACAGAGTGACTCCAGGAACACTGATCTGAGTTTAAACTTCCGCTGGCCACCAAACTTCCCAGGCATGAACATTATTGAGCATATCTGGGATGCCATGGAAGTTGCTATTCAGAAAAGGTCTCCACCCCCTCGTACTCTTACGGATCTTTGAACAGCACTGCAGGATTCATGGTGTCAGTTCCCTTCAGTACTACTTCACACATTAGTCTAGTCCATGCCGTGTTGTGGCACTTCTGCGTAATCGTGGGGGACCTACACGATATTAGACGGGTGTACTGGTTTCTTTGGACGGCACGAGACATCCGTTAAAGTTGATCGTTGATTCCTTTACCCAGTTTTTTTGTTACAGAGGGCGAGTAGCCCTCTGACCGAACACGCTGAGCTACCGTGCCGGCTGACTCGTCCTCACAGCTTCAATTCTGCCAGTACTTCGTCTCCTACCTTGAAAACTTCACAGAAGGTAGGAGACGAGGTACTAGCAGAATTGGAGCTGTGAGGACGGGTCGTGAGTCGTGCTTGGGTAGCTCAGACGGTAGAGCACTTGCTCGCGAAAGGCAAAGGTCCCGAGTACGAGTCTCAGTCCGGCACACAGTTTTAATCTGCCAGGAAGTTTCAAATCAATGAATGTCTTGCTTTGTCCTACGCATATCTCACGAACAGACTATGAAGATAAAATTAGACAGATTCGAGCCCACCAACAATCATTCTTCTCACAAGCCATCCCCTGCTGGAACAAGAAAGGGAGAAGTAACACAAAGTCCCTCCGCCACACACCGTAAGGTGGCTTCTGGAGTATGCATGTAACTATCTGATCCACAACCACCTCCTCGCAATGGGATAGAGAACTCACCACCCCATAGTTAATACCTTTCCACACCACGCATCACAAGGCACAAAGATTAGCAAGGGTGCAGGAAAACTGCCACTGGAGGCATAAAGCATGTACTGATGAGATGCGACACTCCGATGACAAGATATGAATTCGTTGAAAATCATATGACGTAGTGCATCCATCTTGCCTACAGATCACTGTTCATGCATGAGGTGGTGTTGTTTTTGTGAGAAGTAGGTTTAGGCAGATGGTATGGATCTCCTCGCACGGCCTGCCTTTCTATCTCTCTGAACACTGGTCTTCGATAATTTTTATGTATTTTGCCCTACAGCATCCCACGTGCGACATTTGTGTTCAGCATAACAATGCTCCACCCTATTGCATCCGAACTGCAAGGTAGTTTGAGACAGATTCCACGGACGTAACGATGCTTCTATGGCTCCTCTGATCACCAGAATTCAATCCTTTTCAGCACATTTGAACACCACTGAGAGAGATGTGCACGCCTTGAAACCATTTATCATCCATTCCGTGACTTGCGAGCAGGCTGAGAGATCATGGAGCAATGTGGCTCCCAAAAACTTTCAGTACACAACTGAAGAATTAAATAGGTAAGTGATGAAAACATCCGCGTTAATGTGCTTCAGAAACAGTCATGTGATTGTGTATTGTTATTCGAAATTAAGAAAGCCTTGCAATTTTTGCAACCCAAGGTTGTTAATGTAAACTTGTTACATAAAAATAACATTATTTTGAATTTGCGTTTTGGAAATTAACTACACTGAACTTTAATGTATAATGTCAGATGACGAAATTTCGTTATGTAACTGTAGTTCACTGATACTTTGCAGTGAACTTCTTTGCAGTTAACTCCATAGTGTAGGCACAATATGTATTAAATAAACGGTACATTAGCGTGGGCTATATAATTAAGTTCAGACCAAACACTTTTCATAACTGCTGAGATTACATAAGTTTAGGAAGGAAATAGTTATTTAAACTCAACGCACAGCACAACTGTAACACCCCACTCGTCACTTATCTGGTTTTGGTGTGTGTTCACCCCAGGTAATTGACTAATAGATCAACCGAGAGTGCAAAACTGCCGCAATGTCGGATAACGCAAAGAAAGTAATAAGGCCCTGTGACTCCTGATTGAACTGCAGTGGCAGTGTTGACATTAATTGATTCAGAATTGATCCCTTTTAATTAAAAGAGGTGCACATTGATGTTATATTCAGCTATTGAACACCTCATGCAAATGTTGAACATAAAATTAATTAAAAAAGTGACTTGGGATTTCAACTACTTGATTGAAAACAGATGCAGTCGATTAGCACAAATTTATTTTTAACTCACGACCTTCAATCATCACATTACATGACTCTCCTAGCAGGCAGTGGTAATAAATTGCGTTTGCGTGGAGTAAAGCGCGATAACTCAAAAGTAATTCCTATCGACTAACCCAGGCGTAATGCGAGAAGAATTCTACAATACACGGCCCATGAAGCCCTCGTGGAAACTTTGCCGACGTGATCCAACAAATTAATCAGAGGCCAGAGAGGGTGCAATATCACCGAATACAGTGTGGCGTAGCGGCGGCGTCGTGTAGACGTCGCCCGACCTCATGGTGCTGCAAGGCTGTGCTCGTCTATTCACTCCTAGCTATCTTGCTCAGTATATAACTGAACCAAAACTTCCTATCTCCAAGCTCAATCGTTCCATTTGCTAGGTCCTAAACTGCAGAGATGCTCACTCTTTCCCAGGCAAGCTGAGTAAAGAACGCCACGTCCGCACTCTAGGCAAGCTGGGAACGGAAGACCACTACGGAGACTTCTCACAGTCCGCTCTTCGCCTCGGTTTCCCCTCCAGCAAAATCACTTACGCCAATTGCAGCGCAAGTTGCGTTAATTATGCGTCGCTTCCCAATTTCGAGTTGTCATTACTTTTATCTGGATTGTGGCCGTTGTATTTCGGTACTGGCCTATTATCCCACTGGGGTCCATTATTGCGACGGTTGTTATTTTGTTCACGCTGTCGGCGTTTCTCCCGCGCCTGTTCCTCTTGAAATGCGAATTCCAGTTCGCGCAAAATGCCCTTAAATACCTCAGTATCGTTGCCACAACGACCGGCAAGTGATTGTTGATACGAGATGGGAAGTTTCATGTAGCATAATCTGATGGTTTCCGCACCGCTACATGGGTTCTCCAGGTACTGGTTCCTTTTTGTCATATTTTCAAAAAATTTGACTGGACTCGTACCCTGCCCCTTCCATATCTCTGGACATCATAATTTCTTGTTTGATCCTTTCTTGGGTTTCCTTAGACTAATGCTTGGCCAAGAAGGCATTTTTGAATTCTTCGAACGAGACGCTCGTCTTCGCTACGTTTCTCATGTACTCAGCGGTCGCGCCCTGCATATGGGAGCACACAAAATCCAGCTGGTACATCGATGGCCAGTGTGGGGGCAAAGATAACTCGAATTGTCCCATAAAAGTTTTGGATGCAAGCTATTAGCTTCGTCCTTGTAGTGATGGAACTTTCGGATTGATACAAAATGCTTGTAGTCAAACCGGTCATCATTCCAGTTATCATTTCGCCCGTTCTTACGATTCGTATGAACTTCGGGACGTGGACTAATTCGTTCCGACACGCTATCGCCATCTCTCCCCCTCTGTATGTTAGACAGTTGTTCGGTACATCTAATCAGCCGACAGCAATTGTGCTCACTGGACAGCTGCGCGCTGTCCGTGTTTACCTCGGTCGTTGCCTCAGAGCTGTGAATCAAGGCGTGGCTCCCGTTGTTTATAGTGTCAACTTTGTCACACCGTGAAGCGGTTATCTGTGTTCCGGTAAGTGACGGTTCAGTCGACGCAGTAATTACACCCTTCTTCTTTCGTAATGTCTCTGTAATGAGACGTTTTACCTCGTCCGCTAAATTTCTTTTTAATATCGCCACCTCCTCTTTCAACATCTCGTTAGGCCCTTTGTCCGGTTGCTCTTGTTGCTTTTCTTCGACAGGTTTTATCCGGCTTTGTAGCCTTGATAACATGACCTTTCCTACTTTTACCGTGCTTTGCGCGGAGTCCCGAGTTTCTCTCGCTATTTTCCTTGCACCTTTCGCAATTAATTTGGCTTCAATTGCCGTTCATTTGATGATGGCAATCTCTTTCTCTGTTTTGACGCCGAGATTCTTTACCTCCTCTTTTACTACCCTATGAACTTCTGTGAGCCTATAGTTCAGCTCTGAATTCACTTTTTTAATTTCGGCATTAAGGTTGGCGCTCTGCTGTAAGTTCACCGTTTGCATCTGTTGCAACAGGTCAGTAATATTTTTGAGAGTAGTCGCATTTTGATCCTAGTCCTTTTATGGTTGAAAATGCGACTATTATCCTCTGTTATTAGGAACCCTTCGATATCTAGACAAGTACCGTCTCCGCGCCCCGGTCGGATCACTTGTGAATGAATCGTCTGATAATGGTTGGGCACAGTTTCGTTCCAACACACTCTGGCTTCTTAGGCTGGATCTTCCATACTTATGGTTAATCCTGTACTCCCTGCGTCCCCCGAGCCCTCAGTATCACTGCCTGAATCAACGTCCTTGCTATTCAGCGGACTAAACCAGTCGTGAGACGCAGGTTCAGGAAGTTGCAACTCGCGTTCGTCACGCTCATCGGTAGAGCTCTCCCTACTATCACCCAAGTTCTCCCAGTAACAGTCTGATTATATTCTGCCGTTGTCTTGGCTTTTCCCCTCGTTATAATTTGCACTTTTATGTTACACGAAAACTCAAAACCCAGGTACCCCTTACACTCAATAATTAGATAACGCAAAACATATATCAGGACACAAATTGATACACTGGGTATGAGCAATGACCCGACAAACAGTTCATGAATGATTGTGTTCTGTGTGCTCATTATCGGCTGATTACGGCACTGCACATCATAAGTCTCCAACAAATCACAAATACAATGCACAGGCACCTATAAATGTCAATTTGAAAGGACAGCACATGAAGAAGACAACGTAACTTATTGTAACTAATGCTACCCGTTTTTCAATTAAAAAAGGCTAAGCAATGAATCACGTGGAAAAATTTCCTTTTTCAAGACTACTTCCTAGCATATCCCAAAGTATCGTATCCTGGCATGGGTCAGCCATATGTAACACCCCACCCGTTACTTATCTGGTCATGGTGTGTGTTCACCCCAGGTAATTGACTATCAGATCAACAGAGAGTGCAAAACTGCTGCAATGTCGGATAACGCAAAGAAAGTAATAAGGCCCTGTGACTCCTGATTGAACTGCGGTGGCAGTGTTGACATTAATTGATTCAGAATTGATCCCTTTTAATTAAAAGGGGTGCACATTGATGTTATATTCAGCTATTGAACACCTCATGCAAATGTTGAACATAAAATTAATTAATAAAGTGGCTTGGGATTTCAACTACTTGATTGAAAACAGATGCAGTCGATTAGCACAAATTTATTTTTAACTCACGACCTTCAATCATCACATTACATGACTCTCCTAGCAGGCAGTGGTAATAAATTGTGTTTGCTTGGAGTAAAGCACGATAACTCAAAAATAATTCCTATCGACTGACCCAGGCGTAATGCAAGAAGAAATCTACAATACACGGCCCATTAAAACCCTCATGGAAAGTTTGGCGACATGATCCAACAAATTAATCAGTGGCCGGAGAGGGTGCAATATCACCGAATACAGTGTGGCGGAGTGGCGCCGTTGTGTAGACGTCGGCCAACCTCGTGGTGCTGCAAGGCTGCGCTCGTCTATTCACTCCTAGCTATCTTGCTCAGTATATAGCTGAACCAAAACTTCCTATCTCCAAGCTCAATCGTTCCATTTGCTAGGTCCTAAACAGCAGACATGCTCACTCTTTCCCAGGCAAGCTGAGTAAAGAACGCCAAGTCCGCACTCTAGGCAAGCTGGGAACGAAGACCACTACGGAGACTTCTCACAGTCCGCTCTTCGCCTCGGTTTCCCCTCCAGCAAAATCACTTACGCCAACATTTATCAACAGGCGTACAAGTTCTCCGTCTGCTTCCCGGTATACCAGCGTGGTGTCAACCACCGACTCACTGTCACTCATCTTAAGGCAGCTGGAGGCCGCGCCCCATTACCGCTTTCTCTCTTAAGTTGTAATGTGTCAGGGAAAGACTGTACTTCAGGAGGATTCGTGGAAACAGAAGGTAAAAAATGGTTCAAATGGCTCTGAGCGCTATGCGACTTAACTTCTGAGGTCACCAGTCGCCTAGAACTTAGAACTAATTAAACCTAACTGACCTAAGGACATCACACACATCCATGCCCGATGCAGGATTTTAACTGGCGACCGTAGCGGTCGCTCGGTTCCAGACTGTAGTGCCTAGATCTGCACAGCCACTCCGGCCGGCACAGAAGGTAAGAAGTTAGATTTACAGTAAGATGTGCTGCCGATCTGTAGAGTGTTCCAGCATACCATGGTGAGTGCTGGTAATTCTGATCTGTTTACGGCATCGATAGGGGTAAGGAGCCACTGCGAATCATTTAAGCGAGTTTCCAAAAACTAAAGTTGGTAGGAGTGTTTCAAATTTCGCGCAACCGCATAAATGGATGCAAATGAGATTTGCTTTAAATACATGCTTAACAGTCGTGAGCGTTAGTTACCAATGAAATTAGACATAGTGAGTTGGTAGGAATGTAGCCACTGTACATGACTGCTGGGAACGGTGGTCATGAAAATGTACGGTCGCGAGAAGACCAGCTACGGATGGCTGTGTGGTCGGCAGCAGTTGGTACCACACAACGAACTGTTACTAATAGGTTACTTCAAGCACAGCTCAGAGCCAGGCGCTCTGAAGCGTGCATTCTACTGACCCCAAACCTTCGCCATTTGCGACTTCAGTAGTGTAAGCGAGAGCTCATTGGAGGACAAGGTGGCCTATTGTGTTCTCCGATGAAAGCTAGTTCTGTCTTTGGTCAGTGATAATCCTGTGTTGGTTAGGAGGCCAGTTCAGGACCTGCAACCAACCTGTCTATGTGCTAGACACACTGGACCTACACCTAGAGTTATGGTCTGGGGTACGATTTCGTGTGACAGCAGAAGCACTCCTATGGTCATCCCACACATCCTTTCTGCAAATTTGTACGTCAATCTCGTGATTCGATCTATTGCACTGCCATTCATGAACACCATTCCAGTGTATTTTCCCAACAGGATAACGCTCGCCCACAAGCCTCTGTTGTAACCGAAAATACTCTATAGTGTGTCTACATGTTGCCTTAGCCTACACAATTACTAGATCGGTCTCCAGTCAAGTATGTAAGGGATATCATCGGCCGACAACTCCAGCATCATCCACAAACATCATTAACCGTTCCTGTATTGACAGACCAAGTGGAACAAGCGTGGAACTCCCATTTCACAAACTGACATCCAGCACCTGTACAACATAATGCATCTTGTATTCCATATTCTGCCGGCTACACTGGTTATTAATGTACCAGCATTTCACATATGCAATGACTTATCTTGAGCTCCCTGCAATGTTAATCACTTAAATATGTTGCCTAGACAAATGTTTTCCGGAACTCTCATTACTCTACATTAATTATTTTTCAGTGTAGCGATTTTTTCCCGGCATAGTAGTTATTCGCATTGACAGATTACCACCACAAGCGGCTTGTCATTATTAGCTACTTATCTGTTGTAAGGCAAAATTTTTCGCGTATATTCTTTCACGCAAATTTCGTTTGCATCTACATGGTTACTCAGAAATTCACACGTAAGTGCCTGGTAGACGGTTCATCGAACCATTTTCATACTGCTACTCTACCATTCCACTCTCGAATGGCGCGTCGGAAAAAAGAACACTTACATCTTTCCGTTCGAGCTCTGATTTCTCTTATTTTATTATGATGATCATTTCTCCCTACATAGGTGGGTGTCAACAAAATATTTTCGCATTCGGAAGAGAAAGTTGGTGATTGAAATTTCGTAAATAGATCCCGCCCTTATTTTCACTTTTTCGATGTCCTCCGTCAATCCCACCTGGTAAGGATCCCACACCGCGCAGCAATATTCCAGCAGAGGACGGACAAGTGTAATGTAGACTGTCTCTTTAGTGGATTTGTCGCATCTTCTAAGTGTTCTGCCAACAAAGCGCAGTCTTCGTTTCGCCTTCCCCACAATATTATCTGTATGTGGTCTTACCAATTTAAGTTGCTCGTAATTGTAATTCCTAGGTATTTAGTCGAATTGACAGCCCTTAGATTTGTGCGATTTATCGTATACCCAAAATTTATCGGATTTCTTTTAGTACGCATGTGGACGACCTCGCACTTTTCTTTGTCTAGTGACAATTGCCACTTTTCACATCATACAGAAATTCTCTCTAGATCATTTTTTAATTGGAATTGACCGTCTTATGATTTTACTAGACTGCATATTACACCGTCATATGCAAACAATGTAAGGGGGCTGCTCAAATTATCACCTAGATCATTTATATAAATCAGGAACGGCAGAGGGCCTATGACACTACCTTGCCGAACGCCAGATATCACTTCTGTTCTACTCGATGATTGCAGGCTGGCGTGGCCGAGCGGTTCTAGGCGCTACAGTCTGGAACTGCGCGACCACTACGGTCGCAGGTTCGAATCCTGCCTCGGGCATGGATGTGTGTGATGTCCTTAGGTTACTTAGGTTTAAGTAGTTCTAAGTTATAGGAGACCAATGACCTCAAAAGTTAAGTCCCATAGTGCTCAGAGCCATTTGAACCATTTTTTACTCGATGATTTACCGTCTATCACTGCGAACTGTGACTTCTCTGAGCGGAAATCACGAATCCAGTCACACAATTGGGACGATACTCCATATACACGCAATTTGGTTAATAGTCGCTTGTGAGGAACGGCGTCAAAAGCCTTCTCTAAATCTAGGAATATGGAATCGATCTGAGATCCCTTTTCGACAGCACTCATTACTTCATGGGAATAAAAAACTAGCTTTGTTGCACAAGAACGATATTTTCTGAATCCATGTTGGTTATGTATCAATAAGTCATTTTCTTCAACGTGATTCATAATGTTCGAGTACAGAATATGCTCCAAAATCCTACTGAACATTGAGGTCGGTGATATGGGTCTGTAATTCAATGGGTTACTCCTATCTCCCTTCTTGAATATTGGTGTGACCTGTGCTACTTTCTAGTCTTTAGGAACAGACCCTTCGTCAAGTGAGCGGTTGTATATGATTGCTAAGAAAGGCGGTAATGTGTCTGCATACTCTGAGATGAACCTGATTGGTATAGCATCTGGACCGGAAGACTTGCCTTTCTTAAGTGATTTGAGTGGTTCCGCATCACCTAAGATACCTATTTTTATGTCACTCATGCTAACAGCTGTTCTGGTTTCGATTTCTAGAATATTTACGTCGTCTCCTTTCGTGAAGGAATTACGGAAAACTGTATTTAGTAACTCCGCTTTAGTGGCCCCAACATCGGCAACATTTCTATCGCTATCGCGCAGTGATGGTATTGACTGTTTATTGCCACTGGTGTACTTTACATACGACCAGAATCTCTTTCGGTTTTCTACCATATTTTGAGACAATATTTCATTGTGGAAACTATTAAAAGCATCTCGCATTGATGTCCGCATTAAATTTCGAGCTTCCGTGCTTTATAAGCAGTGTGTTTCAGTAACTCATGAAATAATATCTTGCAACATACAAATGCCATATACGATATAGTTAAAGATGAAGTAGTAGTTAACATGGGTTTTATTTCGTTTTTTCATGCCCAAACGATGGAGATAGCAAGAGAGAGAGCCTGGGACAGTCTGGGATTACCATCTGTTGGGGTTATAGAGGTAACATGACGAGAGTGACATCTTTGAGGGAGTGAGAAAAATTAACAGCGCCACCGAGTCTTTTTAAATTTAGCGACACAGATGTATCCACAAGGAACAATAATTAGTCTTTGATATGGGGAGGTATTAATTTATTGTTCTTAGGAATGTTCTTGTGTTTCTTGGCTAGAGAAATGAAATTTGCTGTCTCCTGTGAGTTTACAGACACGAAAACCGGTTTTATTCTAAAAACTTAACAAGGAAAGAGCGTTAAGCATTGGAAAACTTACGAGGAAACGTAAATAAGAAATGTAGGTTAATTAAGTGTAATGCTAAATGCAGCGTAAGTAATTATTTCTTTCCTGTCATTTATCAAATTCCAGACGGATTTTTTCTTGAAATAATATTTACAGCCTTTTATTTTTTAAACAAATCAGTACAATATTGTTTTGCTGGTAACGTAAGGAAGCTGTGGTGAGTCGGAACCCCATTGCACGAAGGTGGGACGGATTACAACTTTTTCTAAAAGAAGCGCAGGACGACGTCTATTCTCCGAGTAGGTAAACTGAAAAGCCGTGGCACAAGAGTAATCACATTGTAGTAGTTAGCGTAAAATTTTCCCTGTATGAATACGCAAGAGAGTGTACTGCCTGAAAGGCATTTCCTTATTCTTTCGTTTATAGGTAGTAACTTCAGCTCCCAGCGGATAACGTGGGAAGCGCAACGACGTATTTTCAAAGAATTGGAAAGTGCACATTTTTATCTGCTGCGTAAGAATTGTCGCTTAGCACATTACAAAATCGACACGGCAGTTTTGAAAAAGAAAACCCCATGTATCCAATGAAATCCAAGTCTTAACATTCTCTCATACTACGTTAGAACAGTAAACCATTTTACTTTAGATGCACGTCTTGGCTCAGTATCTTGACAATCCAAATTAAATATACAGAACTCAAAATATTTCGCTCGCCTTAAGTGCGAAGTCCGAAGCACTAACACTACCACTAGCACTGTTCGGATGCTCTGCAAATTTTTCTGTCATTAATCTCCATTTTAGACACCAACAGGTTACTCATTAACCTATGATAACGGGTTACATCTACTTATAGACTTTTTAAACCATCGATCATGATTCTGGTGCTCATTACTCGTCCATCATGACGTCCGCCCACTATTGCTTGCTGGTGACATGCGTATTAGCAACCCCTTAGACTGGAAGATCACGGCTTGCCCTGACCATTATCTGTATCTCACGAGGGACGATTGTGACCTTTCCACGTTCAGTAGACAGAGCTACGTCTCGAAGCGCCGGAATTTTCTGCACTATATTCCGTGAGCTATTCCGTGCGCGATTTCTTGCAAAAATTTCAGGCAGACCTTTACTTTCGTGGCGTTTTTGCACTGAAAGAGCTTTGCGTGACAGTGTCGCTGGCAAGAGTAAAACTCTTCAGCCTCGAAGTGTCAGACACGTGTTGCGTATTGTATTCATCTGTCGCATGTCGGCTGCATGTGCGAGGTGTTATCGCGCCTGTGACCTTTTAATAATTCGATATTCAACGTTTCTATAGACAGCGTCACGTTTTTACGCTTCGTTGGCTAGCGGCATGTCTACTGCTCTGCGAACTTTTAGAGACATAAAGTTTTTGCAGAAAGGCTTGCATTTGTAGAACACTGAATATAACGTCCTCTATCGGAATTTTTAGCTGGACGCACAGTTTATGGTTTCTCCTTCTTGCACTTATTTAACGTTTTGCAACCACCAATATCGCTATGTGGCATTCTAGAGCCGTGTTCTTTACATATAAATAGCCGCAGCTACTTATGTGCGATTTCTGTAGACGATAATTTCCGATTGCCTTCTATGCATTATACGGAATTTCTGCCCAGTTCCATGTAGCGTATTAGCCAAAAATTTAACCTCCGGCAATTGAAGTATCCTGAAAGTGACTGAATTTGAACTGATTGTGAGACGACGCTGACTCCCTGTTTGAAGTAAACTGAATTGTAGTTCAAGCTTCATGCAGTGGCGCGAAGAAAACGCTCGCTACTGTTTGTATTCGCGCTTCAGATTATGTAGAAGCTAAGAAAGTTTCATACGACTATAATCAATATTTACTACACATTAAGTATATGACTACACGCAAAATATTAGGAGGTACGTACCAGAATGAAACTTTCAGTCTGCTCAGTGCCCACTGTTTTGAAACTTCATGGTAGGCAGCAGCTGTGTGTTAGACTCGGACTCGATCCAGGCTCCCTGTCTTTTGCGGACAGTGCTCTTAACGGCTGAGCTGTCCAGGCATGACACGCCCTCACAGCTTCACATCCGCTGGTCTTTCTCTCTCTTACTTTCCACTCTTCACAGAAGTTCTCCTGATGCCTTGAAGTTTTGCTCCTATTATGTTCTTGATCAACCTGCAGATTCAAGTGTACTTAACATTTTTCAGTTCAGATCGTGGTGTATATCCTAAACCCGTCACAACATTCACTTAAGTATGCTCCCCAGATTTTATTTTTTGCGCTTTTCATTTTGTACGTTAACAAGGATTTTGTTTGATGTGTTTTAAAGAAGTATGTGGACAAAAATCCAAATATTAATGAATATCGTGAAGTTTTTTGTATCGAAGTGCACAACAGCTCTCTGTAAATCTGTTTTTAAAATCCATTCTTTACTGTGGGAAATGCTGTCATCAGAGTCGTATGATACATCTGCTTAAAATTAAATTCTGTGAGTCATGACCTAAAGCCTCTGCTGTAAGTTCTATCATTCAGAAATCTTGCACCCCTTCTGACCATAAAGACAGTTTCAAGTAAACAGTTCTCCAGTATTGTGACTGTACCTCCTCTTTTATTTTGGTCCCGCTTCCACTGGGTGCGGGAAACTTTCCTACATGGCTAGCAGAGATCTCCCTTTCTTCGCCCTTTAAGAAGAAAGTAAGTTTTAGCTAATGTAAGACTGTCTGCCTAATCATTGCGAAATAACGTGAAAAAATTATGGAGAACTCTTTTAGTTATTGCCGGCCGGGGTGGCCGAGCGGTTCTAGGCGCTACAGTCTGGAACAGCGCGACCGTTACAGTCGCAGGTTTGAATCCTGCCTCGGGCATGGATGTGTGTGATGTCCTTCGGATAGTTAGGTGTAAGTAGTTCTAAGTTCTAGGGGACTGATGACCTCAGAAGTTAAGTCCCATAGTGCTCAGAGCCATTTTTTTTAGTTATCTTGTTTTTACACATTTCACGGCAAAGCCTCCCACATAGCCAGTAAGTTCTTTTTCTTTCCGCAGTATCAGAAAGTGCCTTTCTTCTTTACTTGGCTTTGTGAGTGCCTCCAGATGAACAATTTCAAATAGGTCGTACACATTTAGATTCTGAGTTGCACCCGCGGATCTGATCATTTTTTCAGTTTCTTCCACTTACTGCACGGTTTTGGACATTATTACACACTATTGCTGGATAGTATCTTATCTCTGTACCAAAAGAGCAGAATTTGCTAAGACCTGCTGCTTCTCTTTTGCTCTGTTGGTGAGTGTTATAAGTTAAATTACTTATAAAATTACACGTGTGGTAACTTTATGCCACCTATTTGATAAGACACGTGGCCAATTAAAAAAAAATTGTCGTTCTGGCGTGAACTCAAGCTTGTTAATGGTGTAGAGGTCGAAAGTTGAGTTACTGTCCTTTAAAACTTACGAAAAGGGGCACTAAACAAACTTTGCTGCTTCAAAACCTGTCATCCGAACGCATTTACAAATGCCAATATAAAATTTTTTTAAATTGTATTGTATGGCAAATAACACACAAAATAATGAAATTAGTTCTGTTGCGATTTTGGAGATATACTCTAAGAAAACTACAATGTACCTCAAAATCTCTGTATTTTAGCAAAATGCATAAATCATCAAATTATAAAATTTCGTATAAAATCGGATAAGAATCTAGTCTCTAAAGGGGAAAGGTTTGTACAAAATTCTCGAAAAGTTCTTAGATTTGCTTCAGATTTTTAAATGATACACTAAAGAACATTCATACGAACGTTGGCTACACTTTTTTAAATATAAAAATATTTATGCAGTATACAAACAAGAAATGCTGTGAGCATATATCTCGAAAACTTCTTGACCAAATTACTTAAATTTTTTGCATGATGCTCTAAAGAACATTTGGACAGATATGACCTATTTTTTTCAACAGGTATATTAAAAAATACATGTGTATTATATAAAGGGGTAATGTTGTCACCAAAAGGCTCAAAATGGTCTTGACATATTTACTTCAAATTTTTACAAGATAAAGCAAGGAAAATTCAGTCAAGGGCTATATACTTTTTTAAATGACAAATTGCAGGTTTTCTGTTAAGAAATACGATGTGTTGTAAAAATGTGCGGTTCCGTTTCCTTTCTTCCAGTCAGTTACAGCTACAATGGCAAGGTAGGTGTGCTGTTAGACGAATTGTTTCTCGTATGCGAGGGGCAATCAATAAATAACACATTTTTATTCTGAAAGCATGTTACTTTTATTCAGGACTCCATTACACCATATTATCCCCCCCCCCTTCTGGCTACTATACTCTATTTTTCAACATAATTTCCGTTCTATGCAACGGCCTTACGCCACCTTACTGGGAGAGTCTGTATGCCCGCGTGATACCACTCTACCAGTCGACGTCGGAACCAATGATTTGCTGCATCAATGACCTCCCCATAATCCACGCACTGTTTTCCATGGAGTGCATCCTTCATTGGGCCAAACAGACGCATGTCGGAAGGTGCGCGATCCGGGCTGTAGAGTAGATGAGGAAGAGCAGTCCAATGAAGTTTTGCTCCTCTCGAATGCCATGTCACTGTGAAGGAGAAGTTTGTTTGTATTTTTGTGGCGACGAACAAACTGAAGTCGTTTCCTCAATTTCCTGGGGATAATACAGTGCACAGTGTTGATGGTTGCACCACGAGGGAACACATCATACAGAATAACTTCTTCAGAGCCCCGAAAAACCATCGCCATTACTTTACCGGCAGCGCGTACTGCTTTGAACAAATCGTACAAGTATTAACCAAACAGAAGAATATTTATTTGTGCACTTATTTTACAAAAAAAGTTCAAATGGCTCTAAGCACTATGGGACTTGACATCTGAGGTCATCAGTCCCCTAGACTTAGAACTACTTAAACCTAACTAACCTAAGGACATCACACACATCCATGCCCGAGGCAGGATTCGAATCTGCGATCGTAGCAGCAGCGCGGTTCCGGACTGAAGCCGCTCGGTCACAGCGGCCGGCGAGGATGTGAGACAAAAAAATTGTTACGATCAGCCTTGTAATGCGCAAGCAATTCCGCACAGATGATCCTTCGTTGCTGTTTATGGTTTTCTGTCAGGCGGCGAGGAACCCAGCGCGCACATGCCAACTGGTGGACAAGTATGTCAGCACCGCCAACAGAGACGTCCAGTTGTGCAGCGAGGTGTTGCCGATCCGTCGATCACCTCGAATGAGAGTGTTCGCACGTTCCAACATTCCAGGAGTCACAGTTGTGTGCGGCCGGCCGGCATGTGGGACATTGAAGAAGCTAGCGCGATCTTGCTGCGATGGGGACAGAGCCGACCAACGACTCTCCGTGCTTTTGTTCATTACCAGGTCTCCGTAGACATACTGCAACCGTCTACGAATATCTGCGATGCTCTGGTTTTCTGCCAAAAGAAACTCAATGACAGCTCTCTGGAATGCACTTCGCTTACAGACGCGATTTTGAAAACTGTATAGCGTCGCCAGCTATCGGAATTTCATGAAACTATAGCGGCTGAAGCGGGAATATATTACTCCATGGCCCACAACAAATCCTGCATTTTTTCAACCGAAATTGACTGAACAAAAAATGTGTTGCCTTACTTATTGAACGTTCCCAGTATATATTCTTTCTTATTAAAAATTTCAAACAAAAATTATATACACAATAATATGCTCTATTTCCTTCCTTGCCGTCGGTTTTGCAGAAAACAGGTGTGTTTATGACTTATAGGCTTATAATTAGAATAGAACTATAGGATCTGCCGTCCGAAACTTTGCGTTCCTACCCATTCGCAGATGAGAACTATGCGAAATACTGTCTTTGAAGTTACTATAATCAAACATCTAGCAGCCGGAGAGATCTCTCTCATACCCGATGTACCAATGATCATAAACGATTTACCTATTCATTATAAGCTACACTCATGCTCATAAATTTAATGCTGATACATGGTGAAACAATGCTCTGATGAGTGGTTTGCGGGTTTAAATCAGCACGGGGTGTGACGATGCGGTGCATTTGACCTGCGGTAGTCGTACGGTGGCGCTGGCAGCAGTCCACATATGCAGAGGTGTGTTGGTGCATGTCAGAGTACGGTGCAGCGAGTAAGTGTGCAGACGTTTTCAGACGTGCTAATGCTGACTGTGTGTTGAAAATGGCTCAAAGAACACTTACTGATGACGTTATGGGGTGTAGAATACTAGGGCGACTGGAGGCTGGTCAAACACAGCAGGTCGCAGCACGGGCCCTCTGTGTCCCACAAAGTGTGATCTCAAGATTATGGCAACGATTCCAGCAGACGGGAAACGTGTCCAGGCGCTACAGTACGGGACGTCCACAGCGTACAACACCACAAGAAGACCAATATCTCACCATCATTGCCCGCAGACGGCCACGGAGTACTGCAGGTAGCCTTGCTCGGGACCTTACCACAGCCACTGGAACAGTTGTCTCCAGACACACAGTCTACAAAAGACTGAACAGACATGGTTTATTCACCCGAAGACCTGCAAGCCTGCAAGGTGCATTCCACTGACCCCTGTTCACAGGAGAGCCCATAAAGCCTGGTGTCAGCCGGCCGGGGTGGCCAGGCGGTTCTAGGCGCTACAGTCTGGAGCCCCGCGACCTCTACGGTCGCAGGTTCGAATCCTGCCTCGGGAATGGATGTGTGTGATGTTCTTAGGTTAGTTAGGTTTAAGTATTTCTAAGTTCTAGGGGACTAATGACCTTAGAAGTTAAGTCCCATTGTGCTCAGAGCCATTTGAACCAAAGCCTGGTGTCAATACAGTACACGGTCATTGGAACAGTGGTCCCAGGTTATGTTTGCGGACGAGTCCATGTATAGTCTGAACAGTGATTCTCGCCGGGTTTTCATCTGGTGTGAACCAGGAAACAGATACCAACCCCGTAATGTCCTTGAAAGGGACCTGTATGAAGGTCGTGGTTTGATGGTGTGGGGTGGGATTATGATTGGTGCACGTACACCCCTGCATGTCTTTAACAGAGGAAATGTAACAGGTCAGGTGTATCGGGACGTCATTTTGCACCTGTATGTCCGCCTTTTCAGGGGTGCAGTGGGTCTCACCTTCCTCCTGATGGATCATAACGCACGGCCCCATCAAGCTGCCATCGTGGAGGAGTACCTTGGAACAGAAGATGTAAGGCGAATGGAGTGGCCTGCCTGCTCTCCAGACCAAACCCCATCGAGCATGTCTGGGATGGTAACGGTCGACGTATCTCTGCACGTCTTCACACCCCTAAAACAGTTCAGGAGCTCCGACAGGCACTGGTGCAAGAATGAGAGGCTATATCCCAGCAGCTGCTCGATCACCTAATCCAGAGTATGCCAACCCGCTGTGCGGCCTCTGTACGTGTGCATGGTGATCACATCCCACATTGATATCAGGATACATGCTCAGGTAACAGTGGGGTTTTGTAACACATGTGTTTCTGGACGGTTTTCTCAACTTATCACCAATACCGTGGACTTAACAGACCTGTGTTGTGTGTGTTCCCTATGCGCCTATGCTATTAGCGCCAGATTTCTGTAGTCCCACGTTGTGTGGCACCACATTCTGCAATTATCCTTAATTTATGAGAATGAGTGTATTTAAATTCCCAATGAAGGTTCCGTTTGCAGTAACGATAAACTAGGTTCGAGGTCAGATAGAGGGGTAAGCGGACAAGGGTCAGGGGTGGGGGGGGGGGAGGATTTAGTGTGGACATAGAGAGGCGGAAAGAGCTGGGGGAGAGATGGAGGGAGGAGGTGATCCATAGAGAGAGGGAGAGGAGGAGAAGATGGGCAGAGAGAGGGGAGGGGAAGGAGTTTAGGATGTAAATCGAATTTCCCTACATATTCAGCAACTGTAAAGCATTTCTGGACTCGCTAGCATTACATAAATAGAAATTCTAAGGAATAGATGCTAAGGAGAATCTTCTTCAGTTTGTTTTCTAAATTTAATATTGCTATTTTGCTGCTTGTCAGACATTTTATATGTACTATAAAACAAAAAAAGAAAACAACGATGTACCACGAAGGAGTTATCCGAGGGTAACGATAAATGTGGTGTAGTTGTACAGACAAACTAATGATTACAATTTCAAAGAAATTGGATGATCTAATCAAGAGGAAGAGCTTCACAAATTGAGCAAGTCAGTAACGAGTTGGTCCACCTCTGGCCCTTATGCAAGCAACAATTCGGTTTGGGGTTTATTGATACAATTGTAGGATGTCCTCTTGATGGATATCGTGCCAAATTCTGTCAGACTAGCGGGTTAGATCGTCAAAATCCTGAGATGGCTAGAGGTCCCTGTCCATAATGCTGCAAAAGTTCTCAACTGCGAAGAGATCCGGCGACCTTGCTGGCCGAGATAGGGTTTCGCAAGCACGAAGACAAGCAGTAGACACTCTCTCGGGGTGGGCATTGTCTTGCTGAAACACAAGCTCAGGAAGGCTGCCGTGAAGGGCAACAAAATGGGGCGTAGAATATCTGAGATGCACTGTTGTGCTGTAAGGGTGCCGCGAGTGACAACCAATGGGTTCCTGCTACGAAAAGGTATGGGATTCAGAAACATTACTCTTTGTTGTTGAGTCACATGGCGGGCGTCGGTCAAGTTTTTATCCTACCGCTGTTCAGGGAGTCTCCAAATACGTCTACGGCTTAGAATTTCATTGATGGAGTAGAACTGCCTTCAGTGATAAGCCCCGCTTCGAATGAGGCCAAATTTCCAGCGAAGAAGTGTCTGAAGGATGCTCCAGACAGCGGTGTCATACCAATGTAGCTGCTGCCGCCAGACGGGTGCCAATCCTTTTCACAGAAGGATCCATTTGATTGTCATCCGCGGCACCCTCACAGCACACCGGTACAGCGACAATACTCTATGCCCCGTTTTGCTGCCGTTTCTGACAAGCCATCTTGATCTTATATTTCAGCAAGATAATATCTGCCCGCACACGGCAAGAGTTTCTACCGCTTGTCTTCGTACTTGCGAAAACCTACCTTGGCCAGCAAGGTGACTAGATCTCTCCCCAGTTGAGGATGTTTAGAGCATTATGGTCACGGCCATCCCACCATCTCAGGCATGGGTCTTGCCGCAGTGGATACACCGGTTCCCGTGAGATCACCGAAGTTAAGCGCTGTCGGGCGTGGTCGGTACTTGGATGGGTGACCATCCAGGCCGCCATGCGATGTTGCCATTTTTCGGGGTGCACTAGCCTCGTGATGCCAATTGAGGAGTTACTTGACCGAAAAGTAGCGGCTTCGGTCAACAATACCATCATTACGACCGGGAGAGTGGTGTGCTGACCCCACACCCCTCCTATCCACATCCTCCACTGAGGGTGACACGGCGGTCGGATGGTCCCGGTAGGCCACTCGTGGCCTGAAGACGGAGTGCATCCCACCATCTCGGGATTTTGACGATCTAACCAGCCAGTTAGACATAATTGGCACAATATCCCTCAAAAGGACAAAAAATGGTTCAAATGGCTCTGAGCACTGTGGAACTTAACTTCTGTGGCCATCAGTCCCCTAGAACTTAGAACTATTTAAACCTAACTAACATAAGGACATCACACACATCCATGCCCGAGGCAGGATTCGAACCTCCGACCGTAGCGCTCAAGAGGACATTCAACAACTCTATTAGTCAGTGCCAATACGAATAGGTGCTTGTATAAGGGCCAGAGGTAGACTAATATGTTACTGACTTGCTCACTTTGTGAAGGTTTTTTTTCTTGTATAAATTATCCATTTTTTTGTAAAATTGTAATCATTAGTTTGTCTGTACATGTACACCACCTCTACCGATTTCCCTCCCATTTGGATAATTCCTGTGTGGTGTGTCTTTTTTCTTCTTTTCTTTCTTAGAGTGTATTTCGGTAGATGACAGCACTGTGCATTCCTTTTCTTGCCAAAGACAACCTTAAGGTTCAATACTGAATGTCATTTCTCCTTCTGGAGTTGTAATTATCTACACTATTGTTTCTTTTCAACTGTGGTTAGTTATTTACAACAATTTCCTGACGGAATACATACCTCATCAGCCCAAAACTTTTAGAGACTGGTTTAATAAGAAATAGAGATACGTTAACACTGTGGTTTTAAGCTTAAAGTTTTCTACATAATCTCCAACAACCATATGAAACTCTCAGAAACGTGCTTCTTTAAGATGTTGTTCAACTCACTGATCCTTCACATGAATTTCTGCTCATTGTCGATTTGTGGTAGATTCGTATTGATAATATCAACTTTAGTCAGCCATGGTGATTTTCTTGAGAGAAGAATTGCCTTTTGCAATTCAATCAAGTCACTAGAGGTGTCCACACGAATTTGTTTTTGTTTGGGAGTCAAGGTATAGGGGAAAAATATTACACACACTTTTCTTTTATTCAATACATTTTTGATTAAAGATGTTGCTCCATTGCGACTTGTGACACGGAAACATTGACACATTACCGCCGCAGATCCACTACTTAAGACTGCCTGCTCACAGCTGACTGGTCGAATGTTTACAGTGGTTAGTTACCGCCGCTGTTGCTGCGCTGTTGTCTGCATATATGGCAGGAATAAAATTAGTCTTGGAACTTTTTGGACGGACGGTATATACTGTGAAGCAATAATCAAAATGGTTAACTATTTTAACAGATGAAACTTCCTGGCAGATTAAAACTGTGTGCCGGACCGAAACTCGAACTTGGGATCTTTGCCTTTCGTGGGGAAGTGCTCTACCATCTTTTCTTCTCTCATTTTGTTCGCTACGGTTCGTTGAATTTGTTCAGGAAGGACGTCGTATGACACCTGTTCAAGTTCATCATTGATCCGCTCAATCAGTACAGGCAGTTAACCCTCTCATCCATCTGAACTAAGCACGACTCAGGCCTCGTCCTCACAGCTGTACTGCCAGTACCTTGTTTCCTACCTTCAAACTTTATAGAAGCTTTCCTGCGAAACTTGCAGAACTAGCACTCCTGGAAGAAAGCATATTGCGGAGACATGTTCTTTAAACATATGTCTGCAAAATGATCGTGGGTGACCACCCACATATTATAGTTACAGAACGTTTCTGAGCAGTGAGCACTTTCTTTCTTAGAGTTGAGTTACCCCAGAACATTATTCCATGCGATATTATTGAATGAAAATACTACGGCGGCAGCTTGAGCTAGCAACTGCAAATATTCGACCAGTCAGCTGTGAGCAGGAAGTATTAGGCCCCCTAAGTAGTGGACGTGCGGCGGAAATGCGTCAATGTTGCCGTGTCACAGATCGCAATGGATCAAAGTCTTTAAATCAAGAATGTTTTGAAGAAAAGAAAAGTGTGTACAAGTTTCTTCCCATACACCTCGACTCCCGAACAAAAACAAATATGCGTGGACACCTGATTTTCTCGGCCCAAGATTTGCAATGATTCGAAGGGCACATGTGGTTGGACAGGCATGTTTTAGGAGTTCAAAAATGTGTTTTCTTCAATTTAAATAATCATCAATATGCATACGTAATTTTTTTAAGTTTCCATATGGGCTACTATTTCCTCATCATCAGATACGTTTATCATTGGTGTGGTACCTCTGGATATGCAGAACTGTGTAAGTTGCCTTTTTTTTTACTGAGAGTGATACTGTTTGCAGATAACGGCTCAATAATGCTTTTAAGAAAATTATTTACCATTTCTTCTGTTGCTGTTATGTATTATGTTGATTAAAATATTAGTATAATCAGAAGTTAAATTTTTTGTGAAATGATTTGTCTAAAAGTAAGAAATAAAATATAAATTACAGAAACATTTGACACGCCATTGAACGATGCTCGAAATCATACACAGCAGTTCTAACATCGAAGCAAAAATATAATTAAATATGTAAAATCGTAATCATAGAACTTTAGCAGCTGGAACGCTCACATGTTAGTTGCAAAAAGAGAGCATTAAGTAGAATCCGCAGTCCTATTGGAACTGTTCTGTGATTTACGGTTCCAATTTAATCTACTTTTTTACATCCATTTTTTATCGGGATAAGTGAGTAATCAAGAACAATGATATCGACAGCACTTGTAAGGAAGGTATTAGTTCTTGCGCCACAGGCATTCTCTTTCCTAATATTCGAAGGATTCCCTATCGAGACTGAAAATTTTTGAATCTCTTTTGCACCTTCAGGCATATGTGGTAGAAATATGTCGAGGCTGGCTGGACGGTCTACATGGTCCACCAGATAAATATCGTCTAATACTATTTAAAATTCTAAGATTGTAAGTTAAACACCGAACTTTAAATTCTCAATCGGCACATCATTTGCTGCACATAATTTCGAGCATCATTCAAAGGTGCGTGAAATATTTCTCTAATCTGATTTATTGCTTGCTTTTAAACAAATCTACCATGGAGCTGAGACTGAGTCTTGTGTGATCCTTCCTAGTCAGAAGAGTCTCCCCTGCTTACATTGGTTATTAAACACAGCTTTCTGCAATCTTTTGGTTAGATATGATACTGTCTATTGGCTGGCTTTACCATCAGTTCCATTTAAGCCACACACACACACACACACACACAAACAGGTAGATAGAGAGATTGATGTATGTGTGTGGGTTTATTTTAGCATAGCTTCTTGCTACTTATTTAGTGCACATATGACATACTTATGGAAATAAAGATTGTGGTGTTGATATACATCTGACACCCTGACCAGAAGGGTTGTGGATGCGAAGTTGTGGAACAACTGGAGCAACCGCAATCAAGTGTGGCACGCATATGTTTTAGTATCTGACAAAGGACGTTCCCCAACTGGAGCAGCTAAAACCGAATTAAAATAATTTTAAAATACGAATATGTCTGTTACATCCCACCTGCTCAACTCAGCATTTGCGTGAAACTGGTGTTGGGAGGTTAACGAACGAAAAGATTAATAGAAGCAAAAATCATTGTAGAAGCAGGGCTGGGTAACAGTTATGACCATCAGATTCACAAGAGTCATACGTGAGGTATTATTTGACACACAAAAAGACATTTGCTTGAAACATTTTATACCCTATTTTAACACATGTTTTACTTACAGAGCCATATTCTTCAAAATAGAAGTTGCTGCATGGTTGTACATTCTTCACTTACTGTTGTCGAAGCGCAACTTTTTCAACGCAACGCAACGAACATAGCGAAATGGAACAACTCATGGTAATGATCTAGAGTCATCACTGTGGCTTTCGATGCGGTATTGGCCTACTAGATGTGGGTACACCGAAAATGATGTACCATGTCCACATGTTGTCCTTGTCAAGCGTGTATACTGTTTCATTCCGCTGTGTTTACATTACTTCAGTGCAACACCACGTTTGCACTTCGAGGGCGAATAAATAAAGAACACACGACAACACAGCAACTTCTATTGCGGGAAATATGCCTCTGTTAATACTGCACGTGTTAAAACATAGCCTACTTATTCACGTAAATATTTGCTTTTTGCAACTTAGAACATCATTTATGACTGCTGGTCCTAATTATCTGTTACACATTATTGCTTCTTAAATGATTTCTGCTTCTGTTGGTCTTTAGATTCGTTAACATTCAAACATCGATTATACACAAATGTGTAGGTTTACAAATAAATGACTTGACGGGTGTGGTAGAACAGATGCATCTACGAACTTTAAAATAATTTTTATATGGTTCCAACTGGGCAACTTGCCCCGCGAACAGAAAAACTGTCGGGATATCTCACTCGCAACACCAACACCTCAGCTGGAAAAATACTCTGGGGTTAGACACTCCTGTAATCTCTAACTGGTAGAGGGATGGGAAGGGATAACTTGTAGAAATAAAACTTTAGAACCCTTGGCACAATTTCAACCATACTTCGTGCATATATGAAAAAAGTTACGTGAGGGCGGGACGCTACTAGCACACCTAGAAGTATCAGAAGGAGTGTTACGTAAAATAAGTATAACTCTGGAACCAATGGAGCATCATCAGCTATGCTCGGTATACACGTGGCTTACCAAATGTAAAGAAAGAACTACTATGGGAATAAGATACTGCTAATTCATCTAAGCGTAGGTTGGAGGGGTGAAGGTGTGATATATAAAAAATAATTAAAAACGAACGATATTAATGTCGAATCCATGACTTTTTGGGTCGCTACACTGCTTCAGTAATTTTTCTGACAACATTAAAGTCCTTGTAGAACCTTCTGAAAGTTTTAGAAACAATTTTCCCATGCCTCCATCTGTGCAGTCATTCCTCTTCCTATACGCACACGTATTTCAGCATGCGTTTATTTGTATATGCTGGAGTGATTGGGATGTTTCAGAGGAGGAGGGAGGGCTATAATAGAGTCTCGTCACCTAAGAATTTATTTATTCTTGGTCCTGGTAAAGAAATTATAAAGGCTGTTTACATTATCAAGTTCTGTGTTAAATCAACAAATAATCCTGAGTTAATAACGAGCATCAAACCCGATTCAGGGATTAGTGAACACAGGGCTGTCGTAGCAAGAGTGAATATTGTTATCCCCAAATCCTCGAAAAATAAGCTAAAAATATACCTATTCAAAAATGCAGATAAAAATTCACTTGACGCCTTCCTGAGAGACAATCTCCACTCATTCCAAATTAATAATATAAGTGTAGACCGGATGTAGCTTAAATTCAAAGAAGTTGTATCGGCAGCAATTGAGAGATTTATACGAAGTAAATTAACAAAAGACGGAGCTGATCCTCCTTGGTACACAAAATGGGTTAGAACACTGTTGCAGAAACAACGAAACAAACATGCCAAATTTAAACAGACGCAAAATCCCCAAGATTGGCGATCTTTTACAGAAGCTTGAAATTTAGCGCGGACTTCAGTGCGAAATGCTTATAACAGTTTCCACAACGAAACTTTTTCTCGAAACCTGGCAGAAAATCCAAAGAGATTCTGGTCGTATGTGAAGTATGTTAGCGGCAAGAAATAATCAATTCCCTCTCTGCACGATATCAATGGAGATGCTATCGAAGACAGTGCTGCCAAAGCAGAGTTACTAAACACAGCCTTCCGAAATGCCTTCACAAAAGAAAACGAAGTAAATATTCCAGAATTCGAATCGAGTACAGCTGCCAACATGAGTAACGTAGTAATAAATACCCTCGGAGTAGTGAAGCAACTTAAATCACTTAATAAAAGCAAGTCTTCTGGTCCAGACTGTATACCAATTAGGTTCCTTTCGGAGTATGCTGATGCATTAGCTCCATACTTAACAATCATATAAAACCGTTCGCTCGAAGAAAGATCCGTACCCAAAGACTGGAAAGTTGCACAGGTCACACCAATATTCAAGAAAGGTAGTAGGAATAATCCACTAAATTACAGGCCCATATAGTTAACGTCGATATGCAGCAGGATTTTAGAACATACATTGTGTTCGAACATAATGAATTACCTCGAAGAAAACGGTCTATTGACACACAGTCAACATGGGTTTAGAAAACATCGTTCATATGAAACACAGCTACCTCTTTATTCACATGAAGTGTTGAGTGCTGTTGACAAGGGATTTCAGATCGATTTCGTATTTCTGGATTTCCGGAAGGCTTTTGACATTGTACCACACAAGCGGCTCGTAGCGAAATTCCGTGTTTATGGCATATCGTCTCAATTATGTGACTGGATCTGTGATTTCCTGTCAGAGAGGTCACAGTTCGTACTAATTGACGGAAAGTCATCGAGTAAAACAGAAGGTAGTGTTATGGGCCCTTTGCTGTTCCTTATCTATATAAACGATCTGGGAGACAATATGAGCAGCCGTCTTTGGTTGTTTGCGGATGACGCTGTCGTTTATCGACTAATAAAGTCATCAGAAGATGAAAACAAACTGCAAAATGATTTAGAAGAAATATCGGAATGGTGCGAAAAGTGGCAGTTGACCTTAAATAACGAAAAGTGTGAGGTCATCCACATGAGTGCTAAAAGGAACTCAAACTTCGTTTACACGATAAATCAGTCTAATCTAAAAGCCGTAAATTCAGCTAAATACCTAGGTATTACAATTACGAACAACTTAAATTGGAAGAAACACATAGAAAATGTTGTGGGGAAGGCTAACCAAAGACTGCGTTTTATTGGCAGGTCACTTAGAAAATGTAACAGACCTACTACGGAGACTGCCTACACTTCGCTTGTCCGTCCTCTTTTAGAATACTGTTGCACGGTGTGGGATCCTTACCAGATGGGACTGACGGAGTACAACGAAAAAGTTCAAAGAAAGGCAGTACGTTTTGTATTATCGCGAAGTATGGGAGAGAGTGTCACAGAAATGTTACAGGATTTGGGATGGACATCATTAAAAGAAAGGCGTTTTTTGTTGCGACGGAATCTTCTCCGACTTACATAGGGAGGAACGATCACCAAGATAAAATAAGGGAAATCAGAGCTCGTACGGAAATATATAGGTGTTCATTCTTTCCGCGCGCTATACGAGATTGGAATAATAGAGAATTGTGAAGGTGGTTCGATGAACCCTCTGCCAGGCACTTAAATGTGATTTGCAGAGTATCCATGTAGATGTAGATATCAGTATTATGATATATATGAAGATCTTTCTTGATCATTTGTGAACTGTACTTTGATGTTGTTGTGATCTTCAGTCCGAAGACTGATTTGACTCAGTTCTGCACGACATTATACCCTCTGTTAGCCTCTTCATCTCTTTAAAACTATCGCAATCGACATCCACTTGAGTAGGCTCACCCCGATCAGGCCACGTACTCCAATTTTCACCCCTGCCACACACACACACACACACACACACACACACACACACACACACACACTCTTCCATCCGAATCCTGTCTGACGATTCCTTGATTCCTCAGGATGTGTCCTAACAGTGAGGTACTGAAAAAACCTCTTTTCACCCCGATTAGATTCAGTACTGTTCGTTAGTTATCTGATCTACCCATCTACCCATCTAATCTTCCACATTAATTGGTAACAGCACATTTTAAAATCCACTGTTCTCTTTCGGTCTGCGTTGTCTATTGTCCACATTTCACTTCCACATAACTCCGGGTATACAGGCCATACTTTCAGAAATTTCTATTCAGTGCCAATATACTTCTCTTTTTCGTAGTGGTGCTGCAAGTCCTCAGGAAATCTAGCAGCTGTAGTTTCCTCTTGCTTGCAACCATGCCACTCTACCAACATAGCATTGGGCTGGCTAATGGCCAGATCAGTCAGTCATCCAGACTATTGCCCCTGCAACTATTGAAAAGGCTGTTGCCACTGTGCAGGAACCACATCCTAGTCTCACCTCTCCATAGACACCTCTCCAATGTGAGAGTACATATGTTGTGGCAACTTCCGTATTTAAGGGCTATTGTACTTACTCTTAAAAAATAAAATAAATATTATTTTACACCATATATACATCTGATTCTTTCAACGCGTGTCTCTCTTAAGAGACATCAGGCGCATTTTCTTTGGTATTTCGGCAGATATGTACCATTTAGTGTTTGTAATGTGTAATTGGTGTCAGCCCAAATAAATACTGTTCATCACGTCTATTTCTCGTTACAAACAAAATTATTTTTAGAAGGGAATTCTGCCTGACCGTTCGTTAGAATGGTCCCAGATTCAATTAATGCGATATTCGTTTTATAGTTGTATACCGAGTGGTTATAATTAGTGGAGCTACTCACGGAAGTGTAGTGTGGCTGTAATTATCTAACGGCAGCGAAATTTGGTAGATACGCTAATGCATTAATGCGCAACCGATCTGCGCTGGAAATCAAATTAGTTCAATTTGGGGCCACCAGGTGCAAATTTGACGCTGTAGTGCTGTAAACTGTATGACGGTACGACATACACGCTGTCATTTGTCACGCCATAACGTGAATGAACAGTATCGAGAAGAAAGAAACTGTTTTATGTGAACGACAGAAATTACGGTGCTGCATTGGTATGGTATTGCTGACTGAAAGGTCTGAGGAGAGACCGAATGTAATTAAGTGGTTTAAAGAAGACGGCAATGAAATTCGAAAACACAGATGAGCTTGGTGTGGCACCTGAAGTGGGAAGGCGTCCTTTCCGGCGGAAGTTATTGACGAAGTTGTTGCTGCTGTAACTAATAATGCAATACGTGCCCCAGGTAATGATAATCCTTATGCAGTGTCGCAAGGATTGTCCGTCTCACGGTCAACAGTACGGAAACTTTTTCTATCTATTTTACAAGGGTAGCCGTACAAGATCCAGACTGTGCAGCAACTGAAACTTCATGATCCAGAATAACGTTCCGAATTTGCTCTTGTTTCTGACACGGATCCAAGTCGATGACTTGTGGGGGGGGCAATATTCTATGGGGTTCAAATGGCTCTGAGCACTACGGGACTCAACTGCTGTGGTCATCAGTCCCCTAGAACTTAGAACTAATTAAACCTAACTAACCTAAGGACATCACACACATCCATGCCCGAGGCAGGATTCGAACCTGCGACCGTAGCAGCAGCGCGGCTCCGGACTGGAGCGCCTAGAACCGCACGACCACCGCGGCCGGCTATTCTATGGAGTGACGAGCGACATTTTATACTACAGGCTGCAGAACTGCCGAGTTTGGGGTACTGTGCTGTTAAACCGCTTGTTGTGCACGAAGAGATTTTCGGTCTTTGAAGAGAATAAACTCAGAAGGCCTGTCATGTGTACCGTGACGTCTTCACGTTATCGACACCTTCTTGTACGGCATGTGATTCCTGCTATGGAAGAGCACAACTGTGTGGAAACCACTGTCTTCATGCAAGATAAGGCAACATGTCATGTCGCCTGTCCAGTGGAAGATCTGGTTAATGCAACCTTCCAAGAAAGTGTTATCTCCATAGGTTTTCCAGGTGCATGGCCTGCAAGATCACCTGATCTGAATCCACGTGACATTTGGCTCTGGGGATATTTAAAAGAACGTGTTTACCGGGGACACTTCCGGTCTCTGCCCGATGTGAAAGTCAGTATACGAGAACACGTTGCTCAGATTTAACAAGAACTGCTGCAAGTAACTATTGAGCACGCCGTTTTGGGAATATAGCATCTTGTCTGTCTTGTACCGCTGTATCCTTTGCTCATATTGAACAAATTGCGTAAGTGTTGGTTAATAATAAAATCAACATTATACCTGTCTCATTTGTTTAACCTTTCCTGCCCACATCCAATTCCTAATCCATTACATATGGAAACAGACCAAAAATTTGATTGGCTGGATACATGTAGTGTTGTGATTCATCAAACAGCGTGAAAATAAAAACAAATCCGTCAAAGCAATTTGAAAGAAATACGACGATTAGTTAGTGAAATATTTGCTTTAGTTGGACAAACGCAGTTCGTAACACTTCACCTGTTATAAATGTACAAAAATTAGAAAGTTTACTATAATCAGTACAGTTAAAACAGTAACAAAGGAATAAGATAACTCGTTATCGAATTTCCGTTATTTTATTTTGTATTTTAAGAAGTGGAAGAATGAGGACCAGTAGCCGGAATTCTATATATGAGAGTAACCATCCAACAAACACATCAGATAACCCTGTATTAAGAAGGGTAGTAAAATAGAAAGAATAACCAAAATTTCAGCTGCGACACGCGTGCCGCCCTGACCCGCTCTGTCTGTTACAGCCACGCAGCAGCGCTTGCTCGCTCGCTTCTGGGTACTCTTCTGACACTACTGGCCATTAAAATTGATACACCAAGAAGAAATGCAGATGATAAACGAGTATTCATTGGACAAATATATTATACCAGAACTGACATGTCATTACATTTTCACGCAATTTGGGTGCACAGATCCTGAGAAATCAGTACCCAGAACAACCACCTCTGGTCGTAATAACGGCATTGATAAGCCTGGGCATTAAGTCAAACAGAGCTTGGATGGCGTGTACAGGTACAGCTGTCCACGCAGCTTCAACACACTAACCACAGTTCATCAAGAGTAGTGACTGGCGTGTTGTGACGAGCCAGTAGCTCGGCCACCATTGACCAGACTTTTTCAATTGGTTAGATATCTGGAGAATGTGCTGGCCAGGGCAGCAGTCGAACATTTTCTGTATCCAGAAAGGCCCGTACAGGACCTGCAACATGCGGTCATACGTTATCCTGCTGAAATGTAGGGTTTCGCAGGGATCGAATGATGGGTAGAGCCACGAGTCGTAACACATTTGAAATGTAACGTCCACTGTTCAAAGTGCCGTCAATGCGAACAAGAGGTGACCGAGACGTGTAACCAATGGCACCCCATACCATTATGCCGGGTGATAACGCCAGTATGGCGATGACGAATACACGCTTCCAATGTGCGACGCCGCGATGTCGCCAAACACGCATGCGATCATCATGATGCTGTAAACAGAACCTAGATTCATCCGAAAAAATGACGTTTTGCCATTCGTGCACCCAGGTTCGTCGTTGAGTACACCATCGCAGGCGCTCCTGTTAGTGATGCAGCGTCAAGGGTAAGCGCAGCCATGGTCTCCGAGCTGATAGTCCATGCTGCTGCTAACGTCGTCGATCTGTTCGTGCAGATGGTTATTGTCTTGCAAAAGTCCCCATCTGTTGACTCAGGGATCGAGACGTGGCTGCACGATCCGTTACAGCCCTGCGAATAAGATGCCTGTCATCTCGACTGCTAGTGATACGAGGCCGTTGGGATCCAGCAAGGCGTTCCGATTACCCTCCTGAACCCATCGATTCCATATTCTGCTAACAGACATTGGATCTTGACCAACGCGAGCATCAATGTCGCGATACGATAAACCGCAATCGCGATAGGCTACAATCTGACCTTTATCAAAGTTGGAAACGTGATGGTACGCATTTCTCCTCCTTAAACGAGGTATCACAACAACGTTTCACCTGGCAACGCCGGTCAACTGCTGTTTGTGTATGAGAAATCGGTTGGAAACTTTCCTCATGTCAGCATGTTGTAGGTGTCGCCACCTGCGCCAACCTTGTGTGAATGCTCTGAAAAGCTAATCATTTGCATATCACAGCATCTTCTTCGTGCCGGTTAAATTTCGCGTCTGTAGCACGTCATTTTCGTGGTGTAGCAATTTTAATGGCCAGTAGTGTCTTTTACAGTCCCTGTTAATAGATACCGATAAAATGGATATCGCACTACACTAATTTCGGACACCTCTGTCGTTGAACACGATAAAGCCCACATAAAAAATAATTTTCTTTACAACGGGAAACAAACCGACGATTTCTGTTGACACTTGGCGTCGCACGAAATATATGATGAGCAGTATTTGTTTCGGTTGACTCAGCCTACACAGTGCAAAAGCGAAATTGGAAATATCAGCCGAGACACAAGAAAACTGCACCTGAATACTCTTTGTTCAAAAATTCTGTACGTTGCCATCGCTGTCCACTACCTTACCAGAGTTTGATAAATTGTACGGACGAGCTGACTTGCTAACGATAGGTAGTCAGTTCGAAACAATTCTTATAACCAGAGGTGGCACTTCCTGATGAGGAGTTGAAGGAGATGAGGTATTAGAACTGGGTGATCGTGATGCGTTTGTTAGAAGGTTACTCTGAGATACAGAATTCCGGCTGCGCGTCCTGTTTCTTCCACTTCTTAAAATACAAAATAAAATAACGGAAATACGATAACGAGTTATCTTATTCATTTCTTACAGTTTTAACTCTACTAACTATAGTAAACTTTGCTAGTGTTTGTACATTTATAACTGGCGAACAGTTACCAATTGCGTTCGTCCACCTAAAGTACATATTTTACCAACTAACAGTCGTATTTCTTTCAAATTGCTTTGACGGATTTGTTTTTATTTTCACGCTATTTGATGAATCACAACACTACGACATGTATCCAGCCAATCAGACTTTTTGTGCATTGTTTCAGTACCTGCTTACGACTTTATAACAACTTTTACCAATCCTTTTCGGACAACCATGATAGCTACCGTTAGCCGGCCACGGTGGTCTCGCGGTTAAGGCGCTCAGTCCGGAACCGCGCGACTGCTACGGTCGCAGGTTCGAATCCTGCCTCGGGCATGGATGTGTGTGATGTCCTTAGATTAGTTAGGTTTAAGTAGTTCTAAGTTCTAGGGGACTGATGACCACAGATGTTAAGTCCCATAGTGCTCAGAGCCAGCCAGCTACCGTTAATCTGGCATGTACTAAACATGAAACACAATTCCTACGTTTAGCCTTCCAGTGCACAATATTATGTACCTTATCTGCTGGTGGCTATGCGTCCCCCCACCCTCCTTGCACAGGAGAACTATTCGTTTATCGCCACGTAGAGGCTATCCTTCCGTTGAGCGTCCTGACATTGAAACGTTTCTTCTTGACGCCTTATGCAGTGAGCTACACAGTATTACAGTTAATGCAGCCGTTTGTGCCTTCTCGTGGCAGCCATCGGGTCCACCTCCTGCTTTTGTCAGGCAAGCTTTGAGTGTTGTTAGTGCCCCCCGCCCACTCCCCCTGTAAATCTTGGTTGTAGTGATTATTAATCTGTATCGTAGCACGAGGTGTAGGTTCAATTGGAAGGTGTCAATTCTGTTGCGAGTTAGTAAAGCCAACGGATGTGAATGCGAGGTACAATTCGTGGTAACAGGTTGGTCTGAAGCATAGCCTTTCCTCTATGTTTCCGCCATATTTAACGCACTTTGCTATATTTTATGTACTTTCCGTCATAAAAACTAAAACCGCAAGATAAATTCGGAAAACCTGTATTAGATGATGGACAAGTCTCTGAGTGGATTTTGAGGCATATTCTTTATATATAATAGAGGGAAACATTCCACGTGGGAAAAATATATCTAAAAACAAAGATGATGTAACTTACCAAACGAAAGCGTTGGTATGTTACATCATATTTGTTTATATATATATATATATATATATATATATATATATATATATATATATATATATATAAACTCCGCCTAAGCCGGTCCCAAGCCCGGTTGTAAAAGGAGGAGGGGGAGGAGTAACACCTCGTAAAAAAACCTTGGTTCACCTGGCCCGGGTGATAGTACCTTGTGAGGGTCCCTTGCCAGGGATACGGCGAAGACCTCAACGGTAGTGAAGACGGAGATGAAGATCATCGGTACGGCGGAACTGGCGGAAGAGGCAAGCATTATCAACAAGATAAAGCATATTGAAAAGCCCAGACACGTCTGTGTGGCAACCACCGGTACTCTGGCCAGCGTCTGTTCACCATGTGAGGTGCGGCTGAACACCAAGCTCCAGGAACTAACAATCCCTGGTTCTAACTACCCAGCATTAGCTGGAACTTAATTACAAGCAGTATGATTCGTACAAGTAAAATTAATATTACCCCAGGTGGCCAATCCACTCGCCCTGTGGCGACAACCAAGCTATCGGATTCTGGGGAGCTTGGGCTCGTACGACAGAGAAAGTCGGAGTTCTCTAGTAAACGTCCACGAAAGTCCCATACATTTATTGGCACTTTTAACATTCAGACACTAATTCAGACAGGCAAACTTCATAATCTTACAACAGAACTCAACAAACAGAAAATTCAAATCCTTGCTCTCCAAGAGACCAGATTCACTGATTCAGAAACAATAGACTACAACAATTACCGTATCTTTAAAAGTAAAACAGACAAGAAAATTGGCAAAGGAGCTGCAATATTTGGCATGGCTTTTATTGTAAATAAGGACACCCTTGACTCTGTTATAGACATGAATCAAATCAGTAACAGACTAATGACCATGCGAATCAAGCACACCAACAAAATATATACATTTATTAATGTTCATGCACCTACCAACATTGCCAACAAAAAAGAACCGGAGAAGACAGAAAAATTTTGGGAAAAACTCGAAACTGAAATGTCCAAAATTCCAGAGGAGGATGTAAAAATTCTTCTAGGGGATTTCAACGCGCAAATTGGCAAAGAGAGGAAATATAAAAAAACAGTCGGTAATTACCCTGCACACAAATTCACAAACAAGAACGGCATGAGACTCATCGAGTTATGTCAGCAAAACAACCTAAAAATCGTGACAACATCACTTCGAAAAGACCCCAAGAAACAAAAAACATGGAGATCACCAAACCTTCAGCTTGGTGAATTTCAAATAGACCATGTTGCGATCTCCTATGACTTCCAGAAAGAAATACACGACGTTCAAGTCCGCAGAGGGGCAAATATAGATTCTGACCACTACCTTACCAGAGTTAAAATTAAATTCACTCCAAAAAGGAAACGCCAAAGGAAATCACCACTAATTCCCAAATTTGACTTGAAAAATATCAAGGAATCAGAAATTACAGAAGCATGGGATAAACAACCAACAAACAACTGGAAAGATTTCCGAACGAAAATTATACAGAAAGCAAGAGAGTTGATTCCGTTAAAGAAAATATCCAAGCATCCATGGTGGAATTCGAATTGTGATAACGCATTAGAAGAGAGACAACAAGCCTTTTTAAATTACAATTGTGACAAATCAGAAACCACACAACAAACATTTTTCAAAGTGAGAAAACAAACAGCTAAAATACTTAGACAAACTAAAAGAAAATACCTTAATGAACAGCTAAACACAATTGAAGAAAACTTTAAGAACCACAACACTCAAGATTTTTATAAAATATTCGCAAATCAAATCAAAGGATACACTCCACAAAATCTCTGCTTCCGGAAACAGAATGGAAAATTGGCACTAACTAACAAAGAAAATTGCCAAGAACTAGCTAAATATTTCTCACAACTCCTAAATTGCCCACAACCAAGTACAAGATTCCCCAGATTACAACCAGAACACACGAATGAGACTTCACTACCACCATCTCAAGAAGAAATTTATAGTCACATTAGAAAACTCAAAAATAATAAATCATCGGGAGAAGATGGAATTGTAGCTGAACTACTGAAAAACCTTGGTCCAAATTCGTTAAAAGAGATCACTAGCATCATCCAAGAAATTTGGCAGACAGAAAATATCCCAGAGGAGTGGAAGTGTGCACTAATTCACCCACTGCACAAAAAGGGAGAGAGATCAGACGTAAACAACTACAGAGGCATTTCACTTTTACCAGTTACCTACAAAATTCTATCTGCATGTCTCCTAAAGAGGGCACAAGAACAACTAGAACATACAATTTCAGACTACCAAGCAGGCTTTCGTCCTAATAGATCATGCCCGGAACAGATATTCAACCTTAAAACTATTTTAAAGATTAAAGCAATCAGGTCAAAACCAATAATCTGCACATTCGTTGATTTCAAAAAGGCATACGATTCCATAGACAGACAGTCTCTATGTCACATTCTCGAAGAACGAGGCCTAGACACTAAAACCCGAAAACTAATTGAACAAACACTAACAGAAACCAAATCAAAAATTAAATTCAGAGGGGAAATTTCGGAACCATTCTCAATTAAAACAGGAGTAAGACAAGGAGATGGGATCTCACCACTATTATTCAATATAGTTTTGGACAAAGTTATGAAAGAGTGGGAAGTAACACTAAGGAAACAAAGCTTTTGGAAGCCAATTGAACTAGGAAGAGGTAAAGGAAAATTGAACATCCCTTATTTAGCGTTTGCAGATGACTTGGCAATTATAACTGACAGTGAAGAAACAGCAGTAAAATAAATTGAGACACTTAAAGAATGTGCTGAGAAGGTTGGCCTGCAAATCTCCTTTGAGAAGACAGAATTCATCTGCTCAAAATTAGATATTTCGAAACTAAAAACAAAGTATGGTGAAATAACTAGAGTCAAGCACTTTAAGTATCTCGGTGAAGTTATTGAACCAACAGGACTTGAGAAAATAGCACAAAAAAACCGATTACAGAAAATCAAGAAAGCATTCGGACTTATTCAAAATATATATAACAAGAAATGTCTATCAAAAGGCACTAAAATCAGACACTACAACACAGTCATCAAACCAACAGTCACATATGCAAGTGAAACACTCTCCCTGAATAGAAAATTAGATTTACACGAAATTAAGAAAGTAGAGAGAAAAATTATTAGAAAAATCCTAGGACCACGATACACACAAGATGGATACAGGCTGCAGACTACCGAGACAACCGAAAAAATATCAAACATCGAGGCAGATATCAGGAAGAGGCGGATGAAGTTTTATGGACATATAGACAGATTACCTGGAAACAGGTTAACTAAACGTCTATTGGACTATATGACATCACTTAAGGCAACAATACCCTGGATAACTGAAGTTAAGAAGGATTTGAAAAAGGCAAAAATTGACATAACAAACACATCAGACCGGGATACATTCAGAAGAAAAATCGACAAGTGGAAGTTTACTCCAGAGACGGAATCTAAACCTTTCCGACCAAAGTGGACCGAAGAAAGGAAGAAGGCCTTTGGGGAGGCAATGAAGAAATACTGGGAAAATAAGAAGAACATTGAGAAATGTTAATCACCTGCTTATCGTTCTCCCATGGGGACATTCGCTAATAATATATATATATATATATATATATATATATATATATATATATATATATATATTACTCCAATTGTACTTTGTGTAATAAGAGCTATGGGCTTAATCAGAACAATCAGTGTGAGCAGAATTACTTCACCAGGTAACGAACAACCTCCAGCATGATCCTCCTTCGTTATAATTAAAATAAAACAAGGCCATAGAATAAATGCATGAGCTTTCATCTCCACTGTCGATTTAAGTAAAATCTATAACAATAATTTGCGTGATTGTGTATTCTTGTTTCATTTTACTTAACGATGAGGCCTCATTTCCAAAAGTATCCTATTCAATAATATCACTTCGTTGCAACCGACGAGTTATGTTGACAGGCGAGTATAATTATACTGCGAACATTTTTCAATCTCTGTTGCCACACAGGGTACTATTCCGGGGAAATACTGAGAGACTTCACAGAGGCACTGCATCATCCCCGAGAAACAAACTAGATGCGTGAATTGTATTCTATACTGATATGAAACAGCGTGGTCAGCGCAAGAGGGATATTGATAGCATCTCATCTCAACGCAAGGTGACATATGTAATAGGAGAACTACTCATCGGAAATGCCCAACTTTACAAGTAAGTTAATTCCTATGCAACAGTCGTCAAATGTATGGGACCGTCTTTAACGTTTTTATGAAAACAATGAAAGAAAAACATTCTACTGTTATAAATCGTTCCTAGAAATACCAGTAACCCTCCGATTCTTTAAAGGATCGAACTCACACGGATAAAACATTTCAAACGTCTGAGAATAAAACAAATGAGAATACTTGACTTTAAGCATGCAAGCGAGAAAAAGTTTAGGAAAGATTTGAAGTTATGCTTAAAGTTTGTTGATAGTCGCTAAGTGCTCTCACTATGAAACGCTGGATGAATATAGTGTGAGTGATTTGTGCTTCATTTTAGGCAAAAGCTTATTTTTTCACGCATCTCAGTCTTTGTCATATCTTCTGAACTATGTGACATACAATGATACAATTTTGCAGGCAACCTGCTACGCTTACGTTTTCTTATTGTGCATGGTCTCCTTCGAAATACTATCCTCCATAACTGACACACCGTTTCTAACGCTGTTCCCACTTCCAGAAGCAGTCTTGATACACCTCTTACTGAATCGCGCGAAGTGCCGTCTGCAAATTTACTTTTATCTCGCCTGTCGTTGCAAATCTTCGTCCTTTCAACGGCATTTTCAACTTTGGAAATAAAAAAATGTAGGCAGGGGTCAGGTCTGGAGAGTACTCAGGATGAGGCAGCACAGTGATTTCGTTTTTTGTGCAACAGTCACGCACCAACAGAGATGAACGTGCGGGTGCGTTACAGTGATGCAAGAGCCACGAATTATCTCGCCACATTTAGGTCGTTTCCTTCTCACAGGATTTCATGACATGATCCAACTGAAATGTTACATTCTTCAGCAATCTCTCGAACAGTCTTCAATTGGCACGCACAGTTTCGTCGACGTTCCTGACGTGAGCGCCGTCGGTAGACGTCGAAGGACGTCCTGAATGTGGATCATCTTTAGTTTCCGTCCGGCTATTTTTAAAACGTGTGAACCATTCGTAACACCGAGTACGACTTAAGCACTCATCACCATAGGCTTCCTGCATCATTTGGTGTGCCTCTGTAAAGGTTCTCTTGAGTTTCACGCAAAACTTAATGCAAACGCGTTGCTCCTCTATAATCCGTTCATCATAAGAATAAACCTGATGTAAACATTGCACTGTGTATTCTTCCGCGTTTGGTGGTGCCTCATTGGATTTCCATTTCACGTGGGACTGCAGCCAAGCTGTCTCGAGTACTGTCAAGTACGATAATGAGGGCACGCTTTGTGCTGTGCGTTACTCGCACATCGACTTAACGACGATATGGGCAACAGCTTCACCGGCGCATTGAACTTGGACAGCACTGGCCGGTCAGCTGGTAACCGCTAGGCTGCAGTGACGTGGCCAGCTGCAGTTCACACGTAAAAAGAGACGAGCAGAGGAGCAATACAGCTTGGAATGTCATTTAAGTTTTAAGCAGAATGAAGTAACACATCACAAATCTCCCACAATGCACTCCTTAGGCGACTAGACGAAAGCCACAACACGTTATCGGTTTTAGCTAACGTACTATCGTAATTAAAAACAAGAATGACAAAAATTCCTGACTTAACCACAGGGCAATTTTTTCTGCATAGGCTGTGTGTAACGTAAGAGAGTACTGAAGGATTTCACCGTATAGTTAAATACTGAAACCACTGAAGGTATTAATTACAATTACTCGTCTGGTAATCTCTTAGCTCCTTCCTTATCCGAATCCGAGAAATTCATTTCTGTACTGGAAGTATCACCTGCCTACAACAACAGAATCCACGAAGGGAACCAGGCGCAGCATTTTCTCTTCTTCTTTCATGACTAGTCGTTCTATATCCCGCCAGCGTTCGTCAGTGAAGTGTGAAAAAGCTGCTTGCTTTAGTTCCAGTACGTCTGGCAGCGTAAGTCTTGTTATTTCTCGGACCAAATCTCGCAGCTTGGCACCGGGTTAGTTCTGTTGGGTTCATATTGTAATGGTACAGTAGCAAATGTAAAAATGCAGCATTTGTATGATGTGCTCGATGCTGTGAAAAATGGTTGTTTTTCATGTTTCTACGATACTTATCTACCTCTGTGGTATAAAACGATGGATATAGTCCAAATAAAGAGGACTGGTTTTTCATTTTTGCCTTAAAAATTAAATTGTTATATTTTCTTAATTTAAACAACTTTTATGAACAGTCTTTCATAAAACATCGATAATTAAGAATTTGTATTTGAAATGGAAAAAGGAATTTCGCGTCCAATATGTAATTAGAAACAAGAAGACCTGTATTATTCATAAAAAATGATAAGTTTTATAATTATGAAATGTAGGTATTTCAAATTAAACGAGAAAAAATTTGTACTGTGGGGTTTGAACCACCGCACGACTAACAATATTTGATTCACAATTCGTTACGCTATCATCGTAACTACACTTTCGTGGATGCTTGGGTACCAAATTCATTATATACAACGCTGTGAAAACATCCAAGCCGATTATCTCCGTAAATTTATGAAAAACATTAAGCACAGTTTATTCCTCGGATCTTTTTAACAGTGTTCCACGCGTGAGTTTCACTACGGAAAAGAAAGCAGCCTCAGCCATTTTTATACTGCTCATTAACAGCGCGACAATCGGAGCACAACACTGCAGAGGCTGTGACTGTACAAGATTTTTTAAATAAAAACTACATAGCTAAAGTGGTATTAAGGAAAACGTTGATGGCTGTTAATACATTTGCATATCTTGAAGTTTCATTTAACATAACTTAGTAATAAGATATCTAATACATAAGTAGGACCTACTTCCAAGAGCGTAACACCAGTGTACGTGTACTACGGCTTCTGATCAATCGTCGCGTTTGTGTTTGTTTACATCAGATTTATTCTTATGATGAACGGATTATAGCTCTGCCATCTCGAAATTTGTAAACTGTGGTCCACGACGTTCTACTCAATACAGCACTAAACAGTAACTAACAGACATACAACAATGAAACTTCCGGCAGTTACACGTTAAACACAGGCGTGTGCGGGGATGTCAACCGCATTTCGCTCCAATATACAATTGGTTCGAAATTATGAAACGTTCCAAAATATTTTGAACAGACCTTGTACACAGCTCGTACTTCGCTACGAAAAGATGCCGGCGAGCGCGAACGATAGGGAAAAACCTTCCCAATTTGGCGGCTGAACCTGCCGTCCGGGATCTCCCAACCATTCAAGCTATCGCTATAAGACTTTTAACTTTTAACTTTGCAAGTACATTTAGCGCTACATGTACATACTGTCTGCAAACTGCGCTGCGAATAGAGTTAGCAGTAAAGAAAGAGTAAATTAAAACGTCATGCCTAATGTAGAAGGCTGACAGCATGAACAGCGAAAATACAGAGAAAAAGTTTCATAAAGATTTGAAATCAAGTGTAAAATTTGTTGGAAGTCGCTAAGTGCACTAATTTTCAAATAGTGGATGGATAAAGTCCAAAAATGGTTCAAATGGCTCTGAGCACTATGGGACTTAAAATCAGAGGTCATCAGTCCCCTAGAACTTAGAACTACTTAAACCTAACCAACCTAAGGACATCACACACATCCATGCCCGAGGCAGGATTCGAACCCGCGACCGTAGCGGTCGCGCGGTACCAGACTGAAGTGCCTAGAACCGCTCGGCCACTCGGTCCAGCGGATAAAGTCCAATATTACAAAATTAGCGCGCTGTTATGTACGTTGCTTAAATACAAACATGGCAGTTTCTAACTGTAATACTTATTGTGTTAAACTTTTAACATAAAATTATCTCTTAATGAGTAGATTATGACAGGATTTATAATTTTTAAATTCGGTCATCAGTTACGAGAGATATTGAAAATACAAATTTTATTGACCCTGGAAGCCATTAGATAGGCAACCTGCAACTACTACTCTGTTCTAGGATCGCGGTTTAGTAATATAGATACGTCTTTCGTATTTATAGACTTTTGCCTGCGTTCGAACCAGTTCTGGATCTTTTTTTTCTTTTATTGCAATCTGATGTTCGTACCGTACCTGTAAAACATGGTTTTGAAAGGACACGGCATTTTCTTAAGTCGTTTAAAATTGCTGAGCAAGCATTTTTTGTTTCTCTGGTGATCATGGGCTATGGCTTCGTCCATTCGTTGGTGCCAACGTTGGCGCCAACAATGTTCGTCCAATGTGTGGATCGATGAAATAGCACTGGAACCAACGTTCGCCCCAATGTTGGTACGACTCCGTTGCTTGTCCGTATTTCGACTAAACATCAAAGGACTTTGGGCCAATATCAATAACCCCGACCACATATTGGCGCCAACACTGTTTGTTTTCTGCCTTTGCAGATTCGAAAAAAAAATGGCTCTGAGCACTATGGGACTTAACTTCTGAAGTCATCAGTCACCTAGAACTCAGAACTACTTAAACCTAACTAATCTAAGGACATCACACACATCCATGTCCGAGGCAGGATTCGAACCTGCGACCGTAGCGACCGCGCAGTTCCAGACTGTAACGCCTAGAACCGCTCGGCGACTCCGGCCGCCTTCGAAGTTATCGGTCACCAAAAGTTGTACGAAGATATTCCAGGCATTTCTGTTGGGTAAGGCCCTTATGAAAATCGTAGAATATTCAAGTGAAATTTCCGAAGGTATGTTTGCCTCGTTGAGTCCCAAAGTTGATATTTTTGTGAAGCTGCTGTTTACTTACAGTGAAACATCTGAGGTATGTTTGCCTCGTTGAGTCCCAAAGTTGATATTTTTGTGAAGCTGCTGTTTACTTACAGTGAAACATCTGAGAGGTCTAGGTTTGTATTTATAACGCAATTCTTGTTATCTTGTGCAGCTAGAATGAAAATACATTATGATTATACAGAATTATGTACTAAAGAGTTCGTTTTATGTTATGCTGGTACAAACAAATGACCTATGCAGCATTTACTGTGACAGTGACCGCCGTAATCGTTAGAAGGGCAGGACGACGACGTAATTCTAGTAGTACGAACTGGATTGGACCGTAGCTGGAAAGTTGAAGTTCATAGATCCATAGGGATTTAGGAGTTTCGTCAGAATGGATGCGTCTCGTTATGGCAAGGTGCTGGCGATCGTATAGACGGGATTCGCGCAGGCGACACAGTAACGAGGGAAGCTATTTCACGATAGTGCGACTGTGAAGATCCGAAACGGCTCTTACAGCTCTCGCCACGGATACTAGTAATATTCTAGCATCCATGGTCCTCACTGATCGCGGACGGCATAACTGTTCTGACTCTTGTGCTTGTTCTCTCAGCACTATCCTTCCTGACATGCTGGAATAATGCAAAAGATGCTATCAAATCAAACATGTGCGTTACATTCACAAATTAAGGTGATACCTACGCACGACAAAAGCAAAATTAAAGGCACAGTTACGTAAAGCATATTAACTCAGAGTTAACCATTAATAGGCGTACCTGTACTTTACTGTGGCACAGAGGAATGATAATACCGAATCCTGTCAGATCGCCGAAGTTCAGCGCTGTCTGGCTTGTCAAGCACTTGGGTGGGTGACCGTTCGCGTCTACCGAGCGGTTTTGGCAAGCGGGGTGCATTCAGCCCTTGTGATTGAGGATCTAATTGATTGAAAAGTAGCAGCGCCTGTCACGGAAACTGACAACGGCCAGGTGAGCGTTGTGCTGACCACATGCCCCTCCATATCCGCATCCAGTGACGGCTATCAGCTGAGGATGGTGCGGCGGAGGGTCGGTTTCGCTGGCCCTTTCGAGGCTTATTCGGATGGAGTATCTAGTAGCTATCCGTGTGCCTCAGAAGCTGTCATTAAATATAGGCTTTTTTCAACGACAATAAAAAGGAGTATTTTCATTTGCTTTCATTACTCCATTTATAAAGTCCTCAGTGACTCACGTATTCCTCGTTTGCTGGTCACAAGTGAAAACTATAACAAGCAAAAAGCCCGCTTGAAGTGCCGAGTTCCGCGCATACAACTCTTCTACCGCGCATGCGCGATTCCACGGCTGAATAGAACGTTTCCCGTTCTCCCCCGCCGATGAACCGCGTGTGCTAAAACAGCAGCTTCACCTGTTCTGCCACTGGATAGCAGGCCGTATACACCCAACATGCACACGTTAGTACGTTGTGTTATACCAGCTTTACTCTAAACAAACTACTCGGCCATTTCTGAGCTGTCGTTTCAGTAATAACGAATGACAAATTCTGAAACAACAACAACAACGCCCCTAGAGAGCTTATGTGTAACCTCTATAAATGGCGACGAATCTCAGCGATCCGCGGCCAGATGATGCGATTTGTCCGGAGATAGCTCGCGTGTGGAGAAATCAATGGCCTCACACGTGAGCGACCGATCGCAACCATCCATCGCGGTAGATCGCTTTCCAGACCGCACGTGTGTGGGCAAATCGTGGCGATCGGCCCCTGATCGCACGGAAGAGGCAGTATGATGGATCGCACATGCGCTTTGAGCGTGCAATACGGCTGTTTCGTTAGTATCGGTGTGTAGCAATATGGTTGCCTGGCTGCAAGTCGTTTGTTCACTTATTAAGCGTGGTTGTATGGTTTCGTTTCGTTTTGCTTTGCCCACGTTAAGCAAGGACTGCACTTGACAATTTATAGTTCTACATGGACCACAAAGTACTTCGAGAAGTGAACTTGAAGCTGGAGTTATCATTTATATTAAGAAGTAATAAAAAATACATCCTCCAATTTTTCAGTGAGTAGTATTTCGAAGCTTTTCCTCTAGAAGTAGAATTAATAGGAATTTTATAGTAATAGTCACGACACACTGGGCTCCCTCTGATGATTTTGAGTTATTTATGAAACAGATACACACATTATTGACACTTTTAACTTCCAAGTAAAATGATATACCCTTGTATTGAGTAATTTAAATGTGCATGGCAAATATATTATATAGCTACTAGCTGAGTGCTACCGTTGTCTGGGTATGTGTTTATTCTAATTCTATTAGTCCATCTCCTCCTTCCCCCTCACTCTGTCACTCACCTCTGTCCAGCCACCCCCCATTGGATTTCATCCTCCCCCACTCTCTGCCCATCCCCTCCAAATCGCCCTCTCTTTGTCCGTCTCCTCCTCCTCCCTCTCTGTGCCCATCACACCCTCTTTCAAGGTCGGTATTACACTATCAAATTTCTTTGTCAAATATCTTTGTCCAATATCTTTGTCAAAGATATTTGATAGTGTAATAGGGAATTTTGTCAAATGTCGTCCAATATTTGATCAAATCTAGGGCCTCGCTGTAGATTTGACCAAAGAAGTCGCTTGTCTTCTGTTCACTGCAATGTGACATGTTACCACATCGCTGCATTCTGTCATCTGTAGTGTTTTTATAAACATTTCGGGTAAATACAATTGGTGTGTGCCGACAACTACAACATTAATAGAGATGTATGAAGCTGATGAGGCGCTTTACAACGTGAGGCACGCTGAATACAAAAATAGATTACGAAGATTGGAGACCTGACCTGACCTGACCTAACCTAACCCAACCCAACCCTCCCCTGTAGCAAGGAATCGGGGGTAACACCCCTTCTAGCGCTACGTCAAAGATCTTTGTCAAATATATTTGATCACATCTTTGATCAAATCTTTGCCAAAGAAATTTGACACTTGCGTAATACCGGCCTAAGGGTGTATACGCCACGGGTAAACCGAGGGGGAATTATTTCATTCGGGGAAAACCCGGAAAATTTTAATTCCGGAAATTTTTCATTTTTTAGTTTTCCGTTGTGTTCTTGTAATTTTGACTGGTTAGAGCTGATACTGTAACAAAGAATTTTACTTTAACCTGAGACTCCAGAATAATACTGCAACAATAAAACATAAGCGAGAGAATAACATTAAAATAAAACTTCAGTTCTGAGGAGATCGCGCCATTTACAATAACAAAACACAGTACACATCTGCCGACAGCAAAAGGTATCAAATGCTTTAGAACGAAGGGTACGCATATGGAACGCTTCGCATAAACAAACTGCTTTAGTAGAGCGTGCCGTCGGTACTGTATACATTTCTAACAGGTGGCCGGAAAATATTGTGAATGGAGGTTTGAGAAGCTTTACTTTCAAAGTAAATTTCCTTTCACGCAATATGAATTATATTAAATGTGAGAATATGCGATTAACGTCTTTCATCAATGACTCTCATTCAAATTTTGACATTTCGACGATTAACCAATTAGAAAAATGGTCCAGAAGACCAGTTACTTACAATTTTACTGGCACATTTGTGTCTGACAAATCTTAAAGGGTAACGCACGCTAAAAGAGACCAAGCATCGAGGTAAATGTTTCACGTTTTAGTTCTTTCAAATCTTATACACTAACAATGGCATGAAGTGTAATTATCATTCAGAAAAAAGTGCGACATGAGTTGTTGAGCAATTTCACACGTGATTGGCTTTCCTATGGAGAAGTCGATGTGTTCCGACATGCAGAGAAATACATATATTGCAATCAGATAAATACGGGTTAAAGTTTGCTTGTTTTGTCAGTGAATTGTCTCGTCTTCTCCAAACACCTACGAAGCATCTGAGGTTTGCTACTGCTTCTTTCCAAGTAATTCTGCGGACCTTGATAATTCTATAAGTCGACAACAGGTGGCAGCAACTGTCAAGCGACGGGCACCGGTACGTCAGTAACTGGCTTTTCGAGCGATAGGTGGCTCACGCATCGAGAAAATCACGGTCTGCCCTATACAAGGGCTTGGTTTCCAAAGTGTTTAGCAAAATGTGAAAACAAATGTCTCAAGTACAACTGCTATATTCATCACTCTAAATGCGGTATACATGTTGCTGTACATCAAAGATCTTTCCAAATCGCTTTGTTTTTTTGCTGTGTTACCTTTCCCAAGCCGCAGTATAAAACCTTTACCTTTCAAAGGATTGACAATTCTTACAGCTCCAAGTGGAAGTATATTGTCACGTAATACGAAAAAAAAGTACTTTCGCGGGAAAAAGTATATTTTAATCTGGGATAACGAAATTCTAGGTATTTGTTTTCTTGTCAGTATATACACCCTGTTTGCTCACCTCCCCCCTCCTCTCTCTATGTCAATATTCTCCTCTTCCTTTTCTCTGTCCATTTCCCCCTGCTTCTCTCTCTCTCTCTCTCTCTCTCTTCTCTCTCTCTCTCTCTCTCTCTCTAAATATTAGATTTTCTTGGCTATACCATTGTTGTTGTTGTTGTTGTTGCTGTTGTGGTCTTCAGTCCAGAAACTGGTTTGATGCAGCTCTCCATGCTACTCTAACCTGTGTAAGCCTCTTCATCCCTGAATAACTACCGCAACCTATAACCTTCTGAATATGCTTATTGGATTCATTTCTTGGTCTTCCTCTACTATTTTTATCCTCCACACTTACCTCCAATACTAAATTGCTGATCCCTTGATGCCTCAGTATGTCTACAACCAGCCAAACCCTACTTCTAGTCAAGTTGTGCCACAAACTCGTCTTCTCCCCAATTCTGTTCAGTACCCCCACGTTAGTTCTGTAATCTACCCATCTAATTTTCAGCATTTTTCTGTAGCACCACATTTCGAAATCTTCTATTATCTTCTTGTCTACACTGTTTAATGTCCATGTTTCACTTCCATACATGGCTACACTCCATACAAATACTTTCAGAAAAGACTTCCTAACACTTAAATCTGTACTCGATTTTAACAAATTTCTCATCTTCAGAAACGCTTTCCTTGTCATAGCAAGTCTACATTTTATATCCTCTCTACTTCAACCATCATCAGTTATTTTGCTCCCCCAATAGCAAAACTCATTTACTAATTTGTCTTATTTTCTAATCTAATACCCTCAGTGTCACCTGATTTAATATGACTGCTTTCCATTATCCTCATTTTGCTTTTGTTGATGTTCATCTTATATCCTCCATTCAAGACACTTTTCATTCTGTTCAGCTACTCTTCCAGATCCTTTTGCTGTCTCTGACAGAATTACAATGTTGTCTGCAAATCATCTTCTCCATGGATTTTAATTCCTATCCAAATTTTTCTTTTCTTTCCTTTACTGCTTGCTCAATATACAGATTGAATAACATCGGGGATAGGCTACAACCCTGTCTAACTCTCTTCTCATTCACAGCTTCCCTTTCATGCCCCTCAACTCTTATAACTGGCAACTTGTAACTGTACAAATTTTAAAAAGCCTTTTGCTCCCTGTGTTTTACATCTGCCACCTTCTGAATTTGAAAGAGAGTATTCCAGTTGACACTGTCAAAAGCTTTCGTGCAGTCTAGAAATGTTAGAAATTTAGGTTTGCCTTTCCTTAATCTATCTTCTAAGATACGTCATAGGGTCAGTATTGCCTCGCATGTTCCAATATTTCTACGGAATCCAAATTGATCTTTCCTGAGGTTGGCTTCTACCAGTTTTTCAATTCATTTGTAAAGAATTCGTGTTAGTATTTTGCAGCCATGGCTTATTAAACTGATAGTTCGATAATTTTCACATCTGTTAACACCTGCTTTCTTTGGGATTGGAATTATTATATTCTTCTTGAAGTCTGAGGTTATTCTGCCTGTCTCACACATCTTGCTCATGAGATGGTAGAGTTTTGTCATAGCTGGCTCTCCCAAGGCTATCAGTAGCTCTAATGGAATGTTGTCTACTCCCAGGGCCATGTTTCAACATAGGTCTTTCAGTGCTGTGTCAAATTCTTCATGCAGTATCATATTTCCCATTTCATCTTCATCTACGTCCTCTCCCATTTCCATAATACTGCCCTCAAGCACATCTCCCTTGTATAGACCCTCTACATACTCCTTCCACCTTTCTGCTTTCCCTTCTTTGCTTCGGATTTGTTTTCCATGTGAGCTCTTTGTATCATACAGGTGGTTCTCTTTTTCTCCAAAGGTCTCCCTAATTTTACTGTAGGCAGTATCTATCTTACCCCTAGTGATATATGCTTATATACCCTTACATCTGTCCTCCAGCCATCCCTGCTTAACCATTTTGCACTTCCTGTCGATCACATTTTAAAGACGTTTGTATTCCTTTTCACCTACTTCATTTACTGCATTTTTATATTTTCTCCTTTCATCAATTAAATTCAATATCTCTTCTGTTATCCAAGGATTTCTACTAGCTTTCATATTTTTACCTACTTGATCCTCTGCTGCCTTCACTATTTAATTTCTCAAAGCTACCCAATCTTCTTCTACTGTGTTTCTTTCCCCTGTTCTTGTCAACCATTCCCTAATGCTCTCTCTGATATTTTCTACCATCTCTGGTTCCTTCAGTTTATCCAGGTCCCAACTGTTTAATTTCCTACCTTCTTACAGTTTCTTCAGTTTTGACCTACAGCTTATAACCAATAAATTGTGGTCGGAGTCCACATCTGCCCTTTGAAACATTTTACAAATTAAAACCTGGTTCATAAATCTGTCTTATCATTATATAATATATCATTATATAATATTTTGTATAATTATATTATAATATTGTATAATTATATTATAATATTATATATCATTATATTATATATCATTATATAATATATCATTATTATAATCTGTCTGAAACCTTCCAGTGTCTCCAGGCCTCTTCCACATATACAGCCTCCTTTCACGATTCTTGAACCAACCGCGCGACTGCTACGGTCGCAGGTTCGAATCCTGCCTCGGGCATGGATGTATGTGATGTCCTTAGGTTAGTTAGGTTAGTTAGGTTTAAGTAGTTCTAAGTTCTAGGTGACTGATGACCTCAGAAGTTACGTACCATAGTGCTCAGAGCCATTTGAACCATTTTCTTAAGCCAAATGGTAAGTTTATGATTATGTTATGCTCTGTGCAAAATTCTACCAGGCGGCTTCCTCTTTCACTCATTACCTCCCATCCCAGTCCATATTCACTTACTACTTTTCCTTCTATTCGTTTTCCTACTATCATATTCCAGTCCCCCACGACTATTAACTTTTCAATATCCCTTCACTATCTGAATAATTTCTTTTATTGCATCACATATTTCTTCAATCATCTGCAGAGCTAGTTGGCATATAAACTTGTACTACTGTGGTAGATGTGGGCTACATGTCTATCTTGGCTACAATAACACATTCCTAAGCCATTCACAGTAGCTTATTTGCATTCCAAATTTGTATTCATTATTAAACCTACTCCTGCATTATCATTATTTGACTTTGTATTCGCCTGACCAGAAGTCTCATTCCTCCTGCCACTTAACTTCACTAATTCCCACTACATCTAACTTTAACCTATCCATTTCCTTTTTTTAAATTTTATAACCTACCTGCCCAATTAAGAGATCTGACATTCCATGCTCTGATCCATAGAACACCAATTTTGTTTCTTCTGATACTGATGTCCTGCTGAGTAGTCCCCGCCTGGATATCCACATGGGGGACTATTTTACCTCCGGAATATTTTACCCAAGAGCACACCATCATCATTTAACCATACAGTAAAACTGCATGCACTCGGGAAAAATTAGGGCTGTAGTTTTCCCTTGCTTTCAGCTGTTCGCAGTACCAGCACAGCAAGGCTGTTTTGTTTGATGTTACAAGGCGAGATCAGTCAACTGAAAGGCTGCTGCCCCTCTTCAGGAACCACTCATTTGTCAGGCCTCTCAACAGATATCCCTCCGTTATGATTGAACCTATGGTATGGCTATCTGTATTGCTGAGGCACGCAAACCTCCCCACCAACGGCAAGGTTCATGGTTCATGAGAGGGGAGGGGGGGGGGGGGCGGGGGGGGGGGGGGAAATTACCATATTCACCAAAAGTACAAATACAACATGTTTATATAATCTAGGTACCATAACCTAATTACCACACAATTCAGCATTGACACTCAACACCACTCTCAGTTCAGGAATTTGCAAAAAGCCCCTTTTATCCACTATATTTAGTGGATCTGTCTCCTGCAATATCTTTCCATTCATCTGGTTTTGACGGCCATTTCCATGATTTTTTTACTCAGTCATGGCACTTATTGCCTGAGTCTCATTAAAGTTTTGAATAACACCTGGATACAGATGATCCTCATAATGAAAGATCACAAAAGCACCAACTTCTCTCTTTACTGGTTTAATTTGTGGTTTTTGAGAGTTGTGTAAGTTTTCCTCTTCTTCTCCATGCTCTACTTCCAGAAGACATCTCTTCCTGTAAGACTCACAGGATTCTTCGTCTGAAGAGTCTTGTGTATAGTGATCTTCATTTCTCTTAGAATGCAAAATTTGCTTTCTTTTATATTTTCCTGATTGGCCTCATTTCTGCTGCAACACCCACATATTCCACCATTCTACTACTGGTACTAGATGCATGAGAGACACGTTTTTCCAGGTGAGACTGGAATCTTCCTTCTTTTCATGTGACCTTTATCCCCAGGAATGTTGGCAGTTTCCTTTCATTGAAGAATGAGCAAAAATGAATTATTCAGATAATCTTGTTCCAATCTCTGTGTTCGACGCGTTCAAGCAATGGTTCAACATTACAGGGAAACATCCCACATTTCCTAAAGCCACTTTGAAGGTTACTTTTTACATTTGTCTGCATCACATCAAGAGCCCTTTTCAGTAGAGCAGGAAACTGGTGTTTAGGAAGAACAGCACACTTCATTCCTTCAAATGTTTGCTTCCACTCACACAGTACATGCCGCCATGCGACTTTCATGGGATGAAAGAAGGCAGTGTCTATAGGTTGAGTGACATGGGTCAAGTCTGGTGAAAGACACACAAAATGAATGTCATTTTCTCCACACATCTAGAAAATCTGGATGTTCAAATGTGCTTACAAGCAATCGCAGCATTTTTTCATTCCAGTTTCTTGGGCAGCAGTATGGTCTCAAACCAGTCACTGTAGGTCACTACATCAAACCATCCTGAACTATAATGATTGTTCCTGCACCCCTTTGGACCTCCCTCTTTTCATGTGTTCCACAGTGGCCCAATCTTGTAGATGACATAGGAAGGCAAAAGAGTTCCTCTGCTGCACTGTCGCACATCATAATGGAGCAACTAGATCTAGAAAAGTTACAAATCCTTTCTGGGTATTTTGCACCTCAATGACAGATAACTCTGCTTTTACCAGGATTGTCTGTGAGATTTGTCTTTTTCTAGATCCCACATGTATGATGGTGTTACATCTCTCATTACATTGGACAGAGTTTCAATGTATTTTTGCAACATGGTTTCATCAATAGCTGCCTTACTTCATTTGATGTTGGTGGCAAATCGTTCAGTCAATTGAGGATGTCATTGAAGAAAACCTTTTGTCCAATCTTTCCCTGGTGTATTGTTGGAAAATGCTTTCACATTATGCCTTGTTATATCCAGATAAGACTTTACTACATAACGCAGATCAGTAGAATTTAAGAGGAAGCCATAATCCCTCATAATTTCTATATACAATGAAAACGTATTCTCCTCATCACCCTTAAAAACAGGTTTCATTCCTGGGGTATTTTGGTGTTTTTGTTTAAGTTTGTTGAAAATCATATGTCTTGGGATTTTGAAGTGATCTGCAGCCTTTCTGTGGGAACATGTACTGTTCCTGATACTTTCCAGGCATTGTCCCAACTGTTGGGATAAGTAATCGATGTATTGACGTGATCCTGGTTTTCTTTTATATTCATGAACCATATCTATGAGAAATAATACAGAAATATAACCAAAATACATTTTGTAGAAATGAATGGTGCAAAGTAGCCCCACAATTGTTGAAAATGTAACCTCACTTATTTATTTTTGAATAAGAGGAAAACAAATGCAAGCACATTATCAGGTGAAGTAAATTTTAAGTCAGTGTTAAATTCTACAACAAATGGTTGTATACTTACCCTTTCAGTAATAAAATTCTTTTCTGTAGAGACAACTTTTCAAACACAAATTTCAGTTTAATAAATAACACTTCAACTCAATGGCTTTCACTCAACAACTAAACACAAAATGGCAGACCCAGAAAGTACTGGAAAGAAGACTGTGATGCCATCTATGATATAAATCTGAAAGCTTTTGATTTTAGTTGAAGAATATCCCTCCAGAGGGCTTTGAAACTTTTTTTTCATTTCTGGAGCAAAGTAACCCCCATGGGAGCAATATAGCACCAATTTACGCTACTGTACAAAGTTTGGTTGAAACTGATCTAATGGTTTAGGAAATATTTATTCATGGATTTTCCCACATACACACATCACATATATTTAATACATTTGATGTATTTCACCAGTGCCTCTAGCAAATTTCGCCCTGCAGCTTTGTTTTCACGCAGCTCAATGTTCCTGCATGTCCTCTGGAGTTGTTGGAATATCATGATAGACAACATCTTTAATGCATACTCAAAGAAAAAAGTCCGAAGGATTTAAATCACAAAACCTAGCAGACCAAGTAACTGTTCCTCCTCGACCAATCCATCTGGCAGGATACCTACAGATCAGAACATGACATGCACACAAGGCATTATGTGCTGGACATCCATCGTGTTGATACCACATAAGCATTCTGGTTCTTAGTGGCACTTCATCCAGAAGAGGAGGAAGAATTCATCTGAGGAAGTTGGCATACGCTGTGCCGTTTAGACTACCATTGATGAAATAAGGGCCAATAATTGTAGTACCAAGCATCCCACACCAGACGTTAACTCTCCATTGACACTGATGTTCCACCCGTTTAAGCCATCATGGGTTGTTGCTGGACCAATAGTGCATGTTCCTGGTATTTACCCGTCCTTTGTTTGAGGAGGAACATTCATTTATTCTGGAAATCATTCCCATGTAATTCTTGATGTACGTGTACATGGTAAGGGTGGAACTGGTGACGTGTAAGAATATGATGTACACTGGTTTTAGGAATGCCAATCTCATTCAAGCTGTCATGTGCTCACATGTGGATGCATAGCAATGGAAGCGAGAACAGTAACTTCGCCAGCTTCATCTTAACTTTGGCAGCTTCATCTGTGCGAGTGCTATGATGATTGCATTGTCATGGGTTGAAACTTCCCGTTTCCTGAAGAGTCACGACAAGATGAGAAAAAATCCATCAGGAAGGTTCACCTACCTTCAACAACAACAATAAAAGAAACTTTATGCTGATGCAGTTTGTAGGAAGGAGAACCTTTACTGTATGCCTACTCTACACAACAGAATTTAAAAGGACTAAACTACTGTACTAAGTGTACCCATACATAAGAAAATAGTATTGCAATTACTGTTCCGCTAACTTACATTCCCCATAGATAAGTAACATTTCTACCTTCTCTTTATTGGTGTACATTCTACTGGCACAACTCTTCAACTGACGATGGTTGACGGAATGATGGGTGTGCATTCTGCTTATGTTTACATGTGTCCTCTGCCAATGTCAGTACGTGGATGTGTTCCATTACCCCGAGTACCTGCACTAAGCACTGGGAGCATCAACGTCAATGTTGTGTTATGTAATTAATAACGTTGTGTTTCAGTGAATGGTACACTGTGATGCATTTTTGAATAGGTCTTTAGGACAGTAAATGAATTACCAAATAAAAAATACAGGGTGCCATTTAAAAATGTCATACCGCTTCCATATCTTTGTAAAAAAACAAAGCTACAACAAAGGCAATTGTGCTGATTGACGCCCCCTGATGTCTAAAGAACATTGATTGGAACATTTTGTAATTTGCATCTGGACAAACAGTTACTTAGGGTGGTCAATATAAATGGGACACCCTGTATGTCATTAAAACTCATACAGTGACGTAATTTTGGAGGTGAGTCATGAACACAGTTAATAGTAAAGTAGTAATAATTTAAAATGTAATTCCTGATGCAGTTTTATTGCATGAACAGCGAAAATGTAGTATGTGATGAACTTTTTCCCCTATGTTGTTTTGTGGGAGCTGTCAGCGAGAAAAAATTTCATAAAGGTTTGAAATCATATGTAAAGTTTGTTACAAGTGCTCTCATTCTCAAATACTGGATGAGTAAAGTCTGGGTATTCACATGTCATCGGCTACACTTATTTTTTGACCCCCACCCTTATTCTGTTAATAGCCCTTGCCCCCACAGTGATTCTTTCCAAGCAGTATGTGACATGTGTATCAATTTTGTTGAAATCTGCCCAGTGGTTTAGGAAGAGATGAAGAATATACATACATAAAGTAGGGCCTGCATACCGGTACATTTTTATAATATGTACGAATACTGTACCCAAGTCACTTGTTATCTGATATAATGTAAGTCTCCTTCATACAATTTACATGAGGAGTTAAGGTACCCAGCAATGCAGCTATTGGCATTTCTATAGACAATCGAGATTTGGATATAAATTTATATTTACAGTTAAACTATAAGACTAATGAATAAAAAATGAATTGTATTAGTAAACAGGAGAGATGTACACAACCCATTGGGCATCAGTGAAAGATGTAATATATTCTGTGAAGTAATCCACAGTTCTTAAGAAAACCATTTCAAAACAAGCTTATAATAAATTACAAATCCCAATTTTTAATTTTTTTTTAAATTAATTTATATGTATATATTTGACGTGATAATGGATATCACAAAACATAATAGTTCACTTTTGATAACAGAACTTCTCAATAAAGTATCCCACCATTGTATGTGGGACCTTATATTGTTATAGCTCAATGGTGCTATCTAGTGGTCATCTTAAAACCTTAAAAGATAACACCCATAAATGTAACTTTGGCAGTGCCTCCAGGGGGACTCATAAGTGGCACTTGAAGCTTACTATCAAGACATATCAAAATCATGTGCTGCTCAATACAATCACACAGCTAGACTGTAATCAACAAATGAAGCAGTTTGGAGATGCCATATTGGATTTTGTATTATTGAAATCACCACGACAGGAAAACCCAGAAACTAGAGAAGAGAGAGTTTTGTATGTGTAGGCCGAGCAATACCCTCTCATGTGACTAGAAATGTCGGTGTTGCACTAATCTCAGTCAATGGAGAGCCTGTGAATGAAGTTTACATGATGTACTGAACAAAACACTTCCCACTCAGATGCTGTGGGGAGCCTAGATTTTCAAGAACAGTTAATTCCAGTTTTGAGTAAGTAAACAACACTAGCCAGGTGTGCTGTGAATTCAGTGGGTGGATGAAGCACAATGAGCAAAAAACTGGCCATCCCTAGCAGACATCATTCTAATACCATGTAGCACCACTTCTAGTCCTGATAATGGCATCATTTTGATGAGGAAGAGTCCACAGTTCTAGTCTGGTATGCCATATCCATCTGAAGTCAGTCATTGATGATCAATAAGTCCCATACGTTTTCTTTGGAATTAAGACCAGATAATTTAGTGGGCCAGTCAATGTGTCATAGGATGCAAGTATTTGTCAAACCAGGAATGTGTGCGCATGGCCCTCTGTCCAATGGCTTTTGTCATTTTACAAGATGGGAGTGTCCACTGTAGTTTCATCATGAAGATGTAGAAAAAAAGGGAGCACCTGCTCTCCAGGATAGTTAAAATAAACATCCTGTTTTATGTTCACAGTTACTTAAACGAGTATGCCCAAGTCACGGTATGAAAACTACCCCTTAGACTCTACAAAACCGCTCTACACACTGTGGGTTAAACACATCATTGGGTCACTGTTGCACTCGACATCTTGCGTCAACTGAAAAGAGGCAAAATTATGTCTTGTTGGGCCACACTACATGCCCCCAATCAACTGTTGTCTGTTTCCATTGTTTGGCTGACTGAAGATGTGCAGCTTTATGTGCTGTTATGAGCAATGACTTTTGTGAGGTATTGAGCTCTGAATTTCATTTAATAATGTTCACTCAGAAATTGGTTGAGACGGGTGTGCATACACTGACAGCAGGGATTTCTGTTTGATTTGAAAGTGATTTTCATTAACAAAGCCTGACACTTATCTCCAGACCCTGTCAGTCAGAATCTTTTTACAACCGTTCTTCTTATTCCTGTTACATAGATGCAAGTGTGTACACCATTCCTTGTACACACATTTGACACTCTGCTTCTATTAGACCAAAAAATTGGACAGTTTTATTCATGGTGTGGTCTATGGGCACATGCAAACATTACATTTCCTTTCTGATATTCTATCACATCCCAACATGAACCCATCTTATAGTTTTGATTCCATACAAAAGACCAGTTATACACACCACTTCACTGCCATGAATTATGTCCTCAACAGAAGGCCACATGACCACTTGGCACAAGTTGCACACTATCTACAGCACTCGAAAGCAACCAGTGTGCTTTTTTATCTGGAGGACAAATATTTTGTCCAAAGAGTTTCTTTTATTTCTAAAGCAGGATAGCAAACATGGAAATGTATGGTGGAATCCTGGCCAGAACAAGGCAGAATATAGGAATAGCACTCTGTGGGTGTGTTCCAGCAACAAATTTGCTCTGCTGCCTATGCTGTGTGTCCACACTTCCTCATTCCACAGTAACAGATTCTATGATCTTGTAATTAGTAACAGTACTGTAAAACATTTTATGAGATCCATTCTTTCTTCTTCTTTTTCTTGTGCCTTTGTCCCTGATCTACCTTGTGTCATCGTTGTTACTATGGGAGGTGGCAGGTTCTACATCTACATCTACGTCTACATGACTACTCTGCAATTCACATTTAAGTGCTTGGCAGAGGGTTCATCGAACCACAATCATACTATCTCTCTACCATTCCACTCCCGAACAGCGCGCGGGAAAAACGAACACCTAAACCTTTCTGTTCGAGCTCTGATTTCTCTTATTTTATTTTGATGATCATTCCTACCTATGTAGGTTGGGCTCAACAAAATATTTTCGCATTCGGAAGAGAAAGTTGGTGACTGAAATTTCGTAAATAGATCTCACTGCGACGAAAAACGTCTTTGCTTTAATGACTTCCATCCCAATTCGCGTATCATATCTGCCACACTCTCTCCCCTATTACGTGATAATACAAAATGAGCTGCCCTTTTTTGTACCCTTTCGATGTCCTCCATCAATTCCACCTGGTAAGGATCCCACACCACGCAGCAATATTCTAACAGACGACGAACGAGTGTAGTGTAAGCTGTCTCTTTAGTGGACCTGTTGCATCTTATAAGTGTCCTGCCAATGAAATGCAACCTTTGGCTCGCCTTCCCCACAATATTATCTATGTGGTCTTTCCAACTGAAGTTGTTCTTAATTTTAACACCCAGGTACTTAGTTGAATTGACAGCCTTGAGAATTCTACTATTTATCGAGTAATCGAATTCCGACGGTTTTCTTTTGGAACTCATGTGGATCACCTCACACTTTTCATTATTTAGAGTCAACTGCCACCTGCCACACCATACAGCAATCTTTTCTAAATCGCTTTGCAACTGATACTCGTCTTCGGATGACCTTACTAGACGGTAAATTACAGTATAATCTGCGAACAACCTAAGAGAACTGCTCAGATTGTCACCCAGGTCATTTATATAGATCAGGAACAGCAGAGGTCCCAGGACGCTTCCCTGCGGAACACCTGATATCACTTCAGTTTTACTCGATGATTTGCCGTCTGTTACTACGAACTGCGACCTTCCTGACAGCAAATCACGAATCCAGTCGCACAACTGAGACGATACCCCAGCTTGATCAGAAATCGCTTGTGAGGAACGGTGTCAAAAGCTTTCCGGAAATCTAGAAATACGGAATCAACTTGAGATCCTCTGTCAATAGCGGCCATTACTTCGTGCGAATAAAGAGCTAGCTGCGTTGCACAAGGACGATGTTTTCTGAAACCATGCTGATTACGTATCAATAGATCGTTCCCTTCGAGGTGATTCATAATGTTTGAATACAGTATATGCTCCAAAACCCTACTGCAAACCGACGTCAATGATATAGGTCTGTCGTTCGATGGATTACTCCTACTACCCTTCATAAACACTGGTGCGACCTGCGCAATTTTCCAATCTGTAGGTACAGATCTATCAGTGATCGAGCAGTTGTATATGATTGCTAAGTAGGGAGCTATTGTATCAGCGTAATCTGAAAGGAACCTAATCGGTATACAATCTGGACCTGAAGACTTGCCCGTATCAAGCGATTTGAGTTGCTTCGCAACCCCTAAGGTATCTACTTCTAAGAAACTCACGCTAGCAGCTGTTCGTGTTTCAAATTCTGGAATATTCCATTCGTCTTCCCTGGTGAAGGAATTTCGGAATACTGTGATCAATAACTCCGCTTTAGCGGCACAGTCGTCGGTAACAGTACCATCGGCAATGCGCAGCGAAGGTATTGACTGCGTCTTGCCGCTTGTGTACTTTACATATGACCAGAATTTCTTTGGATTTCCTACCAAATTTTGAGACAATGTTTCGTTGTGGAACCTATTAAAGGCATCTCGCATTGAAGTCCGTGCCAAATTTTGCGCGTCTGTAAATTTTAGCCAATCTTCGGGATTTCGCGTTCTTCTGAACTTCGCATGCTTTTTCCGTTGCCTGGGTGCCTTTCCTGTCACGATTTGATCAGATCCATTCATCTTATAATAATGGACTTACATTGAACATCTAACTACACCACTGCTATTCCTAAGTTTTGTTAAGAAAGGAGGAAAGGAAGAAGAAAAATTTATATTAAAAAAAGGTTCTCTGTACAAGGCCTGGTTTAGGAGATTGCCGATTTCCTCTTGACAATGGAAATGAAGCTATCAGTACAAGCACCTATCAGATCACAAAATCTATCTACTTTACTTGTAATTGGATATTTCCTGGCATGGTCAATATGATCTTAATGGCAGATATGAAAAAATTATTTACTAAGCATAGTGACCACAGAAAGATGGTTACAGTTACAATGCATGGTTCAGTTATGAGGGACACAGGGCAATTACCAAATTTGCAGTCCTTCATCCTCCTCCATGCCTGCCCTCTTCCCTTTTCCTAGCTCACCTAGACTCTCAAAGGAAGTGCAGTAGTTACGCATTTATGAAAAGGTTTCCAAAAGATAGGCTACCAATGAGAGCTGCATCAAACCAATCATCAAATCGATTGTCTCCCAAAAGTAGACTTAAATAGGTTTTATTATTTTTATCTCAGAAAAATAATTATTTTTAGATTGAAACAAGAATGCCCTGCTTTTGCAAGTCACAGGTACTAATGTTAAATACATCAGGATGATAGTGCGTATGTCAGGGTGACTTGATAGCAGTGAACAATGATTACTAATGCTTGCTTTAATGTCTAGCACACCAGGCAGTTTTGGGATTTGCACTTCAATAGAAATTCTCGTAAAATGTAACTGTGCTGAAAACAGAGGGGAAATGTCATCAGGCAATGTTAGTGTAAACTTAAATTCTTTACTTTTAAGACGTTTGCCACTGGCAATAGATATGAACAAATTATTTGTTACTCTGTATATGTCTTCCTTCAGTCATTGGAACCATGTACAATATAAGTTCATTTATACATTTTTCAACAGACTACAGAAAATAAAAAGTTACATTCTACAAAACGTTATATAGGCTTACTAGGTACCATACTTAACAAAGCTACAAAGAAAAATGTAAACCTCTACACAGAAGAAAATGTCATTTCGTGAAAAAGTCGATAATTTTTGCTTGTTTTTTCTTTGACACAGCAATAGCATATATTGTACCCTCAAAACCTGCAAGTCGAGGATGTAAAGTCATATGAAAATTGGTACATTTACATATGTGCTCAAGAAAGTGACTCCTCATATTGAGAAGCTGAACACTCTCCTCAGAAATGCTACATACGCAAAAGACAGACTTACCATAATACTGCGATTTCTAGCTACTCTAGTTTACAGTACCAGTATAGCGCTCTAATGCTGCAGTGCACATTGACAAAAATAATACCAGAAATGTTTGAAGCTATTTATAATGTACTGTAGGATGATTATGTGAAGGCAGATAAATTTGATAAGTACTGCAAGCACGAAAATGTTTTATTTGCACAGTAGTTGTAGATTTTCTCCTTTATATTCTCAGGTGTATAGCCTGGCTGTACTTCATGGCTAATAGCATCTGCAATTTTTTTTATAGCTATCACTTTTTATTCTGTTTTTGTATTTGGGATGTCGTAAGTTACACAGTGCTTCATCTGCCTTTAATATTTCTATCAGTTTCGTTATATATGTGACGCACCATGTAAATTTGGGAGTCATATTGATAAACATTATGTCAGACAGCTGCAGCAAACCTAGAACTCCAAGCGGTTGATTTCTCCATGCAGTATACATAAGATGAACGCTTTCTCTGATCAAATCTAAGGCGAGGCACTAGATTTGATCAAAGAAAATTTGACCAATGCCTAACTTTGACAAAGTTCCTTATTACACTATCAAATTTTATTATAGACTAATATTGGCCTTACCAATCCACTTCCCAGCAACCCACTCTGACACACTGCATCATTGCTTGTGCACACTGTGGATCTTTCACTGGAACACAAGGGGGGGGGGGGGGGGGGGGGGAACATATATATAATAGAGGGAAACATTCCACATGGGAAAAATATATCTAAAAACAAAGATGATGTAACTTACCAAACAAAAGCGTTGGTATGTTGATAGACACACAAACACACACACAAAATTCAAGCTTTCGCTTCATCAGGAAAGAGGGAAGGAGAGGGAAAGACGAAAGGATGTGGGTTTTAAGGGAGAGGGTAAGGAGTCATTCCAATCCTGGGAGCGGATAAGTCTTTCCACTCCTGGGATTGGAATGACTCCTTACCCTCTCCCTTGAAACCCACATCCTTTCGTCTTTCCCTCTCCTTCCCTCTTTCCTGATGAAGCAACCATTTGTTGCGAAAGCTTGAATTTTGTGTGTATGTTTGTTTTTGTTTGTGTGTCTATCGACCTGCCAGCACTTTCGTTTGGTGAGGTACATCATCTTTGTTTTTAGATATATTTTTCCCACGTGGAATGTTTCCCTCTATTATATTCATTATTATAAACTGTTACACATGTTTTAAAATGAGCTTCCATTCTTATGACACATTATTAATTTCAATGCATCCACATTAATGTGAAGTAGCAATGGTGGATAAATAGCAGATGGACAGTATAACCAGAATTTCTTCTCAAAATTACTTGATTTTTTGCTATGTAGCTTGTAGCTTGTCTGTACACAATCATAAAGCAATATGTAAAATACAATGTGTAAGTGAATGTGGGTGACGAACATCATACATTTGGTTTTACAAACTCCTGTACCATCTCAAGTAGATTATTTTTGTAAGTTAACAATATGTGGCTCTTCAGTTCATCCTGCTGTCCTCCGATGCTTCAGCTGTTTTGTAGTCTTATCCATTTCTCCCCAGTGATATGACATCAATTTATTGATACTGGGCTGACTTATGGTGTGAAAATGTTTGTAACTTGTATATATATTATTCCACAATGGATTAGACTGGATATTTAATTAAAATTCAATGGATAACATTCAAATCTGAAATATTTCACTCCATTAAGTCATGTTAATTCCAACAAAATTCACAATCTGCAGCAAATTCCCCGCAATTAACCATGCCCCCCTTATTCTGAATTGAATACACAAGGATTGAACCAGAGACATTGAGCTTCTGTTACTTGCACCATACTATTAAGAGATCCAGTGTCCTTGGGACCTAACTATTTTCCTGTGGCCTAACCACATAATATCACTTTATTTAATGTTGGACATCAAATGCTGTTTATTATTGGAACACAATTACATCACATATTTTTCAAGCACAGTACAGGCAATAACTGTCTTCAGGCAGTGAAACACTTGCTGTGGGTGATTGGATTAGATTAAATTTACTTTCATTCCAATTGATCCGTAGTGAGGAGGTCCTCCAGGATGTAGAACACATCAGAAAAACAACAATACATGACAAATATTTACAACTAAAACAAATAAGCTAATGTACCATTCCACAGGTCACAAGTGGAATGATTGTCATTTTTTAATGAACACTATATGAAAGTCATTTTACAAATACTAATGCACTGAATTTAAAATAAAAAAGTTTTTTATTTATTTATATGGTAATAAACATGTAATACAACTACTATAATACTTATTTACAATGAACACATTACTGCACTGAAATGGTGCAAAAGTTAGATTGTACTTACACACACACACACACACACACACACACACACACACACACACACACACACACAGAAATTCATCAATGGAGTAGAAGGAGTTGGCCACCAATAAATCCTTTAGGCTTCTCTTACACTGAATTTTATGGCTGTTGGCAAGTTATTGAAAATGTGTGTTCCCTAATAATGCACACCTTTTTGTACAAGACTAAGTGGCTTTAAATCCTTGTGAAGATTATTCTTATCTCTAGTATTGATTCCATGAACTGAGCTGTTGGTTTGAAAAAGTGATATATTTTTAATGACAAATTTCATTAAGGAATAAATATATTGGGAAGCAGCAGTTAGTATCCTTAGTTCCCTAAACAGGCTTCTGCAGGATGTTCTTGAGTTCACACTACATATAACTCTTACTGCACGTTTTTGTGCCCAGAAAACTTTAGCTTGGCTTGATGAATTACCCCAAAAAATAATCCCATATGACATTATGGAATCAAAGTAAGTATAGTATGCCAGCTTTTTCATTTTTATTACAGTGACTATCAATATGACACCATGCTGCTGAGAACTGTAGAACTGTAGAATTGTAGGAAGCCCTTTAAATGGGTAAAGACTGCTCTATACTTCAAAGGCCACTAGCTTGGTAACTGGCTGTGTGGGGGATTAGGGTATTTTAGATCAGATGACTATCCATCCATGCCCAGATAATTATAGCTGTGAGAGGCCCCAAAATATTAGTGTAAGATTCAAAGAAGTACCCCACCACTAATAAGACTCTTAAAATACTAGTGATCAAATGACAAAGCATTCACAGTAATGTACTTTGAGTTTGAACCAACATAAAAAGCAGTGGAGCTGATATAATACATGAAGCTGGCTAAAACCTGAAACTGACTGCAGTGAGATTTTGGGGATGACTCAAAGGGCATATTGAAAGCATAGAATAGTGGTAAATGAGGGTGGTGCATTTGTTGCAGTAGATAAGAAACTCAAATCTCTTGAGATAGAAATTGAAGCTACGTGCACATTTCTTGTGCAAAACTTATAACTGAATGTTTCTATCAGCTAACAGAAGCATTCACTAACAGCTGTAACCAAAAATTTAGAGAAAACATCAGCTCAGTAGTATGTATGTTCCACAATCATACAGTCATCAATAGAGAGACTTTAATAATTTGCCATCAACTTGGATAATGCCAGTTTTGTAAGTGATGGGCATGGCGAGACATCCTAAAAAACAAATAATAAATGCCTTCTCTGAAAATTACGTGGAATAAATAGTTTGGAAGCCCACATTGGATCCAATGGCGACAAATATACCTAAAGTCTTTGAGGATGTCCACATTGAAACTAATATCAATGACAGTGAGGCAGTTGTAGCAACAATGATTACCAAAGTACGAAGGACAACTAAAACATTAGAAATGTTTACATGTTCAGTAAACCAGATAAAGAGATGCAGATGTGATATCTAAAGAAGACTCTTGAAACATTTAACTTTCAGTAGGAGCATGTAGAGGAATTGTGAGTCAAGCTTAAAAAAACAGTTGACCTGGCACAGGATAGGTATGTACCTAGCAGAAATAGGTATGTACCTAGCAGAACAGTCTGTGATGGGAGGGACCCTCCATTATGATATACAGGCAATAGGAAGGAGGCAGATGATACAGATATTAGTGTCAGTGGTTTTGAGAAATGGTGCAGATCGCTAAAATCAAACAAAGATTCCAAGGCCTGATGGAATCTGTCAGATCCCATCTAAAATTTGCAACATTGTTATCCATCTCTTAACCATAACATACTGTAGATCCCTCAAAGAAAAAACTGTGCTCAATGAATGGAAGAAAGCCCAGATCAAACTCATCTACAAGAAGCGTAGCACAAATGATCCTCAAAACTCCCATCCAGTATAATTGACATCCATCTACTACAGAATCTTGGAACATTTTCTGGGCTCAAAGGCAATGAGGTATCTTGAACGATGACCTCCTCCACAAAAACAAGCAAGGATTCTGAAAGTACTGGTCCTGTGAAACCAAATTCTTGCTTTCCTCACACTGCATTCCAAAAGACACAGATGAAGGCAGTCAGGTGGATGATGTATTTCTTTACTTCCAAAAGCATTTGGTATGTATATTAACAAAAGCACAATCATGTGGGATATCAAATTAATATTGGAAAAATGTGGCCAGTTTGCATAGGAGACTGCTTACAAAACACTTAGACTGTTGCTCAAGCATGAGGAACCCATACCAGATAGGACTAGTAGGGGATATTGAATGTACACTGAGAGCCAAAACATTACGATCACTGTCCATTGTAAATTTGTATGCTGCCAGATGCCACTGCAGGCACGTGACATGGTAAGAGAAGTACCTGAGCAGTGCAGAGATGAATGGGGAATCATTCTAGCAATGATAAGTGGTGAAAGTATGGAAATCTGCTGCCTTAAGTGACTCTGACAAAAGTGAGATTGTTGCGGCCCAGTGCCTGGGAGCGAGCATCTCAGAAACAGTGAAGTTCGTTGGCTAATAGGTACTACTCTTGTGAGCATCTATGGAAAGTGGTTGAAGAATGCTAAAGCCACGAGCAGACAACAATAAGTTGGAAATCCATACCTCACCACAGAACACAGGGATCAGAGGCTTTTCCATGCTCTAAAACAGGATAGGCGATAATCTGTGGAAGATCTGATGACAGAGTACACTGCTGGCACAGGCACAAATGTTTTGCAGCAAGCAGACAGCGCACAGTGTTGAATGATGTTTGCCAGCGGAAGACCCCTATGTGTTCCCATCTTGACCAAACAACATTGTCAGTTACGATTACAGTGGCCACAGGATCATCAAGACTGGACTGTAGATCAATGGAATCCTGCCACCTGTCTCTATGAATCCTGTGTATTGTTAAACCAGATTGATGGTCATGGCCAGATATGCTGTCATCCAGGTGAATGGTCACTCAAAACATGCATCACACCATGGACACATGCTAGTGGGAGCAGTATTATGTTATAGGGAACATTCATCAGTTTCCATGGGACCTGCATTAGTAATCAAAGGTGCCTTTACAGCTATACACTATGTGAACGATATTAGGGACCACCTGTAATCCTTTATGCTTGATGTCTTCCCCAACAGCGATGGCATCTTCCAACATGATAACTGTCCATGTCACAAAGTCAGAATCATGCAGCAAGAGTTTGAGGAGCATGATAGAGGGCTCACATTGATGTCTTGGACATCAGATTCAGCTTATCTGAATCTGATGAAACCCAACTGAGATGCTATCAGGTGCCAGCTCTGCACCAACAAACCAACAGCCTGTAAATTATGGGAAGTGTGTGCAATGGCATCTGGTGCCACAAACCTCTGGAAATCTATCAGTACTCATCGAATCCATGACATGCAGAGTCACTGCTGCATTCCGGAGGTGGACAAACACTCTTTTATGTAGGTGGTCATAATGTTTTGGCTCATCAGTGTATTACAGCATGCATGCATGACCACAGATTTGTTTGACTCATGAAAATGTTTAAAAAACTGACTGGCATACCCTTGAGTCAAGACACTAGTCAACCCATGAAACTATACTTTCAAAGATTCAAGAACCAGTATAAAATGAGAAGTCTAGGAATCTAATACAGCTCACAAGCATCACTGCCACAGAGATTGCAAAGGAGAGATTAGACCAATTGCAGTGGTCACAGAGCCATGTAAACAATTATTATTCTTGCAATCTATATACAAATGGAACAGATAGAAACCCTAATATCTAGAACAATGGGATAAATGTGTTTCTTTTGTGGGTGAATTGAACCAAGAAACCTGTGGCATTTAGATGTTGCTGCAACACATACAGATGCTAACTTGATTCAGTTACAATAATTGACAGTATTGTAATGATCAGTCTGTTGCACCATAAGAACCAAACAAGGACAATGAAGTATGTAATAATTGTAGAAAACATTGATGAACTTATTTGTACTTTTTATAAAACTCTTACATGCATAAATGACAACTGATGTATTGTGTGTTTAACCACTATTCAGTCTACTAATTTTGCTAAAAATATTGCATGAAGTAAAATTGTAACTCTTTTTCCAAGTTTAAAAGACTATTTCACTGACATGAACACTGTTGTGGAATGTTATCATACTATTGTGTATGTTATTTAAAATGTACCTTTTGTTAATAATAATGATTTTGCTAGTTTTGCATTGTGCTATTATGAAATGCTATGTGATTAGTTAGAGTGAATTAGTTTTCATGCATTTAAATACTGTAACTTTTTTTTTGTCAGTGTACCTTCTCTTGTACATATTGTAGAAAGTGATACACAGTTAAATTTACAACAGATTCCAGAAGTATTCAAATTGTAATTATGCATTTAGTGTAATTTTGCAAACATAACTAAAATAGTCATATATATTTATAAAAACCTTGCCCATGCCTAAGCTAAACAGTAAAACAATGAGACATAACACAATTAGTGGCAATCATTATATTACTTTTTGCATAGATGTTTTGCATAGATTGACAAATATTTATGATCATAGAATGAAGGCTTTCACGGCAGGTGTTGTCATCACTTAACACTTCCGGGCTAAGATGCCATGGTCCATACATAAGACTCTCCCCTGAAGTTTCGCCTTCAACTGTGGAAGGCATCCTCTGAGGACAATCAGCGAACTGCAGCATCTCAGCCCGAAAGTATTAAGTGAAAATATATATGAGTTGTTAACTCCAGAGCCCAGTCAAAAGCAACAATGTACTTGATTAAGTTTATCTGCTTCATATCATGGACTGTAAATGTGAAAGTAGATAATATATAGGCCACATAATACATAAAATGTCATTTTATAACAGGACTTTTTAAATAATGTTCTATCCTACATGACATCTAGCCAAATGAGCATCCAAAGCTCAAACTGATGGTAGTAATATTTGTAGGTATGTACATGACTAACATTGTACCATAAATACAAATCTTCAAAGCTGTTCCATAATTTTAATATTAAATAAAGAAAGTTACTGATCCCAAATTGCAGAAGACTAGATGTGTAGAAAATGGAAGAACACTACTGACTGCAGACTGCAGAAACCAAGAAGCTTATAAAAGAGAAAAGCACTATTGACTGCAACTGCAGAAACACAGAACTGTAGAAAAAAGAAAAGGACTACTGGTTGCAAATTGCAGAAACCCAGAAGTGTAGGAAAGAGAAGAGCACTATTGACAGGAAAGCAAGTGAAGAAATAGACAAGAGATGCAGTACTAGAAAATAAAAATCAATGAATGTGCTACATAGCTCAGAGACTCTTTGCTCATGAAGCACATGACATATATATTGTATATGTCTCTATGAAAGAAAATAACCAAAAACTAAACACTTAAACAACCATTCTCAGTTTTTGTACTGTTGTATAAAAGTGTGTTGTTTACCTTTCATACAAATGCAAGTTAAGGATTAATGTGATTTTTGCTCATATGATCAGTTTGTTCGACTTGCATGTCATGTAATTGTGGTACATTTTTAAGTTACTGTTGTAACACTAGAATCTTGTGCATTCATTTTCAAATGACAACTCTATAGGATATTTGTTCCATATGTAATATTTTGACAATTTTACCATGAATGATAGGTTTTTTGGCTTTTTGATGTTGTCTCCTTCAGTGATTTTAAAATTTGGAAAATTATTTGGTATGGAAATACTTTTTGCTAAGATATTTGTTTGTTTTTGTGTATTCCTACAGGCCTACAGCTGGGCTCAGTTTTGTTGTTGTAGGCAGCTGCAATTCTCTTGTTCATTTTGCTTTCTAGACAAATGCATGTCACTGCATGAAGATTATCACTGGTGCAACCAGTTTGTGTGCAACCCACATTTAATATCTGCATGGTAGGTTATATTAAGAGCATGACATTTTTTGTTAATGTAACACTGTAAAGTTGACAGTGATGCATGTTCATTTTTTTTTTATATATATACGACAGTTTTTTCACCTGGTACAATTCTTTTACCACACTCATTGGTTCTGCCAGTGTATTTTGTGCTTTCTTCAAACAACTTTATCTTTAATATTGCATTGCAAACAGTTTTTTCTAAGGTGATTTTCTGTATTATGCTTGTTTATAGATCTGAAGATGGTTGTTACTTACAACCAAAACTAGCTAGACGCCATATTTTAGTAGTCTTATATAAATTCAATTTAGGCATTAAAAGATTCTTGTAAAAAAAAATTCAGTTCCCTTTTTATATTGTCAAAAATGTCACTCTCCCAATCATCCCACATAGCATTTTGCCTCAACAAGTATAGTACATCTGGATGAACTGTACTGAACCCAGGGATGTACCAGCTGTAAAAGTTCACCATGCCAAAAAATGATTTTAATTGTTTCTTGTTCTTTGGATATGGACATTTTGCAATGGTCTCTATTTTACTTGTGTCAGGTTTGATACGCTCTGCACTTACAATATGTCCTAAAACTTATCTCCTAAAATCCGACTGCGGATAAATTTTGATAGCCATGACAGAAGGGAATCACAGTAAAATAATTTTACTGTGCTTCCCTTCTGTCATGGTTATCAAATTTTATTAAATGTAGGAAGTGGCATGGCAGAAAGGAAAGAAAAGAATGAATGCACAGGCATGGTGTCAGACGGACATCAGAAAGTAAGTCAGCACTCTGTATGAAATCAGACTTCATAACTTGCTGAGGATGCAGAGTCACTGTAACAGCTAGGCAAGGACAACACCCTCATGCACCAAGGTGCTGCTGGCATACAGCCAGAATGTTTGAGAACCTTCTGGAAGAATCTTTAGGAAGATACTCAGAAGAGTCACAGAAAACACCTCTATGGGAGAAACTCACACGAAAGTCCCTGAAAAACCAATATATAAATGGCCAGTGCAGGGGGCCAAAACAGTGATTACCAGGTAGCAGCTAGGAGCAGTACAACAGCTGAGTCATGTAATCTTACCCTCCCACACATCACCAGTAAGTTTTCAGTCTCTTCATAAAAAGTGAATCGTTTCATAAGCTTCGAGAGGAGTAAGACATACAAATAACTTTTTTACTTATCTTGTTGGCTGCAATTTGTTGCTTCTAGAGGTAGATTCTTGAGGATGACCTTTTGGGTTCCAGATGACTTGATAGCAGTTAATTAAGTCTGCTGCATTATTTCTCTTTCTATGATTTTTTTTATTTTATCCCCTTCTTCTATGTTATATTGTCTTTACAATCTCCACTTTAAAACAGAAATTTACATCGTTATTGCTAAACATAAAAACACATCTGACTTCATCAAGGCATGCCCTCTACTACTCCTTCTGTGGTACTAACAATATTCCAAAGTGTTTACAAACTTTCTTGACAAAAGAAGAATCTTCACCAAGTTATATCATTATTTTGTGAATGAATCCAGAAATAAATTTAATAATTAGCACCAGATTTCATAATTAATAATAGGAATTTTAAGTATACCAGATATTTTGATATTTCAAATATTTCTAAAAGAAGAGTGATTTTAACTGTACATACCGTTTGGTATCGATTATTTCTATTAAAGAAAGGTAACGCTAGAGGAGGGTACCCCTTTACAGTCATTGTGAGCAGCCACTACTAAATGATACTTTGATGCTGATGCAAAAAAAATCTGTGAGAAGTCTGTATTCATTTGAGGAAGGACAACTGAGTTTCCCATAAGTATCCAGCAACAGTTATTATCTAGAGTTTTTTTGCCTATTAGTAAAGAACAAGCTCTGTAGAGTTAGTCTCTAGTAGTATCAACAAGTAATAGTCGATAAAGTGGAAGAAGCAGTGCCTCGCATTTGTCTCCCATTGTTGTTAAAGCAGCTGATTGTGTATTGTTGGAACAAGTTGCAAGTGGAGCAATTGTCTCTGTAACGAAAGGTAGAACTCAGAAACTGAAAGTTACTGAAAAGGACTAACAAATAGAGCAATTTCCAAAGATAACAAGCCAATGTAAGACATCTCTCTGTATAAGTTGAACTGTTGGGAAATAAATTATTCTTAAATTGAACCCTTAATTGTTTGCAGCCTTATTCAGTTTCTATGAAGCTGATAACTTCTCCTCTCCTTTTCAAAATCACCTGTGCTAAGCATCCTAGGAGACTTTCTTCCTATCACACCATTAAGGGTAATTTAGTAGACTTCACCTCACATTGTCAACAACATTCTGATTGTGCCATGCAGGCCACATCTTCATCCAGTAATGGTGATAGGACCTGTTCCGGGATGCAACACTTCCTTGAAAAAGTTCTAGCACGTGACGAAATTTCTGGTTTCAGATGTGTGAGGTGTGTTATGTAAAGGGAATCAGTTGACAGAATATCAGAGGAGAAATAGGAAGACTATAGGAATAAGTCCCTCAAACTGTGTACAGAAATATCAACAGCAGGCCTATGGAACAGGTCAAAAGAAACAGAAGCCATGCCAAGAGACCAGTAGAAATTTAGTGAACTTGTTCAGACCAGACAAGTTGCCAGCAGAGGAAAAAATACTTGTACAAGGAAATACACGAGGAATGAGCAGAATTACAGCAATGACACTAGCATTTTCATAAAAGGATACACCAAGGATAATCTACAGCAGAGTGTCTCTAGGACAATAAAGGAGACAGGAAAATGGTTTAGCGATAATGCTTTGGTCATAAATAAGGATAAAACGGTGTTGATGAATTTCAGTAATATTAAAAGTAAAGCTAGAAGACAAGAAAAGCTGAGTTAGGGAACTATGTTGTTGCACAAGCTCCATACAAAAAATTCCTGGGTATATGGGTGGATGAGCGCTTGAGATTTGAAAAGCATGTAGAAGTTTTGAGTAAAAGACTAAGTAAATGCTACTATGTGCTAAGAATGCTTTAGGACTGTTGCAACACTGAATCATTGTTGTGTGGCTATTATGCTAACATGAAAAGTTTCCTTAGATATGGTGTGGTCTTCCGGGGAAATACAGGTATGGCAAAACAAGCTTTCAAACTTCAAAAAAGGGGTATCAGAATAATGAAAGAGGTTCCCTGTAGAGTGTCATGCAGGGAAGCATTTAAAGAATTTAAATTAATGACTCTTTCTGGCTTATACATCTATGAATGTGTCTGCTTTCTGAAAACTCACTAGGAATTTTCAACATTAAATAATCAGGTTCGTAACCAGGAAACAAGGAACAGAGATGATTTTCACAGAGGCACCCACAAAGGAGCACTCTACCAAAAAAAGTGTAAACTACCAGCCCAAAATACTTTTTAGTGAATTGCCTGCTACAATAAAGAAAATTAAAGAATTTGATAAATTCAAGGTAGATCTTAAACAGTTTTACTAAGACACAGTTTTTATAACATTGAAGAATATCTGAATATGAAAAATTAATATCATTTGTACGAGGGCTATCCACAAAGTACATTACGTTTTCGTTTGTGTCCGTTAGGGGCGGGGCTAGCGCGGCCATCTTGGTGTCATGACATTCCGCTGCTCAGTCGGCATCTTGCCGTGCTAGTGAGAGGTTCGTGTTGTACTCTGTTGAGTTACTGTGACAGTTTGAAATGTCAGCGTTAATTGAAAATGCCGCGAAGTGTGAAGTGTGTGCTGTAATAAGGTTTCTGACTGCAAAAAACCGTACACCGATAGAAATCTATCGGTAGCTTTGTGAAGTGTATGGGGACAACATAATCACTGAAGGTGGAGTGTGTCAATGGGTCATAAAATTTAAAAATGGCTGAACTAACGTTCACGACGAAGAGCGAAGTGGAAGACCCAGCATAGTGACTGCCGAACTTGTCGAAAAAGTCAATGCCGTGGTCCGTGAAAACCGTAATTTCACAATAACGGAACTCTCTATGAGTTTTCCACAAATTTCACGAAGTTTGTTGCACGAAATCATTACCGAAAAGCTTGGTTACCACAAGTTTTGTGCAAGATGGATACCAAAAATCTTGACAGAGATTCACAAAAATCAGCGAATGGCTGCAGCGTTAATGTTTTTGGACTCTTACGAGAAAGATGGCGACTCATTACTCGATCACATCGTTACTGGTGATGAAACATGGGTTAAGCATGTGAACTGCGAGGCAAAATTGCAGTCAATGCAGTGGGGGCACACAAATTCCCCCCAAAAACCCAAGAAATGCATGCAGACAATGTCGGCAAGGGAGGTGATGGCGACTGTCTTTTGGGACAGAAAAGGTGTGATTTTTGTGGATTTCCTGGAAAGAGGCACTACAATAAACTCTCAAAGGTATTGCCAAACTCTGCACAGCCTCAGAAGAGCAATACAAAACAAGCGCAGGGGAAAGTTGGGCTCAAAGATCTTGCTGATTCACGACAACACCCGGGCCCACACGGCAAATGCCACTTGTGAAGTTCTCAAATCTTTTAAGTGGGAGTTGTTTCCTCATCCACCACACAGTCCCGACCTGGCACCTAGCGACTTCCACTAATTCCCAGCAATGAAGAAGTGGTTGGCTATGCAGTGTTTTGATGACGAGGCACAGCTTCAAGAAGAGGTAACCACGTGGTTGAAGGCGCAGGCGGCCGAATTTTACGATGAAGGAATTTCCAAGCTCGTCCATCGCTACGATAAGTGCCTTAATTTAAATGGCAACTATGTAGAAAAGTAGTATTTAAGTGTGGCTTTCATCTGTATATAATAAAAAAATTTCCAATACTTTATTTATTTTTAATTCCAAAACGTAATGTACTTTGTGGATGGCCCTCGTATATACTGATATAAAATATTTGTATTTATTTTCCAAGATTTTGAAGCAAATTAAATATAAGAAATTATATTGTTATTGACTACATTCATAAATGTATATTGTTAACAGATGAATAAAGAGATTGACTGATTGATCAACACAAGGAGTTCAGGTAAGGGACAATAGCAATAGTTTTAAGACTCTGTGTATAACATTTTATTAACATAACATGACTTCAGCTAGTAGTTCAGATGTTACAGGTATCAGTGCAAAGGATGTTCTCCTATTAGTAGGTAGATCATTTAATTGGGCCAAGTCCAAAATAAGGGAATCCACTGAGAATGTGAACACAGCATTCAATGATGATGATGATGATGATGGTGATAAAGTTTTGAGAGTGCATTACAACAGGATCTTTAGTACCCATAAGAAAACATAAAGAGATGAGTGTGGAGGAATATCACAAAATTATTAACATGAGAACTGCCAAGAAAAACAAAAACAAAGCTCTGTAAAACTTAAACACACATGCACAAACTAACAAAAATCACAGTGTCAAACCCAACAAATGGTAAAAGAGGGAAAAGAGCAGTGGAAAGAATTAAAAGAAGACAGCAGATACATGGGGCTGGCTGATCACTAGAAGAAAAGTGTGTGGACCAGCCAGTCTGCAACACACTAAAATCTCCAGCCTAAAAGCCTAGGCCAGAGTTCAGACATATCACAAAATTTTAAAAGCTTCACCACAGTCATCTCATCATTGATAAAATAGAGGGCAGATCCCCTTGTAAATCTGTTTCTGCTCATTTGTCATGAAATAAAATGCACTCGGTTACAATGTGGCTTACATTAACTTGTATGCCACAGGCATCACAGACAGGAGGGTCCTCTTGCTGGAGTAAAAAGCCATGCTTAAGTGACTGTATCCAATGTGGAGGCAGATCAGGACCTCCACATCACACCGGAGCAGCCGACACGAGGATCTCCATGGCCGAACAGTTAGCTTCACTAAGCACAGCTTATTGTCTGTCACCAATTGCCACTCCTCCTTTCATAACTGAAGGGTTTGACAACCCACTAGTGAACTGGCAGCCTACAAGGGAATGGCATATTCTGTTCTGTAATGGTACATTACCGGTAGGCCTCCTTCACAGCTTTGTCATCTTGTTCATTACCCCAAATTTTGACATGCCCTGGTACCCAGCAGAATGACACCTTCTTTCCTCACTGGTGTAGGAAGTACAGTTGGTCCTGTATGAACTGCATCAGTTTCCCTGCTGATCATATGTGCCGCAACAGTTGTAGGGCACTAAGGGAATTGGAGCAGGTGAGAAACTGTTTGCCCTGAAGACAGCATTCGAGGTAGTCTGAATGGATTTCAACAGATCAAGTTTAAAAGTATGGGAGAAGCTAGGTTGAAATTAATTGTCTGGGATAGAGTTAATAATTGGGATCAAGTGAAGGTAATTTTGGAAGAAAATTATTCAAATAAGTGCACCATGATTATTATGTCTGTGGGATGTTTCAGGCCAGACAACACTTGGCGAAGGTAACTGTGTCATGGGCAAACTGAATAGATGAATTATCAAAATCATTCAGAGATGTCATTGTCAGTCACAGGGATGCACAAAATACAAAGTGCATTAGAAATGATGTTCACGATAGGATAGGCTAGCTTCATATGTGGCCTAGTAAGCAAAAGGATTCAGATTGCTGTATGAAGCTGGGGTGAACAAATTAGCCTAAGAAATATGATGGAAGTAGCAGCCAAGAAAAGTGTTTTATTGTCCATGAAAGAAAAGGATTAGTTCCTGAGAACAGTTCATAATGAAGTTGAAATTTGATGTAACATGGGAGAAATGTGATATAACTGTGGGCAAAGGAGTCGCACCGTTAGAGACTGTGGGAAGTCAAAGAGGAAGACAAGTGAACAAATGGCTAGAGACTGTGGGAAGTCAAAGAAGAAGACAAGTGAACAATGGATAGCAACACCCACAGAGAAGAAAGAAGCAAAGATCTTTCAGGATTTTTTTTATCACTCTGACAAAAAAGCTCACATGGATGCCTACTGTAAAAAAAAAAAAAAAAAAAAAAAAAAATCATTTGTGAAAACTGTAAAAAAAAAAAAAAAATCATTTGTGAAAACTGGAAAAGGCAAGGGGTTCAAAAATGATTGTAAAACACCTGGGTGTTACTGGTGCAACCAATATGGGCACATTAGATCCAAATGGAATGAGAGATTGTAGACTGTATCCACAAGTAAAAAATGAGAACCAAAGGGGTGGAAAATAAAGCAGTCACTTGTTACCACGATGGAATGGCAAAAGTAGGTCATAGCTTGTGAAGCAAAGAATGAAATTCTGACAGGGTATTGCTAATGAATTAGGAAGGTAGTTGCAGTTATTAACAGATACAAGGGCACATATAAGCATTGTAAAGAAAGAAAGGCTCACAAAAGAAGCAGTAATTAGCAGGCAAGATATCTGTAGACTGCAGAGTGGGACATAAGGAGAGGATCAGATATTCCTGATGATGGTCTAATGCAGTGGTCAGCAACCTACGATTTGCAAGTCACATGCAGCTCTTTGACCCCTTGGGAGTGGCTCTTACACAAAATACCATGCGGGGGTGGCATGCACAGTACAACTGAAGCTTCATGGCCCATGCTCAGAAGGCAATTATCAGCCTGGGTGAGTCTACTTATTACATTGTAGATGTTACGTCTCAACTAAATCAGCTTGACAGTAAACTACAGGGGAAAAACACAATTTTGTTGACGTTAAAAGAAGTTATTTCATTCAAAAACAAATTATGTCACTTTGTCCAAGACTTTAAAAGAGAAGCTTCAATTAGCTTTCTAAGCCTGTTGAGACATCGCCAAGAAAATAATTCTGGTATTGGCATTTCCTATTTCAAAAGAATAGTTTCAAATATGATGGAAGTTTTTCTCAACTGCTTTCAGGAATTCAGAAAGAACAAAGTGATGTTAGCCTCTGTTAGAAAAACCTCCTAATGCTATTGTAACAAAATTAAATTTTTCTATCTTTAATATTGACATTGGCAACTTTGAAGTGCAACTATTGGATTTAAAAAAAACATAGAATTGTGGAGCTTTAAATATGAACACCTTTGTGCTGATGTAGAAATATCTGAGAAAATCAGTATTAACTTAGTTCACTGCAAAGTGGTTTGCTTTGAAAGACTTGGAGAAGAAAGATACATTGTTTTTAACCCATGGAATAGTATTCGTCAATCCTATAACCATCTGAAGAAATTAGAATTTACTGCTCTTTGCTCATTCAGGTCTACATATTCATGTGGACAATCATTTTCAACAATAAACCTTATCAAGAGAAATTTGAGAGGCCATCCTGGACCTGGACTCATGCCTAAAATGCAAATCGACAGTGTACAATCTTGATTTACCCAAACTTTCCAAGGAGATGCAAGATCGTTGTTCACATTAGTGTTTGTACTGTCTTGATTTAATTTCATGAATACTTTACAGTTTAATTTTATCAATAAGTAATATTGTTATAAAGCATGACATCAAGTTTGTTCAATGTACCTATAGTTCAACTAAGACATTAAATAAATTTTATTAGATTAATTTTAGGGAAGGGTGTGAAGTGTTAGAAGATGTTTTGTTGAGTAGTGAGAAAAGTATGTTGCAGTGCTTTGGACATATAAAGAGGATGAACGAAAGGAGATAGATGAAACAAGTACACAAGATGAGTTTGGATGGGGGAGTTAGTAGGGGTCAACTTCAGCGAATCTACCTCTATCAGATTGAGGCTGTTTTTAGCAAAGGTCAGTGTAGTTGTACCAAATGAGTATAATGTACTTATGTACATAGTTTAAGTTTATAAAATTTGGCACTCAAAAGAAATTATGGTTGTTGTACTGCTGATATTTCCTCTGTTAACTAATGGATTTGCTGACCACTGGTCTAGTGGGTAAATACTTCCTGAGGAAGAGAAAGGTTGTGATTAATTGTGTTGAGCAGGTGATTACAATACAGTGTCAAAGTATTTTGCTGTTGACAGTTCCAGAGACAGAAGCAATGCCACAAGTTTTTAGGAAACACGTGGCACAGGCAGCAAGCATGGTTAATGGAAAATGAATTGACAGACAATTTAAAAAAGTGATATGTAATGAAAGAAGGCATATTTTAAGACAGTCCATGAATCAGGCTGCAAAGAAAATGAAAATAAACAGAAATAGATGGCAGAACGGATCTACAAGTAAGAGGGTAAGTCCCACAAGAAAGAGAGATAAGAGGAAACAGTGTGCATTACAAGATGGCAAAGAGAAAGGTAACATATGCAAATCACAGGCAAGTAGTGAGACAAAAAGTGACGATTCTTGAGTTTCTCCTGGCGTATTTGATAATCAAAATATCCAAGGGTGTGCTGTCGGTCTATAGTGTCCAACGGGCACAATATTTCGGTGAACATACATGTCGCCATCATCAGGTGAACTGACGGACTGAGCTCTTGTGAACGTGCCGGCACGGAGATCCGTACGCTATGGCTGCTCAGAGGGAACTGGGTTCGGTCGCGACTGATGGAAAAAGTGAGCTATGCAGGAAATCACACTGTGTGAGTTACAGAAGCAGTCTGAAACAATTGTTTAAATAATGAAGAGTAACACAAATTGGAAAAACTATGTAGCACATATTGTGATGTATTTTATCTAAAATGTGACAAACTATCATACACAGAAATGGCAAGGCATGCACTCCCAATTTTGCCAGAACATGAACGAAAAATTATGACTGTATGCCTGTAAAGAATATTAGAAACAGAAAAGGTTGTATTACAGGAGCAAATTGAGAAAATGATTAGTGGTGACATAAATGTTGAAAGTCAGATTCTGCAGAATGCACTTGTACTGCTAGTGCCAGAAAATTGAGACGCAATTGGAATAGTGAAATCTAGATTTGTAACATACTATAGAAAGTTGAATGAAATTTCAGCATGGGAAGCCTTTTCTGTCTCCATTATAAATGGTATATTGGATCAATAAGGGCAAGACAAGTATTTCTCCACTTTAGGAATAACCAGTGGATAATATCATATTTTATTGAAACCAGCAGGTGGAGAAAATACAACATTTAGCACAAATTATCAACACTATTAGTACAAAAGGCTGCCAATAGGGCTAAAGAACGCACCACGTACACTTCAGAAACTAAAGAATGTTGCTTTGACAGGTCTGCAAGGAGCCAAATGTTTAGTGTATTTACTAAACTTCACCTAAACAGGCCATGAAGACCCAACGGTACCAACCAGCCAGCCTGTCATCCTCCACCAACAGGTGCCACTGGATGTGGATATGGAGGGGCTTGTGGTCAGCACACCGCTCTCCCAGACAGATGTCAGTTTACGAGACCAGAGCCGCTACTTCTCAAACAAGGAGCTCCTCAGTTTGGCTCACAACGGCTGAGTGCACCCCACTTGCCAACAGCACTTGGCAGACCATCCTAGTGCTATCCCCGCCCGACTGCACATAACTTTGGTGATCTGATGGAAACCGGTGTTACCACTGCAGCCAGGTAATTGGTGTTTAGTGTAAAAAAATGGTTCAAATGGCTCTGAGCACTATGGGACTTAACATCTAAGGTCATCAGTCCTGGTGTTTAGTGTATTTGGATGACGTAATTTGCTAAGGGAAGTTAATTAAAGGACCATTATGAGAAGCTGCAGGAAATCCTGGATAGATCACAAACACAAAGGTTAAAGCTACAACCAGATAAAAGTAAATTCCTGAGAAAGGAGGTAATATTTTTTAGGGCACAAAATAATGGATAATAAAGGTCTAGAGCCAGATAAGTATGAGCATAATGTGGAAAAGGTGAAGAATTTTCCAATTGCAAAATTCACAAAGGAATTAAAAGGGTATTTATGGCTTGTTCCCAGTTTATTCCAAAGTTCAGTAAAATTGCAAAACCATATATTGCTGAAGTGACATACAAATGGGAGACCAGTAACAAGGATCATTTGAAGAAGTGAGAGAGAGATTAGTAAATCCTCACATACTGAGCTACCCAGACTTCAAGAAACCATCCATAGAGACTACTTACGCCAGCAGAAAAGCATTGGGAGCAGTTCTGTTGCGAGGGAAGATAGACGCAAATTTATCAGTCAACTGTGCATCATGGTCATTCAATAAGGCTGAAAGAAATTATTCTGCAACTGAGTTAGAGTGCTTAGCAGTGGTATGGGCCACAAAGCTGTTTATGTTGTTTCTCTATTTTTTAAAGGACGGGATTTTGTGCAAACAAGTAAGTGAACTCATTGAACCAAGAATTTGCCTACTTGTTGAGTTAGTTCCCTCCAGCTTTCATTATTTCCATAACACTTTGGTGAGTTGTCATTTAGGCCTTTATTAAACCTTTGTGAAGGTACACGCTCAGCTCACATGGCTTTTGTTGTACAGGGGTATTCGGTGTTTGGTTAATGAGTCAAGTTTTGTAAGAGAGGTAAACCAGACAGTAACATGCTAAGGGAGTTGCTGCAGTCTGAGTGTGAGTGAGAGCAACAGCATATGGATAAACTCTCTATCAATTTCATAGGAGCCCTTCCCCATACTAAGAGGGGTAACTGTTACATCTTGGTTGTTGTCAATGCATTCTCTTGGTTTGTTTGGCTGCCCCATAGGGTTACCGCTTCCTTTACCATCCCTCACCTAACTGACATCTTTTCATGGTTTCATGGTGTTTGCCCCCCCCCCCCCCCCCCCCCCCCCCAAGGCCCTTATGAGCGATAACACTGCAGCCTTTGTCTCCAGGGAGTTTACACAATCTATTTTCACAAGCCATTAGGCATATTACCATCATGCAGTATTATCCTCAAGTGTCCTTTGCGGATAGTGTCAATCACAGTCTTAAGGCAGCCTTAATCACATACCACATTAAGTCTCCAAGCAAATGGGATGGCACCCTCCCATGGCTCAACTTTGCATTCAATTCCACCCAGCATGAAGTATCCAAGGCTGTTCCTACCACTCTTATGTTAGCATATCCCCTTAATTCTCCGCTCTCAAACTTGTGGAGCTTTAATGATCTTTTACCCATATCAATCACTCTGGGTCTCCTCAAGGAGAATTGGCAGGAGGTTGGGCACAATATTGAATTGGCAAACTGCCCTCACACAAGGTGCTCCAACTGATCCCTGCTTTGTGGGCCTGTGTTCTATCATCAAGGTTTTGGAGATGGCTAATCTGCTAGTCAAGGAGTTAGCCACTGGGAAGACTTTCTGAGTTCATCTTAGTCAGGTGGAGCATGTTAACTAATGTAGCTTTCCTTCTTGGTGGAGGGGGGAGTGGGGGGGGGGGGAGCTCTTTTAGTTTGAGTGGGTGATGTTGAGCTGTGGCAGCTTCTGTGAGGGCATGCTCATGATGCTACTGGCACCACTTGTGTGCACATTCCATCGACTCGGGCCATCATCCTAACATGCTTGCTTAGTTACATGTTACCTCAGAGGCTGTGTGGTAGTGATTGGTGTGTGGGACATGGAGCTGGATGGGTGTGCCTGAGTACTCGGTGTCCTGGTTATTGCAGCAAGTTGAAACCATTGATCGTTGGGCTATAGGGGCCCACATTTTCCTGCAGTGTTGACCATTGTTACCAATGAGTTTAGCAAGCAAGGAGCAGCTCTAGCCATGTACAACCTTATTATGAAGTGCAGCAGGCAGTTATGGTGTGTTAAACACACCGAGATGTACTGCATAACTTGTTAGCAGCCATGGGCAGGAGTGCAGTATCATCCGGTGCCTACCTGGTGTCCTGAAGTTATTGGCCTCATTGGCATTTATTCGAAATTATGTATGAAGACTGTTCAGTAAAGGTATGCATGTGTGGCTCATGTGTATGTGCTTGTTTGCATTTGCACACTCTCTTACTCCGTGTTGAGGAGCCCTTCATGTTATAGGTGTACATTTTAACTGACCATCTACCATTTGACATGTATAGGAATTATAGTGTCTATTAGACCCTAAGAGGCCCCAGTAAACGTATAACTTGACTTATTTAATCTTGTTTGAATTATTTTTTTAAATGACTTTGTACATTGTTTTTGTTATTGATAGGAAGGTTAACCTGCAATATTTATGAGTGAGGCACTCCTATGCTGAACTTTTGATAGTTGGTTTTCTTGAAAATAATCTTTAATTGGCCATTTATGTATTGCTGTGTATGTTAATTTCTATCAAACTTGTCTGGTGTTTGTTTTTTGGTATATGTTGACGGTTCTGTATTGGCAGCAGATGACGCATTACTTGTTTGCTGGTTTGGGGCAGGGACACATTTTCCTTCTGCTACGGTGGCTTCACCATCATCACATGAGACCTAGGTGTTGGCTGGCCACACACTTCTGCAGATCTCCTGTTCCAGCCTCAAGTTCAGTAATTTATTGTCATTCTTTTGGTATTGTGCCATAGCAGAGGTGTCCCCAGATTAGTAAGTAATTTACTCAGTGTTTCTATTATTATAAGGTCCTTGTGGCCGTTTGATGAAAGCCTTTGGGCAAACTGAGCACTGAGTTTCTTGATTTCTTAAAAAAATGGGGGAGGGGTGGGTTAATTGTCATTATCATTTTAATAGTGTTTTAGGGGCCCAGTAATTTATTTAAGTACTTGATTTATGTGTAACAGGCTTGTGACCAATCAGTGAAGTACTACTGTTTGCTTCATTTTTTACAAGTGGGTAGTATTTGGCCAGCTTGGCCATAGCTTTTTCTATATGAGAGCAGAATAATCAATGGAGATGTAAGCATTTTAACATTTTTTATTTAACATTTATTGAGCTTATATTCAAATCCTGTTGTGGGATTAGGTCACAGTTGAGATGTTAGTCATGCAGACAGAGTGCCGCCGTAGGTTTATTTAATCAATTAACTGTTTGTAATGGGACCAACATTGTATTGCACAGTTAACATGTTCTTTAAGTACCTGTTGGGTAGCTCAGTTGGTAGAGCACTTGCCTACAAAAGACAAAGGTCCCAAGTTTGAGTCCCAGCCTGCCAAAAAGTTTTAATCCCAGGAAATTTCACTATCCTGTAGCAACATACACAAGCTTAAATCTTAACTACAGTGATAGTTATAGGTTGTTGTTGCTCACATTGCCTCTGTTGTAGACACATATGTAAGTTTTTACAGACTTTTTTGGCAGCAGAAATGGTTGCCAGTCCATATGTGTTAAGACTACTGTAGTTAGTACACCTGAGTCTACTGCACTGAGGACAGATGAGGTTGTCATCTATGAGAGACAGCCTCATTGTATCACTGGCATATGTGGAGCAACATCTGAGTGAATATCATGCAGAATGACAGTTTCAAACATTTATTAATCAAAAATATACATTTGATAAAATAAAATTATTTTTACAAAATGAATGTTATATGCCCAACAATTAGCCCAAAGTTTTTTTACAAAAAAAGGGCAACTACTTATTAATTATTATAAGAATTAATAGGTTAATGATTCATTAGACTTAATGAACAAGAAATTCGTAAATACAAGCCTGTGAGCACTGTATCTTGTCTAGCCAAACAGTAGAAGTCATCAAGAAAGTTCAAATGCAGATGCTAATATCATGAAGCATGGAAGACAGACTCAAGTACAAGTTGGCTAAGCCAAGCACTTCAGGGGAAATGCACCAATATATTTAATATTCCTTGTACTACTGTGGATCAATAAGGAAACATCCCCCCCCCCCCCCCCCCCCCCGACCCTGGAAGTTCAGCTGTACAGATGCAATCTACAACAGCATCATAGTTCATTCCAATTCAGTCAATACTTGCTGGCAATGCCAACTCTCAATCCAATGCTGCTTAACTACCAAGTTCCGGTGCCATATGCAGGGCTCAACACAACCATAACACAATTTCTGTAGCCACCTCTCCTTACCAGACCCCAGATTACAAGACTTTGCTGTACTGCGCTGCCTCCCTGTTAACAATATACTCACTTCATACTCCTGACACCACTCCTGGAGTGGCCTGCAGGTGGTACCACAACTGTGAGCCAGAGATCTTCAGTGCAGCTCAGATGTGTCTACAATGGTCACATCATGAAAAAACAAAGTTTACCTAAAGAGTAGAAGGTAGAAAAGAAATATGGATAGCATCATGTAAAAACAAATGTGTTTGTGAGTTTAAAGGAATTAATGGAACACTGTATAACTGCTCATGATTATTTTACAGGAGGGGATGGCATGGCTATCAAATCTGATTAATCTAAGAAAAGGCATGGCTGCAAAGAAGAGAGAGAAATGTTATTAAGAGTAATATATAAGACAATATGCGAGTGTGGTTTCAGCTAGACACCAGAAAGTGGGCCAGCTGTGGTACCTACTGACAAAGCAGCTGTGCTGTAATGGCAAGGCAAGGACACACCATTGGTCATCAAGGTGAAGCTGGCATACAGCCAGAATGTTCGAGAGCCTTCTGAAAGGTTCTGGAAGAATCTTTAGGCACACCCTCAAGAAGAGGGACAGGAAAAAAATCTCTACAGAAAAACCTCACACAGAAGTCCCTGTGAAACCAATATACAAACAGCCAGTGCAGGATGCCCAGACAGTGATCATCAGGAAGCAGCTAGGAGCAGTACAACAGTTGAGTTATTGGGATCAGTCATTACAGAGTAACACTTTCATGCAGATGCAGTGAAAACTACAAGAAGTCTGAACAAATTTGAGAGAAGACAATTGATTTCCAATAAGTGTTTAGCAACAGTTACTTTATTGTAACACATAAAGTGGTAGGGCATACTGCTGATCTGCAAAATATATAAAGCTACTGTAAGACACCTCTCTGAAAAAGACTGAACTACTGAGAGATACATTATTCTCAAATTGAATCTTAACTTCCCCTTCCCAATTCCAAAATCACCTGTGCTAAGTATCATAGAAGACTCTCTCTCTCTCTCTCTCTCTCTCTCTCTCTCTCTGTCTGTCTGTCTGTCTGTCTGTCTGTCTGTTAAAGGTAGTTTAGTAAACCTCAGCTCACATTGTTGTCAACGTTGTTGTCAAAGTCCTGATTGCACCATCTACACCTTCATCCAACAACAGAGTCTGTGCCAGAATGTGGTATTTCTATAATACTTTTCCTAATACTTCTTCTCATATGTCCATATGTTCAGACCACATTTTTGAGTTAATTATGACATCATCAATGTATAATACTATTTTCTGTAACAGGCTGTGACCTAAAGCTTGGTCCGGAGCCCTCATAAATGTGCTTACCGATACATTTAATCCAGAACCAGATTTTCACTCTGCAATGGAGTGTGTGCCAATATGAAACTTCCTGGCAGATTAAAACTGTGTGCCGGACCGAGACTCGAACTCGGGACCTTTGCCTTTCGCGGGCAAGTGCTCTACCATCTGAGCTACCCAAGCACGACTCACGATCCATCCTCACAGCTTCCATTATGCCAGTACCTCATCTCCTACCTTCCAAACTTCACAGAAGCTCTTCTGCGGACACTTGCCCGTGAAAGGCAAAGCACACAGTTTTAATCTGCCAGGAAGTTTCATATTTAATCCAAATGGTAAAACCGTCAATTGGTACGACCGTCCTTCAAATAAAATCACAATGATGGGCTTTAGAACTGGGTTGCTTGTAAAGTTGGTAACTGAACATTTAGCATAAGGCTCTTCAGGGACCTAGGGATTCTTACACTACTGGCATACAGCCAGAATGTTCGAGAATCTTCTGGAAGAAGGTTTCAAAGGGCAATGATGAATTTAGGTTACACTCCGCAGTTCACAGCCAAAACATTAAAGGTACAAATAACTTCCATATAGACTATGCATCTCTATCTGTGGTTCAGAACAGAGTTTTGTATTCTGGTGCAGAAGTCTATAATGGGCTACCGGAGGACATCAGGTAGGAAACAAAAAATTCCTATATATTTAAAAAAAATAAAAGAATGCCTCTGCAGGGTCCGTGGGTAATTAGCCTCTAAAGTGGCAGGGTTGAGCTGAGGTGATGGTTTGAGGTCAGGATGTTGACTGAAGTTGACTCAAAAAAAATAATATTATCAGTTGCACATTTTATTACCAAACAAGTTACAGAACTAGTAGTGTCATTGCATAGCAGTTACTCCCCCCTGGAATTGCACCAATGGGGTGAGGTCAGAGGGCACTGAAGCAGTGACGAACCAGTGATTGGCTTGACATCGACGGCAGAGGGGTATGATTTCTGACACAAGACACCTATTGCAGTACAAGCACTGGATTGATGCAGTGATTGGCTTGACATCGACGGCAGAGGGGTATGATTTCTGACACAAGACACCTATTGCAGTACAAGCACTGGATTGATGCAGTGCTGCAATCCAGGGCAGGATGTGCCTGAAAAAGTGGAAGCCTGCCTTGATTCCCATAGTGGAAGACAAAAAAGTGGTGACCCTCCTCCCCCCTAGAAGCAGCAGTGTACAGTGACAGTTTGCCAACACAAGTGGAACAGGTAGGGCAGCCGTCCACCTGCCCCCATCCACTTAAATGGCTGCCCTCCAAGGCAGAAGTCCAGCTGCAGCTGATGTGAGCCCGAGGCGACCCAACAGCTGGGAACTCTGAAGTCCACAAGTGTACCAGAACACAGCTTGTTGGTGATGGAGCCCAAGTCTCATGGTGGCAGCTTGAAGAACCATGTCATCCCATGCCTTGGGGTGGATCCCTTGCTCAGTATCCCTTGCTCATAGCAACTTATCACCACCACTGCCGCAACTACTACCAGTACCGCTACTATTACTACTACTATTCCATGATTCTTGTAGTGGAAGATGGCCCCCAACAACTGTGACTACCCCTATGAGCAGTAGCCTAAGGTGGCAGTTTGCCTGTACAAGTGTAGGAGATTGTGTGGCTGCATTGCCCCAGACTTCAACAGTTGCCCTCCAAGGTAGAAGACCAGTTGTGGCTGAAGGGAGCCTGAGATCCCCCCCCCCCCCCCCCCAACTGGAATGGTACCAGAAGACAGCCTGTTGATGGTGGAGCCCAAGTCTCGGGGTGGCAGCTCGCAGAACCATGTCACCTTGTGACCTAGTGTGGACCTCTGTCATAGTAGGTGCTGCCAGACTGTGAATATCTCTACTGAAAGTGATGGATATTTATACAGTTTTGGTGCCCACTTCTTGTGATTGGGCAGTGCTTCTAACCACATACATCAGAATAGGATAGCATTTAGTAGGTGTTGCAATGGGTCAGTCACTCTGTGGTCTGTAGCCTTCGCTCCATCTTCAGTACTCCTAGAGATGGATCCTGGCTTGCAATGCAGAAACTGATTAGAGGTATTGATATACCTGATAAAACTGTTTTTTGGTTCATTTCCCACTTGGTATCAGCATCCTTAACAGTGCTATATCTCAATAGCCACTCATTCTATAAAATATAAAGAATACTTGGACTCTAGAAAGTAAATTTTGCAAAAAACTCTAATATTTGTATTAGACAGATCCTGAATTTGCAGAATACAGATATCTGATAGTGATCTATGGAAAGTTAGATCAATACTTTAAGTTGTCAGTATACTTCACAGAAGTAGACAGCAGTGCTTTTCAATGTATAACTTGACTTGTTCAACATTGGCAGAACACAATAGCTGAATGAATGAATATGAGCCTTAATTGTTTCACCGAGATGTGATGTAAACTGTTGCCTTCACCCCTATTATAATTACATATTGTATTTTCCAATATCTTTCTCAAAAGTGTGTAAATTGCAAGTGATGTTGAGTCACACCTGGCTTAAAAATGCTTGTCAGCTGGTAATCATCCAAAAACTTCTGTTCCACTTCTGACACCCCTTCTATGACTATTACCTAGTGATAAGACTTGCACGGTCTTTTCCTTTCTAAACTGTATAACGTGACTCATTCCATATCCCTGAAGGTACTTCTTCTTGATGGGATCTGTGGACCATGACGAATGAATGAATGAATGAACCTTCACTTGTGCCTCATACCTTATGCTGTCACAGACTGCTTCTACATTGCTTGGCTATCTGAATGCTTTTGTCCACAGTCTCCAAATCCAGTTATCAGAGGTGTCTGAACTCTGATCTCGCCGCACCATCATTGCTTTCAACTTCAGCTCATAATTGGGTTAACTCTTTTTGCAAAGGTCACAATAATTTGTGCTCAGGCATGTCACCAGTGTCATGTGTGTTGACAAACTTAACTACTGGGGATGAAGGGCCAACGTATATGCCTTCCACTCACAGGCCACTCCACCCTCTGTAGAGTAATGAGGTGCTCAAAACACTAGCACATGGGGTGTGCACCATCTCAGATACAGAGTGTCTCACCTGGGAACTGGAACAACTTAGAAAACTGTTCCAGAAAAACAGTTACTCACAATGGCAGATTAGGTGCACTCTGTGCCCCACCACTATAGTACAAACTGTGGAGTTGGGTGAAGTTATGCAGGAAGTGGCAAGCACTGCCTTATACATACGCCAGTACTGCTGAGGAAAATCGAGAGGATATTTAAAAAAAGCCCTAAGTAAAAACCATTTTTCAGCCACCCAATAAGACACAGACACTAGAGACAAGACATGTATTGGACAAACAGTGCACAAAATCGACTAATGTCTACTACCAAGTCAGCAGTCACAAAGCACTGTTTGTCAGACAATTATGTGATGGAGTACAAACACACCAGGATTTTAGCACAAACATCGAAATACTGGGACAACATCTTTAGAGAGCCCATCAAAACACACATCATGGAGAATCGCATCAACCATGACTGTAGCTATAGCCTCAGAAGGCTTGAAAACCAGCACTGGGTCTAGTTAAGAAGAGACTCAGTGAACATAATAAGATGGCTCCCAGGGCAGATAGAATGACTACATCCACACAACCACAGATGGGGTGTCTCACAGGGCGTCTTTGGACACAGACATAAATGTAACTGCCTCTTGAGCCACCAATGCATGCCCTCGGATGCAGACTGCACGTGGAATGGCCCATGAGGAGAGGAGATATAAATTGGCCATGCACCCCCAGGAGATCAATTCACCAGCACACATTACAACAGCGGCATGTCTAGTCACCAAAACAACAAGCCTGTTGAACATTACGGACCCGCAGTGCACATGTGTACTATTTAGTCAACTAATACACCAGGAGAGTAAATTAATGTCATGTCACAGAAGTGAAAATCCCAACATACGTAAATATCTAAACATCAACAGTTCCCATGACTGTCAGAAAAGCACATGTTTTACACATTGTGTCCTCTTATCAGGCTAAAGGTCTACACGGACCAGTATCCACTAGAATAACTAATGCACACATTAGTGCAATAGGTCATTTATAACCAATTATGACCACATCATCACAGCAGATATCACAAATAATCACGTCTCAGAACATTTAGATCGAACTTTAGTGCTAAAATGTAAACCAAGTTCATATCATGAAAAATACTGGGTGCAGCAGAACTGACTAAGCAGTTTTAAGGAGCAAAAAAAGTAAATCTGGATGTATAGAGAAAAAAATGTTTTTATTATCTAAATTAGTACAATATACCATTTTACATTCATTTAGTTTTGAAAATAATGTCCTCAAGATGGTGGCCATTAGCATCAATACATTGTTATAGACTATCTCCAAAATTTCGAGCAGCTCTTACATACATATCGTGGGATATGGCATTCACTTCGTCAATAATCTGCTCTTTTAACTCTGGTAGGGTGTGAGGGCGGTTTTTGAAAACCTTTTCCTTCAGATATCCCCAAAGAAAGTAGTCACAAATGCTCAAATCTGGTGACCACACAGGTCACTCGATACCACCCCTCAAATAGACGAGGCATCCCAGAAACATTTCTCTCAAAACATCGAGTGAAATTCGAGCCGTGTGAGCAGAAGCTCCATCCTGTTGGAATGATAAGTCCCCCACTCCATGTTCTTCAACAATGTCATCCATTCTGGGTTGCAGAAAATTTTGCAACACTGAAACATAATGTGTGGAATTCAGTCACAGTCACTCCTTCCTCCTCAAAAAAGTAAGGGCCTACGACGACAAATTGTGGTATGGCACACCACACTGTCACTTTAGGAGAACGTTGCGGTCTTTCATGAGAATAATTTGGGGAATTATTTTCAGCCCAGTAGCGAAAGGTTTGCTTATTCACGCACCCACTAAGATGAAAATGTGCCTAGTCACTACTGAAGAAAGTTGTATTCAGAGGGATCTGAGCAAGCATTTGCTCATACAGATTTTGATGGTTTACATGGTATGCTGGACATAATTCTTGAGCAATCATTATTTTGAAAGGATGGAACTTCAAATTGCATAGCAGAATCCTTCTCAAGCTGTGGTCTGAAATCCCCATTGCAATAGCATGTCACCATGCAGAACATTGTGGCGATTGCTGAATTGCTGTTCTCACCCAATGCACATTTTCTGGCATTCTGATGAATTTGCGTCAGTCATGTGTATCTATTCTTAGTGTGCTACCAGTTTCCTCCAACTGCTGAACCCAGGACCAAGTTGTGTTCGCATTAGGAATGGTATTGTTGCGTGGAAAGTTGAACTGTCGCCAAAAAGCTCGTTGTGTGGCGGTCACAGATCTGTTGTTTTCATAAAAAGTGAGAATGGCAAAACCACGACGTGCACCAGTCCAGACCATGTTGGCTACTGAAATGGGGTCAACGACTGAACAAAGGCAGACCACGTGCAAGTGCCTATCCTCACACAGCCCCAGCAGTAATTGATAGAAACTGCTTAGTCGGTTCTGCCGCACCCTGTATATGAGTACAAAATGGTATAACCTGCAAACAACACTATTGTACAAAGACACAATTTAAGTCAGAAATCTTGGGAAATGTTAATTGCTGATGTTAGAGCTGCCTCACTTCTACTCACAATATAGACAAGGATTAAGTCAAAATTTCTGTTCCAAAATTTTAATTTTTTGCAGTATCCACATCATAATACTATGGTTCTTGCAAAATGATAAACTAAGTTTTGGGGCAGAAAATCACTACATAAATACTTAGTTGCCTATCTATTCAAATCAGAGGCAACAAAAGTAGTTGGTCATATTTAAATATTATTTATGTTTGCTGCAGAAGTTCTGAGATGATTCCTTGGATATTTCATATTCTTATCTGGTTGTAAGTATTTAACTTTCTGAAAAGTCTTGAACCAATTAATTTTCTTTTTACAGATCTTTATTTATTCACACAAACAAAACTCAACAGCACTCCTACTGACTGACTCCCTCACTGATCTCCACTGTCACAGCCATGATCCCCTTTATAATCTTTAAACAATATACAAGTTGTTTACTTCTTTGAAACTTCCTGCCACATTAAAACTGTGTGTTAAGGCTGAAGATATAATTACAATTTCATAATCCAAATGATTCTGCTTGAACATTCACATTAAAATTTACTTAATTTTTAAATTAATATGATAACAATGATGATTTTTTTAATTATCTAGAGTTTTCACATATAAAAAACTACAACACTTTTTTCTATTGACTTTGGGCTTTGACACTTGCCCACAAGAAGCACATCAGCAATTAGTAATAACATTCCTCCAATAATTGTTACTTTTTCAAAATCAATGTCTTTAAGAAACTCACATTAAGTATGTAATTTTAACATGGCACTTTCCTATGCCAACCTTCCTAGCCTCCCAAAATCGTTGATGTCTAATCCGGTTCAGGTTCACTGAAGATATCTTCTTGATCTGCACTCACACACCCCCAATCCTCTCACCAACCCCATGAATCAGCTACAAACAAGTTCCTCCATCACCCAATATCACTCTGGACTGGAACAACTGAATCACATCCTTCATCAGAGCTTTAATGATCACTCTTCAGTCCCTGAAATGAGGGACATCTTACCAAATACCATTCCAACCCCTCCTAAAGTGGTGTTCTGTCACCCACTCAACCTACACAACATCCTAGACCACTCCTGTGTCACTCCCATTCTCAACCCCTTGCCACAGGGATCACATACCCGTGTTAGACCAAGGTGCAAGACCTGACCAATCCACCACCCAGCACTTCCTACTCCAATCCTGTCCCAGGCTTATCCTACCCCATCAGAGGGTGGGTCATCTGTATAAGCAGCCACATTTTATACCAACTCTGCTGCAAGAACTGCACAACTTTTTATGTTCGTATGACTAGCAACCAGCCGTCCACCAAGATGAATAGCCACTGCCAAACTGTAGCCAAGAACAAAGTTGACCCACCTGTGGCACAACATGCAACTGAGCATAACATACTCAATTTCAATGGTTGCTTCACAACCTGGGCACCATGATCCTTCTCTCCACCACCAGCTTCTATCCTTCACTCCTGCAATCATCTTGGCCTCAGTCTCCGGTAACCTGTCCTCACATCCTCCACCCAACAGTTTCCCCTTCTCCATCCTATCATCCCCTTCCAGTTCACATCCCCACATCACCTACTGTACACATCACTCCTCACTGGCTCCAACAAACATGCATCACCTGCCTAGCCCATGTATCTGCCAACCCTCCTTTCTGCCTTCTTAGTCAGTAAACCAGTTTCCTCCCTCTGAGGCTCTATCCATCCATCCCCTATTCCTCTCCCTGTCTCCCACCTCTTTTTCCCCTCTTCCCACCCACCCAGACACAATCTCCCACCACAAATGCAGCACTGTTTTTAGTGAGTGGTCTCCTTTAATCCAACCACATTCCTACAGCAAATTTGTGATTTACACATCACTATTATTCATTCATCTGGTCAGCTATTGCATCTGCAGAATAATGGATATAAATACAAGAAAAATTACAGAAGAATGAGCATAATTACAGAGCACTTATGTAATATGATTGAAGCAACATAAACACTGAAAGATCAACTATGAACAATTAAATACACAAGTGTATTGTTATGTCCTAGCCAGTAATGCCACCCGAGCCCGCTGCCAAAAGGTTGGCAGCATCAAAGTCCGGACGCCGTCCGCATAAGCAGCGCCAGCGAGACAGCAAATCGCCGCAAGTCTGCGCGCGCCACCGCTGGCTTCTTGCTTCTTAAGCGCTGGAGTCGCGAGCGCTAGGACAGTTCTGTATTCGCCGCTCAGTTGTATACTCGCCACCGAATTGTGTACTTGCTAGTCAGTTGTGTGTTCATCGCAGCAGAGTTGTTGTTTGTCGTCAGCCGACGCTGACCTAGCCGCTCCGACTCGAACTAGACAGATTTCTGTAGACACCGAGCTCATTACTGCGTTTCTGTATCTTCATTAAATAAAGATAAGTACCGACTTTTATTTAATCAGAGTGTTTGGGCTTTCATCTTTCTGTTCACTGTTCCAGCGGACCGGTCGGCCCGCTATTAAAAGTGTGGCGGTGACTTCGTAAGCCATTTCTACAGCCAAGTGTTTGTCGCTACGAACACCGCCACAAAACTGGCGACGAGGTCTTCCGAACTCGTGTGCAGGGCTGGTTCACCTTGTTCTTGTTATACTAATTATAGCGATAAACTTTTGGGGGCTGGTTTAATTTGTGTTCACTATGTCTGCCGAATTACAACAGTTGATCTTGTTACAGAGTCAGCAAATACAAAGTCTGGTGGAAGCAATCGCCAAACAAGCGGCTAATCCTCCAACACAAAAGGAACAAGCACAGGCAGCACCACAGTTCCGGGCTTTTGATCAATCCAGAGAAGAATGGCGAGAATATTTCGTGTAGTTGCAGGCGCACATGACAGTCTACAAAATCACAGGTACTGAGCGGCAGCTTTATTTAATTTCCACTGCAGGCGTGGAAATCTATCGACTACTTTGTAAGTTGTTCCCGGAATCCCAGCCTGAAGCTTTAGACTATGACGTTGTTGTTAACAAGCTTGCTGAGTATTTCGAGTCGCGAGTTCATGTGGCAGCAGCCAGATTCAAGTTCTTCAGATTAAAGAAACTGCCACATCAATCTAATAAACAGTGGTTAACAGATTTACGGGGCCTCACCCGTCAGTGCCGATTTAATTGTGTGTGTGGAGCTTCCTACAGTGATGTCATGCTACGAGACGCTATTACTCAAAACATTGCAGATTCTCGTATTCGTGCTGCTATCTTAAAGTTGCCTGACCCGTCATTAGAGACTGTGATGAACATCATTGAAGCCCAAGATACTTTTGACTATGCTGAGTGTGAGTTAGATCAGCCATGTATTTCTCAAATTGCCTGTGCTAAGCAAGTTCTGTCACGCCCGCGGCCCCACTGGCAGAGTCAGACTGTAAACACTAGCCGGCCGCGTCATGTTAAACACATTCGTCAGCCGCGTGTGCAAAATGATAAAGTTAAGTCTTGCCCTAAGTGTGTTCTTGCTCATCCTCGTGAACGTTGCCCGTTAAAAAACGCGGTTTGTCACTTTTGTCGAAGGAAAGGACACATCCAGACTGTTTGTTTGCGTAAACGGAAGAACAATTCTAGTGCTGCCCAGCCCTTGGATACTCATGTTCTTCAAAGCCAGCCCGCCCAGAAGGTCACGTTTAAAGACTCTTCCACGGTTCGTGTGGGTAATAAACTTGTTCGCAATAAGCCACCCACCCAGCCCTCTGCTATGCGACCCAAGCGTAATTCAAACGCTGTAAAAAGTAATGTACAGACTGCAAGTGAAGCGGGAGTTGTTGTTCCACCCGCCCAACCCACGAGTTGTCGTAAGCAGCGAACACGCGCTAAACGCGCTGATTTTGTGTCTTCCGCCTCCACTGCACCGATCCAGTGACAGTGTAATAAACTATTTGTGAAGCTACGCATCCAGGATAAGACCTTCAATTTTCAATTAGACACTGGTGCGTCTGTGACTCTCATAAATAGTGCTACGTATGCGGCCATCGGCCGCCCTAAACTTTCAGCGGCAAAACATTCTTTGGCTACTTATAGTGGAGAACATATTCCTGTGTTAGGTGTATGTAGCGTGCCAGCCACATTCCGTAGCAATACAAAAACAGTTTCATTCACAGTGCTCCGCGCTCCAGACAGTGTAAACATTTTCGGATTGGACTGTTTTGACTTGTTTGGCCTGTCTATCCAAGACAATGTGTTGCAAATTAATTCTGTTGTTGTTCCTCAAGACAGCATAACCGATTTGTGTAAACGATACAGTGCCATATTTAAAGACGAACTAGGTTGTGCTGCGAACTTTGCCGCTCATATTACGTTAAAAGATAATGCTCAGCCTCGATTTTTTCGTGCTCGTCCAGTGCCTCACGCCCTCCGGGCACCTGTAGCAGATGAACTTCGTCGTTGGCAAAACAACGGTGTTATTCAACCCGTTTCAGCGAGCCAGTGGGCTTCTGCCTTAGTTATTATAAAGAAACCGTCTGGCAAGTTACGTTTGTGTGCTGATTTTAAGTCGACAGTTAATCCTCAGACTGTCATTGATTCTTTTCCTTTGCCTAGACCGGACGAGCTGATGGATAAGTTAGGGGAAGCTCGTTTCTTTTCCAAAATTGATCTCCGTGAAGCATATTTGCAATTGCCCCTCGACGAGCAATCACAACAGTATTTTGTCATAAACATGTCGTTGGGGTTGTTCCGTTTTCTGCGTTTGCCTTTTGGTTGTGCGTCAGCTCCAGCTGTTTTTCAGCGTTTTTTGTCACAACTTCTGGCTAATGTGCCATCGTGTTGCAACTATTTAGACGATATTGTTGTGTCCGGTCGGACGCCTGCTGAACATTTCCGTAATTTGGAGTGTTTGTTTAAAGTGTTGTCTCAGGCAGGCCTACGTTGCAACATCGATAAATGTTCATTTTTCCTTACGGAGCTGGAGTATCTGGGACATGTTATTAATGCTCAAGGCATTCATCCCTCCCAGTCACATTTAGCAGCTATTCGTGATTTGCCCGCCCCTCGCAATCTGCATGAATTGCAAGCAGTTCTTGGCAAATTGACATATTATATTAGGTTTATACCTAATGCATCACAGATTGCTGCACCGTTGCATCGTCTCCGCCATAAGAATGTTCCGTTTGTGTGGTCAGCTGATTGCCAATCAGCCTTTCAGCAGCTTAAAGAGGCTTTATTGAATGATCGTTGTCTGGTCCATTACGACTCTCACAAGCCTCTGGTGTTAGCTTGTGATGCCTCTTCTTTCGGCCTCGGTGCTGTGTTGTCTCACCGAGTCGGTAACACCGAACGTCCTATTGCGTTCGCATCTAAATTGCTCAACAAAGCTCAGTGTAATTATAGCCAATTGGACAAGGAAGCGTTGGCTATTGTGTTCGGTGTCACAAAATTCCATCACTACCTCTATGGTAGACCATTCTATTTAGTGACAGATCACAAGCCCCTGACGTCACTGTTTCATCCGTCTAAACCAGTTCCTCAGCGGACAGCTCAGAGACTACAACGTTGGGCTCTTTTGTTATCACAATACCAGTATGAGATACTGTATCGCCCTACAGCTCAGCAAGCAAACGCTGACGCGCTTTCTAGATTGCCGATTGCTGCGGATGATGTCTTCGATTCCTCTGAATACTCTTGCCATCAGATTGACGCAGATGAGCATCAATCCCTCCGGGATTTTCCGATTGATTATCGTCAGGTGGCACGTGAGACAGCTACGGATCCTCATCTGAGTTTACTATTACGTTTTGTTCAACGTGGTTGGCCGTCCAAGGCAAAGGACATATCGGATCCTGTGGTTCGTCGCTATTATCCGCAACGTCATCTGTTGTCTGTTTCGCACGGAGTTTTGCTGTTACGCACCGAGAATGACCAGCTTCGTGTAGTGGTTCCCCAAGTGCTCCAATCCAAGGTCCTCGACTTGTTGCATCAAGGTCATTGGGGCGTGGTCCGCACCAAGCAGCTTGCCCGCCGTCATTGTACATGGATCGGCATTGATAAGCAGATTACGCAGATGTCTACAGATTGTTCGACGTGTGCCGAACACCAAGCTGCTCCGCCTCAACGCTATTTTGAGTGGGCACGCCCTGCCGGTCCATGGCAGCGAGTACATATTGATTTCGCTGGTCCATATTGGAATTCTCGTTGGCTCATCGTGATAGATGCATTTAGTAATTTTCCGTTTGTTGTGCCCATGCAGTCTACAACGTCTGCACAAACTATACAGGCGTTGACTTCAATTTTTTGTATTGAGGGTCTTCCAGAAGTTTTAGTGTCTGACAATGGTCCCCAATTTACCTCTGCTGAATTTGAAAGTTTTTGTTCTGCCAATGGCATTCGCCATGTTCTTACTCCGCCGTTCCACCCTCAATCGAATGGTGCAGCGGAACGTTTTGTACGCACATTCAAGGATCATATGGACCGCCTTCGTGCTACGCACTCTCGTCAGCAGGCCCTCATCACGTTCCTGTCGTCGTACCGGACCACGCCACGCGACGGCCCTTCGCCTGCGGAGCTTCTCCACGGCCGTCGTCATCGCACCCTACTACGGTTGTTGCACCCCCCGGATCGACCCGCCGCTTCTGAGCATCGCACGCGTTTTCAGCGCAACGACGCCGTTTTTTTCAGAGTTTATCACGGTCGCCGTCGTTGGGAACGTGGTACCGTGATAAGTGTCCAGGGTCGCGGTTTTTATACTGTTCAAGGTGCTACTGGGGTGCACAGGAGGCATCAGAACCAGTTGCGCCGCGCTGGCCGCCCGGATTCTGCCGCTCGTTCTTTGTCCACAGATTTGGTCCGCGGCGGGTTCCAGCCGCGCCTTCCGACTTCGCTGCCGCCCCCAGGGCAGCAGCAGCAGCAGCAGCCGTCGCCGCTACCACGCCGACAGCCCGTCCCGTTGATGCCTCCCGCGCAGCTTCATTCGGGAGCGCCCCAGGTGGTCGCTCCGGCGCCTGCGGTCCCTCTTCAGTCGCCACCGCCTTCGGAGCTGATGGACGTCGACCCCTCAGCCTTCCCAAACGGTGGCTGTGCAGCCTGTCCTGCAGCCGCTTTCCTTGGGCACCCCCAAGGAGTCTGACACCGCAGCGCCTTGTCCGGCGCCCACTCAGCAGCCGTAGACGCAGCGTCAGGAGACGCTGCCTCTCTTCGTGGATCCCGACGCCCCGTCGCGTCCAGTACCAGAAGCTGCGCCCGTGGTCACAGGCGTGCACCCTGACCTCGGTTTTCAGTCGGTGTTTCCTGAGGCCCCCGCAGCCAATGCTGGGGTGCGAACCGGGGACTGCCACCGACAACAGTCTCCGCCCCGGTCTCTTCTGCTACGCCTGCGGCCCGACCCCTCCCCCGCTGTCGACGCTCGCCACGTCATTATTCAACGACGGTGCGGCGATTTGGGGGGGAGGAGTGTTATGTCCTAGCCAGTAATGCCACCCGAGCCCGCTGCCAAAAGGTTGGCAGCATCAAAGTCCGGACGCCGTCCGCATAAGCAGCGCCAGCGAGACAGCAAATCGCCGCAAGTCTGCGCGCGCCACCGCTGGCTTCTTGCTTCTTAAGCGCTGGAGTCGCGAGCGCTAGGACAGTTCTGTATTCGCCGCTCAGTTGTATACTCGCCACCGAATTGTGTACTTGCTAGTCAGTTGTGTGTTCATCGCAGCAGAGTTGTTGTTTGTCGTCAGCCGACGCTGACCTAGCCGCTCCGACTCGAACTAGACAGATTTCTGTAGACACCGAGCTCATTACTGCGTTTCTGTATCTTCATTAAATAAAGATAAGTACCGACTTTTATTTAATCAGAGTGTTTGGGCTTTCATCTTTCTGTTCACTGTTCCAGCGGACCGGTCGGCCCGCTATTAAAAGTGTGGCGGTGACTTCGTAAGCCATTTCTACAGCCAAGTGTTTGTCGCTACGAACACCGCCACAAAATGTATCAAGATATTGTTCATTTGATGAATCTCAGTCTTTTACATTACACATGCACCAGAATATGACACATAAAATTTACACATATTAGCATTCTAGTTTTTAGGCCTTTCTTCTGCAGTTACAGTTATACAACCAACATAGCATACTCATCATCTTCAGTGACTGTAATATGAGTTTTATTTAGACCAAACATTTTTGCTTTATGTGCATTTATAGCTTTTTGTGGCAAAATGAATAGTTCATTAAATTTCAGACATGCGGCTGTGCATATAAAATTTCTTCCGCTGATATTTTGACCGCGTGTCTTCTGGCCATCCTCAGAGTATGTCACAAGACTTACAATCATGCTTGCGACTTACTCTGAGGGGGGCAGGACAATACACAGCCAAAATATCAGTGGAAGAAATTTTATTCGTGTGGCTGCATGCCCGAAATTTAGTGGACTAAGTTTTGCTTTATTTTGAAGCATCTTCATTGGTCACTGAAATAATACACTTTGTCTTACAAATCTGTTTGCCAAGATTGTAAGCAGTTCACATGTCACATGTTTTAAATGAGAGAGAGTCAGTTTGTTTCCATATGTATTAGCTTGCCTGTTGACCTTTAGTGTTGCGACCTTTTTCTGTAGTAGTGGTGTTGTTAATATGTGTATTTTTGGTGAGTGTAGTGGATCCCTGGATTTGTGTGGCATTTTGCTAATAAGTCTTCCTGGATTTTATTATTCAGTTCTGTAAATACAGACTCTGGGTACTCACTGTTTTTTGTGTGAATTATTACATCTAGCTCCTTATTGCAGTTGTGTTTGAATAGTGGTACTGTGACCACCAAGGATGCCCCATTGTAGCCAGTTACTGCACTTCTCATTGAGGGGATATATGCTCTCATGAACCAACACCTGCCGGACGGAGTGGCTGAGCGGTTCTAGGCGCTACAGTCTGGAACCGCATGACCGCTATGGTCGCAGATTCGAATCCTGCCTTGGGCATGGATGTGTGTGATGTCCTTAGGTTAGTTAGGTTTAAGTAGTTCTAAGGGACTGATGACCACAGAAGTTAACTCCCATAGTGCTCAGAGCCATTTTGAACCAACACCTCCTATATGAAAGGCACTAATCATTTTCTCCATCAGCTCTCCTCAGTTCCTATTTCTTTACCACATGGCACTCTGCTCATCACTGTTGAATCCTCCTCCCTCTACACTAACATACCCAATACACGTGACCTTGCCACTACTTGACACTACCTTTCCCACTACCCAACTGACTGCAAACCTGCAACCTCCTTCCCGATCACCATGACTAACTATATCCTCACCCACAATCACTTCTCCTTTGAAGGAACCACCTACAGACAAATCCATGGTACGGTATTGGGCACCCAAATGGTGCCACCCCATGCCAACCTACTGATGGGCCATCTAAAGGAATTACTCCTAAACACCCAGAATCTCAAACACCTCACTTGGTTCAGATTCATCGATGACATCTTCATGATCTGGACTGAGGGTGAGAACACCCTATCCACATTCCTCCAGAACCTCAACACCTCCTCCACATTCACTTCACCTGGTCGTCCTCAACCCAGCAAGCTACCTTCCTTGGTGATGACTTCCACTTCAAGAATGCTTACATCAGTATCTATGTCCATATCAAACCTACAAACAACCAACAATACCTCCACATCGAAAATTGCAACCCATTCCATACCAAGAAGTCCCTTTCATACAGCCTAGGCACCCATTACCATTGTATATGTAAGTGACGAGCAGTCCTCCTCCACACATACCAAAGGTCTCACTGATGCCTTCACAGATCGAAATTACCCTCCAAACCTTGTAAAGAGTCAGATTTCCCATCCCTTGTCTCTCCAGTCACCTACCACCTCCCACACCCCCACCATCTGGCAACAAAATAGCACTCCCTTTGTGACTCAGTACCACCCAGGGCTGGAGCAACTAAATCACACTCCTCACCACAGTTTCCACCACCTCTCATCGAGCCCTGAAATGAGTAATATCCTACCCTCTCTCTTTCCCATCCCTCTCACAGTCGTATTACATCATCCACCAAACCTATACAATATCCTTAGTCATCCCTATACCATACCTGCTCCTAATCCCTTCCCTCATGGCTCATATCCCTACAATAGACCCTGATGCAAGACCAGTCCCTTAAATACTCCCACGACTCTGTACTCTAGTCCGGTAACAGGCATCTCCTACCCCATCAAAAGCAAGGCTATCTATGAAATAAGTCATGTGGTCTACAGACTTAGCTGCCACCACTGTGCTGCTTTCTACCTGGGCATGAAAACTAACAACCTGTCTGTCAATATGAATGGCCACCTATGAATTATGGCCAAGAGACAGCTGGACCATCTAGATGGTGAACATACTGCCCAACAAAATGTGTTTCACTTCAATTACTGCTTCTTGGATTGCACCAAATTTATTCTTCCTACCAACTCCACTGCAGGGGGAATTCTCCCTGCAACATATCCTACATTCCCATAACCCCACTGGCCTCAGCCTTTGCTAGTCCCTGCCCTCTGCCTACTTATCCCATTCCCTGATCCCTCTCCAGTAATATACAGCCTTGTATTCCACCAAAGCACGCACTAGTCTCTTCCCCCTTCTCTACTTTTCTCATTTTGCACTCCCCCCTGCCCAGACCTCTGAACAGTACCTAGCAGACCTATCCTGTGCCCATCACAACCATGCACATGCGCAAAAGCTGTACTACACCGTCCCCCACCCATACCCTGCTATCCCTTCCCCTCCCTGTTCCATGCCTTCTTATTCGCAGCACCCACACCAGATCGCTTCTCTCATCAGGTGCAGTTGCAATCCACAGTCCGGCCACAGTGGTCAGGGACAGTGGTCATGTGACCATGAGTTGTGCTTGTGTGAATTCATGTGTTTTCTGCTTCAGAAGAAGGCCTTATGGCCAAAATATAAAATGTATAGCGGTCTTTTCACTGTGCCTCTCTGCAACTTAACATCTCCTCCATATGATGAGTAGCAATCTATCTTTTTCATAACATTGTTGTAATTCTGCACTGGATTAAACCTAGTTATGTAACTATTTGTACTGTATGCAAGACATTAAAGTGAAAAGAAAAAAAATTAATAGATCTTCATCTTCTTTCTATTCTCATTACTTGTTTCTTGTCTCCTGGGCCCAGCCATTCACTTTCAACTCATTCACTTGAATCTTATTTCAAATCCAAATAAGTGCTCTCCTTTCTGCTATGAATCATGTCAAATCAAACCCAGTATATAAAAGATAAAATGTGCATGAAACAAGACGCAGATGTTGGTTGGATTGATAAGATAATGTGCAAAATCACAAATGTATATTTATACTAGTAACTGGAAGTATCTGACAGTCTTAGTTGTAGATTTCCAGACTTGCATTATCATGTGGGGATTTGTAGGACTCCCCTTGATAGGTCAGGAGTGCACTGCATAAAGGAAGCAGCTACTTGGGTAGCAGAGTACTTGTGGAGTGCACTTGAGAGTTTTTTGGGCTCTGACTGAACACTCACCAGTCGATATGCAGCTAGGAAAGTCAGACTGGGTTCAGAGTAAAGAGACTTCGACTGTCAAAATCTTATCAGTTAACTGTTGACGTATTCATAATAAAGTTTCCAAATGTACTGTCCTCCAGAAAAGTTCTCATGCTCAAATCATTCTTAGGACTGAGAGCTGGCTGAAACCCAAAGCGGAAACCTCTGAGGTATTTAGTGAATCATGGAATGTGCATCAGAAAGACAGATTAGAGGTCTTAGGTGGAGGAGTGTTTATTGCAGTTGACAAAAATATTGTCTCTATTGAAGTTGATTGTAAAAGTGGAGTTATCTGGTCGTGTATAACAAGTGTAGGTAAGACCAAGTTAATTGTTGGATGTTTTTACCAGGTGCCTGATTCCTTTGTGACAGTTCTTGAGTCATTCAAAGATATTCTACAGTCAGTAGTGTGTAAATACCCAGATCATGCAATACTGGCTGGAGGCAACTTTAAACTACCAAGTATAGACAGGGATGCCTACGGATTCATTGTGGAGAATACAGACAGACAGTTGTGCGAAACACTTTTGAACACGTTTTCTGAAAACTGTCTTGAGCAGCTAGCTCGGCAGCCCACAAGCAATGGAAATATCTTAGACCTTGTAGCTGTGAATAGGCTGGACCTCATTGACAGTGTCAGTATACAAAAGAGGGTTAGCGACCTTGATGTCATTATAGAAACTATGGTTATGAAAGTTAATAAATCAGCCAAGAAGGCTAGGAAACTGTTTGTGATAGATAGAGCAGATAAGCAGTTGTTAGCATCTCACTTTGAAGTGACATCACTTAGTTCCAGTAAGATGGATGTAGAGGAATTATGGACAAAGTTCAAGCAGATTGTAAATCGTGGTCTGGAGAGTTATGTGCCTAGCAGGTTGGTAAGCGATGGAAAAGATCTACCGTGGTTTAATAAGGAAATTCATATGATGCTGAGGAAACAGAGGCTGTTGCACTCATGGTTCAAAAGAAAGTGCATAACCACTGACAAGCAAATGTTAGTAGAGTTTCATGCAACTCTGAAAAGATCTAAGAGTGAGCATAAAACATCTGTCACCATCACACCTTAGCTAAAGATCTGGCCAAGAACCCGAGAAAATTCTGATCCTATGTAAAATCGCTAAGCGGGTCTAAGGCTTCCATTAAGTTTCTTGTTGATTAGTCTGGTGTGGCAGCTGAAAATAGCAAAACAAAAGCCGAAGTTTTAAATTTCAGGTTCAAGAAATCATTCACACAGGAGAATTGTACCAACAGTTCATCATTTGACCATCGGACAGAAGCATTTTGGATGACATAGTTATAAGCATCCCTGGCATAGAGAAACAGCTGAAAGATTCGAAAGCAAAGAAACAGCTGAAAGATTTGAAAGCAAATAACTCACCAGGTCTGGATGGAATCTCAATTTGGTTTTACAAAGAGTACTCTGTGGCACTGGCCTCTTATCTAGCTTGCATTTAGTGTGAATCTCTTGCCCAACACAAAATTCCAAACGACTAGAAAAAAGTGCAGGTCACTCCTTTATATAAGAAGAGAAAAGAATGGGCCTCCAAAATTACAGACCAATGTCCTTAACTTCTGTTTGCAGCAGAATCCTTCAATGTATTCCCAGTTGGAATTTAATAAACTTTCTTCAGACTGAGAAGCTTATGTTCACAAATCAGCATGGTTATAGAAATCATCGCTTGTGCGAAACTCAGATTGCCCTTTTCTCATATGATATACTGCAAACTATGGATGAAGAGCAAAAGCCTGATTCCATATTTCTAGATTTCCAGAATGCACTGCAGGCTGCTAATGAAGGTACAAGCATATGAAATAAGTTCACAGATATGTGAGCAGCTTGAAGACATTTTAAGTAATAGAACCCAGTATGTTGTCCTTGACGGCAACTGCTCATCAGATACAAAGGTATTGTCAGGAGTGCCCAGTGGAAGTGTGATAGGACCACTGTTGTTCTCTATATAAGTAAATGACTTGGCGGACAGGATGGGCAGCAATCTGTGGTTGTTTGCTATTGATGCTGCAGTGTAGAGTAATGTTGAGTGAATGTAAGAAGATACAAGACAAATTAGACAAAATTTATAGTTGGTGTAATGAATAGCAGCTAGCTCTAAATGTGGAAAAATGCAAGTTAATGCAGATGGGTAGGAAGAACAAACCTGTAATGTTCAGATACAATATTAGTTGTGTTCTGCTTGACACAGTAAAGTCGTTTAAATTTCTGTGCATAATGTTGCAAAGAGATATGAAATGGAACGAACATGTGAGAACTGTGGTATGGAAAGCGGACGGTTGACTTTGGTTTATTGGGACAATTTTAGGAAAATGTGATTCACATGTGAAGGAGACCGCATATAGGACAATAGTGTGACCTATTCTTGAGTACTGCTTGAGTGTTTGGGATCCGTACTAGGTCGGATCGAGGGAGGACATTGAGGCAGTTCAGAGGCGGGCTGCTAGATTTGTTACCGGTAGGTTTGAACAACATGCAAATGTTACGGAGATGCTTCAGGAGCTCAGATGGGAATCCCTGGAAGAAAGGCGATGCTCTTTTTGAGGAACACTATTGAAAAAATTTAGAGAACCAGCATTTGAAATACAGAGGCATATAGACAGTCGTTTTCCTCTCACTCTATTTGTGAGTGGAACATGGGAAGGAATGACTAGTAGTAGTTCATGGTACCATGCACCATATGGTGGCTTGTGGGGTATCCATGTAGACACAGATCTAGAACCAAAACCATATACATGCACCACTAAATGTACAAGTGTAAATACAGTGTAACAAGAGTAAACTCAGTGTCTTAAGTAAGCTATTTCACACATTCTTTCCCATGAGTACTAGTTGTTAGAATGTGCTGGTGTTTATGATGAGATAGATAAATAATAACTACACCATTCACAACACTTGTATGCAAACATCAGCATTACATCATATACACTGGAAAACAAAGGAACAACAACACACAGAGAGTCCACTACCTCATCGATGGCTACAGCAAAATTAAATTTAGGTGGCACTTCATCAATGTAATAACACTACCACTTAATCAACTGACAATTTCAATTCACAAATAAGATATATGTGTTGCTGCCTGGCAATACATAAGTAGGCACTTCCTTTGGCTACAAGTACTCAACAACAATCTCAGTTCTTTTCACACATTATCTAATAAAATGCTCTTTAGCCCAAATGTGTTTCATACAATTTTGTGATAGTCTCACAGAAACCTGGTTGTCATGAAAAATGATTATAGGATTTTTAACCTTATTACTTAACAACTGTCCTGTTAGTCATCTCTAATATACTGCCTCTTTAGCTGCAGAATTAAAATCTGAAAATTCAGCTTTGATAGTTGTCGTGGCAATGTCATTCAGTTTCTTGCTCTCCCAGGAAATTAGGTTTTTTTCTAACAGAAAGGCGGATGGATCTAATGTACGGTGTCTGAAGCCTTACGGGTGACCAAATACACCACTGCTCACCTCTACTGTCGTCTGCTGCTGCATTTGTGCTCTTGCACCTAGCTCCCACAACAACATTATCCGCACTCTACTCCTGCACTACTTCACACTCCAAAGCCCACAGGAATCTGCAAGGTGGGGAAGTGTGCAATGATAGCTTTGGCATCGAGTGCATGTAAGCTCCAAACACACACCACACGCAAGGGAAGAGCAGATATGACAAGAAGGGACACCTGCTCCCTCCTGCAATTTGAGGTACATGATTCTAATACAGCTTGTTCATGGGAAAGTGTGCCTTTTCTTCAGGATGATGATGGTTTCAGTGTTGTCGCTATCCCCTCCTCATACAGTTCTCACTGAATTTCAGAAACAGACCATTCCAACATGGACACTCCCTACTCTTACAGCACAACTTAATCGCAACAGTAGTTTACCATTTGTCTGTTGTCAAAGAAGACCCATTGTGGCTTGCTGAGACTACATTCAATTTTTCAATCGAAGAGCAATTGCAGTTGCCTCTGAAGAACACAGTCTTGTGATACTGTAGGTGTGTTCACGTGTACCTAATCTATGAATCCAAATGTATCAATCAAAATTTTAAAATAATACGATTTTTTGCTGTAGCAGAGAGGAAAAATGTGTGAAAAACCAAGGTCAAAAAGATCTCCATTTCAAGAAATAAGATTTTTCTGGACTCTATTGGGCAAGAAAAGCACAACATGCAGACACAAGCAGTCCAGATGGTATGGCGGCACAATAATTTGTCAAGCTGGGGGAAGGGGGAGGGCAGGATAAGACTCATCTTGCTTCAATCCTACGCTGTTAAGAGTCAACAGGACCAGGCAGTTTGTTTTAAGGAGTTTTCTACAGTCACTTTGTTGGATGTTGACCTGGGATACATTTTACTCAAAGAACTTTAAAAATGAAGCTTTCATAACACATTTGATTAATATTTTTTGACAATGTTAGCTGGAATACTCTCTTTGAAATCCTGAAAGTAGCAGGGGTAAAATACAGGGCGCAAAAGCCTATTTACAACTCGTACAGACATCAGAGGGTAGTAATAAGAGTCGAGGGGCATTAAAGGGAAACAGTAGTTGAAAAGGGAGTGAGATAGGCTTATAGCCTATCCCTGATGTTATTTGATCTGCACATTTAACAAGCAGTAGAGGAAACCAAAGAAAAATTTGGAATAGGAATTAAAATTCAGGGAGAAGAAAGAAAAACTTTGAGGTTTGCTGGTGACATTATAACTCTGTCAGAGACAGCAAAGGATTCTGAAGAGCAGTTGAACGAAGGAAACAGTGTTTTGAGAAGAGGGTATAAGATGAACATAAACAAAAGCAAAACAAGCATAATGAAAAGTAGTCAAATTAAATCAGGTAATGCTAAAAGAATCAGATTACGAAACCAGCCACTTAAAGTAATACACTCCTGGAAATTGAAATAAGAACACCGTGAACTCATTGTCCCAGGAAGGGGAAACTTTATTGACACATTCCTGGGGTCAGATACATCACATGATCACACTGACAGAACCACAGGCACATAGACACAGGCAACAGAGCATGCACAATGTCGGCACTAGTACAGTGTATATCCACCTTTCGCAGCAATGCAGGCTGCTATTCTCCCATGGAGACGATCGTAGAGATGCTGGATGTAGTCCTGTGGAACGGCTTGCCATGCCATTTCCACCTGGCGCCTCAGTTGGACCAGCGTTCGTGCTGGACGTGCAGACCGCGTGAGACGACGCTTCATCCAGTCCCAAATATGCTCAATGGGGGACAGATCCGGAGATCTTGCTGGCCAGGGTAGTTGACTTACACCTTCTAGAGCACGTTGGGTGGCACGGGATACATGCGGACGTGCATTGTCCTGTTGGAACAGCAAGTTCCCTTGCCGGTCTAGGGATGGTAGAACGATGGGTTCGATGACGGTTTGGATGTACCATACACTATTCAGTGTCCCCTCGACGATCACCAGTGGTGTACGGCCAGTGTAGGAGATCGCTCCCCACACCATGATGCCGGGTGTTGGCCCTGTGTGCCTCGGTCGTATGCAGTCCTGATTGTGGCGCTCACCTGCACGGCGCCAAACACGCATACGACCATCATTGGCACCAAGGCAGAAGCGACTCTCATCGCTGAAGACGACACGTCTCCATTCGTCCCTCCATTCACGCCTGTCGCGACACCACTGGAGGCGGGCTGCACGATGTTGGGGCGTGAGCAGAAGACGGCCTAACGGTGTGCGGGACCTTAGCCCAGCTTCATGGAGAATGGTCCTCACCGATACCCCAGGAGCAACAGTGTCCCTAATTTGCTGGGAAGTGGCGGTGCGGTCCCCTACGGCACTGCGTAGGATCCTACGGTCTTGGCGTGCATCCGTGCGTTGCTGCGGTCCGGTCCCAGGTCGACGGGCATGTGCACCTTCCGCCGACCACTGGCGACAACATCGATGTACTGTGGAGACCTCACGCCACACGTGTTGAGCAATTCGGCGGTACGTCCACCCGGCCTCCCGCATGCCCACTATACGCCCTCGCTCAAAGTCCGTCAACTGCACATACGGTTCACGTCCACGCTGTCGCAGCATGCTACCAGTGTTAAAGACTGCGATGGAGCTCCGTATGCCACGGCAAACTGGCTGACACTGACGGCGGCGGTGCACAAATGCTGCGCAGCTAGCGCCATTCGACGGCCAACACCGCGGTTCCTGGTGTGTCCGCTGTGCCATGCGTGTGATCATTGCTTGTACAGCCCTCTCGCAGTGTCCGGTGTAAGTATGGTGGGTCTGACACACCGGTGTCAATGTGTTCTTTTTTCCATTTCCAGGAGTGTAGATGTGTTTCGCTATTTGGGCAGAAAAATAAATGATGATGGCTGGCGTAGAGACGATATAAAGTGTAGACTGGCAATGGCAAGAAAAGCATTTCTGAAAAAGAGAAATCTGTTAACACTGAATATAGATCTAAGTGTTAGGAAATATTTTCTGAGGGTATTTGTCTGAAGTGTAGCCATGTATAGAAGTGAAACATGGATGATAAACAGTTTAGATAAAAAAGAGAATAGAACCTTTCAAAATGTAGTGCTACAGAAGAATGCTGAAGCTTAGATGGGTTGATAACATAACTAATGAGGAAATACTGAATAAAATTGGGGAGACACGAAATTTCTGACACAAATTGACCAAAAGAATGGATCGGTTGATAGGACACATTCTGAGACATCAGTGGAGCACCAATTTAATACTGGAGGGAAGAGGGGGGAGAGGGGGGGAGGTGTTAAAAATCATAGAGGGAGACCAACAGGTGAATACAGTAAGCACATCCAGAAAGATGTAGGTTGCAGCAGCTATTTGGAGATAAAGAGGCTCGCACAGGATATAGTATAGTAGTATGGAGAGCTGCATCAAACTAATCTTCAGACTGAAGACCACAATAACAATTATGCTAGTAACTTAAAAAAACGTTGTAATAAAATCCAATAATCTGATCAGATATGAAGTTTTGTAAGCAAAGTGTTGTAGGTGGCCCAAGCTCAATAAGCATGTTTGAAGTTTATTTCCTGTTTCTTCTCTTTGAGGAGTATTCCTCAGTGGCATTTTTGCTGATTATTTTTGTTAGTAATCTAAAGGAATTTCTCAGGTTTTCTGAGACAGACAAATAACAATTTTTGAATCTTGCCCCCTCTGGTATCAATTTCTGCAGACGCCCATGATCAAGCCCCCACACTAACTGCCAATCTACTACAGGTTTGGAACATTCAGTAAGGGGACATCGAAACCTCAAACTAAGTTCTCAAAAATGAATCCCAGCTCTGTATAGAAAGTTCAACTACAACTATACAGAAACTTCATTTGCATTTCAATCCTGGACAAGCCCCCATTTACAACTGTACCAGAAGTTTTAAAGTCTGGAATTCATGCGGTCAATGCATGACTGACCCTTAGATCATTATAATTTAGTAGGCAGGTTATTGAAATAATGTGTAAGTAAATGGGATAATAATTCTGTCAAAACAGGATAATCACCATTTAAATCAAATAAATGTTTATTGAAAATAATCCACACATTTGCAAATGCTGGCCTTACGCAATTAAGGACTCAAATTTAAAAAAAGACAAATAATAATTAAAGTAGTACAGTGGAGCAAGGTAAATGGTAACATGTGTGTGAAAAGTTTGTTTGACAGTTCATTAAACACAAAATTCAAAAGCAAACATTCAAAGTCCAGAAGTATAGTTTCTCACTATAAGGTAAGACATGAAACTAAAGTCCATTATCCCAAATAATCAGTGTGAAAAAAGCAAGCAGTTTCATCCAAGCGAGTCTCTATATTAACTGCAGCAAAACAGTTAGAGTTCTTAGTTCAAGTACCACAGATAAAGTTCTTACGGGAGCTCAGATTCAGTCACCGAAATATTCTAAGTCCACAGGAAAATTAAAGTATGAGCTTTTACTCACCCAAAACCATTCTAACAGGAAGTTAAAATATGAGCCTGTGCTTACCAAAATTATTCTAATTTGAACAATTGGTTTCTGAACAAAGTTAGAGTTTAACTAGCATAGTTTCTTTACTGTACAGACTATTTTGGCTGCACCAAACAAACTCACCAGTACAATATCACTTGCAAAAGATGGAAGCCTCTAGGTACGTAAGACTAAAGACCAGAAATGACCGCGCACAGATTGCTGCTACCCCTTAAATATTTTCTGTGACATCACACACTACTGAATTCAAGTTAAATATTGAAATTATGACCAGTATTCAAAGTTAAGGCTATTTGCAGATATATACATCATATTACATTAATCCCGCAATTATTTTTAGAGCTCATATTACAAATTTGAAATGTAGCCTATTAATGTTTGCTGACATTGGCAGCTTCCATTTGATAAGTTCTACATATAACGTGATCACTCCAATGGTTTAAATGTTATTGATTTTTATTGTCCAGTATAATATACATAATTAAAAATATTTGCAAGTATCTTAATGTTTATGCTAGAAATATGCTTAAAGTTGCAATGAACTCATCTCACTGTTGTGACTTTCATGATGTGCAATGAACTCATCTCACTGTTGTGACTTTCATGATGTGCTTTATTTTATTGTGTCATGTTTGCACAGATGCCTGCACGGACCTCCCAGGGATGATCCCATATCCACCAGTCATTCTACTTACCTCGTGCAGCCCCGCCCTGATCAGCTGCTACACTGCCAGTTACAGCTCCCTCTGCCAGCTCTCACCAACTACTCATATTGTGAGTTTTAAGTATCCAGCGAAAATCCTGTATCCACCAATCATTCTACTTACCTTGTCCAGCCTCAACCTGACCAGCTGCTGCACTGACAGTTAAAGTTCCCTCTGCCAGCTCTCACCAACTACTCATATTGTCACACTCTAACATCAGTCAATACTGACCAGGAGCACTTGCTGTTACCGTTGTTCATTTTTTATTTGTTCTCCACAGTTACAGTCTCTGCAGGAATATTCATTCATTCATTGTGTTCTGTAGATCCCCTCCAATAAAATAACCTTCAGGGGCATGAAACAAGTCAAGGTTTCCATCAACTAAAGACAAGGAAATCATAAAACTTAATATGCGTATACTGTATTAACCGCTATCATTAACCTGTTTAATGTTATTCAACTTTATGACAACTAAATTTAACCAAGTAATTTTGAAAAGAAGTTGCCACTTTGAAAAACGGTGTCTACTTGCTACTGGTAGCTTAATATTACTGGATAACAACAATATTACTTGATTTCAAAGTGTTAGAAGAAAATGAGTCCTGTTTACAGAACATCAAAACTTGTAACGCAGCTTTACAATCAACACTACCACTTGCCATGTAGCTAACAGAACTTTTCAGTCCTTGAATGTAGATATGCAGATATTTTGTAATCAAGAGTGGCTAATGAGATATGCTTTTTTTATTTATTTATGTTTTTGACATGGTACGGATTCCTAAATTCTTATTTTACGCTAGAGGGGAACTTGATGAATATCTCCCCACTCCCATCCCCCCCTTACACACACACACACACACACACACACACACACACACACAAGTACATAACTCCACATTCTCAAACCGATACAAGGAGGCAAAAACATGGTACAACAGAGAGAGAGTGACAATTTATTTCCAACTCCAACAGGCACTCTTCAAATACATTATATCCTCATAATAAATGGTTGTATGGTCAAATGGCAACAATATCATTTTCAACAGTCATATTGAGCTAAGAATGAAAAATTGAAGTTTTACATAAACATTGACTCAGTTGCACTATTTGGAGAAAATTTACTGGACAAACATTGCTAAGGAATGTATCAATGGCACACAGTACATGAGAAATTTAATTCTTTCCTACAGATATTCTCACAGCTCTATGAATCCAGCTTCCTGTTACAATATGTCACACAGTTATAGTGGAAACATAAAGGATAGGAAACTACTTATTTGTTTTTATATTCTTTGTATCTACACATTTATTTCTCAACGTAATCACCTTGGCGAGAAATGTATTTTTTACAATCAGAGATCAGGCTGTTGATATTGTCACTGTAGAATGCTTGACTTTATTGATGGAGCCACAACTGCACCTCTGCTTGCATCACTTAATTATTGTCAAAGTGAAGTCCTTGGAGGTGTTCTTTAAGTTTTGAAAAAAAAAAAAAGTACAATGATAAAGGTTGTTAGACCATTATTGCCATATTTGTTAAGGCTTTGGACTGCCTTAACAAATATGACTTACTAATGGTCTAACAACCTTTTGCATTGTAGTTGATAATGGCATAAAAGCTGACATCTGCATAGCACAAAAGATAAATATATGCAGTCAAATGGCAGTTTACTCTTTTAAAAACGTGAAAACTAGGTGGAGCCATGTCAGGACGGTATGGAGGATGATCGATGACAATGAATGCGAGGCATAAGATTGCCGCAGAAGTTGCAGTGCTTGTGTGTAGTCTGGTACTGTCATGCTGAAGGAGTGGGTGCTCCATATGTGGACGAACACTCTGAATTCGAAACAGCACACTGTTTCTCAAGCAGCAACATACTTACATTACACACCGGCAAGTTAATCGTTACAATTTGGAGCACTCTAGCAGTAGAGGGCTGCAAACATGTAGACGTGAAGAATAAACATGTACAATGTTTTTTGCTTTAAGAGTTTTCACATAAAATATTCAGAGGCACTACTTTTCACACAGCCTCGTAGTGTGAAGCATAAAATTCTTCTTCTTCCTTCCATGCGTTAGGCCATTTAGCCTGTTACATCTTATCAAAAAGTTCTCTTGCCATCGTTTCACAGATCGACCTAGCAGTCTTACACTGTTTGGAATCCTCTTCAAGCTCATTTGATGTAGGTGTTCTCTCCCATTGTTTTTGTAGTTCCGAATTTACTGTGAAGAGGGTTCTATTTTAAGTTCCTTCAACATATTTTCATTCCTTTTGTGAGCCCATTTGTTGTATCAAGTTGTTTGGCTCAAGAATTTGATTTCACAGGCTGTTAGTCTTTTCACGTCTTCTGTCTTTATTGTCCAAGCTTCGCTGCCATAGCACAGCATAGGTCTTGCTAAGGTCTTCTAAAGGCATGTTCTAGTCTGCTTCTGGGCTAGAGAATGTTTCATTAGTTTATTAATGAGTCCAATTGTATTTTGTACACCTGGTGGCTTTTTCAGCTATGTCTGTTTCTTCCAGAAAGGTAAGTTTATAGCCTAAATATGTGAATGTGTTCACTCTTTCTAGACTTTTATTTTTCAAACAGATCTTACTTTGAAATGCATATTTTCCACAGAGAGCCATAGTCTTTGTGTGTGTGTGTGTGGGGGGGGGGGGGGGGGGGGCGGTTCCCTATGCTGTAGGTCATTCTCTGAAGATGCTACAAGAGCTAAATCGTCTATAAACAGTAAAGCATCTAGCTGTGCATTTCTGTTGATTTGAATGAAGTCAGGAGGAATCTGTCTCCACTCTTGAATGATTTTAATCACATAAATAATACACAAGAGCGGTGAAAGGCCGCATCCCTGTCGTACTCCAGCATGGATTCTTCCACATTCTGATAATTTCTTCTCTTTCTTGGTACGGATTAAATTTGTTGCGTAAATTTATATTTTCGATAAGGAACATGACTGACTGTTAACGCCTGTAATAATTTGTTTCTATTGATTTTCTCAAAAGCTTTTTGGGAGCAGATGAAGGCAATATGTGTTTCTAGAATAAATTCTCTGTTTTTCAGCTAGCAGTTTCAATGAAAACTAGCAATCAAAGCATGATCTTCCTTTTCAAAAGCCATTTTGCTCCTCACCCATGATGGGGTCATAGTGCCTGTACTATTTATTTTTTGTGATGTTGGCAAAAATTTTATATTCCAAATTTATTGCTTATTCCTCGGTAGTTATCATAAGTTTACAAGTCTAGTGTTTTGAAGAGAGAAATGACAGTTGCCTTAGTCCAGTTCTCAAGCATGTCATCTTCTGACCAGATCATATTTAAGAAATTTAGGAATCTCTCTGCAAATAATTTGGTTGCATATTTCAACAGCTCTAGATTGATTGAATCTTCCTTATGGTTTCATTATTTTTTTATTTCAGTGCTTAAGTTTACACTTACAGATGATTTGTCTTAAATAGTTTCCCGAGAGATGGATTTTAAGTGGCTCTGATGTTTGTGGCTGTAGATTCTGAAAGTATTGCAACATTAAGTAAAGACTGAATCCACTTTCTCTTCTGTACCACTGTTTAGGTTTTTAATAATTTTGAATGTCTGTGGTTGGAGTTTGTAAATATCATATCTAAAAGGGTTACAGAGGTGGGTTATCTGCACAGCACGTTAAGTACTTTCAGAGGAACCATAGCAAAACTGCACAATTGTTCGGGGAAAATTAACCATTAGCAGCTTTAAGTTGCAAACAATAATACTGTTTATGATCACGTGAGCATGGCTGTACAATATTTTTGAGACACTGGTTATACATATAACGGGTATAAAAAAATTTCCAACGTGTAATTTGAAACTGCTTATGCAAGTGCTTGTATTTACCAGTTGTTTGGCTTTTTTATAAGTTATATAATTTTTTATTTATTTTTTTCCTTCTGCCCCTTCTGGTTCACCTTGCACTTGTCATAAATCACATTTGTCAGTGTTTGCACTTGAGTAAAACGACTCTCTTCTCTTGGAAGAATCACAAAATAATAATAACCAAACTAAAACTCTTCTTCAGGTCTTCTTGAGAACCAAAATTCCTTTTTGAGAACTAACACATTTTTGGAGCTAAAAACCATGGTCAGAGCTAAACTACTTGGAAATTAAGATTCTCTTGGAAACAAACATCTTCTTGAAAGCCAACACTTCTCAGGGAAAGGGGGGGGGGGGGACCTATCTGCGGTAAAGGTGAGTCCTGACTATGGAGCAGCCAGTACAATCTTCAGAATATTTTTGAATGATTTCCCATCTCTCTAGCTGAATTTTTTTGCACAATTCACTGTTTATGCAGATAATAGAGTTTCTTTCCCATGTTTCAGTACTTTATGCACCAGGCATTGGTTAAAAATGTTGGAGAATCAATGTGTCAATGTTATTTTTCACTATGGAAAGAAATTTCCAGCCCAGTATCAAAGTCTGTCAGTATGGTGTTCAGCACTGTTCTGCTAATTAAGCCACCATTCTCTTTGGCCAATTCCAATTCTGACATTGTTCTTAGCAGGTAAATATATGAACCATTAAGGCAATTACTTGGCACTTGTTGTAGTATGGGTATGGGGCCAAACTGATTTTGAAGCTCTTTTCCTTCACAATTACAGATTTTGTTACAGACCAACCAATCATTGTATATATCCATTGAGAATTGTATATTTCTCTAAACATTCTACTATTTCCTTGTTGGCTGTAGGATCATCCAAGATTGTGGTCGAACAAAGAGCAGCTCTTTAACTTGCAATAAATGTATGAGTACAACAAGCTTTCAATAGGTAATGTAACACATTTGTTTCTCAGCCAACGCTGTTTCAAAAAATGTGGAATTTGGTGTGGGACATCATGGTATATTCCTGCTTCAGCCCCTATAGGTTCATGAAGTTTCGATACATGGTGGCGCTACAGCCTTCAAAATGGCATCTGTGATGGAAGTGCGTTCCAAGTAGAGAACTGTCATTGAGTTTTTTCTGGTGGAAGACCAGGGTGTTGCAGATATTCATAGGCACTTGCAGAATGTCTATAGAGGCCTGACAGTCAACAAAAGCATGGTGAGTCATTGGGCAAGGCATCTGTCATCATCACAACAAGGTTGTGCAAACCTGTCTGATCTCCTGCATGCCAGCTGGCTGCAGAGAGCTGAGACTTCAGCAATGTTGCAACATGCTGACACTCTCAATAAAGGTGAGTGACAGTTCACAATCAAACACCTTGCTGCACAACTGGACGTCTCTTTTGGTAGTGCTGACACACTCATCCACCAGTTGGGGTACTCAAAGATGTGTGACTGTTGGGTTCTTCACCACCTAACAAAAGACCATAAGAACAAGGAATTTGGCACAGTGATGGATGCAATTTGTGGGAAGCAGTACATAGATGCTGGAGAGATTATTGATGCAGCAAGACATTGGCTCTGACACCAATAGAGTGGTATCACACGGACATACAGGCCCTCCCAGTAGAGTGGCATAAGGTCTTTACATTGAATGGAGATTATGTTGAAAATATAGTTTGTGTCGAAAAAAGTGGGGAATAATATGGTGTATTGGAATCCTGAATAAAACCAACCCGCTAGCAGGAAAAAAAGTGTTGCATTACTTGTTGAACATCCCTCATAATGTATTCCATACCAGTTAAATCTGAGTAATTGTTATGATATGTCAAAAAAAAGGACATGCTCTGCAGGTGCAGCATGAGGAACTGCTGCTGCATAATGGAGCCATCTGTTGCCATGAGAATTTTGTGTGTGTGTCACAGGAAGATTGTTTGACACCCTTTATAAAGACATATTGTGATTATCTCAAAGATACTGCCCTTCCTAACATGCTAAGTGGGTACCACAAGAATACTTGTCCTACTTGTTTGCATGGAGTATAAATTTGCTGGAGTTTCGTACACATTTAGTTATTAAAGGAGAATACCTGCCCCCTCACCCCTCTAATCCTATCCCATGTCCTCGTTTCATTTTCTCTGACTAATGCTCGACGTAGGCTTGCTCTGCCCATGCAAATTGGCATGCAAACTGATTTTTAGCCCTAAATGTTTCTGTTCATACTTGGACAATTTTCTGAATGTTTGCTAAGTCTTTCATGTTGTTAATAATGACACTCAAAGCTTATACACACAAGACTGTGTTTTATTGGCAAGACACTTAGAAAATGTAATAGATCTACTAAGGAGACTGCCTACACTATGCTTGTCCGTCCTATTTTAGAATACTGCTGCACAGTGTGGGATCCTTACCAGATGGACTGATGGAGTACATCAAAAAAGTTCAAGGAAGGGCAGCACTTTTTGTATTATCGCGAAATGTGAGAGAGAGAGTGTCACAGAAATGATACAGGATTTGGGCTGGACATCATTAAAAGAAAGGCATTTTTTATTGCGACAGAATCTTCTTACGAAATTTCAATCACCAACTTTCTCCTCCGAATGTGAAAATATTTTGTTGACACCGAACTACATAGGGAGAAATGATCACCACGATAAAATAACAGAAATCAGAGTCATACGGAAAGATATAGGTGTTCATTCTTTCCGCTTGCTATAAGAGATTGGAATAATAGAGAATTGTGAAGGTGGTTCAATGAACCCTCTGCCAGGCACTTAAATGAAATTTTGCAGAGTATCCATGTAGATGTAGATGTCTTAGTCCACCTCCCCTGGTATTTTAAAAAAAAAAAAAAGATGAGCTCCTCGCCAGGTCATGGAGGTCCAATTGATGTCTACTATTTGGTTGTGTCATCCTCATCATGCGTATGCAGTATGGAGGGGCATGTGGTCAGCACACCACTCTCCCACCCATTTTGCAAACTTGCCTGTTTGGATTTTACTTAGTAGCAGCTCTGCTTTTAAAGCATATGTAATGGTGCACAGTGGACGTCCCTGTTACGGCACTCTTCAAATATCAATTTGTTGATTGGTGGTATGGTTTATCTCCACCTGGGTACAGGTATAATGGATACATCCATCTAAAATGTCCAGATAAGCCAGGTACAAACACATTATGTTCATAGTTGCCATTCTGCTGTAGTCTAAATTGCAAGTCTTGTGAACAATGTGTCTAGGATGCCTAACATTGAGCACTGACCTGATGGAGCATCAGGATATAAACTGTGCCATATCTGAGTCTATTGTTCAATATGCACGTGTAGAGATCAGAGACAGCTTGGACAGGAAAAGGACAGGGATGAAAGTTGGTCATGTACTTTTCAGAGGAATCATCCTGTTATTTGCCTTAACATTTTAGGGGAACCACAAAAAATATAAATATGTATGGACAGGCAGGGCTAGAACCTCCCTGGAAACCTCATTCCACCCTATTGCAAGTTCAAAAAAATAAAAACAATATACTAATAACTGCATCATATTGATCAGTGTGGCACATAAAACGGAATTCATTAACAAAGAAATAAGTTATACTAAAAGGGATATTTCTCTGGAAAAAAGCACAATTTCTAATCAATTAAGTTCATGCTTCAAATTGACAAGCTCTGGAGTTAGAACAGCAGAGCAACAGTATTCATTTCAGTACAAGAATTATAACCAATAGTGACACGTTTCGATAATGACAAAAAGTTCCTGTGTTGTGTTGTTATTAGAAAATTTGATGCTGTGGGAGAACATACTGCCTATTCTTTGAAAGCAGATTTCTTAAATGTAAAGATTAGTAATAAGGTACTGAAATTACAAAACTGCCACTTTGAATTTGTGAATGAATAATTTTTTTGCAAAAGGAAATTATGTGGAGTGTATGACAATATATCCAGATTCACACTACCAAGCTGTTCAGTATACGCAGCAAGTAAGTGGCTAGAGATGAAGAGAGCTCTTTTCAGTTTTCATTAGACTGTATCAATATTGATCTGCTTAGTGTGACAGTACTAATATCTATAGACACAGCAATGCTTAAAAAAAGTGTAGGATTATTTGCCCAAGAAACAGATTGATCAAAAAAGACTGACAGATTCTGAAATAAACAGGTTTAGCTCAACTACTGTTGAAGCATGAGAATCATACTGTATTTGCTGCTTATCTGCACCTGTCAGATGATTGATGGGTAAAACTTACAACAGTGCGAAATTTTAATGAACTATCTGTACTTATCAGTACTTTAAACAATAAACGTTTCAGTTATGTCTCTGCGTAAAGATGTTAATAACTAATGTGTTCTTAATAGCAATTATTGTGGATGCATTTAATTCAAGAATAAAAAAAACTGTGCGGTGAATTACTACACGAGCGGGCACGACTGCTGATGGGCAGGATGGCGTAATGCCGACGCAAAATGTTACTCAAGACTACTTATTTTAACAACTTAGGGTGGAAATTAATGTTCGAACATGAGATCACACATTGCTGACGAAGATAATACAAACAGTACAGCTAGCAAATCAACTGTTCAAACAAACGGTATAAATATTGTAATAAACTCGTTTTAGCTAGTCAGAAGCGCTTATACTGTAATAGAATCCTTTGTGGGAAAGCAGTCCCGCATACCGAGAATCTAGTTCAACTTGTTAACGTGATGAACGCTTACATCAAGCAAAAAAAAGTTGTCCTTTCGTTAGTCGCAGCAATTCGAAACCTTCCTAGTGCATCTGCTGTTACCACACAGTACATTGAGCAAGGAGCAAACGAACGCTGATGATGTCCAATATTCACTACTTTTCACATTTAATGAACATGTAGATCACCATCAAAACTGCTCAACTCAAAACGAGGACTCTTGTGTTGGTTAAACTGGTAAACAGCCGCCATGTTTCGATAACTGTGTTGTTATAATAGAAAAATAACTGGCAATCCCTCCTTTAAATATAATTTTCGAAACATTGTGCCGTCCTGTGTTTCCTATTTTTGTGAAAATGATAAGTATGACACCCCAGAACGTTGGTGTTGTCATCATTTTCCCAAGAATTCGACTGTCGAGCGAAGAATGCGCTAGCTGACAAGTTACAACAACTTTCAGTAGGTGAGTCATCGCTGTATCAGCAGTTTGAAATTTGTTATTGTTTATTTCATTTGTTTCAGATGACAGAAACCAAATGACTTGAGTTTAAAATCTCAGTGCGAAGCCCATGACTAACTCGAGTCATCTGCAAGCAGAGTAAAACAACTTGTTTTTGTTGTCTGTTTTGTAAGGCAATAACCTGTGACAGATAACAGTCTTGCACAAATAAATGAAAATAATATGTATCCTAATTGTAAGCTATTTGAGTTTCATATTGAGAATGTAACAGACAACTGTCATTGTTTCAAATATTTGTGCAGCTCCCCTAAAGCCGACATACAGTTGTGTTATGTTTTTGTTGTGGTTTTCGTCGATTTAGTAGCTGCTGTCGAGTGGCAGATTTATCGGCAGTTATCAGCCTGTCGCGTATAGTAAGTGATGCTATCGCGAAACCGATCGCAAAATACGGACGTGTATTTATATATAAGATACATCAACCAGTTATCAACCTGCTTTTTTTCTCTCCCGCCACCACCTTGCAACGCCACGGAAACCAGAGCGCTGAAGCTCTTGTAAATGTAGTTTATATTCATAATTATAAGGCGAACGATGTAACTGTAATTCTATAAATGTGTGAAAATAAATTATCACATTAGTTGCAGAAGAGTAGTATTTGTCGTTGTTTTAAAAAACAAATGCAAAAAATTAAATGTATTGCAGACTTGGAACAACCGAATATTTGGAGTAAAAATATACCTGCGGCATTTTTTCACTGATAGCACTTGGGTTATGCTCCATAACTATACAGCTTGGTTACGGAATTTGCATAAAGCACGGCAATTAAAGTTAGAACTTATTTATTCATTCTCAAGTTTCTATTTTGGCAATCACTTGATGAAGTGACTTCCTCTCTTACCTATTTTCCCTGAAACACACACACGGAATGGCTACGTCTGTTTTATTCCAAAGTTTTCGCAATATCAGTATTCAATTTTCAGTCTGCAGTTAAGTGGTAAATAGTGTGCTGTCCATTTCTGTACCATTATTTCCATACATCAATAAAGAAAACACATGTATACCCGAGCCAGTGTTTAAGGCTTCATTTCCTTGATGGCAGACATCACTGTGGGAATAGTGTAACTTCAAAAGCCTTCAGTTGGATGAGATGCTGCCACATGATGGTCCATGTTCATCTTTTAGATTGTTTTCATATCCTGCTTACAGAACCGATTTGTTGACAGTAATGTAGTAGCGAACCTTGGTTAAAGAGTTAATATATTTTGCATATTTGTTCTTTGTGTTAATTTATTGTGTGTAAAGGATCCAATTGTAAGCCACAGGAGAACAGTTGAAATTCTGCATTAAGAAGTAGGGCTATGGTTTACTGTAACATAACAATATAGTCATCAGAAATATAACATAAGTTTACATTTGATAAAAATGACTCAATATCAGCTCTGACCTTTTCAAAGAAATTATCCTGACATTTACTTTCAGTACTTGGAAGATGATGAAAAATTATGACTGGAAAGAGATTTGAAGAACACTCCTCCAGCATACAAGTCCAGTGCTTTAACTACTTGACCACAGCACTTGTACTCACTTAAAATCTCACTGAATCACATTCATGACAGCTTAACATGCAAACCAACATTATTTGATTTACAAAAGTGTTAGTGAAAACCATGCCCAGCATTTGTATAACATTTTTATTCATATATGCTCAAAACTGAATGAAATGTGCTATGGGATTTTATACGGACACACAGATTCTGAAGGATGATCTCCTCGAGACTCTTCATACTTATGGAGGCAGTGTAGTATTTTGAAGCTAGGAAACTGCTTTTTATCTGCATGTAGGTGTTACTCAGTTGGGTGTTGCTCTTATGATGTATGCAGTCACTGGCATCATGGAAGGAGGGAGAGAGAGAGAGAGAGAGAGAGAGTGTTTTATGTGTATAGTGACTGTCATTGTGTGTCAGGATTATGCAAAAATCAATTTCTGTGGTGTTCATAATTACGTTAGTGATTCTTGCCTCGTTTTTAAAGATTTTTCAGTTTAATTCATTATAGTCTGACTGTGTACACACTACAATGCAAGAGCAGTGTGCACATGCCAAATGGGTTGTGGGTGTGGAGGGAGGCAGGGTTATTAATGTGTTATTACCACGGACTTCTATCCTGGAAAATAATTAAAAAACTGATGTCAGTTCAGCAAGTATTGTAGAGATGTATGTTGAGAATGCCTAGAAAAGAAAGGTACAAATAAATGGGCCAGGGAACAGAGTGCAGTGAAAGATGTAATTAAAATGGAAAGTGGTTAGATGACATTAGAAAACATTCAGGCTTGGCATGAAAGCTTATCAGTAAAGACTGCAACACATGAAAATTGTGAGAAGTTTTTGCTGTTTACATCTCATAGGCAGCTGTCCCTAACTGAGCTGTCAAAGCACATCACAGAGCTTGAAGTCCCTTAATATTTTGTCACTACTAAAAGTTTTGTTCTGACTCCATGAAGACACTTCTGGTCACCCTTCATTACAAATTGGAATTGCAGAGATGCTTCAGCTTAGAACAGAAGACAACAATGAAGATATGACACGAATAGCAATATTTAAAAATTAAATAACACCTTATCATATAAAAGTCTAAGAACAAATTACTCATTCTGATGTGCACTTCACATGAGGACTACATTCATAGAATTTTTTGAGATTGATCTGCTTTTTCAAACATTGCAGAACTATGTGAGTGACTCTTTCCTCCATTCTCTGGATTTAAGGATCTATGAATTCTGTCAGCAGTGCATGATTTTGTTGTTAGCATTGCTGACTCTCAATCATGGGGCCCCAGGTTTGATTCCTGGCCAGGTCGGGGAATTTCTGTACTTGAGACTGAGTGTGTGTGTTGTCATCATCATTTCATCCTCACCAGGTTGTGTGGCGCCAGAGTGGTGTCAAGTAAAACGTCTTGCACCAGGCAGCCATACTTGTCAGAAGGGGACTCCCAGCCAAAACTGCCATATAGACATTTATTTCTGTTAATCCTGTCTTCTGTAAATTCCTGTCTCAATTAGTTATCTAATTTGTTACATGTTCCATAGATAATTTGCACTGATCTTGCAACCAGTAGAACTTAGTGGAATTTTTCTCACATATGATAAAAGATGGTCTCTGGAATAGAAGGTGTTTCCCAGAAGAAATTACTTTAGGCTAGATTTAATATTTACTCTACTACTTGGCAGGAATTTGATATTACTGGACAAATGATCAAAGACTTTTGTGCCAGCGCATTGAACCACTTTCTGACCCACTGACAGCTTTATAAAGGACAATAGGAGTCATTTCTTGTTCTCATGTTGTAACTATGCTCATTATTATTAATCTCAATTTTGGTGTGTTATTGACCACTAATTTCAGTATAGAATATACATACTTCGAAGGAGTAGTTAAAATGCCTGATTCCTTGAGGAGGCCTCTAAGAGCAAGTAGTCAACAAACTTCTCTTTTCCCTGTGTTACTGTGCTATATGAGTGAAGCTGTGGTTCATTTCACATCCATAAAATGACATGGAACAGTGATTAGTTTTTATTTATGATCACAAACCATATTCCACTCTTACCATATGGAGAATTGAGTTTTACATGGTTCCTCTAAAGTACTCGCGTGATAATAGAATAGTTCTTTAAACAAGGCCATAACTAACTCCTTTTAGAATAGTTCTTTAAACAAGGCCATAACTAACTTCTTTTAGAATAGTTCTTTAAACATGGCCATAACTAACTTGTTTCTGTGCCCTGTACCCTTGTCAATCTGGCGTAGTAGTTTCTCTCTCTTTACAGTGACAGGGTGTAAAATTCCTGCTCACCATATGTTTGAAGCATCTGGGACCAAGTATTTTCACACTTGTAAGTAATTATAGGGTTATTTATAAGTACCTCAAGCATTCCAGAAGATGACTGCACAAAAATTACAAGACATACAAAAATAATGACTCATATCAGTGAATAAATCATCATTCCAAGTTTCATTTTGTAGTTCGTAATGTAGCATAGTTGCAGAATACTTAGGGGAAGATGTGTCAGAATGTGACATAATGGGCTGATGCATGCATTTTGTATCCTTGCAATTGTTAAATGTTAGTCAGTTATGACGATTCAGTGTTCTTGCACCAAACATCAGTTAAAAGCTCGAATAGACAAATCAATCCACGGGTGGTGCAACACATTCCATAAAAACTGCCTGCTTATGTGGGGCAAAAAAAATAGACAGGCCATGATCATCAACAGAGAAGATGGAGCTTTTGTGGAAATCATTTAACAGGAGCCTAAAACAATCACATTATGTATCAAAACTTGGGAGATGCTCTATCCACTGATAAGGCCTATTTTCTGTACATCTTGTAGTTTTCATCTTCTGAAACTGTGTAGGTATCTGTAAATAAGCCTGTGTATACTACCCTGCAATCAAAAGCTTTTTTTCAGTTTTATCAATGATTCACTTTGGTTTTGTCATTCAGTCAATAATCCCATTTCATTGGCAGAAATTGTGAATGAACTTGGCTCTAACTGTGGACGATTCCCAGTTATCAATGTGTTAGGGATACGCACTGTAAGCTGGATTGTTACTAGTTCTCACACTGTCACTTCCATAATGTCTATAGTATGTTGACCAACTGAAAAAGAACTGAAAAACCGTCAACTGCCCCAAGTCAAGTGATGTGCTGAAACAGTCTCGCAGACCACAATTGTCCTTTGGAGTGGTTCATGTTGTCAAAGAGAGAGAAGACACTCCTTGGCATATCTCACAACATATGCTCTCCTGTATCAGCTCTATGTTTGTGTGAAGTCGATATACTTGAAGAGGAGCTGTATTTCTCATTTTGGTCAGTTCACTACAAAAAGGTTGACTGGCTGCGGGTAGTGGGAAATGACATCCTGGGATTTCTCCAGTTTGATAGTCAGCAGAATCATAACACAGTTTAACCATAAAAAATGAAAGTATCATGCCATATAAAAACCCAGTGCCATAAAATATAGCACCTTATATCATATGATACTTTGTCATCTGACGCACACTTGCTTATCAGTAACAACTGACAAATTGTCTGTTGCACAGAGAACCAGTGCACCAAAGGAAAACAAAAGTAAAGAAGGAAGATTAGGGTTTAATGTCCCAAAACTGAGCCAGTGAGACTCACTTCACCTGTTGGGCAACCTGCTATATCATGTGTCAGGAGAGGAGAAACACAGAAGGGTAGGGGTATATGAATCATCGGCAGTTCAAACGTATGATGAATAATGGTACCCCTTAGGGAATTGCCAGGAAGGAATGGGGAGGAACACCGTGTGCAATCAATGTGTATGCCTGAGGGTCTCATTTAACTTGTTGAGGAGGCTATTCCAACAGTCACAGAGGGAACAGAGTGCAATCAGCTGCAGATTGTGGCACATTTCAGTGTAAGAAATGATGCCTGTCATCTGTGCTATGACCTCGTATGTGGATCCTTCCAGCAGCAAGCAGAGAAGGTTGAGAAAACCAGCATTGCGCACAGGGTTTCAATGAAGTGCACAATTTGCAGCATTGCTCCAGGATTGATCAGCGCCCATTGTTTCTGGGTTGAGTGGAAGGATTGAACTAGAGACTGCAAAGGTTCTTTGGCAATCTAGGCTGTGACTCATTAGACCTGTGCCTTAGGACTGAGAACTATAGGGTTCTAAATTGGTCAGGTGTGCACTACACATCAAAGGATGCTGGCAGCTGACTCTTCATGGTGTGCAAAAAAGAGTTTTTAGGTTATGCGACTATTCATCTAGTCCAGATGACAATAGCTGCAGGGGTCCAGAAAGTGTCAGCGTAAGGTGTAAAGAAATATCCCCTACAGGTGAGAGTATTAAAATCCTATTGATTAAATGCCAAAGCATACACAACAAAGCCAGAATTTGAAGTGCTCCTAGAAAGCTCACATTATACTAAGTACAAAAAGTTGGTTAAAACTTGAAATTTATAGCCACAAGATATTGGAAGAAAATTTAAACAAATACTGAAAGGATCAGTAAATGGTAAACAAAAGTGGCATATTTGTCATGATAGACAAGAAACTCAAATCCAATGAGATAGAAACTGGAACTGCATCTGAGATTCTCTATAAAAGACTCAGTATTAAGGGTGGGTATAAAGTTAAAACCAGGTTCTGTTGTTGCCTGTAAGCCACCTCCAGATGTAACCAAGCCTAATTTCACTAGTACTTAAGTTCCGCAATCTTACTGTCATCATTGGAGGAGGCTTTAATCATCCAACAATCAACTGGGGAAACTACAGTTTTGTAATTGATGGATGTGCCAAGTCTTCCTGGAGAATATTAATAAACGCTTTCTCTGACAACTACCCAGAACAGATTGTTTGTAAGCTGACTTATGATGGAAATATATTGGATCTAACAGCAAAAAATAAACATTACCTCTTTGAGTAAGTTTATATAGAAACTGGTATCAGTGAATGAGGTAGTGGTAGCAAAGATTTATATTTCCAGCAAACTAGATAAAGGGGAAGTCTAGTCATTTAGCTCTGCAGAGGAACTTGTAGAAGAGCTGTGTTCCAGGTTCAGAAGAATACTTGAACCTGCACATGCTAGATACATATCTGGTAGAACAGCCCATGATGTGAGGGGCCCTCCATGTTACTGAGTAACTGTAATGAAACGTCTAGAGAAGTAGAGATAACTGCATAATAGGTGTAAAACAAAGCATAGGGCTAGAGATGTTAGTGCCCAGATACCCAAGACTAGACAGGAACTTAAATTGAGGGTAGCACAGCAGAAGTGCTGAATTCAATTTTCAAATCTTCTTTACAAATAAAAATCCGTGGGTACTGTCCCAGTTTAATTCTTACACCACTGCAAAGATGAGTGATATGGATATTAGTGTCAGTGATATTGAGAAACAGCTAAATCATTAAAATTGAACAAAGTTTCAGAGCCTAATGGAACCCCTATATTTTAACATGTTAAAATTTGAATAAATCTGATATTTCCTTGTAGTCTAACAAAAATTAATTTCTAATGCAGTTTCTAACAGCTACTTCATTTTGTTAATGAACATATACATTGATTCAGCCCACATACCTGAAGGTTCTCCTTCTTAATTGAGTATATGGAACAGACTTATTGAATAAGGGTAATGGACACAGATAAGATACCTACTGACAAAAGCCTGGAAATCTTTGGTCATTATTGTTGCAACTGAAAAGAATTTAGATGAAGATTATAGGATCAAGATTCAAATCACTGTCACCTGGTTAAATCTTTCCTTAGGGAATTCAGTAAAAGGCTATGCTATAAAAGTTTTACTTTGCAGTCTTACGAAGAAGTTGGCATACTGCAATTTCAGGTTCATTCAAGGTCCATGATTAGTGAAGCTTCTGATGAACTTGAGAGAAAGGTATGGTATTGTCTTGCTTAAAGAGTGAACACAGAATGTATCACTTAGTGCCATCTTTCCAGTCCTGCGTGTCTCCATAAGGAATTTGGCATCACTTATAATGTGATAACCCTTCGCAGTATCAGAGTTCCTGAGTATTTTGTCATTTTAGTTGAGGTAGTTAAAAGCAAAGGGGTGTAAGTGACAAAATAATTTTTCTGAGAAAATTAGCTTCAAAGGTTGCCTCAAATTTAAAATTCTACATTCATTTGTTACATTGTGTATAATCATAATACATAGTGGTTATTAATGAAGCTGTAGATACAATATCAGTGAATCAAATTCAAAATTTCATGCTTAGTCATGCTTTTACCAATAATATAGTTAGCACTTACACCTATCTGCTTCCGAGGATATCATTTACATCTGTTTGGCTCTCATTAATACCAAGTTTTGAATGAACTACAACAATGTAATAAAATACTTTGTGCCATTTTCATGTATTATATTAATCCATACATGTAGCTAACTTTCATTGATTATACATATGTTGGAATGGATAAGGGAAGCAATTAAATAGTGTTACATACAGAAACAAATTTCTGTGCAAACTCTTTACCACATAAACATACAAATACTCCCATTTGTGTTTATTACAGGAAATGTCTGTGTGTCTCACGTAACGTCATCAGACAGCACCACATAATTAGCAATTGTGTCCTTTGCTCTCCATTTGCTGGTGTTATCCTATATGGCTTGGAAACAGATGTTTTGGATTTCTGTTAAGATTTGTGTAGAATGGATGGTAAATCAGAAGTACAAATGGGAGTAACTGCTGCTGATTCTGATGTGAAGTTCTCTGCTGTTATGGCAGGTGGTGAAAGTACATTTAACTGTATTATCGCTGAGCTTCAACGTCATGGGTTTGATTTCCTTAAGTCAATGGAATCAAAATTCATGTCATCTTATAAAACATTCCATAAAGGAATGGCCTGAAATCAGGAACTTGTGATCAGTGGTCTCCACTCAGGTGTGCTTTATGATATACATCCAGGACTTAATGATGTTTTTGTTTTTGTCCTGACCCGTGCTGCTGCTGTTGTTATTGTTATTGTTGTTGTTGTTGTTGTCTTCAGTCCTGAGACTGGTTTGATGCAGCTCTCCATGCTACTCTATCCTGTGCAAGCTTCTTCATCTCCCAGTACCTACTGCAACCTACATCCTTCTGAATCTGCTTGGTGTATTCATCTCTTGGTCTCCCTCTACGATTTTCACCCTCCACGCTGCCCTAGAATACTAAATTGGTGATCCCTTGATGCCTCAGAACATGTCCTACCAAACGATCCCTTCTTCTAGTCTAGTTGTGCCACAAACTTCTCTTCTCCCCAATCCTATTCAACACCTCCTCATTAGTTATGTGATCTACCCATCTAATCTTCAGCATTCTTCTGTTGCACCACATTTTGAAAGCTTCTATTCTCTTCTTGTCCAAACTATTTATCGTCAATGTTTCACTTCCATACATGGCTACACTCCATACTAATACTATCAGAAACGACTTCCTGACACTTAAATCTATACTCGATGTTAACAAATTTCACTTCTTCAGAAACGCTTTCCTTGCCATTGCCAGTCTACATTTTGTATCCTCTCTACTTCGACCATCATCAGTTATTTTGCAAAACTCATTTACTACTTTAAGTGTCACATTTCCTTATCTAATATCCTCCGCTTCACCCGATTTAATTCGACTACATTCCATTATCCTCGTTTTGCTTTTGTTGATGTTCATCTTATATCTTCCTTTCAACACACTGTCCATTCTGTTGAGCTGCTCTTCCAAGTCCTTTGTTGTCTCTGACAGAATTACAATGTCATCGGTGAACCTCAATGTTTTTATTTCTTCTCCATGGACTTTAATACCTACTCCGAATTTTTCTTTTGTTTCCTTTACTGCTTGCTCAATATACAGATTGAATAACATCGAGGAGAGGCTAAAACCCTGTCTCACTCCCTTCCCAACCGCTGCTTCCCTTTCATGCCCCTCGACTCTTATAACTGCCATCTGGTTTCTGTACAGATTGTAAATAGCCTTTCGCTCCCTGTATTTTACCCCTGCCACCTTTAGAATTTGAAAGAGAGTATTCCAGTCAGCATTGTCAAAAGCTTTCTCTAAGTCTACAAATTCTAGAAATGTAGGTTTGCCTTTCCTTAATCTTTCTTCTAAGATAAGTCGTAGGGTCAGTATTGCCTCATGTGTTCCAACATTTCTGCGGAATCCAAACTGATCTCCACCGAGGTCAGCTTCTACCAGTTTTTCCATTCGTCTGTAAAGAATTCGCGTTAGTATTTTGCAGCTGTGACTTATTAAACTGATAGTTCGGTAATTTTCACATCTGTCAACACCTACTTTCTTTGGGGTTGGAATTATTATATTCTTCTTGAAGTCTGAGGGTATTTCGCCTGTCTCATACATCTTGCTCACCAGATGGTAGAGTTTTGTCAGGACTGGCTCTCCCAAGGCCGTCACTAGCTCTAATGGAATGTTGTCTACTCCTGGGGCCTTGTTTCGACTCAGGTCTTTCAGTGCTCTGTCAAACTCTTCACGCAGTATCGTATCTCCCATTTCGTCTTCATCTACATCCTCTTCCATTTCCATAATATTGTCCTCAAGTACATCGACCTTGTATAGACCCTCTATATACTCCTTCCACCTTTCTGCTTTCCCTTCTTTGTCTACTTTCCCTGACCCCTGCATTATCACTAAAAGCAATGATTACAAACTGAGGAAGTTGTTGTACATACTTAAGCAAACCATCACTATTATTATTTTCACTGCCTTCTGTTCATCATATCCATTCTTCTTAATATGTTCACTTTTTTCCATTCTCCTATTTTGATGCTTTGAATGCAAAAACAGGTTCTAATCTGCCAAATTCTGATGCATTGAATCACCTAATCACAACGGTTCACAAAACATTTTTAACCAACAAAATGTCTGTGCACTTGGAACCCCTTTGCATCCAAAGAGAACACTCTTGTTGTTCAGTAGTTCTTCAGATAACTGCTAGAAAGCAGTTCAAATCACCCCACACACTTATATCCTTTTGTCGCCAAATGGTGTGGTTCTTCCACTACAGTATGGTGCACATAACTCCCAAGTATTCAGTTTTATTTCTTACACCACTTGTTCGTAACCAGCTCAGTTAAAATCATTAGTAGAAGCATATTGTTTAGTGCACTTAGATCTCCTTAGTGGTGTCTATAGTGTGATAAAGTAACTAATAATGGTAAACTACAATATTAGTATGATATAAGTACTTGAATTAAGGAATCATATTACAATAGCCGAACTGTAAATGAGCTATTACTTTAATAGGTCTTGTGCATATATATATATATAAATATCCTGTAGCAAAAATATCAGTATTTCTTCTTATAACATCTGGCTCACACAGCTTCGACAAATGGCAACTGTGATAGCCAGAAACTAAATAAATCCAATTTAACATCTTTTCTGTGTGTTGTGTTGGAACATTATCAAAACTGAATCAAAATGTTAATCACCTGGCTACCATATTGTTTAATGGTGTGCAATACTACCATCAGCAGAACTACAATGTTTATGTTAGTGACTATGAGTAACCACATGTTGTGCAGTAACCTACTCATGGAACTTAAAAGTCTCTCATTCACTTGTTTGTAAATATATGTCATGGACACAGCATAATATATCAAGCCTGTTGTGATGATACAATATGGAAACATTAATAAAAACATCCATCATGAAGACTATTGTTCTCCAATGTAAAAATTAAAGGGAATGAATGTGACTGTCAGTTATGAAAGATAAAATTAGTACATCTTCTTTGTGGTGTGTGTATGAGGGGGAGGAGATGGGGGTTTATTGTGTATTTGTACATAATTGAAACATTTATTGCATAGAAGTATTATCATAGCAGGTTGAACTGAGGAATAACTTCAAGTTGGTCCTATCGGGGGAAAATTATGTGACACTAGGACTGCGTCTACAGTCTTGAGTACCGGGACAGTTGTTACATAAGCCATGCAATCTGATTCAAGTGTGGCTAGGAGGAAGGGGAAAGGGATATGCCATCTTTTTATTCTTATACTTCTGGAGGTGTCAGCTTTTATTATGCTCGCTACAGTGCCTGTTACTAGGACCAGATTGACTTTAGTGTTACAGATGTGTTATGAAAATCACTGTTGTTAGTTACATACAAAATAGGCTACTAGCAGCTTAATATGTGGGAGGAAATTGTTGTAGGAATCTAGATATTATAACGTTCCTGTAATTGTTTATAGTTCCATAACATAAAATTATTTCGCAGTACTAAGCACATATCGGTATGAAGTATTTGTAATGTAATATTTTCCCTCTGTCTTCATTGTGTAATGGTGCTGCTAATCTGAAAGCAGTGAACTGCGGCTGTTTGTTGTGTGTGTCATTCTACAGAGCAGCTTTAATTAATCTGGCTCTGCCGGGCAGGCAATGGAAAGACTTACGCAACAGTGTTGTGTTAGGAAGTTGACTTAAAGGTCAGCATCTGCTTTACTGGAATTGGCAGGTCATTGCTGCAGCCAGTACAGCCTTGTCTGCTGTTAGATTGAACTGGTAGCCATATTTAGAAATATAGCATGAGTTATGTGCGGAAAGTGAAATAATGAATACTATCATATCAGCACACACTATGCTGCACAGTAAAAAATTCATTCTGGAATGAATACTACCTTTGTAAGTTACAACATGTTAAATTTTTTTATTTTGTTTGTAACACTGTTTCTTTCAAACTTACTTTGCTGTCAAGTTAAAAACCTGTACAAAATTTTTGTTTTAATTCCGTATACATGTCTAAAAGTGTCAGTAGCTGTTACTCAATTTTTATTTTTGGCAATATATCTCTGTTTAGATTATTGTGTACTTCCTGCCAATATATTTTGTTACATGGTCCATTTTTGTTCTGGTGGAGTGTTTCTGAAGTAAAAATGTTCCTCTATTTAACTCAGCTTTGTAGCTCATAGGCATTTTTATGAACAACTGTATATAAGCATTTATATTTCATCAGTGTGTTTCTTGCCTCCAACACACTTGTCAATAAATTGTAAGTTTTGTCTGCAACTGACTGTAGATACATAGAAAAGGATACAAAAACTTTAGTTGATTAGTAGGAGGCATATTCTAATATTGACTTGCTTTTGGAAAATGTATAATGTCAATGTCTCTACTACATAAATTTAAATAAGCAATTTACCTAGTTTGCACAAGGTTTGTAAACATAACCATAGACATCAGCATACCTTACATCTAACATTTAAGATATGTCTTTACTTTCTCTGTCTTTCAGCGAGTGATGGCAGAAGGCGGAGGAGGCCGCAGGGTGAGCGGCCGTTCCAATGCTCCGCCTCCCGTCGCAAACCAGGTAAGTTGCATATGAGTCACATAGGGTAGGATTATGTATTAAACACAATAAAACCTGTTCTTTCAGTGTTGTTTTAGGTTCAAATGGTTCAAATGGCTCTGAGCACTATGGGACTTAACAGCTGTGGTCATCAGTCCCCTAGAACTTAGAACTACTTAAACCTAACTAACCTAAGAACATCACACACATCCATGCCCAAGGCAGGATTCGAACCTGCGACCGTAGCAGTCGCGCGGTTCCGGACTGCGCGCCTAGAACCGCGAGACCACCACGGCCGGCTGTTGTTTTAGGATCCAGTAAAAAGATAGAGATTCATGACTAAAATTCATGAATAAATTTGTACGTTTCAGTCACTGTTTTCGCTATTGTTTTCTTAACACTGATGAAATTGTTCATTACTGAGGAGTTTCTTTCTTCATTGAAGTCAAGTGTCCACACATCACATATATGAGAAGTAAATGAGAAATAGCTCACTACTGGCAACAGGAATAGCACTGATTATTTGTCTGCAATTTGTTGTTCTGATAAAAAAGAATTAAGTACAGCCCATTTTGAACAGTTAGTATATGAAAGTTTACAAGGCATTTTGCTATAGTAGAGCTCAAAGTATAAACAGTTATTTTTGTAATGTAGGTTTGTAATAAACAAGTCACTAACATATTCTGGTACAAAATTTAATGACATTAAATTTTCTACAGAAAGGAGTTTTTTTTTAGGGGCTATTACATGTAGTGAGTGAGAGAATATGAAAGGGGCAGCTGCATCATGCTGTATAGTTAAGACCAATGTGTGTGTCAATGAGTCCTTTTCTTACTAGTCCTTATCAATGTAGTAGTAGTAGTAGTAGTAGTAGTAGTTTATTCATCCAGAGACAATTTACATTGCATGGATTTCGTCAAAAATACATAGTATATATATATATACACACATGTTTGTGCATCACACAATTTCTTTTGCTTTTCATTTCATTGATAACTCATTTTCATTTAACTCTCAATGAGTTTTCCACTGAGGGAACTGATACACAAATTTAAGTTTCCTATGGGTTCCCTGAATCATTCCATGCAAATTTCAGGACTGTTCATTTGGAATGACTGCATTGATTTCCTGCTCCAGCCCTCCCCACTCTGAATTACGGTCCTGTTTCTCATAATCTTATTGGCAACAGAACAATAAATTGTGATGTTCTTTCTTTACTGCCATGCAGTACTGTACTCTGTGTAAAAAATCCATCCCTGTTTTTATTTCCCACTATTTTTGAAGATTCCACATTTGCTGCATGTAAGCAGACATATGTTGGACATACAAAATATCTTTTGCCAAATTTAAGGGGTGCTTTTCTTCACTTTATTTTTCTCAGGAAACATATTGTTGCACTTCTACAGTACAGGGTCAACCGTCTACAGGCTCCCATTTATGTTTGTTCCAAAGTCTTCAGTCACGTAACTAATAACGCGTCTCTCTCTCTCTCTCTCTCTCTCTCTCTCTCTCTCTCTCTCTCTCTCTCTCTCTCTCTCCCCCCCCTCTCCCTCCCTCCCCCCCTCTCCCCTCCCCCTCCCCCCTCTCTCTCTCCCCCTCCCTCCCTCCCCCACACCCTCCCTCACCCTCCTCTGCTTCTCTCCGTTTCCCTATCTCTCCCACATCCAGTTCATGATACAATTGTTCTGGCTTTGTAGATGAGATCAATATGAAGAAAATAAAGAAAAAAGACAATTGCAAACTGTTGCCAGAGTGTGGGAAGCATTTTGTTGACTATGATGTTTTGATAAACACCTGCATGTTTTTGCCATCAAGCAAAATGGATGGTCTTCATCCAAAATAGAAAAAATAAGTGTAGATCATTGAACAGTAGTACTAAATTTTACAGGCACCCCACCTACTCACATAAATAGTTGTTTCCAGACAGCGACCTGATCCACACATGTTGTACTAAAGCCAGTCATTTCACAAGACTACTGTACCATACACACATTGCCTGTACCATTCTAAACAACACTAGCTGTTCATTTTTGTGCACAGAGGCTTCTGGGCAGCTGCACTACAATGAAACCCAGGTCCTGTTGCCTATTAGTGGGTCATTCAGAGATTGATCTCTTACCTGAGCTAGAATAAGGTTCTTTGCAATTATCAACAAGGATGTTGAATAGTTGTTTTGTATTGTACACTACAGAATCCTCTATAGTGTTACCACAAAAAGACAGGAAAATTATATGAGACACAGGTGCCCCTACGCTTTTTTTGGCAGGTGACAAGAGATGAGAGAGGAAACCTGACGCATCAGTCCCTAGTAGACAAGTGTGCAAAACTTGAAGACATTGCCAAGTAACATAGTTCAGAGAAACTTCAGCCATATATAAAAAGAAATGCTACAGTATAGAACACAAGGTAACTGAAGAAGATATGCAATGAGATGAACAGGAATGACACTTTTATTCAAAGACAATAATTATGCTAAAGTCACTGCAGTTTGTTGTGGTCCTCTGGACTTTACAAAAAGTGGGACATGGTTCTTAATAGGGTATGTTGTCAACATGAATGGCAGTCATCGCTGTACAATGTGTTTCCACACTGTCCAGAAGGCTGGTAAGGATTTCTCATGGCAGAATATTCCTTTCCTCCACCAGCATGGTTGACAACTGCTGGATGGTTATTGGTGCATGAGGACCTGCTGCAGTATATCTCCCCAACACAACCCACTTATGCTCAATGGGATTTAAGTGGGAGGAGCAGGCAGGCCAGTCCATTTGCCGAGTATCCTCTCAGTCCAAGAGCTCCACATGTGTGTTGTCAATGCAGTCGTGCATTGTCATCCATAAAAATTATGCCGGAACCCAATGTATCCCTGAGAAGACACACATGGCAAAGGAGTACAGTGTCAGTATAAAGTTGACTGGTGAGTGTACCATGTTCAAAGAATTGTGACAGTGTCAGGATCATCAGGACTGGATCATTGAGGTGATCTCGGGTGAGAACAGGTTTATTCCACTTAGTGATTCTGTATGTAACCACATATGCAAGAAGTGGGAACATGTAATATGCCCAGGAACATTGTCAAACGATCATTTTGATGGTCCAGGTGTTACTGTGTGTGGAAGTGTGGTGGTACATGTGCACTGACTTCCAAATCTTTGAACAAGATACAGTCACCTGTCAGTGATGTTGGGAAGACTGTACTCCTTTCCCGTGTTCATCTCTTCATGTGTGTATTCGGCCCTAACTTCATTTTTGTGGATGACAAAGCAAGGCCACATGGAACAGTGTAGGTGGAGTAGTGCTTGGAACAAACGGACAGGCCTGCATGTCCTCCTGACTAAATCCCATCAAGCATGTGTGGGATGCATTGGGGAGACATATTACAGCACAGTCTAATGCACCAATGACCATCCAGCAGTTGTCAACTGTGTTGGTGGAGGGATGGAATGCCCTGATACAAGAACTCCTTACCAACCTTGTGGTCAGTATGTGAGCGTGTTGCAGAACATGCATTGCCTTTCATGGTGATCATACACCCTGTTAAGAACCATGTACCTCCTTTTGTAATGTCCAGGGGACCATCATAAATCATGGTGGCTTCAGTTTAATTATTTTCTTTGAATAAAATTGTCATTTCTGTTCATTTCATTGCATATTTCTCTCAGTTACGTTCTATACTATACTATACTATACTATACTATAGCAGTTCTTTCTAAGTTTCATCAAACTGTGTTATTCAGCAGTGATACATGCTAAAGTTGCTTTCATCCATAAGTTTTGCATGCCAGTGTATTAAAAATGGTGCTACATATTACCTCTATTTTTTTCCACTTGCCTTTCAAATGGCTTAATGCCGTCCTGTGTATTTTCGTCCCTGGTGCTAATATTTGTGTCTTTACATAAATATTACATGCACACCATTCTCTGTAAACAGTTTTGCATATTCTAGTCTGTTGTCTGCATACTATTTTTCCCTTGTACTGCTCCTTCCAATGCCAGGTTGACTATTCCCAAATGTCATAACAGATGTCTGACTAATGTGTCCCTTCTGCTGGAAAGTGTCTTCGATAACCATCTATCCTGAAGTGTTCTTTTAATACCTCTTCATTTCATACTTTATCTGGTCACTTAATTTTTAACATTTTTTGATAGCACCACATTTCAAATACTTTCAGTTTCTTTTCCTGTGGTCTCTCGTGTCCATATTTCACTTCCTTGCAATGCATGCAATGGCTACAGACATACACTTTCAGGAAATTCTTCTCTCAGTTTCATATCAGTATGTGATATCAGTAGAGCTCTTTTATGGAAGAAAACTGTCTTTGCCTCAGCCAGTCTACTTGTGAAACATTCCTACCACTGTTTACTATCTTCATCTTAGCTGTGCTAAGTATGTTGTCCATTCTAAGTGTTACTGGCATCTGGTTAGAAAGGCTATGCCATCTGCAAACCATGGCACTGATATCTGTTCCTCTAGTTATTGCTGTTCCAAAATTTACTTTCAGTTTCATAATGCTTCCTCAATGTACAAATTGAATAACAGTTTTGATAAGCAGCATCTGTGCCTTACGCCCTTCATAAAGCGAACTTGTCTTTCTTAACCGTCCTCTTCAATTACACCCACTTGGGTTTTGTCGAAAATTTAGATTATTCATCTGTCTCCATGTGTTAACTCAATATTTCAAGGATTGTGAACTTATTGTTCCTTCTTACAGTGTTTCTGTACATCCTCAAACCCTAGAAATGATATTTCTTCAGTCTGCCTTTCATTACCAAGCACATTGTCTGAATTATGTCTCTGGTTCTCTTCCCTTCCTGGAACCAAAGTGGTCTTCTTCCAATATCTCTTTAGTTTCTCTTTCTATTCCTCTGTATTATATTCTAGTCTGCAATTTACAGGTATGACTTGTCAGAATAATTGTCTGACAGTTTCAAATTTATACTGTGATGGTAATACGTTTTTGGAAATTTGATGGTAAATCACCTATTTAATTGAATTTTGACATAATTTCAAATAATGTTTCAATTCCTGAATGTCCTACAGATATCAGTAGCTCTGACAGTATGTCATTGACTCCTACTGATTTATTTGACCTCAGGTTGTTCATTGCTCTATCAAAATTTGATCGCTTCCTCCTCCTCTTCTGTTGCACATCGGGGCATGTCCTCTGTGCTGTATGGGTCTACCATGTGCTATTGCCACCTGCTGCCATTTCTTTTGCAGTTAACAGGTTAGCACCTTTAAATTTCATTTCTCCAAAATTATTTTTTGTGTCCACTGATCACAGACTCAGAGAATTTCTACTTCATCTCATTCTGTCCTAAATTTACAATATTCCATTTCATTTACACTCATTTTATTTTATCCTCATCAATTTCAATTGTCTATTCATCACTACTAGCTTATCACACTAAGGTCTGCTTTGTGGTTCATGATTTGATTTCTAAACCTTTGTCCAACTGTGATGTAGTCCAGTTGATATCTCTCCATCTCTCCTGAGCTTTGCTGAGTATTTTCTGCATTTCTTCAAATTAGCTTTTGATGTGGTTGCATAAACATATACAGTAGCCAGTTAGTGTTCACTTAGTTTTAATCCTCAGGAGAATCAGTTGGTCACTACATTGTTGTAGTAACTCATCCTGTTTCGTACCTTTCTGTACGTAATGATACTAACACCTGATGTTGTTGATAATACACTATAATCTTCTAGCGGAAATTTGTATCCTTTTCCATTCCACTTCACCAGTTCCTACCTAGTTTAGCTTGCTCAATTTATTTATTTATTTATTTATTTTTCTGCGACTTTTAGAATTCTAGCATTTCACAAGATTATTTTTGTAATACTGGGTGTCCTGTGGATCTGCTGTATGTGTCTTTTATCATAGTGGTTTCCATTGCCTTTTGTAACCTTTTGCTGTTGATCATTTACCACTTCTTCTGACTTTAGAGACAGCCCCCCCCCCCCCCCTCACCTCTGCCAAGAATAAGAGGATAGCCTAAACCTCTATTGGCTCCTCTTCCTCTTTGGTAAGACTGTTGGCAGTATGAGGGTGATTTTTTTTTTTTTTTATACTGCAAATTTTTGGCCACCAGAACTCACGATTTTTATTCAAGCTCTAAGCAGGGGGTGTAATAGAACCTGGATCCCAAGACCTTTTGCTCCGTCACTGACGCAGAAGTTGACTTTGACATTGCCATACCTCAATTCAGTATAGTAGAGCTGACTGTGGAATAGCGCAACCACCGTATAAAACACAGTGCATGTCTGTGTTTGCTGCTGTAATTAAATTAATACACTTATGCCAGTGTCTTTATACTGGCACAGGTTATTTTTGCTTGTTCTTCACTAACAGTAGCACACTAACCTTATCAATTAAGAGCAGCTGTGGAATTACGAGTGGCTATAAATCTTGAGGGATCCTTAACCCATCATTTGTAAACTGTTGTTAAAAGTATTTATTTATAATTCTTTTTTAATTTATGAATTTCTTCCATTTGGAAAAACTGAAATGTCGCTGGCATTAATCCTACACTTCTTAGCCTACACTATTTATATAACACTGTGAGAAATTATACAGGTTTGCTTGTCTTAGCACAAGTAACAAAACAAACTGTTTTTACAGTAGCAGTTAAGGCAAAAAAGAGCTTCTTAAAAGTATTGTGGTTTCTGACACTGAGAAAACATAAGTGAAGAGTAACGTGTTTTTGTGTTGACGAGTGTTAAGATTGTGTATCTTCATAAGCGGAAAGTTTTGAAAGCCAATACTTCTTTGTTTTCCGTAAATTGCTTTCTAGTGGGAAACTGTTCTGTGACTTTCTTCAGGATGTGTAAAAGAGGATAACAGCATGTGTAAATTCCCTAATATATTAATAAAGACACCCCGAGCCTTGCAGGGACAAAAATCTGGCACCGCCAGTAACTAAATTTAAAATTAAACTTTTTAAATAAATGACTGACTCCATTTATGTATGATTAATTATGCAGTTTCAAGGATTTGAATTCAGGGGACTACAGCTGTTTTTAATATGTACCTCTTCTAATGGAGATGTTAAGAATGAACCAGTTGAGTTTACTATGAAATCTCAGGACAGTACCAGTAAACCCGGATTCTTTAAAGAATTGAATACTGTGGGTGATTTGCACTCCATTTTAAACAGAAGTAAGTTTTTGATGCATCTAAATGTTTATGACATATCTCCTGAACTCTGTGTCATACAATGATATAATTTTATAGATAATTTCGGTGGTAGAAGTGGATACTGTTTGCAAATTGCGATGTGAGTAGAATCAGTGGTAAAGAAGTAATAGATTAAAATACCATTGCTGATACTGAATTTTTACTCCATGAACAGCAAAATTGCTCTAAGCAATAAAATTTCTTCCTTTCATCACTTCATGGAGCATGTCAATGAGAGAAAACTTTGTAAAGGTTTGAAATTATGAGTAAAGTTTGTTGGAAATCACCAACTGCATTCGTTCTCAAATATTGGTTGAATATAGACCAGGGCATTTGTGTGCCATCATGAGGCAAACACAGTCGCTAGCCACAATACTTCCATAATTGTGTTAAACTTTAGCATAAGATTATACCTCTTAATGAGTAGATTATGATAGCATTTTATAATTTAAATGTGAGCAGTAAGTACACAAAATGTTGAAAACCAAATAATTGTTGCCTCTGGAAGCCCTTAGATAGTCAACAAACAACTGGTACACGGTTCATGTTCCTGTATGGTAAGATGAGCTCCTCATTCACACGTTGAAGGTCCAGGGGATGCCGAACGACCGCTGTGTCATCCTCTACCTTGTGGTGTCATGCAGATGTGGTACGGAGGGGCATGTAGTCGACATACCACTCCTCTGGCCATTTTGCCGACTTTCCAGACCATGGAGCCACTATTTCTCATTCAAGAGCTCCTCAGTTGGCATCACAAGAATGAGTTGCAAGTACCAGTCCTCCCACTGAGAAAAAATCCTTGGCAGTACTACTGGCAATTGACCCGAATCCTCCGTATGGCAGTCATGTACGCTGAGTACTCGGCTATGGAGGTGGGCCGGGTTCTGTGATAGTCAGTAATATAGATTTCCCCTATGTTTCAAGAACTGAGCATTCTTTTTCATACTTAAAACAATAAAAAAATATTTACATTCTTCAGTGGGTCATGAATGGTTTGTTTTGAAAATACTAAGTGCTTGAAATACTAATTTTTGTCAAACTACAGGTAATTTTGCAGATATGCAAGTGATGGAGGGTAAAATTATTTAAGAGAAAGTTTTGAATTACAAAATTGCTGTCAGTATGGTTTTGCTGAAATCCCCAGCATACCGTTATACTATGAAGGAGTGTTCAGAAAAGTTCATGCTTCTTTCAGTTACATATTGTGGGCTTCTTTCAGTTACATATTGTGGTTGAATTTCTATTTTATTTTTATTTTTTTTCAGGATGAATTTACCTGGGGGTAAAAATGAAGTATATTTAATGATGTAGTGATAAATGGCTCTCTCTGTCTGTTTGGTTCTGGTATATAAGAGAAAATACTGTTGAGATTTTTTGCTATAGTATTGAAAATACAATATATTGTTTTTTAAAAACATTTACCATAAACCTCTATATTTACTTGGAAGGAGAGTGATCAGGAAGATGATGACCTGTAGGGATTTGCTGTAAGACGTAGGTGAAATTTTGATGAGTTAGGGAATGGAGAGAGGATGGGACCTTAAAGGCGCTTGCCTCGAGATGCCAATGCCTGTAGTTAATAATGCTTGCTCTCATTGCTAGAATTATTACCTCACTTTTATATTCTAACTCTTTTTAGATGCTTATGTATGATATTGACAAGTTTTGATTATGTATTATCAAAATTCTGTCACCATTATAAATATTGCTTTTACATTTCATTTCATTCTCATTCTTATTAAATAAAGCCCATTGCCTGATCCCTTACAACACACACACAGATTTCTTGTTTCTTGCCTCTTCACAAGTTATGACCACTGCATTGCAAGTACTACTTTGTATCATCAGTCCTCACTAATGTGAATCAACTACAAAACAAAATGTTGCAAATAACCTTGGGTTGTAGGAAACTGACATGCATTGTGTCAAATCATGCACGCAATCAGATCCAGTTTGTCACTGGCTGTTACATGCTGCCAGTTGTAGATATATAGTCCAACAGGTGTAATAATTTATACTCAGTGTTAATGCATAGCAGCTCATTCTGACCTTTCATCTATATTTATGCTGCTAGACTATTTAAGTATGGTGCACTTCTCCTTATCTCTAATACACTTATGTTTTTATTGTTAGCTGCAACAGACAGAAGACATGCTTTGTTGTTACCGCACATTTTCTTTTTTTATCTGAGATAAACTCACCCTTCAGTGTTCTTCTTTGGCCTGCCAGTATAGATGTTGGCACAAGAACAGCTAAGTAAAAAATCTGTACCATTCACAAGTTTGTTTATATGCCAACTTCGAAATTTTCCTTCATGTGAGACCGTGTGTGCAAGATTCATGTGCAGATTTCAAATTCTGGTTTCACATATGTTACTGTTCACAATGCTTCTGTGTAATCTTTCATTGATTGTACCATTACCCATTCATATTGTGATATATTGTGAAATTTCGAACATTTGTGAGTCTTGTGATAAATTCTTACTGTTATCAGTTGTAGGCTTATAGTAGCTTATAAACTTATTTCTGGTGTTTTAAAATTTTTGAGAACAGTAGGCCTGTCCTCTTTCAAAATCATTGTTCTCTAATTTGATTGTATAATTATGTGAGAAATAGGTTATTTTTGAGAATTTTCGAATGTTTACAAAACTATATTTTCATAAGTTATCACTATGAGTGTTTTGGTTAACTTATTTCATAGAAAATCAGCATTTGTGATCACAGCTACTGTCAAAGAATAGATCACCCCAAATTTTCTTGTATATCAACGCAAATAAATGTGAATTTTTGAGAATTTCAGAAATCATCACTGTCTTGGATGTAATCTAATTTATAGTAAATTGGCACATGTGATTTAGTTACTCTGCCAGGTATTATAACTAACCTATTGTGTTACATCTAGCTTTCCCTTAAAGACGAGTATACAGTATCTACTCTGTTTTTGAGTTTACTAACAACTAAAATTAACCTCAAAAAGTTTTAGGAAACTAGTAATTTTTACCACTGGTTTTTCTGTTGCCTTAATAGAAATCTTATTTTTGTGTATTTGCTTCAGTTCTTGTAGGGAATTAGTAATTTACTAGCTCAACAGATTAAAAGATAATCAGCCAGATTAGTTTAAACTCATTTGTTCACTGCCTTGTAATAATTTGCACCAGCCAAAATTTAGCTCCACTGTGAATGCTGTTCTCAAACACGAGATGAGTTGGTTGACATTCATAAGCAGCTGTAAATCGCCTTGACTACTGTCAAATGATGGGCAGCTGCTGCAAATTGATATGCTGGAAGAGCTCCCGAGAGCCATGTTCTTGTGGTACCAGCATCAAAGATACCTCAAGTACTATTCCCCCTCATTAATCCTGTCTCCTCTGCAGAAAATATGGGATCTGTCATTACTTGTCCACTTGACTGTGAAAGGCATTTCAGTGGTAGATGTAGATTCCCTGTACAGGGTGGACAGTGACTAGGGAGGACTCAAAGTTTTATATCGATCCCCCTAACCAACGAGTTCAAAGTGCTGTCTTTCAGTGAAACTGAGCCAGTGGGACTCACTTCACCTGTTTTGGGGAAACCTGTTTTGTCCAGTGACAAGAGGAGGTGAACGCGAAAGGATAGGGGTCTATTAATCATCAGCAGTTCAAATGTATGGCGAATGATGGTGCTCCTTAGGGAAGAGACAGGAAAGGAGACTAGATGCACTCAGTGTGTACGTGTGGGGGCTTCATTCAACATGTTGAAGGGACTATTTCAGCAGCCATTGAGGGAACAAGGTGCAACCAGCTGCAGATTGTGGGGCAAGTTGGAAGATTGATGCCTGTCATCTGCACTCCGAGGTCATACTTTGATCATCTCAGTGACTGGCAGAGAAGGTTGAGAAGACACATTGTGCGCACTGAGTTTCAATGAAGCTGGCAATTTGCAGCGTCGTCCCCAGAACAGATCATATCCTCTTGGTTCTGAGTCGTATAGAAGAACTGAGCTATAGAAACTTCAAACTCTGTGACAAACTAGGTCGTAACTTCCTGGACTTGTACCAAAGGGTTGAGAACTGAAGGGTCCACCGAAATGGGTCAGGTGTGCACTAGACATCAGAGGTTCACTGTGTTTGGGGTGCACACAAGTGTTTTTTAGATTAGGCGACTCTCCATCCAATCCAGATAATGACAGCTATACGATACCCAGAAGTGTCAGTGTAAGAGCGAAAGAAATGCCTCCTACAGGTGAAAGTATTAAAATCCTATTGGTTAATTGCCAAAGCATGCACAATAAAGTACCAGAGTTCGAAGTGCTCCTGAAAGGCAGTGAAGCTACATAATACTAGGTACAGAAAGCTAGTTGTAACCTGAAACTGATAGCAGTGAGATTTTTGGGGAAAATTTAAGTGTATATCAAAAGGATGGGCTAATGGGAAATGGAGTTGATGTATTTGTCACACTAAACAACAAATTCAGATCCACCGAGATATAAATTGAAGCAGCATGTGAGATTGTTTGGGCTCAACGCAGTATCAGGACTGGGCATAAAGTGGTAACTGGGTCCTTTTATTGACCATCAGACTCATCTCTTGATGTAACCAGTAACTTGAGGGAAAACCTTAGTTCACTTGTATGTAAATTCCCCAATTATACTGTAATCATTGGTGGAGACTTTAATCATCCAACAACCAACCAGGAAAACTACAGTTTTGTTAATGGTGGGCTTGATAAGACTTTCTGTGAAACTTTATGGGGATGTAATGGCAACAAATAGACGTGACCTCTTTGAGGATGTCCATATCGAAACTGGTATCAGTGACCATGTTCTGGCTGTTTCAGAAATGATTGCCAACGTGCAAAAGACATCTAAAACAAACAGAAAGATATATACATTCAGTATACTAGATAAAAAATCAGTGGTGGTACATCTCAGTGAGGAACTTGAAACTTCCAGCATGCGGCAGGAGTGTGTAGAGGAACTATGGCTCAAGCTTTACACCGGATAGACATGTACCCAGTAGAACTGTTTATACAGGAAAGGACCCTCCGTAGTATACAGTCACTGAAAAGAAATTTCTAAAGTAACAGAGACTACTGCATAATAGATGTAAAACTAAACATAGGATTATAGATAGAGAGATGCTGGATGAAACACATTTGGCTGACAAGAGAGCAATGTGTAAAGCCTTCAGTGACTACTGAAGCGAATATTGTCAAATGATCTTTCACAAAACCCTAAGAAATTCTGGTCATATGTAAAGGCTGTTAGTGGCACCAAAGTTAGTCCAGTCCCTTATGAATGAGATATGAACTGAAATTGAGGGTAGCAAAGCAAAAGCTGAAATGGTTAACTCTGTTTTCAAATGTTCCTTTACAGAGGAAAACCCAGGGGAATTGCCCCAATTTAATCCTCTTACCAATGTAAAGATGAGTGAAATCGGTATTAGTGTTAGTGGTGTTGAGAAAAGCTGAATTTGTTAAAATGGGGCAAAGCTCCAGGACCTGAAGGAATCTGTCAGATTCTGTACCAAATTTGTGATTAAGTTATGCCCTGTTCTATTTATAATGTATAGTAGATGTCTTGAACAAACAGCAAGTACAAGAAGGATTGTAGACATTGATTTGTTGTAAATTCTTAGAACATATTCTGAGCTCAAATACAATGTGGTATTTTGAACAGAATGACCTCCCCCATACCAACCAGAGAGGATTCCGAAAACACCAATAATGTGAAACCCAACTTGCACTTTTCTCACATCACATCCTGAAAGCTTTGGATCAAGGCAGTCAGGTAGATGCAGTATTTCTCGATTTCCAAAAAGCATTTGACTCAGCGCCACACCTACTCGTATTGTCAAAAGTTTGGATATATGGGATATCAAATGAAATTTATGACTGAATTGAGAAGGGAGAACACAGCATGTAATCTTGGATGGAGAGTCGTTATCAGATGGAGGACTGTCTATGGATGTGCCCCAGGGAAGTGTTGGGACTCTTGTTGTTCATGTTGATGTTAATGACCATGGGGATAATTCACTATGTGATCAAAAATATCTGGACACACCCAAAAACACATTAGGTGTATTGTGCTGACACCTACTGCCAGGTACTCCAAATCAGCAACCTCAGTATTCATTAGACATCATGAGAGAGCAGAATGAGGCACTCCGCAGAACTCACGGACTTCGAATGTGGTCAGGATATTGGGTTTCACTTGTGTCACACGTATGTACGCGAGAATTCCACATTCCCAAATATCCCTAGGTCCACTGTTTCTTATGTGATGGTGAAGTAGAAACATGAAGGGACACATACAGCACAAAAGGGTACAGGCCGACCTCTTGTGTTGGCTGACAGAGAGCACCATCAGTTGAAGAGGATCATAAGATGTAAGAGGCAGACATCTACCCAGACCATCACACAGGAATTCCAAACTGCATCAGGATCCACTGCAAGTACTATGACAGTTAGGCAGGAGGTAAGAAAACTTGGATTTCATGGTCAAGCGGCTACTTATAAGCCACACATCATGCCAGTAAATGCAAAACGATGCCTCGCTTGGTGTAAGGAGCATAAACATTAGACAACTGAACAGGGGAAAAACATTGCCTGGAGTGACGAATCACGGTACACAATGTGGTGATCTGATGGCAGGGTTTGGGTATGGCGAATGCCCAGTGGACGTCATCTGCCATCGTGTGTAGTGCCAACAGTAAAATTCAGAGGAGGTAGTGTTATGGTGAGGTCATGTTTTTCATGGAGGGGGTTTGCACCCCTTGTTGTTTAGTGTGGCACTATCACAGCACAGGCCTACATTGATGTTTTAAGCACCTTGCTTCCCACTGCTGAAGAGCAGTTTGGGGATGGCAAATGGATCTTTCAACATGATCAAGCAAGTGGTTACATGACAATAACATCCCTGTAATGGACTGGCCTGCACAGAGTCCTGACCTGAATCGTATAGAACAGCTTTGACTTTGTGCCACGCCTCACCGACCAACATCAATACCTCTCCTCAGTGGGGCACTCCGTGAAGGATGGGCTGCCATTCGCCAAGAAACCTTCCAGTACCTGATTGAATGTATGCCTGCAAGAGTGGAAGCTGTCATCAAGGCTAAGGGTGGGCCAACACCATATTGAATTCCAGGCCCGATGGAGTGCACCATGAACTTGTAAGTCATGTTCTGCAGGGTGTGCGGATACTTTTGATCACATAGTGTCTTAACAGTAACCTCAGACTTTTTGCAGGTGATGCAGCTATCTATAACAAAGTACTGTCTGAAGGAAGCTGCATAAACATTCAGTTAGATGTTGATAACATTTCGAAGTGGTGCAAAGATTGGCAGCTTGCATCAAATGTTCAGAAATGTAAAATTGTGCACTTCACAAAATGGGAAAAAAATGTGGCATCCTATGGTTATAATATCAATGAGCCAAGGTTGGAATTGACCAACTCTTACAAATACCTAGATGTAACACTTTGTAGGGGTTTGAAATGAAATGATCACATAGGCTCAGTAGTGGGTGAAGTAGGTGGTAGACTTTGATTTATTGGTAGAATACTGGGAAAGTGTAATCAGTACAGTGCAGTCAGATTGCTTTCAAATCACTCATTCGACCCAGCCTAGAGTACTGCCCGAATGTGTGGGATCTCTACCAAATAGGACTGACAGGGGATATTTTATGTATACAGAGAAGAGCAGCACAAATGGTCACGCGGTCTTTTGACCCATGGGAGAGTGTTATTGAGATACTGAAGAAACTGAACTGGTAGACTCTTGAAGATATGCATAAACTAACTAGAGAAAGTGTACTAATCAAGCTTTTAGAACCAGCTTTAAATGACGACACTGGGAACAGACTACAACCTCCTACATATCAGTCACATAGGGATTGCGAGGACAAGATTAGAATAATTACAGCACACACATAGGCAATGAAACAATCATTCTCCCCATGCTGGATACTCGAATGGACCAGGAAGAAACCCTAATAACTGGTACAATGGGACATACCCTCTGCCATGCACTTCACCATGGTTCGCAGAGTATAGATGCAAATATAGATGCACTGGACCATACGTGTCTTTGCACTGTGGTCACCTAGGCATATGTGGTGCCCTCTAGTACAGTCTGGTCTAGTATTTCTTCAAGAGGAGAATATTAATTCAGAACTCCTTGTAAGCATTTACCCTGCCCAGCATAAATATGGTGGGTAATGCCTGTAATTATTAACACATGCCAGCTGAAAAAACAATAAGTTTAATCTTTCACATACTATAAAAATTTTCAAAAGTTCCATAGTATCCCATTATTTTGCCGTATATCTAAGACAGCATTTCCGATTTCTTGTCTGCTAAGCATTGGTTGACTCAGTAGCTGTCTAATTTTGTGAGTTCCCATTTCTTTAACCAGTAATGTACAGATTGTCTGAGTGACAGCATTTTACACACAGATCGTCATTGGATGACACACGACTTCCCTTTGGTATGTTGACAATGGCCATGTTCTTGAACACATCAGTTTGCACATCTAAAAGTGTAATCGTAAGAGATTGGCAACAGTATCAGTGAGTGAAAGGCATTATGGCTAGTATATGTAACTATTCAGCTTTTAAATCCACGTCTCAAAAGTACTTTTGCACAAGTTGAATTTCTCTGTAACAAAGTGTTTGACAGTGGGAACTGGATAGTGCCAGTGACATAGCTCAGACCAGTGTTTGGGCACGAGGCACTGTTAAGCACTTCTTGCCAACATAATGGTAACAGTTACACCAATGCACATGCACCCAGTTGTCGAATGGCAGTGATTTCTGGGAGACCGCAATGTCTACAGTTTCATAAAAAGGGGTGCTATCTTAAATTACTTGGAGTTTCCCAGCTAAACTGGCCATTTAAAATTGAACAGTTGATAGCAATTTGGAGGGAAAGGAATAATAAATTAAATGGCATATTTTAATTTAAGTGAACTGATATTGATTAAATTCATTTCCAGACATTAATCTCGGGAATTATTTTAAAAATGTAAGTCAGAAAACAAGTATGTTTCCCATAGGTACTTTATCCAGTTTGAAAAGTTACGAGCTGTCACACTCTTGTCTCTGATATTTTGCGACAAAAAGGTGCAGTGTCAAAAATTAAAGAATGAGTAATTGAAAACAAATGGTATTAATGTGGACAGCTGTCTTCATAGTCAGGGTCACCAATGCTTGCTTGTAAAATGGTGCTAGACTTGGATGAAGCTGCCTCAAAGGCTGATGGCAGAACAACTTTGCATCGGCAGTATTTGGCTGGAAAATGGAGGAATGGTGAAGGCATACAGTTTGTGGTCACCAGATCTTGCACCAATTTACTGAATTCTATTAAAAACATCACTGCAGTGTCTCATGGAGTGAGGATCTGTCTGTTGGAGAAGGGAAATTAAGCTCAACAACCTGCTTAGTGCTATTCAAGAGGAGCCAGCATTTGTCAGCAGTAGACTTCCCTCTTTCACTTTTAGCAACACCAACAACTAAACAACAAAACCCATACACATACTCATCACCGCGATATATGCAAGGCAGTTACAGTTAAGTAAATGGTAGATTGAGGGGGGAGAAAGGAAGTAAATTGAAGCTGGAATGGGGAGAAAGGAAAGAAAATGGAAGGTGGAGCAGGGAGAAAGGGAAGGAAGTATTGATATCAGATGCATCAGGACTTTATGCAGAATCAGCGGTGATGAGTGAAAATTTGTATCAGACCAGCACTGGGACCCGGGATCTCCTGCTTACTAGGAAGTTGCATTAACCAGTGCGCCATCCAAACACAGTGTTTATCTTGGCACACTTCCTGGCCAACTCACATTCCCACCTTGTACCACATATTAGCAGTCCCCATCCATGTCCTCCATGCTCACTAATTTTAGATTCCCACCGGAGGTCAAATGAAATGTTCATCCACACTTAATATTGTGGATTCATTGCCCATTTAAGTGAATCAATTATATGAATGAGTGAATGCATAAATGATTCTACATAAAGTCCTGATGCAGCTGATATTAATAGTTTCTCCCCTTCCCTTTCCTTTCCTTTCTCCTCCCGTCTAATTTCCATTTACATAATATGTGTCACAGCTGTGAATTTTGTGTGGTGCCTTTTCTTTCAGACATATCCAAAAGAACAGTCACCAAGCTTTCGTATAATTTACAGTTAAGACACCTGATATGGCAACCACCTAAGAGGCATCAAAACAAAACAAAAAAAAGATTTGCAGCAGATCATGATGGTTAAAATTAAGTATAGAGCTGGACCAAAGGAAAGTTAGCAGTTCTATTTAGCTGTGGTAGCACCTTTTGTGGAAAACATATGAGCTGTCAGAGATAGCTGATTGCAACATGCTGTTGTCTTCAGTTATTAGGGAGACTTACTGTTTGATAAGGATTTCAAACCACAGTGAAACTCAGCATTTTTCACATTAACAAACTCTGCCATAGATTAAAGGAGTGATAAATGACAGACAATAATCCTAGGACTGAGGAGGGACTGAACCTTAGAGCTTTGGATCTATAGTCTGGCATTTCACCATTGAAACAGACGTATTTTGGAATGTAAGCTGTGGTGATGGACTGGTTGAAGCATAGTCTGAGGCATAGGTCATATTAAAAGATGACAGTTTAGTTGTGAGTTGACGGATCCAATGACTACAGTGTCATGAAAAGCATTATGTTACAGTGCGTATTTTACAAATATTTTAGTTATGACTCTGCATTAGTGTTGTATTATTGTACTGAAAACATCAAGATGAGATGTACTGGATGCTGTTTGTCATTGCATCTGCCATTATATATTTTCAGAGGGCTCAAACCATTCACAAGAAATGTGAGGATACAGATGAATGATGGTTATTAGATGGTAGGTCGAATAATAATGAGGTACTGAATTGGATTGGAGAGAAAAGAAATTTATAGTACAATCTGACTAAAAGAAGACATCAGTTTGCGACTTAACTTCCTTGGACTAATGTATGATTCTCTTCATTAAAAATTGGCTCATAGATATCTCAGGATAAAGATGTATACCATCTGCTTACGCCCTGATATGGTAGCAACTTGTCAGTCCACTAAACTGGTGATCCTGTGGTCAAGTGGTTGAGGGTAGACAAGTAATGTGAGTACAAGAGTATTAAATATATAAGATAAGGGAAGTCAGAAAAATTTTGTACGCTACGCTTCAGATATATATTTTACATAACTGGTTTATTCTGCAAGATTTAGCTTCCTACTGAATGGTGGTCTGTAATGAAATAAAACACAAGGCTAGCTAGTAAGAACGTCCCATTTTCAACTTAACTAGCAGCACACAAATGATGGTAGTCTCCACTTAATATACTCAAATTACTAAGTGCACTTTCACCCCAAAAGTGCACATGTAATGAAATACAATTCCATGCTCCGACAGCTGAAGTCATGATCAGAAGACTTCTTTCACTTTGTTGCATTCCTAATCACGAAATACCCAAGTCTGTAATAGTCATAACCGAACATTCACTCTCACATCAGAAAAACCAAACCAGCTCTCTCTGTCCGATGGCCATAACATAACTTCTCTTGCATTTTCCCGTATCTCCCAAGAGCACATCTCCCCACATCATATTCATAACGTCACCAAAACTTTAGCTGATGGGATCTCAAGTAGCGCCGTATCCTGAAAAGCACTTCTTACAACACTTTGACACATCATGTGGAATTGAAATGGACTGAAAATGAACTGGAAATATAAATGGAATTGGGCCACCATTCCTACATTAATAATTCTACAGTTATGTTGCCTGAAACATTATTTGATACCGTATCTATTGACACTAATTACTATTCCTTTAGATGGCCTTACAAATCAAAACAGAATTGGATGAAGTTCACACAGGTGTTCCACCCTCATTGGAGACCATTTACTTTTGGATAAATGAATTAAAATGTGCTCGGACGAGCACTGAAGATGAAGCCCGCTGCGGCTATTCAATTGGGAAAATTCGTGATATGACAATGCAAAACTGCCGAACAAAAGGTCGTGGAATTTCTGAGACTGTAGGCATCTCAACTGAGCGAGTGCATAGTGTGAGGTGGGTGTTGCGATTGCTCTCAACTGACTAAAAGCGCATCTGGCACAACATTTCAACACAATGTCTTGCGATGTTTGATTGCAATCCGCAAGACTTTTTTCATCGATTTGTGATTATTGAAGAAACCTGGATCCATCATTACACACCAGATTCAAAACGGCGGTCAAACCAATGGACAAAGGCTGGGGAAAGTGCACTGAAGAAGGCAACGACCATTTTGTCAGCTGGTAAGTGATGGATATTTTTTTGATGGGTGTGGAGATTCCCAAGGAATAATCCTCATAGATTACTTGGAAAAGGGCAGAATCCTAACTGGACCCTATTATGCTTCATTGTTGGATCGTTTGAAACTTGCGTTGGCTGAAAAAAGACCAAGGTTGGCATGCAAAAAAGTGCTCTTTCACAAGGCTAATGCACCAACCCACGCGTCAGCAATAAAAATGGCGAAAGTGCATGAATTGGGCTTTGAATTGGTACCTCATCCATCGTATTCATCAGACTTAACCCCAAGTAACTTCTTCCTGTTCCGTAACGCTACTTTTTTTACTGGTTTTCAAGACGTGCCCATGCAGCCATCTCAGTAGCTGAATATCAGGTATGATGATACGAACGTGAGGACAACACAACTCCCAGTCCCTGGCCGAAAAATATCTCGGAGCTGGCCGAGAATCGAACCCGGGCCCCTTTTTTAGCAATCGACTGCATTGACCGCGCTGGTACCAAGGCGGATAGTAATTTGGAGCTTTGACTTGCTGGAAAGAAGTTTTCATCAAATGAGGAAGTGATAGTTACATCAACGAGTATTTTGTTGGAGCGATTGACAGAACCTATTTTTCCAATGGGATGAAAAACCAGAAGGATCGCTGACCAAGTGTATGTCCATCAAACGAGACTGCGTCAAGAAGTAAGGCGAGCTCTGTACGAAACAAACATACTTTCTTGCTCTTTTACCAGATTCGTTAAACCACCCTCGTAGATGTTTTCAATGAGTAAGAGATCTGGAGAACATGTTAGCCGACCTACGGTCTTTGCGTTATCTTGTTGGAAGATAACGTCTCACAGACCTCGAAGATAAAGCACTGTCACCGGACATGACAAGTTAGAAACGCCAAAGAAACTGGTATAGGCATGCGTATTCCAATACAGAGATATGTAAACTGGCAGAATACGGAGCTACGGTCGGCAACATCTCTATAAGACAACTACTGTCTGGCGGAGTTGTTAGATCGATCATTGCTGCTACAATGGCAGGTTGTCAAAATTTAAGTGAGTTTGAACACGCTATTACAGTCGGCGCACGAGCGATGGGACGCAGCATCTCCGAGGTAGCAATGAACTGGGGATTTTCCCGTACGACCATTTCACGAGTGTACGGTGAATATCAGGAATCCGGTAAAACATCAAATCTCCGACATCGCTGCGGCTGGAGAACGATCCTGCAAGAACGGGACCAACGACGACTGAAGAGAATCGTTTAACGTGACAGAAGTGCAACCCTTCCGCAAATGGTGCAGGTATCAATGCTGGGCCATCAACAAGTGTCAGCGTGCGAACAATTCAACAAAACATCGTCGATATAGGCTTTCGGAGCCAAAGGCGTATTCGTGTGCCATTATGACTGCACAACACAAAGCTTTACGCTTCGCCTGGGCCCGTCAACACCGATGTTGGTCTGTTGATGACTGGAAACACGTTGCCTGGTCGGACGAGTCATAATGTGTCGAGCAGATGGACGTGTACGGGTATGGAGATAACCTCATGAATTCATGGACCCTGCTTGTCAGCAGGGGACAGTTGAAGCTGGTGGAGGCTCTATAATAGTATGGGGCGTGTGCAGTTGGAGTGATATGGGACTCCTGATTCCTCTAGATACGACTCTGATAGGTGATACGTACGTAAGCATCCTGTCTGATCACCTGGATCCATTCATGTCCGTTGTGCATTCCGATGGACTTGGGCAATTCCAGCAGGACAGTGCAACACCTCACACATTCAGAATTGCTACAGAGTGTCTCCAGGAACACTCTTCTGAGTTTAAACACTTCCGCTGGCCACCAAACCCTCCAAACATGAAAATTATTGAGCATATCTGGGATACCTTGCAACGTGCTGTTCAGAAGAGATCTAGACCTCCTTGTGCTCTTACGGATTTATGGACAGTCCTGCGGGATTAATGGTGTCAATTCCATCCAGCACTACTTCAGACATAAATGGAGCCCATGCCTCGCCGTGTTGCGGCGCTTCCGCGTACTCCCGAGGGCCCTACACGATGTTAGGCAGGTGTACCAGTTTCTTTGGCTCTTCAGCACATAAAGCCTGCTGTCCAAATGGCGGGTTATGCGAACCAGAGGTGTCGTGTAGCCAGTAAAGCTTATGCTATCATATGAAGTGATGAATGCAATAAGGCACCTTTCGTTCTCCTTGGAGCCTACACACAAGTATACGTCTGTCTTCATACTATACTCAAAATCGGAACCCGTCTGAAAAGACGGCGTGGTATGTCCAGTCTTGTCGTTGGGAATACTCTTGTTGCGCCATTCTCTCGCTGCCGCGTCTAAGGAAGCCATTCTAGCCAGGCTGCAGTGCTCCAGACGCCGTCGTACTTTTCGTGTGGGTCCACGTCTTGTTGCAAACAAACTAATTTTTGGCTGAAGGTACGTGACTTACACTACTGGCCATTAAAATTGCTACACCAAGAAGAAATGCAGATGATAAACGGGTATTCATTGGACAAATATATTATACTAGAACTGACGTGTGATTACATTTTCACGCAGTTTGGGTGCATAGATCCTGAGAAATCAACACCCAGAACAACCACCTCTGGCCGTAATAACGGCCTTGAAACGCCTGGGCATTGAGTCAAACAGAGCTTGGATAGCGTGTACAGATACAGCTGCCCATGCAGCTTCAACACGATACCACAGTTCATCAAGAGTAGTGACTGGCGTATTGTGACGAGCCAGTTGCTCAGCCACCATTGACCAGACGTTTCCAATTCGTGAGAGATCTGGAGAATGTGCTGGACAGGGCAGCAGTCGAACATTTTCTGTATCCAGAAAGGCCCGTACAGGACCTGCAACATGCGGTCGTGCATTATCCTGCTGAAATGTAGGGTTTCGCAGGGATTGAATGAAGCGTAGAGCCACGGGTCGTAACACATCTGAAATGTAACGTCCACTGTTCAAAGTGCCGTCAATACTAACAAGAGGTGACCGAGACGTGTAACCAATGGCACCCCATACCATCACGCCGGGTGATACGCCAGTATGGCGGTGACGAATACACGCTTCCTATTGTGCGTTCACCGCGATGTCGCCAAACACGGATGCGACCATCATGATGCTGTAAACAGAACCTGGATTCATCCGAAAAAAAAATGACGTTTTGCCATTCGTGCACTCTGGTTCTTCGTTGAGTACACCATCGCAGGCGCTCCTGTTAGTGATGCAGCGTCAAGGGTAAGCGCAGCCATGGTCTCCGAGCTGATAGTCCATGCAGCTGCAAACGTCGTCGATCTGTTCGTGCAGATGGTTATTGTCTTGCAAAAGTCCCCATCTGTTGACTCAGAGATGGAGACGTGGCTGCACGATCCTTTACAGCAATGAGGATAAGATGCCTGTCATCTCGACTGCTAGTGATACGAGGCCGTTGGGATCCAGCACCGCGTTCCGTATTACCCTCCTGAACCCATTGACTCCGTATTCTGCTAACAGTCATTGGATCTCGACCAACGAGAGCAGCAATGTCGCGATACGATAAACTGCAATCGCGATAGGCTACAATCCGACCTTTATCAAAGTCGGAAACATGATGGTACGCATTTCACCTCCTTACACGAGGCATCACAACAACGTTTCACCAGGCAGCGCTAGTCAACTTCTGTTTGTGTATGAGACATCGGTTGGAAACTTTCCTCCCGTCAGCACGTTGTAGGTGTCGCCACCGGCGCCAACCTTCTGTGAATGCTCTGAAAAGCTAATCATTTACGTATCACAGCATCTTGTACCTGTCGGTTAAATTTCGCGTTTGTAGCAATTTTAAAGGCCAGTAGTGTAGCTATATGTTCCTGCACGGCCTATGGAACAAAATATCTGTAACCTCGGCCGCCATTTTCGTGAAACCGTTGAGATTCTGCATGGTGTTGTGTATGGTCTTACTGGACCCACCTATTCAACATTCGCGCCTCAGTCGTGGGGTCTCAACTACCGCAAGCAGCAACATCGTCAAACGACATACTGCAGCCTTGCTAGGCCACGATCAAGCACTGTCGAATTCCGACAGATGGTGGTAGATATTTCTTCTTTTCGTGCGAGTCGCTCAGATTCTTCTCACCGACAACCGTAATTCAAATGCGATTTCAGAAGGAAAATCACGCTGCGTAAACATTCCTTCCATGGCGTTAACTCTACCCGCTTTCTGCTATATGAGTGACTCGAGGACTCCTTGTCCTCGACGGGGAGCGTTCACAAAAGATAAGGGTACCGTCAGGAGTGCCCGCGGGAAGTGTAATAGGATCGCTCTTATTCTCTGTATACGTACACGACCTGACGGCTAGGATGAACAGCAATCTGCGGTTGTTTGCTGATGACGCTGTAGTGTACAGGAAAGTGTCGTCGTTGAGTGACTGTAGGATGATATAAGTTGACGTAGACAAAATTTCTAGTTGGTGTGAGCAATGGGAGCTTGCTCTAAATGTAGAAACATTTAAATCAATGCATCTTAGGAGAAACAATCCTGTAATGTTCGAATACCGTGTTAGTGATGTGCTGCTTGACACAGTGGCGTCGATTAAATATCTAGATGTAACGTTGCAAAGCGATATGAATGGTGGGAGCATGTAAGGGCGGTAGAGGGGAAGGCGAACGGTCGACTATTGGGCGAATCTTTGGAGAGTGTGGTCCATATGTAAAGGAGACAGCATATAGAAAACTAGTGTGGCCCATTCTTGAGTACTGCTCGACTGTTTGGGATCACCACCAGGCTGGATTAAAGGTCGTCATCGAAGCAAAGCAGAGTCGGGCAACAAGATTTACTGCTGGTAGGTTCGATCACCACGCGAGTATTACGGAGATGGTTCGTGAACTCAAGTGGGAATCCCCGGTGGGAACACGACGTCCCTTTCGCGGGAGACCGTTGAGAAGATATAGAGAACCGGCATTTGAAGCTGACAGCAGAACGGTTCTCCCGCCGCGAATGTACATTACGCCTAACGACCTCAAAGACGATAGAAATTAGGACTCGCTCGGGGACCTATAGACACTTGTTTTCCCTTCGCTCTATTTGCGAGTGGAACAGGGAAGGAAATGATTAGTAGTGATGCAAGGTACTCTCCGCCAAGCACCATACGGTGGCTTGCGGATTATATAGCTAGATGGAGATTGCACTGATATAATAATCATTTTCATGTCCAAGCATACAGGGTGGTCCATTGATCTTGACCGGGCCAAATATCTCACGAAATAATTCAAACGAAAAAACTACAAAGAATGAAACTTGTCTAGCTTGAAGGGGGAAACCAGATGGCGCTATTGTTGGCCCGCTAGATGGCGCTGCCATAGGTCAAACGGATACCAACTGCGTTTTTTAAAATAGGAACCCCCATTTTTATTACATATTCGTGTAGTGCGTAAAGTAATACGAATGTTTTAGTTGGACCACTTTTTTCACTTTGTGATAGATGCCGCTGTAACATTCACAAACATATGGCTCACAATTTTAGACGAACAGTTGGTAACAGGTAGGTTTTTTAAATTAAAATACAGAACGTAGATACGTTTGACATTTTATTTTGGTTGTTCCAATGTGATACATGTACCTTTGTGAAATTATCATTTCGGAGAACGCATGCCGTTACAGTGTGATCACCTGTAAATACCACACTAATGTAATAAATGCTCAAAATTATGTCCGTCAGCCTCAATGCATTTGGCAATACGTCTAACGACATTCCTCTCAACAGCGAGTAGTTCGCCTTCCGTAATGTTCGCACATGCATCGACAATGCGCTGACGCATGTTGTCGGGCGTTGTCGGTGGATCACGATAGCAAATAGCCTTCAACTTTCCCCACAGAAAGAAATCCGGGGATGTCAGATCCAGTGAACGTGCGGGCCATTGTATGGTGCTTCGACGACCAATCCACCTGTCATGAAATATGCTATCCATAACCGAAACTTCCTGGGAGATTAAAACTGTGTGCCCGACCGAGACTCGAACTCGGGACCTTTGCCTTTCGCGGGCAAGTGCTCTACCATCTGAGCTACCGAAGCACGACTCACGCCCGGTACTCACAGCTTTACTTCTACCAGTACCTCGTCTCCTACCTTCCAAACTTTACAGAAGCTCTCCTGCGAAACTTGCAGAACTAGCACTCCTGAAAGAAAGGATATTGCGGAGACATGGCTTAGCCACAGCCTGGGGGATGTTTCCAGAATGAGATTTTCACTCTGCAGCGGAGTGTGCGCTGATATGAAACTTCCTGGTAGATTAAAACTGTGTGCCCGACCGAGACTCGAACTCGGGACCTTTGCCTTTCGCGGGCAAGTGCTCTACCATCTGAGCTACCGAAGCACGACTCACGCCCGGTACTCACAGCTTTACTTCTACCAGTACCTCGTCTCCTACCTTCCAAACTTTACAGAAGCTCTCCTGCGAAACTTGCAGAACTAGCACTCCTGAAAGAAAGGATATTGCGGAGACATGGCTTAGCCACAGCCTGGGGGATGTTTCCAGAATATCAGCGCACACTCCGCTGCAGAGTGAAAATCTCATTCTGGAAACAGTTTCATATCAGCGCACACTCCGCTGCAGAGTGAAAATCTCATTCTGGAAACATCCCCCAGGCTGTGGCTAAGCCATGTCTCCGCAATATCCTTTCTTTCAGGAGTGCTAGTTCTGCAAGTTTCGCAGGAGAGCTTCTGTAAAGTTTGGAAGGTAGGAGACGAGGTACTGGTAGAAGTAAAGCTGTGAGTACCGGGCGTGAGTCGTGCTTCGGTAGCTCAGATGGTAGAGCACTTGCCCGCGAAAGGCAAAGGTCCCGAGTTCGAGTCTCGGTCGGGCACACAGTTTTAATCTGCCAGGAAGTTTCATATCAGCGCACACTCCGCTGCAGAGTGAAAATCTCATTCTGGAAACATCCCCCAGGCTGTGGCTAAGCCATGTCTCCGCAATATCCTTTCTTTCAGGAGTGCTAGTTCTGCAAGTTTCGCAGGAGAGCTTCTGTAAAGTTTGGAAGGTAGGAGACGAGGTACTGGTAGAAGTAAAGCTGTGAGTACCGGGCGTGAGTCGTGCTTCGGTAGCTCAGATGGTAGAGCACTTGCCCGCGAAAGGCAAAGGTCCCGAGTTCGAGTCTCGGTCGGGCACACAGTTTTAATCTGCCAGGAAGTTTCATATCAGCGCACACTCCGCTGCAGAGTGAAAATCTCATTCTGGAAACATCCCCCAGGCTGTAGCTAAGCCATGTCTCCGCAATATCCTTTCTTTCAGGAGTGCTAGTTCTGCAAGTTTCGCAGGAGAGCTTCTGTAAAGTTTGGAAGGTAGGAGACGAGGTACTGGTAGAAGTAAAGCTGTGAGTACCGGGCGTGAGTCGTGCTTCGGTAGCTCAGATGGTAGAGCACTTGCCCGCGAAAGGCAAAGGTCCCGAGTTCGAGTCTCGGTCGGGCACACAGTTTTAATCTGCCAGGAAGTTTCATATCAGCGCACACTCCGCTGCAGAGTGAAATTCTCATTCTGGAAACATCCCCCAGGCTGTGGCTAAGCCATGTCTCCGCAATATCCTTTCTTTCAGGAGTGCTAGTTCTGCAAGTTTCGCAGGAGAGCTTCTGTAAAGTTTGGAAGGTAGGAGACGAGGTACTGGTAGAAGTAAAGCTGTGAGTACCGGGCGTGAGTCGTGCTTCGGTAGCTCAGATGGTAGAGCACTTGCCCGCGAAAGGCAAAGGTCCCGAGTTCGAGTCTCGGTCGGGCACACAGTTTTAATCTACCAGGAAGTTTCATATCAGCGCACACTCCGCTGCAGAGTGAAAATCTCATTCTGGAAACATCCCCCAGGCTGTGGCTAAGCCATGTCTCCGCAATATCCTTTCTTTCAGGAGTGCTAGTTCTGCAAGTTTCGCAGGAGAGCTTCTATAAAGTTTGGAAGGTAGGAGACGAGGTACTGGTAGAAGTAAAGCTGTGAGTACCGGGCGTGAGTCGTGCTTCGGTAGCTCAGATGGTAGAGCACTTGCCCGCGAAAGGCAAAGGTCCCGAGTTCGAGTCTCGGTCGGGCACACAGTTTTAATCTGCCAGGAAGTTTCATATCAGCGCACACTCCGCTGCAGAGTGAAAATCTCATTCTGTATCCATAACCGCTTCAACCGCACGCGATCTATGTGCCGGACATCCATCATGTTGGAAGTACATCGCCATTCTGTCATGCAGTGCTACATCTTGTAGTAACATCGGTAGAACATTACGTAGGAAATCAGCATACATTGCACCATTTACATTGCCATCGATAAAATGGGGGCCAATTATCTTTCCTCCCATAATGCCGCACCATAAATTAACCCGCAAAGGTCTCTGATGTTCCACTTGTCGCAGCCATCGTGGATTTCCCGTTGCCCAATAGTGCATATTATGCCGGTTTACGTTACCGTTGTTGGTGAATGACGTTTCGCCGCCAAATAGAACGCGTGCAAGAAATCTGTCATCGTCCCGTAATTTCTCTTGTGCCAAGTGGCAGAACTGTACACGACGTTCAAAGTCGTCGCCATGCAATTCCTGGTGCACAGAAATATGGTACTGGTGCAATCGATGTTGATGTAGCATTCTCAGCACCGACGTTTTTGTTATTCCCGATTCTCGCGCTATTCGTCTGCTACTGATGTGCGGATTATCTGCGACAGCAACTAAAACACTAACTTGGGCATCATCATTTGTTGCAGGTCGTGGTTGACGTTTCACATATGGCTGAACACTTCCTGTCTCCTTAAATAACGTAACTATCCGGCGAACGGTCCGGACACTTGCATGATGTTCAGGATACCGAGCAGCATACATAGCACACGCCCGTTGGGCATTTTGATCACAATAGCCATACATCAACACGATATCGACTTTTTCCGCAATTGGTAAACGGTCCATTTTAACAAGGGTAATGTATCACGAAGCAAATACCGGCCACACTGGCGGAATATTACGTGATACCACGGTCTTATACCTTTGTGACTATTACAGCGCCATGTGTCACAAAGCGAAAAAGTGGTCCAACTAAAACACTCATATTTCTTTACGTACTTCACGAACATGTAATAAAAATGGGGGTTCCTATTTTAAAAAACGCAGTTAATATCCGTTTGACCTATGGCAGCGCCATCTAGCGGGCCAACCATAGCACCATCTGGTTTCCCCCTTCAAGCTAGACGAGTTTCGTTCTTTGTAGTTTTTCGTTTGATGCTTATTTCGTGAGATATTTGGCCCCGTCACTATCATTGGACCACCCTACATAGCACACGTCATGCCAGTTTGACGCTGGTTGAATGTCGCCTTCATGGTGTTCTTTCAGTTACCTGCACTTTACCAGAACAACGGTCTTATTTTCGTTCTCATTACAGAAGCGAAAGATTGTTCGACGGAAGAGGTTTTCGGGTAATTATCCGGCGCATTACCTGGGAGGCGGACGAGGTAAAACTGCTGCGTGCACAGGCACACTTCCGCCCCTGGGACAACTGCCAGCCACCACCAACACTCGGCATATCGCAGGCTTTGCCAAGTGCGGCCGCATATAGCAGAACAGACACTCCGAAGTGTCCCTCCCACGCCACCGTCTGCAGAGAAACTATGCGCGCTTGGCAGCGTGCCGTGGACAGCAGTGAAATGTACGAAACACGACTTAGATCCCGAATGGGCGCAGGTGAAAGACATATTCGGGTCGACAAAATGTTTGGCTGCTTGTTCTACATACGCATCACTATTCTACAAATCACGGTGTTTTGTAGGAAGGTGACAATCTACGAGGCTCCATTTCATCCCATTTTATTCCGTTCATGGAAGGTAAACAGGGAGAACGGCTATCGGTACCCCTCCGCAGTGGTCCTAATTTTTAGTAGCGTCATGATCATTATTCAGTGTGAACACTACTGATCCAAGGTATCTGGATACCTGTCAGTGAACATTAATATGGGATGTGTCCACTATTCTCCTTCGTTGCGGCTTGAGCTCTGCTGGGGTCACTTCCAGTGAACTTCTTGAATGTCTGTGGAAGAGTGGCAACACATTCTTCCTCGACAGCCGAAACCAGAGAAGATACAGATGTTGAACGCTGGGGTCTGGAGCAGAGTCGACGTTCTAACACATTCCATAGAAGTTCCGTTGGGTTCAGGTCGGAACTCTGGAAGGCCAAGGAATGTTGTTCTCCAGAAACCATCGCATTACGTATGCTGCTTTATGGCGCTGATACAACCAGTCATCGCCTCCGGACTGTTCCTCTTTTGTACGCAGTAGGCATTGATGTAGAATACGTTTGTTTGCTTGCACATTTAGCGAAAAATACTCCCATACGCTACCACCACATCCTCTGCACTTCACTGCTGACGTTACACATCTCGGTACTCCACTGTTGGAACTACACATGATAGCCAGTAACGTTCTCTAGGCATTCGCCAAACCCAAATCCTTCTGTTGGACTGCCACATACTCTATCGTGATTCATGATTCTAAATCACTCGTTTCCAGTCGTCCAACGGCATCGCTCTTTCAGAATGGTTCAAATGGCTCCGAGCACTATGGGACTTAACATTTGAGGTCATCAGTCCTCTAGAACTTAGAACTATTTAAACCTAACTAACCTAAGGACATCACACACATCCAAGCCCGAGGCAGGATTCGAACCTGCGACCGTAGCGGTCGCGCGGTTCCAGACTGAAGCTCCTAGAACCGCTCGGTCACACACGCCGGCGCATCGCTCTTTATACCACCTCAGTGTAGCTTAGTATCGACTACAGAGATATGTGGCGTACGAGGAGCTCCTCGACCATTGTGCTAGCTGTACAAGATCTGCTTGGTTTTGGTTTAGCTGTCGTTGTTCTTCCGTGTTTCCACTTCACAATCACTCTACCAACAGCCGACATGGGAAACTATTGAAGGGCCCGAATGCCCCTGATGGATCTGTTATTCAGATGACATCCAGTGATAGACCGCGTTTGAAGTTGCTGTGTCCTTCTGACCAACATATTCTGCTTTACTGCTTGCCGGCCGGTGTGGCGGGCATGGATGTGTGTGATGTCCTTAGGTTAGTTAGGTTTAAGTAGTTCTAAGTTCTAGGCGACTGATGACCTCAGACGTTAAGTCCCCTAGTGCTCAGAGCCATTTGAGCCATTTGTTGCTGCTTCTCTACTGACAACACAATACTCCCTGTCTCCTTTTATTCTGGCGATCCGCGTCTGGTGACACCTAGTGGTCGGTTCCGCACAGGGCTTGTCCAGATAGTTTTGATCAGATAGTGTTTGCTGGAGAACAGTATATTTCATGACTCATTTTGGAACTTGTAATCTCTGAGTGAGGCTCACTGTAGTGTATCCAACAGCAGTTTTTTGTGAATTTCCATGATGCTGTCACGTTGACTAAGAAAACCCGTTACAGATCTTTTGCAACTTTAGTGCGTGAGCTATACTTGTCCAGGATTCTTCCGCGAAATCTGAGTCTGGTCTATGCCGTCCACACTGCTGTAAGTTCCACATTTGATCGGCTCGGACAGATACTGCTGCGTACTTGAAAATGACTGATTCAAGCGACACGGCGCTAAATGCGTAGTCAAAAGATACCAGATTTTTTTCTTCTAATTATGCGCCTTACATTACATTTATTTGTGTTTAGAGTCAGCTGCCAACCTTTGCAGCAGGCTTTGATCGTCTGCAAGATTCTTTTTTTGGCGCTGCACGGAGTGCGGAACGCCAGCCACACTCGTACAGCAATTTTTCAGCGACACGTGTTTGTAAATATGACCGTTTTCCTAAGACGTGAATTCACGCAAGGCCACTAGCAATTTCGTCGTACCCGCCCTTCGGAGAACCGCCGTTATTCTGAGCCTGAGATGTGCGGCCAGGAAGGTAGTGTCATGGAATGTAAACAGTCGCGTCCATTACAACAGCAGGTGATTAGCGGCTGAAGAGCCAGGTACCACGCGCCGCTAAGGCCGATCCTGCTAACAGGGGGACCGTACGAACTTTGCCTTACAGGATATGGGCTCCACCTTTTTTGCAAACACACAGCTTTTTGGAAAAAACGACATTTTGTCCATGGAGTGAGTGATTGATTATTTTGTAAAAAATTTTTGTTTATTTATAGACGCAATCACATTCTTATGACACAGTCATAACCGGTTTCGGCCATACAATGACCATCTTGAGATTCTAAAACAATACAAAAGAAAATTTATATTAAAACCTAAAAATAAGTGCAATATATTTAACCAGGCTTATTTGTAATCTAAGTGAATTTATGCGAAATACATATAGTTCATACCTAAAGGCGGCATACACTGAACACAGGTTCATGCGTTGTCAAACTACCTATAAAATGTAAAACACCGGTCTTATATAGATATAAAAATTTGTTAGATTTTGTTCACCCTCTTTGCGCGCGTCCTCTATAAGATAGTCTTTATAGTAAATTTGTCATATTTTAGACTTTTGAAAAATAAAGACTATCTTAATAGAGTACGCGCGCATCTAGCTCAAAGAGGGTGAACAAAATCTAACAAATTTTTATATCTATATAAGACCGGTGTTTTACATTTTATAGCTAGTTTGACAACGCGTGAAGCTGTGTTCAGTGTATGCCGCCTTCAGGTATGAACTATAGGTATTTCACATAAATTCAGTTAGTTTACTAATGAGCCTGGTTAAATATTGCACTTATTTTTAGGTTTTAATATAAATTTTCTTTTGTATTGTTTCAGAATCTGAAGATGGTCATTGTATGGCCGAAACCGGTTACGACTGTGTTATAAGATTGTGATTGCGTCAATAAATAAACAAAAAATTTTTACACTGCTTTTTCTTTTTACCCAAACATGTTACAGCGCCTCTGTGCCATCATCAGTGGGTTTTTTTGTTTATTTAAAAACTGTAAAAAGTGAAAATATTTTAGCTTATAATGGATTTAACAGAGTGAGGCATAACGAAAGCTTTTGTTCGTTTCGCTTCTTGCTGTGATTTTACGTAAATGCTCAAGTGTGTGTGAATTCCTAAGGTCATCGGCCCCTAGACTTAATATAAAACGTAAGTGTCACACAGGAGAAAAGTGCAAAATCTATAACAACACATACACGCTTCGATAGATTTTTCTGATGATAGGTAGGTCAGAAGCAGAATATCCCGCTGCCGAATTTCAAATCAAAGGACTCGTACTCAGGACGTGCGGGATTCAGTTACGAGTGTCTTGATTGAGGTTTTCCAAAATTTTCCTATATAGCTTTCGGCTAATCCTGGAACTGTTCCCACAGTAAGGCCCCCTCCACTTTCCTTCGTTTGCAGTAGATTATTAGTATTATAGTAAACGTCAGTTTGCAGACACGAAGACATTTATTCGAAACCAGGGAGTCTCAGGAATTCGTGGAATATAAATTTAAATACATGCGACATTTATTCCAAGTGAAAATTATCAGATGACATGTAACCAGATGTATACAGTTTCTTCAGCAATCCTACCGATAGTGACAGCATTTTTTTCATATTTTATAAAATATTCTTGCCCGAACTGTTCGTTCTATGCTCTCCTGTTATCTCATTATCTTCAACGCATTTATTTCTCTCTCGTAGAGCGTATAAGGACTCATGCTCATGACGTTTTCTGTGAATTTTGCAGTCATATACAGGTTCCGCGAAGTCCTCGGACACAAAATTAAAATGTAAGATAAAGAAACGTACGAATGTAACTACGCCGTCTTTTAACTAGAATCACGTTAATTCATAATAAGTTGTAGATATCAGATTTTCCAGAAACAGTCTTTCCAGTGAAAGCAGCCGCACGTAATACCTGCTGTAGAGAATTCTTTCCGAGCCCTGTGAGTGGTTGCCCTTCGATCTGAGAGAAGATTGAATGCCGCGATTTTTTTCTGCAAGGCACCGCTTAAATAATTTCGCTTTCCGCCTGAAATTAATGTAGAAACTGAAACATCGTGACTTATTTTACCGTAAATGATTGCTTGTATTTATAGTTTCAGGTTTAATCCTGTTCGCATCCCCAAGGATTAATATTTGTGGTTAAGAAATTCTTCTTCGTTACCATTTACAGGCGAAAGTTAAATCAAACTTGTTGTTATGTGAAGCTGAGATCTGAAATTATTCTAGGAAACTATCTCTGACCTTATGTACAACGTGTTTCGGAGTGAATAGTAAATATTTTAGAAGGCGTTGGAAAAGATTGATTCGAATAAATCTTCGCATATGACATGTGTCCAGTTTTTATTCCTTACAGAGATCAGCTGTTACAATGTAACCCAAAAAGGATTATGTGCAATTTCGAATTCTCTTGACATCACATGTAGCTCTTCAGTGGTCGTCTTGGCGTTCTTTTATGAGGCCAGTACTATTCGTAACCCAATTCTCGTGTTTACTTTTTCTTTGTAGCTTGTACCTTTCAACTATCCCCACGGACATAAATTTAAGATCCAGGGACCTTGGTGACAGAGAAAGGAGGCCATTTCTGGTGATACATCTTCTGGAGAATGTTGGGTTTGGAAGGTGTAATAGCTGATGACTAGACTGCTCAGGGGCCCCTTCACAATGGAAGAACATGCCCTTCCTTGTAGCCAAAGGAAACTTCTCCAGTGATGATGGAGGCTCATCCTAAAGAAAGTCCAGATAATGAGGCCCTGTAAGGCGATACGGTAAGACAACAACCACAATCAACCGATTTTTATATCACACAACACATTTTCAGAGAAGCGTTCTTGAATGTGTCTCCTCTAAGGCATGTGGGTTTCGTCGGACCACCTATGTGAGATAGTGAGGACGACTTCGTGGCAGACCAAAACTGTGTCTCGAACCGGGAGTCGACCTTCTCTTCTAGAATGCCAGTCCCGAAAGAAACGCAGGAGAATTTCTGTGAAGTTTGTAAGATGGAAGATGAGGTTCTGGCGGTTGTGAAGCAGTGAGCGCGGGTCTTGAGTCGTGCGTTGACAGCTGAGTCGATCGGGCACTTGCCCGTAAAATGCGAAGGTCAGGTCTCAGCTTCGAGTCCCGGTCCGACGCAGTTTTAATCTGCCAGGAAGTTTCAATGTTCTTTGCTATGTATCCACCCTAGCTGTCCATTGTATGCAGTTCCATTTGCAATGTGCGTTCGGAAACTGGTAGAGATGAATGTGCATTCACTGACAGCAGTAATTTCTGTGTGTTTTGAAACCGAATGCCATTGTCTCCAATCTCTGTCGATTAGGAACTTTTTACGGCCATTGTTATACGCCGTGTTACGGTGGCTGCAAATGGCACACAAATCCGCGCTGATACAACAACCCAAATCGGGCACCTTCATTTGCAGCGTGGTTGAGGGTTGGGCTGTTTGTGGAAGGAGACCAGACAGCCAGGCCATCGGTCTCATCGGATTAGGGAAGGATGGGGAAGGAAGTCGGCCGTGCCCTTTCAAAGGAACCATCCCGGCATTTGCCTGGAGCGATTTACGGAAATCACGGAAAACCTAAATCAGGATGGCCGGAAGCGGGTTTGAACCGTCGTCCTCCCGAATGCGAGTCCAGTGTCTAACCACTCGCGGTTTAGGGCGAGTTCAAATCGCTCTGAGCACTGCGGGACTTTACATCTGAGGTCATCAGTCCCCTAGAACAGAACTACTTAAACCTAACGAACCTAAGGACATCACACACATCCATGCCCGAGGCAGGATTCGAACCTGCGACTGTAGCGGATGCGCGGTTCCAGACTAAAGCGCCTAGAACCGCTCAGCCTCAGAGGCTGGCTTAGAGCGAGTCCAGATAGTGTAGCTCCTTTTTGACATTCTGTCACATTGATCCATCTTACTGGGCTGATTCCACACAGCCGACTGGCACAAAGACACAACTTCATTGCCATGGGAATGTCAGCGGTGGAAGGTCAATTATCACCCAGTACCGGACCTCCCCATCTAGAGCTCTCTAAAGCGACCAGTCCGCTCTTTTAAGGGGCTGATTAATATTGTGTCTGATGAGCTTATTATCCTTGAGAAACATTTCGAAGCCGTTTGCGTTGTTTGTCAGTTTTCCGTCTCTGACAGTGGTCGGGTCGGGCTGTAGAGCTCAGTTATTCTCAGCCAAATCCAAGCGAGCTCGTCTTCCCGTGTTCTCTCCCGGACATGTCCAAGTAGGAATTTCCAGTGAGAGTGCTCTTGGCGAAGAAGAATGGCCCGTACAGTTTTCGACGTGACAAGGCACAAAAAACATTTACCTTTGGGGAATCACGTTCAAATTCAATGCATTCGTGTGGATACTTTGTACCCCATATTCGACAATTATGCCGGTTCACTTTCCCATTAGTGTGAAAAGTGGCTTCATCGCTAAAAATTAAGCGATCAACAATGCCATCCTCATCCTAATTCAGTTGCTGCAACTGCGAACAAAACTCAAGACGCTTGTCTTTGTCGTCGTCATTGAGCTTCTGCACGCCGGCCGCGGTGGTCTAGCGGTTCTAGGCGCTCAGTCCGGAACCGCACGACTGCTACGGTCGCAGGTTCGAATCCTGCCTCGGGCATGGATGTTTGTGATGTCCTTAGGTTAGTTAGGTTTAAGTAGTTCTAAGTTCTAGGGTACTGATGACCACAGTTGTTAAGTCCCATAGTGCTCAGAGCCATTTGAACCATTTGAAGCTTCTGCACTAGCTCCAGTTTGAATGGTTTCATAGACAGCTTCCGTCGCAGAACTTTCCACACTGTCACTGGAGCCATTTCGAGTTCACGGGATGCACGACGCACCGATGTCTTTGGACTCCTTATGAATGTCTCTCGTACGCGCTCCACATTCACTTCATTCACACTGGGACGTCCGCTTCTCTTTGCGGGGCACAAGCAACTGAATTTGTTGTGCCAGTGGTAAATGGCCTTCCTTGTTGGTAGCTTTATACCGTACTTGGTTCTAAACATCCGCTGAACAGCTGTAGCACACTTGTTTTTGTCGAACTCCAAGACAGAAAGTTCCCTCCGCACCTGAACTCGCCATGTTTGCAACTAGCGCTGACTGTCGACAAATTACCAAACTACGCTGTAGCGGTATATATGAAGGAAAAGAAAAAAAAAAACAACTTTCAGGGTTTCTCTGCAAAATGACATATGTATGACATCTGTACAATGTTTGGTTCATCAGCAATAAATAATTGAGAGTGTTCCTGGACTTTATGTACACCCTGTTTATTTCTGTGTTACAAATAGTAAGAATAACAAAGACTATATCATGTTACGCAATTTTTGTATAATTGTGGGGTAAAGAGTTGGATGAATAAAATGATCACTCTGGTCTCAGCTGTCGAACGTATTAGACGCTTTTGTTCGAGGTTGCCTCCGAACGCACGATTTTGTTAATTTTACGTAAGTTTTTTTCGCAATATATGTATAATAAGTATTTGCCCTCTTAATCTCATTTCGTAACTCTCCCTCCATGTGAATTTAATTAAGTGGGAATAATTAATGATCGTCATAGACCATATGCCGCTCTTTTGTCGTAACGGCGCATTAGCAGCCTTTACGTGAAATATAATTAATCAAATGATTTTCGGGCTTCACCCAAAAGATAACAAGAAAAAAAATACTTTAAATAACGAAGAAAAAGAATGTCCTCGGAAGCAGACTTCCGATGAGTTTTACGGAGCTTAGAAGTTAGTGTTGAAACGCATCTAGCACCGAACTTGCGGAACCGTAGTTGTTTAATCATAATCTAATACAAAACACTCCTAGAAATCTAAACCGGCCATTGTGTCCGAGCACCTCTAGGCGCTTCAGTCCGGAGCCACGCTGCTGCTACGGTCGCAGGTTCGAATCCTGCCTGGGGCATGGATGTGTGTGCTGTCCTTAAGTTAGTTAGGTTTAAGTTGTTCTAAGTCTAGGGGACTGATGACCTCAGATGTTAAGTCCCTTTGTGCTGAGAGCCATTTGAAATCTACGGATAGTAGTCCGACACATTTTTAAGATATCGAGAAGCGCCGTCATTCGCGACTTTTTCTTCCGAAAATTTTCTGCAGGAGTTCGTTACTTACTACAGAGTGATGACTACTCCGGTCATCACGATTGTGGTGTCGTCCGGAAAACGAGATCCCACGTCATAGTTGGTACCTCACGACGGAACCATAAGTATGGACGGTCGCTACCTGATGCAGCAAATAATGAAAGGCGTCGCCGTAGACATGCCCTCAAGAGGTTCTGTACGCCGCCGCTGCTGGAAGAGGATTTACGTCAGAGCGCAGGGCTGCTCAGTCCAGTCTACAATCATCCCTTACGACGACAGCGTCGTCTTAATAGAGAGACAGCAGCGCGAGATGTGATAGAAGTCAGATCTATGTCGAAGTTAGTAGTCAGCTGAGCTCTGAGAAAAGACTACGTTATGTACTGTAAAAATGGTTCAAATGGCTCTGAGCACTATGGGACTTAACTGCTGAGGTCATCAGTCCCCTAGAACTGAGAACTACTTAAACCTAACTAACTTAAGGACACCACACACATCCATGCCCAAGGCAGGATTCGAACCTGCGACCGTAGCAGTCCCGCGGTCCAGACTGTAGCGCCTAGAACCGCTCGGGCACACCGGCGGGCTATGTATTGTATCGAGTGATAAATTACAGTGTTTTCGACAGTAACAAATACATAGACATTCCTGTGGACATTAATGTTTCCAAGTGAAGTATTTCAAGTTGTTCAAGTTTTAAAAAATGATCTAATATTTTGTGTGTGTTATAACAGCTGCTCGACCTTCTCCGGAGATAAAGCTAGGCATGCTAGAACGCACTAGTGTGCCGAGGCGTATGTCTCAAGTAATTTTTGGTCTGGCACTACATTGATGAACATTCGGCCATCCACTCTTTTTTTCCCTTAAAAAACAAAATTGACCCACACCACTTTCACTCATCGTACATTCGTCCTGTGTGCAGTATAAATTCGAAGAATGTCAACAGCACTGAGATTTTCTTATCACTTGAAACCGTATTACAGAACGTCTTTCGCGCGTGGCGAGATCTTAAATTCCAACGCCACAACTGTTGTAGGGACGAAAAGCAGTGTGGCTTCCTCGCTGTCTCAGCTCTATTCTCACTGACCTGCTTCAAATGTTCCGTTCTCTTCACTACCGCGCATGCTACATGAAAACTCAAATTACTTCGGGACATACCTATCGTGACTTAACGAGTCTAGGGAGAAACTCCTGGTGGAACGGAACGTAACTAGTAGTTAATGTTTGTTGAGCAGTCGAGAGCGCGCTTACAATAGAAGACTGTAACTTAACGAGCCTTGAGAGAATCCCGAGGCTTCAGTGAAATATAACAGGGAGTTAAGGGGGTTTTGGATCCGAGTAAATATAAATAGAAAGCTGGGAGGCAGGAAACGGGTTCCACTGAACAGGTAGTGATTGTGAGAGGGGCCTACGGACAATGAGAGGCTTAGCGCGAGTGAGCGACCGGGTTTAGCGGGCACGGTGATTACAGGCGGCCACAGGTCAGCGCTGGAACGCAGCATAGACAAAGATATGTTATTCTGCGACTGCAGGTAGTTGGATCCTGACTAGCATATACGGTTGGCTAACAACAGACATGCCACATATTTTAATAACTTGAAATGAGACCAGGAAGACTGGTACAATGAATACAAGAGCACCAAATCAATGAACTGAGTGCAGTATATCCTATAAAAAAAATTGCAAGCTGCAAGCATAAACATATTTACAATTAAGCCATACATTCCATCACAAATGTTTGCACTTGCTGAGTGATAAATAATTTTACGATACACAATGAACCGTATGATCGGGAATGGGATTGCACATTAGCCATCATTGAGACAAACAACTAATATTACACTGTTGTTAAATATACTGTAATATTAAGTTTATCGTCTACAAGTAGCGAGTCAGTTCGTTCTCCACAGTTACACTGATAAATGAAGCACTATGTAGTTATTAGGTAATCGGTTTATTAATATATGAATCTTTGTGCGCTAGAAGCACAAATAGGTCAATTCTTTCTTTCTTTTGCTACTGCCTTTATCCCGCATTGTGCGCAGTGTCGGCAGGGTTAAGTACAAATTTGGCATGGTGAATGTTTAAGGGGTGGCCGGATGCCCTTCCTGCCGCCACCCCATACCCCCAGGGACGGAATCAGGGTACCCCAACTGTCTGCGTCTAGTGTAAATCGTGAAATAGTGTGAATGTGTTTCAAATGTCTGCGAGTCGTGTAACAGAGGCAGGACATGGGGACCAGCCCGGTATTCACCTAGGAGGATGTGGAAAACCGCCTAAAAACCACATCCAGGCTGGCCGGCACACCGGCCGTCGTCGGTAATCCGCCGGTCTACAATGGAACAAATATGGGACAGCATCAGACGACAACTCCAGCGTCATCCACAAACAGTATTAAACGTCTCTGTATTGACCAACTAACTGGAACAGGCATGGAACTCCATCCCACCTGACGTCTGGTAGCTGTACAATACAATGCATCTTGCATTCAACATTCTTGCGGTTACACCGGTTATTAATGTATTAGCATTTTATATTGCAATGACTTACCTGGCGCTTACATTAACCTGTGGCCTGTTAATCACTTAAATATCTTACCTAGACAAATGTATTTCCTAATTTTCAGTACACTACATTAATTATTTTTTGATAGTTCGGTCTTTTCGTCAGTGTAGAATCATTAGTGCAGGAATAGTGGTCCATTTGCATATAAGTCAAATGTTGTATGATGTGTGTATGATGTGTATAATTTGATGAGGAGCTGCTCGAGCTCTCATTGGTTGAAGTATCATGACGTTGGTGGATGTTGGTAGTGGAAGAGGTGCACTTGGGAGAAGGACAGACGAAGAGAAGAGAACGGTTCGGGACATCGAGTGAGAAAGAGATACTATACTTTTCTGCCATTGGAAAGAACGGCAGAGCGGTGTAATTGAATTTATGAAGAAACTCTTCGGATCGCTTGTAAGACTTAAGTTACGGGCGCCTAAGAAAGCAGATGAAGATATGATATGATATTTAAATTTACACCCTAGCTGCAAACAGGCGTTGATATACATCATTGGGGACATTTTCAACATGTCCCCAATGATGTATATCAACGCCTGTTTGCAGCTAGGGTGTCGATTTATATACCATTTCATTCTAGAGAAGCTGCACGGTCATCAATGGCATCTGTTCTTTCGGGAACAGATACTACCTTCATATTTAGTTAAAATATGGCTAACCAGCCATTGACCTTCTTGTGCGAACGCACACACTATGCCCTAACTCGTACGGGACTTGGTAGATTAATCTGCCACGAGTAATGAGTGTGATGGGCAAACATCTATTAGGCGCAATACGAATGTAGTGGTGTGAACATGTTGAGAATGTGGGTCTCACGGGGAGCGTGCAAGGGATAAGTCCCTGCAGGCGCACTATCCTCTGTGCCCTCGGTGGCTCAGATGGATAGTGCGTCTGCCATGTAAGCAGGAGATCCCGGGTTCGAGTCGCGGTAAGGGCACACACTTTCACCATGTCCCCAACAATGTATATCAACGCCTGTTTGCAGCTAGGGTGTCGATTTAAATATCATTTCATTCTAGAGACGCTGCACGGTCATCAATGGTATCTGTTCTTTCGGGAACAGATACTACCTTCATATACAGATGAAGATACTTATCTACTGAATACACGTCGTGGCTTGATTTGAGTGAGGATTCCGTCATCTTTCGTGTCACACTAGATAATTCAAGGCTGTGATATATTTTAATAATAACTTTATTTACATGCAAGACTGCTTGGACCACCATTCAGTAGGAGTTTGGACCTTAACGAATGAACCATCTGTTCTTAAAAGTTAAATCTGCAGTGTTGCCTTCGTTTATTACAAATGTTTCCCTGCTTTTTTATGTTCATCGATTTATAATTCGCATAACTTCCTCAGTTTTTTGACTCAGGATCATCTTTTAATAAAATATTTTGCTAACACAGCAACAGATCGTAAAGCAGACGGCGTACGGCTCGTCCCTGGGACATTTACGAGCCAAGCTTTATTCATTGCCGTACATTTGCCCTCTGTCTCATTGAACGCAGAGCAGTAACGTAGAACAGTACCTGTCAGAACACAAATTTTCTCAAGTGATGACCATAGACGCGTGTGATATATTTAAATTTAACGAAAGAGAGAAGTTAAACAGGAGCCCCCTCCCCATAATGATTGGTAGATAACACGCATGCCACGCAGCTAATGCTTGCTGGCATCTCAGCATAGGCCGTGACATTTGCGGCGCATCAGGTATGCGGCCACCGTTTCTTCTGTTTTGACAGCCGGCGATGGACACACGTGCTCCATACAGATAGCTCCGGGATCGTTTTGTAAACGTTGCTCCGCACTGTTTAAGATTGCTCTGCGTCAGCAACTTGTCTCTTTCAGACGTTACAAACGTAGCGAGACTATGTTGCATTCGCGGACGTTTCTAGGCCGATAGGATGTATTTCTGCCTCAGTAATAACATACCCCGTCGTTCCCGCAGTATCCATAATCATTAAGAACCGTTATTCCGTTCTTTACCGACATCTGTATATCGGAAAAATAGATTTCAAGGTAAAAAGTCATAGCGTTTGTTCTCATTTGACTTACTTTCCACTGTTGAGTAGTAGTAGGCTAACGGTTACGACCACCGAATACGATTTTAAAAAGTCAGCGATGTTCTAATTAAATATTTGACATACAGAGACCAGGCGCCCATGTATTTGACCAGAGTAATGGTTTACATAACACCTGACAGCTAGAAAGTTTATTTTTAAATCAAAAAGTCTTATACTTGAAGTCCCGTTGACGAAAAAGTAATTAAAAACGGCGCTGAAGCTCTAAATCTACATACACTACTGGCCATTAAAATTGCTACACAAAGAAGGAACCGAGCGAGGTGGCGCAGTGGTTAGCACACTGGACTCGCATTCGGGAGGACGACGGTTCAATCCCGTCTCCGGCCATCCTGATTTAGGTTTTCCGTGATTTCCCTAAATCGCTTCAGGCAAATGCCGGGATGGTTCCTTTGAAAGGGCACGGCCGATTTCCTTCCCCATCCTTCCCTCACCCGAACTTGCGCTCCGTCTCTAATGACCTCGTTGTCGACGGGACGTTAAACACTAATCTCCTCCTCTCCTCCACACCAAGAAGAAATGCAGATGATAAACGGGTATTCATTGGACAAATATATTATACTAGAACTGACATGTGATTACATTTTCACGCAATTTGTGTGCATAGATCCTAAGAAATCAGTACCCAGAACAACCACCTCTGGCCGTAATAACGGCCTTGATACGCCTGGGCATCGAGTCAAACAGAGCTTGGATGGCGTCTACAGGTATCTTCAACACGATACCACAATTCATCAAGAGTAATGACTGGCGTATTGTGACGTGCCAGTTGCTCAGTCACCATTGACCAGACGTTTTCAATTGGTGAGAGATCTGGTATCCAGAAAGGCCCGTACAGGGCCTACAACACGCGGTCGTGCATTATCCTGCTGAAATGTAGGGTTTCGCAGGGATCGAATGAAGGGTAGAGCCACGGGTCGTAACTCATCAGAAATGTAACGCCACTATTCAAGTCAATGCGCACAAGAGGTGGCCGAGACGTGTAACCAATGGCACCCATACCATCATGCCAGGTGATACGCCAGTATGGCGATGACGAATACACGCTTCCAACGTGCGTTCACCGCGAGGTCGCCAAACCCGGATGCGACCATCATGATGCTGTAAACAGAACCTGGATTCATCCGAAAAAATTACGTTTTGCCATTCGTGCACCCAGGTTCGTGGTGCAGCGTCAACGGTAACCGCAGCCATTGTGTCCGAGCTGATAGTCCATGCTGCTGCAACCGTCGTCGAATTGTTCGTGCAGATGGTTGTTGTCTTGCAAACGTCCCCATCTGTTGACTCACGGATCGAGACGTGGCTGCGTGATCCGTTACAGCCATGCGTATAAAATGCCTGTCATCTCGACTGCTAGTGATACGAGGCCGTTGGGATCCAGCACAGCGTTGCGTATTACCCTCCTGAACCCACCGATTCCATATTCTGCTAACAGTCATTGGATCTCGACCGACGCGAACAGCAATCTCGCGATACGATATACCGCAATCGTGATAGGCTACAATCCGACCTTTATCAAAGTCGGAAACGTGATGGTAACCATTTCTCCTCCTTACACGAGGCATCACAACAATGTTTCACCAGGCAACGCGGGTCAACTGCTGTTTGTGTATGAGGAATCGGTTGGAAACTTTCCTCATGTCAGCACGTTGTAGGTGTCGCCACCGGCGCCAACCTTGTGTGAATGCTCTGGAAAGCTAATAATTTGCATTATCACAGTATCTTCTTCCTGTCGGTTAAATTTCGCGTCTGTAGCACGTCACCTTCATGGTGTAGCAATTTTAATGGCCAGTAGTGTATATATTCAGAAATAGTAGAGGTCAGAGCGTACCAGTATTACCGATTTTCTGTATGTCTCTGGTCGCGCCTTAATCTCTGTCATCCCGTTTGTAATGCAACGGAAACATACTGGGAGCAACAGCAACAAGGATTAACATTTTACGTAAAACTGCAAGCGCTCACCAAAAGTTTCCGTCTTTTTCTATGGTGGGTACGTACCCGGATAGGTCACCGTTCTTTTTTTTCTTTTCTTTAAAAAAAAAGTGAGTGGGTGCGACGTTTCATTTTGTCATAATGAGGAACATAACGAAAGAAACTAAACACGATGCGTTTGTTCCGCCCTCGCACTGGGGCTCAGCTGCAGTAGAAAATTAACGGTCTCAACTTCCGGCCACCGGAAGTGACAGCTGTTTTGACGAAGAGGCCGCTGCGGCAAGGGGAAGTATTTTGCAGTAACATGTGTAAGTGCCATGTCTTAAGCCTCCAGCCTCGTGCCTTCATGTCCCATTCTGATCCATGTATTCTTTAGTGGGCGCAATCAACATAGTATCAGTATTTGCTAATTTTGTAATCCTCGATGTACCACCAACTCTTTTGCGAACTGCTCTTCAGTATTATTCGAATTCAGCTGATCTGATGAAAGAAAGAGATATAATGTCTGTAATCAGCCCTGTAAGTCGAGACGAAAGTGTTCGAATATGCTCAGAAAATTGTTATGTATCCATCTGGCTGCGCCCCCTGACAACACAGAGATTACACTGCCGATACCTGTCGGTGACGAACACTGACCGAGTTACATGACCTGCTCTCAGCTTCTTCATATCTAACCTGGACTCTCGCCACACGATAATCCAGTGGAATTGCAATGGATACTATGGTCACGTACCGGAAATACAACGTCTTCTTTTTTAATGTTCTTCATTCTGTCTTGCTCTTCAAGAAACGCTCTTCCGTGATGAACACTCTCCAATGTTTCGTGGCTATTGGGTGTACTGTCGGAACCGTGCTGGCCCCAGGGTAGCATCTGGAGGGGTCTGCACTTTGGTTCACTCTGATGTCACTAGTGACTGGATCCCCCTTTGTACCAACCTGGAGTGCCGCCAGTGACAGTCAGTCGTCCAGGGTCTTAACGTCAAGGTGCTCTTTGCACTGATCCATTGGTCCTTGCAGAATACCTCACGACACACTTTCTGCTACCTTTCTCTGGCAGAAACGCTGGGCTGAGCAGACCCCTGTTTCACCTCGCACCAAGATGTTCCCTATAGTGAAACGTTCACTTAAAGAGAATACTCGCAGGCTCTTACCTCTTCACTTGACCTGGTCTCAGGCCTGGATTCCATCCACAACCAGATGATCCAACACTTAGACGTTACCCAGAGGCAACATCTACTCATGGCTTCAACCACATTTGGCTCATTGGTGCTGTCCCGTCGCAATGGCGAGACAGTCCCGTTCTTAATCCCAGGAAGAACCCAATGCCTATTGACAGCTACCGACCATGAGCTTGATGAATGTACTATGAAAACTACTTGAGACGTTGGTTAGCTTTCGATTGTGTTGGGAACTCGAATCTCGGGGCGTTTTTGTCCCTGTATCAGTGTGGCTTCGGGGAACGACAATCTCCAGATGACCATCTACTCAGATTGGAAACACCAGTCTGATACCAACTGCTGGCACCTTGTTGCAGTCTTCTTTGACGCACATAAGGCATACGACACAGCTTGGCGCCATCATATGACTGGGGCTTTCGTGACCCACTTCCGATTTTGATCCGTGAATTTTTATCCCACCGGCTCTTCTGGGTTCGAGTTTGCACTTCACTGAGCGCCCCTCGGTTTCAGAAAAACGTTATCCCACAGGGTTCTATGTTAAGTGTCACATTCTTCCTTATAACCATCAATGAATTCGTAACATATGTTGGACCTGTGGTTACCTCGGTGTTGTATGTCGACGATTTTTTCATCTGGTGCGACTCCCACTCGGTAGCATCTGCTGAGCACCAGCTTCAAAGCGCTATCCGACGGGCCTTTGCGTCGGTCGTCTCCTATGGCTTCCAGTTTGCTCCCTCCAAAACGCGGGTTATGCATTTTTGTCGTCGACTCACAGTACAACCTTATCCAGAATTTTATTTAGGCGACCATCTCCTTGATGTTGTAACACAGTCCCGTTTCGTGAGCCTTACTTTTGATAAAAATCTGACATGGATGCCCCATATTCGCCACCTGAAGACTACATGCATGCGGAAGCTTAATGCTCTCCTCCTCCTGTCCCGCACATCTTGGGGTGCAGACCATGCTACTCTCCTCCATCTTTACAGTGCTCTGGTCTTGTCCAGACTAGATTATGGTAGTTAGGTTTATGGTTCATGGCTCCTTCCACTCTGAAAATACTTGAGCCTGTTCACCAATGTGGGGTACGACTGGTTACAGGTGCCTTTCGCACTAGTGCCATTGACAATCTCCTCGCAGAAGCGGGGATTCCCCTTCTACATATACGACGGAGCCAATTTCTGGTTTCTTACACAGTCGCCATTCGCCGATTCCCTGACCATCCTATATACCCTGTCTTCTTTGCAAAAAAAGGGATGTCATACTTCTGATAACCGCCCATGGGTGAGATTGCTAGCTGGAATGCATCTCACTTCCCTCTCTCGGGATTTCCATCTCCACTCACTAGAATGCACTCCCTGCACCCCCCCTTCCTAGATGGTTCCTAGACCACGGATTAGAACCGACCTATTCCAGGGTCCTGGGGTCCCGTCACCCTTATGGTTTTCCGGCGTCTTGTACGTTCCAACCTTGCAGAGTTCCAGGGTGCCACCATCTTCTACACTGATGGTTCTAAGATGATAGATAAGGCGGTGTACGCTTTCACGTCTCCTATCGGCTTAGAACACCATTTGTCGCCGGGATCATGTAGTGTGTTCACAGCAGAGCTCTTAGCCATTCACAGAGCCCTCCCATTTTGTTTCTCAGGTCTCCCTCCAAAGTGTTGTAATACGTACCGACTCAATGAGCAGCCTGCAGGTTATCGATCGATACTACTCGCGTCACCCTTTGGTGTCCGCTATCCATGACCTCCTCTCTGCCCTTGGTGTGCCAAGTCATGTGGGCATCTCTGGGAATGAACTGGCTGACAGTTTGGCTAGAGAAGCAGATACTTACCTCCTATTCCCGTTCATGATTCCAGCTGCGGGTGTGTGGATCTACGTCAAATCTCTCTTTGCCCAAAAGTGGAGTGTCATCTGTTGCGCTACTGCTTTCAGCAATAAACTCCGCACGATCAAGCAGTCTACTGCGGTTGGAGTCTACTGCGCTTTGGCACTCTTCCTTCCACTTCCCCTGGGAGGAGTCCACTGTCTTATGCTGTCTGTGCATTGGTCATACCAGGCTCACTCATTGTTTCCTCTTGCGTAACGAACCACCCCAGTGTGTTGTGGAGCCAGACTGAGGGTATCCCATATATTGGTGGAATGTCCCCTTCTTTTGGCTCTTCGTACTAAGTATAGTCTTCCAGATTGCTTAAATTTAATATTGGCAGACGATTCACGGATGGTTGAACTGGTCCTTAGTTACCTCTGTGAACGTGGTTTTTATTTTCAGATATAAGGTTTTGCTTTGCTCCTGGAGCAGGTGCAGGGTGGTTGTGGTTGGGGCCTCTCTTAATGTTTTCTCGGTTATGACCCATGACCACTCCCCCTTGCAAAGACCGCTCTTTTATACTTCTGTTTTCCCAGTTTTTAGATTTGGGCTACCCTTTTATACCTTCTACTGTGTATGTGTTTTAATTTCCTCGTTTTATAGTCTGACTCTTCTCCACTCTTAGCGGACCCTCTCTCTTTCGTGTGTAACCTTGGAATCGCCGTTTAGTCCCATAACACCCTCGATTAATCAATCAATCAATCGCGACCACCGCTGCCGGCAGTCATGTACAGTGGCTACATTCCCACCAAGTATCGCAGTATCGCGGAAGGAACATCCAAAAATCTCGTAGCCGTATTTGACGTCCTCGTTCAAACTCGATGAGGTGTTGATAATTGGCGTCTTTGTCGTCTTAAAGCCATTCTTGACTAACATCAATTCGCTACGTCCAATCTCAGAGGTAAGTAACCCTCGAGACGGTCACTGCGCGTAGGCCTATTTGAAGCAAACCTGATTTGCATCGTGGTGGCGCTACTAGCGTCACTCTAATGCGACTGGCACGAAATTTGAATACACATCATCTTTCAGATGTAGAAACACTTGTTAAACAATGTCGCCTTTTGTATCACGTAAAGTAACGCAAAGCTCTACGTTGTGGCACCGATGGGCCGATAGGGAGCTACCGAACGCCGTGTAATCCTCTGCCAGTGCGCCAGTGGGTGTGGCATGAAGGGGCATGGGGACAGCACACCGCTCTACCGGCGTTGCCCGATTTCTTGATTTTGGAGCCTTTACTTCTCCCTCAAGTACCTCCTGAGTTGGCATCACGAGGCTGAGTACATCCTGTTCCAGTCCTCCGACCAAAGGGAAAAGCCCTGGCAGGTCCTCCGCATAGCGGCCAGAAACGCACCACTGAAATGGAGGCGGACTTCATACCATATATATCAGTACATTTAATAGCAGTGTTTGTTTTGTCGTTAAAAGATTTTAAAAAAAATGGTTCAAATGGCTCTGAGCACTATGAGACTTAACATCTGAGGTCATCAGTCCCCTAGAACTTAGAACTACTTAAACCTAACAAACCTAAGGACATCACACACATCCATGCCCGAGGTAGGATTCGAACCTGCGACCGTAGCGGTCGCGCGGTTCCAGACGGAAGCGCCTAGAACCGCTCGGCCACACCGGCCGGCGATTTTTTTTTTTAACTTCGTTGTCATAGCTTCTAGAGTTTAGTAACGTTAGTAGCGTTTCGCCCATACATGAATTATACAGGGTGTTCGGAAATTCCCGTTAAAGACTTCTAGGACTTGTAGTGGGACTGATTAGACAATATCTTGGGTAGGAACCCACGTCCAGAAACGTAATGTTTCCGTGCTACAGCTGTTTGAAAACGTGTTTGCTAGGTAGGTATGCAACAGGGTACTTTTATTGGGCGAGGGGGGGGGGGGGGGGCTTACGTCGGATCGGCTGATGTCATTTCACGTCTATCCTGCCTCTCTGACCTGGTTCGAGCTTCATTCACGTGTGTGTGGGTGTTAGAGCAACGTTGCTGAGTACGCGTTTGCACAATACACCGACATGATCCTTCTGAATGGCGAAGCTCACGGTAATGGGAGAACTGCTTGTCGCCTTTATCAAGATCGTTATCCATAACGTCCGACTCCATTGCATACTCTTTTCGCCACAATTACATAACGGCTTCGACAAAGGGTAACTTCGCCATCAGCAGACCTGACTGTGGTGCTTCAAGGAGACGCGACCTACCGGAATTGGACGAGGCCGTACTGTAAACTACAGTGTTTATGAAAACTGATTAAGTTTCCTTTTTGTTTCTTTGTTTATCAATGAGTGGAATTGTCGAGCAAGTCATGTACTGCGTCACGCCTAATAAAATACGCGAAAATGGTCGCATTACCAACATGATTTCAAGTGGTAGTAGCGCAGTACGTTTACTGGCTGGGGTTCCAGTTCAGAATATTATCCGCTCAGTCCCCTCTGCAAGTCCTAAAAGTTTGTAACGGGAATTCAGAACACCCTGTATACAGCTCGATCAGGCGACCGTGGTGCATTATGGAGCAAGGTGTTTGTTATCGTTCCTTATTATTGTGTATCCCTACTCCATATAGAAGTTGTACATGAACTGCAAAACATACATCTGTTCTTCTCCGGGATATAACGTGACATGGTCACCGGCCATACACTTTAGTTACCCGAGCTGTACGCCCCGGGAGTGTGTAATTCACATTTGTGTGCACCGCATGCTCAAACGAGCGGAACACAATCCGAAAAACGCAGAAAAAAGTGGAAGCGTGCTATGTTTCCAAAAAGAAAATGAAAGTAATGGTGGATGTTTTAATTAGTGGCAATAGGATTGAAGTGACATCTTCTTCAGGCGACGCCAGTACCTGTGCTCGTTTGCTGTGTGTTGAGTGAGTGTTAATTCTACTGATAAGTGTACACATCGTTGTACATCACAAGTATAGACCAGTGGGGAGGAAAGCGTTCGCTCTTTGGCAGAGCAAGAATGGCTGACTGAAATTAAGTATCTTTGTGTGAGGTTAAAAAATCTGATTCCTAGAACACATTTGGAAAATTGGGTTGTTGTTGAATCGTATTTTGTGTTCGCTTTCACATCTAAATTAGATCTTTGTTACTGTTTAGGCCAGTTTGATAACCAAACGGTTGACAGATTATGTTTGTTTGAAAATTGTATAATCAAAAATGGTTCAAATGGCTCTGAGCACTATGGGACTTAACATCTATGGTCATCAGTCCCCTAGAACTTAGAACTACTTAAACCTAACTAACCTAAGGACATCACACAACACCCAGCCATAACGAGGCAGAGAAAATCCCTGACCCCGCCGGGAATCGAACCCGGGAACCGCATAATCCACAGCAAAACTGGATCTAGTCGGATCTTTCTGACGAAACTTTTTGTGGCAAGAACTTCGGTTATTTTTTCTTAATAATTTCTCTCATTTACCTCTCGTTGTTGAATATTTATCTTGTTTCGGGTCAGGCTAGACGCCCAAAATGGTGTACCATAGCCGCCGCCAGAGGCTAGGATATCACATAGATAAGACACGTTGCACTTCACAATTACGAACACAGCTGACTGGATCTCACATTTTCTAACTACTGCATCTCACACCCACTTTAATCTGTTTACTGTAGCCAAGCCTTAATCTTCCTCTGTAAGTTTAAACCCATACACTTCCCTCCATTATGAAATCAGCTATTACTTGATGCTCCGGTCTGGTTTATGTACAAGTTATAAACAATCTATCGTCAGACGAAACTTCCTGGCAGATTAAAACTGTGTGGCGGACCGAGACTCTAATTCGGGACCTTTGCCTTTCGTGGGCAAGTGCTCTACCACCTGAGCTACCCAAGCACGACTCACGACCCGTCCCCACAGCTTCAATTCTGCTAGCACCTCATCTCCTTGGTAGAGCACTTGCCCGCGAAAGGCAAAGGTCCCGAGTTCGAGTCTCGGTCTGGCACACAGTTTTAATCTGCCAGGAAGTTTCATATCAACGCACACTCCGCTGTAGAGTGAAAATCTCATTCTGGAATATTTCGTCCTTTGCATTTTATCCCTGAAAATTTCAGTATTTGCATAGGACGTATTCCATGCAACACCGTCAAAAGCTTTTCTTTACGTAAACGTAAGGTAGAGGTCAGTGGAGAATTGTTTATGATCAGATGCCAGAAAAATCTATGCTAACTCGAAAAATTAAATCAGTTTGTACACTCACGAGGTAATACAATGGAGTTTAGAGTCAACTGCAAAAATTGGGAGGAGGCAAGAATAACAGTGTACTTTTGTGGGCAATAAAAGCTGTGCTCCGAAATTTATCACAAAAAATAACTGTATTTTCTATGTCGCTATTGCATCCAAATTTATCTCGTTATTGTTTTGCTTTGTTCTTCTCGTTACAAGCTCGTCCTAAGGTCGGATATGTAGTATCGTATTTCGTGCGACGATAGTAACAGTTTTTCAGAACTTACTGTGTGATACGGACTGCAGGGCGCTCGTAAGTAGTCAAGAAAAATACGCTGGCTAACGCAGGACATGTGCAAGACGGGTAGTCATAAAGTTGTAATTATTTCCTACCGCGCGGCTTCCCCCGTCGGAGGTTCGAGTTCTCCCTCGGGCATGGGTGTGTGTTGTCCTTGGCGTAAGTTAGATTAACTAGTGCGTAAGCTTAGGGTCCGAGGACCTCAGCAGTTTGGTCACATAAGACCTTACCACAAATTTCCAAAAATTATTTCCCCGGAAAAAATAAAGTTACGTATTTAATTTTTTGTTTGCTTGCAGGCACATTTTTCAGTCCTATTATACACTGAAATCCCCGCACAACAGTACCGTAGAATATCGCTACAGGAGCCAAAACAAATTGAAACCGGCCACTGTTGAAATGGGGTGTCATGCGGTAACTCGTTATCTGCTTTCTAAGTGGAACAGTGTTGCAGCAAATTCACGCTGAGTTGATGGAAGTGCGTGCCAACAATCCACTATCATATGACGACAGTGGTTAGGTGGCGCAGATGCTTTCAGTGTGGTCATTCAAATGTGAAGGACGAAGAACGCGGTTATTATAGGCCGGTTAAAATTACCTGATAGTTGACATCTGCCACTTGTCGTTACAGTGTTGCCACATAAGCTGCCGGCTACCGCTACGTTATGGGCGACACATAAACACGACGTGTCACTTCATAAATGCTGTTAACGTATAAATCGGAGCGATGTTGGAAGCGGCCGCCCCGAGTTATAACGGAAATGGGAGATGCTCTGTTGACAGCTGAATTTAAGTGACCAGTGATTGAACTGCGGAAGACTACGCGTTTTGTAACCCTGAATTTAAACTCACGTCCTAAACTGACGACAACTTTGTGATGAGTATCTGAGAAAATGGCGATCAACAATCGGCGGCAGAAGTAAAATCACTCGTTCATAGAGTTTAAGGCTAACCTCTACGAGCAAACTGAATAGAGAGAAATTTCATAAAATGTTTGTTTGAATAGCCATCTTCCGCAGTAAAGTTTCAGTTTCACTAGTAAAAACAAACTAATTACTCGCTGTCATTGGTTGACTGAAACTGTCGCACACTGACTACGCGGAATGCCGCGTTGCCAACCGATGGGCAGTCCTGGTTCGCACTTGGTTGCAAGTTATAGGCGACACAAGCAGAAAAGTTATAGGCGACACAAGCAGATTTCAGGCGAAAAAAGAATGATAGGAAGAAAAATAAGAGCAAATAAAAAGTCGGTACGATGATGAAAATGGCGTGGTAAAGCATTAGAATTAAAAAAAAATACGTTTAAACCAATTAAGTCAATAAAAATTATAGTCTTTTATTTGTATTTACAGAAATTAAAAAAAAATCATTGCATTGTATGAGTTTCGAACGTATGACCTTCCACACGTCACCATATGCTAACTATTACGGTATGCTATTACACTGCGAGTTGTTGTGTTTGAGTCTGATCACCCGTTCGTAAAGATTAAATGTTGCCCAAAAAAATTCGGCTTCACGCAATGTCGTGCGGAACTTATCTTATGTAACCAGATCTATGTGATTACATCAATTGTGTATCTGACGCTGAATCGCGTCTTGTGCGAAAGGATCCAGTAGTGTTTGGTTAGTGCTGTATTCGTAGCATCGCTTTTTCGTTGGCATCGTTGTGTGTGTGTGTGTGTGTGTGTGTGTGTGTGTGTTATATTTGGTGTGGTTAACGTGTGTGATGAAACATGTAATATAAGAGCCTGACCCATAATTCGGAATCAAGCACGTCAAGAAAGCCGGACAATGACTCGGAAGTGAACTAATTGTTGTGGCAGTTTGGCAGCAGCGTGTGGTTCGGGTGTGACGTTGAGCACTCTGATAGGAGGAAAACAGCTACAACACCTGAAGCGTCAATTATCAAATAATTTTAATCGGACTAAAGACGTGTGTGCAAAGGAGCAAGCTGTGACGCTGACGTCATAGTTGACTCTGGCACAGCTCAATATACAGGGTGTTAAAAAAGGTACGGCCAAACTTTCAGGAAACATTCCTCACACACAAATAAAGAAAAGATGTTATGTGGACATGTGTCCGGAAACGCTTAATTCCCATGTTAGAGCTCATTTTAGTTTCGTCGGTATGTACTGTACTTCCTCGATTCACTGCCAGCTGGCCCAATTGAAGGAAGGTAATGTTGACTTCGGTGCTTGTGTTCACATTCGACTCATTGCTCTACAGTACTAGCATCAAGCACATCAGTACGTAGCATCAACAGGTTAGTGTTCATCAGGAACGTGGTTTTGCAGTCAGTGCAATGTTTATAAATGCGGAGTTGCAGATGCCCATTTGATGTATGGATTAGCACGGGGCAATAGCCGTAGCGCGGTACGTTTGTATCGAGACAGATTTCCAGAGCGAAGGTGTCCCGACAGGAAGACGTTCGAAGCAATTGATCGGCGTCTTAGGGAGCACGGAACATTCCAGCCTATGAGTCGCGACTGGGGAAGACCTAGAACGACGAGGACACCTGCAATGGACGAGGCAATTCTTCGTGCAGTTGACGATAACCCCAATGTCAGCGTCAGAGAAGTTGCTGCTGTACAAGGTAACGTTGACCACGTCACTGTATGGAGAGTGCTACGGGAGAACCAGTTGTTTCCGTACCATGTACAGCGTGTGCAGGCACTATCAGCAGCTGATTGGCCTCCACGGGCACACTTCTGCAAATGGTTCATCCAACAATGTGTCAATCCTCATTTCAGTGCAAATTTTCTCTTTACGGATGAGACTTCATTCCAACGTGATGAAATTGTAAATTTTCACAATCAACATGTGTGGGCTGACGAGAATCCGCAAGCAATTGTGCAATCACGTCATCAACACAGATTTTCTGTGAACGTTTGGGCAGGCATTGTTGTTGATGTCTTGATTGGGCCCCATGTTCTTCCATCTACGCTCAATGGAGCACGTTATCATGATTTCATACGGGATACTCTACCTGTGCTGCTAGAACATGTGCCTTTACAAGTACGACACAACATGTGGTTCATGCACGATGGAGCTCCTGCACATTTCAGTCGAAGTGTTCGTACGCTTCTCAACAACAGATTCGGTGACCGATGGATTGGTAGAGGCGGACCAATTCCATGGCCTCCACGCTCTCCTGACTCAACCCTCTTGACTTTCATTTATGGGGGCATTTGAAAGCTCTTGTCTACGCAACCCCGGTACCAAATGTAGAGACTCTTCGTGTTCGTATTGTGGACGGCTGTGATACAATACGCCATTCTCCAGGGGTACATCAGCGCATCGGGGATTCTATGCGACGGAGGGTGGATGCATGTATCCTCGCTAACGGAGAACATTTTAAACATTTCCTGTAACAAAGTGTTTGAAGTCACGCTGGTACGTTCTGTTGCTGTGTGTTTCCATTCCATGATTAATGTGATTTGAAGAGAAGTAATAAAATGAGCTCTAACATGGAAAGTAATTGTTTCCGGACACATGTCCACATAACATATTTTCTTTCTTTGTGTGTGAGGAATGTTTCCCGAAAGTTTGGCCGTACCTTTTTGTAACACCCTGTATATCCCGCACCGTTGTGTTGTCATTGCATTTTTTAGTGTACAACGTTGTTCACGTAACTGTGGATTTTTTTCGATGACTGATGATTAAGTGCAGAGCTACGCCATGACTGTCGGTGTATAGTGAGGTTCTCAGAATATGTTTCGAACTGTATGCAGCGAAAAGTAATAGTTCGCTGTGCGATCGCGAGTTGTAGTATCCTCTACAGACAGCGAAAAGGCTAGGAAGAAGTTTAATGTATCTCCTAAGAACAATGACACAGAATATAAACGGATAAAAGCTTGTAAAGGTGCCGATCCTTTTTCAGTTGCTAATAGAGTAGAACCACGATTAACCGTCGCTTTTGGCACCAGGATGCGGTCGGTACGCTAAAAGGCTCGAATACTCATAGGAGTGTGAAACAAATCGCTTACAGAGCTCACAACGGTGTAATAAATCAAATGTGTTAAAAAGTTACATTTCAGAGAAAGTAAAGGAAAACAGAGGATTATAGAGAGCGAAAATCTATTTTCAAAAGTGTAAAATGGTTTTTGTTTCATTTACTTACAGCTTGACTTTTCAGCTGTAACACAGCACTTCTTTACCCACAATATGTCCATAGATGGGACCTGGATAAACTGAAAGAACCAGAGGTTGTACAGTGTTTCAGGGAGAGCATAAGGGAACAATTGACAGGAATGGGGGAAAGAAATACAGTAGAAGAAGAATGGGTAGCTTTGAGGGATGAAGTAGCGAAGGCAGCAGAGGATCAAGGAGGTAAAAGGACGAGGGCAAGTAGAAATCCTTGGGTAACAGAAGAAATATTGAATTTAATTGATGAAAGGAGAAAATATAAAAATGCAGTAAATGAAGCAGGCAAAAAGGAATACAAACGTCTCAAAAATGATATCGACAGGAAGTGCAAAATGGCTAAGCAGGGATGGCTAGAGGACAAATGTAAGGATGTAGAGGCTTATCTCACTAGGGGTAAGATAGATACTGCCTACAGGAAAATTAAAGAGACCTTTGGAGTTAAGAGAACCACTTGTATGAACACCAAGAGCTCAGATGGAAACCCAGTTCTAAGCAAAGAAGGGAAAGCAGAAAGGTGGAAGGAGTATATAGAGGGTCTATACAAGGGCGATGTACTTGAGGACAATATTATGGAAATGGAAGAGGATGGGGATGGGGGTGGGGTGGGAGATGCGATGCTGCGTGAAGAGTTTGACAGAGCACTGAAAGACCTGAGTCGAAACAAGGCCCCGGGAGTAGACAACATTCCATTGGAACTACTGACGGCCTTGGGAGAGCCAGTCCTCACAAAACTCTACCATCTGGTGAGCAAGATGTATGAAACAGGCGAAATACCCTCAGACTTCAAGAAGAATATAATAATTCCAATCCCAAAGAAAGCAGGTGTTGACAGATGTGAAAATTACCGAACAATCAGTTTAATAAGCCACATCTGCAAAATACTAACACGAATTCTTTACAGACGAATGGAAAAACTAGTAGAAGCCGACCTCGGGGAAGATAAGTTGGGATTCCGTAGAAACACTGGAACACGTGAGGCAATACTGACCTTACGACTGATCTTAGAAGAAAGATTAAGGAAAGGCAAACCTACGTTTCTAGCATTTGTAGACTTAGAGAAAGCGTTTGACAATGTTGACTGGAATACTCTCTTTCAAATTCTAAAGGTGGCAGGGGTAAAATACAGGGAGCGAAAGGCTATTTACAATTTGTACAGAAACCAGATGGCAGTTATAAGAGTCGAGGGACATGAAAGGGAAGCAGTGGTTGGGAAGGGAGTAAGACAGGGTTGTACCTCTCCCCGATGTTATTCAATCTGTATATTGAGCAAGCAGTAAAGGAAACAGAAGAAAAATTCGGAGTAGGTATTAAAATCCATGGAGAAGAAATAAAAACTTTGAGGTTCGCCGATGACATTGTAATTCTGTCAGAGACAGCAAAGGACTTGGAGGAGCAGTTGAATGGAATGGACAGTGTCTTGAAAGGAGGATATAAGATGAACATCAACAAAAGCAAAACGAGGATAATGGAATGTAGTCGAATTAAGTCGGGTGATGCTGAGGGAATTAGATTAGGAAATGAGACACTTAAAGTAGGAAAGGAGTTTTGCTATTTGGGGAGCAAAATAACTGATGATGGTCGAATTAGAGAGGATATAAAATGTAGACTGGCAATGGCAAGGAAAGCGTTTCTGAAGAAGAGAAATTTGTTAACATCGAGTATAGATTTAAGTGTCAGGAAGCCATTTCTGAAAATATTTGTATGCAGTGTAGCCATGTATGGAAGTGAAACATGGACGATAAATAGTTTGGACAAGAAGAGAATAGAAGCTTTCGAAATGTGGTGCTACAGAAGAATGCTGAAGATTAGATGGGTAGATCACGTAACTAATGAGGAAGTATTGAATAGGATTGGGGAGAAGAGAAGTTTGTGGCACAACTTGACCAGAAGAAGGGATCAGTTGGTAGGACATGTTCTGAGGCATCAAGGGATCACCAATTTAGTATTGTAGGGCAGCGTGGAGGGTAAAAATCGTAGAGGGAGACCAAGAGATGAATACACTAAGCAGATTCAGAAGAATGTAGGTTGCAGTAGGTACTGGGAGATGAAGAGGCTTGCACAGGATAGAGTAGCATGGAGAGCTGCATCAAACCAGTCTCAGGACTGAAGACCACAACAACAACAACAACAACATGTCCATAGCTGTAGCGGATGGCTATTGTTCCAAAAATTCGATGGCAATCGCGAACGCATCCTTTGCTGCTGAGCGGCTGATCTTTTCGTCTTCTTCCTCTTCGTTATCATCTGAATGCTGCTGCCGAACACTGTATTATTACAAAACAAGGTCGATGATGTGATCATCTTCAGGTTCTTCAATGGTAACAGCAGCAACGTCATCTTCAGCTACATCTTTACATTAACAGGCTCGATATCATTCTGAAGAGTCTGCAGATCAGTGACTAAATCTGCAGTATTAGTTTGTGCAAGTTCTTGCCCTTAGTTTGTCCTAGGACAAACCTTCTTCCATGTTTCCGTAGGGCGGTTTTCTGACGTTCTTCCCAATCTTGAACGACTGTGTAAATTACTTCTTTCATGTTGAGGCTTTTTATTGCTTCAAAAAGATCACAATTCTCATGTGTTTTCTCTAATAAGGCGCTGACATTTCTTCCTGTAAGGTCGTTTTAACAACTCTATAACACCCTGCTCCATTGGTTTGATTATTGAAGACGGAGAAAGGGGGTTGGGAGGGGCGGGGGTGGATATAGCTTTTCAGTTACATTGTTGAAGTTCGGTCTCAGAGGGGAGGCCTGGGGCGTTCTCTAGCAATAAAGCTGCACAGAGCAAAGTTGACGCAATTCACAGACATGTGGGGCGAGCTGTGTTATGACGACTGCGGCGGCAGAAAGACACCCGGCCTCAAACTTAAAAAAATAAATGAATTTGCCGAATTGTGAGTACAGCAGATCCCGTACTATACGAGTTTAACGCTCAGTAAAAGAAGAAGAGTGAGCCTAGTAATAAGACAAGAGTTCGAGCACCAAAATTAAGCTACCGCAAAGAAATAGGAAAATTTTTACAGGTTAATTTATTACCGACTAATGAAGAAACTATCAGTAGAGAAAAGATTAACTATGAAAACAAGCAATGGCGTAAATCCGAGAATGCACGTTTTTCCCATCATTAGAAATTAAGAAGTAAAAGAACCTAGGCAAAAGAATGTAGATTTACTGGACCGTCGCTGTCGGTGTAATACTGAGTTACTTCAAATGAAACATTTTGAGAAAGAGGTTGAGTGCGGTTCTAGGCGCTACAGTCTGGAGCCGAGCGACCGCTACGGTCGCAGGTTCGAATCCTGCCTCGGGCATGGATGTGTGTGATGTCCTTAGGTTAGTTAGTTTTAATTAGTTCTAAGTTCTAGGCGACTGATGACCTCAGAAGTTAAGTCGCATAGTGCTCAGAGCCATTTGAACCATTTTTAGAAAGAGGTTGATGGTTCTTTTGTTGGCTGTCAGCAAGTGTTTACGGAAGGGCAGTGTACTAATTGTTCGTCTTAAAATACTGCTTCGGCTGCGTAAGGAAAATGTTCGTAAGGGAAATACCGAAATATTCTCTTGCTAGTGTATGCACTATTAAAAGAATAGTGGCGCAGTTTAGCGTTTCACAGGGTTTTGTACTTGCTTTTCACCGACCGCAGAAAAAAATAGCCTACACTAATTTTGGAAAGCAAACAATGTTTTAGATGATGAAATCGTGAAGGGTTATCGTACGAGGCGTGACGTCGTGTTGTCGAAACGTTGCGACATCGGCAAGCCACGGCTCATACGATAACCCGAGAAGATTTCATCAATGAAATTCCCCGAGAAGGCCTGCATTCCCGCGTAACCTTTTAGATGCTTCTTAAACAAAGTTTTATGTGGGGAAAGACTTGTAAATATAGGCGGAGATCCAACCTTCGTTGGCCACGGTGAAACCGATTGTTTCCTTGTACTGCCATGGACAACAGATTATGATCGTAAGAGGCGAACCGTCAAAGTAGCGTTATACAGAAATCTGATGACTTTATGGGAGACCGTCAGGACGAAGCATATTTGGCAAAAAAAAAGGTACTGTCCATGGAGATCAAATGATTGCTTATTATATTCTTTTACTTTTTATATTTTGCATTACAAAAGTACAGAAGATAAATTACTACCAAATGATACTTCGCTTCATCAGTTGTTTGTGCTATTTTGTTTTGACTCTTCTAGCTACGTCCTACGGTGCTGTGATCAATTTCATTCGCTGCTAGGCATACAGTCATGTAAACAAACAAAAAAATAACTGATTTCGTTTTTTGAGGTAACGAGTAAAACTTGATGACTACCTCTCATAAGTATTTTGTTTCGCGAGGAAGTTACGAACTTGTCTCGGCGAAGTGGCCCTCATACCTGACAGATTGATGACGACAATACGCAGTGAGCTGTGAGTGAAATGCTTCGTACACCAGATTAGCCCCAGGCCGAAGCGTGCCGCTCACCACGCTGCCCCGCCCGGCAACCTGTGCCGAAATGTCAGCAGCTGGCGCGCCGTCCTAATTGGCCGACCCGACCCTGCGCGGCCCACATGTTCGCCGGCTCGTAAATCATTAATTACAAGCCTCGCAGAGCCCTCGTAAGCCTGATGTGTATCGGCCCGTAGCTGTTCCTCGTAACGTGACCTGACATGACGTACCCGACCCCCAAATCCTTCAAGAAGATGCCGCTTAAAACCACGTTCATTCCTTCAGAGGCGTCGGGTGTTATACGAAATTATCAGTGTCACGAATATACCGCGCGACGCAGAAATACCTCTTTTAGCCTCCAGTTACAGCCAGCTACAACATATTGTCCACTTATCTGAAGGATGTTTTGTGTGTGTGTGTGTGTGAATTTCTAAGGGACCAAACTGCTGAGGTCATCGGTCTATAGACTTACACACTACTTAAACTATCTTACTCTAACTTATGCTAAGAACAACACACACATCCATGCCCGAGGGAATACTCGAACCTCCGGCAGGAGGGGCCGTCTGAAGAATGTAACAGCTCCTATGTTCAGACTTGATTATCAAATATTCTGTTATAAACCATCTATACTAATGTCTCGTCACATTCCTTTTAAACTTCACAGAAATTCTCCACCGTACCTTGCGAGACTAGCACTATTGGGAGAAAGAATTTTCACTCTGCAGCGGAGTGTGCGCTGATTTTAAACTTCCTGGAAGACTAAAACTATCTGCTGCATCGGGCCGCCGGCCGTAGTGGCCGTGCGGTTCTAGGCGCTGCAGTCTGGAACCGCGAGACCGCTACGGTCGCAGGTTCGAATCCTGCCTCGGGCATGGATGTGTATGATGTCCTTAGGTTAGTTAGGTTTACCTAGTTCTAGGTTCTAGGGGACTAATGACCTCAGAAGTTGAGTCCCATAGTGCTCAGAGCCATTTGAACCATTTTTTGCATCGGGCCCCGAACCTGGGACCATACAGTGAGGTGAAAAAAGTCATAGGATACCTCCTAATTATTGTGTCTGATCTCCTTTTGCCCGGCGTAGTGCAGAAACTTGGCATGGCATGGACTCAAGAAGTAGTTGGAAATTTTCCTGCAGAAATACTGAGCCATGCTCCCTATATAGTCGTCCTTAATTGCGAAAGTAATGTCTCGATTATGTCCTATAAATGTTCGATGAGATTCATAACGGGCGAGCTGGCTGGCCTAATCATGCGCTCGAACCGTCCACAGTGCTCTTCAAACCAATCACGAACAGTTGTGGGTCAGTAAAATGGCCGGCCAGAGTGGCCGAGCGATTCTAGACGCTACAGTCTGGAACCGCGCGACCGCTACGGCCGCAGGTTCGAATCCTGCCTCGGGCATGGATGTATGTGATGTCCTTAGGTTAGTTAGGTTTAAGTAGTTCTGTTCTAGGGGACTGATAACCACAGCAGTAAGTCCCATAGTGCTCAGAGCCATTTGAACCATTTGAATCAGTAACATGGTGCTTTGTGATCCATAAACATTCCATCGTTGTTTGGAAACACAATGTCCATGAATAGCTGCAGATGGTCTCCAAGTAACCGCACATAACCATTTCCAGTCAATGATCGTTTCAGTTGGACCAGCGTACCGGACCAACGGCTGATAATAATCTGGTATGCTATACAAGCCGATAAAAAAATCAACAGCGCGAACAGTGACTATCCCAGGGAACTTTTAACAAATCTGCTGGCGACAAAGCTTGAGTTGTAGTAAATTACGTATCCGTATATTTTGCTTCTTAGTGGATCCTGTATGTTGAGGCTGATAAATTCAAATGAAGCGGTGTTTTTTGTTGTTGTTGTTTCTCGAATTTATGTTTTTGAATATTGACTAACTGCCAAGGAGCTGAATAAAAGATATTTTGCCACGAATTAGATGTTTGTGTGCGACTGGAAGACACGTTGTTGATTGAGTGTAGGCACAAATCAGAAGAGAGGAAGGGAAAGGGGGAGATGAAGAGGTAGGACGAACAACAAAACGTGTCAACTGGTATCCTGTTGAAAGAAAGTTTGTTTTCGAAAGTAAAGAAACTGAATTACATCATTTCTTACGAATTTATTTTAAAGACGTTCTCAGAATTCCCATACTACACTGACGAAAATGGGAAGTGTCACACCTTAAAGCAGCAGTCCTATATTTATCAAACTTTGCGGAGATGTTCATTACACAACGGATATTTAATGATTAAATTTCATTGCATTCGGAACTGACATCCGTCACATGAGTATGAGGTGTGACGCCCACAGGGGCGAATACACTCTTGTACCAGAATTGAAAATGTTCGTACACAGCACAAATCGGCGAATATGTGGTGGGGAGAGCCAGGGTTTGTAAAAGAAGAAAACTAGTTTTTCCACTTGTCTGGCTGCGTCAGAGGCATTTGAATCAAAACATCTTGACATGTTCGCTCTTTTTTATGAGTTAATCTTACTTCCCCAGCGCAGTGAACTCTCTTAGCTGCACGGTGTTGGTATACCTGCATCTTGCAGTTTATTGTCTAACGTCCCTCGTCCTGTGCATTTTATGTGCAAGTTTAGGCGGCTATATCGTGGCAACGGATAAAGCTCTCACTAGACAGCAGGACGACCGTTAATAACGTGTATGTATCTACACTCCTGGAAATTGAAATAAGAACACCGTGAATTCATTGTCCCAGGAAGGGGAAACTTTATTGACACATTCCTGGGGTCAGATACATCACATGATCACACTGACAGAACCACAGGCACATAGACACAGGCAACAGAGCATGCACAATGTCGGCACTAGTACAGTGTATATCCACCTTTCGCAGCAATGCAGGCTGCTATTCTCCCATGGAGACGATCGTAGAGATGCTGGATGTAGTCCTGTGGAACGGCTTGCCATGCCATTTCCACCTGGCGCCTCAGTTGGACCAGCGTTCGTGCTGGACGCGCAGACCGCGTGAGACGACGCTTCATCCAGTCCCAAACATGCTCAATGGGGGACAGATCCGGAGATCTTGCTGGCCAGGGTAGTTGACTTACACCTTCTAGAGCACGTTGGGTGGCACGGGATACATGCGGACGTGCATTGTCCTGTTGGAACAGCAAGTTCCCTTGCCGGTCTAGGAATGGTAGAACGATGGGTTCGATGACGGTTTGGATGTACCGTGCACTATTCAGTGTCCCCTCGACGATCACCAGTGGTGTACGGCCAGTGTAGGAGATCGCTCCCCACACCATGATGCCGGGTGTTGGCCCTGTGTGCCTCGGTCGTATGCAGTCCTGATTGTGGCGCTCACCTGCACGGCGCCAAACACGCATACGACCATCATTGGCACCAAGGCAGAAGCGACTCTCATCGCTGAAGACGACACGTCTCCATTCGTCCCTCCATTCACGCCTGTCGCGACACCACTGGAGGCGGGCTGCACGATGTTGGGGCGTGAGCGGAAGACGGCCTAACGGTGTGCGGGACCGTAGCCCAGCTTCCTGGAGACGGTTGCGAATGGTCCTCGCCGATACCCCAGGAGCAACAGTGTCCCTAATTTGCTGGGAAGTGGCGGTGCGGTCCCCTACGGCACTGCGTAGGATCCTACGGTCTTGGCGTGCATCCGTGCGTCGCTGCGGTCCGGTCCCAGGTCGACGGGCACGTGCACCTTCCGCCGACCACTGGCGACAACATCGATGTACTGTGGAGACCTCACGCCCCACGTGTTGAGCAATTCGGCGGTACGTCCACCCGGCCTCCCGCATGCCCACTATACGCCCTCGCTCAAAGTCCGTCAACTGCACATACGGTTCACGTCCACGCTGTCGCGGCATGCTACCAGTGTTAAAGACTGCGATGGAGCTCCGTATGCCACGGCAAACTGGCTGACACTGACGGCGGCGGTGCACAAATGCTGCGCAGCTAGCGCCATTCGACGGCCAACACCGCGGTTCCTGGTGTGTCCGCTGTGCCGTGCGTGTGATCATTGCTTGTACAGCCCTCTCGCAGTGTCCGGAGCAAGTATGGTGGGTCTGACACACCGGTGTCAATGTGTTCTTTTTTCCATTTCCAGGAGTGTATATTCTTACAAAATTTGATCAGATTCGCAAAAGTTTGAAATATAGACGTGACGCACTAAACAAACCTCCCAGAAAAAACGTGTTTTTCGTACGTGAAATCCAAACAAAGCAAGGTTTTTTCGTACCGTTAAACCATAGCTTAGACCAATGTCCGATACACGGGTGGATCACATTTGAACCATCTGTCTCGGTCCAGTTCGGAGTTATTTAAGGGTGACAGTTATTCCACATAAAATCCGAAATAGGGTGGCTGTTTTTGCACGTAGAATCTGAGCATTAATTTCAGCCCAGTTAAAATCTTTTGCAAAAGGAGTTAATCGATTTGCACAGTTTGCCTGGGCTCCAGCTCCGTGTCGTCTTTCATACCTTGCTTAATATACTGTAACATAGCTACATTACGGCAGATTTTCGAAATTCTGTGCAAATGGCGGCTGGTCCCGGCTAAACCAAAATTTTTTTTTCCCCATATTCCTAGCTGAAATAGGAAAGGATCACCAAGACCGCTCCAAACAGTTATTCTGCGCGCGGCCTTTCATACGTATTGTTACAACACCTCCGCGCTCTAACGACTCGTTATGGCATGGAAGCAAAAAGTGTCCGAATGTCATCTTCATGAAATTCTTGCCAAGACTGAAAGACATGCCGTGTCAGCTCAAGTAGACTGCTGGCTGGAGATTTATATGAAAGTATACATCTTCCCATCGCTTCCCATACATGCTCTAAGAGCGACAAATCAGGTGACCAGGCAAGTAGCATTTTTGGGAAATTGCGTTATCGTGCTGGAGAACACCATTTGGTACCCTGGTCATGAAGAGTATAACAACAAAGTTTAGCCTTCTAGTCTCATACTGGCGGCCATTCGGCCACCCTTCAACAATTAGCATATCATTCCTGTTGTCATCTCCCCACAGAATGATTACAAGGGTTAAAGTCTCGAAAATTACTGCTTCCTGTGACCTGTCACGAAGTTATCTACAGTCACATTCACATATATCTCATATCCACAGATAGAAGCGAGACACAGAACGCCACTCAATGTTGTATTTATCTCTTGCCCTGCGCCATGTCAGTGGTGTGGTGTTTGTACATCACTTAATTATTCACTGTCTGTTGCAGGGAAAAGTGTTCCTGTTCCGAATAATCTACGGCCAATTTTTAAAGTACAGGGTGGCTATAATTATCCTTTCGCTACTCGGGAGGGCCCCCATGAAAAACGAGTGATCATAGGACAATGAAACTTTGTGGAGACGTTTGTAAGGACATGGGACGAGAAATAACAAATAAACCACTCAAAGAAAACCATTTTAATTTCCACGTGGGGAGTAACATTTGTTAATTGCGTACCATGTTTACGTTCCAGGTTACAAACATTGCTCAATGTGACGAGTATGTGCGTCCACGACAGCGTGGAACTACACTAGAGGTACCATTTCACAGTTGGTCACAGCACTTTTCGAACGGTGGACCATGGAATGTTCAGCTGTCGGAACACATCTCGTACGCTGCTTGAAGATCGCACATTGCGTCCCGCATTCTCAGTCATGGCAACAGTAACTTCTTCGATAATAATCGCCAGTTAATTCGAACTTCCGAATCGTGCTCTTCAACCACGATGCCGAAAGAGAACCTCTTTGCAGTCCTTTTTTGCGTCTACAGTCATGAAGTTAGAGCAGCAGAACTATCGCTGTTGGCCGGCCTTTGTGACCGAGCGGTTCTAGGCGCTACAGTCTGGAACCGCGCGACCGCTACGGTCGCAGGTTCGAATCCTTCCTCGGACATGGGTGTGTGTGATGTCCTTAGGTTAGTTAGGTTTAAGTAGTTCTAAGTTCTAGGGGACTGATGACCTCAGATGTTAAATCCCATAGTGCTCAGAGCCATTTGAACAATTTTTGAACCTATCGCTGTTGTTTTGATAAAACAGCTCTACGAGCTCTTTATCCAGACCCATCCGCAACTGAAATGCACATTGACGCTTGTGTTTCAACCCTACGTCACCATAGCAGTAGCGGCACCTAACGGCAAGTCATGACACTAACACGACTAACAACGCAAATCGTGCAGTGCACAGTCTGGAAATCTTTCCTGTAAAGTTGGGTACCCATACGGCAAATAGTTTTCCCTCTACACTGGCTCAAGTAGTGAAAGTTTAATTATAACCGCCCTGTACATACCGGTCCGCCCCGATAGCTGAGTGGTCAGCGCGGCGGTCTGTCACGCCAAGGGGCCCGGGTTGGATTCCCGACTGGGTCAGAGATTTACTCCGTTCAGGGACTGGGTGTTGTGTTGTCCTCATTTTCATTTCATCATCACCAGTGGAAGGCAACGGGAAACCACCACTGGAATCACTTCCCTAGACGCTCGTCCGGTGGACCTCTCTGACGAGGCTTCCCACAAGACTTGCCGTCAGGCGGAATACAAAGTTTTTTTTGTACATACCTAATATAATCTAGATTAAAGTTGCACAAGTGCGCCAAAAATTGTAGCCACCCTTTTATAGGTGACGGGAAATTGGACTGACGTATAAGTTTTTTACATCATGATGTTCTCCTAATAGGCGTCATTTAAGCAATTAATTAGTCAATAAACATAATCCAGCCGTCATTCCTTCCAGAAGGACTACACCATGAGAAGATCGTAGGATTGTTGGACTAGCTCTAACAAATAAGAAGACAGATGAGCACAGCGGAAATCCGGCATTCTGTTTGTGGCTGTCGGAACTACGCCGACATGACTGTATCCCACCTGATGAAAATTTATAGAAAGCAGCGATTCTTGAGACTGGTATCAGACCTGGAATCTTCGTGTAGGGAACTATTGGGCATTACAGTAGGAATGATTTGATAATTTTGAATGGAGTCGCTCTGGACCTCAGAGACGATTGGAAACGGCGGAGTTTCTCAAGCTCTTTGAGGAATCCGTGTTGTTATTATAAGGGAGACACTCGCTTTACAAACCAGTCATTTTACAACAGTATGACTCCAGCGATATAGGCCTATGGTTATGTGCGAAAGTCTGATGACGTTTGAAACGAATGCCGCACATTTGCCACGCCGGACATTTACCGCACTTGCCCCTTCGCCAGGTAGCGATCCCTCAGGTAAGGGACGCCCTTCCTCGTACTACTTCTGTCCGCTTTCAAACGGCCGTCTCCACATCTTACTGGATCCAATCAGTACGTAAGGGACCTCATTCTTCGACATCTTGGCCAAATACAGAGCTTCTTTTCCGAAACCGAAATATTTATAACTTTTGGGAAACGAAAGCAATACCGACGATTATGTCAGTATGTAATTAGTTCTGCCAAGTATAAATATAGATCCCTCTGTCTGTACGGTAGCTTCCTATCACGCTTACTGATTGCGATAGAAACAGTCCATCGCCATGGGAGCAACAAGAAAGGAACGATGTAAAGAGAATGCAAATATACGCTAATCATTTCTTTTTGATCACTGCATTTGTGCCTACTTTAATTACTACAACTGCATGCCCAAAAGACAATAAGGAAAGAAGAAATGGGTATGTGAATGTGTGAAAAGAAGAACACCATACTCCATATTAATTTACTCTCTAAAATGCGATATCCCTTGCGGCGAAACATTATTTAATAAAGTGTAGCTGGACAATGTTCAAAACATGACTGAAAATACGTTCACTAAATAGAGATAAGAACATCTATGATGACATGTCATCTAAAGTCGACGTACAATTTTAAAATGTTAGAAATAAGGAAATGAAGTAATACAGAATGCTATGCTTGTAACGTACGTTGTTCTTCTACATTGTTTAACTCTGGTATTTACAGGGTCAATGAGAAAGCATCCGAGGTTTTAGAGGGAAAAGCCGTAATTGTAATGATCTGCACTACAACAGAAACAAGAAGAACAAGTTAAGGAAAAATAATGTAATGTGTGTTCTAGCTCACAAGCGACATTCAAGCAGATAGTTCCTGTGACTTAGTATGGGCAGAGGTTATATTCGACAACCGGAATAAATTAATAACTGGCTCCTTTTACGGAGCCCCGGTCTCAGATGAAACAGTTGCTGAACAGTTCAAAGACAACTTGAGTCTCATCGCAAATAGGTACCCTACTCATACAATTATAGTTGGCAGTGACTTCAATGTACCGTCCGAATGTTCACAAAAATATATATTCAGACCCTATTGTAAATAGAAAACAACTTCCGTAATTGTTCTAAATGCTTTTTTAAAATTATTTTGAACAATTACTTGACGAGGCCATTCAAATTATAAATGGTTACGAAAACACACTTGACCTCTTAGCCACAAATAATCCTGAGCATCGCGAGGGCACAGGGATTAGTGAGCACACAGTCGTAGCGAGGCTCAATTCCGTAACAAAGAAATTCACCAAAACTAAAAGCGAAATATATCTATTTATAAAAGCAGCTGAAAATTCGGTTGACGTCTTTCTAAGAGACAGTCTCCAATCCTTCCAAACTATGTAAGTGAAGACCATATGTGGCTTAAGTTCAAAGGAATAGTATCAACAGCACTCGAGAGATTCATACCAAACAAATTAATAAGAGACGGAAGTGATCCCGCATGGTACACAAAACACGACAGAAAGCTGCTGCAGGAGCACTGAGAAAGGCACGTATAATTTAGACGAACGCAAAATCTCCAAGGTTGGCGAAATTTCACTGAGGCTCGAAATTTGGTGCGGATTTCAATGCGAGATGCATTTAATAGTTTCGACAACGAAACTCTCTCTAGAAATGTAGCGGAAAATCCAAAGAGATTCTGGTTCTATGTTAAGTAAACCAGCGGAAAGGCTCAGTAAGCGATGAGGAGGAGGAGGAGGAGGAGACAAGGGACCCCCACCCTTCGGAGAAGGTAAAATCGTGGCAAATGTCCGCACACCGTTGAAAACATGTGTAAACTGCGCTTTTTCCCAGTTTCTTTCTATCCTTCGTTACTACACTGACCTACGAGGGAAGCGTGAGATGATGTTTGTGTCACGAAGAAAGTTAATGTGTCATGACCGAAAACATCAGGTGCTATTTCTCTTGGCGTGTCCAGGGAGAACACGCCACCGGAAGCTCGAACTCGCACCATCAGTGAGGCTCGCAAAAGTAGTCTTCTGCTAGTAGTTATTTTGTCTTTGCTCTTCTACATCTACATCTACATGACTACTCTGCAATTCACATTGAAGTGCTTGGCAGAGGGTTCATCGAACCACAATCATACTATCTCTCTACCATTCCACTCCCGAACAGTGCGCGGGAAAAACGAACACCTAAACATTTCTGTTCGAGCTCTGATTTCTCTTATTTTATTTTGATGATCATTCCTACCTATGTAGGTTGGGCTCAACAAAATATTTTCGCATTCGGAAGAGAAAGTTGGTGACTGAAATTTCGTAAATAGATCTCGCCGCGACGAAAAACGTCTTTGCTTTAATGACTTCCATCCCAACTCGCGTATCATATCTGCCACACTCTCTCCCCTATTACGTGATAATACAAAACGAGCTGCCCTTTTTTGCACCCTTTCGATGTCCTCCGTCAATCCCACCTGGTAAGGATCCCACACCGCGCAGAAATATTCTAACAGACGACGAACGAGTGTAGTGTAACCTGTCTCTTTAGTGGACTTGTTGCATCTTCTAAGTGTCCTGCCAATAAAACGCAACCTTTGGCTCGCCTTCCCCACAATATTATCTATGTGGTCTTTCCAACTGAAGTTGTTCGTAATTTTTACACCCAGGTGCTTAGTTGAATTGACAGCCTTGAGAACTGTACTATTTATCGAGTAATCGAATTCCAACGGATTTCTTTTGGAACTCATGTGGATCACCTCACACTTTTCGTTATTTAGCGTCAACTGCCACCTGCCACACCATACAGCAATCTTTTCTAAATCGCTTTGCAACTGATACTGGTCTTCGGATGACCTTACTAGACGGTAAATTACAGCATCATCTGCGAACAACCTAAGAGAACTGCTCAGATTGTCACCCAGGTCATTTATATAGATCAGGAACAGCAGAGGTCCCAGGACGCTTCCCTGGGGAACACCTGATATCACTTCAGTTTTAATCGATGATTTGCCGTCTATTACTACGAACTGCGTAGAACGTCCGTAGAATCTTGACTAAAAGTCAGGAGAACGTAGAGGTTTTCGTTGACCGTGTAAAATTTGTGTAACTACACTTCCTCCGATGCGGCTTTAACCACGACCCGAAGGATAGCAGGAGACAGGAGGTGGAGGCACAGCAGAGCTAATACCTGCTCACAGCCGAGCCGGTAATTTGCCGGCCGTGGCGCTACGTGCGGATCCGACGAGGGTCCTCGGAGAGAGCGCGATGCCGGAGGGCGAGGGGTAGGTAGGTGGGAGGTGTCCAGCGAGCTGCCGGCTGCCGTAATGAGCAGTGCTATTTGTGGCACGCCCTGGGCGGGTCTGGGTGTAACAGCCGCTGTCCAGCAGCCGCGCTGCGTGCAGCCTACTCTGTAGGGGCACCTCTCTGGGTCTGCTTCTCTTCTCCTCTGGTGTTCGTAATACAGGATCGGCAAAAAGCCTTCCATTATTTCAAACAGTAGTTACAAACAGACGAAGATACATAGAAATTACTTTTATTTGTGAACAAAAATATTATGGCACTCTACATTAATCGGTTTTAAAAATTACAGGGTGGCGCACGAAATGTGTTATCATTTTGTTTTTGAATATAAACTTTATTGTTAATACAATCTGAAAGGAACATATACTACAATGAAGAACCGTCCATGGAGATTTGTTCTAGCTCAGCACATGCTCAATATGTCCACCATTTTGTTTCCTAACTTCCTTTAAACGAACACTGAAGTTGTAAAGTACACAAGCGGCAAGACACAGTCAATACCTTCGCTGCGCAGTGCCGATTGTACAGTTACCGACGACTGTGCCGCTAAAGCGGAGTTATTGAACGCAGTTTTCCTAAATTCCTTCACCAGGGAAGACGAATGGAATATTCCAGAATTTGAAATACGAACAGCTGCTAGCATGAGTTTCTTAGAAGTAGATGCCTTAGGGGCATGTCTTCAGGTCCAGATTGTATACCGATTAGTTTCCTTTCAGATTACGCTGATACAATAGCTCCCTACTTAGCAATCATATACAACCGCTCGCTCACTGATAGATCTGTACCTACAGATTGGAAAATTGCGCAGGTCGCACCAGTGTTTAAGAAGGGTAGTAGGAGTAATCCATCGAACTACAGACCTATATCATTGACGTCGGTTTGCAGTAGGGTTTTGGAGCATATACTGTATTCAAACATTATGAATCACCTCGAAGGGAACGATCTATTGATGCGTAATCAGCATGGTTTCAGAAAACATCGTTCTTGTGCAACGCAGCTAGCTCTTTATTCGCACGAAGTTATGGCCGCTATCGACAGGGGATCTCAAGTTGATTCCGTATTTCTAGATTTCCGGAAAGCTTTTGACACCGTTCCTCACAAGCGACTTCTAATCAAGCTGCGGGCCTATGGGGTATCGTCTCAGTTGTGCGACTGGATTCGTGATTTGCTGTCAGGAAGGTCGCAGTTCGTAGTAATAGACGGCAAATCATCGAGTAAAACTGAAGTGATATCAGGTGTTCCCCAGGGAAGCGTCCTGGGACCTCTGCTGTTCCTGATCTATATAAATGACCTGGGTGACAATCTGAGCAGTTCTCTTAGGTTGTTCGCAGATTATACTGTAATTTACCGTCCAGTAAGGTCATCCGAAGACGAGTATCAGTTGCAAAGCGATTTAGAAAAGATTGCTGTATGGTGTGGCAGGTGGCAGTTGACGCTAAATAACGAAAAGTGTGAGGTGATCCACATGAGTTCCAAAAGAAATCCGTTGGAATTCGATTACTCGATAAATAGTACAGTTCTCAAGGCTGTCAATTCAACTAAGTACCTGGGTGTTAAAATTACGAACAACTTCAGTTGGAAAGACCACATAGATAATATTGTGGGGAAGGCGAGCCAAAGGTTGCGTTTCATTGGCAGGACACTTAGAAGATGCATCAAGTCCACTAAAGAGACAGCTTACACTACACTCGTTCGTCGTCTGTTAGAATATTGCTGCGCGGTGTGGGATCCTTACCAGGTGGGATTGATGGAGGACATCGAAAGGGTGCAAAAAAGGGCAGCTTGTTTTGTATTATCACGTAATAGGGGAGAGAGTGTGGCAGATATGATACGCGAGTTGGGACGGAAGTCAGTAAAGCAAAGACGTTTTTCAAATGGTTCAAATGGCTCTGAGCACTATGGGACTCAACTGCTGAGGTCATTAGTCCCCTAGAACTTAGAACTAGTTAAACCTAACTAACCTAAGGACATCACAAACATCCATGCCCGAGGCAGGAACTTCGGCCGGCTAAAGACGTTTTTCGTCGCGACGAGATCTATTTACGAAATTTCAGTCACCAACTTTCTCTTCCGAATGCGAAAATATTTTGTTGAGCCCAACCTACATAGGTAGGAATGATCATCAAAATAAAATAAGAGAAATCAGAGCTCGAACAGAAAGGTTTAGGTGTTCATTTTTCCCGCGCGCTGTTCGGGAGTGGAATGGTACAGAGATAGTATGATTGTGGTTCGATGTGGTGGTGGTGTGTTGGGGCTTATGGGCGCTCAACATCGAGGTCATCAGCGCCCTGACACACATTAAAAGGAACGAATGTGGACAGACCTAAGAAAACTAAAGCACACACTCAAAGAAAGCAGGAAAAGAAGGAAAATGCTACATAAGAAAGTAAAACCTAAGGAAAGGGGAAACATAGCAACAAGAATGTCACAGTAAATTGTTATTGGCTGACCACTTACATAAAATATGGGCGAGCTTGTCACACAGTGAGAAAATTAAAATCCTCTCCCTAAAATCTTTGTAAAAACATTTGACAGGGCACAGAACTTTAAAACTTTAACCACATTCGTCCGAGTGTTGCCTAAAAGAGATGGCAGGTCCGCTGGCAAGTCAGCCGTGACCCGCTGGTCAGAAAATAAAACGTAATTCAATAAAACGTGGCGCACAGTGACCTGGACGCCGCAAGCACCACACATTGGAGGGTCCTCTCGCCGGAGCAGGAAGCCATGCGTCATAGGGCTGTGGCCTATTCGAAGCAGAGTGAGGAGAACCTCGTCCCGTCGATGGGGCTGAAAGGAAGTACACCACACACGCGTTGTGGGATTGACTACACGGAGCTTATTGTCAGTCACTTCCAGCCACTCATCCTCCCACCGACGCATGACCCGTGAGCTCAACAGCGAGGTGAGTGCGTGCAAGGGGATAGCACACTGAGATACTTGTGGGGCGAGACACGCCTTCTTGGCTGTGAGATCTACCCTTTCATTCCCAGCAATGCCAACATGCCCCGGAACCCAGCAGAAAGCTACAACCTTCCCCAGCCGCTGTAGTCGGAGGAGGGCATCCGGGATGGTCTGGACAATTTTGTCTGCCGGATACAAACGTTGCACTTAAATGTGAATTGCAGAGTAGGCATGTAGATCACTACATCATGTAGATGTAGCGATTACCCTACGGCACATGTCTTCCGTAATTTCACTGCAAGCTTGAAGAATAAGTCTTCTGAACTCCATTAAATCACGATGACATTTCGGGAAAATTTTTTCGTTTAGGTACCACCAAAGAAAAAAGTCACATGGATTGAGATCTGGACTATTGGGGAGGGGGGGGGGGGGGGCAATTTTGTCCGTCATTGAAGCGACCTGGAAACCTGAGTGAAATGATCTGCATGTCGAAATGCTCGTGTAAAATCTCGAACACAGTGTTTGCAGTATGTGGCCTTGCTCCCTCTTGCATGAACCACTGCGTGTTGAAGGGCAAGGCAGTAGCAAGAAGCTGTGGAATTAAGCTATTGCGAAGCATGCTCAAATAACGCTCGCTGTTCACAGTTTCTTCAAAGAAAAGGGTCCAAAAACTCCGTGACTGGAAATTGCTGCACACGCTGTAATCCTCGGAACATAATGTTGTCGTTCATGAAGCACTTGTGAGTTTTCAGTGGCACAAAAGCGTACATTTCGTTTGTTAACCGCACCGTCTAAATGAAAATGCGCCTCGTCTGAAAACCAAACGTTGCTGAGAGTTTCTTCCCTATCCTCCGCCCACTGAGCAAACAGTAGTCTCTGCTCCTTGTGCTCTTCAGTGAGCTTCTGTGCACAGGTCATCTTGTACGGGTAAATATGGAGGTCACTTTTAAGAATGCATTGAACGGAGCATCTGGATATTCCCAATTGCACTGCTGCCTTTCTACACGATTTCCCGGGACTTCCCGCTTCAGTATTCTCTGGCGAACAAACAGGCTTAGGCCGAGGTCGCTTCGCTTCCAATACTGTTCCTTCCTGTACAAATTTATTGTACAACCTGTGGGTGGTCTTCTTGCAAGGAACCCATCGTGTGTTAAACTGTTGTCGAAAACGCCTCTGAGTCGCAACAAGGCTTTTCGTTTCATGAAAAATTAACACAATTGCCGATCGTTGGCTGTGTCGTCAGTCTTCCATTGTCAGCCATTGCTGCTTACTAGTCTCCTAGCGGCAGTATCGTGAATTACAAATCATTTCGTAACTCATTTGTTTTTCCAAGGTCTGCTGGTACTGCTTTGGTAACACATTTCGTGCGCCACCCTGTATGTCTGGTAAATGGCGTCCTCCAGTGGTGACACACTGACGAGGGCTTTCCCTGAATTTGTCCATAGTTCTTCGTATCATATCCGGTCGAATGGCTGCTACTTCCTGGGCGATTGCCTCCAGAAGTGCTGGTTGGGTTGTGAGATGATGGTGATAAATCAGCTGAATTTCCTCGTGAAGAGAGAACACGTTCTGGAAACAACTCTCTCAAAAGTGAGAAGTGTGAACTGTGGCTTCATCTGGTTGGAATCAGGCTTCTCCCTTTCATGGTCACCAACAAACTGGTTTAAGTCAGATCGGAGGAGAGTTTGTACCATGTGACAGTAGCGATTTGAGTTTACCGTTTCTGCTACGCCCTCTCATTCGAAAAAGGATGGACACACCCACACACCATATTCGGCAGTGGCGCACCAAACTGTAATACGATGGCTTTGGCGTGTTCGTTGGTGGAGTTCCTGAGGGCTTCCTGCTGCCTAGTAGCGAAAATTATGTTTATTTACAGTTCCTGATAACGGGAGGCGGGCCTCATCAGGACGAATCAAAATAGCGCCAGGGGGAATGTTCTGAAGAATTTCCTCACACACAGCTCTGCGAAATTCAGAATCCCACTCACTAAGATATGGGGTAAACATAATTTTCGTATGCGTGCATGTGAAGATTTCATGGAGGATTCTTCCTACACTGCTATCAGCCGATCCCAGGGCAGCTGCATGTTTAAGTGCCGAATGCTTTGGAGGTTGCTAGACGGACGCTCTCACACGTGTCGCATTTTCCAGCGATGTTACAGTCCGAGGTCAACCAGTAGATTTTACTTTCAGCGCAGAACCTGATGCTCCAAAGTTTGACACCCATGATCGAATAGTTTTTGTATCAGGAACAGAATCATGTGGGTCAAGTTCGAACCGTATGCCAAATACTCGCTGAGTAGTAATAATAAAATCACCATTACGAACCCACTCCTCCACAACACTGTCACGATGCTCAACGGGTCAAGTCACTGGGCCTTCTGAAAATAGCACGTACGCCGCTATCGATCGATACCTCATTCGCATCAGTATCCCCATCACAGCACACACAGAGGCCTCTCCAAATACGGGGGTCTTTTTGCAGGATTCTGTAGTTCGTATTCTAAGCAACCAGTCAGTAGCAGAGACAATTCGGTGTCTGCTGCTCTTGCGGCTTAACCTGCTTCTAATGTTACGGGTTGGGGGACTGACGACCTCAGATGTTAAGTCCCATAGTGCTCAGAGCCATTTGAACCATTTGTTACGGATGCTTGCTCCAAAACTAGTGGTTCAAATGGCTCTGAGTACTATGCGACTTAACTTATGAGGCCATCAGTCGCCTAGATCTTAGAACTAATTAAACCTAACTAACCTAAGGACATCACACAAATCCATGCCTGAGGCAGGATTCGAACCTGCGTCCGTAGCGGGCGCTCGGTTCCAGACTGTAGCGCCTAAAACTAGTGCATCTCACAGTTATGTGACTGTAAAAAACCACAGGCCATTCCCGGTTTCAAGAAGGATCATCAAACAGACGCACCCGACTATAGGCCCGTATCGCTGACGTGAATCTGTTGTGGAATTATGTTACATGTTTTATATTCGCGTAGTATGAGATGAATTCCCTTCAGAACCTGCAGTTTAATTGCAATGAAAGGTTTTAGGTTTCAATACGTAATGCAGTTTTTATATCAAACCAGTTAAGGGAAATACATTTCATTTGATTTTGAATCGATCTGTTTCTATTGTATCTTGTAATCGTTAATTAATCGAAATGCACGATAATACTTCAAATTTTGTTATATAAATACCATTTTAGTTAGTGCTCGTGTTATCCAGAAGTGACAACTACGTAAATGTCACCTCCCATTCGCTGCAGCCGCTGAAGTCTGTTCAAATAAAATCACGTCCGTTATTTCCCTAATCCTGTATGCCCGTTTCTGGACGCACACGAACCACAATTGAAACTACTTCCTCATTTACGTCCACGTACGCATTAACATTGTCTCGCATTGTGAAGAAGGCGTGAAACAAATACTGTGGAGTATAAAGATTGTGATATATTCTTCACTGTTTCGCACGTTAGTAGGAACTTTATGACCGCCCTTCTTAGTAAACATCCGTGTCTTTATTCGGAGAATTCAGATAGGTACCAGGGAATGGTTTGTTACGCTACTGTGACGTGCGTCCCAGGACTAATTGTACGTCTACCGGGCTGTCCTTGTTTACTTTACAATTAAAAAGCACTTAGGAGTCACAGGCTTGCTCGCTTTTAACGCATCCATTAACGTCAGGGTGGTATGTGAGCCGTATATAAGTGCTGAACTGCCCTGGCGTCATTGCAGACCATGACCAGTCAAGGTTGTAGCGCCGCTTTGACGATATGAGGACGGGAAATAGCGGCCGTATCGCTTCCTCGAGCAATTTGCAAGTGAAATTTCCCGCAGTATTACCATACTAAATTATGGGTAATTTATAACCATTCAGCAGTTGAGTCTGCGCTCAGCGCGGCCGACTCAAATGGTCGTGTGAGGACGACTGCCGTAAACGTCTGGGATACTTCACACTGCGCATGCGCACCCCTGAAATATGGGCGCACCTACAAGTGGCTGACGGAAGGGGCCGTGCCTTGTCAATTATTCATTCGCGTGCGGCGTGACTTTTGTGATTAACCGGACTTCGATGTCAAGGGCGAATAAAGTTTGTACCTTTAGAGGTTATATGGCGTGGACAACACCGCAGATAGATTCAGCAATGCTTAAGAGCCAGACAGTGATCATAGACTATCTGAAGAAATACATAAATCGACAGAGTTGTCAATCTTTCATTTCCGCCATTGAGAATGACTGAAAAGTTACGCACAAGAAATATGAAAAAAACATATTTATGGGCTTAAAAGAAGGCTTCTTACACTGTATCAAGGACAAGAAAAATACATAAATACATAAATCGACAGAGTTGTCAATCCTTCATTTCCGCCATTGAGAATGACTGAAAAGTTGCGCACAAGAAATATGAAAAAAACATATTTATGGGCTTAAAAGAAGGCTTCTTACACCGTATCAAGGACAAGAAAAATGGAGTTAATAGACCAGTGCGGAAACAGGAAAAAGAGCGTAAAAGACTTCAATACTAAATAATACCGATTCCTCGGTAAAAGTGGTAAATACGATCTCTATACAGTCTAGAACAATAAAACGTTTGCTTCGTTGACATTGTCACCCTCGAACTCTGAGATTTTTGAAGTTAGGTCCTAGCAACTGGGCAATAAAATGGCTTGCAGTGAATTCATACCTGCCAAACTTTTGTCTAAAGATTACCACGTTTGACGGTGTGACAACCAAAGTGTCATTTGACGAGCCATAACGTGAGTGAACTGTGTGGCTATCGAGAAGAGAGACCGTGCGCTGTTAGTGAAATTGTTTTTTGTGAACGGCAGCAATTACTGTGTTTCATTGAGAGAATATCGCCGACTGAAAGGTCTGAACAGAGGCCCGATGTCAGTAAATGGTTTAAAGAAGATGATAATGAAATTCAAAACACAGGTGAGCTTGGTATGAAATTTGGAAGAGGCGTCCTATCCCCATGGAAGTTGTTGACGAGGTTGCTGTTGCTGTAACTGAACTGCAGCACGTGCCCCAGGTAGTGCCAATACTCGTGCAGTGTCACAAGATTGGTCCGTCCCGTGGTGAACAGTTCAGAAAGTTTTGTGGTGTATTTTACACTGGTTCTTGTACAAGATTCAGACGGGCAGCAACTGAAACGTTACGATCCGCAGCAGCTTTCTGAATTTGCTCTTCGGCCTCTGGCACGGCTCGAAGTTTATGATGTGTGAACGGGCAATATTCTGTGGACTGACGAGGTACATTTTGCTCTCTAGGGTGCAGTGAATACACAAAACTTCCGAATTCGGGGTATCGTTAAACCGTGCACGAAGAGTCAGAGCACTCACTGCTTGTGGTTCAAATGGCTCTGAGCACTATGAGACTTAACTTCTAAGGTCACCAGTCCCCCAGAACTTAGAACTATTTAAACCAAACTAACCTAAGGACACCACACACATCCATGCCCGAGGCAGGATTCAAACCTGCGACCGTAGCGGTCGCGCCGTTCCAGACTGTAGCGCCTATAACCGCTTGGCCACCCAGGCCGGAACTGCGTGTGACAATGTAGTGTGAACTCATAAGCCCCTCTACTCACGGTCCGTTCTTCTTTGAAGAGAATGCACCCAGAAGGCCTGTCACATGCACCGTGACTTGCGCAAGTTATCGAGACCTCCTCCTACAGCATGTCATTCCTTCTTCTGAAGAGCGCAACTGTGAGGGAACCGTTTTCATGCAAGATGGGGCAACACTTCATGTCGCTCGCCCATTGATAGATCTTAATGCAACCTTCCATGGATGTCTTACCTGCAGATATTTTCCGGATGCACTGCCTGCAAGATCACGTGATCTAATTCACATTTTTTTACTCTGGGGATAGTGACCTATTACGAAACTACCAGCGCGTCTCCGAATTGTTTCATTATTTGATGCAATGCCTACCCGATAAGGATTCCAAATTCTGGAACTGGTCGCACTAGCGTCATGCAATTTATTTTCTTTCATTTCCCCTCCCTACTACTGCACTGATTTCATACAGCTTCTTTGTACTTCCTCCAAATATGTAAGCGATGCATGCTTCAAATATTCATTGGCCATCTTGTAATCGGACACTGTCGGCTTGTTTGTCTTTACATTAAGTCACGTTAATGCGTCAAAACAGTTGAAAAAGTTTACCAAACTATGGCAATTTGGGACTGTAGTATTTAAGAAATAATCTCTGAAACTACGTAACATGAAGAGCACTAAGCAAGACAGACGTAAAGGCAACCAAACACAATTTCAGTTACAGGAAACAGAGTTCCAGTATGGTTTTTGCGGAGTTACAGAAAGATCGTGAAAGGAAGAAGAACATTTATCATCCTGTGGCGGTGCAGTCAATTTGGGACAAAGGACACGAATGAAACATAATTATATGTACAATGAACAAGTAGTACTGCTGGGAGAGCAGTCGGACCCTTTCAGATGTGCATTTCAAAACTACATTTATGGTCAGCTTGTTTGGATGCGAGTGGTCAGTCTGCTATAGGCTGTGGTTTGATAAAGACACTAGAGTCAGAAAAATTAGTCTACGAAATGACATAATGTGAAGATTGCTATTCAAGGCACACTAGTGACGCGATAGTAAGTAAGCGTGACGACTTTGTCTCACCATCGCGATCAATGCAGCAAGAGGCAGAAGAAAGTGTATGTTGGGTACTCAGATACGACACATTCTAGAATTATTTTACTTTCTTTGGTCACAGCAGGCGTTGTCATGTCTAATACGCCGTGGCCGTGTGACTATGCACAACCCACTTTATTAGACTGGTGGTCACAGGTTAAAAGTTACAAACAACTATAAAAATGTGTAAGAACTGAAAGTTGTGGAGCAAGAGTGCAGTCAGTGAAGGAAGTATCAATGTGAAACCACGAGCTTGAAGTGTGCCAATATTATAATTAGTAGTGTTACTATAAAATGCTTCAGTGTAGCGTTACATTTAGCACAGCGTTGCATCGTCATTGAAAGTAAGCAAATGGGTAAGGCACTTAGACGAGTCACGTGCGTACTCCATTTTTTAACAGATCGAACCGTCTTAAGCAAACGAGTCCACTGTACAAGTTTTGTTGACAGATAAAAGTGTCTGACCGTATGTTTACAGGCCATTAGTAAAAGAATACAATGGACTGAATTAACAAATGTGACGAAAGCTGAAGTTCACGCTTCACTACTGTATGTGAAAGGCAGCTTTTAATTGGAAAACTGGAATAATAGAAGAACACAGTTATATACTTTCTTTCTTTCTAGGAGCTCCCTTCTATTTGGAAGACTTACTGGTATCGTCTTGTTGAGTGACTGACTACAGTACATAACCTTACCTAAAAAGTGGAGTAATGTACTTATGTCCGTTACCAGATTCAGTAGAAATATCGTATCAGCGTTACTGATTATTGATTTTTGGAGGTAGTGGAACCCAGCAGAGGGAAACTAACAAATAATTTTTTCATATACGTCACCTTTCCTTCGGCAAGGCGAAAAGAGGCTGTAGAAAAATGAAATCCAAAAGAAAATGCATAGGAAAGTCACCGGTTAGAAAACGAACTGATGTACAGGTCTATGCAATTTTTCGCTAACGAGCAAAGTAATAAAGCAGTCCAAAGATGCAAAAGGTTCTGAAAGTATAATAAACTGGGGGGAGATGTCACCAGTACACCAGGCTTGAAATGATGCGGTGTTCAATAAGTTCTCGTCCGTCATCTCATCCACGAGTACCAGAATCCCCTAGCTGGCTTACGTGCTTCTGACGCGCGGCGGCGGAAAACGAAATTGCAGCGATGGGCGTGGTCGGCGCCGGGAATCGAATTCGAGTATAAATAGCGGCGCTTGAGGCCAGACACGTCTCTCAGTCGGCTGTATCGAACAGTCTGTTGGCCGCTCGCGTACCGAACACGGCGAAGTAATGTGCATAAAAATAGCGTGCTCCAGCTGGATGGATACGTCAAAGTATTGTGCAAGATGTTTCAAAAGGAACTACTGGATTTCACAAGACTATAGCTTTTACACGAATGAAGATAGAAATTTTGGATAAATGTTAACTTAAGCTTAGGACTAAAAAGTTTTCATTTTCAGAATAACCATTCGATTTTGCAATGATAACCTTTTGCATGCCTTCAAATACGAGCTTGAGGTACTCTTAACGATAATGTTTAGGATCGAAGTTTCAGCTTACCTTTCAGAAATATTAAACGTGTCGTCCACCGGACGCACGGCAAACAAGTCTGGAATTGTTACTTTCATTGCTGTTGCTATACAACATCGCAGTTCGCCCAAAGTTGTTGGAAGGGGAGGAACATGGGTGGAGTCGTATTGCCTCTCGGCTGATCAATTATCGAGGCAGCTCATTGTTAAGAACATGGACGTGCCAGTGCGATGGTGCTCCGTCCTGTTGAAAAATATTAGCATGTTCTCGCAATCGTGTAACGAGCGAGAAAGTGAGCTGGCTGCACGAGGGAGACTCCTATCGGCAATCAGGATCAACTTGAGTCTTTTTTCTTTTTAATCTCATTTTGTTCGTTTTTGTTCGTTGAATCTGATCGGAGCGGATGTCCTAAGACACCCTTTTAAGTTCGTTGTTGATCTATTAACTCAGTTTTTTTATTACAGAGGGCAGCTAACCCTCTGACCGAACACGCTGAGCTACCGTGCCGGCTATCTTCGATACCGCCCGTCGGCCTTGAGCCCTGACGTAGTAATGTTGTGGTGGGTGACGTCATTCATTACTCAGAGATTGAACAATATCTTGGCTGTCCTAGTAAGATCTAGTCCTAATAAGATCTAAAACAGTGATTACAATTTACGGAATAATTTATGAATAATTTTTCGTTTTGATTATAAAATTCGTGCCTGGCGTGCTATTTGTTTTTGAGGGATCGAAAAAATGGTTCAAATGGCTCTGAGCACTATGGGACTCAACTTCTGAGGTCATTAGTCCCCTAGAACTTAGAACTAGTTAAACCTAACTAACCTGAGGACATCACACACATCCATGCCCGAGGAAGGATTCGAACCTGCGACCGTAGCGGTCGTGCGGTTCGACTGCAGCGCCTAGAACCGCACGGCTACTTCGGCCGGCTTGAGGGATCGAGGCCATGTTTGTGTGTTGTAGTAATGTTAACCTATTAATCTTTTATTTCAATACCACGTTTTGTTGATTGTCGCAATTTCTGGTTACATGTATTGGTAACACTTTTTGGCTTTCCGCACTCCAGTTAGTTTTTGGTTTTTGTATTGGTATCGGCGTTTCAAGTTGAGCCATATAACTCAAGTTTTCGACACGGCCTTTCGTGAGATCTCGCGCTTTTTCGCTACGTACTTTGGCTTCACCTTTTGGCCTTTTTTTTGCTGTTATCAGGTTTTGGCTTTTTGTATTAGTATCGACTTTTTGAGTGGACCTACACTGCCGAAAAAATGTAAGACCCTCAAGGACAAGGTAACGAACATCTTAAATTGTAAAGAATACACAGAAATGTTGTGGGGGAAGGCCAACCAAAGACTGCGTTTTATTGCCAGGACACTTAGAAAATGTAACAGATCTACCAAAGAGTCTGCCTACACTAGGCTTGTCCTTCCTCTTTTAGAATGCTGCTGCTAGATCTCGGATCTTTACCAGAGAAGATTAACGGAGTACATAGAGAAAGTTCAAAGAAGAACAGCACGTTTTGTATTATCACGAAGTGGGGGAGAGAGTGTTACCGACGTGATACAGGATTTTGAGTGGACATAATTAAAACAAAGACATTTTTCGTTGCGGCGTAATTATCTCGCGAAATTTCAGTCACCAACTTTCTCCTCCGAATGCGAAAATATTTTGTTGACACCGACCTACATAGGGAGAAACGATCGTAGTAATAGAATGAGGGAAATCAGAGTTTGCACGGAGAGATACAGGTGTTCGTTTTATCTGCGCGCTGTTCGAGATTGGATTAATAGAGAATTTTTGTGAAGGTGGTTCGATGAACCCTTTGACAGGCACTTTAGTGAGATTTGCAGAGAGATATCCGTGTAGATGTAGATGAATTAAAAAAAAAAAATTTGGTTTGCGTGTGTGTTTTTGCGTGGTCCCTACCTGGCGGCTCCAGCGAATTCTAGCCGCCGCGGGCGCGTCCACGCGTGGCCCCTTGCCCGTTCCGGCTCGGCACACACAGAGGCGGCTCGCCATCAGACTCAAGTGAGGCTGGGTGCTTGGCGAGCAGAGCACAAAGCGGGCGCCTAACGAGCCGGCCGGCCACTCTTTTGTCTCGCTAACGGCCCCGCCTGCTTTCCATCTCCCCCGCTTTCCATCTCCACGTGGCCGCAGCGGAGCCACGCCGTCTGCCGCCACGCTGCCTACTCGTGTATGCATCCGACCTCCTCTTCCCGTCCGTCTCTACGTTCATTCCCGCAAGCTGTTTGTATGAGCAGCACACTAGGCACATAACACTTAAACGCCCTAGTGCGAAGTCCGTTTTGAAAATATAGAGGGTCTATACAAGGACGATGTACTTGAGGATAATATTATGGAAATGCAAGAGGATGTAGATGAAGATGAAATGGGAGATATGATACTGCGTGAAGAGTTTGACAGAGCACTGAAAGATCTGAGTCGAAACAAGGCCCCGAGAGTAGACAACATTTCATTAGAACTACTGACGGCCTTGGCAGAGCCAGTCCTGACAAAACTCTACCATCTGGTGAGCAGGATGTATGAGACAGGCGAAATACCCTCAGACTTCAAGAAGAATATAATAATTCAAATCCCAAAGAAAGCAGGTGTTGACAGATGTGAAAATTACCGAACTATCAGTTTAATAAGCCATGGCTGCAAAATACTAACGCGAATTCTTTACAGACGAATGGAAGAACTAGTAGAAGCCGACCTCGGGGAAGATCAGTTTGGATTGCGTAGAAATATTGGAACACATGAGGCAATACTGACCCTACGACTTATCTTAGAAGAAAGATTAAGGAAATGCAAACCTACGTTTCTAGCATTTGTAGACTTAGAGAAAGCGTTTGACAATGTAGACTGGAATACTCTCTTTCACATTCTGAAGGTGGCAGGGGTAAAATACAGGGAGCGAAAGGCTATTTACAATTTGTACAGAAACCAGATGGCAGTTATGAGTCGAGGGACATGAAAGGGAAGCAGTGGTTGGGAGGGGAGTGAGACAGGGTTGTAGCCTATCCCCGATGTTATTCAATCTTTATATTGAACAAGCAGTGAAGAAAACAAAAGACAAATTCGGAGTAGGTATTAAAATCCATGGAGAAGAAATAAAAACTTTGAGGTTCACCAATCACATTGTAATTCTGGCAGAGCCAGCAAAGGACTTGGAAGAGCAGTTGAACGGAATGGATAGTGTGTTGAAAGGAGGATATAAGATGAACGTCAACAAAAGCAAAACGAGGATAATAGAACGTAGTCGAATTAAGTCGGGTGATGCTGAGGGAATTAGATTAGGAAATGAGATACTTAAAGTAGTAAAGGAGTTTTGCTATTTGGGTAGCAAAATAACTGATGACGGTCGAAGTAGTGAGGATAAAAAATGTAGACTGGCAATGGCAAGGAAAGCGTTTCTGAAGAAGAGAAATTTGTTAACATCGAGTATAGATTTAAGTGTCAGGAAGTCATTTCTGAAAGTATTTGTATGGAAGTGAAACATGGACAATAAATAGTTTGGACAAGAAGAGAATAGATGCTTTCGAAATGTGGTGCTACAGAATAATGCTGAAGATTAGATGGGTAGATCACATAACATATGAGGGGGTATTGAATGGGATTGGGCAGAAGAGAAGTTTGTGGCACAACTTGACTAGAAGAAGGGATCGGTTGGTAGGACATGTTCTGAGGCATCAAGGGATCACCAATTTAGTATTGGAGGGCAGCGTGGAGGGTAAAATCGTAGAGGAAGACCAAGAGATGAATACACTAAGCAGATTCAAAAGGATGTAAGTTGCAGTAGGTACTGGGAGATGAAGAAGCTTGCACAGGATAGAGTAGCATGGAGGGCTGCATCAAACCAGTTTCAGGACTGAAGACTACAACAACAACAACAATCACCACCAATATTATCACACTTGTCCCAACAGCGAACTACACTCATACTCATAAATTAAGGATAATTGTCTAATGTGGTGCCACACAACGTGGCATTACACAAAACTGGCGCTAATAGCATAGGCACATATGCAACACACACGACACAGATCTGGAAGTCCACGGTATTGGTGATAAGTTGAGAAAACCGTCCCGAATAACATGTGCTACAGAACGTCACTGTTTCCTGCGCATGTACCCCGACATCAGAATGGGATATGATCACCATGCACACGTACACAGGCCGCACGACGGGTTGGCATACTCTGGATCAGGTGGTCGATCGGCTGCTGTGGTATAGCCTCCCATTCTTGCACCAGTGCCTGTCGGAGCTCCTGAAGTGTCCTAGGGGTTTGAAGACGTGCAGATATACATCGACCGAGAGCATCCCAGACGTGCTCGATGGGGTTTAGGTCTGGAAAACTGGCAGGCCACTCCATTCGCATGATATCTTCTGTTTCAAAGTACTCCTCCACGATGGCAGCTCAGTGGGGCCGTGCGTTATCATCCATCAGGAGGAAGGTGGGACCCACTGCACCCCTGAAAAGGCGGACATACTGGTGCAAAATGACGTCCCGATACACCTGACAAGTTACAATTCGCCGGCCGGAGTGGGCGAGCGGTTCTAGGCGCTTCAGTCGAACCGCACGACCGCTACGGTCGCAGGTTCGAATCCTGCCTCGGGCATGGATGTGTGTGACGTCCTTAGGTTAATTATATTTAAGTAGTTCTAAGTTCTTGGGGACTGATGACCTCGCATGTTAAGTCCCATAGTGCTCAGAGCCATTTGATTTTGTTACAGTTCCTCTGTCAAAAACATGCAGGGGTCTACGTGCACCAATCATAATCCCACCCCACACCATCAAACCACGACCTCCATACAGGTCCCTTTCAAGGATATTAAGGATTGGTATCTGGCTCCTGGTTCACGCCAGATGAAAACCCGGCGAGAATCACTGGTCAGATTATACCTGGACTCGTCTGTGAACGTAACCTGGCACCACTGTTCAAATGACCATGTACTGTGTTCTTGACACCAGGCTTTATGGTCTCTCCTGTGACCAGGTGTCAGTGCAATGCACCTTGCAGGTCTCCAGGCTAATAAACCATATCTGTTCAGTCGTCTGTAGACTGTAGACAACTGTTCCAGTGGCTAGGGTAAGGTCTCGATCAAGGCTACCTGCAGTACTCCGTGGCCGTCTGCGGGTACTGATGGTGAGATATCGGTCTTCTTGTGGTGTTGTGCACTGTGGACATCCCGTACTGTAGCGCCTGGACACGTTTTCTGTCTGCCGGAATCGTTGCCATAGTCTTGAGATCACGCTTTGTGGCACACGGAGGGCCCGCGCTACGACCTGCTGTGTTTGACCAGCCTCCAGTCGTCCTATGTGTTCTTTGAGCCATTTTCAACACACAGTCTGAAAACGTCTGCACACTTACTCGCTGAATCGTACTCTGAGATGCACCAACACACCTCTGCCTATGTGGACTGCTGCCAGCGCCACCGTGCGACGACTACAGGTCAAATGCACCGCATGGTCATACCCCGAGGCGATTTAAACCCACAAACCGGCCACCAGAACGTTGTTTCATCATGTATCAGCATCATCCTTAATTTATAAGCATGAGTGTAGTTTTTTAACACCTGATGCAAATAAATGGTTGTCTTGTTGTGTGAGCCACTTTCCCATTAATTCATTGACCTCCTCTTTGTTGCAAAACTTTTTTCCTCTTGGAGTGCACCAAACAAATGAAAATGCGAGGGAGCCAGATCAGGACTGTACAATGGATGGAGTAATATCTCCCAAACCCTTTTTTTTTCAACTGTTTTTTGGGTCATCTGGGCAGCGTGAGTGTGAGCATTGTCGTATAGCAGTAGCTCAACTTTATGCTTTGTTGTCGAATACTGACGTTTTGAGACTTTGGCTGCTTCCAAAATACAGGTTGATTCTTAAAAGAAGAAGACAGCAGCCAGCCACTACTGATAATGCTTTTTATTTGCACAAATAGCGCCGTAACCCGTTTCGAAACGACAGGTTCATTTTCTGACAACTGTTCGCATCAAGATGCAAATTTGTTGAAGTTTGCATAATGTTTTTGACTCTTTAAGCAATGTGGTCGTACACAAAATAAGTGCTGCATATATTCTATGGTATTTCGTGAATACCAGCCAGCAACATTCCAACAAAATGGCGCGCGGTTATCGACGACACCACTATTCCAAGAATCTTTCACCACAAAAGGGAATAAAGATCCAAAAACTTATGTAAGCTTCTGAAGATGAACCTGTTGGTTCGAAACCCTTTACGGCGCTATTTGTGCAAATAAACAGCATCTTCAATAGTGGCTGGTTGGTGGAATAGTCAATATAATACCACACCTTTTCTTTTAGATCCACGGCGTTTTTCTCTCATTGCTGCCGTTACCTTGTTCAGTAACGTCTCTGAGCAGCAGGCACTGTTTATTGCACGCTGACCTTCCAAATAACCACAACAGACGATACCTTGATCATCCCAAATATGAACAACACGACTTTTCCCGCTGATACTTGCGTTGAGAATTTATTTCGGAAAAGTGGGCTGTTGTGCTTCCATTCCATGCTTTCTCTTTTGGACTCTGATTCAAAATGCCAATCCACGCTTTTTCTTTTGGACTCTGGTTCAAAATGCCAGTCCACGCTTTCTCTTTTGGACTCTGGTTCAAAATGGTGAGCCCAAGTTTTATCACACGTTAAAGTCTTGCTTAGAAAAGCGCCACCTTCCATTTCATAGCGTTCTTCCCAGTCTGGACACGCTTTGAGCATGGTTTCCGTGTTTTGTTGTGTTAACTCTTTCGGGACCCACCTTCCACTTGTTTTGCAGTATTTGACAATTGTTACTCATAACGTTATGAATTGTGCCAACACTTGTCGTAGCCGCTTTTGCTATGTGTTCATATGTTCAACTGTAACACGCTGGTGTTCGCCAATAACGTCGTCAGTGCGGTAGTCAAGCAAAGGAGTGGCCACTTCATTGGCAGGCCAGGACACTGCTCATCTATCTCTGACGCTCGACCGTTTTTGAACTGTTCTACCCACTTATAAAAATTTCCGCTGTTCTCACAACTTTCACTGTACGGTAAATCATTCTAGAAAGTATAATGAATTTGTAATTATTTCGTTATAGACGACTACAGTTGCTGAGGATGGATGAAAAAGAAATTAAATCCTTTTGTGCAGCTGGTTGCTTACTATTTCGTTTGAAAATTTATTTAATCGTACGGCTAGGGCCCCCCGTCGGACAGACCGTTCGCCGGGTGCCGGTCTTTCAATTTGACGCCACTTCGGCGGCCTGCAGTCGATGAAGATGATAGGATGATGTTGAGGACAGCACAACACCCAGTCCCTGGGCGGAGAAAATTCCCCGACCCAGCCGGGAATCGAATTCGGGCCCAGGGGATTGACAATCCACCACGCTGACCACTCAGCTACCGGGGGCGGACGTTTGAAAATAAAACATTGTAGAAAACAGTTTAGCGGGTTTTTCAGCTTTAAAAAAAATTAAAAAACGAATCACTGAACGTTGTTCAACTACTGTGGAAACTTAAGGCGGACATCCCACCGTTAAAAGCAATATTGAGGTTATAAATAAAACAATTTTTATTCGTCGGCTGCCAATCAAAAATCATGAAATGTACGAAACTGTTCATACAAACTGTTTCATTTCTACGTCAGTTTGTCCCTTTAATTACTGAATGTCTCTCGTAAAAGGTACACATTTCAATGAGTCTTTTGTTACGATACAATTCATAAAGTGTAAAAACACAATCCACTGTAGCATTGCTTCCATCAATAACGCGATTTCTTTTTCATTGATTCGTTACCGATCAAGACAAACATGCAATAGAAACAAACTTACTCTTTCGTTATGTTGGCTCACTTCGCTTAGGGAGAATGGCTCCATCTACTAGCTGAAAACAAGACATAAGTCTCTCCTTACCGACCGAGCGAGGTGGCGCAGTGGTTAGCACACTGGACTCGCATTCGGGAGGACGACGGTTCAATCCCGTCTCCGGCCATCCTGATTTAGGTTTTCCGTGATTTCCCTAAATCGCTTCAGGCAAATGCCGGGATGGTTCCTTTGAAAGGGCACGGCCGATTTCCTTCCCCATCCTTCCCTCACCCGAGCTTGCGCTCCGTCTCTAATGACCTCGTTGTCGACGGGACGTTAAACACTAATATCCTCCTCCTCTCTCCTTACCACGGTTAAGTATGTCTTATACAATTGTTGCCCATCACAGTCATATCCGAATCCCATGATGATTTCCTCCAATTTTAATATCCTCTGATCCTGTCCCTTCTCCTTCTACTACTTTTACTTTTTCTTCCCTCCTCCTACCCGTTTTCTTTTGCCCTTACTGATTTTTTGTCGCATGCGCCTCAGTTGTTATGCCCTCGTTACGCCACAGCGTTGAACAAACAATATCTTTTTTCTTCATCGTACTTGTTTCGATGACTCATACCATCATTTGTGGGTTCTTCCTTTCTTTTACTATCGAAGAATAAATGAGAGTCATATGTCAGTTGGGATTGCGGTCATATTTATAACAATTTAATAAAGACGTTTTCCTTAACAGCATATTTTATTTGTATACATGCCGTGCAGTACAGCTGATATTTCAATACTCTTCATCAAGAATAAAAAATTCTCGTTGTTCAAGCTGCCCCCGAAAATATTCACCAACATCACGTCAGCTCCTCACGGACTGTCGAGATCGACGTGTATCTCTTATATGGTAGTGCGGTATGGCTCGCTATTAACGCCACATATCGTTCCGGGAAGTCAAGCAGCGTTGTAACCGTCAAGATCCGGTTCTCTTTGAAAGCTGTATTTTCATCTAATACACTGAGAACATTGCTACCGTCATTTGACATCTACTGATGGATAAAGGTCTCCTCTAGACTTTTCTGTGCATTAGCCCTTCAGTTATATGTTACATTTGAAAAACGAGTAATGAAACGTATGTAAACCATTTATCTTATTTGTTTCAGGTAAGACGCCGCCACTTTCTCAACTGTCGAAATTCAGATTATGTAAAGGTAAGCCACTTTCATATGACTACCCCGAGTCAAAATTGACATTGAAATGTTATCTCCGAGTCAAAATTGACATTGCTGTTCAGTTCCGACAACCCTTGCCTCAGAAACGTACATACGAGTAGTTTTCGTACTCTTACAACAGTTTCAATTACACTTGGTAATGACATGCATGTGAGTTTGTATTATAAGACGCAATATTGGTAACACATTCCTAGCATCCCTATTTGTGGGGGTGGGTGGGGGGAGTTTATTGTTGCATGTAAGTCAATAATCTCTTTCAGGTATAAGTCGAACAACAAAGGAGAGAACCAACAACCCTGTCTGACGCCGCTTCAGATGCAGCTTTGTATCGACATTTCATTTCCAAAGCTTGTTCTTACTCTCTGTTGTAAACACAGGTTCTGTACTAGTTGTCTCTCCTTCCGATCTGCTACTTTCGTCTTCCAAATATCAGTCAGCGTGTTCCATTGAACCCTGTCTAAAGCCTTTTTCAAATCAATAAAAACAGCATAAATTTCTCTACTTTTCTCAATATATTTTCCCCCTGTGATTCTTAACAGCTCAGTAGCATCTCTTGTTCCTTATCCTCTTCTAAATCCGAACTGTTCCTCCCCAATGCAGTCTCAGCAATACTTTTGCTGCATGAGAAATTAGGACGATAGTCCTGTGCTCTTCGCATTTTTGGTATTTCTCTTTTTCTTAGTTGGTATCATTACCGTAGTAAGAAAGTTATCAGGCCATTCCCCTTTGTCGTCTCCTTACAAAGCTAGGCTATTTCCTTCGTTCCCCTGTTTGCCAACTCTTCAACACTTTACTGGCAAATTATCGATTCCACTTGTTTGGGGCAGTATAGTAATAAGACATGACTGACTGAAAAACTGTAAGACGAAGAAGCGTAACTGGCAGAAGTACTGACAGCATTTGCTTCAAAATTGACAGAGAGAAAGGAACACGCACTCAAGAGCCAAAACATTATGACCATTGCCCACAGCGAAATTGAATGCCTGGTAGTGTTGCAAACAACGCCGCAAGGAAAGTATATAGCGACGGTATGGGCCTCAAATGGGGATACCTACTGACATAAGATAGCTACTCAACCTGGTGGCACTAATGTGCATTTCGTGCAACTGTTTCAGCGTCATTATCGGCCTCATCTTAATGCGGGTGTTAGGCGCCTTAACATGGGGCTGGAGAGGGCGCTGATGGCAGAGGGCATGCGTCACGTTTCAGTGGTGCCAGTTGGGTCTATCAGTAAATCGGGTTTCACTAGGCATGGCCTGCACCTCAATAGGTATGGGAAGGGGAGTATGGCGAAGCTTATAGATGTCAGTGTAGTGGGTGGTGGTGGGATCACTCATGAAAAATTCCTGTAGTAGTTGGTGTTAGAGATGCACCTATTTTTAGACTTATGTCAGCTGGTAGGTATACCTGCTTAAAGGAAGTCCCTGTAACTAAGAGCTCACCTTCAGAGGACGTAATGTTTCCGAGTAGGGAAGGAATTATCATATTTCATCATAATATAACAGGTATTAGAGATAAAGCTAGTGACCTGCTTATAGATGTTGACTCGGAATTATTGGTATATCGAAGCACCACTTAAATAACTTGACAGTTCAGAGGCTTCCTTTACCAGGATACAGATTAGCTGGCTGTTTTCAAGGAGTTCCTTACGTGGTAGGGGAGTGGCTATGCACATAAAAAACAGTATCCATTTGAGTCCATAGACGTATCGCGGCACTTCACTGAACAGATATTTGAACGTTGGGCAGGGGCAGCTGAATTTAGTGAAATTGAACTTCTAATTGTTGTTGTTTATAGGTCCCGTAACTCTGACTTCAGAGCATTTCTGCTCAAGCTAGAGAGGGTTCTTGATTCACTTTGTAGGAAGTACCAGAAATTAGTTATATGTGGTGACTTCAATATAAATTTTGTATATGATGACGCAAGAAAAAGGATGTTGGTAGATCTCCCAAAATCATATGATCTGATGCAGACGGTGTTTTTTGCGACTAGGGTGCAGGGGAACCGTAGCACAGCCATAGACAATATTTTTGTTCATTCTTCATTACTAGACGGGCATTCTCTTAGTAAAAGGATGAATGGTGCACAAATTTTAACACTAAAAGGCTTTTGTACTCAACAAATGTCACATATAATTACAAACTATGTAGGAAAGTTAATCCAACAGCATTAGAGAGTTTTTTAAACCTTTTCAAGGAACAAGAGTGGCAGGATGTTTATAGTGCCGATAACATAGATGATACAGTGCTTTCTTTAACACTTTTTTCATGCTGAGAGTTGCTTCCCATTGGAACGTTCTCAACGGGGTACTAGCAGTAATGGGCAGCCTGGGTGGCTGACTAGTGGGATATGGATATCATTTAGAACAAAGCGGGAATTATATCAAAATGTTAGTAGTAGTCACAATCAAGCTACAGTAGCCCATTACAAACAGTATTGTAAGGTGCTTAAAAATGTTATTATGAAGGCAAAGAATATGTGGTATGCAAATAGAATAACTAATTCACAGGATAAAATTAAAACCATATGGTCAGTTGTGAAGGAAGTGTCTGGTTAGCAGCACAAGGTCGATGAATATAAAGTCAGTTCTTAGTAAAAATATTTCTGTTACTGATAAGTCAGATATATGTACAGTAATTAACAATTATTTTCTGAGCACTGCTGGTGAATTAAATAAAAATTTAGCTTCTACAGGGAATCATATAACTTCCTTGGCAGAAGCCCTTCCGAGATTGATATCTGAAATACTCCTCAGTGATACACACAAGGGGGAGATTGAGACAATATTTAAATCACTGAAGAGTAAGGACTCTCATGGATATGATGGAGTGCGTAGCAGAATATTAAAGTACTATGCTGCACATGTTAACCCTTTATTTAGCCATATTTGTAATTTTTCCTTTAGGAAGGGTCAGTTTCCTGAACGATTCAAGTACCCAGTAGCAAAGCCGATTTATAAAAAGGGAGAATGGGAAAATGTAGACAGTTTTAGACCTATTTCTATGCCATCAGTGTTTGCTAAAGTTATTGAAAAGGCTGTTAATGTCAGGATAATTGATCATTTTATATCACAAAATTGGTATCAAATGTACAGTTCGGCTTTAGAAGTCCTTTAACAACTGAAACTGCTATATTCTCTTTTCTCTGTGAGGTACTGGATGGGTTAAACGAGAGGTTTCGAACGCTAGGCATATCTTTTGATTTAACTAAGGCGTTTGATTGTGTTGATCACAAAATATTGCTGCAGAAGTATGACTATTACGGAATACGGGGAGTAGCTCACGATTGGTTCACCGCTTACTTCAGCAGCAGATAGCACTAGGTCATTATTCACAGTGTTGAGAATGGCTGTGATGTGGGGTCTGAGTGGGGTACGGTAAAGTGGGGGTGAGGGAGGGGTGCCCGAGGCATCAGTGTTGGGGCCACTCCTGTTCCTTATTTATATAAATGATATGCTCTCTAGTATTAAGGGTAACTCTAAAGTACGTGGGTTGGAACTTAAATAGTGGCAACTATTTATTCACAACCGATACAAAAGAGTTACATGTTTGCACCTGTTACTGTCCTCAAACTAGTCACCAGCGTTGTGTAGAACCCGTTGCCAGCGATGCAGAAGGCGTAGGCCTGTTCCGTTGTGTATCAGATGTGCTCCACCGGGATCAGAGGAGATGAATTTGGTGTCCAGGACATCAAGGTAGTCACTATCATGCTGCTCAAGCCACTGAAGCGGGATTCTGGTTTTGCGGCACGGACAATTATCCAGTTGGAAGATTGCATCGCTGTCGGGGAAAACATAAAGCATGAAGGGATGCAGGTGGTCCGCAATAACGTTCACGTAGTCCACAGCTGGTAATGTGCTTTTGATTAGTAGCACAGGTGCCATGGAAGCCGGGGAGAATGTCCTCCATAGCATAGCGTAGCGTCTCCGATGCCGGTATGTAAGCACCGACATGTAGGCAAGGAGTTAGTGTTAGTGTAGCTTTTAAACGGAAATGAAATTATTATTAAATGGACACCCTAGCTGCAAACAGGCGTTGATATACTTCATTCGGGACATGTTGAAAATGTGTGCCCCGACCGGGACTCGAACCCAGGATCTCTTGCTTACATGGCAGACGCTCTATCCATCTGAACCACCGAGGGCACAGAGAATAGGGCGCCTGCAGGGACCTATCTCTTGCACGCTCCCCGTGAGACTCACATTCCCAACATGTCCACACCACTACATTCGTAGTGCGCGTAATAGATGTTTGCCCATCACACTCATTACTCGTGGCAGATTAATCTACCGAGTCCCGTACGAGTTAGGGCATAGTGTGTGCGTTCGCACAAGGTCAACGGCAGGGTAGCCATATATTAACTAAATATGAAGATAATATCTGTTCCCGAAAGAACAGATTCCATTGATGACCGTGCAGCTTCTCTAGAATGAAATGGTATATAAATCGACACCCTAGCTGCAAACAGGCGACATGTTGAAAGTGTCCCCAATGATGTATATCAACGCCTGTTTGCAGCTTGGGCGTCGATTTATATACCATTTCATTCTAGAGAAGCTGCACGGTCATCAATGGCATCTGTTCTTTCGGGAACAGATACTACCTTCATATTTAGTTAAAATATGGCTACCCTGCCATTGACCTTGTGCGAAGTGGACTTGGCAGATTAATCTGCCACGAGTAATGAGTATGATGGGCAAACATCTATTAGGCGCACTACGAATGTAGTTGTGTGGACATGTTGAGAATGTGGGTCTCACGGGGAGCGTGCAAGGGGTAAGTCCCAGCAGGCGCACTATCCTCTGTACCCTCGGTGGCTCAGATGGATAGAGCGCCTGCCATGTAAGCAGGAGATCCCGGGTTCGAGTCCCGGTCGGGGCACACATTTTCAACATGTCCCCAATTAAGTATATCAACGCCTGTTTGCAGCTAGGGTGTCCATTTAATTATCATTTCATTTCTAGCAAAGCTGCATGGTCATCAACGGTAACTGTTCTTTCGGGAACAGATACTACCGTCATATATATTTAAACGGAAACGTCCCTTATATACTGTACGTTTATTTCTGACGATAAGTGCCCCTTTTTGCTTTTCGTATGGGATCTGCGACACACATCGTAGGGCGGGGAATTAGAGAGAAGTTGCGACGGAGTGGGTAACATGAGGTTTGGCGAACATGGTTGTCTGGCCACCGCGACGGGCGCGCTAGCAGTTGAGCGACGGGAGCGGCCTCCCCCCTGGGGCCTGCCAGCCAGCCAGGCAGCTGTAATTACAGTCCAGTACAGCACTGCGGCGCTGCCCGCGTCTGCTCATTTGCATCGCTGCACGGCAAGGTCGCCGGCGTGTCGCGCCGGTAATTGCTTCTGTCTCCGCGGAAGACTCAATTCTGCCCCGCACGCGCGCTCGCGTGACCTCCTGGCCATTGCCACGCGGGTACCTGCTGTGCTAACGGATATCTGCACGCCTTTTATTTCCCCTTCCAACAACTTTTCTGGATTATGGACATGAATGTATTTTCCGGCACACGTGTTGCAGTACGTTTTGACATCGTGTTTCGCGGTGGGCAGATGCTTCGCGACTCGTAGCCGATGAAAGAAAAAAAAAGTCTTTTATACTGCTCTCTCACATTTGCACATAGAGTGCTGTTCAACACGTCGATGTTAACGGGACGAAAGCGAAATATGTAAAGGACCTATCCAAACTATGATTCCTGCTTCATTGCAGAGGACCTGTACATGTCCGTAGAATCTATATCTACATCTACATGATTACTCTGCAGATGTCAATTAAGTGTCTGGCAGAAGTTTTATCGAACCAAGCTTCAAATAAGTGGTTCATGTAATGTTAAAACAACAGGTGATTCCTCAAACTGGGGGGCTATCAAGTATGGGGTCCCACAGGGTTCGGTCTTAGGTCCTTTACTGTTCTTGATATACATTAATGACTTACCATTCCACATTGATGAAGATGCAAAGTTAGTTCTTTTTGCTGATGATACAAGTATAGTAATAACATCCAAAAACCAAGAACTAAGTGATGTAATTGTAAATGATGTTTTTCACAAAATTATTAAGTGGTTCTCAGCAAACGGACTCTCTTTAAATTTCGATAAAACACAGTATATACAATTCCGTACAGTAAATGGCACAACTCCAGTAATAAATATAGACTTTGAACAGAAGTCTGTAGCTAAGGTAGAATTTTCAAAATTTTTAGGTATGTCCATTGATGAGAGGTTAAACTGGAAGCAACACATTGATGGTCTGCTGAAACGTCTGAGTTCAGCTACGAATGCTATTAGGGTTATTGCAAATTTTGGTGATAAGAATCTCAGTAAATTAGCTTACTATGCCTACTTTCATTCGCTGCTTTCGTATGGCATCATATTCTGGGGTAATTCATCGTTGAGTAGAAAAGTATTCATTGCTCAAAAACGTGTAATCAGAATAATTGCTGGAGCCCACCCACGGTCATCCTGCAGACATCTATTTAAGGATCTAGGGATCCTCACAGTATATATATTCAATTATGAAATTTGTTGTTAATAATCCAACCCAGTTCAAAAGTAATAGCAGTGTGCATAGCTATAACACCAGGAGAAAGGATGATCTTCACTTGAGCACTATGGGACTTAACTTCTAAGGTCAACAGTCCCCTAGACTTAGAACTAACCTAAGCACTTCACACACATCCATGCCGCTGGCAGGATTCGAACCTGCGACCGCAGCACCGGCGCGGTTCCGGACTGAAACGCCTAGAACCGCTCGGCCACCGTGGCCGGTGAACCAGGCTTCAAACTACACTCCTGGAAATTGAAATAAGAACACCGTGAATTCATTGTCCCAGGAAGGGGAAACTTTATTGACACATTCCTGGGGTCAGATACATCACATGATCACACTGACAGAACCACAGGCACATAGACACAGGCAACAGAGCATGCACAATGTCGGCACTAGTACAGTGTATTCCACCTTTCGCAGCAATGCAGGCTGCTATTCTCCCATGGAGACGATCGTAGAGATGCTGGATGTAGTCCTGTGGAACGGCTTGCCATGCCATTTCCACCTGGCGCCTCAGTTGGACCAGCGTTCGTGCTGGACGTGCAGACCGCGTGAGACGACGCTTCATCCAGTCCCAAACATGCTCAATGGGGGACAGATCCGGAGATCTTGCTGGCCAGGGTAGTTGACTTACACCTTCTAGAGCACGTTGGGTGGCACGGGATACATGCGGACGTGCATTGTCCTGTTGGAACAGCAAGTTCCCTTGCCGGTCTAGGAATGGTAGAACGATGGGTTCGATGACGGTTTGGATGTACCGTGCACTGTTCAGTGTCCCCTCGACGATCACCAGTGGTGTACGGCCAGTGTAGGAGATCGCTCCCGGGTGTTGGCCCTGTGTGCCTCGGTCGTATGCAGTCCTGATTGTGGCGCTCACCTGCACGGCGCCAAACACGCACACGACCATCATTGGCACGAAGGCAGAAGCGACTCTCATCGCTGAAGACGACACGTCTCCATTCGTCCCTCCATTCACGCCTCTCGCGACACCACTGGAGGCGGGCTGCACGATGTTGGGGCGTGAGCGGAAGACGGCCTAACGGTGTGCGGGACCGTAGCCCAGCTTCATGGAGACGGTTGCGAATGGTCCTCGCCGATACCCCAGGATCAACAGTGTCCCTAATTTGCTGGGAAGTGGCGGTGCGGTCCCCTACGGCACTGCGTAGGATCCTACGGTCTTGGCGTGCATCCGTGCGTCGCTGCGGTCCGGTCCCAGGTCGACGGGCACGTGCACCTTCCGCCGACCACTGGCGACAACATCGATGTACTGTGGAGACCTCACGCCCCACGTGTTGAGCAATTCGGCGGTACGTCCACCCGGCCTCCCGCATGCCCACTATACGCCCGCGCTCAAAGTCCGTCAACTGCACATACGGTTCACGTCCACGCTGTCGCGGCATGCTACCAGTGTTAAAGACTGCGATGGAGCTCCGTATGCCACGGCAAACTGGCTGACACTGACGGCGGCGGTGCACAAATGCTGCGCAGCTAGCGCCATTCGACGGCCAACACCGCGGTTCCTGGTGTGTCCGCTGTGCCGTGCGTGTGATCATTGGTTGTACAGCCCTCTCGCAGTGTCCGGAGCAAGTATGGTGGGTCTGACACACCGGTGTCAATGTGTTCTTTTTTCCATTTCCAGGACTGTATTTCTTTACCTTTCCACTCTCGAACGGCGCGGGGAAAAACGAGCACTTAAATCTTTCTGTGCGAACTCTGATTTCTCGTATTTCATCATGATGATCATTTCTCCCTATGTAGGTGGGCGCCAACAGAATATTTACAGAATCGGAGGAGAGAGTCGGTGATTAAAATGTGATAAATAATATCAACCAATTTAACTGTACAATATTTTAAAAATTAAGGATTATATTTCTCTCACAGTTACACTTAGTTCCTTAAATAGGTCTCCGTTACCAGATGTTTCTGGCGTTTCATCCGTATTTGTTATAGGGAAATTCAAAATTTGACGAGTTTCTTATATTTAATTATGTATACTTCTGTATAATTAGATTTTTATACTAAAAATTTGTAGCTGTTATTGTAATGGTGCAGTCAAGGTAATGTAATTTGTTCAAAAATGGCTCTAAGCACTATGGGACTTATCATCTGAGGTCATCAGTCTCCTAGACTTAGAACTACTTAAACCTAACTAACCTAAGGGCATCACACACATCCAGGCCCGAGGCAGGATTCGAACCTGCGACTGTAGCAGCAGCGCGGTTCCGGACTGAAGCGCGTAGAGCCGCTCGGCCACAGCGGCTGGCTTAATGTAATTTTTGTAAGAACTATACCTTTATTCGGTTTGGTTGTATAATAAATCGTATTGTGTATTGTATAATTAAGTCAGAGAATTCGTATCATTGTGCGATATAATTGTATATGGTGAAACGAGCTTTGCCTGAATCCAGTGAAAAAAAAAAAGATGTAAAGATAATTATGGGATTACCGTATGGGAGAGTTATAGAGCTTTTTTTTGGTCGTCAGTCTACTGACTGGTTTGATGCGGCCCGCCACGAATTCCTTTCCTGTGCTAACCTCTTCATCTCAGAGTAGCACTTGCAACCTACGTCCTCAATTATTTGCTTCACGTATTCCAATCTCTGTCTTCCTCTACAGTTTTTGCCCTCTACTGCTCCCTCTAGTACCATGGAAGTCATTCCCTCATGTCTTAGCAGATACCTATCATCCTGTCCCTTCTCCTTATCAGTGTTTTCCACATATTCCTTTCCTCTCCGATTCTGCGTAGAACCTCCTCATTCCTTACCTTATCAGTCCACCTAATTTTCAACATTCGTCTATAGCACCACATCTCAAATGCTTCGATTCTCTTCTGTTCCGGTTTTCCCACACTCCATGTTTCACTACCATACAATGCTGTACTCCAGACATACATCCTCAGACATTTCTTCCTCAAATTAAGGCCAGTATTTGATATTAGTAGACTTCTCTTGGCCAGAAATGCCTTTTTTGCCATAGCGAGTCTGCTTTTGATGTCCTCCTTGCTCCGCCAGTCATTGGTTATTTTACTGCCTAGGTAGCAGAATTCCTTAACTTCATTGACTTCGTGACCATCAATCCTGATGTTAAATTTCTCGCTGTTCTCATTTCTACTACTTCTCATTACCTTCGTCTTTCTCCGATTTACTCTCAAACCATACTGTGTACTCATTAGACTGTTCATTCCGTTCAGCAGATAATTTTTATTCTTCTTCACTTTCACCCAGGATAGCAATGTCATCAGCGAATCGTATCATTGATATCCTTTCACCTTGTATTTTAATTCCACTCCTGAACCTTTCTTTTATTTCGATCATTGCTTCCTCGGTGTACAGATTGAAGAGTAGGTTCAAAATGGCTCCGAGCACTATGGGACTTAACTTCTAAGGTCATTAGTCCCCTAGAACTTAGAACTACTTAAACCTAACTAACCTAAGGACAGCACACACATCCATGCCCGAGGCAGGATTCGAACCTGCGACCGTAGCAGTCGCACAGTTCCGGACTGAAGCGCCTAGAACCGCTTGACCACCGCGGCCGGCTGAAGAGTAGGGGCGAAAGGCTACAGCCTTGTCTTACACCCTTCTTATTACGAGCACTTCGTTCTTGATCGTCCACTCTTATTATTCCCTCTTGGTTCTTGTACATATTGTATATGACCCGTCTCTCTCTATAGCTTACCCCTACTTTTTTCAGAATCTCGAACAGCTTGCACCATTTTATATTGTCCAACGCTTTTTCCAGGTCGACAAATCCTATGAAAGTGTCTTGATTTTTCTTTAGCCTTGCTTCCATTATTAGCCGTAACGTCAGAATTGCCTCTCTCGTCCCTTTACTTTTCCTAAAGCCAAACTGATCGTCACCTAGCGCATTCTCAATTTTATTTTCCATTCTTCTGTATATTATTCTTGTAATCAGCTTCGATGCATGAGCTGTTAAGCTGATTGTGCGATAATTCTCGCACTTGTCAGCTCTTGCCGTCTTCGGAATTGTGTGGATGATGCTTTTCCGAAAGTCAGATGGTATATCGCCAGACTCATATATTCTACACACCAACGTGAATAGTCGTTTTGTTGCCACTTCCCCCAATGATTTTAGAAATTCTGATGGAATGTTATCTATCGCTTCTGTCTTATTTGACCGTAAGTCCTCCAAAGCTCTTTTAAATTCCGATTCTAATACTGGATCCCCTATCTCTTCTAAATCGACTCCTGTTTCTTCTTCTACCACATCAGCCAAATCTTCACCCTCATAGTGGCTTTCAATGTATTCTTTCCACCTATCTGCTCTCTCCTCTGTATTTAACAGTGGAATTCCCGTTGCACTCTTAATGTAACCACCGTTGCTTTTAATGTCACCAAAGGTTGTTTTGACTTTCCTGTATGCTGAGTCTGTCCTTCCGACAGTCATATCTTTTTCGATGTCTTCACATTTTTCCTGCAGCCATTTCGTCTTAGCTTCCCTGCACTTCCAATTTATTTCATTCCTCAGCGACTTGTATTTCTGTATTCCTGATTTTCCCGGAACATGTTTGTACTTCCTCCTTTCATCAATCAACTGAAGTATTTCTTCTGTTACCCATGGTTTCTTCGCAGCTACCTTCTTTGTACCTATGTTTTCCTTCCCAACTTCTGTGATGGCCTTTTTTAGAGATGTCCATTCCTCTTCAACTGTACTGCCTACTGCGCTATTCCTTATTGCTGTATCTATAGCGTTAGAGAACTTCAAACGTATCTCGTCATTCCTTAGTACTTCCGTATCCCACTGGCTAATGTCTTGAACTTCAGCCTACTCTTCATCACTACTATATTGTGATCTGAGTCTATATCTGCTCCTGGGTACGCCTTACAATCCAGTATCTGATTTCGGAATCTCTGTCTGACCATGATGTAATCTAATTGAAATCTTCCCGTATCTCCCGGCCTTTTCCAAGTATACCTCCTCCTCTTGTGATTCTTGAACAGGGTATTCGCTATTACTAGCTGAAACTTGTTACAGAACTCAATTAGTCTGTCTCCTCTTTCATTCCTTGTCCCAAGCCCATATTCTCCAGTAACCTTTTCTTCTACTCCTTCCCCTACAACTGCATTCCAGTCGCCCATGACTATTAGATTTTCGTCTCCCTTTACATACTGCAGTACCCTTTCAATATCCTCGTACACTTTCTCTATCTGTTCATCTTCAGCGTGCGACGTCGGCATGTATACCTGAACTATCGTTGTCGGTGTTGGTCTGCTGTCGATTCTGATTAGAACAACCCGGTCACTAAACTGTTCACAGTAACACACCCTCTGCCCTACCTTCCTGTTCATAACGAATCCTACACCTGTTATACCATTTTCTGCTGCTATTGATATTACCCGATACTCATCTGACCAGAAATCCTTGTCTTCCTTCCACTTCACTTCACTGACCCCTACTATATCTAGATTGAGCCTTTGCATTTCCCTTTTCAGATTTTCTAATTTCTCTACCACGTTCAAGCTTCTGACATTCCACGCCCCGATTCGTAGAACGTTATCCTTTCGTTGATTATTCAATCTTTTTCTCAAGGTAACCTCCCCCTTGGCAGTCCCCTCCCGGAGATCCGAATGGGGGACTATTCCGGAATCTTTTGCCAATGGAGAGATCATCATGACACTTCTTCAATTACAGGCCACATGTCCTGTGGATACACGTTACGTGTCTTTAATGCAGTGGTTTCCATTGCCTTCTGCATCCCCAGGTCGCTTATCATTGCTGATTCTTCCGCCTTTAGGGGCAATTTCCCACCCCTAGGACAAGAGAGTGCCCTGAACCTCTATCCGCTCCTCCGCCCTCTTTGACAAGGCCGTTGGCAGAATGAGGCTGACTTCTTATGCCGGAAGTCTTCGGCCGCCAATGCTGATTATTTATCAAAATTTAGGCAGTGGCGGGGATCGAACCCGCGACCGAAGACGTTTTGATTATGAATCAAAGACGCTACCCCCTTTTTTTTTTTAATCTCATTTTGCTCTATATTGGTCGATCGATGAATTTGTTCGTGGCGGACGTCCGATGACAGCCCTTCGGGTTCTTTGTTGATCCTTTCACTCAGTTTTTTATTACAGAGAGTGGCTAACCCTCTGACCGAGCACGCTGAGCTACCGTGCCGGCATCCCTAGACCGAGGGCTAGAGCTCTTACTATTTCCAATATGTAGAGTGTTTTCAATTGGGAAGAACTTTTGTCTGAGACGAAATTTTTGTCGCTGATGCTTCTCGGCATCGCTGGGTATTCATCTTTCGTGATTACGCCCCTGAGAGACAACAGCGCTTAGGCACTTTGCCGGGTGTATAAGCCTTGTGTGTTGCCTGTAATCCTGCCATCTGCTCCGTATGAAAGGGAGAGGGTCCAACAAAAAGTTCCTGGTTGCCTTCCAAACAAATTTATTTACTTAGAGACATTCATTCTTAAGGTTTTCGTATCGATAATCACTATCAGCTTACTGGGGTTTGTAATATGGAGTATTTCTGGTTAGTCGATGCAGCTAGTTCTGTTGTAAAATCTCGCCGTCCCAGGACCAGCGAATAATAAAGGATGCCAAGTGTTGCCAGGAAGTGTCAGCGAACATTTTGTCTTTAACAAAAGTTGTACTCCGTCTATCACTGCTAGACGTTTGATGCAAAGACTTTGAAACATCCCGCATATAAATGATCTAGTGATAAAAGATCACGTCGAAAGCACCACGAGGCTTTTTACAGACTATGCTGTTGTGTATAGGAAAGTTGCAATGTCAGAAGACTGAGGCGAATTGCAGCAGAGTTTCTGTGACTCGTGCAGAGAGTGGCTAGTGACCCTGGGCGCAAATAAATGTAATGTATTGCACGTAAGCAGCGAAGTGATCTACTACTGTTCGATTACGCTGTTGGCGATATATCATTGGTAACAGAACGGCCGTAAAATACCTTTGATTAGCTGTTCGGAGCGACCTGATGCGGAACGACCACATAAAGGAAACAATAGGAAAAGCAGGTACCAGACTGACATTCACTCGAACAATCTTAAGAAAGAACAGGCTTACGAAGACTTTTTCGACCGATGCTGCAGTACTGCCCGTCAATCTGGGACCTTCACGGATATTACGAACACAGATAATGAAGAGCCAACGAAAGCGGCGTTTTTCGTCACGGGATCGCTTAGCAAGCGCTATAGCGTTACACAGGTACTCTCCAAACTGCTGTGACAGACTCTAGAAGAGGCGTCGAATAGCATGCGGGGGTGCACACAGAAACTAATCGATTCTGTTATTAGTTTTAATGAAAACACCTTGAACAGTGTACGAAGGTAATCCCAAAAGTAAGGTCTCCTATTTTTTTATAAGTACAGAACTTTGTTTGTGTGGCAGTTGGTCACACTGTTATGAAGAGTGCTTCACGCGCTGTGTGTAAACATGTGCACGCCGCGCTGAGGCGCTGTCTTGGCTTGGCAGCCGTTGAGAATGGAGTTCCCGTTGGATGTTAACCGCCAAATGCGAATTGCGCGCAGTGATTCGCTTTTAGAATGCAAAGGACACTGCGCCGATTGAAATCCGTCGCCAATTGATGGAAGTGTATGGTGATCGTGCATGGATGTCAAAAATGTTCGTAAATGATGTAGAGAGTTTGCAGCTGGCCGGACCGAAATTCACGACGAACAAGGGAGCGGGAGACCGTCAGTTTCCGAGGAGACAGTGTTGAAGGTTGACAAAGCATGCGTGAAGATCGGCCGATCACCCTGGATGATCTCTGCACGTTGGTTCCTGAGGATTCCCGAAGCACCGCTCACAGAATTTTAACGGAAACATTGAACTACCGGAAGGCGTGCGCAAGATGGGTGCCACGCATGCTGACTGAGGACCACATGCGGCAACGAGTTGATGCTTCCCGCGCATTTCTTCACCGCCTTGCAGCCGAACAGGACAACTTTCTGGACTGGTTAAAGAACATTTGGCCGGAAAGCGATTCATCTCCGACGACGAAGTGAAAGAAGAGGTTCATAACTTTCTGAACAACATGGCGGCCAGCTGGTATGACATGGGCATACAAAAACTGCCACAGCGTCTACAAAAATGCATCGACAGAAATGGTGATTATTTAGAAAAATAGCTGAATGTTCAAGCTGTAAACTGATGTAAACCATTGTAGAAATAAACAGGTCTATGTACTTATAAAAAAATGAGATCTTACTTTTGGGATTACTCCCGTATAAATTTTTGTATTTACTGTTCTAAAGAGCATCAAAGCATGAGAGGGAAGTTGTTGTTTCATCTGACGCAGCTCTGTAAGTAACCAGTATGATACCTTTCTGTGTCTGCGGCAGGCAAAGTAAATGCAGTTGACGTCTTGGATCTCCCCACAGTGTCAGTGTGATGGTGGTATGACGTGAATTCTGTGGAAGTGTTGTCGGTAGCAGCCGTGACTGAATTTCAGACTGGCAGTGATCAGCCTCTTGTTCCTTTTGGCAGCGAAATTGCGTTTCGCATCCAACTTTTCTATGTAGCATTGACGGAATAAACGTCAGAAAAGAGGGAGAGTGGAGCTTTTGTATTGCGTTGGTACGCAAGTGAGTTCGCTTCATAGGATCATTGCCTTTCGAAATTGATGTTCATTGAAAAGCAGAATTTTATTTTATGTTTTGGAAATTCTATGTTTTGGACAGTTAAATTACAGCCCCTGAGTTACTTGCTATTCTAGTAAGTCCACCTACCCAGTGTGCTTATGGTACACCGTTGTTGTTGTGGTCTTCAGTCCAGAGACTTGTTTGATGCTGCTCTCCATACTACTCCATCCTGTGCAAGGTTCTTCATCTCCCAGTACCTACTGCAACCTACATCCTTCTGAATCTGTTTAGTGTATTCCTCTCTTGGTCTCCCTCTACGATGTTTACCCTCCACGCTGCCCTCCATTACTAAATTGGTGATCCCTTGATGCCTCAGAATATGCCCTACCAACCGGTCCCTTCTTCTTGTCAAGTTGTGCCACAAATTTCTCTTCTCTCCAATTCTATTCAATACCTCCTCATTAGTTATGTGATCTACCCATCTGATCTTCAGCATTCTTCTGTAGCACCACATTTCGAAAGCTTCTATTCTCTTGTTTTCTAAACTATTTATCGTCCATGTTTCACTTCCATACATGGCTACACTCCAAACAAATACTTTCAGAAACGACTTCCTGACACTTAAATCTATACTCGATGTTAACAAATTTCTCTTCTTCAGAAACGCTTTCCTTGCCATTGCCAGTCTACATTTTATATCCTCTCTACTTCGACTATCATAAGTTATTTTGCTCCCCAAATAGCAAAACTCCTTTACTACTTTAAGTGTCTCATTTCCTAATCTAATTCCCTCAGCATCACCCGATATAATTCGACTACATTCCATTATCCTCGTTTTGCTTTTGTTGATGTTCATCTTATATCCTCCTTTCAAGACACGGTCCATTCCGTTCAGCTGCTCTTCCAGGTCCTTTGCTGTCTCTGACAGAATTACAATGCCATCGGCGAACCTCAAAGTTTTTATTTCTTCTTCATGGATTTTAATACCTACTCCGAATTTTTCTTTTGTTTCCTTTACTGCTTACTCAATATACAGATTGAATAATATCGGGGAGAGGCTACAACCCTGTCTCACTCCCTTCCCAACCACTGCTTCCCTTTCATACCCCTCGACTCTTATCACTGCCATCAGCTTTCTGTACAAATTGTAAATAGCCTTTCGCTCCCTGTATTTTACCCCTGCCACCTTTAGAATTTGAAAGAGAGTATTCCAGTCAACATTGTCAAAAGATTTCTCTAAGTCTACAAATGCTATAAACGTAGGTTTGCCTTTCCTAATCTTTCTTCTAAGATAAGTCGTAGGGTCAGTATTGCCTCACGTGTTCCAACATTTCTACGGAATCCAAACTGACCTTCCCCGAGGTCGGCTTCTACCAGTTTTTCCATTCGTCTGTAAAGAATTCGCGTTAGCATTTTGCAGCTGTGACTTATTAAACTGATAGTTCGGTAATTTTCACATCTGTCAACACCTGCTTTCTTTGGGATTGGAATTATTATATTCTTCTTGAAGTCTGAGGGAATTTCGCCTGTCTCATACATCTTGCCTGCCAGATGGTAGAGTTTTGTCAGGACTGGCTGTCCCAAGCCCGTCAGTAGTTCTAATGGAATGTTGTCTACTCCCGGGGCCTTGTTTCGACTCAGGTCTTTCACTGCTCTGTCAAACTCTTCACGCAGTATCATATCTCCCATTTCATCTTCATCTACCTTCTCTGCCATTTCCATAATATTGTCCTCAAGAATATCGCCCCTGTATAGACCCTCTATATACTCCTAGTAGAAAAATATAACTTCTTTGTCACCATTTTTGTTTCTCTACGATAATATTCTTAAATTTTCTGGACTTCCATTTAAGGGAAGAGCCCGTTACGGCGTCGCCTTGAAGTGGTAAACGATCAGCTAGTTTGCCGACAGACGTCTTTTTATCGCCGGACGCAAGGGCAGATTTAAACGCCTCGATAGCGACTGTAACGAGCTGGGACAGCTTAATGCCTGTTGGTTGCGCCGCAAATGCACGAGATTATTTCGTTCCGAATATCTCGATTTCTCAAGGAAAGCAACTGCGGCAGTTACAGGACTGAAGTGATCGTTCAAGTTCGGAAAAATATCATCGCGTGACGGCCGACGCGACTGCAGCTTATCGTGGAATCGCAGCGCTTGGCAGAGGCCTCGGAGGCGGGCCAAACACGCGAGGGGAGACGAAATGGGCCGCCAGTGGTAGCCGGCGACCTCCCGTGGGAAGGCAGGCTACGTGACGAGCGGAGCGTATTGTATCACCGAGAGAATCTAACTGAAATGCGTAATACTTGCTGATAAGAGGAATCTGTAGCAGCGCCGATTGCTGATAAACTGCTAGTTCGATAGGTACAAGATGCCATCAGTGCTACGGCCCGGGTTAAGATTTTTCTTTCGAGCTTACACGATTTCGCATCTGGAGTTGTTTTCTGCTAGAAAGCATGTGAGGCCAGTACCGTGATCGACTGCGGTGTATATTCTCCAGTGTATTGGTCGGATTACAGTGTAACTGTGAAAGCAGTTGGTTTGCGACGGGACATTTACACTGAGAACATTATGACCATCTACCTACTATCGATGTAAACCTGTCCAGGCGATAGCAGCATTACCTTACTGTACGCTTATAAAAGGCGCGCAGTCTATGTGAATTTGACGGAAGAGAGTTGTGATGACCTGGAGGCTCTGCACGAAAATTTCGGAAACTGTACGACTTGTCGGGTGTTCGAGGAGTGCTGTCATGATGGTTTCAACACGTGGCAAAACCGAGGTGAAACTACGTCCAAACGAAGAGCGTGTGGTTGGGCGGCCTCCCTCATTGCATATGTCGGACGTCGTAAGCTGGGCAGACTGGTAAAAGAGAAGAGGCGGCAAAAATGTGGCGGAACTAACATCACACTTTAATGCTGGGCAGACTACAAGTGTTTCTGAACACACAGTGCACCGAACACTCCTAAGGATGGGCCTCCGCAGCCGATGACACGTGCATATGCCAATGTTAACACCAGGACATCGGCAGCTACGTCTGAAATGGATGTTGACCATCGGCACTGGACGTTGGCACAGTAGCAGAGCGTTGCATGGCCTGATAAATCGGGATACCTTCTTCATCAAGTCGATGCAAGGGCGCAAATCCCTCGTCTTCCAGGGGAACAGCTGCTTGACATCTGTATCGGGGGATGGAGACAAGCTGGCGGCGGCTCCATCATGCGCTGAGGAACATTCGTGTGGGCATCCATGTGTCCAGTGGAGCTGCAAGGAACCATGACAGCTAAGGAGTAGCCAGGCAACGTACACCCCTTCGTGACGATCATGTTTTCCTACGGCAGAGCCGGCCGCTGTGGCCGAGCGGTTCTAGGCGCTTCAGTCTATAGTGCTCAGAGCCATTTAAACCTACGGCAGTTTAATTTTTCAACAAGATAATGCGCCATGTCATAAGCCTAGGAGTGTGATGGAGTAGTTTGAGGAACATAGTGCCGAGTTCTAATTCATGTGATGGCCCCTCAACTCACCAGATCTGAATCCGTTCGAACACATCTGGGATCTGATTGGCGTCAAAGCTCATCTACGGGAATTAGGTGACTTGTTAATGCAGATGTGGTGCCAGCTCCTTGCAGCGACCTATCAAGGCCTCATTCCTTCCATGCGATGAAGCGTTGCCGCTGTTACCCGTGCCAAAGGAGGACACACCAGCTATTGGTTAGGTGGTCATGATGTTCTGGCTGATCAACGTATTACTAACGAAGTAAAACTCTGCGTTGTGACCCAGGCGGGCCACCCGGGATCGACTGACCGCCGTGAAATCCTCTACCAATGGCGTCATTGGATGAGTTTTCGAGGGTCTTGGGGTCAGCACACCGCTCTCGTACTCGTTATCTGCTTTTCGGACATCGGAGCCGCTAATCCTCAATCAAGTAGCACCTCGGTTTGCGTCACGAGGCTGTGTCTACCCCGTTGCAGTGCTCTGCACTGTAGCCAGACGCGCTTATCACTGAGCCATGAAGGCCGAAAGTGATAGACGAGTCGTGACACATGTAGCCCTGCCTCTCAAAGGACAAAGAGAGACTGACAACCCTTATTTAGATTGACATAGGAGTGTGACAGTGCCGAGGATTAATCCGGGTTCCCCAATAAATGTTCCCGAATACATCTCCGGAGGAATAACTCCCGTAACTCATCTCTGCTTTTCAGGAGTTTGCAAATTTTTCATTATTTAATTCTGTGACCGGATGCCCTTCCCGGTACCTATGTGCGCTATGTGTCTGTGAAACGTATTAACTTTGTTCTGAGTGTTATCTGAGTCGGAATTGGGGACCATCCCAGGGTTTGCTTAAACGAGCGTTTGCGCGGTGGGCACAGGCGACGCAAGTAGATAGCACAGCAATGCGTGTGTTTCTGTGATTCATAGGTTTCTATACAAGTGGCAAGACGCAGTCAAAACCTTCACTGCGTGATGACAACGGTGAAGTCACTGATGAGAGTGCAACTAAAGCACAGTTATTAAACACGGTTTTCGAAAATCCTTCATCAAAGAAGACGAAGTACACTACTGGCCATTAAAATTTCTACACCAAGAACAAATGTAGATAATAAACGGGTATTCATTGGACAAATATATTATACTAGAACTGACGTGTGATTACATTTTCACGCAATTTGGGTGCATAGATCCTGAGAAATCAGTACCCAGAACAACCACCTCTGGCCGTAATAACGGCCTTGGTACGCCTGGACATTGAGTCAAACAGAGCTTGGATGGCGTGTACAGGTACAGCTGCCCATGCAGCTTCAACACTATACCACAGTTCTTCAAGAGTAGTGACTGCCGTATTGTGACGAGCCAGTTGCTCGGCCACCATTGACCAGACGTTTTCAATTGGTGAGAGATCTGGCGAAAGTGCTGGACAGGGCAGCAGTCGAACATTTTCTGTATCCAGAAAGGCCCGTACGTGACCTGCAACATGCGGTCGTGCATTATCCTGCTGAAATGTAGGGTTTCGCAGGGATCGAATGAAGGGTAGAGCCACGGGTCGTAACAAATCTGAAATGTAACGTCCACTGTTCAAAGTGCCGTCAATGCGAACAAGAGGTGACCGAGACGTGTAACCAATGGCACCCCATACCATCACGCCGGTGATATGCCAGTATGGCGATGACGAATACACGCTTCCAATGTGCGTTCACCGCGATGTCACCAAACACGGATGCGACCATCATGATGCTGTAAACAGAACCTGGATTCATACGAAAAAATGACATTTTGCCATTCGTGCACCCAGGTTCGTCGTTGAATACACCATCGCAGGCGCTCCTGTCTGTGATGCAGCGTCAAGGGTAACCGCAGCCATGGTCTCCGAGCTGATAGTCCATGCTGCTGCAAACGTCGTCGAACTATTCGTGCAGATGGTTGTTGTGTTGCAAACGTCCCCATCTGTTGACTCAGGGAACGAGACGTGGCTGCGTGATCCGTTACAGCCATGCGGATAAGATGACCGTCATCTCGACTGCTAGTGATACGAGGCCGTTGGGATCCAACACGGCATTCCGTATTACCCTCCTGAACGCTCCGATTCCATATTCTGCTAAGAGTCATTGGATCTCGACCAACGCGAGCAGCAATGTCGCGATACGATAAACCGCAATCGTGATAGGCTACAATCCGACCTTTATGAAAGTCGGAAACGTGATGGTACGCATTTGTCCTCCTTACACTAGGCATCACAACAACGTTTCACCAGGCAACGCCGGTCAACTGCTGTTTGTGTATGAGAAATCGGTTGGAAACTTTCCTCATGTCAGCACGTTGTAGGTGTCGCCACCGGCACCAACCTTGTGTGAATGCTCTGAAAAGCTAATCATTTGCATATCACAGCATTTTCTTCCTGTCGGTTAAATTCCGCGTTTGTAGCACGTCATCTTCGTGATGTAGCAATTTTAATGGCCAGTAGTGTACATATTCCTGAATTCCAATCATGAACAACTGCCAAGATGAGATACATAGATGTAGATATCCTCGGAGTAACGAAGCAGCTTAAATCAGTTAAGAAAGGCAAGGCCTCCGGTCCAGATTGTATACCAGTCAGGTTCCTCTCAGAGTATGTTGATAAAATAGACCCATTATTAGGAATTATATACAACCACTCGCTCACAGAAAGATCCGTACCTAAAGACTGGAAAATTGCTCAAGTCACACCAATACCCAAAAAGGGAATCCGCTGAATTACAGGCCTATATCACTAACGTCGATTTGCAGTAGGGTTTTGGAACATATACTTATTCGAACATTATGAAGTACCTCGAAGAAAACTATTTATTGACACACAGTCAGCACGGATTCAGAAACTATCGTTCTTGTGAAACACAACTAGCTCTGTATACTCATGAAGTAATGAGTGCTATTGACAGGGGATGTCAATTTGACTCCATATTTTTAGATTTTCGGAAGGTTTTCGTCACCGTTCCTCACAAGCGTCTTCTAACCAAACTGCGTGCCTACGGAGTATCGCCTCAGTTGTGCGACTGGATTCGTGATTTCCTGTCAGAAAGGTCACAGTTCGTAGTAATAGACGGAAAGTCATCGAGTAAAACAGAAGTAATATCCGGCGTTCCCCAAGGAAGTGTTATAGGCCCTCTATTGTTCGTGATCTATATTAACGACATAGGAGACAATCTGAGTATCTGTCTTAGACTGTTTGCAGATGATGCTGTCATTTACCGTCTTATAAAGTCATCAGATGATCAAAACGATTTGCCAAATGATTTAGATAAGATATCTGTATGGTGCGAAAAGTGGCAATTGACTCTGAATAAAGAAAAGTGCGAAGTTATTCACATGAGTACTAAAATAAATCAGCTAAATTTCGATTACGCGGTAAGTCACACAAATCTGAAGATTTTAAGTTCAACTAAATACTTAGGGATTACAATTACAAATAACCTAAATTGGAACGATCACATAGATAATATTGTGGGTAGACCAAACCAAAGACTGCGATTCATTGGCAGAACACTTGGAAGATGCAACAGGTTTACTAAAAAGACTGCTTACACCACGCTTGTCTGCCCTATTCTGGAGTATTGCTGTGCGGTGTGGGGTCCGCATCAGGTGGGACTGACGGATGGGAGGGGAGATAGTGTCACAGATATGATACGTGAATTGTAGTGGCAATCATTAAAACAAAGGCGTTTTTCGTTGCGATGGGATCTTCTCATGAAAATTCAACCACCAGTTCCCCCCCCCCCCCCCCCGCCCCCCGATTGCGAAAACATTCTGTTGGCACCCACCAAATAGGGAGAAATGATCATCACAACGAAAGAAGAGAAATCAGAGCTCGCACAGAAACATTTAAGTGCTCGTTTTTCCCGCGTGCCGTTGGAGTGTGCAACGGTAGAGAGAGAGCTGGAAGGTGGTTCATTGAACCCTCTGCCAGGCACTTTATTGTGAATAGCAGAGTAATCACGTAGATGTAGAACATCGCGAACTTGGCGAAGGGCAGGACAGCGACGTAGCGCGTCTGCTTCTGCCTGCGCCACGAACTTTTCGACACACAGGTTGTTCGCGCGTGTCTCGTAGTTTGCATCGAAAATGAAGAATCAGGTTTTTGAAACAGTTCGACTGGTACTTGATGGCTCTCACGCAAATGACTCCGATCCAAACTGAAGTGGTTAATGAACCGTTGGTTACGTAACTCAGAGGTCAAAGCGAATTCACCGTGAGTTTTTCTTTTGCTATGGTATCCATTTTCGCTACGATTTCTTCTGTTTTGAAGTGCAGTATAATAATATTATCACGCCTTGGTCAGACGCACATTGGGTCGCAGCCGTCGGAGTGCAGGGCAGAGTTGCGCAGCGGAGGAAACACTTCGCGACACAGTGTCTGCTTATATTGTGTCAACTCATGTATCTTACTTCAGAGTCTGATTCTGATAAGGAAAAGGGCATGCTGATGTTTTTATACGAGGGGCTTTCAATAAGTAATGCAACACATTTTTTTCTCAGCCTGTTTAGGTTGAAAGTATGCGGAATTTGTTGTGGAAAATCGTGGAATATTACCACTTCAGCCCCTAAAGTTTCATTAAGTTCCTATAGGCGGCGGCACTATACGTAGCCTTCAGAAATGGCGTGTGTGACGGAGGTGCCTTCCAAGCAGAGAGTTGTCATTGAGTTTCCTTTGCAGGACAACCAGAGCATCGCAGATATTTATTTAGGCTCTTGCAGAATCTATTCAGAGACCTGGTACTGAACAAAAGCACGGTGAGTCGTTGGGCGAGGCGTCTGTCATTATTGCAACAAATTCGCGCAAACCTGCCCGATAGCCCACATGCCGGTTGGGCGCACATAGCTGCGACTCCTGCAGTGTTACAATTTGCGGACATCCTCATTCGAGGTGATCGGTGGGTCACAATTGGACGTTTCTGTTGGAAGTGCCGACACACTCGTCCACAAGTTGAGGACTAAAAGGAGTGTGCCCGTTGGCTTCCTCGCCGCCTAAAAGAAGACCATAAAGAGGAAAGAAGGACCATCTGTGCAGAATTGCTTGTGTGTTACGAGGCTGATCGTGATAATTTTATAGATGCAGCAAGACGATCACGCCGAAGTCGACCAGTATAGTGGTACCATGCGGGCATACAGATCCTCACTGTAACGTGGTGTAAGGCAGTCGCATTAAAAGGACATCAGTTGAAAAATACAGTCTTGTAGCCCAAAGAGTGCGGAATAATATGGTGTATTGGAATCCTGAATAAAGCCAACCCGAATTCAGAAAAAGAGCCGGCTGCTGTGACCGAGCGGTTCTAGGCGTTTCAGTGCGGAACCGCGCTGCTGCTATGGTCGCAGGTTCGAATCCTGCCTCGGGCATGGATTTGTGTGATGTCCTTAGATTAGTTAGGTTTACGTAGTTCTAGGTCTAGAGGACTGATGACCTCATATGTTAAGTCCCATAGTGCTTATAGCCATTAGAACCATTTTCAGGAAAAGAAATGTGTTGCATTACCTGTTGAACGCCCCTCGTTAACACTTCAGAACGGGAGAAATCAGAATGGAAAAGCGGATACATGAACAAGAGAAATAATAATGGCGAATTTGCTTTGACATCAAGAGTTTTCTGGTTGGAAGGTCACGAACTACTTACGTTTGGACCGTAATCATATTTTCTGAAGAATGTAATGCCCAAAAACGACTGGAAGTAAAGAAAGTGTTCTTGAAGTAAATTTTACTGAAATTTCTAACAGAGTAAATGCGAAAGCAAGAGTTACATAGGTTACTTTGAAAAATTAATTAAGCTAATTATTGTTATGATTCATGAGTTGAGCGCAGGATCCAGTTGCCGTACTCGAAGCCAGGTCCACTGAGATTTGAAGAAGTGTCAAAGGCGTAAATTACCACTCACTTCCGGCGACTACGATGGATGTGATGCACTTGCTGCGTCGTAGTTCCGAAGTGGTTAGAGTTTTGGAGCTGGAGGGCTGTAAATTCGTAGGAGAGATGTCTCAGTTTGTGAAATCAAATGTTCAAATGTGTGTGAATTCCTAAGGGACCGAACTGCTGAGGTCATCGGTGCGTAGACTTACACACTATTTAAACTACTTATGCTAAGAAAAACACACACACCCATACCCGAGGGAGGACTCGAACCTTCGGCGGGAGGGGCCGCGCGGTCCGTGACATGGTGCCTCAAACCGCGTGGCCACTCCGCGCGGCTGTGAAACCACAACAAATATTTGACTTCGGATGAAATATTAATTTGGTGAAATATTTTTAGTTGCTTGGTACACCGACACGAGGAGACGGTAGATTGGGTCACTGGCAGATCGAGAGTCTTCAATCTTTTCACGTTCAGTCTCTCTTTCCTGCGCCCTTTATTCACGCTGTTCAATAGAATGTTGTATACGCTTGGAAACGTCAAGTTTCTTCGTTTTCTTTCACTGTTCTTTACAATTTCGTTGCTTGATCAATGAGAAAATGTGAAATTCAGCAGGACGATCAGTTTAAGACGTAACTTTGTGGTAACTACCAATATTTCCAATACCTTAACCTTCGTTGTCGTCAGACTGAGACACCACCCAGCGGGTGCACGTGTGGCGCTTCCTTCGTCGCCTGTGTCCCAGTGTGCGCCGACCTAAATCAGTGCAGCGCAGCTCGGAAAAGCTTGGCGACAAGATATGAGCGCTCATTGGTAGGCAGTTTGTAGCCGGTATAGCACAGTAGTTGCTCGCGAAGCAATGGCTGTACTCAATGACCTCACTTCAGAGTCGTATTCTGATGAGGAAATGGACATGCTGATATTATGACACTTAAGACAGAAGAAATTATAATGGAAAAGCTGGTACTTGAATAAGGGATGATGTTATACAAGTAGTTTTAAAAAGTAGTTAGGAAAACTGGTCACAATGTTTATGAATTGAGCGTAAGGTACAGCAGTTGAATACGAAAGCATGTCTATACAGTTTTTAGGGAGTGTCAAGCGTGAACCGTTGTGGAGCAGCAGGGAACTAGGGATCTGCATAAACCTACGTTTATAGCATCTGTAGACTTAGAGAAAGCTTTTGACAATGTTGACTCGAATACTCCTTTGACATTCTTAAGTCGACAGGGATAAAATACAGGGAGCGAAAGACTGTTTACAATTTGCACACAAACCAGATGGCAGTCATAAGAGTAGAGGGGCACGAAAGGGAAGCACTGGTTGAAAAGGGAGTGAGGCAGAGTTGTAACCTATCCCCGATGTTATTCAATCTGCATATTGAACAAGCAGTAAAGGAAACAAAAGAAAAATTTGGAGTAGGAATTAAAGTCCAGTGAAAAGAAATAGAAACTTTGAGGTTTGCCGATGACATTGTAATTCTATCCGAGACAGGAAAGGACTTAGAAGAGCAATAGAACAGAATGGCCAGTATCTTGAAAGGAGGATATGAGATGAACATAAACAAAATCAAAGCGAGGGTAATGGAATGTAGTCGCATTAAATCAGGTGATGGTGAGGGAATTCATTAGGAAATGAGACACTTCAAGTAGTAAATGAGTTTTGCTATTTGGGCAGCAAAATAACGGATGATGGTCGAAGTAGGGTGGATATGAAAAGTAGACTGGCAATGGCAAGAAAAGCATTTCTGAAGAAGGTCCTTCCTTAAAGTATTTGGATGGAGTAGCCATGTATGGAAGTGAAACATGGACGATAAACGGTTTAGACAAGGAGAGAATTCAAACTTCTGAAATGTGGTACTGTCGAAGAATGCCGAAGATTAGATGGGTAGATCACGTAACCAATGAGGAGGTACTGAATAGAATTGGGGAGAGCAGAAATTTATGGCAGAACCTGACGCTTAAGATGGGGTCGGTTGGTTGGACATATTCTGAGGCATCAAGGGGTCACCGATTTAGTACTGGAAGGAAGCGTGGGCGGTAAAAATTGCAGAGGGAGACTATGGAATGAATGCAGTAAGCATATTCAGAGGGGTGTTGGTTGCAGTAGTTACTCGGAGATGAAGTGGCTTGCACAGGATAGAGGAGCATGGTGAACTGCATCAAACCAGTCTTTGGACTGAAGACCACAACAATAACAACAACGGGGAACTAGGAACTGTATCATCGCAAGACCGAAGTGTTTTGGATTCTTGAACTGGAGCCGCGCTGCGTGTCCGCGCGGTTGAGGCGCCATGTCACTGACTGCACGGCCCCTCTCGCCGGAGGTTCGAGTCTTCCCTGGGGGCATGGGTGTGTGTGTGTTGTTCTGAGCATAAGTTCGTTTAAGTAGTGTGTAAGTCTAGGGACCGATGACCTAAGCAGGTTGGTCCCTTAGAAATTCACCCACCTTTGAACATTTCTTGAACTGGAGGTTTCTGGATGACTAGAAGAAATCGTCCCGTTTGCGAAACTTAATGTTACATGCGAGCAGTTAACTGTGTCTCTAACGCAGTGTGGCGCAGGCTGTAGCAGGCGCGGTACTATGCTGTCCTGCCCTGCAACGTAGCCGGCCGTGGTGGCCGAGCGGTTCTAGGCGCTACAGTCTGGAACCGCGTGACCGCTACGGTTGCAGGTTCGAATCCTGCCTCGGGCATGGATGTGTGTGATGTCCTTAGGTTAGTTAGGTTTAAGTAGTTCTAACTTCTAGGGGACTGATGACCTCAGCAGTTAAGTCCCATTTGAACTATTTTGAACCCTGCAACGTAGATACACCTGTGAACCACAGAACCAGGTGAAGCGCTGCGCTGCCCGACTCTGCGTCGCACTGCGCGCGCGGCCTGACAGTGTGCAGATTCTGGCCGTGGCAGCGAAAGGAGCGTCACGCGACGCCGCTGAAGCTGCGAAGAAGAAACTGTAGATACATTTCAAAGTTGACGGTAAGCGGAGGAGGAAGGGGCGCAGAAGTACCCAAATACGGCCCTGGACCAGACGAACACACACAAAGTTTGTCTCGTCCACTCTAATTAAAAATGAGTCACTTGGGTTCCCATTTCAGTGACGTCTCTGCCCGTGCACTTTAGTGAATCGAATCGGAAAGCGATGCATACGTTGTTCTTTAACTGGTGTAATCTCTCCCAACTGTTCCTACATTTCGGCGACACTGTTTTGAAAGACCAGCCAGCCTAAATAAGGACAGAAGAAGTCTGATGGAGGCGCGCTCCATGTTCTCCAGAGCGGAGGGCCTGGACTTTCGGTCAGTCCGGCTAACGACGCCTCGCCGCTGACGGCCTTTGTGATCTGCGCCGCGCCGCTACGCCCGGAAAAGGCCCGACACTGGCTCCCTAAGCCTGATTTAACACGCGCTTTCCCCGCGCCCACCCTATTAATATCTCATCATATTAGCGCCTCCCTTGCCGCGCCGGGACGACTTATATAGGCCCGATCGAGCCCGTACCTCTCCTTTAGGACAGCGCGTGCCAGAGCAAGCCCTATTAACGTACCTTTTGTCAGGCTCACGTCACGCCGCATAGTTTGTGGGTGAAAGCGCGCTATTTACTATTTTTCTACAACGGGCGATGCCGTTAAAGCCCTGCTTCTTGTCGCTGAAAACATTTGAAGGAACCTGTGTATAGCATTAGTGGAATCTTTAGATTTACAATGTTTGTTTAAGGGCGCAGGAAAGAATGGGAAAGAATTGAAAGTAATTCGTACAAGTTCAAGCTGCAAAATAACAACACACTCTCTCTCTGCCAGCTTTTGTCCTGTTGTGCAGCGCCCGCTAGCTTCAGGATTTGGCAATTTTTTTTAACTTACCCCCTTAATGCTCTTCATGACACATCTGTCTTCAGTTAACCAAAGGGTAGGAAGTCGTGTGCGCTCTTTCTCTGTGAATCTTGAAATTTTTGTTCTGTATCGTATTTTGCTTAACTGTTTGTGTACATATTGTTCAAATGGCTCTGAGCACTATGGGACTTAACATCTGTGGTCATCAGTCCCCTAGAACTTAGAACTACTTAAACCTAACTAACCTAAGGACATCACACACATCCATGCCCGAGGCAGGATTCGAACCTGCGACTGCAGCGGTCACGCGGTTCCAGACTGAAGCGCCTACAACCGCACGGCCACACCGGCCGGCCGTACATATTGTCCCGAGAAATAAGTACTCGTTTGATAGCAGGCTGAGTTGACCTGGGGTCAGAAAGACGGGAAAAAAGGATAAATCTCCGCCCCTACCCGGGACTTGCAGTGCGAGAGTTTAGCGTTCTAACTCCTTGACTACCGCGATCACCAATCCGCAATTATTCAGCTCAGAAGGATGTCAACCCGGTATTCATAATTCACGGTAACCGAAGAAAACTTCACAAGCCAAGATCGCTAAAAAGCATTTTATTCGAAAACTGGTTTCGACAGAGCTATGGTGACATCATTACGTCTTATGCTTCTGAATTTTTACAGCATGGTATACGTCAATGTTACAAGTCGCTTCACGATGCATATGTAAACCTCACTACCAATGAGATCACTACACATCGGCATGTCAAGTGTAGAAGTAATATGTACAAACATAAACATAACACTGATCAGCCAGGATGTTATGACCACCTACTGAATAGCCGGTCTGTCCAACATTGGCACAGACAACAGCGGCGACGCGTCGGGTATGGAGGCAATGAGGCACTGATAGGTCGCTGGGGAGAGTTGGCGGTACATCTGCGCACACAAACACACACACACACACACACACACACACACACACACACACACACACACGAGTTACCTAATTCCCGTCACTTCCAGGAAGGAGGACGATGAGCTGTGTCGCCACGTTCAATCACATCCCAGACGTGTTCGACCGGTTTCAGACTTGGTGAGTTAGGGAGCCAGCACATCGATTGGAACTCGCCACTGTGTGTTTCTCGATCCACTCCATCACACTCCTGGCTTTGTGGCATAGCGCATTATCATGCTGAAAAATGTCTCTGGCATCTGGAAACACGATCGTCATCAAGGAGTGTACGCGGTCTGCAACCAGTAATGATACTCCTCTGGATCCATGAATGACCACAAGAATGTTCCCAAGAGCAAATTGGAGCCCCCGCCAGTTTGTCTCCGTCCCCAGTACAGGTGTCAAGGAGCTGTTCCCCTGAAGGACGACGGATTCGCGCCCTTCCATAGTCATGATGAAAAAGGTATCGGGATTCATCAGGCTACGCAACGCCCTGGCACTGCGCCAACGTCAAGTACCGATGGTTGGCGCTGAGCCAACGTTCAGTGCCGATGATCACGTGGCCATTTCAGTCATAGTTGCCGATGTCGTGGCGTTAACATTGGCAAATCCATGGGTCGTAGGTTGCGGAGGCCCATCGTTAGGAGTGTCTGGTGCACTGTGTCTACGGATACGCTTATACTGTGCTAGCATTAAAGTCTGATGTTAGTTCCGCCACTATTCGCCGCCTGTCCTGTTTTACCAGTCTGCTCAGCCTACGACGTCCAACATCTGCAATGAGGGGTGGCCGCCCAAAAGCACGCACGACGTCTGGACGTGTTTTCACCTTGGTTTCACTACGTGTTGAAGACGCTCACCACAGGACACGTCGAACATCCGACCAATCGTGTAGTTTCCGAAATGCTAGCGCCGGACAGCCATGTCATCACAATCTGTCCTCTGTCAAACTCAGATAGATAGCGCTCCTTCCCCGTTCTACACACAGACAGCATGCTCACTAACTAGATGCACCTTGAGTGTGTATGACTAGAAGTCATTCCTCGCCAGGTGACACTACTATTGCCTGGACGGGTTTATGTCGATAGTAGGTCGGTGGTCATAAAGCTCTGGCTGATCAGTGTAATTGGCGCTGATTGCAAGTTTTCGTGTTCGCTACCAGATGGCAACACGAACACTTACAGACGACGCAGTGTAGCTATGTTATTATTTATTTTTATGTTTGGCATGCCGGTCTGTAGTGATTTTCGTGGTAGTTGGGTGTACATATGCAATGTGAAGCGACTTCTAACATTGACGGATAGTATGTTGTAAAAATTCAAAAGCGTAATATCCAATGATGACAGTATAGCTCTCGCGAAACCGGTTATCCAATAAAACGCATTTTTTAGCGATCTTGGTTTGTGAAGTTTTCTTTAGTTACAACACATTGCAGATCGGGCCCAGACTGACCATGTGAGGAATATATATACATAATTTGTAAACACAGTTAGCACAAGCATCAAATCTACTTGAAACACTTCATAGTGATGTGCTGCTGAGAGGTTACAATAGCAAAATCGCAGTCTTAAATTAATAAATACGTTTAATAACAGGCTAGACGGACGGTTTTGGTATTTCTGAAATTTTTGTTAATCAGATTTTGTGAGTCGGAGAGTGAACTGAAGCCCAGATTTTGCCTAAACATGCGCGTAGATTCCCAAAAAACTAGCCTCGCTGGCAGGTGTACCAAGCCAGCAGTCATCCATCCGCTGACGGTCCCTGTCTGGTAAGCAAGCACGGTTTAAGATATACGAACGTATCATTTGTAGAGTACCGACTGTTTCTAAGTATATCGGGGCTTTAATTCTTACTGTGGTTCGTAGATGTGGTGCACACTATTGGTGCAATGGAAGGACAAAAAGACGCCAGTTTTGTCGAGCAGATGCTCGGAAAGCCTTCTTTACACCGAAACAAACATAAGCGAACGTACAACGATAGAGGATTCTAGGCGCAAGTGAGCAAACGATATTCGGTTTGCATTCTCTTGTGTTCGCTCGTGTTCCCTTGGTTGTGGGTCTTTTAACGAACCGCCAAAGGAAGTTCGCGTCCTCTCTGCTTCGGCGGTAGCAGTAGGGAAAGCTTTCGTTTGCTATTTTGTTTACTTTTCTTGTTGTTGACATGAGTGCTGGAGTGGTACGATGAGCATTCCATGACATTTTTCGCGTGCAGCCTGATGTTATCGATATCTTGCCACGATATTTCGGATGAGCATTCAGCAGTCTTAAGGTGAATTTACAATGTAAATTCCGGCTACAAGCCTGCAACCTCATGGAATACTCATTATACCGGGGAAACTTCAAGAATCACATCTGTTGCGAGGAGAATGTAACGTTGCTTATAGAAAAATATAGATATCATACGTCCTTCTGAGACCGAAGAGAGCCACAGCACAAATGCTGAAGGAAAACAAATACATATGATTGGCACGGAATTACCGAAGTACTGAAAGGTGCTATTAGGGAAGTGAGGAAGATGGTAAATTCATTAGATGCTTGCATCAGTTGGAGACAGAGTGAATAAGTGCAAGTTGTGTAATTCTTTTTATTAAAACAAAAAGACACAGTAAATTTCCCTGAAAGTAAACGAGAATGGAGCTACTATGCTGATTAAAATAAAAAGGATACAAAAGATGTGATCATTCTTATTGCTTACGTTCATGGAGCCCTATATTTCACTTTTATGTTAGAGACTTTTTATGATGAATAAAAATGATTTACTCGGTTTCCTGCTATCAGCCCTTTAACAAACTATATAGGATAATACATTTGTCTATGTAATATATTTAGGTGATTGATATTGCAAGATCACAGGTAAATGTAAGCGCGAGATAACCCATTGGAAATGTGAAATGCTGGTTCATTAATAAACATTGCAACGGCCAGAATGTTGACTGCAAGCCTGCAAATGTGCATGTATTGTGTTGTACAGGTGCCGGATGCCAGTGTGTGGGAAGGAGTTCCGTGCCTGTTGCGCTTGGTCGGTCAATGCTGTGTGTAGATGACGCCGGAGTTGTCGTCCGATGATGTCCCGTATGTGCTCGATTGGAGACAGATTGGTTAATCGAGCAGGCCAAAGCAACATGTCGCCACTATGTAGAGCAAGTTGGAGTACAACAGCCGTATGTAGGTTCAAATGGCTCTAAGCACTATGGGACTTAACATCTGAGGTCATAAGTCCCCTAGACTTAGTACTACTTAAACCTAACTAACCTAAGGACAATACAGACATCCATGGCAGAGGCAGGATTCGAACCTGCGATCGTAGCAGCAGCGAGGTTCCGGACTGAAGCGCCCAGAACCGCTCGGCCACAGAGGCCGACGGCATGTAGACGAACGTTATCCTGTAGGAAAATACGCCCTGGAATGCTGTTTGTGAATGGCAGCACAACAGTTAGAATCACCTGACTGACGTACAGTTTTGCACTCAGGATGAATGGGATAACCACGAGAGTGCTCCTGCTATTATACCAAATTGTACTCTAACTCCAGGTGTAGGTCCATGGTGTCTAGCACGCAGACAGGTTGGTTGCAGGCCGTCAACTGGCCTCCTCCTAACAAACACACGGCCGTCACTGGCACCGAGGCAGAACCAGCTTTCATCAGAAAACACATCAGACCTCCACCCTGCCCTCCAATGAGCTCTCGATTGACACCGCTGAAGTCGCAAATGGTGGTGGAATGTACACTACACGGGGTATAACTCGGAGCTGTGCTTGAAATAACCGATTTGTAACAGTGTGTTGTGTCACTGTGGTGCCAGCTGCTGCTCAGATTGCTGCTGCAGATGCAGTACGATGTGCCAGAGCCGTGCGTGCGCCGAACACGATGGTCTTCCCTCGCGGTAGTGCCACGCGGCCGTCCGGAACCCGATCTTCTTGCGACCGTACGTTCTCGTGACCGCCGCTGCCAGCACTCATGTACAGTGGCTACATTCCTGCCAAGTCTTTCTGCAGTATCGCACAAAGATCGTCTAGCTTCTCGTAATCCTATTACATGACCTCCTTCAAGCTCAGTGAGGTGTTCGCAACGTCATCTTTCTCATCTTAAGGGGGATAGGACGTCAAGCGGCCCGACTGGGAGCAAGACAGGCACCATACCATAGGACATTTTAATTCCCACTGTCTATACTTTTACAAATAAATTCGTAAAACTTTGTCAGCATGAGCAGGAAGGATTCGGGATTCACACTCATAACAGTGGAAGTTCAAACACATAACAGATTTTTTTTTTTTTTTTTTTTTTTTTTTTTTTTTTTTTTTTTTTTTTTTTGCTTGTGAAATTTCAGCCTTTTTTCACTTACTATTGGCTGCATTTGTTGCTAGAGGTACACTTTTCTTCATAAGTAAGAGAGATTGTTCGATGAATTTTGCGCAGCATACAAACCATGCTTCTAGGTGTATGAAACTCTAGAATTTTCCAAATCTATTAAAAACTGTGGTAAAAATGGAGGTAATTAACTATAAGAGTTGAGTTTTTTTCTAAATCTGAAGTTTAAAATGCAACAGCTCATTCATTTTTTCATAAATTAAATAAATTCTAGGGATTCATATACCTCTAAGTATGGTTTGTGTGCTGTGCAAAATTCATCGAAGAATCTCTCTTACTTACGAAGAAAAGTGTACCTATAGCAACAAATGCAGCCAGTAGTAAATGAAAAAATGATGAAATTTCACATGTAAAAAAATTATTTTGTTATGTTTTTGAGCTTCGTCTACTATGAGTGTGAATCCTGAATCCCTGCTGCTCATGCTGACTACGTTTGACTAATTTGTTTGTAAAAGTATAGACAGTGGGAATTAAAATGTCCTGTGGTGCCTGTCTTGCTCCAAATCGGGCCGCTTGACGTCCTACCCTCCTTAAAGGCATTCTTGAAAAACATCAACAGACCACGTCGTCTCAAAGGTAACTAACGCTCACGACCGTTACAGCGTTTATTTATAGCGAACCTGATTTGCCACTACGTATACGCCGACTCACTGTTTCTCGACTGCTGGAGCGTTGTCAGCGACGAAGCTAAAAACGTGGTGACAATGCCCAGGTGCACTCAACTGTGCGAGCGCGCAACTTCAGATGTTGAAAATAAGGCTACGCCGAAAACGGCAGTATGCTTACATACAAACCTGTCCCTTTTTCTGTTGAAGATCTTTCATACTTTCCTCAGCTATTATTAGTACCACTTCCCTTTAGTACCTTCTTTGTCCACTTGATTTTTAACGTTTTTCGATACCGCCCCAATTGAAATACTTACAGTTTCTTCTTCAAATAATCGATTTAGCGCCTATCATTTCCATACATTGCTATGCTCCAGACGTACACTTTCAGAAACGACTAATTTGATCCGCTTTTGACTAAGTTTTGTTGTGTGCTTTTGTAACATTGATGACACTTGCCTCCAGTTTTCCCATGTTATGATCAGTATTTTGTACAGTTTTTCGCGTAATTTGATTTATAACGATAAAATGCCATATATTAATTGTGCTTGGAAATGGCGTAATACCGAAATTGCTAATGCACGTAATACATTGTAGACAGCCATTATGGGACTAGACGTCTTTCAGACACTATGTGCAGGCTGTGGGCCCATTCCACTGTGATCCCTAGGGCGATAACAACATCTACGTGCGATCACAGACAGTACATGGTGCATCAAAAAGAATCACCCGATTTGGCACGTCTGTATTTCTGTAACTAATAAACTCAGAAAATGAATTTTGTTTTTTTGCTGAACGAGAATTTCGAGAAATTTTTTTTCATACCTTTTCATAGTTGTTCAAGATGCCCCCTTGAGACGCACAGCACATGTCAATGCCGTATTCAAATTGTTCCCACAATGCAGCAAGCATGTCTTGAGTTACAGCTTCCACATCTGCTGTTATGCGAAGTCTCAGTTCATTCATTGTTGTTGGTAACAGAGGCACATAAACAGAGTCCTTTATAACCACATACAGTCAGGTCCTGTGACCTTGGAGGCCAGTAATGTAAGGCTGAATCATTGGGTCCAGTGCGACCGAGCCATTGTTCAGTAATTCTTTGATTTAAAAATTCCCGCACTTCCAGATGCCAGTGTGCTACCTAGAGGGAACCATGTAAAACCCAAGCGTTTGCTCTTTCCTACAGTAAGCTGTTCACACACATATCTCAAATAACATGATTTTTTAAATCCGATGATTCTTTTTGATACACCCTGCATTTTTAAAAAAGAATCTCCTCATTAGAATAAGACCGTATCGTATTTGCTACGCGGCGTAGTCTCAGCCGCTAGATTGTCCACAAGCGACGGTGTGACGAAGTTTGTTTTGCAACGGCCTCCATAGTCACTCGACATGGAGGTATATGACTATTTTCTTTGTTGGTCAGTGACGGATCCAGTGTCTACGTTAGCATTTGCCCTACCTGCATCGAGAAACAGGATTGAAATAAATGTCGGAGACAGTTATTCCAGACAAGATGATAAGGTGTGCGAGGAACTTGTGCCATATAAAAAAAAATGCTCAAATTAAACACTTGGAGGAGAAATTAATAACTGAAAAATGCAATCAAAACCTTTTCAAATTCTGGAGAAGTTAAGCATAGGATCACTGTGTACTTATATCACATTTCATCAAGATTTTACGTTACATGACTCCTTTATGAATGCTTATAAGTATTAAATAGATGTAAAGCTCCGATTTTCTTTTTGGAACACAGGGTAGCTCAGTGATTTAAGGCTGGATTTCTGCCAATGAGGAACCTGGTTCTGTGTCTGCTAGTTGCATGTGAGGTCGCCTTAGTTACCCCATCATGCGATGGTCGACATAAAGCCTTCACTACATAAGGGTTAATTCCCTCGCTTGCCTTTCCACATTGGACAAGTAGTAGTGTCATCGGAAACTTTTACGAGAGATGGGCACTGTACCCACTAAGAAAATATTACTGCAGGGAGGAAGTCCAGTTGTAAAACCGACTGGTTTATTTAAGAGTCTAGTATCCTTTTAGAACACGTTGCTGGTTTCATTTAAGAGTCTAGTATCCTTCTAGAACGCAAGTTTTGTTACAGTTTCAGCCAGTTCAATGACCATTTTCAGATTCGTAGTCACACACCTTAGATATTGTGTAGAGTGCAATGTCTAACATGTTGCAAGTTCTGTGATTAAGGGTCTCAAGATTGCCATTGAACTGATTGAAACTGGTTATCTAAGTAACAAAGCTTGCGAATTAGGCAATAAAGTGTTCTAAAATGATACTAGACTCTCAAATATAGAAGATCGACTCCTGCTTCACTGATGATTTCAGGTAATCGTCAGATTTCATTTAAGTCATTAAGAAATGTTCCTTTTCTGCAGTGATTTCCGTCTTACGGAGCATCAAATGGTTCAAATGGCTCTAAGCATTATGGGACTTAACATCTGAGGTCATCAGTCCCGTAGACTAGAACTACTTAAACTTAAGTAACCTAAGAACATCACACACAGCCATGCCGGAGACAGGATTCGAACCTGCAGCGCGGTTCCGGACTGAAGCGCTGGAACCGCTCGGCCACAGCGGTCGACCACGGAGCATCACATTTTGTAATTTTTGCTTATTTTCGAAGGGCCTCGTTGCGTCAAGAGCTCTAACTACTAATAAGCTTGTTATCAGGTTGTTGTCAGTCAGTAGCCACAGTTGGGGATATGTACCTTACATTTATTTATTGCATGTATTTTACGTAGCAAACTAACACTGCGGCGTAGATTTGAATAGTAAGCACTCTTTACTTTATTACAAGTCGCACATTTCTAAATATGTAGTTATATTTTTAACAAAAAATGACTCTTCTGTACTGTCTGCTCAACTGCCTCCGATCCAGAACGCTTTTTCTCTCCTGTTCTCGGAAAGGAGAGCTAGACGAATACTTTACAGATACAGTTTTTTGTTCTCTTAGAAAACATTTTCTTTAATTTTCTTTAATTTCATTTTTTTATTCTTTGGCCCAACACGAGGTTTATGTTTCACACTGCATGTCAGTTGCACCTTGAAGAGAATTTCTGTCGTATATGGTATTGCATTGCCAGGAATCAGTAGTGGAATCAGTAGTGGAATGCGTGGAGCTCTGAGGATCGACGCTTGATGCTGGGGTAGACAACTGACTCATCGTAAATAAATGTAAAGTATTGCGCGTAAGGAGACAAAAAGAAAATTAAAAAGGAACTACGACTTGAAAGTAGCTGTAGGAAAAGCTGATGTCAGGCTGAAATTTGTCGAAACAATCTTAAGGAAATGTAACTCATCCGCGAAAGAACCGCCTTACAAAACACATGTTCGATTGACACTTGAGTGTTGGTCCCGGCTGATGATCCTTAGTAAATAGGATTAATGGAAAATATACGGAAAATCAAAATAAGTGGAATTCGTTCAGTACACGCAAGAGCGTTGTGATGATGGTTGTGGCAGACGCTACGAGAATGCCATGTGCATCACGGAGAGTTTTACAGTTGAAATTCCAAGAACATATTTTCCAAGAAGACTCTGTCAACACATCACTTTCTTCTTCCTACATATTGCGAAGAAATCAGTTATATTGGAGCTCATACGGTAGTCGCTCTTCCCAGTACTCTACGCCACTCAGTACAATGTGGCTTTCGCAGTATAGTTGCAGACTTCGTTAGTATAGTGTAAAGTACCCGCCACTGGAGGATTAAAGACTTAATTTTTTCTCGAATATAACTGTGCCATGCTTGGAGTAACAATTTTCCTTCTTGCACACCATCCGCGAGTGTGACTGTAAAAGCGCGCGAAATGATTTTGATTGACGCAATAAGCCGTTCATGGCTTGCAGAGTACAAACGAAGTGGTACGGAGAACACTCGAGGTGACCGTATTTTGCATTCACCAACGAGTGCATTAGCGATTTATTTGTCACACGCGGATTTTAGACTGTAGGAAAAGCTTACGCAACTTCTATCCGTGCCTCAGATGCACAGCAGCAAAAGAAACTGAAAGCCGAACAGAGTTAGGAGATTGGGCTGTGAGTCACACCACCAAAACTCTTAATCCTCCTAGCTATAAAAGCACGCACGTCATGACCATATACGAGTTTCGACAGATAAAGTCACTTGCTCCAGCATTCGTGACTAGTCCCCGCCAGGGTCACCAGAAGTCCATGTACAGCCCACGGATTTAAATTGCCACAGAAGAAGCCAGTGCTACCGTTCCGCTTTCAAATTTTCTCTGTCTATTTGTGACACCTTTCACATAGACGTTTCAGTAGTTTTATGAAAGAAACCATTCCTTTTGGAGATTAATGTAAAATCCAACTGCAAGTTTTTCAAGTGAATGAAGTGATTTGCAAAGGAATTGCAGTGTCAGGCTTCCTGTGGAAAAGTTATAGCCTCTTTCTGTGCATGTACGAGGGCCAGTCAAAAAGTAATGCCTCTTCCTTTTCTCCTTAAATAATATTTTAATACGGCAGTATGCCGTCTTAGGCAATTTATAACACTTAAAACCCTTGATAATGGCACTTTGAAGTCGAAATCATGATTGTGTAAGTGTAAATGTAACACTGTAAATAAACAACAGTCGAATGGCGGTACTGACTTTAAAGAAGTAAAGGTCCTTAAACAAAGTTTGTTAAGTGAAAAATGTTCAATTTGGTGCTATTGCACAAAGCTTCTTCTCCAATCCAGAGCAGTAGTAACTTTCTCCGTGAACTGATGCGAGTACTGCAGTCGTTTGCAAAATGATCGACACCAATGTTCGTCTTAGACAGGGTTCTGTGATAGAATTTTTGAATTCAGGAGGTGAAATGCCCGTTCGCATTCATGAAAGACTGAACAAGTGTTACGGTGATGCAACAGTGGGTTCGTCGCTCTAACGAAGCTGAAGGGTAACCACCGTTGGCTGACGAAACTAGAAGCGGCAGGTCGGTGACTGGAGTACTCTATACAACATTCAGCGAGTAGATTATCTACGATAACATCATTCGGGGTGACCGCTGAATGATTGTAGATGATTTGTGTCGCATTACCTCCCTTAATAAAAGCAGTGTGAAGACGATTATTCAACAACTGGAATACTTAAAGGTTTGAACAAAAAGAGACAAGGAAAACAATTGCCTCCCAATTATTACAGCGATTCGATTTGGAGGAGAGGAGTTTCTGGGGAAAAAATGTGACCGGAGGCGAAACATGGCTTCATCTTTTTGAGCCAGAATCACCGAAGAAGAAAAACTTCAAAACTGTGCGATCGGCAGGGAAGTATGGCTACAGTTATGGGACGCAGAGGATGTGATTGTGGCTGATTTTTTTGGAGCTGGGATGCACATCAGAACCCTCAAGCAGCTCAGCGAGTTCGCTGTGGCTGATTCTCTTCTTTTCCATGACAATGGAAGATCACACGCCAGTCGTCACACCACTGAAGAGATCACTAAAATTTGGAGGGAAATCTTGTCTCATCCCCATATACAGCCTTGACCTGCCACCTTCAGATTTTCATCTGATCAGGCCGCTAAAAGAAGCTCATCGTGGCATTCACATTGCAGTTGAGGAGACCGTGAAAACGTCCGTGCGTCGATGGCTTCGGAAGCAGGACCTTGCCTTTTACCACACTGGAATATCCTTGTTAAAAGATGGACCAAAACTTGTAAATAGGGAGATTATATTGAAAGGTCATAGATTAATCGTCCAGGTGGTTTTCAACTTATGTAGTAGCATCTTAAGTTCTTATCAAATAAAAAAAGGGTGAGTGAACGGGAATTGCATTTTTTCTGTCCCCTGTAGCACTGCAGCAGAGAGATACGGAGGGAGTGACGAGATAGGCCTCCGCCACGAGCGCAGATACACAGAGGGCGCAGACAATTTAAGAATTAACTGGGAGAGGAACGCCAGCTCTCACAACCCTCGTGTTGTCCGTCCCCGGTAGCTGAGTAGTCAGCGCGACGAATGTCATACCTAACGGCCCGGGTTCGATTCCCGGCTGGGTCGGAGATTTTCTCCGCTCAGGGACTGGGTGTTGTGTTGGCCCGGGTTCGATTCCCGGCTGGGTCGGAGATTTTCTCCGCTCAGGGACTGGGTGTTGTGTTGTCCTAATCATCATCATTTCATCCCCATCGACACGCAAGTCGCCGAAGTGGCGTCAACTCGAAAGACTTGCACCAGGCGAACAGTCTACTCGACGGGAGCCCCTAGACACACGGCATTTACTCTCGTGTTCATCCTATGCGATGGAAGCTCTCCCGAGCTCCGCGCATTAAAGCTCGCTGTTATCACGTTACTCCAGTACTATTCGCCCACTCAAAAAGAAAAAGAGAAAAAAGGCTACTCACGTATAGACAGCCATCGCTAACATGGTTTATGTGGCATTAGTGCGCTTGGTTCACAGAGCTGCCACGTACATAGCTCTCTCTTTTGAAGGTAATCCTTCGGAATTTTAAAAGTAATCGTCTCGGTGATGCACAACGCCTCACTCATAGCGCCTACCGCTGGCGTTTGATTAGCATTTCGGGAGGCACTTGCACTTACTAGACAGACTAGTAACAAAACACACCTCTCTTCTTTGGACCTTTTCTATTAATCCTACCGAGTAAAAGTGATAGAGCACAAAGTAGTCGAAAAAGGGCTTAGCATGACACTTATTTCATGGACTAGCTGCATTTCATTAGGAATCTCATCCTGGCATCTGCTGTTCCAGTAATTAGTTCTACATCGTCATTTCGCTTTAGGAAGCTCCGGCCAGCTGCTACCATATACTTTACGGTTGTTACTGTTTCCAGAGATTGATCACCAACAGTGTAATTGAACAGTAATTAATCTTTCCGTCTCTTTATGCCTAACAATTTTCATTTATTTATTTTGCTTGTTAATTACGATTCCCTGCACCAGCTGTCGATTTTCTTCAGATCTTACCGCATTTCGCTACCGTTATCTGACGTTGCGACTTTTCTATATGCAACAGCATCATCCGCAAACAGCCTCACGGAACTTACGATAGTATCCACCAGATCATGTACGTACGTCGTGACCAGCAACGGCTCTACAACACTACCTCAGTGCTCCCGAACTTACTACACACATCAAAAAAAGTTTTGCGTCACCCCGGTTCCCAGAACTCCTGAAGATAGCCGTTGACTGTGGATATTGTATCACAGACACAGTCCCTTTGACTGTTCAGAGATGTCACTAAACCCGCCCAAAGATGTAAACAACGACGCATGAGCAGCGCGTATTAGACCGAGAGGGCTCGACAGCCGATCAGTTCCAGTCATTCCACCAAGAAGCTGGTACACGGCTCGTGTTGTCTGTAGTTCAACCATGCCTAGACGTTCAGTACCGCGGTTCGATAGCGTCTGCATTGTTACTTTGTGCCAGGAAGGGCTCACAACAAGGGAAGAGGGAATGCATGCATCAATGCAAGAGGACGTGCTACTAGATAATAGAGGTACCGGTGTTTGCAGCAATCTGGACCACCACCTGTGAAGGTCTCGCTGTATGGTGGTACAACATGCAATGTGTGGTTTTTATGTGCAACAAAAAGGGCGGGAATGATGTTTATGTTGATCTCTATTCCAATTTTCCAGGCGTCTCGGAGTGAACCAATGCGATGTTGTTCGGACATGGAAGAGATACAAAGAGACAGGAACTGTCGATGACATGCCTCGCTCAGGCCACCCAAGGGCTACTACTGCAGTGGATGACCACTACCTACGGATTATGGCTTAGAGGAACCCTGACAGCAAAGCCACCATGTTGAATAATGCTTTTCGTGCAGCCACAGGACGTCATGTTACAGCTCAAACTGTGCGCAGTAGGCTGCATGATGCGCAACTTCACCCACGACGCCCATGGCGAGATCCATCATTGCAACCACGACACCATGCAGAACGGTACAGATGGGCCCAACAACATGCCGAATGGACCGCTCAGGACTGGCATCACGTTTTCATCACCGATGAGTGTCGCATATGCCTTCAACCAGACAGTCGCCGGAGACATGTTTGGGGGCCTTAGACACACTGTCCAACAAGTTGGAGGTTCCCTGATGTTTTGGGGTGGCATTATGTGGAGCCGACGTACGCCACTGGTGGTCATGGAAAGCGCCGTAACGGCTGTACGATACGTGAATGCCATCCTCCGACCGATTGTGGAACCATATCGGCAGCATATTGGCGAGGCATTCGTCTTCATGGACGACAATTCACGCTCCCATCGTGCACATCTTGTGAATAACTTCCTTCAGGATAACGACAGCGCTCGACTAGAGTGGCCAGAATGTTCTCCAGGCATGAACCCTATCGAACTTGCCTGGGATAGATTGAAAAGGGCTAATTATGGACGACGTGACCCACCAACCACTCTGAGGGATCCGCACCGAATCGCCGATGAGGAATGGGACAATCTGGACCAACAGTGCCTTGATGAATTTGTGGGTAGTATGCCACGACGAATACAGGCATGCATCAATGCAAGAGGACGTGTTACTAGATAATAGAGGTAACGGTGTTTACAGCAATCTGGACCACCACCTGTGAAGGTCTCGCTGTATGGTGGTACAACATGCAATGTGTGGTTTTTATGTGCAACAAAAAGGGCGGGAATGATGTTTATGTTGATCTCTATTCCAATTTTCTGTACAGTTTCCGGAACTCTCGGAACCAAGGTGATGCAAAACTTTTTTTGATATGTGTATTTCACACGCCGATTTTAGCCCGTTAAGAATGATGTCGCCAGTTCTGTCTGCTAAGAAAACCGGAATCTAGTTACAAATCTAGGCCGACATTTAGTAAACTCAAATTTTAGTCCTTTATGCATTTGTGTGGAGCTGAAACAATTATGACGGGAGTAACTGAGAAGATTTATATTTAAATTCGTCTTGAGTAACCATATTGTCTTTCCCCGATGCACTTCACTGTTCTGCTAACTAGCAATTAGTGTTCTGCTAACTTACATTCTCCATAGATGAGTAACAGTTCTACTCTCTCTTAGTTGGTGTACATTGTGCCCACACCCATGCTAGCAGTTACAGCCCTAGTCCCCATACCCTTTCCTTAGACTAAAGCTCCAATACCAGACCAAATCTTCCACAATCTGTCTTTCCTGTACCAGCTTCCATTTATACATTCCATTTCCCAGCGCAAAATCAATTCGCAATGACCCATTTATGTGTGTTGTCCTATTGCACCACGTCCTTCCATCCTTCCTTCCTTCCTTCCCACGCAGCATTTACGGGAGGTCTGCCTTTATTGCACTTCCAGAAGCACCACCATCATCTTAGCACCAGTCACACCATCGCCATCTACGTTTTGCAGTAAATCGTAAAAATAAATGATGTTATTCTGTTTTAATTATATTATTAAATCTTTTTATCTGTAAAATTACATGTAAAAAATTTTAAGGTAATTAGCTGAAGAGCAACAATATAGTTGCTGCTGGCCGCCCTCCCCTCGTGGGGAGAATGAAACGATTAATAAAGAAAAGAAGAAAGAAACGTTTAATAAAGAAATAAGACTAGCCGTAGCCCCACTCTGTTTGTCCAGCCTGTCACCCAGGGAGCCGTACGTACGACGACTAATGCTACGAAGCTATTTACGAGTTGGTAGTTATTTCTTGCTCGACTTGTTTGCGTATTCTGTCGACGAGTTGGCTATTCTTTGGCTTTAAACAAGGGCGTACCGAGCAAGAGGCATGGTAGATCTACTCCCGCTCCCCCTTCCCCCGGTAGTAAATCTTCCTGAACCGAACTCACATCCTATCGCGTCAGACAGACAAACAGACATATATATTAGTTCAATTTCGCTTTGAAGAAAAGTAGAACATGCAATGGATATTAACCCCAGAGCAATTTGTCGTGAAATGTCAAAACTGATACGTCATTCGCCGCGAAACTAATGTGAATTACCCCCCCCCCCCCCATGAGTACACTGCTACTGTAAATGTGGTTTGAATTAGATTCAGTAAAATGTGTTGCCCAGACTGTTCCATAATAGGTTCCTCAGAGGGCACTTGATGCATGGTACGGATTCCGAATTCCAGCTGAGTGAAAACACGTGTGATGTCATTTTACGACCTAAGCCGCGACTCAACTTTGAAGATAGTGGTTTTAGCTACGGAAATGTTATTGAATCGCTTTTTAAGTCCTGTTTTTTTAGATTAACACGAGGGCAGCGGCGATTTTTACCTGCAGATTTGCCCTCCATTTTAACTGAGAATGAGACATTGCCCTATATTTTAACTTAGAATGAGACGAAAGTGGGACGACTTTTGGAGTTCTATGAAATGTCTGACTCCTCCCCTAAACATTTACAGAGAAGGTTTTAATGTGTTATTATCAGCGTGATCGGCATATCTTCGTGGTTTCTTTTTTTTCTCTTCTAAAAAATTGGTGATCAGCCAGCCACATATCCCTTTGTAATTATTTTAGATTTATTCTTGCAGTATTAGTATTTTAGTATTAGGGTGGTGCATAACTCGGTAGCATTTTTGTTTTGCATGTTGGTATTCCGGTCGCTATGGGCTTCTTTATAGATTGTTATTTTTATTTGAAGATCACTGTTGCTATTTGAGTTTATAAATTGTCATTTGGAGATAGCGAATGGAGCTGTGGACGCTAGAAAATGGAGCGCCAAGTGGAGAAATCGTAAAATTTTCGACTTACTCTTCTGTCTGAGTTCATTAAAGGGGCCAGGGCAGCGAAGGCAGCCAGAAACATTTGCACCATGTATGGGGATAATGTTATTGAACAGAGCATGGCAACAAAATGGTTTCCTCGTTTTAAGGAAGGTCATTTTGACGTTGGTCACTCTCCACGTTCAGGAAGATCTTCCAGGCTTGATGATGATTGTATAAAACACATTAATCCACAATGATTCACGTACTCGAGAACTGGCAAATATGGTGAACTGTGCTCATTCCACCATCGTGCGCCATTTGCATGCAATGGGGTAGCTTGAAAACACGGGTGTATGGGATCTCATGCTGTAAGCCAAAGCACAAAAATCAGCCGGTAGCCATATGTGCATCTCTGCTTACTCGTCATTAAATGGTTCGTGAACAACACCGACCATTACTATCCTGTATCGTTATTGGCGATGAGAAACGGTGTCTTTATGCTAACGTAAGGAAAAGAAAGGGATGGTTGAGCCCAAATAATGGAACAATTCCCCGTAGAAAGACCTCTGTGCATCCACAAAAGATAATACTATGCATCAAGTGGAACAACGACGACGTGGTGGACTACGAATTGCTTCCCCCAGGTGTAACCATCACTGCTGGTGTTTATTGTCCACAACTGAAACGTCTTGCAGACGTAATCCAACAGCGACCAGGAAAACTGCGTGAAATGATGCCGCTCCATATGATAGCGCGCGCGCCCGCATTCTGCTGGGCAGACAAAAGACAGTATACAGGAGATGGGTTGGGATGTCATTCCGCACCCATCCTATTCAGCTGATCGTGAGCCCTCAGATTTTCACCTTTTCCGCTCGTTATGGTGCAACGTTCAAGGAAATTCTTTTCCGGGTGCAAATGGGCTCAGAACATGGATTGACGATTTCTTCGCCTCAAAACCATGTGATTTCTACAGTCGGGGAATGGAAATGTTGCCCCAACGTTGGCAGACTGTTGTAAATAGAAGGAGAATATATTGCTGTCGAGTGAAGTCTCTGTTATATCTATCTGTTGTGTTTGCTAAATTTATGGATAAACGCTACGAACTTTTTACGCCAACCTAATATTTTCGTATAGCCTTTCTGTCTCTCTGTCTGTCCGTTCGTCCGAATGTTTAAAATAAAGTGCTTTTAATCATGTGGTAAAAAAAACCACGTAATATACTTTATAAATAAAATATTGTTTTATTACAGTGTTTTAATCAGTTTTAAAACAAATTAAAAAATCTCATATGTACATATTTTTATCCGACTACGGGGTAAATCCCACATAGGAGGGGTGGGTGGGGGGACGGAGGTGGGAGAGGGGGCAGAGAACCCCTCACGTAATTAATGGACGTCCCCCCTCAAGCACACACCCTGTGGCAACATACGGCGGCGTAACCCGCAAGCGCTGAGATTGACGGACCGTGAAGCATTACAGCGGTCACGTAGCACGAGTTATACGGTACGCTCTGAAAGTTCTCTGTCTGGCGGATGGGTGGTATGAGCAAATGACTCTGATATTCAAAGACTACAAAACTTCACGTGATGCGCAACACGTACACCTACAAAGTTATATGTGGCGTCCGCGGTCCATGGAGAAAAGTGCTTGACATATTATACACTTATTTTTATTTTAGTCGAAGTCACTGACTATGATTACAATCAATACGGACGCCGTATATAGACCGTCTTTACATTGTGACATCATAGGCGGCATTTGTAGTGCAAAGCGCTCGCGATAAAACGTTGCGTCAAACAACGATTTGAAACGCCGTTTACTCGATTCGTTTGCGAGATCCTGAAAGCAGTAGACAGATGACCCGAACCTGATGCCGTGTTTCTTGGCTTCCACAAGGAGCTCGATACAATTTTGAACCATCGCCTAGTTAACAGAATTCGTGCGTACGGAATATCCCAACAGATATTCTTAATGGGGAGGCATAGTCAGGAGCGAAAGCTGCGTCTTGCAAACCTCAAGGTAGTGTGGCAGGACCACTACTGTTCACCATGACGTGTTAGAGAACATCTGTACCTCTGTGAGGCCACTCGCAGATGACATAGTCGCTTATAGGTAGGTGCAATCGTTGAGAAACTTGTTTCAGTATGTAGAGATGCTTGCAGACGATGAGCGGCTAGTACAAAGGTTTGCAGCCGACTCCAAATATAATTAAGCGTAAATAAACATTTTTCTGCCGAATAACAGTAAAGCATCGCGTGATATTACAGGGTGTACATAAGTCCGGTAACACTTTCAATTATTTATTGCGGAAGGACTAAACATTGTACACATGTCATACAAATTGCATTTTGAAGAGAAACTCTGAAAGTTTGTTTTTACAAACATTCGATATGCGAACCATGAGTGACGCGGCAGACGTCAATACGGTAATCGAATTCTTGCCATACGCCTCCCAGTATGGCATCGTCGACTGTGGCAGTCGCTTCCCGTATTCTCTCCCGGATCTCTGCTACATCACATGGTAGAGACGGTACGTACACCAGATCTTTAATATGTCCCCACAGAAAAAAGTGACACGGAGTTAGATCTGGTGATCGGGGAGGCCATTTCATATAACAGCTGTTCCCTCCAACACACACAAAGCTCGCTCCGCACCTGAACACGCCATGTTTGCGACTAGCGCCGACTATCGGCAAATTACCGAACTACGCTGTGGCAGTATGCATGAAAAAAACATTCAGGGTTTCTCTTCAAAATGACGTATGTATGATATCTGTACAATGTTTGGTTCTTGTGCAATAAATAATTGAAAGTGTTCACGGACTTCATGTACACCCCGTATACCCTATACATAACGATGGGACTTCGAAAAGTAAGTTACACATTATTAAGACGGGCTAAGTAACTATTATTAAATACTGCATTACACTTCAGAGTGACAAGGATACACTTCAGAACAGTCGCCAAGTCTGTGTAAATAACGGTCGGAACGTTCTATCATTCGTTCAATTCCTCAACAATAGAAATCCGCTTCCTGGGCAAGAAGCCATTCGAGAACCGCTGTGTGACTGTCCTCATCATTGGAAAATCTTTTCTCTCTCTCTCTCTGTCTCTCTGTCTCTGTCTCTCTCCAGATGATTGATATTTCAGCTTGGCGGAAAGATGAAAAACGCATGGTGGAAGATCAGCCCTGCCCTTCCCGGCAAGCATCACCCAAAGATGTGCGGCCTTGGTTAAATTGTTGGCATCATTTCACATTGCATTTGGTCCATATACAGCCAGAATTTCACGGTGGATCTGCGTGAAATTTAGACGTGTTGCACTCGGGAATCGTACTGTCCCGCTTACTTCAGCTTTGAACGTTTCCAGTTGGCGCGCCATTTCACTCGCACGCTGTCGCCTTTACTGCAGCAGAAGTGTATCCAGAGGAAACCGGGGACGTGTTTTCTCTACTGACAATGCGCCGCTCCTGTTGCGCAATAGTCTTAGCGTGGGACGCACGTGGAACTTACTCTCTGAAGTGTGTACGTAATTTTGGCTGCAGTGCATCGTATATTTCGGTAGAGTTCGTCATCTGTAACTAATAGGGTTTTTTCAATATTACATTGCTTATATGAAACGAAACGACGAACTATATCGAAATATCGGAGGTGCTGCAGGTGACAGATACCTACATGAACAACAGTATGTGCTATTAAGGCATATATTTTTTAATTTGTTTTGAATATAATTATCACAATCACAAAACTGTATGGATTATTATTCTTTTACCTGTCATTCAACATAAAAATAAAGCGAACTTACCGATAATAGTGAAACTTCACAGAAACATTTAAGGGTGAAAGAGAATAAAATTGTGTATACTCAGATCAAAATTCTTACACTTTTTTAATTTGAAAGCAAACATGGACTCGAAAACTGAGCTTCAATCTCAAGATGAATAAATAAACATAGTGTAATTTCTTTGTATAGACGAAAAGAACCGATATCGGTCGACTAAGCTATCGGCGATCAGTCACTCCAGCCTCTCAGAACCGTCAAGTAGACAGAGGAATCTACATCTACATGGATAATTTGCAAATCACATTTAAGTGCCTGGCACAGGGTTCATCGAACCACCTTCACAATTCTCTTATTATTCCAATCTCGTAAAGTGCACGGAAAGAACGAACACCTACATCTCTCCGTACAAGCTCTTATTTCCCTTATTTTATTGTGGTGATCGTTTCTCCCTATGTAGGTCGGTGTCAACAAAATAATTTCGCATTCGGAGGAGAAGGTTGGTGATTGGAATTTCTTGAGAAGATTCCGTCGCAACGAAGAACGCCTTTCTTATGTCCAGCCCAAATCCTGTATTATTTCAGTGACACTCCCCCCATATTTCACGATAATACAAAACGTGCTGCCCTCCTTTGAACTTTTTCAGTGTACTCTGTCAATCCTATCTGATAAGGATCTCACACCGCGCAGCAGTATTCTTAAAGAGGACGGACAAGCGCAGTGTAGGCAGTCTCCTTAGTAGATCTGTTACAGTTTCGGAGTGTCCTGCCAATAAAACGCAGTCTTTGGTTAGCCTTCCCCACAACATTTTATATGTGTTCCTTCCAATTTAAGTTGTTCGTAATTGTAATTCCTATGTATTTAGCTGAATTTACGGCCTTTAGATTTGACTGATTTATCGTGTAACCGAAGTTTAACGGAGTCCTTTTAGCACTCATGTGGATGACCTCACACTTTTCGTTATTTAGGGTCAACGGACAATTTTCGCACCATTCAGATATTTTTTCAGGTATCAGTTGGGAGCGATTTAAGGCGGGAATTAAGCTTTAGAAAGGCAGAAGCCAGACTTTGGTTTATTAATGGGATCCTAAGGACATGGAAATCGCGCGCAAAAGGCATCACTTACAAAACTTCCTTTCGAATATTTATAGTGTATTGTTTTTTTTTTCAGTTTAGTCAGTTCAGAGGCATTACCAATTTCGATTAACGAAGAGAGAGAAGAGATTCAAAGACGAGCTGCACGGTTCGTCACTGGATTGTTTAGTCAGTGAGAAAGTGTCACAAGAAATTATCAACAAACTACGGAGGGAGACCTTACAAGAACGATGCTGTGCATAGCGGAGAGGCTTACAAAATTCCAAAAGTTGCGAAGTTATTCCAACGGATATATCACGTCATGGTCTCTACGCTAAGTCAGAAATTTTCGACCTCGTAGAAAAGGATTTCCACCGTGTTTAGTCTTCGTAGGTACCTCACCAGAGTAGGAAAAATGATGCCAGTACACTATTTACTCTCCACCACATACCTTAAGGTGGCTTGCGGACTATAGATGTAGATGTAGAGAATGTATGTAACTGAATAATTAACAGTGATAAAATACATCGTTTTAAGAGGTGTAATCCTAACTGATATAAGACAGCAATTACATTAGCGCTGTTGGAATCTAATCCTTCCCTTTCGGCTTTTAAGAAGTGTGTTGCTGAATGTAAATTTGGTCATACATCCATCGAAAGTGATTAGAGCACAGCAAGGCCGAAAATCTATTCGACTGACGAGACTGAGACGAAAATTCACATATACTCCGACTGAAGGTACGTGAGTTCCCTGACATTAAGAAGATCTCAATAATCTCTAATCCAGAACATTTACCAGGAGCTGTCGGGGATGTCAAAGCTTTGCGCTCGAGGCATGTTCCCTTTTTAAAAGCAGTTGATTTATCCACTACTGGCTTGCTAGGCCTATCGCAGCTTCACCAGAGCCCCGTTAGCCGTCACGTTTCAGGGTTCCCATAGGGCCTTCCCAGCTACCGTAGCGGTCCTGGGGCACACGAAGTCCCCGCTGTACATCGCCCCTATAGGCAGTCCCCTACTTTGTGCCGTTGCCCATCTCCCACGACTTGGACGAGGGGTTGGACTTATGGGAGACTTTGCGCTCGAGGAATGCCTCGAATTCCAAATAACGCTAGTTAGGTAACTTTCGAGATATTTTAACACAATTCTATCAGAGACTAAGGAGCGCCGAAACGATGGAAGATGATGTTACATCAAAGAAAGCAAAACGCGAGCCACAGTGCTCGCAGACTCCTTCTACAAAGTCGGAGACATAAACTGGGTTTATTGCACTGACTACTGGGCAAATTGAAGGATGCTGTTCAGAATAATCATCCACATCTAGAATTTTCCATCGATAACACGCCCCTCACACGCATTTCGTAGTTATTGCAAAACGGCTCCCACCTCAAGGTTGTTCAAATGTGTGTGAAATCTTATGGGACTTAACAGCTAAGGTCATCAGTCCCTAAGCTTACACACTACTTAACCTAAATTATCCTAAGGACAAACACACACACACCCATGCCCGAGGGAGGACTCTAACCTCCGCCGCACCTCAAGGTGCTCGTCCATTTGCCGTATTCAGTGTCCAACAGTTACATTTTATCCCGAAACCTGAAGAAATGGAATTAGACGGAGGTTAGTATCAAATGCAGAAGCCAAAGCTGAGACATTCGATTACTTTGCACTACTGTACAAATACTATTTTCCTGAAATAGTTAAAACTTTTGATAAGTCATCAAACAAGAGTTACTGCTTTACGAAGTTCATATTGAAAAATTAAAAAAGAACTGTGTGTCTTAAATGTTGAATATTCCTTATTAGATTGAGGACTTTGGATCGTCCCTCAAATTTATGACAGTCAGGAGAATATGTATGAAATACTTTGAAACGTAGTATTTGAGATTACGCTCAGTACAGAGTTTTTCCACTCTCGAACGTTCGAGCACAGATTGATATGAATGCACTATCAGATGCTGAGGCCATACGCTAGCCAGATATATTTTTGCTGTCTTGGTCCCCAAATGGCATCTGAGAGCTACATGACATCGATCTAATGCAGTACTCGTAGGAAATAGATCGCAGGTACATCTTCGCTTCTTGTTACAAGCCACTTTGGTGAAGCACAGTTACAAGGTAAATTGTCTTAGTCATAGACCAGTAATACAACGAAGAAAGACTCCTTTAATGAAAGTAGGGTATCTTGTGGTTTTTTATTGTATCTGAATCCTAATCTCATATCAGAAAACCATATCACCCACAATTTTACAATTAATGATCAGTATTTAAAAAAATTCCTTTTTAGTGGTTATAATGATGTACTCTTACATTAAAAATACAGTTTAAAAAATAATAATAATATGAAGTTGAAATTTCGGTAATAGACTGATTAGTGTATGTCGCAACTGCTATGACAAACTTTTTGGCTCTTCTAGTTTTTTCGCATGTACTTCGAGGATCCGAAAAAAATATTTGTTACCAAAAATATTTATTACCACCTCTACGAAATAAGATGAGCTAATGAAACAATTTCTGAAAGCCCTAGCCAAAGTTGGAGAATGTTTTAAGTTCCTCTATGACACGTTTTCTCATCTGTTAGAAACGAAATTGAAAGAAGAGTGGTTTATTTGACTTCACATTTGGGAAACTATTTTCGATTCCGACTTTGCTTCAAAACATGATTAGTGAGTAGGGTACCATTCCAGGAGTTCCTAGGCGACGAACGTGCTGAAAACATTCATGGCGTTAGCCTGTTATACGAGCCATTGAAGTTTTTTTCCTGAAAATTTGCGTGAATTGAATGAGGATGAAGGTGATCGCTTTTACCAAGCCATCAGAGTGACGGAAATACGTTTTCTGTGGTGCTAGAATACCAATGTGTTGGGAGTCTGCTGTTGATTACTCTACCGAGACATACCAACAGGCAATTCACCGGAGAAAATACCGATATTAGATGCTTTAAGAAAAGAGAAAGGAGCCAATGGACAGACAGTTCCTACATAATAACTAAATGTTTTCATGTGTCTACTTTGATAAACACTTTGTTCACGTTGGAAAGTCAAATTACTTTTCATTCCAGTTATATGTATTATGGTAATTTCCTAATTTGTAATGAAATTTTACTGTGACATAACTGAACGTGATAAAAAACTGAGGACAAATGGGTATCTAGTTTCTGTATTTTTTAATTCCTCAGAAAAAGTAAACAAAAAAGGTTTGTATTTGGCATCAGTCATTAATACTTATTGTAGAGCCAATTGATGTGACTTCATTGCCTGTAAATTAAGGTCACAAGAGATAAACATCACAAACACGATAAGTAGTGGAGCGGCTATCTGAAATTTGGCAGTTTTTAATAAACTTTTTTTTCAGAAAAACGCCTTCGGAGTCTTTTAAAAGAAGAATTCTTCTGCTGCACTACTCTCTTTCCCAAACTGCTACGAAGGAAACTTTCGATATTTTTAGATTTTTAGGATGACAGAATGAACCACTTTTTTTTTTAGGTAATCGACTTGTCACATATCACTGATTCAGGTACACTTTCTTAATTGTGACCATAGGGTATACTTTATACAAAAACTGTGATAACCGCTTTATATTTTTTGGTGTTGGCAGTAAGTTGAAAAGCAACTGAGAGAAAGACTCAGATTTTTGATCTTACCACAACTAAATTTTTAAACTGCTTAATCGTATTCGTATGTCAGCACAGGTCTTGATAAGCGCGCTCTTGATTGACCTTATTGTAAAGTGATAGATAGACGTTAGCTAATTTGAACAGTATTTTCTGTTCCTTCTATTTGAGCCTCTAGAAGTCTGCATTCTGTCCCATCCGAAAGAAGATAGCTTACTATATTTTACATCCTTTTTAGCTGCTTCTTAAGAAAAAAAATACTGCATCATTATCAAAATCTCACTTACTTTCGGCCAAGCAACTGAAAATGAAGGCATAACGTAAAATACGCGGTACTTCTTGATGTGATGCTAAGCCCGTTTTGTTTAGACTGGTTGCTCAGAAGAAACAAACTTTGCGTACAGTGTAAACTGTTTTTGGCGTACGTCAGCCACTTTTTTTTATAAACTAAACAAAGTAAACTTGGCAAGGTCCCTGGCAGATGTGCAGAGCTTTCTCCAGCTTTCAACACTCTCTGAGACCGACTTCTGTGCCGTTGCCACAGCACCCTTCGCGTATCTTACAGTTAGTTATCTCTAAGTGTTAGCACGATGCCCAGTAATTTCTGTTGATAGTTAACGTTTATGTTGACGCTAAATTCTTTTTTTGTAGCCTCTGCCACAAGGATGAAGTCACAGTTGGAATGTGTTATTACCTCTCCGTCGACCACCGCAAGTAATGTTTTTCATCGACTCTGTAACCATCATTTAAGGATTAAGAGTGTTTGTAAATTTGTTGGCCAGTGTACCGCAAGCAGCCTCTAGTACAGGAAACGCGACTATTTGCAGTTTCGTACGATGAGTGGTTGTCTGGGTGCGTAAGTTACCGTGGATCAGTGTAGGAATACTCGTGGATCAGTGTAGGAGACTCACACAGGTTAAAAATTAGACCCATGTGGCGAGGATTGACTACTTGAGCATGACTCGACACTCTCCATTCTGAAAATGTAGATTTATGTTAGGCATATTACTTAAAAGTGCAACAAATGAGCACAGTTTTTTGCTTCAATCACTAATTTAAGAAGCACTTAGACAATTTTGCAGTACGCTGCCATTCTCGGATGCCCATAACAAATGAGGATGAAGACACGCAACCGAAACACCTGATGTTGTTTAATTTTGTCAATAATTGCTGAAACCAAAATCTGTTGAGTTCTTGTGGATGCACTCGAACATAACAGGCAAAGAAGATTGTAATGGTGGTTTATCCAGGCAGAACCATGCTCATTGTCTTCTCTAATGAAGGAAGGTCAGAGTTTTATATCCTATCGATGACAATGTCGCAAGAGACGGAGGAGAAGGTCACGTGGAAGAAGGGAATCAGCTGTTACAGGTTCGAAGGAACCCACTCGACATTCACCGTAATCTATTCGAGGAAACCATGGAAAACTTAAAACTAAGTGACTGATCGGAGCTTTGAAATAAACACTTTGGAACACGATGCTTCCTCAGTTTAATCCAGTTCAGATCCTCTTACTCTCGACCTACATAATTCGGTACCCAAAATAATTTTTTGGGTTGTGAATCACTTTATATTTCAAAATCGTGAATCAAAGAACTAATCGAAAAATATACATTTCAGACACGTTCGTATTAACTAAGACAGTATTTCATACTGATGACAGTAGGCATATAATCAAAGTTATGACGCAAACGGATCGTTTGTAGACCCAAATTTATTGAAAAGTTTTTGCTTTTGTCATCGGTTATTTTCAAACGTGTCAGTTTTCGCTATTAATCTTTGTGTTGCATTGCATTTTGGATTATTGGCTGTATACATAATTTTTCCCTTATTACTTGATTTCTAATTTTCTCTTCCCTAGTGCAGCGCTTCAAAGGTCTTTAAATTTCGTTTTTAATGCTTGCAATTGCCGTAAATCTTTATCAATCTCCAACTTTCCACCCCATTTAATAAAGTGGGAACTGCCATGACTTTATAAAATTTCAGTTATGCCTCTTTCCTTGTTTTATACCCTAAAGTGTTCTCCTTATTGTGGCGCCTATACGCCGGTAAGTATTAGTTTTTTCCGCATATCCATATCTTGATCATTTGAATATGATTCCTAAATATTTGAAAATGGCTATCTGTTCTATCGGTTTAATACTGAGGAATATAAATATTACGAGATTTTAGCCTGCGCTTATCTCATTTACACTCATGCTCATAAATTAAGGATAATGCTGATACATCGTGAAACAAGGCTCTTGTGGGCGGTTTGCGGGTTTAAATCACCTTAGGGTATGACCATGCGGGGCATTTGAGCTGCAGTCGTCGCACGGTGGCGCTGGCAGCAGTCCATATATGCAGAGGTGTGTTGGTGCAGCGAATAAGTGTGCAGACGTTTTCAGACATACTAATGGTGACTGTGTGTTGAAAATGGCTAAAAGAACACATATTGATGACGTTATGAGGGGTAGAATACTAGGGCGACTGGAGGCAAGTCAAACACAGCAGGTCGTAGCACGGGCCCTCCGTGTGCCCTAAAGTGTGATCTCAAGATTATGGCAACGATTCCAGCAGACAGGAAACGTGTCCAGGCGCTACAGTACGAGACGTCCACAGTGTACAACACCACAAGAAGACCGATATCTCACCACCAGTGCCCGCAGACGGCCACGGAATACCGCAGGTAGCCTTGCTCGGGACCTTACCGCAGCCACTGGAACAGTTTTCCAGACACACAGTCTACAGACGACTGAACAGATATTCGCCCGAAGACCTACAAGGTGCATTCCACTGACCCCTGGTCACAGGAGAGCCCATAAAGCCTGGTGTCAGGAACACAGTACATGGTCATTGGAACAGTGATCCCAGGTTATGTTCACGGGTGAGTCCAAGAATAGTCTAAACAGTGATTCTCGTCGGATTTTCATCTGGCGTGAACCAGGAACGAGGTACCAACCCGTTAATATCCCTGAAAGGGACCTGTATGGAGGTCGTGGTTTGATGGTGTGAGGTGGGATTACGATTGGTGCACGTACACCCCTGCATGTCTTTGACAGAGGAAATGTAACAGATCAGGTGTATCTGGACGTCATTTTGCACCTGTATGTCCGCCTTTTCAGGAGTGCAGTGGGTCCCGCCTTCCTCCTGATGGATAATAACGCACGGCCCCACCGAGCTGTCCTCGTGGAGGAGTACCTTGAAACAGAAGATATCAGGCGAATGGAATGGCCTGCCTGTTCTCCAGACCTAAACCCCATCGAGCACATCTAGGATGCTCTCTGTCGACGTATCGCTGCACGTCTTCAAACCCCTACGACACTTCAGGAGCTCCGGCGGCAATGGTTCAAGAATGGGTATCACCAATACCGTGGACTTACAGATCTGTGTCCTGTGTGTTCCCTACGTGCCTATGCTATTAGCGCCATTTTTGTGTAGTGCCACGTTGTGTGACACCACATTCTGCAATTATCCTTAATTTATGAGCATGAGTGTAGTTTGTGTAACACCATTTGCAATTTATCTTTGCTGTCTTGTATTATAATTTGGTCACCTGCGAGTAATATCCTCTTAATATGTTTATACCTCCCAATATTTATACCCGATGGTGTTCTGTTTCTTTAAAAAAATGGAGAGAACATATTCTTCATGTTCCGATATTCAGCCACGAAAACTGAACACTTCCTAAACGTGGAACAAGAGAAGTATGGAAAGACCGAGGAAAAGATGGTAAGACGGGAACACTCTCGGCTACGAAGTGGCGCCTTAAGTTCAGTGCCACTAAAAGCGAGGCTGTCTTTATATCGCGACGTAGAATGCCCGTGGACCTTCAGCCGCTGCGAAACATGTGTGGCCCCATCCCCTGTTTTCGCACGGCTAAATATCTAGGGGTAACTCTCGATAGATACGTCACCTGGAAGCCGGGGAAAAGCGCGTTCACGTTTGAAGGCACTATATCCTCTATTAAACCCTGAATCAACGCTTCCTCCACACTGCGGTATTACGCTATGTCTGGCAGTGATCCGGCCAGTGCTGGAACAGGCGTCTGCAGTATGGGGGAACGCAGCCGATTCACACATGTCGGCTCCAAGGGGTGCAAGGGAGAACTCTGCGACTCGTCTTGTACTTACTGCGAAACTACCCGACCATGGCCTTGCGTGAGGAAACAGGGATCTACAAGATAAGTGATAGCCCGACGTTTCTGTGAAGCGTCGCGGCGGTCTGACTTCAAGTCTGGGAAACCAGCCAGCACCGACGACGGGCCACGAGGTGGGCCGACCTGCTTCGGCAGTGAGATAGACGGTACACAATGTTCTTGATGCAAAGGGGTAAAACACAACAGTTAGGTCAATAAAACACACTTAGAGGGAATACAGGAATAGTTACACAAAACTTAGCCTGTACAAAAACAGACAGTAAGGACTGTCCCTTTAGGAAATGAGGAGGTGGCACGATGTTACAAGATCCCGGACAGCTCACGGCGCTGTCGGCTGCTTTCAAATGCGAAGCGCAAAGGGCTGCAGGCGAAAATAATATCCGTGTGTATAGGGCTTTGGCAATACTGCGGCGTTGCTGTAGAGGCGTTTACAAAATAGCGTTACGTTATTGGTTGAGGTAGGCGAGCTAAGCTGTCGCGCCCAGTCCACTCAACTATAGGCCTAACGCTGGGGTGGCAGAGGAAGATGAAGTGGAGGTCGTATATTAGAGCTAAAATTGGATTGCTCCAGTATCGATCACTCTATCCTCCCAGGCCATAACCCTTCCCTTAAATCTACCCCGCCATCCAACCATGACCTATCCTATGTAGTGGAGCCTTCATTTGGATGGGAGGGCCCATCCAGATGAAGGCTCCTCCACAGGTTTTCCCCGTACAACTGGCATCTCCGAACACGAGTGACCAAAAATCAGAAGTACATCTGGAACTGGGCTGAAATCCGAAAGCGGTCGTGTGACGTCACTCGCTCGCTATTTTTAAGCCGCCATATTGGATTCATGGCACACTCTTGTTTCCGTACTATGACTTCCGTGTTATCGCAGTAAGCCGTTTGAAGGCAAAGGCGCAGTTGAGATGTATCACTCTGGATGCGATTTATTATAATTAAATGCCAGTTAACGACATAGTCTTTAAAAAGTCCTAAGAAAATTCGGTCCTCTTAGTTCCTGACTTCACTCTGATTAAAAAACGAAAGATGAAATTGCTGCGAGTGAAACAACCAGTTCAAATGTGTGTGAAATCTTATGGGACTGCTAAGGTCATCAGTCCCTAAGCTTACACACTACTTAACCTAAATTATCCTAAGAACAAACACACACACACCCATGTCCGAGGGAGGACTCGAACCTCCGTCGGGACCAGAAACAACCATTGTTTGACTGTTTTTGCCGATTTTGTCGCGATTTTCGGGGGGTGTCGTTAGGCATGAATCTGAGAGTACAACTTAAATTGCTGCGTGTAAAACGAGAAGCAATCATGTTTATAGTCTTGCTTGTCAAAAATATTTAACTGCCATTGAATCCTTAACAACGCTTTCGTAAATTTGTCGGTCAAGGCAAAGATCGCCCCACACGAGGGGGAGGCGTTACGTGATTTCTTTCCGATTTCAGCCGAATACTAGACGTACTTCCGATTTTTAGTCACTCATCACCTTACGCTTACGTCTCACCTATCAGTTGCCTCCCACATAGACGTCCCACACTTACTCCCTACGATAGATAATAGGAGTCGCCATCATATCATCCTCATCAAGAAGAGAATGTTCATCATATCGGCGTCATCATGTCCTAAACATCACCACTTATTTCGCCTTCTTAAATTATTTTATATCGAAATTGTAAATTACACTGAGTGCCGAAAACTAATGGGAAGGTACTGGATGTGGTACCTTTTGCCGGCTGCTGAAGCCTAAGCCGCGCATCTATCTTCGTATGGTCCTGCTATAAATGCATTCCTGACGCCCCACGTTCAAATTGGCAACGATCTGACTCTTACAGTACACCGTCGATCGTTTCATATTTATCTGCGGAGCCAACTTGACATCCGTTCGTCAAATACTTGTGGTCGTCCTGTGCGACGGTTTACGCGTGTTAAAATATCGTTTCGGCGACACTGAAGATCCATCCTGGACTGTGCTGACCGTGAAACCCGTATACTTGTGAGGTCTCCGATGTCTGTGATTAGAGTTGCGCCCCACCAAAACTACAGTTAGATAGTTTTGGTACAGTGGGTAAACGACGTAATAAATGGCAGGATTGCCGGTAGTGTTAGTAGCACTAATAGGGGAAGAAACATAAATGAATGTGTGAGACAGAAACTGGGAGCTGACGACGTCTCTTTGTTTTTTGTTTGTTTGTTTTGCATGTAAATAGAACCGCACATCGTTCGGTCTTAGTCCATTGTGTATTTTATAAAATGGCTCAAATGGCTCTGAGCACTATGGGACTTAACATCTTAGGTCATCAATCCCCTAGAACTTAAAACTACTTAAACCTAACTAACCTAAGGACATCACACACATCCATGCCCGAGGCAGGATTCGAACCTGCGACCGTAGCAGTCTCGCGGTTCCGGACTGCAGCGCTAGAACCGCACGACCACCGCGGCCGGCGTATTTTATATCGTTACAAAATATAAACTTCATTTTATAAGTAATAAATTTAGCTGACCGCGTAACTTCTGCGTTTTTATGTAAGCAAAGCATTTACTTTTGATGCAAGTACGGTTTAGATGCACAAACGTAAAAAATCTTTGTGATTATTGTTGTTATTTAGTAGTCAATAGAACGTCCTTTCTCGTGATCAAAGGCAAGAGTTTCCTATTATTGATAATTGCAAAAGTTGTTTGTAAATAACAGAAACAAGGTTTGTGTGAGCTTGACGAAATATTGAAGTGATGTTTGATATGGCTTTGTTTTGCATTTTTTCATTTAATTTTTTTTAATTGCTCGTTTTAGGGCACTGTAGTAAAACTGAATTTTTTTTATTATTTTTACCACAACACCCCTCTGTTTCACATTTCAAATTAACCATTTTCAAATAAAACCTGAACTAAACATCGACAATGTCAATTTTTCTATAAAATGTTGGTTTTAAAGTAACAGACAGGAGATTAACTATGTAGAACAAAAATGTTCCGTAGGTTGCGCGGCCCTTATATATCCTCACTAGATTTCTAGACGGTTCACTCCTTCCGGTTTCTAGGGGTAACTAGTAACACACTGACCGCAAACACAAACAAAGCAGTCGAAATGAGATTACGCCTGATACATAAGCAACATACCTAAATTACAGGTACCGCGGTTAGCCTTCCTGTACAGTTTTAGCCCCCCCCTCCCCCGAACCGCTCTCCCCCCACACACAGACAGACAGACACACACACACACACACACACACACACACACACACACACACACACACATACATACATACATACATACATGTCCACTTCCAGATTTCCCACCGCTACCATTCCTTACCGCCTCAGGATATGTCCTATTAACCATTTGTTTGTCTTCATTTAGTCAAGTTCTGCCACAAATCTCTTTTCTTCCTATTTAGATTCAGAATCTCCTTATTACCTATTCTATCTGCCCTTCAGATCTTCGGCATTCTTCTGCAGCTCCACATTTCAAAACCTTTTTTCTTCTTTTCTGTAGTGTTTATCGTTCACATTTCACTTGAACATAAGGCTACACTCCAGACAAATACTTTCAGAAAGGACTTCGTAACTCTTAAATTTATATTAGATGTTAATATTGCTCTTTCTTAAAGTAACTGTCGTGGCCCGTGGCTTCTCCCCCTAGCCTTTGATCGTTCCACGTCAGATGCCGTTGGCGGTTTCTCGAAAGCGAGCCGTCAGTCAATTAACATGCGGCTAGTCAACTCGATGAAATATCCTGACTTCAACGTCATAAATAACATGCCTGAAAGTTATTGGCGAGAGTTTTCTCCTTGATCCTTCAGTGTTTCTTGCGCCCCAGTTTCATACCTGCGGTTGCGTGGGCATTACTGGTCGCACAAGGCTGCAGCCTGCGGTTTTATTCAACTGTGTTGGCGGCTATAGCCTCAAGAAGTGCGGATTCATATCATTTTGTTTTCAGTTTCTTCCACGAAGGCCAATTTCTTTTGTGTTCAGAGCTCCTTACTCAAAGTTTTAAATCCAGTGGTTACCTCTAGGAGAATAATGCCGCGTGACTTAGCGCATTGGCCTCGATAGTGGAACGGTATTCTGGAAGAACAGGGTTCGAATCGCTGCTCGAGCATCTGGCAGAACACAACACATGTGGCCACATTTGCCCTGAATGCAGTATGCACAGACACTATTAAACACTGTATAACACATCGCTTACCTCTCGTTTTGCACTACAGGCTCTGAAGCATCCGAAATCAAAGCCCCAAGACAGATGCGTAGAATTATAGACCTAAATGCTAGACGTCAGTGCGATGTGATGGTTTGATAACCCGCCGGTGAGTATGAAGACGACACTGTTTCTTGCGCATTGTCCCCTTGGATGAAGTATGTCCTTCCTTTCCTCCGATCTCTGAACTGACAAATTCAGCTAGTTGTAGAGGGAAATACAGTTTAACGTGAACAGAATCACTGAGTAGTTTGGTATTTATCACATACACATATCATTGCCAGAGGTGAAAAAGAGATACGTAACGGAAAAAATCTTATGAGCAACTGGGAGCCTAACGCTACGCATTTAAATCTGTATTTTGACCGTATCCATCAACCCACCGAGCCGCAGGATTGTGATACATATTTGGTGCCCGCTTATGATTCCTGATCTGCAGACCGAACAACAACTCTATAGAAACCAACCTGGTTTCCGCAGACGTAATTACCATATTCGTTCATGAAATTTATTAGGTAGTAGATAGCGGACCTCAGGCTGACACCGTGTTTCTTGGCTTCTAGAAAGACTTCGATACACTTCTGCACCGTCGCCTTATAAACAAAATCCTTGGATAGGAATATTCGAATTGATATGCGATTGCGTTGGAGACTCCCTAACAAAAAAGACTCGGCGTGTCCCCCTCATCGGGGACGTTTCGCCAAAAGCAAAGTTAGCGATCTGTGTTCGTCGAAGTAGTACGGGATGACCGCTGTTGCTAATGATGACCTGACAGGTAACGTCTGTACCTCTGGGAGGCTGTTTGCAGACAACGCAGTTTTGTACATTATCTGATCAAAGGCAGCCTGGCGCCCCTGTGTAATGAGGAATTCACCATTAGATGCCGCGTGGACTGACCCGCCAGTTTAAAAGGAGGCGGACATTGTCGTGTTGTCAGTTGTAAAGCAGCAACAGCAGAATTGGTCGGTCATTACAGTTCGGCGACATCGAACGTGGACTAGTCATTGGATGGCACCTGAATAACAAATCCATCAGGGATATTTCAACACTTTTAAAAGTGTCCAAGTCGTCTGTTGAAACAACCACAACTAAAATAAGACCAGGCAGAGCTCGGTGTAATGACGGACGGGGACCGTCGAGCATTGTGGGGGCTGTTGTAAAAGATCGCATGAAGTCAGCATGAAGGATCACTTGTGAGTTGCAAAGAATTCCAGTCGTCCAGCTTGCACAATGTCCGTAGGGAGTTGAAAAGAGTGGTCGAGCAGGTGCTCAGAAGCCACCCATTACTATAGCCAATGTTAATCGACGACACTGGACACTGGATGACTAGAAATGAGTGATTTGGATTGATGATTCGCGCTATACCCAGTTACAGTCCGATGAAAGGTTTTGGGCTTGGAAAATACGTGGAGAACGTTACCTGCAACCATGAGTAATGCCAAGAGCGAAGTACGGAGGTGGAGGTGGTGTTACGGTATGGAAATATTTTTCGTGGTTAGGGTGTGATCTCCATGTTGCGCTTAAGAAAAGGGTGAATTCGGAGAGTCGCGATCTGAATCCAGTGGAACAGCTTTGGTATGAGTTAGAACGTCGCCTTAATTCCAGACCCGAGTGCGCAACATCACTACCTTCAGTGGTTTCGTCTTTTGAGGAAGAATGGGCTGCCATTCCTCCACAGACATTGACGCCTCGTTGAAAGTGTCCGCAGCAGAGGACAAGCCATCATTAAGACGAAGGGTGGGTACACCCAACATTAATGTCCACTAATGCGTGTCTGGATACTTTTGATCAGATACTGTGCGGGCCTCTCGCGGGATTAGCCGAGCGGTCTAAGGCGCTGCAGTCATGGACTGCGCGGCTGGTCCCGGCTGAGGTTCGAGTCCTCCCTCGGCCATGCGTGTGTGTGTTTGTCCTTAGGATAATTTTGGTTAAATAGTGTGTAAGCTTAGGGACTGATGACCTTAGCAGTTAAGTCCCATAATATTTCACACACATTTGAACTTTTTTTTTTCTGCGGGCCTCTAAAACTTGTTACGAATTGTGGAGAAACTTGAAGATGGTCAGCACCAGGTATAAGATTTGGCAGCAGACTCACTGTAAATAAACTTATTGTAATCCGCGTACACAGCAAAAAGTGTGATATGGTTTAACAGTCCGTCGACGACAAGGTCATTGCAGATAGAGCACAAGTTTGGATTAAGGAATGACGGTAAAGGAAACTCGCTGTGTCCTTCCGAAGGAACCACCCTGCCATTCGACTTGTGCGATTAAGGGAAATCACAGGCAACCTAAATCTGTATGGTCGGACGGGGATTAGAATAGCCGATCTTGCTGAAGACGAGTTCATAGTCTTACCATTGCGCCACCTCGATCTCTGTCAATAGAGAAAAATGTCGGGTTTCATTTCACTGCGCTACCGGCAATCTGTCACAGGAATCAATTACAACCGTGAAGTATCTACGAGTGTTCGTGCGGAGCGATTTAAAGTGTAACAACCTCGTAAATGTACCGTGAGGAAGGCAGATACCAGAAAGAGATTTAGCGGAATAATCCTATGAAAGATATGTCACGCACGAAAGAGGTCACTTACAAAACACTCGATCGATATTTCGTTAAGTACACTGGTTTTCTTTGTGATACTTTCACCAAGTTGGAAACTTGGGTTAGCAGAAGAGATAGAAAGGATTCAAAGAAGATTAGCGCTCTTCGTCGTGCGTTCGCTTCGTCGCCTGGACTAAATGCAGTGGGAGGCGCTGCAAGAAAGGTATTATGCGTCTTGGAGAGACTTGCAACTGCCTGGAGTCCACGTTCCAAAACGAGTTAGGAAATAAAGTACTTCCTTCAACATATATGTCTCGTAACATGGTGCGAATTCATATGGAAAACCTGAAATTCTCAGGGAATTACATGTGACGTGTAAAAATCAGGGATATCTCATGGAATTTCAGGAATTTCATAAAATTTCACTCAATTTTGTGTTTTTAACCTAGCACTGGAATTTAATTTTATTGAGTTTTGTAAATCACAAATTTTAAAGTACTTAATATTCCATAATGTGTTAACTACACTCCTGGAAATGGAAAAAAGAACACATTGACACCGGTGTGTCAGACCCACCATACTTGCTCCGGACACTGCGAGAGGGCTGTACAAGCAATGATCACACGCACGGCACAGCGGACACACCAGGAACCGCGGTGTTGGCCGTCGAATGGCGCTAGCTGCGCAGCATTTGTGCACCGCCGCCGTCAGTGTCAGCCAGTTTGCCGTGGCATACGGAGCTCCATCGCAGTCTTTAACACTGGTAGCATGCCGCGACAGCGTGGACGTGAACCGTATGTGCAGTTGACGGACTTTGAGCGAGGGCGTATAGTGGGCATGCGGGAGGCCGGGTGGACGTACCGCCGAATTGCTCAACACGTGGGGCGTGAGGTCTCCACAGTACATCGATGTTGTCGGCGGAAGGTGCACGTGCCCGTCGACCTGGGACCGGACCGCAGCGACGCACGGATGCACGCCAAGACCGTAGGATCCTACGCAGTGCCGTAGGGGACCGCACCGCCACTTCCCAGCAAATTAGGGACACTGTTGCTCCTGGGGTATCGGCGAGGACCATTCGCAACCGTCTCCATGAAGCTGGGCTACGGTCCCGCACACCGTTAGGCCGTCTTCCGCTCACGCCCCAACATCGTGCAGCCCGCCTCCAGTGGTGTAGCGACAGGCGTGAATGGAGGGACGAATGGAGACGTGTCGTCTTCAGCGATGAGAGTCGCTTCTGCCTTGGTGCCAATGATGGTCGTATGCGTGTTTGGCGCCGTGCAGGTGAGCGCCACAATCAGGACTGCATACGACCGAGGCACACAGGGCCAACACCCGGCATCATGGTGTGGGGAGCGATCTCCTACACTGGCCGTACACCACTGGTGATCGTCGAGGGGACACTGAATAGTGCACGGTACATCCAAACCGTCATCGAACCCATCGTTCTACCATTCCTAGACCGGCAAGAGAACTTGCTGTTCCAACAGGACAATGCACGTCCGCATGTATCCCGTGCCACCCAACGTGCTCTAGAAGGTGTAAGTCAACTACCCTGGCCAGCAAGATCTCCTGATCTGTCCCCCATTGAGCATGTTTGGGACTGGATGAAGCGTCGTCTCACGCGGTCTGCACGTCCAGCACGAACGCTGGTCCAACTGAGGCGCCAGGTGGAAATGGCATGGCAAGCCGTTCCACAGGACTACATCCAGCATCTCTACGATCGTCTCCATGGGAGAATAGCAGCCTGCATTGCTGCGAAAGGTGGATATACACTGTACTAGTGCCGACATTGTGCATGCTCTGTTGCCTGTGTCTATGTGCCTGTGGTTCTGTCAGTGTGATCATGTGATGTATCTGACCCCAGGAATGTGTCAATAAAGTTTCCCCTTCCTGGGACAATGAATTCACGGTGTTCTTATTTCAATTTCCAGGAGTGTATATGTTTACTATTCCAAATAAATTATCGATACTTGAAAACTGCGGTTAAACTACTGCTTATAGCCAATGGCCAGTGTCTCTCAACCGAGAGGAAACAAGTCGTAAAATCAAAAGTCGTTATTGTGAGATGCTCCCCCCGCCCCCCGCGAACCCCCACCCCTCCGGCCTGCTGCTGAACGTTAATTTATAAGGGACTTCTTATGATGTCATCGTGCTCACCATATCTGAAATTTTCACAGTTTTCTTTTTTATATTTGAGTAGCCACCCAGCGTAATGACCACAATTGTGTAATCAGAAAATAACGGGATAGCAAGAGTTCGAAAATGAACCTGGTACACACAGTGTACTTCCCGTTAGGTGGTTCACGGTTTGTGTAGGAGGAAGTATTATCTTGTTTAAACATGCTTGGAATATACCCTCTCGGAATTTTAGCAGCAAACCTATCTTTGTGTCCTTACGCATACCAAACGCACCAGAGAAAATATGTACATCTTTGCATACTCTGTATCTCGTCTGGTATTGTATCGCGTAGATACTCATGCAGCTCAATTAGGAGGTGCTAGAAGAGAGGATTTGTGAATCACGGAGAGATTTGTTGTTAAACGCCGAGAAGATACATTCCAAGAAGAATCAGGCAACATTTTACTTCCTCCTACGAATATAGGGTTGTTCATGGAAATTTTCCGAGTTTTTAGTATGGAGCGTCATCTCCCATTGTTCGTTACAAAGTAATTATATAACTATGATTTGTTCGGTTTATTACACCAAATGCCTTTGTTTCTGTAAAAATACGTTCACAACAGTGAAAAAGACTGTAACACGCAGTCACCTAACGTACAACAATACAAAACACAGAGTAATTACATTTCAAAAAACGTTTTTGACGCAGTTACTCACAAGAGACTTCTATTCAAATAGCATGCCTATGGAGTTTCGTCTCGGTTGTGCGAATGGATTCGCGATTTCCTGTCAGAAAAGTCACAGTTCGCAGTAACAGACGGAAAGTCATCGAGTAAAACAGATTCCATAAACCGCGACATAGTCGCGAGCTGAACAGTGATCCGAAATTGTAGAATAAATTTCTTATATTTCATGTCTATGGTCACAAACTTTTAGGTCATCAGACTACCGGTTTCGGTCAGCGATGACCATCTTCAGACCTGTTTTATAAAAACATGTCGTAATATACTGGAACCATAGTAGCATCGTCAAATGCTAAATTTATGACGATTCTGGAGCTGATTTTGTGTTTATCGTTTGACGATGCCACTATGGCTCCAGTATATTAGGACATGTTTTTTTGTAAAACAGATCTGAAGATGGTCATCGCTGACCGAAACCGGTAGTCTGAGGACCTACAAGTTTGTGACCGTAGACGTGAAATAAATGAAATTTATTCCGAGTGAAACAGAATTCTGGCGTTCCACAAGGAAGTGCTATAGGCCCTCTGCTGTCCCTAATCTATATAAACGATTTAGGAGACAATCTGAGCAGCCCCCTTAAAATGTTTGGAAATGGTACAGTTACCATGCTGTAAAGTCATTGGAAGACGAAAACCAGTTCCAAAATTATTTAAATAACACGTCTATATGGTGGAAAGCGGCAATTGGCTCTAAATAAGGAAAATTGTGAAATCATGGACACGAATACTGTATGGAATCCGTCAAATTTCAGTTACACGATGTATCACAGAAATTTAAATACTGTCTATTCAACTAAATACCTAGGAATTACACTTAAGGACAACTAAAAATGGAAAGATCACGTAGACAATGTTATGACGAAGGAAAACCGAAGATTACGTTTTATTTGCTGATCACTTAGAAGATGAAACAGGTGTACCAAAGAGACTGCCTGCACTACGTATGTCCGTCTTCTACTAGAGTACTGCTGTGTGGTATGTTCTCCTTACCGGACAGTATTGACGAAGGACATCGAAGAAGTTCAGACAAGGGCAGCTCGTCGTGTATCATCGCGAAATAGGGAAGAGAGTGTTACCGAATATGATAAATAGATTTGGGGTGGCAATCATTAAAACAGAGGCGTTTTTGCTTGCGGTGTGATCTTTTCACCAAATTTCAGTCACCAACTTTCTCCCCTCAGTGCGAAACTATTTTATTTACGCCAGTCTACATAGGAAGAAATGATCACCGTAATAAAATAAATCATAGCCAGTACGGAAAGATTAAAGAGTACATTTTTCCCACGCGCTGCTCGGGACTGTAACGGTAGAGAAATAGGCTGAAGGAGTTTCGATGAAACCTCTGCCAGGTACTTAAGTGTGAATTGCAGAGTTGTCATGTAGATGTAGAGTGCAACAACCCTCAGATACAAAAGTGATACTGTGACGTGGTTGCCGTCGCTGCGGGAACAGCTCAGCGTATCGTCGACGTGCCGTTTTTCCATTGTTTTCAGTGAGATGCACACAACCCAACTCTTGTTAGTAATCCTGTCCACATTGCCATGTTACAACTAGCACTGCAGGGGAAAGAAACGAGACAGACTCAAGCAGTGCTGAACGCAAGCTTGAGAGCGAAGAGGAAAGTGGGCATTGCAGTTTTCAGTAGCAGATATCGAGAACGTGACTACGTAGGCTTTCCCGGCGTAATAAGTCTTGAAAGTCTCTTCGGGTTTGCTGCCGGATCCGAAAATCAACTTGACTCGATACTCCGGCGACCAAACTGGTCGCCATCTTCAGGAGAATGCTGCTTCTGCTGATGAGTCCCGCCGAGAACTGACGCCAGGCTGCAAATCGACATCCTATGTAGGCCACCGTTGAGTACACGGCGCATACGCCGCCCATCACGGTTGCTGCCCTCTGAAGACAGGGAGGTGGCGCCGCCCTTTGTAGAACACTGCTGGCAACGATATATCGCACTCATGGCTGCACCGAAGAACGTTCAATTTTAATGGGAGATAATACAGGATTCCAGGTCTTGTTAAGAGAAAACCCATTGTCTCTGTTGATTAAATTATCCGCCAACCTAACTTCAATCGCCTCTTTATAGACACTGTTCCAAAAACAGGAAATGTTTGCAACTACCACAGTTTCATCAAATTTCATACTCTCCCTCATTTAAGCAGTGTTCTGCTACTGCCGATTTTTCCGGCTGTTGTAGCGTCGTATGACAGCGATGTTCCGCACACCTGTCACGAACTGTGCGAATCGAACGGCCAATGTAAGCCTTCCCACATTGACACGGAATTTCGTATACACCGGGTTTCTTAAGCCCCAAATCATCTTTCACGGAGCCGAGTAGTGCCCTAATCTTAGAAGGTGGACGGAACACACTCTTAATGTTAAAATTCCTAATAATTCGTACAATCTTAAACGAGCTATGGAGTTTGGACCATCTTTGGAGGTGCATGAAGAGGAACATAGATCGGTGGCCTTTCTTCCTTATGCTGGAGGCATCCAGCATAAGGAAGAAAGGCCACCGATCTATGTTCCTCTTCATGCACCTCCAAAGATGGTCCAAACTCCATAGCTCGACGAATCTGCTTCTCGGAGTATCCATTTTCCTTAACAGCCACCAAATGCGCAACTTCTTGGGTTAAGCTGTCCGCGTCGGAAATGGCATATGCTCTGCGTACCAAAGTCCTAAGGACGCCATTGCCTTGGTGTGGTGGATGACAACTCTTAGAATGCAGATACCGATCTGTGTGCGTCGGCTTTCGGTGAACACTGTGTCCCAAAGTACCATCTGGTTTTTTATAAACCATAACGTCTAAAAATAGAAGCATCCCCTCACTTTCAACCTCCATAGTAAATTCGATGCGGGGATGAAGACAGTTGAAGTGGTCCAGAAATCTATTAAAAGCATAACGTCCATGCGGCCAGACGAAAAAGGTATCATCCACATATCTCCAGAAGCACGTTGGTTGCAAAGCTGAAGTCCTCAGTGCCATATCCTGGAAGTCCTCCATAAATAAATTGGCGACTATGGGTGATAAAGGACTACCTATAGCCACTCCATCATTCTTTCAAGATATCGAGAATATTTCTAAACAAGACACAGAACTCTTACCGTCGACGTTTGCACTTCATGCATGTCTTTGCACTGCAATACAGATACAAAGATAAATGGGGCTAAGCAATGAAACGAAATGTATTTTCTCTGTAACTAGCTACTGTAGGTTGCAGGTTTTTATCCAAAATACTCAGAAAAAGAGTACGAGAACAACCTTCGAAATTTTGGTCGATAGAATTCAACCCCACCCTGTAAATTGCGAAATTGTCATGACGATAATAATCGTACAATTTCGGCCTTGTACGGAGGCTTGGCGACAGTCGTTTTTGCTGCAAAACAGTCGCGATTGGAATAGAAAACGCGATTTACCCTCTGCCGCACACCGTAAGGTGTCAGCCTGTTAGGGAATGGGTTGTGTATATCTGGAAGGGTAACCTTCAGTTCAAAATATTTTCTGCAAACTTGACGTTATCTTGACGTCACACGGTGTATCAAAGACGAAAAGAACTGTCTATTGACTTTTATGATCGGTCGGCGTGAGGCGAACATGACGTTCAAAATAATATCATTCACCTAAAGCAGAGAGAATTACTGCAGGAACGTTAACCTCGAAGTTAACGGTGTTTTTAAATGTGTTAGGTTCAAAATGGTTCAAATGGCACTGAGCACTATGCGACTTAACTTCTGAGGTCATCAGTCGCCTAAAACTTAGAACTAATTAAACCTAACTTAATCTAAGGACATCACACACATCCATGCCCGAGGCAGGATTCGAAACTGCGACTGTAGCGGTCGCTCGGCTCCAGACTGTAGCGCCTAGAACCGCACGGCCACTCCGGCCGGCCAATGTGTTAAGTGCTGCATTTATACGGACTTGGCTGTGGATAAGGGAGAGATTAGAATACTGGCAAGAATTAACGCCGAAAGGTACTGAAAAAGTTGTACTAACTATGTTTCCTAATACGCCTTCATCAGCCCCGAAAGTGAAACGATTTACTGATTTAAAGCAAAAAACGGTGAAGCCGGCCAGCATTGAATCCAGTCACGTATGTATTCGACAGTTTTAATTAAGATGTCTCACCAAAATTTTTAGAAACTCTGGAAACTAATTTCAGGAGCTGGTCAGTAATTACACAGGATAGGTAGCAGCAGACGAATTAAAGCAGCCGCTCATTCATCTTACGTCCAAGGAATAAACGAGGATCTCTCGGAAACGCGTCGGTACTGGTAAAGTTTGTTGTAACACAATGACAAAAATGTAGTATTAGCGTTTAAAGATTTAATTGAAGATGTTAGCTTTTAAAAGAAGTGTGCTAGAGAACTAGGTCGTAAATCGTGTTTTATACATCACAGATGGCTAAGACAAAGTTAATTTTAATGCTTTTGCAACAGCGCCAGTCGTTTCTAGGCTTCTTATTCAGAGTGGTAGTTTGTTTTACCAGATGATAAACGTATTTTGAATAATCATTTACTTTTCTTTGCTTCATACTTAAGTTTGTGCCGGCCGCGGTGGTCTAGTGGTTCTAGGCGCGCAGTCCGGAACCGCGGGGCTGCTACGGTCGCAGGTTCGAATCCTGCCTCGGGCATGGATGTGTGTGATGTCCTTAGGTTAGTTAGGTTTAATTAGTTCTAAGTTCTAGGGGACTTATGACCACAGCAGTTGAGTCCCATAGTGCTCAGAGCCATTTTGAACTTAAGTTTGTAACTTGTTGACAATGACAACTCACTCCTGAGAGAGAGAGAGAGAGAGAGAGAGAGAGAGAGAGAGAGAGAGAGAACACTCTTACATGTATCTAAACATCGAATATTACAAAACATACTTCTATTAAATTAGAAAAGCCCCAGAATCCTTTAGAAGCGAGAATGCGAATTCAGTACTCTACACCTGTAATTACTACACAACGATAAACTGACGAAATGTGATTTTTTGTACTGGACCTTACGGCTCATGAAGGCTTTAACTGCTAATATGTCATAATGTGATGTTTAATTACAGCAAATCGTAGCAAGACGACATGGTTTAATAAACCTCCAATGTGCCATTGCCTTGAAACATGCAAGTTACAATACGAAATTACGGAATCCAAAATGGTGTTTCCATCGATCGCTAACGAAAGTAGCAGTTCCTGCGATCTTCGATAACAGCATATGACGTCAAAATGACGTCACGTTTGCAGGAACTCTTGTGAATTGAAGGTTGCCGTATTTCGTATTTGAAAGGAATGACTGGAGAATATGCCGGTTGTAGCCTTCCGCCAGGGTAATACAGGACGAACGCGAAACAGGAATGTTTGGTCGGTCATTTGAAACGCGTCGGAGTGTTTACTTTGGAGGTGACGTATTCCTGTACCGCGGCTGGGCTAGGCGACTGGTGCCTGCCGGCTGACGGCACGCCAGCGCACGTGTCCCGCGGTGACGCGTGGGCGGTGGGGGAGGGGGGGGGGTGCCTTGGGCACCGTTAAGTCGTGGGAGGCGCGGGGCGGCGCGACGTGACCCGGTCACGCTTCCGACAGCGCCTGTCCCCAGGTGGGGGCACGCCCAGCTGCTCAACAGGGAACTCGCTGCCCTCGAAACCTTGACCAGCGCATCACAGGCCCCGGCCACGTAACACTGCCGTCTCTAAAGGCGTGGGCACACGGGACGGGTTGGTAACGTTGACGTGGCTTCCTACCACTTTTGCGACGTCACTTCCTGTTATTTCACGTTGAGGATCCGTTTCGTCACGTGAATCACAAAATAAGTAGAACTAATAGGAAGCAAGAACGCTCTTTACGCCACAGACAGAACTTGCAAGACGCCGTATTGTGTTTGTCGTGTTCAGCAGAAGCCCATATTCGCTGGGTTTAATTTTATACGTTTCACTAGCACATTGAAGATGTCGAAAACAAATCGTTATTGGTTACTATTTGTAGTAATAAAATGACGGAAAACACTATGTTAGTGATTGAAGAATCTTCGTATCTAGTTATAACTCGCGTGTTATGACAGTAAATGGTTTATGGCTACGGCCCGTTGAAGATTAATGAAAAACGTGTCATTGTTGTTAGTATTTGTTACAATTAAATGTCAATTAATAACATTTCGGTGATCAAAGCCTTTAGAAGATTTTAACATAAAATACAAGACATAAATGAACTACAGACGTTGGCTGCGAGTGGGTGTTGATGTAAATCAATGAGGAAAGTTGAAAAATTTGAGCCGGATCGGGAATCGAATCCGGGTCTTCTGCTTATACTTTTTTGGGTTCGTTGCATGTGGTCCCGGCGGACTCTCATGACACCCGTGCGAGTTTATCGTTGATCCATTCACTCTTTTCTATTTTATTTATATATTTTTTTATTGTAGAGGGCAGCCAGCCCGCCGTGCTACCGTGCCGGCTGTAGGCAGATGCTCTGACCACTAAGCCATCCGGACACAGTGGTCATCGCAACACCACGGACTGCCCAAGCACGCCTCCCGCCAGACCTAAATTCTCAACTTACCCACACACTACGAATGTAGTGACCCTTGCCCACTATCCTTATTACTCGCGGCATTTAGCCGATTACCTTGAGTTCGAGCCTTGTCTGCGTCTGTACTGAAGAGATCATTGGCCGTCGTCGCCTTTAATTTTAAGTATATATGGTGCCTGTTCTTTCATGTGCTGGAGCAACAATGGTGTGTGTTCTTTCGGACGCGTCGGAAAGAATAAATACCATATAAAGTAGTTGATGTTCTGTAAATGTAAGTGCGCTCTCTGTCAAAAGTGAGTTTGTTCGATATGGTGAAGTTTTATAAGCTAATGTCCTTACTGATTGTACATGTATCTTTCCTTTTTGTCTTATTACAAGTTTACATGCATTGAAGTTTTTATTAATGTACACTACAGACAGAACAACATGACCAGTAAGTAGTCATGGGAGGAAATGTGCGTTTTAATAGAGCTAAACATAGGAATTCTACGCGCATTCATTTTCATGATTAAACTGTATGGCTTGCGAACGAAGTAAGGCCAACTGCCGCTGGATAGTGCTGTGAGCGCAAAGTGACATAACCAGCTAGTTCCGTGTGTGGACGGTGCTGGATAAAGGCCGTGGCCGCTGGCTAGCCGTGCGGTCTGAGGCGTCTTGTCACGGTCCGTGCTGCTTCCCCCGTCGGAGGTTCGAGTCCTCCCTCGGGCACGGGTGTGTTTGTCGTCCTTAGCATACGTTAGTTTAAGTTACGATTACGTAGTGTGTAAGCTTAGGGACCGATGACCTCAGCCGTTTGGTCCCATAATACATTACCAAAAATTTCCAATTTCCGAGGCCGTGGCGCGTACGTCACAGCACGTGACACTGCAGGTCTTAAAGAGTGGCAGCAGTCATCTCCCGCGGGGAGCTGGTAACTATTTCATACTAATTTAACAATGCGTGCGGGCTCTCGATAGCACACAACAAAGCTAAGACCTTCAGTAAAAATGTTCATATGGCTGTGAGCACTATGGGCCTTAACTTATGAGGTCATCAGTCCCCTGATCTTAGAACTACGTAAACCTAACTAACCTAAGGACATCACACTCATCCATGCCCGAGGCAGGATTCGAACCTGCGACCGTAGCAGCTGCGCGGTTCCGAATTGAAGTTCCTAGAACCACTCGGTCACAGCGGCCGGTCAAGACCTTCAGTAGGAATCTTTCCAATTACATACTGATTTCCCTTAAGCCTTGCACGGAGCCGAGCGTTGCGAAATACGGCGGAAAAGCTGACTAGTGTGACGTCATAGGTTCGATGCAGCGCACATATATTTCGTGAGCCCCGCGCTGTCTCGTGACGTTGGATATACCGTCTGCGTGCACGTCAACGTTCGCTGCCTCGTCGCATGTGCTGACGGCATAACGTTACAGTGCCGTTGTCAGACGATAATGATGTCTTCAGGTGAGCTTACGTCGCGCGATTCTACAAACTGTTCCCAGAGAATGCCGGCCGCCACCTTCCCGTTTCCGTGCTCACTTATGATTTCTAAAATTAAGTATTACTCGACAAAGTGAACAGTAGAACTGGACGTAGCGAGAGTTAAAGTGTTCACGTGACTAGCTACAGCCACGTTCCCATTCAAAATAGTGCGCGTTTTCAAGCGGGGGATCTGAAGCGTAAAATATATTCGTGACTAGCCGCGACGTATTGCGGTGAAGAGCAAAAAGAAATGACAATGTTGGCCGGAAAGATAACAGAACGCGTAAGCAGACTAAAAACATATGGTCTGCAAATTACGGCAGGAGGGACACGGAGCTGAGCGGAGTAGGATTCAGGTATCGAGCTTCAGGGAAGAGGGAACACAGTGCACTCAGTAAATATCCAGTTGGCGGTGTTAATAATTTTTACTAGGCAACGGTGTCCGTGATATTACGAACAGTACATTGACATATCAAGTTTGTGAAAAATTCACAGCTCTTGTCGCAAAGAAATGAACTTGGGGGCTGGCAAGGAAACGGAGAAAAATTGTTCTGCTTGTGGGATTTGGTTTTTAAATGTGCTGTGATGAACGATTCATGTGCGAACGAGACGACATAGATTCAAAAGAGACATTCAATATTACATTTTTACGAAGAATTGGAGTTAAATCGACCAGTGGTTTATTCAGACGGAACGCCGGTTAATACACACTGTTGTCAAACAGAAGCGATGGTTAATGTTTAATTGTCGTGGTGTGTAGGGTCTTGGCGTTAAGACGTGGAACGTGTAACGGCGCTCCACTTGCCCAAAAACTTTTTACTACTCCTCCTCCCTGTTTCTTAGGGCGTAAACATTACGGTGCTGCCGCCCTAGCCAGATCTTCAGTTCGCTTTGCTAGGTGGTATACTCTGTGATTCTGTTCTCATTATTGATTATATCCTGCCAGTTATTCGCTCTGTGTTCTGTTATTCTGTTTACTTTCCGTAAGTTCTCTGTATAACTCTACGTATTCTATGACACTATTTATAAAATAAACGTCCAAATGAATAAAAATTGATTATTAAATGAATAACAGAAAATGTTCTCCTCAACGTTTCGAGCTTCTTGCTGAGGTCATCGCCAGGAGAAGCCTTCCGTGAGTGACTGTGCAATGTCGTAATGATAGTGTCATATCTATAACGATACCTCATGCAATGTAGAGACAGCTAATATTTCAGGAACATTTAAAGTATGAGAACAGACTTTTTTTTTCTTCGTTGCCGTTGGGCCATCGCCATACGACCATGCATCCCATTTACATAGTATTTTTCTTAACGGTTATTCTCCTGGCCACTTTGTTAATTGCTTTGTAAAAAAAATTGGGCATGAAAACATGATTGATACATGACACCACTAGAAGCTACTCATAAAGTAGTTATTTCGTATATTATAAAAACTTAGCATCATGCGAAATATCCATGTACTCTGTATATCTACGTTCACACATATTTAAATGGTTGAACATTACATTTGATTTACTGAAGAGTCAAAGAAACTGATACACCTCTCTAATATCGCATAGGGCCCCCGCGAGCACGCAGAAATGCCGCAAGTCGACGTGGCATGGACTCGACTAATGTCTGAAGTAATGCTGGAGGGAATCTACACCATAAATCCCTAAGAGTACGAGGTGGTGGAGATCTCATCTGAACAGCACGTGCCAAGGCATCCCAGATATGCTCAATAATGTACAGTCTGGAGAGTTTGTTGGCCAGCGGAAGTGTTTAAACTCAGAAGAGTGTTCCTAGAGCCACTCTGAACGTGTGGTGACTCGCTTTTCCTTCTGGAATTGTCCAAGTCCGTCGGAATGAACAATGGACATAAATGAATGCAAGTGATCAGACAGCATGCTTACGTACGTGTCACTTGTTACAGTCGTATCTAGACGTGTCAGGAGTCCCATATCACTCCAACTGCACACGCCCCATACCTTACAGAGTCTCCACGAGCTTGAACAGTCTTCTGCTGACATGCGGGGTCCTTGGATTCATGAGGTTGTCTCCATACCCGTACACATCCATCCGCTCGATACAATTTAAAACGAGACTCGTCCGACCAGGCAACATGTTTCCTGTCATCAAAAGTCCAATGTCGGTGTTGACGGGCCCAGGCGAGGCGTAAAGCTTTGTGTCGTGCAGTCATCAGGGGTACACAAGTGGGCCTTCGGCTCCGAAAGCCCATATCGATGATGTTTCCTTGAATGGTTCGCACGCTGACACTTGTTGATGGCCCAGCATTGAAGTCTGCAGCAATTTGGGGAAGGTTTGCTCTTCTGTCACGTTGAACGATTCTCTTCAGTCTTCTTGCAGGATCTTTTTTCTGTCGCAGCGATGTAGGAGATTTGATGTTTTACAGGATTCCTGATATTCACGGTACACACGTTTAATGGTCGTACGGAAAAATCTCAGTTCATCTCCTACCTCGGAGATGCTGTTTCCCATCGCTCGTGGGCCGACTGTTAACTCACGTTCAAACGCACTTAAATCTTGATAACCTGCCATTGTAGCAGAAAGAACAACTACGCCAGACACCTGTTCTCTTGTATAGGCGTTGTCGACCGCAGCGCCGTATTTTGCCTGTTTAAATATCTCTGTATTTGAATTCTCATGCCTACACCAGTTTCTTTGGCGCTTCAGTGCAGTTCACTCTTTTGGTTTGATAGCAACACTACAGGCCGTGTCACAAGGGGAACGTTTGCGTTAACCAGTGATCGTATAAATGGTTTTTGTTGCGTCTTGTATCTGGCATATGAGAATAGTAGATGTTTCACGTCTCCTTCTTTATTAATTTAATGGATGTTCCTTTAATCCTGTTTGGAACATGTGGGTTCGAAATTTGTGATGATTTAAGTGGCTCTTGAGTTTATATTGCACATCTTATTTTGTCGCCATCGATGGTTCTCGATCCATCCGTGTAAATATTCGTCTAATTCAGGAATAGGCGTTTCTTTCACTCTTCAAGTTCGGAAAATCTTTTTATATTGTACGACATTGTGGAAGATAAGCACATTTTCGTCTCGGTAATTGATGGGGCCAGGATTATACTAAGATTTCGTAATTTTTGCATTTTATCTTCGAACAAAGTCCACCAGTCAAGAGGTTTCATAATGTCATTGTAAAATATGCATCTTTAATCCAAGGCTGATCTCACTAGAGTCGTATACATAGTGAGGATAAAGTGGTGAGCTTCTGACCACCTCCCTGCCGCACAACTCAGTGCATTCGATTTTGTTTCTATCTTATTGTTAGGAGAAATATCTTTTTTGTGGGACCTCCACGTTAAATCTCGAGTCAGTGCTGATGCCTAGAAACTTTGCTTTACTCCTGAATTGCATGTTTATACTACTAAGTCTCATATTGTAAACAAAGTCTTCTACTTGCAGTAGTGTGCACAGGAGCAAGTATGTATTTCGGTGTTTCGTGAGTAAAGAACTGCCTCCCTCCAGCTTTGATTCTTTTGGCGGTGTTGCCATGTTTTTCTGTTAATATAATATCACTCCCAAATGACAGGAACATTATATTTTAATAAATGTACCAAACACAAGTTTGACTAAGATTAAAGTAATAATGGTGTCCATTAATATACTATTGTTATTATTATTATTATTATTATTATTATTAGTAGTAGTAGTAGTAGTAGTAGTAGTAACAATTCCTGTTCTTTGTACACTGTAGTGTTAAGTATGTTTCTCTGCCTTGTGATGATGGGGTGTTGTGTGATGTCCTTAGGTTAGTTAGGTCTAAGTAGTTCTAAGTTCTAGGGGACTGATGACCATAGCTGTTAAGTCCCATAGTGCTCAGAGCCATTTTTTTGTTAAGTATGAAGAGAATTTCCAAGGATGTTGTGCTAGATGTCAGAGATGCCCAGGAGGCCCTAATTGTGGAATGTAAAATAAGTGCCGACCGTAGTGGCCGAGTGGTTGCCGACACGGTAGCTCAGAGGGCTTAGCTACCTTCTATAATAAAAAAACTGAGTGAACGGATCAACGAACAACCAGAACGAGTGTCATCGGACGTCCGCAACGAACAAAGTCAACGAACATTATAGAACAAAATGAGATTTTTAAAAAAGCGGTTCTAGGCGCTTCAGTCCGGAACCGCGCGACTGCTACGGTCACAGGTTCGAATCCTGCCTCGGACATGGATGTATGTGATGTCCTTAGGTTTAAGTAGTTCTAAGTTCTAGGGGACTCATGACCTCAGATGTTAAGTCCCATAGTGCTCAGAGCCATTTAAACCTTTTTGTAAAATAAGTGCACAAATAAATATTCTTCGGTACGGTTAATATTTGTACGGTTCTTATATACCGAAGTAGACATGCAGATGCAAGTCTTTCCTGAGAATGTGGTAGTGTCTCACAATAAGTTCAATGATCCTGTTTATCAGTTCCCAGGACGTCCTGTGATTCATCTTGCAGCTGATTCTCATATATTATGTCACTGAAATCGACCCTGAAGACTATTTTCAATGCCACAGAAGTAAGTATGTAGTTCCGTTATGTAAAAAGAAGTCAGTGTCATAATGCGGCAACTATAAACATTTGAAAGTAGGTCCGTACGTCAGAAAATTGTTTACATTGTCCGCTATAACTTACAAGGGGGACCCTCTATACAGTAAATCACGGAGTTTGATGCGCTTCAAATATGTTGTAGAGGCACTTACTCTGATTACCTGGCTATCCGGTTTTTTAGCGGCGGGCCTTGGTTTTTGAAAAAATCGAATTTGAAGTTCATTGCGCGCTTTGTATACCAGTAACATTACATGTGTTCCGAGCAAGTCAGCGTAGCGCAGCGGTGAAGGTTCTCGGCTACCGCGCTGGAGGTATCGTGTTCGCATCCTGCTTATGTCCTTTTTTTTTTAAATCAAACAAATTTTTCAATTTTATTTCAGAGAATATCAACAAACAGTGTAAGGTGTGCGAAATTATAGAGACACATTCAGTTATTAATTTTTTCAAATATTCATTCCGTTTGTGGTGCGCATCATATCTCATCGCCAATTGCAAAGGAATTGGCAGAGATCAAGCTAGGCAGTGTATTCGTTACGAGATTCAAATCGCGGAGTAGATTTTCGGCGTATTTAATTGCATTTGTGATTGTCCGTTTGATTCTTCGTTCAACTCTTCTACTTGTGGATCTTCTGGCTGCACTACTGCAGAAATACTTGGTTCTTCCATTTCACAGAATTTTTCTAACACACGGCACTAGAGACGCTTTGCGAGCAACCGACGCTGTAGTTAGATGCGAACGTAAAGGAATGCGTCTCGCATCCTCATTGGCCTGGGAGCTGGGGTTCTCGTTACGGCTAACGGTATTCACGGGAAGGGAGATGATAATGGGCGGAGATCGATTTCAGGTAAAACAAGAAGCGACCGTTGTACGAACGTTTGGAACTCCAATTGCGAACCACAAACGGAATGAATATTTGAAAAATTAATAACTGAATTTACCTTTATAATTTCGCACACCTTACACTGTTTGCTGATATTCTTTGAAATAAAACTGAAAAATTCTGTCGATTTTGAAAAAAAAAAAGTACACGAGTAGGATCCGAAGACGGTACCTCCAGCGCGGTAGCCGTGAACCTTCACCGTTGCGCTAGGCTGACTTGCTCGGAACATTTGTAATGTTACTGGTATACAAAGCGCGCAATGAACTTCAAAATCGATTTTCTCAAAAACCAAGGCCCGTCGCTAAAAACCCGAATAGTCAGGTACTCAGGGCAAGTGCCTCTACAACATATTTGAAGCGCATTAAAATCCGTTATTTGCGGTATGGAGGGTCCCCTTGATAGCGAAATCATAAATTTACACATTCCGGATATGACTGAGATGACCGGTCATAACTGTCTCACGCTATACTTCGCCTGACCGTGTTTCCCGAGCTGAGGAATCATTCCGGTAGAACATGCACTGGCGAAAGTTAAGACTCTGCCACTTGTTTGTAACAAAGGCGCTGTAGTAGGTTCACCTCTGTCGACACGTAGCCTAGTGCTGCAACGCGATAGCGGCGCTCTTGACACAGTCTGCGCGGCGATAGCGTCCGTAGTTGCAAGGATTCATCCTTGCAGTGCGGCATTCATTTTATATTTCTGTTGCCGAGAAAAATCGCACTATATGAGATGCAGAAACTGACTAGCTCATAGCATTCTCTGTCGGTTGGTATCGAAAGCCCGCTCTGTTCAACTCCGCGGCGTCACCTAGCGGAATCCGTCGGTATCAAACTGAGCGCCACAACATTCCTACTGAAACGAATTAGATCTATTGATGGAGGGAGGCTAAACCAGAACATAGGGTCAGCTCTTTTCCCCCAAATACTTGGCGAGCTGGCAGTAGGACAGAGGCGTTCCCAGTAGAAAACGAATGGGAGGGTATTACCAATTCCGACATTTGCCTTACATCCATGATGAACGTCTTGAAACCTTGGTTGGAACTAGAGTATTTCAACTATCTAATTTATTTACGGGACTATGTTGTCCATTGCCGCAGGCAGAAACGAAATTGTGTGTGTGCGTTAACGCGAAATGTTCAAAAAATGTTCAAATGTGAGTGAAATCTTATGGACGTAACTGCTAAGGTCATCAGTCCCTAAGCTTACACACTACTTAACCTAAATTATCCTAAGGACAAACACACACACCCATGCCCGAGGGAGGACTCGAATCTCCGCCGGGACCAGCCGCACAGTCCATGACTGCAGCGGTTATGACCGCTCGGCTAATCCCGCGCGGCTAACGCGAAATGATAAAAGTGAAAATAGGTTCCGAAATGATGATTCTATAATATAGTGAATCTTCTGTTCTGTGAAAGTAATAAAAATAAAACTGTTTCTCAAACATATGATGACAAACAGTCGTGAAGGATCAGTGCAATTTGTCTCTAATTTTAAACTTCATTTATGACGACATGGTATTTAGGTACGATACAGGTTACCTTAACGACCGCTAAAAACCAAATAGGGCAGTTCCGTAATACACCGAGTGGGTACCAGCTAGAGTGGCTGCATCATCTGTGCGACGTGACATTCAACTCTACGGAGGACGTTTTCATTAACCCGTCACAATTCAAAGCCTATCTTCTACGAATCAACATCTGAGGTCATCAGTCCCCTATAACTTAGAACTACTTAAACCTAACTAAGCTAAGGACATCACACACATCCATGCTCGAGGCAGGATTCGAACCTGCGACCGTAGCAGTCGCGCGGTTCCAGACTGAAGCGCCTAGAACCGCTCGGCCACGCCGGCCGGCAATAATTATCAAACCCATCTGTTATATTTACAAGAAGGCTATGTCTTGCACCGTCACAGTACTAACATTAATAAATGTTCTCAATGAACTTCTTGTTGTGCAAATCCGTTTGCTCGTTGAGAGAGAGGGAAGGAAGCGAGATTGGGTTTAACGTCCCGTCGACATCGAGCTCATTAGAGACGGAGCACAAGCTCCGATTGTGTGAAATATTGGGAAGGAAATCAGCCGTGCCCTTTCAAAGGAACCGTCCTTGCATTTGCCTGGAGCAATGTAGAGAAATCGCGGAAAACCTAAATCTGAGCGGCCGGATGCGGGTTTTTCCGTCGTCCTCTCCAACGCGAGTCTTGTTTACTGACCACTGCGCCACCTTCCTCGGTTGCTCGTTGAGAACGGTCCGTCCCAGAATGCTTAATTATAGGCATTAAAATGCTGTGTCTCTTTGAGAATGTTTGGTAAAGGATCTTCGTCAGCTGTTAGTAAAATGTATCTGTCTGTTTTTCTGCAAGTCCTGCGTCATTTAAATGAGCTCTAATGGAGCTGGCTCAAATTCACTAATGTTCATACCTTCGCGAGACTACGTTTTGAAAAAAACTCTCCGTTGGAGCAATAGATGCTTTTTCACCATCACCACATCGTAGTTAAAACAGACCCACTGATGACGGCCGTTACTTAGATACATTTTCAGTAATAGAAGTAATAAAGCAGCCTCATTCGATAGGTCATTGAAACTGAAAACAATTTGTGAAATTCTCAGAAGATAAACAAACCTTATCTCTATATTTTGCGAAGATGGTGCCCCCCACCACTCGTAAGTTTTTAAAAATGTCGTAGTTACACCTCCAAGAGCTGTCAATTTCTGCTTCTTTATTAAATGCATTACAGTAAAGAATTTTTAAGCAACTGTTGGCAGTGGAGCTGTGAGGCTTTTTAAAAAACTTAATTCCGTTCTACTGATAACCTCGTTGTTGAGCGCCCGTAAACTCCACTTCTGTTCGAAACTTTTCATTTTGGCTTTCACGAGTGCTGACAACCTAGCAGCTGCGTTACAGTCTCTCACGTTAATTATTTTGAAGAGAAATTATCTACCCGTAGATGAACTATTAACAAAGTACGTATTTAAAAAATATTGCTTGGTTTCGCTTTTAAGCTGAGCTGCTTGGCCAGGTCCGATATTGCGTCCTTCGTCTTCCCGCTTTAGCGCACACTGCTTTTTTGTACCTGCGATGACCCATTTGTAAACAGCTCACACTGACCTCTGATTTATATCCGTGACACTTCTAACGTCCCGGAACTACCTGCAGAGCATGAGCAAGTATGAGGCTGTGCGCACAGCGAAAAGGTGCTACTTGATAAGTGTCGTACAGGGTCGCTACTTCCTCTGTCATTCGAACGTGTGTAAATGACAAGAGTTCTCGGTTTGTGGGCGCACAAGCCATTGTAAAGTGCATGGTAGAGGATAATTCGTACAGCTTTTAGAAATTGTCTGTTCAATTCATTTCGTGCATAGAGCGAGGGAAAATATTTGTCTGTATACTTCTGTACGCACTCTACTCTCATTTATCACAGCCCGCATCTCGTGGTCGTGCGGTAGCGTTCTCGCTTCCCACGCCCGGGTTCCCGGGTTCGATTCCCGGCGGGGTCAGGGATTTTCTCTGCCTCGTGATGGCAGGGTGTTGTATGATGTCCTTAGGTTAGTTAGGTTTAAGTAGTTCTAAGTTCTACGGGACTGATGACCTAAGATGTTAAGTTCCATAGTGCACAGAGCCATTTGAACCATTTCATTTATCACATTATCGTGATCCCTAGGAAAGACTTGAGACAGTGGCAGCAGAATACAGATTCTCTCAATTTACCCAACAGGTTTCGGGAAAACTACGTCACCTTTCTACCAGGAATTTTTATTGTAAGTTCCCCGAGCGTCTCTGATACACTTTCAGAAGGGCTATAACGACCTATTACGGTCCTAGCAGAGCGTCTCGCAACTCGTTCTTTGTCTACTGTCAAACTTAATTGGTCACACTAGGGAATAGTTTGCGATTTCCTTTACAGGCGCATTGTACTTTCCCAGAACCTATCTAGCAATTACAAAAGTCTTCCATTCGTCTTCCCCAATACTGATTTCACGTGTTCGTGTACGACGTCGTTCCGCTGAAGAAGTCGAATGATATTCTTTAAGTTGCAACTTCATCACTCCTTTTAGTATGGCCACGCTAGGTTATGCAGTTTTTAAGGCCGTGGCCCCGTATGCTGTGGTGTGAGGGAGGAGGTGGGGGGGGGGGCATGTTCTAATGCTGATTCGGGCATCCTGTATAAGTTTTTCGTGTTTCCCATCAAATCAGTCAGTAGAAGTGAACACCTTCTTATTACTTCTTCTAGAATAGAAGAAACACGCTTTGTCATGACCCGCAGTAGTAACGGGATATTACGTTTGGAAAGTGCATGAGCTTTCACTTTTAGGCAGTCTGTGCGCGGTCTCTAGTAAACCTCTGCTGTCTACTCTTAATGTGGGACACCTTCAAGAGTTTATCCGTCGCATGAAGTCCGCTGTTTTCGGGATATCGCAAATTTTATATTATTTAATTTTAACTTTGTGGTCTTATGCCGCGCCGTTAACATGAAGGACGGAAGTGGTGTAATCATCACTGTGTAAATCGTGTTCTGTTTGTTGTCGTATTTTACCTGTTTGTGTATAGTATTTTCTGAAGCGGATGTTGTGTAATAGCCCAGCATTCGCCTTAACGACCATGGAAAACCACCTAAAAAGTAGAATCAGTGTGGCCGGTATACCAGACCAACCCGCTGCGTAGATACGATGTGGGTGTGGCTCACCACCGTGCCGCGCAAGCTAGCGCGCCGCGCGTTAAAAAGAGGTGGGAGTAATTCGTTGATGGGCGACAATAAACGAGCACTGAGAAGGACTCTGTGCGAACTTCCCCTCACCGATTTGATTCGTATTGACAGGGTGTGTAGGCACGACTAGAACTTAAACATGCCAAAATACAAAGACGCAACTGTCAACCGTTTTCGAGAAAATCGAGTTTGAAAATTTTAGGCGTTCGTATATACTTTGTATGGTCGCTAATATGCAAGGAGTCCGCAGTTGAGCGAGTAACCGATTACTTTCATAAGCGCGAGGTCTCTGGACTGAATATCGCTACCAGTACTACTTCTTTTCATGAGTTGTCTGCACCAGTGTTCGGTGCTGTGCTTCGATATGAGATATGAGAGGCACACTGCGAAATTCCGTGGAAGACTGGGTATCAGGGCGTATCACAAAGCCCTAGCAGGTCATTATATCGCATGTACAAAGCCTCTGTAACTTTAACTCCAATGCTTATCACAAAAACAACAGCTCCTAGTAAAGCGATTGTAGCTACAAGGCAAGAAGGAAGCAGACTTCGCTGAACCTGGGCCTTACAAACGTTGTAGTAATGCCTGCAGACCGCAGTATTGCTGATATCAGTCGATTACCCACGGTTATCGCCATCAGCGTGGGCTGATACCCGCAAATTAATTATGACTGTTGATGTGTCTGTGTATTGTGTATTGAACCGGGGACCTAGAAACGACGGAGAGGCTTCTTCCCGCCGTAGCCCTCAGTGGTTCACAACCGCACAACAGGCCACAGCAGTCCACCCACCCCACCGCCGCCCCACACCGAACCCAGGGTTATTGTGCAGTTCGGCCTCCAGTGAAAATCCATGTTAATAAGCAACACATGCGATACTTGAGTAATGGGAATCTACAGGAGCTTCACGTAACACCATTCCGTAGCGAAAAGATCACGGTCCCGTGCGGTGTTTCGGCTTCTAGGATTATTGGACTGTACTTTTCTGACGATCATCACGGAAACACAGCCACATTCAATCCAGAACATTACAATAGGGCTACTGACGACTTCACTGATCCCTGAATTAGAGACAGGGCGTTGTCTTGACGTCAGTTTTATTCCTTGCTAGACGGGGCGACTGCACATACCGCTCGACATACAATGGCAACGTTATGTGTGATTTCCCCGGCAGAATCGTCTCTCGATTTGGGTCATATCGTGGCCAGCTGAATCCCCCGATCTGAATGCTTGCGATTGTTAGCATCGCGTTTCCCCAGATTAGGGACTCTGAGACGACGCATCAGTGAAGAGATCCAGGCAGTTCCACATGAAATGCTGTGGAAAGTAATGGACTTATCGTTCGTCGTCTCCGTCAGCACATCACAAGAGACAGCGGTGATTTGACAGTTGTGATTAAAAAAATGAATTGCTATTGTCAGTTACCACTCTCGTCCTTTACATTCTCTATGAAGTGTAGGAGCTATAACTAATGGTAGATTGGGTCTGCCGGATCCTTCACAAGCAATATGATCATCCATAGACCCACACCCTCTCTCTACCTCTCATCTCAACGACTGTCCACTGACATTGGTTGACGGATGACAATTGTATTGAGACGCCACTTAAAGAAAAAAAATGGTTCAAACGGCTCTGAGCACTATGGGACTTAACATCTATGGTCATCAGTCCCCTAGAACTTAGAACTACTTAAACCTAACTAACTTAAGGACATCACACAACACCCAGTCATCACGAGGCAGAGAAAATCCCTGACCCCGCCGGGAATCGAACCCGGGAGCCCGGGCGTGGGAAGCGAGAACGCTACCGCACGACCACGAGCTGCGGACACCACTTAAAGACATCATTCCTAACGTCCAGAAGGAGATCGATGCATAATGGTTAAAATTTCGGAAAGTATTTTATTTGTATGTAGCAGGGCGTCGCTCCGGCACTCTGAAGAATTTTGTCCAAGGTATATGATATATCTTAGCAGCGCCCGTCTCCTCGTCCTTGTGGTTGTTTCGTGCTAAGACCAGTTTCCGGAATGGGGATTTTTTTTTTGGGGGGGGGGGGGAACAGGCGTGGGGGGAGTCTTTCTCCACACTGTAGATGGGCCGGTGTTTCCCTAAATGTCCAAAGTGGATTGTGGCGAGAGTGTACAGTGCTAGTGCCGGCGTATAGGCTTGTGATTTCCCATGGTGGCCAGTGTTTCCCAATAGCCGTTGAAAAGAAACTTTCCGAAGTGCTGAGAGGAATCACCACCTTACTGCAAGTGTTATTAGCGTTAGCTGAAAATGGCCGTTTGAAGTGCCTGCATTCGACTCTGGAGGCTGACTGTCGACGGTTTTGGAGATCACGATATCGGGGTTGGCTGGCGGCACTCGTGTGGATGAGGTGGAAAGTCGTGGGCGCTGCTACGAGCCAGTGGAACACAGTGTGTAAACTGTTATTGGTGTACATGTTCCAGTCTAGAGGCCGGATCTCGGAATCTTCTTGAGAACAGTTAGATATCTACAAGACTCTTGATTATTGACTTTGGAGTAGTGGGAATTTTAACCTGCGTTACGGGTCAAAGCGAGGTTGGCGATCCTGAATTGGATTGATTTCAAAAGTATTGCAGTACAGAAAATTAAACAGAGCCTGTCAGTAAACGATTCTGAGTAAACCTGCGGAACAGCACGACACATAATTGAAGACTTCGGTGCAAGGAGGGGATAAGTCACATTTTATAAATTTTTCAGACGACAGAAAAAACTAATTTAAAAAAATCTAGACATGATATTTCATGCTGTCTTTACATAGATTGAGTAAGTCTCTAACGGTTACATTGTAGACACAGAAGGAAGAAGCGCAATTTTTTTCCTTTACCCAGCATTAAAAATTGTTTGCGGAAGAAAATGGAGTTATCCCATTCTTGAACCGAGGTGTTCTATTTGTCTCGCGTGTCGAACGTAGTTTGGAGTCTGGCCTTTGCCGCTCCGAGGAAACAGACTTTTTTCAAAAAGGACCCCATTCTTGAGAGAAAATCGAGAAGGTATATATCATTTCAGCAGTACTGTGCCCACCGCAGTTGCTTCTCTTCTCTTCAGCACCTGTAATAATACCATACCGTACCATACTATTCCTTATGCTGTAAGCTCGAACTTTTATCTACAGGGTGACATTTATTGAACTATATGAAAAAAAACGTAAATTATTTACAATCTACGACGTGGACACACTTTATTCAACATGTAAGCGTCACTACAGGTATACGGATTCAAGTTAAGACGTGTTCGATATACCTGTCATCATTGGCGATGATGTCGCGCAGACGAATAACGAAATCCTGTATGACCCGCCGAAGTGTTAGAACATCGATGCTGTCGATTACCTCTTAACTGGCTGTTTTTAGCTCAGCAATGGTTTGGGGTTATTGCTGAACACCTTGTCTTTAATATAGTCCCACAAGAAGAAGTCGCGTGTGTTCAGATCCGGGAAATATGGTGGCCAATCGAGACTCGTGCCATTGGCTTCCGGGTACCCCAGAGCCAGAATGCGGTCCACAAAGTGCTCCTCCAGGACATCAAACATTCTCGTACTTCGATGGGGTCGAGCTCCGTCTTGCATGAACCACATCTTGTCGAAGTTAGGGTCACTTTGGATAATGGGGATGAAATCATCTTCCATAACCTTACCGTTCAGTAGTCATCGAGCCATCAAGGAACATCGCGCCGATTATTCCGTGACTCGAGGTGAAGAGACTTCTTGATCGCGAAATAGGGATTCGTAGTCCCTCAAATGCGCCGAATTTACTTATTGACGAGCCCATCCAAATGACAGTGGGCTTCGTCGCTAAACCAAACCATGCATCCGCATACTAATTCGATCATGCCCCGTGACCAACCGTTCAGTTTGAACGTCGTAACGCAAACCGTTCGGAAGTTATAACGATTTTATTTCGTGTAGTTCAATAATTGTCACCCTGTATATTCATTATTAAAAGCTGATTAAGGAGTGCATTAAGAAACATGTTTCGCTGTACTGTTCGCACCGAAAAACATCGCCAACAATGGAAGTCCCACAAATAATTCAATATAGTGCACGCCACTGTATCGAATAATATTTTGCACTGGAATTGTACTGTTGTTCTTAATCCCGACGGGACAGCTCTTACAGCTGAACCTAAGTTGACTCAGACTGAACTGAGCCAACAGCTCTATAACGGAAACATCCTGTCCAGATTGCTGTTGTAGACTAATAAACGATTTTAAACTAATAGCTTCCAGGACCGATTACCCTCAGAAACAGTGCTACGGACGACTATGCTAAGCTTGACAATTTTGTCACTCGGCTACTTCACTTGTTCTTCGTCTGGCTTTAACCCACAGCCGAATTCTGAATCAGTACCTAAGCAAGCAAGTGAAAGAATGAGCAAATACGGAGAAAACATATAAAAGTGCACACTCTTAGATTGCCACTAAGTGCGTTCTAAATTTTATATTTTAATTAATTTTCTATTTGCTTTAATTGGCCTCTGTGTGTACCAATACAGCCACTTCAGACATACAGGATTGTCGTTCCACAATTTAAATCACAAATTTAATTGACATTAACGATAACCCATAAGTTCATTGACCAAAAAGTGCTCCGCATATTAGGTTAACAAACTAATTTCTAAATAAGCAAAATAGATACAAACACACACACAGACACACTAATCGGTTATATATATTAAATAAATCAAGGAGTAATAAATGTTTATATTTTACATTCGAGGGAAGTTCTTATTTCATTTTAACCTGTGCAGTAACAAGTAATTTCCTTTTTGTGTCTGTGACAACCAAAGTACTTGTGGTTGACGTCTTAGATGTCCCACAGTTGCAGTATGGGGTTGATATGACGTGAATTCTATGGAAGCTGTTTCGGTAGCTACCGTGAGTGAAACTGACTCCCCGATCGTCGTTATGAAGTGTCTTTCGTTCCCTTTGCCAATGAAGTTACATGGTTTCGCACACTTGCTATTCGCTTGTGGCCACATCTCTGACCACGACAAGTAGATGCCGAGCTGGAATGCATGTACCTTGTATTTTGTCCTTCGCTGCGTTCTTTGCCAGTTGGTCGCCTTTCTCATTCAGCAAAAATCCGGCATATGCCCTTGTCCATATAATGATACCTGTGCCCCGTTTGTTGATACTTCTGATACAGCAACAGTTATTTGTTAGTTGGTGCCGATGTTAATATTGTCGTATGTGCCGATGTAAATACAGGGTGTACATAAAGTGCGGGAACAATTTCAATTATTTATTGCACAAAAACTAAACATTGTACAGATGTCATACATACTGCATTTTGAAGAGGAACTCTGAAAGTGTTTTTTTTTTTCAAACATTCTATATGCGAACCATGAGTGACCCGGCAGACGTCAATACGGTAGTCGAATTCTTGCCATACCCACCCCAGCATGGCATCGTCGACTGTGGCAGCCACTTCCCGCATTCTCTCCCGGAGTTCTGCTACATCACGTGGTAGAGGTGGTACATACACCAGATCTTTAATGTGTCCCCACAGAAAAAAGTCACACGGAGTGATATCTGTTCATCAAACAGCTGTCCCCTTCTGTAGAACGGCGGACCCATCGATGCGGCAGCTCCGTGTTCAGGTACCCACGAACTTCACGGTGAAACTGGGGTGGAGCCCCATCCTGCTGAACGATGAACGGAGAGTCCGATTGCATTTCAGGCATCGGCCATTGCTGCAACATGTCCAAGTAGGAATATCCAGTGACGGTGCTCTCCGCGAAGAAGAATGGCCCGTACAGTTTTTCGACGTGACAAGGCACAAAAAACATTTACCTTTGGGGAATCACGCTCAAATTCAGTGCATTCGTGTGGATGCTTTGTACCCCAGACTCGACAATCATGCCTGCTCACTTTCCCATTAATATGAGAAGTGGCTTCGTCGCTAAAAGTTAAGCGATCAACAATGCCATCCCCATCCTCATTCAATTGTTGCAACTGCGAACAAAACTCAAAACGCTCGTCTTTGTCTCGTCATTGAGCTTCTGCACTAGCTCCAATTTGAATGGTTTCATAGACAGCTTCTGTCGCAGGACTTCCCACACTGTCACTGGAGCATTTCGAGTTCACGGGACGCACGATTTCTTTGTACTCCTTACGAATGTCTCTCGTACGCGCTCCACATTCACTTCACTCACACTGGGACGTCCGCTTCTCTTTTCCGGGCACAAGCAACCCGTCGTAACAAATTTGTTGTGCCAGTGGTAAATGGCCTTCCTTGTTGAGGGCTTCATACCATACTTGGTTCTAAACATCCGTTGAACAGCTGTAGCACACTTGTGTTTGTCGAACTGCAACACACAAAAATTTCGCTCCGCACCTGAACTCGCCATGTTTGCGACTAGCGCCGACTATCGGCAAATTACCAAACGACGCTGTGGCGGTATTCATGAAACAAAAACTTTCAGGGTTTCTCTTACAACGAGATATGTATGATATCTGTACAGTGTCTGGTTCTTGTACAATACATAACTGAAAGTGTACCCGGACACTGCATTGTCGTTAACTCAGCACAGGTGTTTGCTTACTAACCAGCGCCGCATTGCCTGGGACTGCCGGAAAACAGTTGACAGCTTAGAATGTATTGTTGGTGTTACACAGACAGCTGCTGCCTTCTCAGTCTCATTAGAAAGTGAGGAAGTACTTTGTCGAGGTGAGGGAGGGTGGGTAAGCTGACGCGCCACAACTGTCAGTGCGCCTCAGTAGAGTACGGCTTCCACGGCGAGACGAGGCGGAGGACCGGAGAAGCCGTGTGCCTTGCGCCCTCGGCGTGGTGGCGCAGCGTAGCCGCTCACTGCTTAGCGGCTTAGAGGGAAATCCGATCTGGACTCACGCTTTGACTGCCCGTAGAAGCTGGCAGGGCCCTCTTCCTGAGCCGTCGCCTCTTGCTCGCTACACCTCCGTTCATGACACCCATTTCGGCACGTAGAACGAAAGCTAATGCACTGCTAGATTGAGCAGCACAGTACTCCTAAGTCAGGCGTTGGTTAAAAAGCGGAGTTCACATTTGGGGTATCAACGTTAGTGTCCAGACACTCTTGGACGAGACAAACTGGAATTGAGATTAGCAATCCCGGGTTCGATTCCCGGCGGGGTCAGGGATTTTCTCTGCCTCGTGATGGCTGGGTGTTGTGTGATGTTCTTCGGTTAGTTAGGTTTAAGTAGTTCTAAGTTCTAGGGGACTGATGACCATAAATGTTAAGTCCCATAGTGCTCAGAGCCATTTTTTGAGATTAGCAAAGCTAAACATAAGCAAAAATGCTGACCGTTTGAGGCGTAGCGCCTTCGCATCGCTCCTGTCACTTGTGAGGACGATATCGTTATAGGCGTGAGTCATCGACAGATGTCACCAGCTGACATGGACCTGAGTTACAGAGCTGCACGTAGTTGTACTAGTAGGCGGCAGAGGTCAGCTGTTGACGGACAGTGCTAGCAGTCGTAATCAAAACAATGTTGTAAAGTTATGTTTGATTAATATTTAATGTATTTGCATAATTATAATTGTTTTATATGTGTAGTAATTAGCAGTGTGAGTGTTGTATGAGTGAAGAAGAACAGAAGTAAATGAAAATTGTTTTGTTTATTCACGAAGTACCAGTTAAACTATACAGGGGATTTGCTATAATTAAATGTGCAGTCAGTTTATGGTACTAATAAATCGTGAGTAGAACACAAATTAATCGCTAATTTCAGAAGGAGTAATTTTATATTTGATACTTTTCTAAATTTATTTATTTAGCAAGTGCCATAGAAAGAAGTGTTTTACTATGATTGGTAATTGAAGTAAAGCGCGGGTTAGCGCCGGATAATACTGCAACCTGATTTGCTGTTTGTCATATCAGCCAATCAGAAAAATGCAGGCTCGCGCCAATCTATGCTGGGAACAAAGCCTTTGGTGTGATCTCGGGGGGGTCGGGGCTGAGGGTTCGAACTAGTAACATCTCATTGAAAGCAGCTCCGACGAAAGTGCTGTAAAATCGCGGAAAAATGCTTATTACGAGTTCGCGAAGTAGTACAAAGTGTATTTAAGTGAACGGTATAGTGGACGTCGTGTGGAATTTCGATGGAATATCAAAATTATTGCTTTTGACTGTTAGTGCGATCTAAGACTGGAACAGGTATTACGTGTAGAGCAGAGTGCACAACAATTTTCATAACTAAACGATCCGGTGAACTCTATTAACTTCGGTAACGGGTGTAGATACCATAAACTGGCTACGTGTGTGATTGTGGTGTGCGTGTGAACTTTACATTGTGTTGCCACCTAGTACGGACTTGGCAGTATTAACTGTGATCTTTATCGTAAAAATACACCTGAAAATTTACATTGCCAAGTTGAAACTTTTATTTCAGTAGCTAGCCACATCCCATTTACCGGACAATTCTATGTATGTTGCGACCTGCAATAGACAGTAGTGGTCTAGTATTTTCTACTACAGCTTTTAGCTAGACAAATGAACATTGCTGGACACTGGCAGGGCGGTAAAAAGTAACGTACCGCGCCGCACGTTGTTTGCAAATATACCCTTGCAAAGAAATATCCAAAAGTATTGCCCAATTTAATTCTCGCACCGCTGCACAGATGATTGATATAGATATTAGTGTCAGTGGTGTTGACAAAAAACCGACATCGTTAAGATCCAGCAAAGATCCAGGGCCCGATGGAATGCCCATCGGATTTTATACCGAATTAGCGGCTAAGTTCGCCCGTCTTTTAACCACGGATTACCGTAGTTCCGACGAACAAAAAACCGTGACCAGTATTGGATTAAAGCACAGATCACGTCCATCTGCAACAAGGATAGCAGAAATGCTCCACAGAACTACCGTCCGACATCCTTCACACACATTTGTTCTTAAATTTTAGGAGATATTCTGAAGTCAAACGTAACGAGGTACCCAACAAAATAACCTCATCCATGCCAACTAGCATATTTTTCAAAAAAAAAAATTATCATGTGATATCCATCTCGCACTTTTCTCATACGACACACCGGAGCCCTCTATGTTTACTGTCAAAGTTTTACCGTATCAGTCACAATTTGTGACTGGATAGAGGATGTCTTGAAAAGGAGGACGCAGCATGTCACCTCGGATGGAGAGTGATCGGCAAGGAGAATGTGCTGGGATCCTTGCTGTTCATGTTGTATATTAATGACCGCGCGGACAATATTGTTAGTAGATGATGAAGTTATGTATAATGAAGTGCTGTCTGAAAAAAGTTGCGCAGATATTAACTCCGAACTTGATGACATTCCAAAGTGGTGCAAAGCTTGGCAACTTCCTTTACATGTTCAGAAATGTAAAACTGTACTCTTCACAAACGAAAAAAGTAAGTATCCTATGACATCAATATGAGCGAGTCACACAAATAGGTGTAACAATCCGTAGGGATATGAAATGGAACGATAACATTGGTTGATAGGAAAAGCGGATGGGAGGCTTCGGTTCATGGTAAATACTTCAGAACTCCAATTTACAAAGGAGATTGCTTACAAGACACTCGTCCGACCTATCATATTCAGTTGTGAGAGACCCTTTCCAAATAGGACTAACAGCTATATCGAACATGTACAGAAGAGGGCAGCTCGAATTGTCCAGGCTTGTTTGACACGCGGTAGAGTGACAAGGAGATACTGAAGAAACTGAACTGTCACACGTTTGAAGATAGAGGCTAAGTACCCTGAGAAAACCTGCTTAGTAAGTTCCAAGAACTAGCTTTAAGTGAGAACTCTGGAAGTATACCAGGACCTCGTGCGTATCGCTCCCATAGGGAATGCAAGACTATTAACAACGCGTACAGAGGCGTGTTCGTAATGTCTTCCCGCACTCTGCACGTGAATGGTTCGGGAAGAAGCCCTATTAACTGTGAGGGGTACATATCGGAGGTATCCATTAATACAGTTTGGTACCCCTTGCATAGTGGATGCTGTAGTCTGCCAAAGACTCGTGCAGAGTCCTGTTCAGATGCCCACAGCAAACGATAGCACTTATTCTTGTCTCATAGCTCTCTTCGTTGGTTCCGGTCAATTGTTGAAATGCATGTACCTGATTTTCAGCACTGGTGGTATTTATCTTGAATGATATAATTCCTTCTTATTTCGTAATGCAGCCCAAATATATTTGTATTTGTGTGGCTGCCAACGTATATGTGGACTAATAAGTGTTTGCAGTTTACTTTGTGCGAGCACATGCCTCAGTGAACACAGAAGAGACCTCGGCCAATAAGTCTGAAAAAACGTCCTCCACTCAGGTGGACTCTACTGGCCGTGAAAGCTTACACACAGTTTCTACTGCATTCCCTCATTCGCTCTGCTCCGCCAGTTAATGAGAGCACGACGTGCTCGGATCTCAGAAAATGATGGAGAAGGGCGTAGAAGAGAATGCAGAGACTGCAACAATTACCTGCTGAAATGATATTGGTCTCCACTGTAGTCTGTTCCTTCACAAGAACTTGTAAAAATCCAACGTCTCTAATGAAAAAGTTGTCGATGGGATGTTAAACGCTAATCTTTCCTCCTTTCTTCTACACTGAGGTGAGGAAAGTCATGGGATACCTCCTAATATCGTGTGGAACCTCCTTTTGCCCGACGAAATGCAGTAGCTCGACGTGGCGTTGTCTCAAAGTTTCGTTGAAAACTCCCGGCAGAAATATTGAGCCACTCTGCCTCTATAGCCGTCCACACTGCGAACATGTTGCCGGCGCAGGATATTGTCTACGAACTGACGTCTCGATTATGTCCCGTAGATGTTCGATGGGATTTATGTCAGGCGATCTGGGTGGCCTTATCATTCGCTCAGATTGTCCAGAATGTTCAACAAACAAGTTGTCAACACTTGTGGTCCCGTGGCGTGACATCGTTGTTTGGGAATATGAAGTCGATGAATAGTTGCAAATAGACCCCAAGCAGCCGAGCTTAACCACTTCCAGTCAATGATCGGTTCAACACAGCCCACACCATTATGGAGCCACCACCAGCTTGCACAGTTCCTAGTTGACATCTTGGGTCCATGGCTTCGTGGGGTCTGCGCCACACTCGAACCCTAACATCAGCTCTTACCAGCTGAAATCGGCACTCGTCTGACCGGGTCACTGTTACCCAGTTGTCTTCGGTCCAACCGATATGGTCACGAGCCCTGGAGAGGCGCTGCAGGCCATGTCGTACTGTTAGCAAAGACACTAGAGTCGGTCGCCTGCTGCCACAATCCATTTCGCCGCAGTATCGTTACTGATACGTTCAGCGAACGTCCCAGATTGATTTCTGCGATTATTTCACCCAGTGTTGCTTGCCTGTTAGCGCTGATAACTCGACGCGAACGCCACTGCTCTCGGTCGTTAAGTGAAGGCTGTCGCCCACTGCGTTGTTCTTGGTGAGAGGTAATGCCTGGAATTTGGTATTGTCGGTGTACTCGCGACACTTAACGATTTCCGAAATGGAATGTTGCATGCGTCTAGGTCGAATACCATTCCGCGTTAAAAAGTCTGTTAATTCCCATCGTGCGCCCATAATGACGTCGGAAACCATTTCACATGAATTGCCTGGGTACAAATGACAGCCCCGGCCAGTGTGGCCGAGTGGTTCTAGGCGCTTCAGTCTGGAACCGCGCGACTGCTACGGTCGCAGGTTCGAATCCTGCCTCGGGCATGGACGTGTGTGATGTCCTTAGGTTAGTTACGTTTAAGTAGTTCTAAGTTCTAGAGGACAGATGACCTGAGATGTTAGGTCCCATAGTGCTCACAGCCATTTGAACCATTTTGAGCAAATGACAGCTCCGCTAATGCACGGCCCTTTTATACCTTGCTTACACGATACTACCGCCATCTTTAAGTGAGCATACTGCTAACCCATAACTTTTGTCACCTCTGCGTAAATGCACACATGAAAGCTAAAATTTGTCTGCGCAGCTCACGATTACACACACAAGTCGTAAACCCAAAGTCTGCACAGATTTATGAATTGCACCAAGTCGTAACATGGAATCACAAGTTTCAGTAGAATTGTGCAAATGATTCTGCGCAGATCACGACGAAGCAATCAACTCTCAGCGTGTGTACTGGAAATCGCCGTAAGTTTAACCGAGCATGTGCGTGAAACGCCCCGTGGGCTTCCTAGAATGTTTATTCCTAAACTCGTACACATCACCTACGTTTATGAAAGATAATGTGTAAAAACTGTAGCACTTTGAATAATATTCCTTCATTGGAGGAATGAAAGCTATTGAACCTCCAGAGGTCAAAGTTAAAGTAAATAAATTCTACAAGGACAGCTACAAATGATCGAAATGAAAGAAAAACTTACGTTCAAAGCAACCTACAAATAGCCGTAGCTTTTGTAAGCACTTTCTTGGCAATTTATAGCACACTTTGCATCGCAGTGGCATTTTTTATATTATTTCGCCACAAGAAAAGGCAAATGTTCAACTTGGAAACATATATTACTGTATTATACACTATCAGAAGTAAGAAGAGACGCCGATGCAATATGTGGGTTACTTCAAGTAAGTATTAGGCTATCAGACCTGTAGTTCATAGTTCTTGCCCTGGGCGGAAAGTGGCCGGTCCCTAGTACACTAAATGACTGAAGCACGAAATCTGTGGCGAGTTGCGGAGAGAAACCGTTGGATGTGTACCAGCCGTGACAGGATGCTTTGAGAAACGACATCAGATAAGTCTTTCAGCGCAGCGTAGAACGTTACCATCGAAAGCGCTCAATTTTCGTCTGAATTGACTGGGCCCATTTCTAAGAATACTTTATCCTGGCTTACGAGCTGGGATTAAGACATGAGACAGCGAGGATCCAAAAAAGAGCAGCGATTTCTCACCTGCTACTTCATTTATATTTACTATGTACATAAGCCCCCCCATGAACCATGGACCTTGCCGTTGGTGGGGAGGCTTGCGTGCCTCAGCGATACAGATAGCCGTACCGTAGGTGCAACCACAACGGAGGGGTATCTGTTGAGAGGCCAGACAAACGTGTGGTTCCTGAAGAGGGGCAGCAGCCTTTTCAGTAGTTGCAGGGGCAACAGTCTGGATGATTGACTGATCTGGCCTTGTAACATTAACCAAAACGGCCTTGCTGTGCTGGTACTGCGAACGGTTGAAAGCAAGGGGAAACTACAGCCGTAATTTTTCCCGAGGGCATGCAGCTCTACTGTATGGTTAATGATGATGGCGTCCTCTTGGGTAAAATATTCCGGAGGTAAAATAGTCCCCCATTCGGATCTCCGGGCGGGGACTACTCAAGAGGACGTCGTTATCAGGAGAAAGAAAACTGGCGTTCTACGGATCGGAGCGTGGAATGTCAGATCCCTTAATCAGGCAGGTAGGTTAGAAAATTTAAAAAGGGAAATGGATAGGTTAAAGTTAGATATAGTGGGAATTAGTGAAGTTCGGTGGCAGGAGGAACAAGACCTTTGGTCAGGCGAATACAGGGTTATTAATACAGAGTCAAATAGGGATAATGCAGGAGTAGGTTTAATAATGAATAAAAAAATAGGAATGTGGGTAAGCTACTACAAACAGCATAGCGAACGCATTATTGTGGCCAAGATAGGCACGAAGCCCACACCAACTACAGTAGTACAAGTTTATATGCCAACTAGCTCTGCAGATGACGAAGAAATTGAAGAAATGTATGATGAAATAAAAGAAATCATTCAGATAGTGAAGGGAGACGAAAACTTAATAGTCATGGGTGACTGGAATTCGAGTGTACGAAAAGGGAGAGAAGGAAACATAGTAGGTGTATATGGATTGGGGGTAAGAAATGAAAGAGGAAGCCGCCTGGTAGAATTTTGCACAGAGCACAACTTAATCATAGCTAACACTTGGTTCAAGAATCATAAAAGAAGTTTGTATACCTGGAAGAATCCTGGCGATACTAAAAGGTATCAGATAGATTATATAATGGTAAGACAGAGATTTAGGAACCAGGTTTTAAATTGTAAGACATTTCCAGGGGCAGATGTGGACTCTGACCACAATCTATCGGTTATGAACTGTAGATTAAAACTCAAGAAACTGCAAAAAGGTGGGGATTTAAGGAGATGGGACCTGGATAAACTGGCTAAATCAGGGGTTGAACAGAGTTTCAGGGAAACCATAAGGGAACAATTGACAGGAATGGGGGAAAGAAATACAGTAGAAGAAGAATGGGTAGCTTTGAGGGGTGAAGTAGTGAAGGCAGCAGAGGATCAAGTAGGTAAAAAGACGAGGGCTAGTAGAAATCCTTGGGTAACAGAAGAAATATTGAATTTAATTGATGAAGGGAGAAAATATAAAAATGCAGTAAATGAAGCAGACAGAAAGGAATACAAACGTCTCAAAAATGAGATCGACAGGAAGTGCAAAATGGCTAAACAGGGATGGCTAGAGGACAAATGTGAGGATGTAGAGGCTTATGTCACTAGGAGTAAGATAGATACTGCCTACAGGAAAATTAAAGAGACCTTTGGAGAAAAGAGAACCACTTGTATGAATATCAAGAGCTCAGATGGAAACCCAGTTCTAAGCAAAGAAGGGAAAGCAGGAAGGTGGAAGGAGTATATAGAGGTTATATACAAGGGCGATGTATTTGAGGACAATATTATCGAAATGGAAGAGGATATAGATGAAGATGAAATGGGAGGTATGACACTGCGTGAAGAGTTTGACAGAGCACTGAAAGACCTGAGTCGAAACAAGGCCCCGGGAGTAGATAACATTCCATTAGAACTACTGACTGCCTTGGGAGAGCCAGTCCTGACAAAACTCTACCATCTGGTGAGCAATATGTATGAGACAGGCGAAATACTCTCAGGCTTCAAGAAGAATATAATAATTCCAATCCCAAAGAAAGCGGGTGTTGACAGATGTGAAAATTACCGAACTATCAGTTTAATAAGTCACGGCTGCAAAATACTAACGCGAATTCTTTACAGACGAATGGAAAAACTAGTAGAAGCCGACCTCGGGGAAGAACCATTTTGATTCCGTAGAAATATTGGACACGTGAAGCAATACTGACCCTACGACTTATCTTGGAAGCTAGATTAAGGAAAGGCAAACCTACGTTTCTAGCGTTTGTAGACTTGGAGAAAGCTTTTGACAATGTTGACTGGAATAAAACTTCCTGGCAGATTAAAACTGTGTGCCCGACCGAGACTCGAACTCGGGACCTTTGCCTTTCGCGGGCAAATGCTCTACCAACTGAGCTACCGAAGCACGACTCACGCCCGGTACTCACAGCTTTACTTCTGCCAGTACCTCGTCTCCTACCTTCCAAACTTTACAGAAGCTCTACTGCGAACCTTGCAGAACTAGCACTCCTGAAAGAAAGGATATTGCGGAGACATGGCTTAGCCACAGCCTGGGGGATGTTTCCAGAATGAGATTTTCACTCTGCAGCGGAGTGTGCGCTGATATGAAACTTCCTGGCAGATTAAAACTGTGTGCCCGACCGAGACTCGAACTCGGGACCTTTGCCTTTCGCGGGCAAGTGCTCTACCAACTGAGCTACCGAAGCACGACTCACGCCCGGTACTCACAGCTTTACTTCTGCCAGTACCTCGTCTCCTACCTTCCAAACTTTACAGAAGCTCTCCTTCGCAGGAGAGCTTCTGTAAAGTTTGGAAGGTAGGAGACGAGGTACTGGCAGAAGTAAAGCTGTGAGTACCGGGCGTGAGTCGTGCTTCGGTAGCTCAGTTGGTAGAGCACTTGCCCGCGAAAGGCAAAGGTCCCGAGTTCGAGTCTCGGTCGGGCACACAGTTTTAATCTGCCAGGAAGTTTCATATCAGCGCACACTCCGCTGCAGAGTGAAAATCTCATTCTGGAAACATCCCCCAGGCTGTGGCTAAGCCATGTCTCCGCAATATCCTTTCTTTCAGGAGTGCTAGTTCTGCAAGGTTCGCAGGAGAGCTTCTGTAAAGTTTGGAAGGTAGGAGACGAGGTACTGGCAGAAGTAAAGCTGTGAGTACCGGGCGTGAGTCGTGCTTCGGTAGCTCAGTTGGTAGAGCACTTGCCCGCGAAAGGCAAAGGTCCCGAGTTCGAGTCTCGGTCGGGCACACAGTTTTAATCTGCCAGGAAGTTTCATATCAGCGCACACTCCGCTGCAGAGTGAAAATCTCATTCTGGAAACATCCCCCAGGCTGTGGCTAAGCCATGTCTCCGCAATATCCTTTCTTTCAGGAGTGCTAGTTCTGCAAGGTTCGCAGGAGAGCTTCTGTAAAGTTTGGAAGGTAGGAGACGAGGTACTGGCAGAAGTAAAGCTGTGAGTACCGGGCGTGAGTCGTGCTTCGGTAGCTCAGTTGGTAGAGCACTTGCCCGCGAAAGGCAAAGGTCCCGAGTTCGAGTCTCGGTCGGGCACACAGTTTTAATCTGCCAGGAAGTTTCATATCAGCGCACACTCCGCTGCAGAGTGAAAATCTCATTCTGGAAACATCCCCCAGGCTGTGGCTAAGCCATGTCTCCGCAATATCCTTTCTTTCAGGAGTGCTAGTTCTGCAAGGTTCGCAGGAGAGCTTCTGTAAAGTTTGGAAGGTAGGAGACGAGGTACTGGCAGAAGTAAAGCTGTGAGTACCGGGCGTGAGTCGTGCTTCGGTAGCTCAGTTGGTAGAGCACTTGCCCGCGAAAGGCAAAGGTCCCGAGTTCGAGTCTCGGTCGGGCACACAGTTTTAATCTGCCAGGAAGTTTCATATCAGCGCACACTCCGCTGCAGAGTGAAAATCTCATTCTGGAAACATCCCCCAGGCTGTGGCTAAGCCATGTCTCCGCAATATCCTTTCTTTCAGGAGTGCTTGTTCTGCAAGGTTCGCAGGAGAGCTTCTGTAAAGTTTGGAAGGTAGGAGACGAGGTACTGGCAGAAGTAAAGCTGTGAGTACCGGGCGTGAGTCGTGCTTCGGTAGCTCAGTTGGTAGAGCACTTGCCCGCGAAAGGCAAAGGTCCCGAGTTCGAGTCTCGGTCGGGCACACAGTTTTAATCTGCCAGGAAGTTTCATATCAGCGCACACTCCGCTGCAGAGTGAAAATCTCATTCTGGAAACATCCCCCAGGCTGTGGCTAAGCCATGTCTCCGCAATATCCTTTCTTTCAGGAGTGCTAGTTCTGCAAGGTTCGCAGGAGAGCTTCTGTAAAGTTTGGAAGGTAGGAGACGAGGTACTGGCAGAAGTAAAGCTGTGAGTACCGGGCGTGAGTCGTGCTTCGGTAGCTCAGTTGGTAGAGCACTTGCCCGCGAAAGGCAAAGGTCCCGAGTTCGAGTCTCGGTCGGGCACACAGTTTTAATCTGCCAGGAAGTTTCATATCAGCGCACACTCCGCTGCAGAGTGAAAATCTCATTCTGGAAACATCCCCCAGGCTGTGGCTAAGCCATGTCTCCGCAATATCCTTTCTTTCAGGAGTGCTAGTTCTGCAAGGTTCGCAGGAGAGCTTCTGTAAAGTTTGGAAGGTAGGAGACGAGGTACTGGCAGAAGTAAAGCTGTGAGTACCGGGCGTGAGTCGTGCTTCGGTAGCTCAGTTGGTAGAGCACTTGCCCGCGAAAGGCAAAGGTCCCGAGTTCGAGTCTCGGTCGGGCACACAGTTTTAATCTGCCAGGAAGTTTCATATCAGCGCACACTCCGCTGCAGAGTGAAAATCTCATTCTGGAAACATCCCCCAGGCTGTGGCTAAGCCATGTCTCCGCAATATCCTTTCTTTCAGGAGTGCTAGTTCTGCAAGGTTCGCAGGAGAGCTTCTGTAAAGTTTGGAAGGTAGGAGACGAGGTACTGGCAGAAGTAAAGCTGTGAGTACCGGGCGTGAGTCGTGCTTCGGTAGCTCAGTTGGTAGAGCACTTGCCCGCGAAAGGCAAAGGTCCCGAGTTCGAGTCTCGGTCGGGCACACAGTTTTAATCTGCCAGGAAGTTTCATATCAGCGCACACTCCGCTGCAGAGTGAAAATCTCATTCTGGAAACATCCCCCAGGCTGTGGCTAAGCCATGTCTCCGCAATATCCTTTCTTTCAGGAGTGCTAGTTCTGCAAGGTTCGCAGGAGAGCTTCTGTAAAGTTTGGAAGGTAGGAGACGAGGTACTGGCAGAAGTAAAGCTGTGAGTACCGGGCGTGAGTCGTGCTTCGGTAGCTCAGTTGGTAGAGCACTTGCCCGCGAAAGGCAAAGGTCCCGAGTTCGAGTCTCGGTCGGGCACACAGTTTTAATCTGCCAGGAAGTTTCATATCAGCGCACACTCCGCTGCAGAGTGAAAATCTCATTTTGACTGGAATACTCTCTTTCACATTCTGAAGGTGGCAGGGGTAAAATACAGGGAACGAAAGGCTATTTACAATTTGTACAGAAACCAAATGGCAGTTATAAGAGTCGAGGGGCATGAAAGGGAAGCAGTGGTTGGGAAGGGAGTGAGACAGGGTTGTAGCCTCTCCCCGATGTTATTCAATCTGTATAGTGAAGGAAACAAAAGAAAAATTCGGACGTATTAAAATCCATGGAGAAGAAATAAAAACTTTGAGGTTTGCCGATGACGTTGTAATTCTGTCAGAGACAGCAAAGGACTTGGAAGAGCAGTTGAACGGAATGGATAGCGTCTTGAAAGGAGGATATGAGATGAACATCAACAAAAGCAAAACGAGGATAATGGAATGTAGTCGAATTAAGTCGGGAGATGCTGAGGGAATTCGATTAGGGAATGAGACACTTAAAGTAGTAAAGGAGATTTGCTATTTGTGGAGCAAAATAACTGATGATGGTCGAAGTAGAGAGGACATAAAATGTAGACTGGCAATGGCAAGGAAAGCGTTTCTGAAGAAGAGAAATTTGTTAACATCGAGTATAGATTTAAGTGTCAGGAAGTAGTTTCTGAAAGTACACTCCTGAAAATTAAAATAAGAACACCGTGAATTCATTGTCCCAGGAAGGGGAAACTTTATTGACACATTCCTGGGGTCAGATACATCACATGATCACACTGACAGAACCACAGGCACATAGACACAGGCAACAGAGCATGCACAATGTCGGCACTAGTACAGTGTATATCCACCTTTCGCAGCAATGCAGGCTGCTATTCTCCCATGGAGACGATCATAGAGATGCTGGATGTAGTCCTGTGGAACGGATTCCCATGCCATTTCCACCTGGCGCCTCAGTTGGACCAGCGTTCGTGCTGGACGTGCAGACCGCTTGAGACGACGCTTCATCCAGTCCCAAACATGCTCAACGGGGGACAGATCCGGAGATCTTGCTGGCCAGGGTAGTTGACTTACATCTTCTAGAGCACGTTGAGTGGCACGGGATACATGCGGACGTGCATTGTCCTGTTGGAACAGCAAGTTCCCTTGCCGGTCTAGGAATGGTAGAACGATGGGTTCGATGACGGTTTGGGTGTACCGTGCACTATTCAGTGTCCCCTCGACGATCACCAGTGGTGTACGGCCAGTGTAGGAGATCGCTCCCCACACCATGATGCCGGGTGTTGGCCCTGTGTGCCTCGGTCGTATGCAGTCCTGATTGTGGCGCTCACCTGCACGGCGCCAAACACGCATACGACCATCATTGGCACCAAGGCAGAAGCGACTCTCATCGCTGAAGACGACACGTCTCCATTCGTCCCTCCATTCACGCCTGTCGCGACACCACTGGAGGCGGGCTGCACGATGTTGGGGCGTGAGCGGAAGACCGCCCTAACGGTGTGCGGGACCGTAGCCCAGCTTCATGGAGACGGTTGCGAATGGTCCTCGCCGATACCCCAGGAGCAACAGTGTCCCTAATTTGCTGGGAAGTGGCGGTGCGGTCCCCTACGGCACTGCGTAGGATCCTACGGTCTTGGCGTGCATCCGTGCGTCGCTGCGGTCCGGTCCCAGGTCGACGGGCACGTGCACCTTCCGCCGACCACTGGCCACAACATCGATGTACTGTGGAGACCTCACGCCCCACGTGTTGAGCAATTCGGCGGTACGTCCACCCGGCCTCCCGCATGCCCACTATACGCCCTCGCTCAAAGTCCGTCAACTGCACATACGGTTCACGTCCACGCTGTCGCGGCATGCTACCAGTGTTAAAGACTGCGATGGAGCTCCGTATGCCACGGCAAACTGGCTGACACTGACGGCGGCGGTGCACAAATGCTGCGCAGCTAGCGCCATTCGACGGCCAACACCGCGGTTCCTGGTGTGTCCGCTGTGCCGTGCGTGTGATCATTGCTTGTACAGCCCTCTCGCAGTGTCCGGAGCAAGTATGGTGGGTCTGACACACCGGTGTCAATGTGTTCTTTTTTCCATTTCCAGGAGTGTATTTGTATGGAGTGTAGCCATGTATGGAAGTGAAACATGGACGATAAATAGATTGGACAAGAAGAGAATAGAAGCTTTCGAAATGTGGTGCTACAGAAGAATGCTGAAGATTAGATGGGTAGATCACATAACTAATGAGGAGGTATTGAATAGAATTTGGGAGAAGAGAGTTTGTGGCACAACTTGACTAGAAGAAGGGATCGATTGGTAGGACATGTTCTGAGGCATCAAGGGATCACCAATTTAGCATTGGAGGGCAGCGTGGAGGGTAAAAATCGTAGAGGGAGACCAAGAGATGAATAGACCAAGCAGATTCAGAAGGATGTAGGTTGCAGTAGGTACTGGGAGATGAAGAAGCTTGCACAGGATAGTGTAGCATGGAGAGCTGCGTCAAACCAGTCTCAGGACTGAAGACCACAACAACAACAACATGTACATAAGAATGAATATTATCCGCCCTTTGCAGCTGAATGTTTGTTTTCAACCAGATATGTTTCACGTATTCATATTAGGCATCGTCAGTGGTGTATAAGATAAAGGATAACTGTAAAACTATACATGATGTATTGTAAGACATGTAGTTTCCCCTGGCAGAACACTGAAGTTATTGTATTAATTACAGATTAGAGTGTAAATTCTCATTTTTATGTTTCCTTTTCTTCTCGTGTTCGCACAGACTCTTGTGTAGGCTCAGTGTAAAAGTACAGGAAGCTGTATGTCACAATTAGGCGTTTTACTGGACGTAAATATCCTTGCTGTACACTGCACTCGGAGCTTACTTCAGGATTAAGTGTGGGATCATAAGAGCTGTTGAGGTTAGGTGTAAGTTGGGTTGCTGCAATGAGCAACACGATTAGGTGGGTTGAATGGTAGTGGAGGCGCGGTGTGTGTTTATTTATTTACTTTACCGACTCATATCACACTACACACACACACACACACACACACACACACACACACACACGAACGCGCGCGCGCGCGTGTGTGTGTGTGTGTGTGTGTGTATGTAAGTAATATATACTATTTAATTATTATTATTTTATACACTGAAGCGCCAAAGAAACTGGTATAGGCAAGCGTATTCAAATACAAATATATGGAAACAACCAGAATACGGCGCTGCGATCGGAAACTCCTATATAAGACAACAATTGTCTGGCGCAGTTGTTAGATCGGTTACTGCTGCTTCAATGGCAGAAGATTTAAGTGAATTTGAACGTGGTGATATAGTCGGCGCACGAGCGAGGGGGGCCCCCCCATCACGGGGTAGCGATGAATTGGGGATTTTTCCTTACGACCATTTCACAAGTGTACCGTGAATATCAGGAATCCGGTAAAACATCAAATCTCCGACATCGTTTCGGCCGGAAAAGGATCTTACAAGAACGGGACCAGCGACGACTGAAGAACGAATCGGTTAATAGGACATATTGTAAGGCATCAAAAGATCACCAGTTTAGTATTGGAAAGAAGCGTAAGGGGGATAAATTGTAGAGGGAGGCCAAGAGATGAACGCAGTAAGCAGATTTAGAAAGATGTAGGTTGCCACAATTACTCAAAGATGAAGAAGCTTGCAAAGGATAAAGTAGCATGGAGCGCTGCATCAAACCAGTCTTTGGACTGAAGACCACACTATCAACAAGGCTAGATTTGAAATAGTGGGAATACTTTCTTTCTACTATAGTTGCTATTGTCTTTGAGGATATTTTCATTTTCCTTTATGGCTCTCTACATTAATGTACTCTTCATGAAGAGTGAGCTTACCCATTCCTTGCTGGCATAAGATGCTATGCCTATTTTTTATCCCAGTGTAGCGGGGATTTTCTTCTGTCAGATGATTCGCTTATGTGAAGGGGAGAAGGTAAATATATCCTGTTGAAAACAGAATCAACTTTAATTTCCGAAATATGGAAAATACTTGTTCTTAGCTATGTGACAAACTTAATAAGAATGGTGTTGGGTTACCATTTAAATTCCGTGAACATACGTTCTAAGAGGAATCAGGCAACATATTGCTTCTTCCCACATACATCTTACTAAATGACAATGACTGGAAGATCGGGGAAATTGGGGCCTATGCAGTGTCTAACCGAGACTCTTTGTTCCCGCACATCATTCATAAATGTAGCTCGGAAGGTGGAGACTATTAGTGATATCCGACGTACGTTCCGTAACACACCGTAGTGGGTTCGCGGAGAACAGCTGTAGTGTAGATCTCAAGCGTTTTACAGGTGTCACCACCATAACGCTGCTCTTCGCCTCCACATTTCGGAAACCTCGCTTAGCGCCTGTGTTTGGCTGTGGAGCATGCCTCAGGTATCACGTTACCTGTAGGATTGTCGTCGGCAGGCCGGCCGCTTCACACTGAAGGACGCGACGCGGCCCTTTAACTCCTGCTTCGTCATCTTTCCTGTTTTCCACGCGCAGCTTTCGTTCCGTCGCGCCTTGACAGAGCAGCCAAGTGTTGTTTCCGGCAACTTGTGTGACCTGGCTCTTGTATCCTGCCACCACTACATCATTTCCTGTTTGAGGCCCTTTCTCTGTCCAGTTTGTTGCTTCCTGTAGGCTGTTGTACCAGGTTCCTGCTCGTACCCTCTCTGCAGAGAATATCCAGTGCCTGATCTTCGGATGACGTACTTCACTTCTGCATGACTGAAGCCCCGTCGAAAATAGTTTATGTTGGTAGCATATTAATCATAGATATACGAGGGTGAGTCAAACGAAAACCTTAAATTTGTAATAACAAATCGAAATTTCTCTTCGTTATCCTGTAAGTTGGTAAGCGTGCTACAAACAGCATGTGTGCATCTGCACTATGCTGCCACCTACAGGCCATTCTGCACGAATGGCCTGTAGGTGGCAGCATAGTGCAGATGCACACATACCGTCGCAGTATCAGTATAGAGATTGCCGCCCCACTTGCGACTTGCACCAGGGAGGGAAGAACAGCGTTCTGTTATTCGGTTTTTGCGTAGTTAAGGTGTGAAACCTATTGAAATTCGTCAACGAATGAAGGTTCGTCACAGCAACAAGTCTACGAATGGAGTAGGAAGTTCCCGAATGGTGTGACGTCAGTAGAAGATGCTCCTCGTTCAGGTCAGGCACAACGAGTTGTGACCCCACGGAACATTGCAGCAATTGAAGCCATAGTGAAGGAAAACCGCCGAGTGACACTGAATGACATTGCAACGTGTTTACAGATTAGTCATGAGTCAGCACACCACATTGTGCATGATGTGCTCTAGTTTCACAAAGTGTCTGCAAGATGGGTGTCACGGCAGCTAACTCCTGAAATAAGAAAACGACGTGTTGATGCTTGTGAAGAACTTTTTCGGCGCTTTGAACGAGAAGGTCATGGCTTCCTTGCAAGAATTGTTACTGGGGACGAAACCTGGGTTCACTTCCACCAACCGGAAACGAAGAGAGCGAGCAAGGAATGGCGCCATTCCTCATCACCAAAACCAAAGAAGTTTCGAACAGAACCATCAGCAGGGAAGGTTATGCTGACTCTCTTTTGGGACGAAAAAGGGATCATTTTGGAGCATTACATGCCTAAAGAGACCACTGTCACCAATGCATCATTCACAGATCTTCTGAAAAATCATCTGCGGCCTGCAATCAAATCAAAGTGATGTGGATTGCTGTCAGCAGGTGTCCTTTTGTTACATGACAATCCAAGGCCCCACACTGCCCGTACAACAGTTGCAACAATCACAGACTTGCCGGCCGGTGTGGCTGAGCGGTTCTAAACGCTACAGTCTTGGAGCCGCGCGACCGCTACGGTCGCAGGTTCTAATCCTGCCCCGGGCATGGATGTGTGTGATGTCCTTAGGTTAGTTAGGTTTAAGTAGTTCTAAGTTCTAGGGGACTGATGACCTCAGAAGTTAAGTCCCATAGTGCTCAGAGCCATTTGAACTAATCACAAACCTGCATTTTGAGTGTCTTCCTCATCCACCATACTCACCAGACCATGCCCCAAGTGATTTCCGAGTGTTTGGACCACTCAAAGACGCAATGGGAGGAAAGAAGTTCCATTCTGATGAAGAGGTACGCCACGCGCTGCATGAGTGGTTGCGCGGACTACCAAAAAAATTTTTTCTAAAGGAATTTATGCACATTGTAAGCGCTGGAGGACCTGCATTGAGCGTGGGGGAGATTATGTTGAAAAGTGATATAGCTTTGTACCACTTCTGTACAATAAATAATATTTTAAAAAATGTTTAAGGTTTTCATATGACACACCCTCGTACTTTGGCATTTGCAAGCTAGTGAACGTGCTCTCCGTGGTAGGCAAATGGGAGTCACACATTGAGTGCTGAAGGGGCTCGACAGAGCAGAACATCGACCTTCTCGTGTCTTTATTTTTGTCCGTCTTTTTCTGCTACTTTATGCATTTAAAGGAAATATTGTCGCACAAGAAGAGGGTAATGGAATGACACACGGTGTTAGATAACTTCGTAGAGTTTGTTGGTCAGTCGTATTGGAATCCTAATTATCCTGTCCGTGTACAAATATCCTCGCGCAGGATTTCTGGTCAATAAAACGAGCTCATTCAAAAGTAACTGCAGCACTCACTTTGTGAACTTTAAAGAGATAAATTATTTTCACTTCGATAACAGTTACTTAGTAACAGGACACAAAAGTGTGCGCTATTGTGTAGGTAACATTCTCAGTTGCATAATGCAGTTAACTAGACAGTGAAGGCAATTAATGTGAAAAGATAGTGGCAGCCTGCGTGGAAGACGAGGAGAGTTAGCGATAGGCCTCTATGTCCTGGAAAATAGGAAGCAATTGACAGAAGGGGGTAAATGTGTATTGCTGCAGCATATTGCTGGAGAAGACTTCGAACGAGCCTCGAATAGAATGTGGTAGAGTAATCAGTGTCTGTAAAGAAAGGTAAACCGTTTTTCTTCTTTGTTTCAGGTAAGGTGCCGCTACTTGTGAAACTAATTACACGTGAAGGTAAGCCGTCGTCATTTCCGTTATCAGCTTCGAATCAGAATTCTCATACGCACTCCGTTCCATCACCTGTTAACCCTTGGAAGTATCTTTAAAATCACCAGGATATACATCAATGATCGGCGTCTCTCTTGTGGCAGCCTTCCATAAGAGCAAAATACTGAGTTACATGTAATAACGAAACATCATCATAGATACCCTTCATATGTCGTGCAAGTGATCGGCTTTACCCTGTATACTAAATAACAAATACACATTCATATACAGTGGGCTTTCATTGTGGAAGTGAATTAAAAATAGTTCCCATCCTCGGACCCGACCATCATTTTCTGGAAGTTCCCTCGGTTGTAAGGCAAATATCGGAACTGGAAATCCTCTCCCAAACATTTGACAGTTTGGGTGCCGAAGTCGCAAATGCAGTTCGTTAGGATGAGGCTGAAAAGATTCGACCTTTACAATGGTCCGGGATCTCAAACGGCTCGTTTTACTCTTCGAGATAGAGAGAGAGAAAGAGAGAGAGAGAAACGGAACACTCATTTCATTGACTGGCCCTTTAATGAACGATGCAAAACATTTTTGGGAAAACGCCTTTTATAAGTGAACCAACATTGTGTTTCACTAGTGTTCAGCAATCCAAGGACACCAGCGGAATCCTGAAGATGATTCCAACAGAGATATCGAAACGTCGAGCACTGAAGAAGAATATGATGCGGCCTAACGGCTCAACAGATTTTACCACTAATGACAAGGGCCATTTTAGTATACTGGTGTGGAAAACTCAAGGACAAAGTAGTTTTCGCCTGATATGTCACTGCCAGGTAACTGAAAGAAATATGCAATGAGACGAACAAAAATGATATTTTTATTCAAAGACAAAAATTACTGTGAAGTCACCGCAATTTACGATGGTCCCACGGACATTACAAAAGACGAGACATGGACTGTAATAGGGTGTGTAATCACCAGGGGCAGCTATACATGTTCTGCAACGTGCTCCCATGCTGGATACAAGGTTGTTAAGGGGTTCTTGTGGCAGGGCGTTCCTTTCCTTCAGCAGCGCGGTCGCCAGCTTCTGGATTTCGTAATGGCAGAAAGACATCTCGAGCGAAGATGTTAAAAGCAGCGAGGTACATCGGGTTAAAATTAAACGTCAGAGATACTGAATTGGTGACACACATACATGCGCACCACTAGCCCAGAAACAAATGCTCTTTAAATGTGTTCTATGTCGAAAACATTCGGAATAGTACATACGTCCATATGAAGATTTTTGCTTCAAATGAGCGTTCCTGTTACACCTCTGTATACTGATCATTCCTTCCGGACACACTGTCTACGTCGAACCATAAGCTTCAGTTCAGGTATCTCCTCTACCTGCCGTTACTATGCCTCGCATGATCGCCACTTGAATATTACTCTTGTTTCTGTGGCCGGAACCTTTGCATGACCGTGTTTTAAAGGACGCAGTCTCCCTGTGAATCGTCTAGACCAGTAGTCATGTAAGACCAGTAGTCATGTAACGGCCCGAATCAAGAACTCGTGCGGCCCGTGGTTCCACTCGTATTTTATAATAACATGCATCAGCAACAAACAGCCGAATCCAATAACGTCAACTAACTTTGTGTAGTTTTTCCTGCTCACCATCAAGCATACTCACAAAAACATTAACATTTTAGAAGGTCGTTAATTTCAATTGACCTGGTGAGTTCGGCTGTGAGTTAAGTCAAGTTGGCCGCTTACCTCGGGGACAGAAGGATAAGTGGCCCGTCTACTGCGTGGTTCATGGATGTGAGAGTGGGAACGTTTTATTGTTTGTCCTCCAGTACTGACATCTCATCGACAAACGCGACTCGTACCGACCAGCTGCTATTGTATAAATTTTGACACGGAAGTAATATGGATTCAAGAATATACACTACTGGCCATTAAAATTGCTACACCAAGAAGAAATGCAGATGATAAAACGGGTATTCATTGGACAAATGTAGCCACACGACATTTCATTTCATTATACTAGAACTGACATGTGATTACATTTTCACGCAATTTTGGTGCATAATTCCTGAAAAATCAGTACTCAGAACAACCACCTCTGGCCGTAATAACGGCCTTGATTAGCCTGGGCATTGAGTCAAACAGAGCTTGGATGGTGTGTACAGGTACAGCTGCCCATGCAGCTTCAACATGATACCACAGTTCATCAAGAGTAATGACTGGCGTATTGTGACGAGCCAATTGCTCGCCCACCATTGACCAGACATTTTCAATTGGTGAGAGATCTGGAGAATGTGGTGGCCGGGGCAGCAGTCGAACATTTTCTGTATTCAGAAAGACCCGCACAGGACCTGCAACATGCGGTCGTGCATTATCCTGCTGGAATGTAGGGTTTCGCAGGGATCGAATGAAGGGGAGAGCCACGGATCGTAACACATGTGAAATGTAACGTCCACTGTTCAAAGTGCTGTTAATGCGAACAAGAGGTGACCGAGACGTGTAACCAATGGCAGCCCATACCATCACGCCGGGTGATACGGCAGTATGGCGATAACGAATACACGCTTCCAATGTGTGTTTACCGCAATGTTGCCAAAGACGGATGCGACCATCATGATGCTGTAAACAGAACCTGGATTCATCCGAAAAAATGACGTTTTGCCATTAGTGCACCCAGGTTCGTCGTTGAGTACACCATCGCAGGCGCTCCTGTCTGTGATGCAGCGTCAAGGGTAACCGCGGCCATAGTCTCCGAGCTGATTGTCCATGCTGCTGCAAACGTCGTCGAACTGTTCGTTCAGATGGTTGTTGTCTTGCAGACGTCCCCATCTGTTGACTCAGGGATCGAGACGTGGCTGCACGATCCGCTACAGCCATGCGGATAAGATGCCTGTCATCTCGACTGCTAGTGATACGAGGCCATTCGGATCCAGCACGGCGTTCAGTATTACCCTCCTGAACCCACCGATTCCATATTCTGCTAACAGTCATTGGATCTCGACCAACGCGAGCAGCAATGTCGCGATACGATAAACCGCAAACGCCATAGGCTACAATCCGACCTTTATGAAAGTTGGAAACGTGATGGTAAGCATTTCTCCTCCGTACACGAGGCATCACAACAACGTTTCACCAGGCAACGCCGGTCAACTGCTGTTTGTGTATGAGAAATCGGTTGGAAAGTTTCCTCATGTCAGCACGTTGTAGCTGTCGCCACCGGCGCCAAGCTTGTCTGAATGCTCTGAAAAACTAATCATTTGCATATCAGAGCATCTTCTTCCTGTCGGTTAAATTTCGCGTTTGTAGCACGTCATCTTCGTGGTGTAGCACTTTTAATGGCCAGTAGTGTACATTATAGAGGCGGTCATCTTGAAACGTGATACATATTTGTAGCAAGAAATATGAAATTAAATTAATGCTGTTATAATACAGTGTAATGAGCAGAAAAAAATATCTTTCAAATCATTATAAAACGTATGTGATCGTGTCTCATATGGCGTAGTGCATCTAACTATAAGTACCATTACTGTTATTAATCTGTTATTCATCCATTCACATAGACAACACAGCAACACTTCGTTAAAGAAGTGCCAACAAATTTGGGGTCGTTGAGGGTGTAGCAATCAAACACAAAACAACCGACCGAAACGAAATGTTGCGATTGGAGCCGACTCTAAACGATCAGCAGGGCCCAGCGGTTATTAATTAATAATAAGATCAGTCCATATACGACCTGAGTTGTCGTTCCACAATGTCAAATGGTTCAAATGGCTCTGAGCACTATGAGACTTAACTGCTGAGGTCATCAGTCCCCTAGAACTTAGAACTACTTAAACCTAAGGACATCACACACATCCATGCGCGAGGCAGGATTCGAACCTGCGACCATAGCGGTCGCGCGGTTCTAGACTGTAGCGCCTAGAACCGCTCGGCCACTCCGGCCGGCCCACAATGTTAGTATTGGCTCTTGAACAAAGAAGTTTGACGATCACTGATGTAGACTGTGTGTGTGTGTTTTTTTTTTTTCCTGAATCTGTTATATGTTGTGAGACAGATTACAGCTGCCATTACCTCTCTCTCTCGGAATGGTTATCAGGTCGTACCTGCATGTCTCAGTTGGTGCAAGCATAGCTCACGTTCAGGCAATAAAAGAAACTTACAGTGCAGATTTCGCACAAGAAGGCGTGGACTACACTAAAAACAGTAACGTCACAGTGAGTGATTTTTTACCCTTCAGTTTCTTCTGTAGTTAGTACAATAAGTGAAAAAAACTAAACTGATAAGTGGTTTGTCTTCGCGAACTTTATACTAACAAATATTCAATGTATAAGAATAACTTAGTTGTCTGATGCGTTTAGTTAACAATTCGAAGATTGTGGGTTTGAACCCTACTAGTGTCCATTTTTTTCCTTTGTAACTTAAAAAACTTAAAATTAAACACGTTGTGAATCTGAGTTCGTGGCCCATGATCTTGCGTAGTGTCTGGTACTGACTATAAATATCCAGCAATTGTTATCATCATTTTTCATGATGAATGTCTTGTAAGTGAGACCTCAGAGACTCCCACTGATGTTGGTGAGGATTTTTTAATTATAAAGGAATGTGAAGTTGCACGAGACGGCCAGCCATTTCAAACAGCAGCATCATTATCGTCATCATCATCATCATCATCATAATCATCATCATCATCATCATCATCATACAGCAATCCACGTTGAAGAGGTATGATCAAAGGGACAAAGAGGACGAGTGCTTACAATGAAGAAGAAATGTTATTTTGAAAAGAGCTGACAATATACTGTCCAACGTAAATAAACCAAAAACTGCTCCAACTTATGTTGAAGTATTTGGTTCATTTGTAAATGCTTTTCTATAGGAAATAAAGTGTAAAGCTCTGGTGATAAAAGCTAAAAGAGAGATGTTTAACACACTTTGTACTGTACAAGAGGAAGACCTGGGCAGTAATAAGTAACAACACAGTTTATTCGTTTATTTTGAGTGACAAGACTGTTTATTTGTTTATTTTAAATAACAAGGCTGTCTTATTTGTTTGTTTTCATTAAAATATAATTTTTAATATCTATAAAATTACAAAATTTATTGCTAATACCAAATAAGTTAATTTATGAATATCTTATACTCTCCTGCATATCATATTAAATTTTCAGTCATAATTTACATTACTTAGTTTCAGGGTTTGGCACTGTATCAGCACTGATTTTTTTTTTTTTTACGTATTCCCACTGCCACTGCCCATACCCAGTATTGTTGAAATATTCCTGTAGAGTGTCCCTCACTTTCCTAGCTTCTTTAACTGACTTGTGTTGACCAATATCCCTATTCCCACAGATTATTTCGCTACCATTGTCCTAGAACGATAACATAATGATTTGTGTCCTCTTTCTTTCCGGGTTGTCCAACATTGCTCTTCCCACATCTATCCAGTAAAAAATTATATAGGACACAAGGAGACAGTGTGATTTTCTCTACAGTTTCAACAGGTAGCTTCATTTTCTTAAGTAGAACTCTGAATCTATGGTGCAGTATTCAAAAAGCATTTACAGAAGTTCTTCTTGCCTTGCTCAGATGGTAGTTAAATATTTTCTGTTCCTGTGTGAGATTTCCCTTGTATGGCTTCATTATATGCTCTGATAAGGGGAAACCATCATTAGTTACAGTTATAAAAGGCACTGCAGTTTGATTTTCTGATGATGTCTCTGGTATAGGAATGTTTGCTAAATTTTCAGCACCAGTAAGAAATTCACAGAGTGAACTGCTCTGGAACACTTCTCCATCACTAACCCTGCAATTGGAACCTACATCTGATCTAATGATCTGATGTGAGCGAGGTTTCTACGGCTGCTGCCGCCTCTCGCATCCCAGTCTCCATCGTTCACGGTCATTCCAGTCTCTTTCATTAAGACCTCTCGCCGCCATTGCCTCGTTGACGTCGTGTTTCCAGCATCTCGCAGGTCTACCGCGCTTTCTTCTTTGATGTGGAGTCCATTGCCATACCCGTTTTGGCCATCTTGTGTCTGGCATACGCTGTAAGTGACCATACTAGAGTAGGCGCTTCCTTTCTATGTAGTGTAGGATTGTGCTTTTGACATTCATAACCTCTCTGATCCTATCATTTCTAATATGGTCAAGTCTGGAGTATCCACAACTCCGTCTCCAGAAATCCATCTCGACAGCCAGCAGGCGACCTTTCTGCCTCTGAGTTAGTTCCCACAACTCTGCTCCATATATTGTGATACTTTCAATAATTGTGTGGTAAATTGTATGTTTTGTTCTGCGCGTTATGTTTTTGTTCCAGAGAATACCATTTAGTTGTTTTATGGCTCGCTTGCCCTGACCTATTTTATTGTTTACATCATCCATACTTCTACCATTTGACGACAGTGTCACTCCCAAGTACTTAAAATTATGACACTCTTTAACAGTATCAGAACCGAGCTGTAAATCGTTAACAGTATTTTATCCCACTTTCAGATATTCTGTTTTAGACACGTTTATGACAAGACCCCGTTTTTCTTATTCTTCTTTTAATTTGCGGAGCATGTAATTTGCATCTTCCTCATCTCCAGCTACTAACACTTGGTCGTCAGCAAAAAATAGAGTGAACAAGGTCTCGTCGTCTGTAGGGACACCCATTCCTCCGCATTTCCTTTTCCATGATTTTAGTGCTTCCTCTAGGTAGATCTTAAAGAGTGTAGGGGCAAGTGTGCATCCCTGGCGTAGCCCCTTTGTCACCTCAAACTCTTGAGATAGTTGATTTCTTACTTTAACCACTGCCGTACAATCTTGGTAGAAGAGTGTGACAGCTTTCACATAGCTCGGTGACACACCATTATCAATTACACTTGTCCATAGCTTGTTCTGTGGAACTGTGTCATAAGCTTTCTGGAGGTCTACAAAGACAAGGTGGGTTGTAAGGCCCCTTGCTGTCCTTTTCTCCACTACGTTTTTGAGGGTAAATACTCCATCAGTACAGGAGCGACCAGATTTGAATCCATTTTGTTCTTCAGATTCCGTTATTTCTTCTTCTGTCCTCTTTTTTTTAGGATACGGCTATAGACTCTCCCGTGGATGGCATCACACTAATACCACGACAGTTTGCACAATTCCTCCTGTTGCCCTTCTTAAATATTAATGTAATTGTTGCCTTTTTCCACTCCTTTGGGGCTTCGTCACCTCTAAGGCATTTGTCAAAAATCACTGCCAATATCTCAAAGAGTTTTGACGGTGCTGCTTTAACCAGTTCTATATAAATAAATCCTGGACCTGGCGACTTTCTGTTTTTCATGGCATTAATTGCATTTTGGACTTTCTTTAGGGTTATCGGTGGTATATTATCATTACTGATTTCAATGCCTGTTGGGTTCGCAGTGAATGCAGCTCTGTTCTTAGTTAGTAGTCCTTGGTAGTGTTGTACCCATTCGTGCGTGCTAATGAGGTTTATATTTGCTTTTATCTTCATTCTGTGTTCTCGTTGTTTTGTATACCTTCCAGGCTTTATTTGCTCGTGTATTCCCCATGCTTATTTCTATCTCTTCACCGGTTTTCTGCCAGGCTTCGTTTTTTGCCTTAATTATTGTTTTCTGTGCATCTTTTCTCCGCTCTCTGTATTCCAGCCAATCATTGTCTGATCTTAAGTTCAACCATTTATTATAAGCTTTCTTCTTACTTTCTACCTTCTCTTGTACCGAGTGGTTCCACCATTCATTACATATTCTATTACTCTTTTGGATTTCTTTTTCTCCCAGTGCTTCATAAGCTGCGATATGGATGGCATCTTTAACCATCTCATACATCTTATCTGCAGAGGTTTCTTCAATGGCAGCAAGTTTTCCTGCTAGCCTTTGCTGGTATAAGAAGCGGGTAGAACTATGGTCAAGGCTTTGTAAATTATATTGAATATTATTGGCTTTCTCTGGTTCGGCTTCCATTTCAATTTCTGTGTCGTTGATAAACTTGAATAATATCTTAGACATTAGCACAAAATGGTCTGATCCGCACTCTGCACCTCTCATAGCCCTCACGTCTTGTACTACTAGCTTTGTTGTTTGCTTTATTATGACATAGTCTATAATGAACTTGATGTTAACGCTTGGTTTCGTCCATGTGTATTTGTGGATGTCCTTATGCTTGAACCATCCATCCATAACTCCTAAGTCATTTTGCATGCAGAATTTTATCAATCTTTCACCATTATCATTTATGATTTCTTCACCATATTGTCCCACTATGTTGTCATTAGCTTTCCATCCTGTTCTGGCATTTAGGTCCCCTAGTAAAATGACTTCTTTGCGATTCCCTATATTTTCAAGAGATCTTGTCACTTGAGTGTAGAATAAGTCTTTCTTCGCTACATCAGCGTCGTTGTTTGGTGAATAGACCACAATAATCACCACAGGATGGCCCTTTATTTTCGTCTGTACTTGCAGAATTCTATCATTGACATATTCGCAGGTGGTTAGGTTTTTCTTGATTTGTTTCTTTATGGCAATGGCAACTCCACTTTGGGCTCGTTGTTCCTTTGGTATGCTGCTACAAATGTATATCTAATCATTTGTCTCTTCTGTACCATGCCCTTTCACTTTGGTTTCTGTTAGGCCCACTATGTCGACATCAAGGCGCCTTATTTCTTTGAAGACTTCACGTTTCTTTGTAGAAATTCCCTGTATATTCCATGTTGCAATTCTCATTGTCCTTTTTCGTGCCTGTTGTCGTCTTCGTTTTGATCCATTCCGTTCCGAGGCTAAATTGGGAGGTTTTGCATTTGATTTCTTTTGCTAGGGTGGAGTGCAGGTCCAACATCTGAACCCACAACTTGGAGGACCAGGTGATTTTTATTCATGGTTTTCTTCCACTTGACGATTGCCTTTCTGGGCTCAGGGACTCTGCCTATCCCTCCCTTGGGTTCCTCTAGGAATGAGGTGCCGCTTACGCCAAGTCCGCCGTACCGAAGTCCATCTTCTTCGCCTTCCTTGCCGATGTGGTCTTCAACCGTAACCCTGGGCATGTGTAACGCGTTATACCCCGCGATACTGGGTCCCCAGCAGAACTGTGCCACCAGCTTGAAAGCCGAACCCACCCCCGCGACATGGACGCGCCTGCTGAGAATTACCGAACCTACATCTACACATATAAATGTATACTGTGGACCAACAAGCGCCAGTAGCACAATGCTGTTACCTCCTTTCTAATTGTGGTAGTATGATCCGAGACATCTTGGTGGTCAGAATACCACGTGCTCCCGTCTAAAGCACGAAGAAAATTTGGAAAGTTCCACATGTCTTGGAACTGTTTTGATATACGTTTCCATTCACTTTCCATTGGTGGCATCTGAAAGACAGAAAATGTGATGTGAATATGTCAGTGTGACTTTCATACATATGAACTGAAACGTAAGTACGTTCTTACAGTCTGGAATCACTATATATCAGAAGCATTTTTCCTTAACAACTGAAAATGATGAATTATGAAGTGCACCGATTTTGACCGAAAATTTCGCAGGTAGGGGATAAATAGTTTTGGCCTATAAATTGTAAGGTTGAATCCTTAAAATAAACTTTTTCAATGTAAGGATACATTTTTAATATAAATGCCAAACTATACAAAATACGTGATAATACCTGCACATAGGCATAGTTGAAGGTTGGATCAGAGATATATCCTTCTACCAAAAAAATATTTTTTGGAAATTGTTAAGAATGCCTCTTTAAAGAATTTGTTACTATTTCTAATGAATTTAGTAGAATAAAGGGAATGCTAGGGGCTTGCCAACGAACTAAACGTAACAAATGAAACTGCATCAAAAAGTTGTGGCAGAGGCACCCAGAATACGCTCCCATTCTTGCTGAGAGTAACACACCTGAACAAAAATGGTTCCTTTATTGTGCTTTTCAGCGTTTTTAAATGTGTTATTAGATTTACTTATTATGGTCATTTGTCATGAAAGTTAACAAAATCAACGTACCTTCATGTATGAATCCTTCAAGCACTTGTAAATTTCGTTACAAGTTTCAGGAGCAATTGAGGATGTCGTGCTTACAGGTATTCTGAACGAAAACATTAGGCTTCTGTAGCTTTCTCCAGCAGCTAGAAACCTCAGTGTTACAACTAATCTAAAGAAAATTACGGAATTCGTTACAGCTTACAATTATGCACTCTACATACAGCAGCCTGGTAACACTAGGATTATTTAAACTTACCTACTCACCTCTTTGAAGCTGAGATATATTCTCGCATAACTATTCGAGACTGAAGCGCCTAATACTGCTGGGCCACAATGGCCGGCAACACACTAAAACCTCCAGACGGCCGGGGTGGCCGAGCGTTTCTAGGCGCTACAGTCTGACGTTCGAATCCTGCCTCGGGCATGGATGTGTGTGACCTCCTTAGGTTAGTTAGGTTTAAGTAGTTCTAAGTTCTAGGGGACTGATGACCTCAGCAGTTAAGTCCCATAGTGATCAGAACCAGCCTAAAAGTTTAGGCCAGAGTCTAGACACATCGCAAAACTTTAAAACCCTAGCTACACTCGTCCCATCATAAGCAAAAATAGAGGGCAGATCCCCTCTAATATTTGCTTCGGTCCTTGCATCACGGTATAAAATGCACTCACTGCCCGATTCTAAAACATGTGAGGGTAACTTCATCCCGCCTGAGCAACCGGCAGGAGGAACGCCATGGCCGGGTTGTTGACTTCACCAACTGCAGCTTATTGGCCGCCATTCCTCCTCCCACAACTGGATGCACTTCCTGTGTAGTGTAGAAACGACAGCCTCCAAGGGAATAGGATGCTGTGCCAGATCTTGTCCTGTGCAGACCTCCTTGGCAGCCCGATTGGCCTGTTCATTGACCCATACCTGTACATGACCTGGTACCCAGCAGAACGGCACCTGCTTACCCCGCCGTTGGATACAGTTGGTTGTATATCAGCCGGACCAACTCCTCAGCTGGGTACAGGTTCGGCTACAATTGTAAGGCACTAAGGGAATCGGAGCAGATGAGAAAACGTTTGCCCGGAATACGATGCATCTGCTCCAGTGCCTTCAGGATCGCGTGGAGCTCCTGTGCGAAAACGATATACTCGTCAGGAAAGCGAATCCTGGTGACATGGTCAGGGAACACTACAGAGCGGCCAAGGGAAGTCCCTTGTTTGGAGCCATTTGTGTAAACGACGGTGAAACCGTGATGCATATCTAAAATGTTAAAAAACAGAGATTGGAATGTAAATTCTGGTATACTATCTTTCTGAAAATTAGTCAAACCTAAAATAAGTCTGGTTCTCTATAGGAACCAAGGTGGAAATCTGCTCCAACCTCGACGTAAAACGTTAATACCAGCCACATCCATCTCTAAAAAGCAATCCTGTACGCGAATCCCATAGGGCCTCGTTACTCGTTGCCGGTTATGAAATAGCCTTGCCAGTGGAAGCCGAGCAACGGTATGCTATGCAGGTGCGTATGGTGTGGACAGTGTTTTAAGCACGATTTTAGTCTACCAGAAAATATCAGAATGCACCCTCCTTGTTGCAAAGTGAAAAATTCATTCTGTGTATGTGTGACGGAAATTAGAATCAGCACAGCGTTCAGCTGCCTAAATGCCAAACCTTTACCGTTGCTTACCAGAGTAGCTGGCGAATAGCAGTTTGCCAGCTAGATTGAGTTCTGGCTTAGGCTCTTCGCGGTATAAAATACGAGTAACCGTAACTGTCAGTCCATATCGTACAATTGAAAGTCCTGCTTTCCCGATACCGGCCTCTTGTCGCGCGTTGTGTGCTGCGCTGTCAGCTCTGGAACGCCTCACCCCTTCCATCTCCTACGCTACTGGCCATTAAAATTGCTACACCAAGAAGAAATGCAGATGATAAACGGGTATTCATCGGACAAATATATTATACTAGAACTGACATGTGATTACATTTACACGCAATTTGGGTGCATAGATCCTGAGAAGTCAGTACCTAGAACAACCACCTCTGGCCGTAATAACGGCCTTGATACGCCTGGGCATTGAGTCAAACTGAGCTTGGATGGCGTGTACAGGTACAGCTGCCCATTCAGCTTCAACACGATACCACAGTTCATCAAGAGTAGTGACCGGCGTATTGTGACGAGCCAGTTGCTCGGCCACCATTGCCAAGACATTTTCAATTGGTGAGAGATCTGGAGAATGTGCTGGCCAGGGCAGCAGTAGAATATTTTCTGTATCCAGAAAGGCCCGTACGTGACCTGCAACATGCGGTCGTGCATTATCCTGCTGAAATGTAGGGTTTCGCAGGGATCGAATGAAGGGTAGAGCCACGGGTCGAAAGACACCTGAAATGTAACGTCCACTGTTCAAAGTGCCGTCATTGCGGACAAGAGGTGACCGAGACGTGTAACCAATGGCACCCCATACCGTCACGCCGGGTGATACGCCAGTATGGCGATGACGAATACACGCTTCCAATGTGCGTTCACCGCGATGTCGCCAAACACGGATCCGACCATCGTGATACTGTAAACAGAACCTGGATTCATCCGAAAAAATGACGTTTTGCCATTCGTGCACCCAGGTTCGTCGTTGAGTACACCATCGCAGGCGCTCCTGTCTGTGATGCAGCGTCAAGGGTAACCGCAGCCACGGTCTCCGAGCTGATAGTCCAAAAATGGTTCAAATGGCTCTGAGCACTATGGGACTTAACATCTATGGTCATTAGTCACCTAGAACTTAGATCTACTTAAACCTAACTAACCTAAGGACATCACACAACACCCGGTCATCACGAGGCAGAGAAAATCCCTGACCCCGCCGGGAATCAAACCCGGGCGCGGGAAGCGAGAACGCTACCGCACGACCACGAACTGCGGACAGCTGATAGTCCATGCTGCTGCAAACGTCGTCGAACTGTTCGATCAGATGGTTGTTGTCTTGTAAACGTCCCCATCTGTCGACTCAGGGATCGAGACGTGGCTGCACGATCCGTTACAGCCATGCGGATAAGATTCATGTCATCTCGACTGCTAGTCATACGAGACCAACGCGAGGAGCAATGTCGCGATACGATAAACCGCAATCGCGATAGGCTACAATCCGACGTTTATCAAAGTCGGAAACGTAACTGTATGCATTTCTCCTCCTTACACGAGGCATCACAACAACGTTTCACCAGGCAACGCCGGTGAACTGCTGTTTGTGTATGAGACATCGGTTGGAAACTTTCCTCATGTCAGCACGTTGTAGGTGTCGTCACCGGCGCCAACGGTGTTTGAATGCTCTGAAAAGCTAATCATTTGCATATCAGAGCATCTTCTTCCTGTCGGTTAAATTTCGCGTCCGTAGCACGTCATCTTCGTGATGTAGCAATTTTAATGGCCAGTAGTGTAATTATATCGGCGCCACTCGTGGCGGGCGACTGCAGGCGGTTCGCCCGGGCAGGTACACAGGGTACAGAGATAGCGCTGCCGTGTTGGGACACCGACACACCTGGGCCGGCCTTGGCTGCCGCCCCTAGTCGCTCCTGACTCGAGTCTTCGGACCCGGCAGCGTCGTTACTCACTGCGCGCAGAATTAACCTCCAGCTCTGACGAAACGCCCGCTCACTAAAGTGCGACGTACAGCACCTTCCATCTGAAAGGCAAAAGATAAGCATTCCAGTTTCTCCAGCATGCAGGTCTGCAACTTTTCTGTGATAACAATAAGAGATTAAGGAATCGTGTTAAGTTGCGTAGGAAGTTTTGTTTTCTCGCTGGTGACTAGTTTCGGACGGCCCATCCATTGTCAAATCATCTTCAAGAAGTCTGCGGCTCGTGGTGTTGCGCACGGGATCCCGGGTTCGATTCCCGGCGGGGTCAGGGATTTTCTCTGCCTAGAGATGACTGGGTGTTGTGTGTCTTTCATCATCATTTCCCCCTCATTTACTCGCAAGTCGCCGTAGTGGCATTAAAGAACTTGTGGAGCGGCGGCCGAACTGCCCCCCGCGCCGGCCGAAGTGGCCGTGCGGTTAAAGGCGCTGCAGTCTGGAACCGCAAGACCGCTACGGTCGCAGGTTCGAATCCTGCCTCGGGCATGGATGTGTGTGATGTCCTTAGGTTAGTTAGGTTTAAGTAGTTCTAAGTTCTAGGGGGCTTATGACCACAGCAGTTGAGTCCCATAGTGCTCAGAGCCATTTGAACCATTTTGAACTGCCCCGCGAGGGGTCTCCCGGCCACCAATGCCACACGTGTTACAAAAAGGTACGGCCAAACTTTCAGGAAATCCTCACACACAAATAAAGAAAAGATGTTATGTGGACATGTGTCTGGAAACGCTTAATTTCCATGTTAGAGCTCATTTTAGTTTCGTCAGTATGTACTGTACTTCGTCGGTTCACCGCCAGTTGGACCAATTGAAGGAAGGTAATGTTGACTTCGGTGCTTGTGTTGACATGCGACTCATTGCTCTACAGTACTAGCATCAAGCACATCAGTACGTAGCATCAACAGGTTAGTGTTCACCAGGAACGTGGTTTTGCAGTCAGTGCAATGTTTATAAATGCGGAGTTGGCAGATGCCCATTTGATGTATGGATTAGCACGGGGCAATAGCCGTGGCACGGTACGTTTGAATCGAGACAGATTTCCAGAACGAAGGTGTCCCGACAGGAAGACGTTCGAAGCAATTGATCGGCGTCTTAGGGTGCGCGGAACATTCCAGCCTATGACTCGCGACTGGGGAAGACCTAGAACGACGAGGACACCTGCAATGGACGAGGCAATTCTTCGTGCAGTTGACGATAACCCCAATGTCAGCGTCAGAGAAGTTGCTGCTGTACAAGTTAACGTTGACCACGTCACTGTATGGAGAGTGCTACGGAAGAACCAGTTGTTTCCGTACCATGTACAGCGTGTGCAGGCACTATCAGCAGCTGATTGGCCTCCACGGGTACACTACTGCAAATGGTTCATCCAACAATGTGTCAATCCTCATTTCAATGCAAATGTTCTCTTTACGGATGAGGCTTCATTCCAACGTGATCAAATTGTAAATTTTCACAATCAACATGTGTGGGCTGACGAGAATCCGCACGCAATTGTGCAATCACGTCATCAACACAGATTTTCTGTGAACGTTTGGGCAGGCATTGTTGGTGATGTCTTGATTGGGCCCCATGTACTTCCACCTACGCTCAATGGAGCACGTTATCATGATTTCATACGGGATACTCTACCTGTGCTGCTAGAACATGTGCATTTACAAGTACGACACAACATGTGGTTCATGCACGGTGAAGCTCCTGCACATTTCAGTCGAAGTGTTCGTACGCTTCTCAGCAACAGATTCGGTGACCGATGGATTGGTAGAGGCGGACCAATTCCATGGCCTCCACGCTCTGCGGACTTCAACCCTCTTGACTTTCATTTATGGGGGCATTTGAAAGCTCTTGTCTACGCAACCCCGGTACCAAATGCAGAGACTCTTCGTGCTCGTAATGTGGACGGCTGTGATACAATATGCCATTCTACAGGGCTGCATCAGCGCATCAGGGATTCCATGCGACGGAGGGTGGATGCATGTATCCTCGCTAACGGAGGACATTTTGAACATTTCCGGTAACAAAGTGTTTGAAGTCACGCTGGTACGTTCTGTTGCTGTGTGTTTCCATTCCATGATTAATGTGATTTGAAGAGAAGTAATAAAATGAGCTCTAACATGGAAAGTAAGCGTTTCCGGACACATGTCCACATAACGTATTTTCTTTCTTTGTGTGTGAGGAATGTTTCCTGAAAGTTTGGCCGTACCTTTTTGTAACACCCTGTATATCTTCAAGAACAAAATACAGTAGACGTATATCAAGAGTAGCAATGAAGGCATAGCAAAATTCCAATACTATCCGAAGGTAGATAACGTATCATGCACATAAGTCGTGCGCTACAACTAGACGTTTATTACCGGTCACAACACATGTAAATGTGGCGCTATACAACGTAGCGTCAACATATCTTCATCTCTATATGTCAAAAGGTAAACTGATACTGAGGAGTACCTCCATTGACAACGTAATCTGGGCCCGGAGGCCGCAGTTGGCGGCAAGCGTCGAAGGATTGAGGCTCTTTATTGTAACACAAATAGATTTCACAGAATCTTTGATAAAATAAATCTTAACAAGTTGCGAACAGTCTGCATTGATAAAAAGTTATAAAATATAAAAAATAAAATTACATCTGTTACTACGAGACAGCACACGGTGTACCCTAAAACTATCACACAGGATAACAAGGAAAGGCTTTAAACTGCATATCAACTACATTACAAGCAGATTAACGAAACATATTTTGATACAGGGCGTCTGTATAGCGCCGGTTTGGTGTCCCATGTTATACAAAAGAACATAGTTGGAGTAATGCTCTTCCTGTACATTAAATGTAATCGGATTAATAAACCATCCTAAATACAGTAATAAATATACAAAATGATTGTAAAGTAGAAAGAATGGTTATGGTAACCCTTGGAGAACAGGGTATGTTCGTTTGTATGATTGACAAACACAGCAATAGACGTTGGTGGAAGCGTTGTACTAACAGTGCAAAGCACAAAAAGAAAAAATTGCGTAACTAACATTGAAGTAGAGCTGCCAAAATTAGGAGGAGTTGCAAAGGAGTGTAATCCCAGGCCATGACATTTACATAAAAACCATCATATTCCCCTGACTGTAGTATTTTTATAAAACACTATGTAATAAAATAGTATATGTTACATAGTGTAAAACTTCTTATGGTCCAAACATAGATGAAGAGGTAACATAATACAGAAGTGGAGGGAATGGCAATGTTAGTATACAATACATATGGTTAAGAGAAAGTGACATACATTCATAAAATGGAGTTGCAGATTGTAACAGTACCATTATCTAGGTTTCAATGTATTCCACACTATCAGATAACAGTCCCTTGAATACAATTATTAACAGATATATGTTATATCGAGGAAACTGTGGAAGACATAAAAAAGAGGGTCTCAGTTTTATTTGTGGGAATACTCTGGGTTACCATCCACGCGACATGCATGTGTAAACAAGATGTCTGTGAAGTACAACACACACATTTCTGGCTGGGTGGGCATTCAAAGCTATTTATACTTTTATAAATGTCTAAATTTCACCGTTGTCAATCGCTTGGGCTCTGGCAGTCTTGATTAAAGAAACCTTTTTCCAAAGCAAAATTACGAGTTTTTACGTCATTGTATGGACACTTACCGATACAGGCGTTATCGATAACGGCCAACAGAACAAATACGTGAATTGCGGTCTCGCACAGAACCCGATATACCGAGCTGCAGACCTGATCGACAAGCCTTGGATTTATGTGCCACATTGAAGTCGTCGTCCGCGAATTTACAGCGTCGTAAAACTTTCATAGCGGAGCTGTAATTTATATAGACGGAGTGTGATGTACGGCGGGCGTTATATTGTGGAGCGCCTACACGCAAGCGACCGCGTCGCGCCGCAGCGGTCTGTAAACGCGTCAGAATAACAAAAGTTCCTAGCGGTTGCCACAGGCGCCGTCGAAATGACGCACTGTTCGACTCCGCGAGTTATTTTAAGACGCTTTCGCGTCTTTGTTTGCGCTTCCGTGTATCAACTGCCTTCCATTTTTATCCGTGCTGCTGCATAAAATCTGGCGGTGCCATATTCCAATCCGTGGCTTATCTCTCACATACCCTTTCAGTGCTACCTCTTGTGTGTTCCGCGAAGGGGTTTGTTATTAGCAGAGCACCAGAGAATTGTGTGTTATCGAGCCTGACGCTGGCGCGGACTGCATGCATTGTGTCTATGCAATTGACCGTGTGGGATCTTCAAACAAAGGGTAGTTAGGATATTTGAAATATAGCGCTCCAGATCAATAGCTCACATCACAAGCTTTTCGGTGCATTGTAGCCTAGCGCGCGAGTTCCTCCTGAAGTTTGGCTGGATTTGGCTGTCAGCTAACAGGAGGTGTCGCAGTGGAGAGAAACAGAGTGGCGATCACTTTCACTCTGTGATTAAGGCGATGAGTCGACGGTGAATCAATGTTTCGAGGGACCGTCACCACTGCACTCAACGCGCTGCTGTAGTCATTGGTTAATTGCGAGATAATGTCTGTAAAGAAGAAAAAGAATCCGATAACATCTGATTGAGGTATTAGTGATGAACATCTTGACCTTGTCACATCTTATATTTAGGGGTAATACTAAGGAATGATGTGAAACGGGACGATCTTGCGAAATCAATACGAGGGAAGGAAATTAAACGTTGCCGATGACGCTGTCATTGTCTCAGTGCCGGGCAAGGATTTCGTAGAACAGTTCAGCGGTGTGTAAAGCGTCGTGAGAAGAGATTATAAGTTGAACAATAACAAAAATGAAGCAAAGGTGTAAAGTGTAATGAAATTAAATTAGGCGATGCGAAGGAAATTAGATTAGGAAATGAGAAACTAAAAGCAGTAGGGGACTTTGGCCAGTAAAGTAACTATTGATGGCCGAAGCAGAGAGAATAGAAAATACAGACTGGCAACAGTAAGAAAATTATTTCTGAAACAGAGGAATTTGTTAGCACCTAATATCAAGTTAAGTGCTACGAAGACTTTTCTGAAAGTATTTGTCTGGAGCGTAAGCTTGCAGTAAAGTGAAACGTAGACGATAAGCAGTTCAGACAAAAAGAGAAAAGAAGCTTTTGATATGTGGTGCTGCAGAAGAATGCTGAAGGTTAGATGGGTAGATCGAAGAGCAAATAAGGAGGTACTGATTGGAATAGGGGAAAAAAGAAATTTATTGTAAAACTTGACTAAAATAAGGGATCGGTTGATGGGACACTTCGGGGGCGTAAAAATTGCAGAGGGAGACCAAAGTTCGAACACTGTAAACATGTTCAAATCGATGTAGCTTAGGGCAGTTATGTAGAGATGAAAGGACTTTTACTGGGTAGACTAACATGGAGAGCTGCATCAAACCAGGCCTGGAACTGAAAACAACAACAACGATGTAGATTTTTCATTTGCTAAAACATTATGATCAATGTTAGCTAGTGTAATACTGAAACGGATAAGTTGTTTGTTTCAGCTGGGAACATCATATTGGTTGGCGAAAAAGATAGAACAATAGAGCATTTTATATTAGAAGAAAGGAATAAGAAAAGGTTTAATGTCCCGTCGACGATAAGGTCATGTTGGGAAAGAATGGGGAAGGAAGTGGGCTGTCCCCTCTTCAGTGGAACCATCCGGTATTTGCCTCTAGTAATTTAGGGAAATCCTGAGAAAACTTGAATCTGGATGGATTGACGAGAATTTGAACTGCAGTCCTCCCGAATCCAAGTCCTGTGCCCAACTCCGGCACCTCCATGTTAGGTCGTTTCATATTCCAATCTGATAGATACTTCGGTTATTTTATTTTATTTTATTATGGAACGTGGTTTCGTCAAGTGGAAAGCTCACTGAATGAAGATGCTGTGTGAATAAATATCTTCAACGTGGTGTCAAACTAAAGATGGCCTAGCATCGCAACTGCCACCTGTCGGTCACGAAATCGGCATATTTCATCATTGCTGCGCAAATAAGTAATTGTAATTAGTATATAGAAGAACCAGCCGATCTAGTTCTCATACTTACTACCACCTAAGATACAGGGTAACAATTATTGAACTATATGAAAAAAAGCGTAAATTGGTTACAAACTATGGCGTGCACACACTTTATTCGACATGTAAACGTCACTACAGATATTCGGATTTAGCGTATGACATGTTCGATATGCCTGCCATCATTGTTGATGATGTGGCGCAGACGAATAGCATGACCCGCTGAAGTGGCTGAACATCGATGCTGTCGGTGACCTTCTGAATGACTGTTTTCAGCACAGCAATAGCTTTGGGGTTATTGCTGTACACCTTGTCTTTAATATAGTTCCACAAAAAGGAGTTGCACGTGTTCAGATCTGGAGAATATGACGGCCAATCGAGGCGCATGCCTCTGAGCCACAATGCGGCCCCAAAGTGCTCCTCCAGGACATCAAACACTCTCCTGCTTCAGTGAGATCGAGTTCCGTCTTGCATGAACCACATCTTGTCGAAATAAGGATCACTTTCAATAATAGGGATGCAATCATCTTCCAAAGCCTTCACGTACCGCTCGGTAGTCACCGTGCCATCAAGGAATATCGGATCGATTATTGCGTGACTGGACACTGCACACCCACGCAGTCACCTGTTGGGGGTGAAGAGGTCAATGGTATTCGGCGCAAGGGGCACCTTGAGCTCAGCCCCCTTTCTATGAGCCGCTTGTTAATTTTCCTTGAGGTCACTGAAGCACGTCGGATCGTTGATAATGATAAATCCGGGGCAGTGAGTGGCTCTCCGACGATTGGTCGGTCCTCAAATTTTATCGTCTCTCTAGGTCAGCCACTTCCGTCTTGACGCTATGTTCGGCCATTGTTCACCCACTTCTGCCAACACCGTCCAATAGTGGCATCGCTCCGATTCAAATGTCGAGCGATTCGCCGATTACTCCAACCGGCGTCTTTGAACCCATCTATATACTTGTCAGCTGGGCGATGAAACTGCACTGCTGCGTAACATATTCATCCACCGACCACCGAGGTTTATAACTTTGCATTTTCCTTCGATACCTTGCGTAACTCTGTTGTGATGCATCTTTCTTATTTTATATTTTATTCCTTAAAATAAATTAGTTACAGCAACTCAACATGAATTGTTACAGCCTTTGTTTCCATTCCAGTGAAGAACAAATGGTTCAAATGGCTCTGAGCACTATGGGATTTAACATCTGTGGTCATCAGTCCCCTAGAACTTAGAACTACTTAAACCTAACCAACCTAAGGACATCACACACATCCATGCCCGAGGTAGGATTCGAACCTGCGACCGTAGCAGTCACGCTGCTCCGGACTGAGCGCCTAGAACCGCGAGACCACCGCGGCCGGCAGTGAAGAACACCAATTATCGCACGGTACTCCGCTTTGTCAACGGGCTGAGCAATTCTCTGCTGTCTACTAAAGCGGCGTGCTATGGTAGTGTAGCGTGGGGATTTCAATGAATACTAGGAGTGCAGACATGTACCTGCAGACAAATGCAAGTTAATTACGTAACTTTATAACTTTATTATTTTCGGAGTGGTAAGTAGAAGTTTATGACTAGTTGTCATAGATGAATGTGGATGTAGGAGGCATGTTCTGAAAGTAAGTGTACCGTGACCATAACGGGCTTTATATTTATATATATATATATATATATATATATATATATATATATATTTGACAACACTGAGTGATAGAGGGGGACTTCCTGACCAGAACGAGCACAGCCGGAAGACAGTAGTACTTAAATACACGTTGTAATATCCAATTGAAGCCGGCACGGTAGCCCAGCGTGTTCGGTCAGAGAGCTGTGTGCCGTCTGTAATAAAAAAAAACTGAGTCAAGGAATCAACAGTTAACTTGAACGGATGTCTTGTGACGTTCCCCAAGAGCAAACGCAACGAACTATATCGAACGAAATGAAAAAAAAAGTGTGAAAGATGTCTAAGAAGTCCGGCAAGTACAAGGCACGTGCAGTGATCCGCTTCCTACTCGCTAAAGGAATAATACCTGACGAAATTTTTTCGGGAATCAAAACCGTTTACGACGTAGGTGTTATGAAGAGAACGAGTGTGTTTAGTGATCTAGAGAGTTTAGTGGAGGCAGAAAAATGTTCATGACGTACAGAGGAGTAAGACCTTCCATTTTGACTGATGAGTCGGAGCAAAAAATCGAGGAAACTGTTCGTGAAGACTTCTGATTGACAGTGGATGAAATTTCTGCGTTGTTTCCACAGCTCTCCAGAACTCTCTTAATGCGACACACCAACAGAAACACTGGGATACCGGAAACAATGAGCAAGAGGAGTTCAAAAACAGCTGACAGAGCAGCAGAAGAAAAATCGGGTCAGTAGTGCCCACGCGGTTCTTGAGAAACTTGAATTGGAAGGTGAGGATTTTCTGAGCTCTATTGTGATTGGAGGTGAAACATGGGCGTCTCATTACACGCCTGACACAAAAATACAGCCGTCACAGTGATGTCGTACCAATTCCCCCATTTGCCAAAAAATTCAGAACTACAATTTCGGGCAAAAAAATCATGGCCTCAAGAGTTTTTCGACCGAAAAGATAATTTTGGCCGAATTTCTGCCTCAAGGAGAGACCATCAATGCACAACGATATTGTGAGATCCTTAAAAAAACTGAAAAGGAGCATTCGAAACAAAAGGAGGGGAATGCTGACGAGAGGGGTGTGCTTTTTGCACTACAACGCCAGTCCTCACACAGCATTACCCACCAAGGCGCTCTTGGACTCATTTGGATAGGATGTTTTTAACCCCGTCCCTCTCCGTGTTCCTCTGATTTGGCGCCTTCAAATTATCATCGTCAACCGATAAGCAGGTGCAGAAGAGGTTTTGAGTTGGGGAAAGGAGCTGGCTAGAGAAGTATTCGGCGAGGACAGCAGGGCACAAAGAAACTTGTGCCAAGGCTCACCACGTGCTTTTAACGTGATGACAGTTATGTGGAAAAGTGGTCGACAGGTGTATCAATAGTATCCTTTTTTTCAGATGTCCTTTTTCTTTAAAAAAAACATCTAATACACTTACTTTCTGAACATGCTTCGAAGGCACACAGCTGAACTTCCTCGGAGCAACACTAAAATAAAAAGAGACGCAGGTCTGTCTTAAAAGCCATGTTACTCTGCGTCGTGCCCCTGTGCCACAGTTTGCTACGAGCACTTTAGGGCGCTGCGCATTGCGAACGCGCGAAAGGCCTGTCGGCCTGAAGGCCGCGGCGTCCAAAAATCTCCGTCGGAAGCGAACCGCGCTGGGCTATTGACGAGCTGCTGTTCGGCGCCGAGAAAGCAGCCGCTGTGTTCGGCGTGACAGAAGCCGGGGAAGGGACCAGCCCTGACCTTTATTCATTCCGGGTATTTCTCGTGATCGCAGAGCGGCAATTGGCTAAAATCTTGATCGACCCGAAAATTAAGTACACCGGCGACGGACATTCGCTCACAGAAAAAGCTGACATGCCAATCGGTAGCTGTCATTGCGGCCGCGGTGTAATATTACGAGCCGTTAGTATAAAATGCAACGTGGCTTTGTGGTGTTGAAATCGCTACCAGTGGCACGTATCTGCTTGAAACGAAATGCCATAAAATTCTGATGTCCGCAGGTGTCCTAGGTGTCCAGATTTTTCTAATAGGGTGAATTGACTAGCAGAGGATGAGTACTCCGCTAGTAACAGTGTGTGCTGTATCCCTGCAGAAAAAAGACTTGCAGAAATGGACTACATATCTAAGTAACTGAGTGTATTGGTCAGTGACGCAAAGACAGACAACACATAACGTATATGAATGTAGTTATCTGAAAGGAAATTAGCCAAATGACACGATTTACAGTCTTCGAAAACATTCATCGGATTTCACAAGACTGCATCTTTTACATGACTGAAGCCGGCTGCTGTGGCCTAGCGGTTCTAGGCGCTTCAGTCCGGAACCGCGCGACCGCTACGGTCGCTGGTTCGAATCCTGCCTCGGGCATGGATGTGTGTGATGTCCTTGGGTTAGTTAGGTTTAAGTAGGTCTAAGTCTAGGGGACTGATGACCTCAGATGTTAAGTTCCATAGTGCTCAGAGCCATATGAACATGACTGCAGATAGTATTTATCGGTAAATATTAGCTTACAAAGTTTTTATGTTGAAGGAATCATCCAGTTTAGCACGGGTCTATCTTTTAGATGAATGCTCGTACAACCGTGAGGTACTCTTTAAAATTACGTTTATGATCAGTGTTTTCGTTTTAACTTTCACGAATGTTCCAGTGTACCCACCACCGGACGTACAACAGAGAACCACGCCATCATAAAATTCGTTCATACTTCTATGTTTCTCATATTCTCCCGTCCTGGTGATTCAGTTTTGCATTTAAATGAAACGTAGCCTCATTTCTGAGCACTGAACGAGATGAGAAATTATTGCCTTCATTAAAATTATTGCCTTACGTAATGGGTTTGTAGCATCTGAATTCTGCATGAGTAGAAACAGCCAAAGAAGCAGACATGAAGGATGGAAAACTCACAGCTGGCACGACTAATGGACTTCTGCGGACTACGTGCAAAATTCTGTCGAATGCGGTGTACGTCTCGAATGAGCTCAAAGGTATGACCTGTGAATTTCCCATCAGATAAACGACAAGTGCGTGAAAACAGCTGATGTCGTTGTCGAATTCTTTGCACTGTAGGAGGTACAGTACCGTCTTCTTGACGAAATTCACGCCACAGCTGAAGAAGAATTTCACCTCTTGAAACGAAGAACGCGAAACAACTCTTGTTCCGGCTTTATCGCCACCTCTACTGACGCATATTGGTTAATGAACGAGCGACCTACCTGCACCAGGTAGATGCCTACCGGTACCCAAATGATTTGGCAACTTAGAACGGCCATGAAATTTAATTTATAAGTCAACCCAAGTATTTGTGTTGGCTTATGTAGAAGATATAGTCTTGCGGAACCATATAAACCTTTTTGGAGAACCCTTCAGTTCGACTACGCGATAAGCGGTAAGTCACTGAACTGTATCATAGGAGTATCTATCGGCAGCCATATCAGGAGCAACAATCACAGTCGGAAAGACAAATGCGAGATTGAGATTTGCCGAGAGAAATATGAAGATGAGTGACTCACCCATCGCAGAGTTGCAAAACCCTCGTTCGGCACGTTATTTTGTGTTGTCCGTAGATCTGCGTCACTTAAGAACGAGTTACAGACAAACAGCGAGAATGATCACAGGGGGTTTGCGCAATTCGTCAGCGCGAGAGTTTCATATCATTGCGCAACGAACTCCAGTGGGAGATGCTGCAGGAAAGGTTCATTGGCGGAAGTAATTGTGGAAATACAGCGTCACAATGTGGTGCGACGCTTTTCAATTTTCTCTGACCAACTCTATGACTAAACGTTTAGAGTTGCTGGTTACGGAATCTGTAGTTCCCTTGTTCGATTCCTGGCGCCCACATCGTATTTTTCACTAGCGGCCGGCCAGAGTGGCCGTGCGGTTCTAGGCGCTACAGTCTGGAACCGAGCGACCGCTACGGTCGCAGGTTCGAATCCTGCCTCGGGCATGGATGTGTGTGATGTCCTTAGGTTAGGTTAGGTTTAATTAGTTCTAAGTTCTAGGCGACTGATGACCTCAGAAGTTAAGTCGCATAGTGCTCAGAGCCATTTGAACCATTTCACTAGCGGAAAGGTCCGGAACCTTATCCACTTGGTCTCGTGAGGTCAATTAGTAGGTATCTGCTAGCATAAATAAACAGCAATGTTGAATTGTAAGCTGGCGAAGTTGCGTCAAATCGCCAAGTTTCCCACTTTTTCGAAAGCACAGGTCTTGTATTTTTATGTTACTTCGCATAATAGTTAGTTTGCTTTAAGCAGTCCGTAAACTGTAGCTGCGAGTCGGAAGTTTCGTGTCACTCCTAAAGCATCTTGTATTTCCGTGCATTGAGTACTTCTTGAGCCTCACATTTTAGACCGTCAAGAGCTAGTGTTTAGCCATTTGGTTTATTACTTTTCTGTGATTGTGTTGTAACAGTGAGGTCATAAAAGCCACTGCATACCTCCTAATATCGTAGTAGTGCAGTAACTCGACGTGGCGTGGACTGGTCAAGTCGTTACAAGTCCCCTACAGAAATATTGAGCCATGCTGCCTCTGCAGCTGTCCATAACTGCCAAAGTGTTTTCGGTGCTCGGTCTTCTTCACGAGCTGACCGCTTGATTAAGTCTCAAAAATGTTCGATAGGATTCATGTCGGGTGATGTGAGTGGCCAAATCATTCGCTCGAATTGTCCAGAATGTTCTTCAAACCATTGGCCAGCAATTGTGGTCTGGTGACATGTTTTGGAACATGAAGTGAATGAATGTTTCCAGATCGTCTCCAAGTAGCCGAACATTACCATTTTTAGTCAATGATAGCTCAATTGGACTATAGGATCCGATCCATTCCGTGTAAACACAGGCCACACCATCATGGAGCCAAAGTGCCGTGTTGACAGCTTCGATCCATGGCTTTGTGTGGTCTAAGGCACACCCGAACCTTACTACCAGCTTTACCCAGCTCAAATCGGGAGTCATATGACCAGGTATCGGCTTTTCAGTCGTCTAGTCTCCAACCGATGTGGTCACGAGCCCAGGAGAGGCGCTGCAGGCGATGTCGTGCTGTTAGCAAAGACACTCGCTTTAGTCGTCTGCTGCCATAGCCCATTAACGCAAAATTTCGCCGCACTGTTCTAACGGATACTTTAGTCGTACGTCCCACATTGGTTTCTGCGGTTATGTCACGCAATGTTGCGTGTCTGTTAGCACTGACAACTCTACGCAGACGCCGCTGCTCTCGGTCTTTAAGTGAAGACCGTCGGCCACTGCTTGTCCATGATGAGAGGTAATGCCTGAAATTTGGTATTTTCGGCACACTCTTGACACTGTGTATGTCGGAGTACAGAATTCCCTATCGAATTCCGAAACTGAGTGGCCCATGCGTCTGGCTCCAACTATCATTCCACGTGCAAAGACAGATAATTCCCGTCGTGTGGCCATAAGAACGTCGGAAATTTTTTCACATGACTCACCTGTGTAGGAATGACCGCTCCTCCGACGCACAGTCCTTTTATACATTCTGTACGCGATGTTAGCGCCATCTGTATATGTGCGTATCGCTCTGCCATGATTCAGTGTACAGGTTACGTGTACGAACCACAACCATTCACAACATTCAAGAATTATTCATTAATCGTATAACATTTATTTATTGGCGACGCGTTTCGAGCCACAAGTACTTACCCTCAGGCATCATGAAATACAAGTCTTAAATATTAGTTGCATTACAAGGCTAATTAACTAGATTGTCGCTAGTTTGTTGAATTTCCTGTTTTCGTCAGGTCCTTAATTTATACCACCTGCATGTACGTCCATTGGCTGCGGCGGTGGTCGAGCATCTTTCCTTTTTTTGTTGCAGTTTTCTTGCACTGTTTTCAGTCACGTTTCACTTCGCACAATGCACTTAATATAGAGTGATTCTGTCATGATGTTACAAATTTTTGGGGATGATGAAGAAGAGGAAAAATTAAGGTGATCGACCCTGGCCTGGAAATGACCGAGTCAGAAATTATAAACGAAAATCGTTCTCATACCTATGACAGTGGACCTCTTCTACTGCAAGGTCTTTGGTTTCCATATTTTGTGAGGCGGTAGTGTGAACCAAAAAAATGTGCAATTAACACGGGCTCTAAACTGCACGATCACTTGTTCATCTTAGACACTATGAAACAAATCTCTTCCACTGCAAGCTCTTCCCTTTCCGTACTCGAAGCGGTGGTAGTATACAACAAATGTTCAATGAACATGGACTCTACTAAATAAGTCTTCATAGTTCTTGAGATATGTCTTTTAGAGCCCACGTTTACTACACATTTTTTTCTTGCTTTGGTGCACATTAACTTCTCCCAACACATCAAAACGAAAGAACGTGTAGTAGAAGAGGTGCATAGTATCAGAACGATTTTCTCTTATAACTTTCGAGTCGGTCGTTTCCTGACCAGGGCCCCTTGCCTTACACTGGTACATTTACTCTTCTCCGTCATCCTTGAAAATTTGTAACATCATCAAGGAATCACTCTGTGCATAATTATCTCTGTGTACGGGGTGAACCCGAAATCCGCCGTAGGTTGTTCCCCATTTATCTTTGTATTTCACTGAAAATATGTGCACTACAGTGCAAAAATCGACGGTATGCGCTGTGTGTCTTGTTTGGGAACAAACTTGTGTCATTGACACACAGTAGACCTACATGCTGTTGACATATTTAATGACCGCTTTATTGTTTTTTTTTTTCGAAACTTGCGCTCGGTACTGCTCAGATCTGTCTTGGATTTGTTTTACAGGCGGTGTTTGTTCTGCGTTGACAGCGGTACTCGGCAGTGTGGATAGATTCTCGAGAGTTGGTCGGGTTTACTGGATGTGGTTGAAAAGCGTCACAATGACGATGTGTTTTATTGTTGACGCAACGACGACAGCGGAAGCACAGTACTGTTGTATCCAGCTGATGATTGCTGTATTACTTTGTGTTCTGTGTCGCACGTTTTGGTGACTGCTAATCACTGGGTCTTTCATTCTCATGAAGGTATTTTTGCAGAAAAAATGTAACTGCTGTGACAAACCGAATGAGTCATCATTACATTGTTTCTTTATAACGAGCCGCCGGATACCACGGGACCCTTATACCAAAATTGTTAGGAAAAAAACAGCACTACCGCATAATGAAAAAAATATGAACCTACAGAATATCAGACGAACTGTATGATTAACTGAAGAGTTTGTAGCAATCAGAACACAACGGAGAGAAAGTAGTGTCATAGAGCCATTGCTTTTCACAGGATATATAAATGAGGTAGTGAGGAACATTGGAAGTTTCACGAGCCTTTTTGCGGATGATGATGCTGTATACGGAGAAGGCGCACCACTACCACATTGTAACAAAATGCAGGAAGATCTGCAGAGGATCGAAGCTTGGCAATCAAATTTAACATCTTGCACATAAATAGGCGGAAAGACGGCTTATTGTATGATCATACGATAGTGGGACAGTCACTGGGAGCAGTTGCATCCTATAATATATGGGGACAAGCGTCATTGGAACAACCACATAAAATTAATCGTACGTGATGGCAGACTGAAATTCATTGGAACAATCCTCAGGAAGTGTAGCACACCTACAAACGAGGTAGCATACAAAACCCTTATTAGACTTCTTCATCTTTTACTGGTGCCTTGTTCCGTGGCTTCACAGGATCGACATGGTTAGGAGCGGATCTGGCAAGGTCAGTTTTAAGGGGTGCCCGTATGCCCTTTCTGCCGCCACCCCTTACTCCCTGGGACGAAATTAGTGTATCCCAGCTGTCTGCGTCTATTGTAATCCATGGACTAGTGCGAACGTGTTCAGGTGTCCGCGAGTCGTGTGACTGAGGCGGAACGTGGGGACCAGCCCGGTATTCACCTAGCGGGATGTGGAAAACTGCCTAAAAACCACATCCAGGCTGGCCAGCACACTGGCCGACGTCGCTAATCCGCCGGGCGGATTGGATCCGGGGCCAGCGCGGCTGCCCGAGTCCAGGAAGCAGCGCATTAGCGCTCTCGTCTAACCTGGTGAGTCACAAAACCCTCGTTCGACTAATACTTGAATATTGCATGTCAGTCTGGGATCCATACGAGATAGGACTGATAGATGAAAAAGCGAACAACTGTAGGAGAGCAATGTGTGTTTCATTGGAGCTTCATTTACTGTGCTCTAAAGTGTCACAGATATGCTCAGCCAACTCCAATGGCAGACGGCTGCAAGAGTCGTTATGCATCACGGCGAGGTTTACTGTTAGAGGTCTGAGAGCATAACTTTTCTGGAAGGGCCAACCTGTATATTGTTCCTCGTACGTATATCTCACGAAAAGACAACGAAGGTAAAATTAAAGAGATCCTAGCTGACAGGGAGGCTTATCAACAATCAATGAGGGCGGGGGGGATATGGCAGTGGTACATTAAGTACCCTTGACCAGACACCATAACGTGTCTTACGCCATAACGTGTCCTGCGGAGTATCAATGTAGATGTAGTATAATCTCCGAGGTTTTGTCGCTGCAGTTCGATTACACCCTGCAAGCGTTAGCTGCTTGGACTCATTGTCAGAATGTGATGCCCTGCTGGTGTTGCATTTCTCTTTATAAATAGTTCGGTTCCCGCCTTTGCAGTGCGTTATTTTTCCCTCCGTGCTCTTGTTCCGCAAGAATATATATAGCACTGCACAATATGAACTTCAGCCTGAATAATTGCACACAACTCTGAATCCACTAAGTCTTCACGACTAAACTCCGCGTAATTATTTCCGAATACGAATGTACAGCAGTACCGTAATTCCGTGTTCAAGACAAATTAATTATTGCTGTTTTAATGCGCTAATAGACACACGACCTGCAATTTCATCTCATTGCCGGTTTCCTTTTAATAATTCCGTTACGCATCATGGTGATGTAGCTGATTGAATATGAAGTTAAATGTTCTCTCGACAGCGAGAAAAATTGCGCCTCTCGCAATAATAATACGCCTCGCTTCGATATTATCTGTAATTTATAGAGAGCGTCATTTCTGAATGCTCTTTTTTCCCAGAAAAGTTTTAAATAAACTCGAGAGTCACATTAAACGCATCGAATTATATAGAGTGGAGTAATTTTGTTTCGGAAAATTATGGAAGCTTTTTGTCGACTGTACAACCTAAGTGAAACTGCCTGCGGCAGTTTGATCTAGTTACAAACTTTTAATATCGCATAGCATCCCGCTTACAGGTTCTGCACCAAAATGTCGAACAAAAAATTGAGAATGTGTAATACTCAAGCTTAATTTTGCGTTTGTATTTAAAATCAACTCTCTAATGCGTATTTTTTACGTTAGTCTGAGTTTACGCCTTGACTAAGTTGCCCTTATTTTTTATATGAAAAAAGCTGGTAGCTTTTAGTTTTAATCGATTTCAGTGATTTCCTACATCAAGATAAATACATATTTTTTAATTAATCATTTACTAGTAACTATTATACAGTCATTTTCTGTTACACAAATTAGAATTAAGCTAAGAACGCACCTCATAGCCAAAAAACATTGGTTAACCAGAGTTTCTACCCACAATGAAAACATCAGCACACGAGCACACTGGACTGGTTAGATTATTTATTTACCGCGTTTACAGAAGTGGGTAAGCATTCTAAGGTACATTTAGCTAATCTAATATTCCCCATTTACGGTGTATCATCATTTGCCGTAATGAAAACTAGGAAAAAAATTATTGAAAAAGTATAGCTACTCGATTGTGCCATTTGCCCCCTATCATACGAGAACATTCACTTAATCCACTGCAGGCGCAGTTAGATTATTTATTTACCGCGTTTACAGAAGTGGGTAAGCATTCTAAGTTACATTTAGCTAATCTAATATTCCCCATTTACGGTGTATCATCATTTGCCTTAATGAAAACTAGGAAAAAAATTATTGAAAAGTATAGCTACTCGATTGTGCCATTTGCCCCCTATCATACGAGAACATTCACTTAATCCACTGCAGGCGCAGTCCAACTACTCTTTTCTACTGCAATTAGTAGCCTGTTTTTAGAATCTTTGTGCTTCCAAGTGCCTTGCTTAAGTGCATGTACGTTCCGTTATGGTTAGACCCACGTCCCTGCGGTGGTGCCAAAAGACTGTTACACACCACCGACTTCTTGATCACAGTGCACATCCATACTCGTAGTGGCCGGCCGCTGTGGCCGAGCGGTTCTAGGCGCTTCAATCCGGAACCGCGCTGCTGCTACGGTCGCAGTTTCGAATCCTGCCTCGGGCATGGATGTGTGTGATGTCCCTAGGTTAGTTAGGTTTAAGTAGTTCTAAGTCTAGGGGACTGATGACCTCAGATGTTAAGTCCCATAGTGCTTAGAGCCCTTTGAACCATACTGGTAGTGGGTGCGCGTCACTTCCCAGCGTCTAGGTCACCCACGATCCACGTCACAAGTGAGTCAGTGACGTCAATTATCAGTTGATTGTGCCGAATATACTGCAGACTGCGCATGCGTAGAAACAGGGCACCGCGACAGCGTCTGCTAACATCAGTAAGTTACTCACTCGTTTTATAGTAACGGATTTTATATTTTGTGTCTTAGTGATCATTATATTCTTGGAGTTTTGTTTTCGCGCCATATTGCGAAAGTATCTGAAAGCAAAATGCTATTTAGGTTTTGCAGTATCTGCACTATGAAAAATCCTAAATTGAGCATGAATGAGAACGTAAATAGATGAAGAACCTCAATTAATGAAAGTGGTGTCAACAGTGAAAAATTGAGCTCTATTGTAAGACAAAAATAGTTTTTAATATTATATTTAGAAAGACAACATGACTCGTAGGATAAATTTAAAAAAAGCAGCATTTACTGCCTTGTAAAAATTATTTGATGTTTTTGTTTTTAAATATTTTCTCGAGCAAATACACTACCGGAAAAAAATAGTACATCTTTTTAGAAGTTTCCAGTTCACTCAAGATTTACCGTTGCAACAGTGGATATGGAGTACATGAAATGATCACATTTACAGACCAATAGTACAAACGGGGCTGAGGTACCAGATATCGACCACTGCTGGAACACCCATGTTAGTGCGTTGTGTAGCCTCCACGGGCGGTAAAGCAGCCGCTGACTCTGGCATCTGGTCGATTGTATGGATGGAGAGCACTATTCTGGGATACGCTATGCCACGCCTGCTCGACCCGTTCACGTAGTTCTGTAAGAGTTGCTGGTTGACGAGTCACGCGAGTCGCTTCTCGTCCCATTGAAATATACCAGGGCGTAACGATTAAGTAACAAATACTCATCTTCATTTCTCGGCGATCTCCAGTCCTGCAGTATCTTTTAAGGAATTTGCGAGTTATCTGCTCCACCAAAATTTGCTGCAGATTGCTCAGCTCTTCACAGTGTTGCTATAAAATTAGGAGTGCTAAGACAAATTTCAAGAAATTCACGTTGATACGGTGTTCTCTTCCAAAATCACAATTTTATTGCGTAGCACTGTAACAAAACTTATTCCAAAAGCTGTCGGAAAACTGGCACACTGATGACTGATTCGCCACTCCTTACATGCATGTGTAACAATTACTGTCTACGTCGTCCAAAATCTTGCTAGTGTACGCAGACTGTCGTCATTGAGTCACGCATTCATTCGTTCCCCTCACATAAATTTTTGCACGCCTTTTAGCTTTTAATATTGAAATTCGTAAAATATGTTCGCTAACAATGTTTTTTTATAAGTTCCTTGTATCACAAAGATTATTATTTGAAAATTGTTCTTAAAATTTCTGTCAGTTTATTACACAAATGACCGCGAGACCGCTACGGTCGCAGGTTCGAATCCTGCCTCGGGCATGGATGTGTGTGATGTCCTTAGGTTAGTTAGGTTTAACTAGTTCTAAGTTCTAGGGGACTAATGACCTCAGAAGTTGAGTCCCATAGTGCTCAGAGCCATTTGAACCATTTTTTTATTACACAAATACAAACAGAATGCTAATTTCAATCCTAACAAAAACTATCCTGCAATTACAAAATGAGAACTGTTTATGTTTTATGTTCAGTTTTCGATTAGTAACAGTCGAACCAACGCAGAGATATATATGTATGCTTGCTAAAGTCGGAATGAAATTAATGAATTCTTAATCACCAGATAATTGAAATAAGGCTGTTACAAAATGTATGTAAGCCTGTAAATGGGGCAGCCTGACACCTGAGGTCAACACTTCGAGTCATACTTACCATAACGATCATGTATTGTAATGTTTCACCGTCATATCCTACACTTGGTCGATTGGAGACAAGTCAGGAGATCGTGCTGACCAGGGAAGTTGCTGCACGTCTAGCAGAGCACGTTGAGTTTCATGGGCAGTGTGTGGGCGAGCATTATCCTGTTGGAAAAACACATCACCTTCCTGTTGCAAGAACGGCAAAAGAACGGGTCTGACGACATTCTGCTCGTTCGGAGCGCTGGTTAGCGTCTCCTCCAGAAACACCAAAGGTGAACGAGAGTCGTAGCTTATCGCGCCTCAAACCATAACACCTGGGATGGGGCCAGTGCCTTGGACGAATGCACTCTGCGTGACAGTGCTCACCAGTTCTACGTCTTACGCGCAATCGACCATCTTTTGGGTGCAGGTTGAATCTGCTTTCATCGCGTAAGACCACGTCGCACTGTTCCATCTTCCAAGTGATCCCCTGACCGGAGTGAGGGGGGGGGGGGGGGGAGGGGGATACCAGTTGAGTCGTGAACGTCGATGCTGTAGTGTGGGTGGAAGACAAGCTAGAGATGTGCGTACCTGTAGTCCCACTGCCAATAAACGGTTCGCAACAGTTTGTGTTGACACGTCTGGGCCCACAAGCCCTCCTGCTTGTCCTTAGGTAGCTGTACGATCTGCCACTGGCGCCCGGTCACTGCAGGCGCCTGTGCTGCGTCGACGTCCGGAACCTCGTCTACGTGGTGAGAATTTTCGCGTGACCACTGATATTAGCATCGTTGCACAACTGACGCGCCATATCCAGCTTGTGTGGCAATTCTCCGAAAGGACCCTCCCGACGCTACTCGGAAGGCCACAGTGTGACCTCTTTCAAACTAAGTTGGCTGTAGGAAGCACGAGTGCGTCTCCGTCGCATGGTTGCTTGCTTGCTTGCTTCACACGTTTGCTCCACTCTAAGCCCTCTGGCTGCGAGCATTCCGTATTAAAGGGTAGACACAGATGGCTCTGTGGTAGCTATGCCACTGCACTGTCCGTAGGCGGACGACATTGAAACCGTTATCAGTACATCTGCTGTCCCCCAGTTGGCGTATACTGGCATCGGATCAAGATCTACGTCGTCTTTTCAGGTGTGCTAATTTTTTACGACAATATAATTTAAATGTTGATGTTCTGAAATATTTAGACAACACGTTTTCTGTTTCTTCAGTTGTCAGTTACTACACGACCCTTGTTCAGAACATTCACTATGAATTTTGCCTAGATTATTAATAAACTTTATTATCATTGCTAGTTTCTTAAAGCTTTTACTGCTTCGACTTTTGTAAGAAGAATGATACCTGATAACTTCACTTTCACCATTCAGGCGCCAAACTCCACAACCAACAGCACTTCAGAATACACACAATTTTGGCTATTACCTGTGAACAGAAACAAGCACTCGTGGCCAGTCTCAGTACATGTAGACCTAAAAGGCGCTAAGGGCGCTGCGGTAGACTCACTTGCCACGTGTTTTCGATTGGAACAGGAAAATTGTTCGTGTAAATGTTGCTTAAAAGCTAGCACGCTGCTCGCTTCGGTTCGTGACGCTCCACCTTCCGTCACGAGAGATTCTCCCGAACCTTTACCACTCAGTGAACACACATGATAAGGAACATTTTTTATCACACGTGAGTATTCAGTGAATTGCAGATCAGATATTTCCATTTTTAATGTCGTATTGGTCTCTACTGTTGTTCCTTATGTAAGAAGTAGCTATTGTATGTGGAACCGTCCACCTTTGACTCACAACCGAAGTATTACATTACATGTTCCAGTTATTTAGAGACTACTATTATCGTATATTATTTCTTGGTTACATTTCAAGGAGTGCTCAGAGGGCCGGCCGCGGTGGCCGAGCGGTTCTAGGCGCTTCAGTCCGGAACCGCGACACTGCTACGGTCGCAGGTTCGAATCCCGCCTCGGGCATGGATGTGTGTGTTGTCCTTAGGTTAGTTAGGTTTAAGTAGTTCTAATTTATAGGGGACTGATGACCTCAGATGTTAAGTCCCATAGTGCTCAGAGCCATTTGAAGCATTTTGAAGTGCTCAGAAGCAGCTGTTTTCCTGACTGTTTCAGTCTACTGTTTGTACGATCTGTATCATTCATTGGACTTGACACATGCCATCAATCAGTGACGCCGAAATAACTTCACAAATCACGTTGCTGCGCAACGCTCTCATCTATCGTTTGCTGCTTTGGAAGATAGTAAAGGAGCTGTAACACAAAAGTGGGTTGAGTGTTCCCGACTCGCCTAAACAACAAGTATTTAAAAAAGGAATCAGAGCTGAGGATATCTGTAGGCGGAACACGCAGAAGCTGTAGAAGAGCACGGTGCAGATGCCGGTCAAAAAACTCTCAATCTGGTACAGCAGCTGAGCCGCTGTAGCCTGCAGTCTGCGAGCCGTAATCAGGAATACCTCGGCGATGCCAGGCATGCGGGGAATTTGGCAGCGTCCCCAAGATCGCAGGCGACGCACGCAGGGAGCACATGCGACAGCCGTGGCTCCAGTATTGCGCTCGTAAACCCGTCCTTTCCCGTAGTGTGTACCGGCAAATGAAGCAAGTGACCGACGACGACGTGATTGTATTTAGTTTATTTGGCTCTTTCTGTAACAAATCAGATGTGCAGCACAATACAAGACAAGAAAGGAAACGAGAATAGCGTTTTCGAAAGCAGTGGTGGTTCCATCCCGGATATATGGATACGAAACGTGGATTCTTGCAAAAAGGGAAGCATCGATGGCGCAGTACACTGAAATAAGTTTTCTTAACGTTGTAAAGGGTTGCTCTAACGAAGACTTGGTCAGAAATAAAGACGTACTGTATGCGATTACAAGGTGTACAACTTTGCTTCCGCCGTTTGCCGATAGTTCGCGACAACGGTAAGCAGCGGTCAAAAGAAACAGATCGCAGACGTCAGGCAGTTAGCTTGGACCTCGGTCAACATAACCTCATTCAAACATTAGTCGATTTGTGTCTTCATCATAAAGTTGTTCTTGATTGAAAATGTCAGTTTACGACCCTAATTCTCGTCATTTGCGGAGGTGTTACTGTTTTCTTTCAATACGAAGAAAATAGCGGCTGAGTCTCATCGAACGCTCTCAAGTATGTATGGTAAGGACGCTATTAGTGAAAGAAGGTGTCGTGAATGGTTTCGACGCTTTAAGAACGGTGATTTTAACGGCTTAGACCGGCATAGTGGTGGAATGTTTTCGAAGATGAAGAATTGGAGACATTGCTGAGTGAAGACTCGCGTCAAACTCAAGAAGAATTAGTGGGAGTGACATAGCAAGCCATTTCAAAACGTCTCAAGGCTGTGGGCATGATTCAGAAAGAACTAACTTGGGTCCTGTGTGAGCTGAAACCAAGAGGCGTTGAACGGCGTTTGAGTGTTTGTGAAAAGTTGCTTCAGAGGCAAAAACGGAAGGGATTTCTGCATCGCATTGTGACCGGGGACGAAAAATGGGTTCATTACGATAACCCTAAACGCAAAAAATAATGGAGATATCCCGACCATGCTTCCGCGTCTACGGCCAAACCGAATATTCTCGGTTCCAAGATCATGCTCTGCATTCGGTGGGACCAGCTCGGCGTCGTGTACTATCAGGTGTTAAAACGAAATGAAACAATCACAGATGCTCGTTATCGAATGCAATTAATGCGTCTGAGTAGAGCATTAAAAGACAAACGGCCGCAGTACAGCGACAGGCACGAGAAAGTGATTTTGCAGCACGACAACGATCGACCCGCGTTGCAAAAGAGGTCAAAACGTACTTGGAAACGTTAAAATGGGGAGTCCTACCCCACCCGCCGTATTCTCCAGACATTGCTCCCTCTGACTATCACCTGTTTAGATCAATGGCGGATGGCCTGGCTGACCAACACTTCCGATCTCATGAAGAAGCCACAAATTGGATCGATTCGTGGATCGCTTCAAAAGATGAACCATTTTATCGACGCGGGATTCGTACACTGCCCGAAAGATAGGGGAAAGTAGTGGCCAGCATTGGAAAATACTTTTAATGATACATGTGTAACCAATTTGTTTCAGTAAAGCCTCAAATATTGGGAAAAAACGGCGGAAGTAAAGTTGTGCACCTTGTAATTAAAAATATCCAGCGAACTGAGTGAGGTAATGGAGTATAGTAGCATTTCCAAAAAACACTGACACGGAGTGTGAGTTGTGTTGAAACTTTGAACTCAATCGCTGATGAAAACTATATACCGGGCCCGGAATCGAATGTTTAGCCTTGTCTTTCACAAGAAATATGTAACGCCTGTGTACTCGTTTCTGTGCCTTTTGTGTACGCCCGAGAAAGATTTACCCCAGCCTGGAAGTAATGGTTCAAATGACTCTGAGTACTATGGGACTTAACATCTGAGGTCATCAGTCCCCCAGTACTTGGAACTACTTAAACCTAACTACCTACTTAACCTACTTAAACCTAACTAACTAAACCTTAAACCTAACTAACTAACATCCAAGCCCGAGGCAGGATTCGAACCTGCGACCGTAGCAGTCGCGCGGTTCCGGACTGAAGCGCCTAGAACCGCACGGCCACCGCGGGCGGCTGGAGGTAATGAACAGGTCATTCCCTAGTCCTCTCAAATGGGCGATGGTCGGAGCCGACAGGGCATATTTCAAAGGCGAGTATTTTGCCGGTGACGGCCGTTGTTTTCCAAATCTCGTTGCAGAATTAAGTTATAAAGGTCGTGCCATAAAGTAGCACCTTACAAGAGTCCCAGAAGCGGGAGCATTCTGCTCTTGCTTCTCATTCGCTAGAAGGTCTAAATGTTAAAATAATTTCATGGAACGGTTTGAAGCTCGCTAAAACGAGGAGTCGACCGACAGCCGTCGCGCGTGTTGGTTGGTTCAAATGGCTTTGAGCACTGTGGGACTTAACATCTGTGGTCATCAGTCCCCTAGAACATAGAACTACTTAAACCTAACTAACCTAAGGACATCACACAACACCCAGTCATCACGAGGCAGAGAAAATCCCTGACCCCGCCGGGAATCGAACCCGGGAACCCGGGCGCGGGAAGTGAGAACGCTACCGCACGACCACGAGCTGCGGACGCGTGTTGGTGGTGTGTGTCCTCTGAGACGGAAATAGGGTTTTATAGTGTGTTACGAAGTAAGTAGTTAGTGACTAAGTCAGCTTAAACGTGCCCAGTAGATACACCTAGCGGAGCCAGTAGCTAACTGGATGGTAGTGTTTCACGGAAAGAAATGCACTTGGCACGGTTTAATTGAAGCAAATGCTCTGCATTTCTTTCCGTAGAGATTTCAGAGAGATTTTGTGTGATTGTCTCCCTATTGACTTCGCCTATTGTAGGCGGCGTATTAAACTATTAGCATTGAACATATCCCACTCCGATGGTCTGGTCTCGACATCTTCCTTGTGAGTAGTTATAATCAAAAGACATTTAATTATTGACTTTGCAGTAATGAGAAGTTTTAAACCAGTCTCGCGGGTCAAAGTGAGGCAGAAGACCCTTATGTGAACTGATTTTTATCAGTGCAGAAAATTAATGCAGATTAGCCGATAAACGTTGCCGAATAAATCTGTGGAGCAGTATGTCGCGTAGTTTGTCCCACGTGCGGCACATCGCAAAGAATACGAGGATTCTGGCCGTGGCCGTGAGTGTGACATCATGCGATGTGGCTGTAGCTCCGAAAAACCGACGAACCGCTTCAAATGCTCTTACCGGTTGAGCTATTCATGCACGGCCTCTATGGAGCTTGGAAAGTAGGGGAAAGGTACTGGCACAAGTAAAGCTGTGAGTATGGGGCGTGAGTCATGTCTGGTTAGCTCAGTCGGCGAGGGCACTGCCAGCAAAATACAAGGTTCGTGCATTACTGGACTTGGTCTTCGTGGGGGTGGGGTACGTTTTCCTTCTTCGGACCTTAGAACTGACTTACAAGGTCTTCCAGTTTAACATGCACAATGTACAACGGTGCAACTTGTCTTTTTCACGTTAGCAAATTATCGCCAGAGATGAAAATAAGCGATATCCAGCGAACATGGCAGTGTCACAATGCATCACAGTAAGAGGAGACTACTTTAGACACTCTTTGCCTCGGGCAAGTGCTTATGTGCGTGAGACGAAACCGAAAAACAGTCTCTAACATCTCGTCTGAAGAGCTCGAAGTACATCAGCACTTCCAACAGAGTAATATTTGGCACAGAGTAGCGTATCAGCTGGGAGGCATGTTTCTGCTGCCATGTTATTTCAACTGTGTGGCGATATCGGATTTGCAGACGGCGCGCCGTTTGATGTCGGTCAGTTTCGTAACAGCTCTGCGGCGTGTGGCTCTCGCATATTAAATCTCGCCGGTAGCAGAGAGCAGGATCAAAAATAACAGCTGCAGCGACGTAAGTGCAGCGTGGACGAGTGAAATCTGAAAGCATTCCTGACGCGGTAGGAACTCCAGAACAGGATGTTATAGTCCATCATGAGATCTTTTTCCCCAAGGAATACTTCCGAGCTGATCTATTTTCTACGCACATCGGACAAAAAGCTAGTCGTTCTCAGGATACATAAACTCATTCCGAGCAAAACAGCTTCTAGCCCTGATAAAGGCCTCAACAAATTTCTTCAGATATGCCATACAGTGGTGGAAATTAGTAGAAAAGCATATGTTTATTTGTGGAAAAACTTATATATTTGCGTATTTGGTATTGCATGCTTTTTCCCGTACAATTTACAACAAAGCAAAGCAAAACAAAATACAGCCTCATTTCACCATTAGGATTAGGCCAAATACTAAAAAATTGAAAAAAGGTGGCCTCTCGGGTAGTAATGCGCGGAAGTTTTGTATCAAGGCAGGTCCGCTAGATGACGTGGACAGTGGTTAATGTCAACAGATTGCTACAGTTAACAGTTTGGAGTTTGTCTCCTAACGTCGTACGGCAGTTATTTGATAATGCCGCGTGGATAGCCTCTATTAGGTGAAGAGCAAGCAAGTATTAAGGCGTACAAAGAAATAGAGCTATTTAATTACCAGATTCCTGAGAAATTAGGGCGTTCCAGTTGTGTTATTGGTAATTTTGTCACATTGGGTGCACAGTGTGGCAAAAATTGCAAATATAGGCGGACACGAAAATTGTCAGCGTTTCATTGTGCATAAAGGAAAAGCCAGCAGTTATCAGTCACTTCCAGAGGTGTTAGACAAATTCTGGTTCGATATGCGAATCTGGCGTTCACGAAACGGCTCCATAAGCCACTTTTATACAATGCGCATTACGAGGCTCGATTGAATTTTGCGGAAGAACATATGTCGTGAACCGCAGAATGGGACAAAGTAATTTTCGATGATGAGAAGAAGTTTAATTTGGATAGACCGTATGTTTTACAGTATTATTGCCACGATCTCCATACAGAAGAACATGTTCGGATGAGTTGAATTTTTGCGGTGGCAGTATAATGATGTGGGTAGCATTTTGTACTAAAGGCACGCCCAACATAGCACGGCTGCACCTCAAAAGAAGTCGATGGTTACATAGGAATGCTGGAAAATGAATTGGTTGGTATGTACGAGGAATTTGACGATGATAATTTACTATCCCAACACTATAACACTGAGATTCACAGGTCTGCCAAGACGAAGTCGTGGTTTCAAGATAATGGGATTCTACTTCGGAGCTGGCCATAGAGATGTCTGGATTTGAATCCCATGAATAATATATGAAGGATCCTAGCACGATGTGTTTATCGCAATGGACGACCGTTTGAGAGTATGGCTGAGCAAAAAAACTACCATTGGAATGGAATGGACCTCAGTCTGAGAGGAAGAGATCACTGCCCTTATACCACCAATGCCAGAGAGTATTTTCACAGTTATTAAGAACAGTGGAGACCATAGTTGTGATCTATTTACTGTATACGGTAGTTTGTTCTGACAACAATTCATAAGTGCCTTTATATCGGCTTTCCACCCCTAAATTTGTCTTGTTTCTTTAAATTCTTAAGTGCCAATGGTAATGGTAAAATGAAAATGTATTTCGGTTTGCTTTGTTGTAAGCTGTATGGGAAGAATGCGTGCAATACTAAATACGTAAATAAACTTTTTTCCACAAATAACCACGTGGCTTTATACTAATTTCCATCACTGTATACAGATAAAGCCCCTCCGTGCTGATCTGGTCCCATAGAGCTACCATACCGAGGGGACGCAATGATGATTTGATCCCATAGAGCTACCAAACTGAAGGGACGCGGTTTGCTACGCTTCACCCGCTGTTCCATATAGTCCCATACATTTTCTATGGAATTAAGACTGGGTGATTTAGCGGTTCAGTGCAGGTGCGAGAAGGTGCGTGAGTGCCCGTCAAACCTGCTCTCTTAACATGACTTTCGTCATCTTGGAAGCTGGGAATGACCCCAGTATACTTACGAAGATGAAGAAGAATGGGCAACACTTGGTCACAGAGTATGTTGGAATAAATACTCTAGTCCACGTTCATGGTAAAGTGAATGAGTGAGCCCGAGTCATGGTATGGAAAACACCTCCGAAACATCACAGAACCAACTCCGACCTGAACTACGCTATCCACCAACTAACGCCTCAGCGCGTTACAGCATTTGAAAAGAGTCAAACTCACGAATCGTCGGACCATACTAGACAACTGCACTTTCTGTATAGTTTGTCCTTTTAATTAAATAATGTATCACAAGGGAAAGTACGTAATTTGTCGTATTCCAGAACAATGAAAACGGCTCTATATGCATCCGTATTTCTCCGGAGGGACCTGTATTCTTGGATGCTCAGTAAGCCCGGAGTGAATTCTAAGGAAAAGAAAAATTACATGGAAAACTTCTGCAGACTTTGTTCTGGAGCACTCTGGCTAAAACTTCTGGAGGTATGGGAATGGTCAATGCTATTGATACTCGGTGAGAGACTTGTATTTCGCGCAGTTAAATAAATGTATATATGTAGAAAATTTACAAACATGTGGCAGTGCGTTCGATGTTCTGGAGTTCAGCTAGCCTCTGTTGCCAGTACCGCGTGCTTAATAACCGGCTGCTGAAATCGAAAGAAAAACGCGCGTCGTCTGACGCTAACAGTGTGGATCATGTTTCATTATTTCATGGCCTTGCGCTGACGTCACCATTGCCGAGGTCAGGAGTCATCGAGAATTACTGCAGTTATTAACTCCGTTTCTGCAGACGCTCTTGCGTCGCTGACAAGATGATTTAAGAGGTGTTTTAATAGGTCTTTGCCACGGAGTCGTGTGGGATTCTGTTGTGACCGAGCGGTTCTAGGCGCTACAGTCTGGAACCGCGCGACCGCTACGGTCGCAGGTTCGAATCCTGCCTCGGGCATGGATGTGTGTGATGTCTTTAGGTTAGTTAGCTTTAAGTAGTTCTAAGTTCTCGGGGACTGATGACCTCAGCAGTTAAGTCCCATAGTGCTCAGAGCCATTTTTGGGATTCTGTTAAGGTTTTAAGTTGAAAATGCACATAGTTTCAGGGGACCAAATGAAGATGGCACCGATGGTAATTTGTTTCAATACAGTATTTTTTAAAGATGGCATTTGATTTACATTTAATGAAATCTAAAAACAAATGTAATCGCTGTTTTTCGGTTAATCATCTGTCTGAATTTACGCAATTGGACTAGTGCTGTATCTGTCGTATTAATAGTATCATTCTGAATTTAACAACTGCCGCATCGGTAGGTGGGCATGTTTAATAGCAGATTACTGTTAATGTAATGCTATCGCAAGATGCAATTTCAGTGGCGAATGCTACTGGACAATTTCGGCTGTGAAACATACAGTTACAAGATGATAACTACTTACCTTTGACTGCAAAGTCTGATAATGTGGCGAAACTTCTCAAGATCGCTACTGCACCTATTTGAGCCTGCGCACTGTACTGTAAGCATTGGTCCCCGTTTTATAATCTTCACTCCGCAGTCTTCTCTGCATTGACAGATTAACTTATCCTTGAAGCCTCAGGATGTGTCTTATGAAGCTATCCATTCTTTCAGTCTAGTTATGCCACAAACACCGTTTGTCATCAATTCGGTTCAATACCTCTTCATTAGTTACTCGATTGCTAGTATGAGAATTGATGAATTCTTGGATTCTGACGAAGGTATGGCACGGACTGTACTTTTGCATACACATCAGAATGGCTTCACAACCGACACTGTATAGTAACGGAAACAAAATAAGGGGAATTACGAAGTCTTTCGCTTCGGATTCGTTCTGCAATGTGTTGCTGATCTCTTATCACGTTAATTATCTGGCGACGCTTTCCTGGCGAAGACAGTGGTGGCTGCTATCGAAAGCTCACATTTTAAGAAAGAATCGCAACAACTGCACCGATAACAGTTTATACAAAATAGAGGGAAGATTTTCTATGTGCAGTGAAAGCTAGTGTGGTAAAATTTTACGATTGAGACAATTTGATGTGGCTGCGAATTCTGTTGCAGTCACAGTAATGGGTCAGATTAACCCTTTCGGTCAGGGCATCTTCATATAAGGACTTACTAAATAAGTACTTAGTATATTAAAATTCGTTAAATTTTACCATTTGTGATTGTTGTCCTCATATTGTCACATGCAGAGAGTTTATTTGATAACAATGTCGACATCCCCTGTCAATCTGTGGCACCACAAAACAAAACAGAGCGCACACAGTCACATGGACGCTTCCCAGGTGAAAACTAAAGGTGTCTTTCAGAACGCAAGGTGACATATTTATAACTTTACACGTGTGTCCAAATGAGGACATTGTGATTGAAAGGCTGTAATAGCATAGAAATTGAGGACATTATTTCGCTGTCTTTTTAGTCACCTTACGGTGATTTCACAACGCGCCGAGTCTAAGATAGACGAAGGCTACTTACAGAAGAAGAAGTTACATAGCTCCTTAATTCATCTGAAACAGACGATTCATCCGATGATCCTGGAAATAATTGTGAACAAGACGACAATGATGGAAGTAATGTTAGACGTTTTATACCATATGGTATACTGTAAGCTGAGTAGCCTTGACGCAAAGCCCGCTAACTGCATGATACGTGACACTGAGATAATCACGAAACACTCGTCCCATCCGAACGACAATGCATTGGCAGCGAGAATGTTATTGTTGCGTACGAATTTGTTACAGCGCAGCCAACCTAAAGCTGAATAAGAAAAATACCTATTATAATCGTAACAGACTGACAGGTAGCTCTGAATGACCAGATTGGTAAGTCGGATGTCTGTTCACGTGCTTTGCGCCCGGACATGGCAGGGCGACAGCCACGCCTACTGGGCATTTAGCGATCTTTGCCCCCGAAGACAACATGCAGTTAGCTGCTTTTGAAGCCGAACTCGATTTTCGACAGCCATGTTTGCTCATGCAATTGATATTGCATGTGTAAATGCATGGACTGAGTACAAGAAAAACGCATCAGAATTAGTTGTTCTTAAAAATAAGACACTTGATTTGCTTCACTTTAGGGTTGGTGTGGTCGAAGTACTGACGAAAGCTGCCAGGAAAATGGGGCGTCCCACGAGTCAGAGTCCAATGCCATCTCCAAGAACTTCAAAACGAGTCAATGCGGAAGTTCGTCCAGAAGCTGATGTTCGTTTGGACAACGATGGGCATCTTCCAGCGGTCAGTGACAAAAAGTCATTTGACAGGTGCAAGAAACCGGGTTGCAAACCAAAACCAAATTTAAATGTGTAAAATGTAGCATTCAAATGCCTGGATGCAAAAAAATTGTTTCTTTGATGATCATTCAAAAATGTTCAAATGTGTGTGAAATCTTATGGGACTTAACTGCTAAGGTCATCAGTCCCTAAGCTTACACACTACTTAACCTAAATTATCCTAAGGACAAACACATACACACCCATGCCCGAGGGAGGACTCGAACCTCCTCCGGGACCAACCGCACAGTCCACGACAGCAGCGCCTCAGACCGGTCGGCTAATCCCGCGCGGCTGATTATTACTCTTCACAAGTGTAAAATCATAGTTGATGTATATAATCATTATGTAAGCTTTGTGTAAATTATGTATTTTGATGAAATAAAATACTTTTGAGTTTTCGACTTATACTGCACCCACTTGAACACAATGTCCTCATTTGGGGACGCGTTGTATCACCCCTTGAGAGGGGGGGGGGGGGAGAGGGGGGGACCTCGGAATATTTTATACATCTGAAAAATCATAATTTAATTTGAAGAACTGGACAGCAAAGCCATGATTTTTTTTTCAGGAAAAAAATAATGCATGACTGAAAGGGTTAATAACCTTCCGACAAGATAGACGCCGAGTGTGCCACAATCGGTGGTGCATGTAATTGCTCACTGGATGTCATAAGTAAGTGCGTCGACAGCAAGCGTACCAGTGATTTGAAGTTCTCATTGTGATTCCGTGTAGTGCGGTATTTCTTGCCCAGTGCTGTAGCAAAGCTCGGCCCGGCGCCGCATTGACCAGCGCCCCTGTCGCCGCTCTATCTATTTCTGCCCGTCACCGGAAAGCGGTCTCTACGCCCACCCCGTCTCACCCCCCTCCCGCGGCCAGCCATTCGGCACGACTCTTTTTCCACGCACGCGCTGCAGCCGCGCCGCCCCCGCTCGCGTTCTTCTGGCGTAGCACGCCCTTGACCCCCTTTGATATCCATCGGCGTCGCTTTTGCGTGCAGACCACTCCACTGCCACTCCCGTAATCGGATCCGCTTTTCAGGCGGAAAGGCTATGCAAAAGCGGCGCTGCCAAACAAAAGCCCTTTGAGGCCGGCCTCGCCTGCTTTCGTGCGGCAGAACGTGCCGGCGCTCCGTGTTGTCAAAACTATGCTGAGCAGGCAAGCGGCCGGCGAGCGACGCCCAGCGCTGAATGGAGAGGCAGAGGGGCTCGCTTTTCACTCGCGTCGATGCCTGCCACAACACTGCCGCGAGAGGGCACTTCACGCGTTCACTGCAGATGCGCTCCTGTTCCGTTTTCGAAGCTGTGCCGCTGAGAAGATGTGCGACACTTCGTAACAAATAGACAACCCTGAATGAATGCGCGCCCTTATGCCGCTGCATCACCGCACTAACGGTCGGACTATTCAAAGAAATATCCTGGTTAGTGCGAGTAAGACTCACTCACATTAAGTTCCGTGCAGACTTAATTATGAACGTAAATAATTTACCTATCCCAGGAATCCACAATCTCTAACTATTTTTGCCTGTTATCGATATCGATGAAATGAAATGTGTGGCTAGGACCTCCCGTCGGGTAGACCGTTCGCCTGGTGCAGGTCTTTCGAGTTGACGACACTTCGGCGACCTGCGCGTCGATGGGGATGAAATGATGATGATTAGGACAACACAACACCCAGTCCCTGAGCGGAGAAAGTCTCCGACCCAGCCGGGAATCGAACCCGGGCCCTTAGGATTGACAGTCTGTCACGCTGACCACTCAGCTCCAGGGGGCGGACATCGATATCGATACTGGCAGGCTATCGTCCTGGTAACTGTTAGACTAACGAGAATGTTAAAAAACTTTTTTCGTGTGATATAATTACAAATTAATAATTTTGAGATTTATTTCTTGTACTTGCAGTGTGAAACTTTACAAAATTTCATGACTAGATCAACGGGAGGTACCCCGCAGATTTTGTCGAGTGATTTTGCGAGTATCAAAATATATGAGATAAATGGCTGTATCTTTTAATTGCATTAGACTTAGAAACTTAACTTTTTACAACGCCAATGGACCATAGACCATAGTATGCAACATAAACTTCAACTTGATAGGTCCACCCGTTGCTGAGAAAAAGGTGTCTTAACAGACGGACAGGTTGATAGCCGGCTAAGAAATTACAAAACAAATATTTTTTTGTTGTGATACAATTTCAAAGTAACTCTTCCTCGATTCTTACCTTTACTTGCACTTTTAAACCTAGCCTCTTTCAAGATTTCGTGCTTCTATATTATTGAGAAGTACCCTGTATATTTCGATGATTAGGTTTGCGGGTGTCAAAATATGTGACATGAATGTTCTCATTAGTTCATAGCATTGACTTAGAAGCTTACGTTTTCTACACGTTCAAGGAAATATAGACCTCAGTATGTGACATAAATTTCAACTTGATACTTCCCTTTCCGAAAAAAACAGGTTTTTAACAGTCGGACAGACAGACGGACGGACAAAAGTCTGATCTTATAAGGGTTTCGTTTTTACCGATTGAGGTACGGAACCCTGAAAATGGAGCGCTACCCATATATAGTTTGATTCACTCGTAAGTCATGAAGTGTAGTAAGCAGTGCTTGGCACAAAGATCGGCAGCTCTCTCTAAACCTAAATATACTCCTGTCCATTAATAGCATCATCAGGAAGAATTGAAAACAAGAAATTTTATGTTTTGTGTTTATGTGGTGTACGAGGGAGAATTCGTGAAATTTAAAGATGATCTGGGGTTACACAGAGTGCTAAATTAAGTACATAGAGCTGCCACCACTGACTCTATCCCAGTTGAGCTCTGATTCGAACCGACCTTTGATGACAGAAAGAGTGCGTTATTCCATTCTGCTTCAATTCTGTGCCAGAGTTCATCAATGATAGTGGCTAGCGATTGGTGGCCAGTCGGTCTCTCGGTAACCCATGGCCAGATGTTGTAAATGGGTGAGAGGTCTGAAGAATATGCTACCCAGGACAACATTCGAACAAAGATAAGTGAGTGAAGTACAGAGATAAGTTCCTTATGTAAATTAAAAAAAGAAAAAGGAAACACAAAATTGTGACCATGGGTTCGAACCAAGCCGGTTTTCCCAAGGTGAATGACATCCACAGCAACGTATAATTGAAAGCTGAACAACAAATATCGTTTACAAAGGTAAGTTCTTAATGCAAAGTAAAAACATAAACAGAAGTCCCAATTTCCAAATCGGGCTGGTTCCAAGAGGGGACAAGATCCACACAATTTATACACTGATGAGCCAAAACACTACGGCCAACTGCTTAATAGTTTGTTTTTCAATCTTTGGAACGAAATATATCACTGATTCTGCGTATCAGGAATCCGAGAGTTTCTTGGTAGGTTTGTGGAGGTATGTTGCATTAGATGTCTATGCCTAGATAACAGGGCGCTGATTTGTACTCGCGGTGATAACGCCCGATACCGACCCAGCTGGGTTCCATAGGATTTACAGCAGGTGAATTTGGTCGCCGAGACATTAACATCAGTTCACTATAATGCTCCTCAAACCACTGTAGCTCGGTTCTGGCTCCGGGACACGGACAATTATACTGCTGAAAGATGACATCGGCGTCGCGGAAGAAATCAAGCATGAAGAGATGCCAGTGGTTCGAGCTGTCAGCTTGTCTTCGATTACTACCGCAAGTCCCATGCAAGCACAGGATAAGGTCTCTCATATCATACCATTGCTCCAATCAGCCTGATTCACCCGAAGATCATACACGTTTCCAGTGACCGACTGTCGAATCACGATGGTCCCGTGCCCACTATAACCGTAATTGTTCAACAATGTATGATGAACATTTCCGCCCCCCCCCCCCCCAACGCACTTGTGCGTGCACCAGCATTGTGCTCTTCCGGCAGAGATGCCACAGGTCACCATCTATCCTATTCTACGGAGTAGACAAGGCTCCGAACCCCACGTTCTGTGAAAAGTCGTGGGCGCCCAACCATTTAGCGACTAGTGGTAGTTTCACTGTCCTACCTATTTCTGTAGATGCTCACGATAGTAGCACGTGAATATTCGACCAGCTTCGCCGTTTTCGAGGTACTCTGTCACTGGTTCTGTTGAATAACAATCTGCCCTTTGTCAAAGTCGCTTATCTCAATGGATTTCCCCATTTGCAGTCTATATCTTGGCTACGGTGATCGACCGTCCATGTCTGCTCCGCTTACATACTTTTGTTACCACGTCACCAGGCGGCATCCAACGTCGCGGTGGGCAGTGATCACAAAGTTTTGTCTTATCAGTGTACTGGCGTCTTTTAAACAGCTCCCCACCAAATAATGGTGAAATAAAGCAGTTACACTTGTAGGGAAGGGGGAGCCCCTCCCAACCAATTTTTCTCTCTCTTGTTTTTTATTTTGTAATCTTTTTTACAAGATCGCCTCCGCGGCCGAGAACTTGTGACAGGACAATATGACGTGGTTCAGATCCGCCACCGCCGTTGTGTTCTGATCACAGTGTCCAGAAGCGATTGAAAAAATGCTTCAAATGGATCTGAGCACTATGGGACTTAACATCTGAGTTAATCAGTCCCCTAGAACCTAGAACTAACTAACCTAAGGACATCACACACATCCATACCCGAGGCAGGATTCGAACCTGCGACCGCAGCGGTCGCGCTGTTCCGGACTGAAGCGCCCAGAAGCGCTCGGCCACAGCGGCCGGCGGAAGCGATGGCTTTCCAGTCGGTATATGTGGGCGGGGTTGCACCCGTGTCTCAGCTTTATTCGGATGAGGTAGGTTACATGACGTCTACTAAACTTCACCGAGGTTAACCATGGCCGTGAAGAGACGTTTGCTTGTATGACCTCCAGGTTTCTGAAAGATAACGTCACTGAGACCCAGCTCAGAAACGTAATGGCTGCTATCGAAATGCTGGACTTTGGGAAATAAAGGTAGTCCTGCTTTGACCTCCCTGGCACCCCACATTCACCGAGCGAGGTGGCGCAGTGGTTAGACACTGGACTCGCATTCGGGAGGACGACGGTTCAATCCCGCGTCCGGCCATCCTGATTTAGGTTTTCCGTGATTTCCCTAAATCGCTCCAGGCAAATGTCGGGATGGTTCCTTTCAAAGGGCACGGCCGACTTCCTTCCCCGTCCTTCCCTAATCCGATGAGACCGATGACCTCGCTGCTGGTCTCCTTCCCCGAAACAACCAACCAACCAACCACCCCACGTTCGCCACTATGAAGACAGCAGATGCACCCTGGGAACGTTTGTTCTCTTAGAGGCCTCCACGTTAGAATGAATTCATCCTGATTCTGTACGCAGAACGGCGACACGTCTTTAAAGACCACGTGGCACCTCTCCTGTCCCAAAATTTTGGTTGGGCGCGCTACTGTCTGGCCGCCTTTGTCTGCTGTTGCGTCAAGGTAAACCGCAACAATGGTCGCCTTGCTGACAGTATGTGTCTTGCTGCTGGACAGGCTCCAAGGTTCCAGGTACGGCAGAGCTAGCAGTACGATTGTCCTCTCTGGTTCTAGTCGTGTGGCGCGATTGAGATCCTGCATAGCGTTGAAATGGCCCTTCCGGATGCATCGATTACATATTGGCATGGAAGTCGTAGGATCACGAGTAATATGAGCAGCAATGTCACGGCCAGTTAACTATAGTATCGATAGGCCACGATCCTGTCACTGTCGATGGCAGTGTGTGACGCAGTTGGCTCTTGGCCCATCCCAGGAACAGCTCCCAAATCGTCAGTTAATTCGAATTTCCGAATCATGTTCTTAAACCCTAGTGCGGAATGAGGGCCTCGCACCAATTTTCGTAAAGAGCAGCAGCACTATTGGTACTGTTTTTCTAAAAGCTGGACAAGAAAAGCTCTACTGACCTTGTGCAGACACTTGTTGACTGTCTGCAACTGTAATGCACACAAGTGGTTGAGCTTCAACCCTGTGTCGGTGTAACACTACGGCGCTGAACGGGGAGTCATGACACTTAACACTACTAACAACGCAAATCCAGGAGTGCACAATGAGAATACCATTCCTATAAAGTTTAGTGCCAATACGGTAAATATTTTCCGTGTACAGTGGCTCAAGTAGAGAAAGTTTAATTATAACCACCCTGCATATTCGAACAAAGTTTGTAATATAGTCTCTGCCATTGGTTTCTACCGATTAGCACCAACCATCACTCTTACCACATTCATGTCCATTACGTTTGTTTAGGACATCACATTAAGAGTAAGCGAGCAGCCTGCTACACAGCTAGTTACCAAACTACAAATTATAATCACCATCGTCATGTAACGACTGGTTATGTTATTCACTTTTCAGTGTATTATTATTATTATTATTATTATTATTGGCTACCTCGATGGATACTTGAAAATCTAGTCCTTTAGTGCTAGGGAAACGGCGTAACTGGAATCTTACTTCATTCGCAAGTGGCAGGATCGGGATGAATAATGCAGGACAAATAAAGACAGACATTGTCGACTACTTGTTGACATTATGACAGAACGCAACGTGTTACACGAACACACTTGCGAACCCTTAGTTTTTTATCCTCATCCATTTTATGCAAAAGCACGCCCAAAGCGTTCAGAAAATGTTCTGCGTTGTTGGACAATTCAAAACTAGAAAATAAAATTTAGGCCTGGAATCGAACCTCGCAAGCTCTAGTACAAAATGGTTCAAATGGCTCTGAGCACTATGCGACTTAACTTCTGAGGTCATCAGTCGCCTAGAACTTAGAACTAATTAAACCTTACTAACCTAAGGACATCACATACATCCATGCCCGAGGCAGGATTCGAACCTGCGACCGTACCGGTCGCGCGGTTCCAGACTGTGGCGCCTAGAACCGCACGGCCACTCCGGCCGGCCCAAGCTCTAGTATTCTAACACAAAACTCCACCAACTGCACTAAGTGGGCAGCACAGCTGCAGAGATATTGTTGTACATGTGATTACAGTGGTGCCAAATTCCCTTCATTTGCCAATGTCTGGTACCTGTAGGTCGGGGCCAGCGAGACATACGGGCTCTGTGGCATGCGTCACAGCACGTAACAAAACAGGTCTTAACGAGTGCCAGCGACCATCTTTGGCGGAGAGCGGTTTACTATTTCACACCAGTTTAATACCTCACAGCTGCGCCTTTAAATACAGAGAGGCTCTCGATAACACATGACAAAGTTAAGGACTTTACTGCGTACCTTAGCATTCACATGCTGATTTTCTGCCTGACCCCGGACATAGCCGAGGATTTGCGATGTGTATCGGGCAAGACAACTAATGCAACGTCTCAAGTTCGTTACGGGGCTGTATTTCTCGTGGAGCCCTCTGTAGGTTCAAGTGGTTCCGACGCGTTTACGTTACGGAATGAATTGCATTAGTTGCTGCTCACCTCGAATGATGGAAATAGATTTTGACTCATGTGAAAGACATCAGCGAATATACCATACAGCTTTACAGGCATTTCGCTACGTTCGCAGGTTCGAATCCTGCCTCGGGCATGGATGTGTGTGATGTCCTTAGGTTTGTTAGGTTTAAGTATTTCTACGTTCTAGGCGACTGATGACCTCATAAGTTAAGTCGCATAGTGCTCAGAGACATTTCAACCATTTTTTTACAGGCATTTAATATCCGATCACAACGAAACTCGTCGTTAATTAAATATTTTATCATGGAGCAGGTTTCTAGCATTTACATTTTAATTTAGTTCTTCAAAAATATTCTGTTTTAAGATACGCAGAAGACTCGTCATGGAGAACAGCATTTTGAAAGGTAACGTAGAAGTGTGTATCTGAAGCGAGACGCCGCGCGGGATTAGCCGAGCGGTCTTAGGCGCTGCAGTCATAGACTGTGCGGCTGGTCCCGGCGGAGGTTCGAGTCCTCCCTCGGGCATGGGTGTGTGTGTGTGTGTGTGTGTGCGTGTGTGTGTGTGTGTGTGTGTGTGTGTGTGTTTGTCCTTAGGATGATTTAGGTTACGTAGTGTGTAAGCTTAGGGACTGATGACTTTAGCAGTTAAGTCCCATAAGATTTCACACATATTTGAACATTTTTTGAGGTGGGACGCGAAGTCGGCCTCTCGTAATATCCTCTACATAGTCAGATAAGGGGTTTTAATCCACCCAGTGCCCAATTGACACTTTTTTTGGTGCGTATATGTACGGGGCCAGTTGCGGGTGAACTCGTCAGTGGCATCCAGATAACAGAATAGTAAATCACTTAGCAATAAAACGAAATTTGTTTATGTGGAGCCAGAAAGGAACTTAACTAGGACTAATATGACCAGTAGCACAATTATTCTTAAAATAATAACAGGACAAATTCAAATACGGAACAAATTCAAATCTTGCCATATAACAGATACCGGGCAACGACATAAAACGGTTTACAATGTGTAGCACTCAAATGGTTCAAATGGCTCTGAGCACTATGGGACTTAACTGCTGAGGTCATCAGTCCCCTAGAACTTAGAACTACTTAAACCTAACTAACCTAAGGACATCACACACATCCATGCCCGAGGCAGGATTCGAACCTGCGACCGTAGCGGTCGCGCGGCTCCAGACTGTAGCGCCTAGAACCGCTCGGCCACTCCGGCCGGCAATGTGTAGCACTCGGAAATAACCAGATATAATAACTGTAAACCTACCTTGGATGAGTCATATAATCTCCAACTGCACCTTGAATTACTGTTACTACCGTCACCAGACAACTAAGGCACCAGTTTATCCGCAACGGTACCAAACTACTCATGCTTATCTCTAAATAACTTCTTATACTATGAAGTATGTGACAGCTTATCTGCATAAATGCAATAACAAAATAAAATCTTAATGCAACATGAGCGAACCAGTAGCTCAATCATATAACATCAATAACACAGTTAACTCTTAAAATCACTGAAGTAAACGACTGATTTACGGTCACGGCGATAAAAAGATCAGTTCTGTTCAATTCACCTAATCACACCTACAGCGCGTAACATCACAATTATGCCCACATTGCTTCACAGCACTCACTGTCACAAGCCGCGTGTGCCACAAATAGCCAACAGCTAGTTACACAACACCCACATATTTCCGTGCAGGAAGTCGCTTACAAGTGCCTTGTGGTGTACAGAGATACCACCCAAGAAGAGTTTGTGTCAGTTGGTACCAGAACTACCGTGGACGTCTGTCCGGAGCAGGAACATCACTTCACGCAAACCAATCATAGGGTGCCCGCGAGAATCACACCCCCTGGAGCGGCAGCGCCGCCAGGAAGAGAAGACGCACGCTTAAGTAACAGTGCATGATCAAAAGTCGTCAGTTGTGAGTCACACCGATTCTGGCTAGGGAGTTCTGCAGATCGTTCGTCGTTTCTTAAGTCTTCAAGTAAGACAGAAACAGCAGCAGATAGGTAGAAGTGGTTAGTCTTCAACAGAAACAGGAAAGTGAATAGAACTGTCTTGTATGGACAGAGACCCCCTGCCTAGAGATTTAACTGGAGTTTGTGTTCATGGAACCGTAATCAATGTAGAACAGATAGGCTAAACATGCATTCCGCATTTGCTGTAACCAGCTTGACCAAATTTGAGAAATGTATTTTACCATTCACTGTTCTGTGTTACGTTCGTTGTGTGTGCGCTGCCCTAGAACCCACGCATCCGCCCTACCGGGACACCTTTATTAGCCTTTTTCAGTGGCAGCGAGATTTTCATCAAAGTGGACGCCCGGAGCCCACCACATCTCTCAGTGGACGGATCGCACAGAACACAGTGCACCGTCTCCTTCATATAGCCTCCAGGATGCATTCATCAGCTGCAAAAGCACTCGGGTGGTGCCCCTCGTATCATGCGGACGACCTTCCTTCGTCTCCACAGGGATTACTGTGCGTCCGACCAGAAGAGACAACAATCGCTCTACCAGGTTATTCTCCGAACAGCAGCTGTGTCATTGCCGACCGTCGTCTCGGCTCGTAACTGCCCAAACACACCAGCTTCTTGAGGCTCTCGCTCTTGGCTGAGCCCAGCTCTCACTCCTTCGTAACACTTCGACAACTGACGAGCTCCAACAACTTCAGGCATTTATTCACAACAGGATTCCACTTCCCGAAACAATGCAATTTCCAGTTGCGATAATACAATATCTTCGAATGTTTATCGATAGTAAACTAAGATGGGCTCATCATATCCGACATTTCATTACTAGATGTGAAAAAGCATACACTCTCACTAGAATTACGATTGGACTATGATGGGGCCCTGATCGGCGGACAGTAATGACTTTATACCGGTTCCAACTAAGGACTGTGACCGCATGTGCTAAAGATCAGCGTGCTCCGAAGACTTGATATTATGCAGTACAAAGCCTTGTGTGTAGTTACTGGGGTGTTCATGTCAACCCCAACCAACGCATTATTTGTTGAAGCGAATGAACCACCGTTAAAGCTGTGACGAATATTCCTCTGCAGTACATGCCTCCTGCGGCTGTACTTCAACGAATGTGGGCTCTGTGAAGAAAAGGTCCGGGAATTAACATCCTACTGTGTGTGTGGAAGATTTTGGATAAATAACCAACTTCCACACGTCGCGGCTGAATATATGGCCATGCAGGCGTTAAGAGACAAGATGTGGATGTGTCTTCTTACGTATACCGCAATGGGCCATACGAAACATCGACTCTGCAGACTGATTTCCGGACCAATTTAACGATTCAAAATCAGGACCCATCTAGCGAAATGGCAATGGAATTCATGTCTCAGTGCCATGATGCGTGCGTGGTGTATGCAGATTGGTCCAAGAGTAGTGAAAGCGCTAGTAGTGCTTACTGGGTACCCAGAAACAAACGAAGATGAATGCCGCTTTGGAATCCCTAATACTCGCACAGACAAAATAGTCGTGATCTCCGATTGTGTATGAGCCCTACAACTAAACCATCATAATAGTTGCACCAACCCCATAGCTGCAGAAGATGTCGACGTTGTGTTTCGGATGCAGAGGAACAGACGCAACATTGTGATGGTATGGATGAAAGGCCGCATATGATACCTGGAAATGAGGAAATAAATCTCCAAGTAAAACAGACATCTCTGCATGGAGCTATTAAATGTAAATAAACTTCCTCTCACAGATAGGATATGATGCTCAGAAAATGGTTGTCCTCGGACTGGCAAGAGGAGTGATCGAAGACATCTAAAATCAAAGGCAACCACTACACACTAATTCTCACGATTCCGAGAGTACCATGGTATAATAAGGCACAAACATCAAGGAGCTTCACGACAGTTATAGCACGGTTGAAATTTAATCATTAGAAGTTCAACAAACACCTCCATCGGATGGGCTCAGGCGCCACCTCTCTGTGTGTTTTCGGAGAGGAAGACCATATGCTCCGTCAGTCTCCTCGGAACACGTATTACATAAACGTTGTTGCAAGTAATCTTCGGGCTCGTGGTCATCAGTTCCCAAGCAACATCCAAACCTTGGTATCATCCAGCTATATAGCAACGTGTAAGATACTGTACGAATTCGTCAATAGTCATAATTAGATTGCCAGGGGAAGACGAAAAGCTCAATTAATTGGCTATATTCCCACGTATTCCTCAGCGGGATGTGGAACCTCAGCCTATAAAATAATGTATGACACTGTGTACCTCGTGTATGTATGTGTCCGATTAGTAGTTTAACTATATACGTGGTTGTAATATCAAATCCAATGTAGGCCTGCGTATTCAAATACAGATACATGTAAACAGGCAGAATACAGCGCTGCGGTCGGCAACGCCTATATAAGACAAGTGTCTGGCGCAGTTGGTAGATCGGTTACTGCTGCTACAATGACAGAGTATCAAAATTTAAGTGAGTTTGAACGTGGCGTTACAGTGGGCGCACGAGCGATGGGACATAGCATCTCCCAGGTAGCGAATGAAGTGGGGATTTTCCCGTAGGACCATTTCGCGAGTGTACCGTGAATATCAGAAATCCAGCAAAACATCAAATCTCCGACATCACTGCGGTCGTAAAATGCTCCTGTAAGAACGGGAGCAAAGACGCCTGAAGAGAATCATTCAGCGTGGCAGAAGTGCAACTCTTCCGCAAATTGCTGCAGATTTCAGTGCTGGGCCATCAACAAGTGTCAGCGTGCGAATCATTCAACGAAATATCGCTGATAGAACATTTTATTGCTCATTTATATACATAGTCATTACTATGGATGGAATGGGGTTCAAATGGTTTTAAGCACTATGGGACTTAACATCTGAGGTCATCAGTCCCCTAGTCTTAGAACTACTTAAACCTAACTAACCTAAGGACATCACACACATCCACGCCCGAGGCAGCATTCGAACCTGCGACCGTAGCAGTAGCGCGGTTCCGGACTGAAGCGCGTAGAACCTGTCGGCCACAGCGGCCAGCTATAGAATAGGGAGTGTCCCAAATGTGTACCAACGGCGATTTAATGGTTCTTATTGTGTTACCAGCAGGATTTTTGTTGCATACTAACTCTGTGTATCTTGTGGCACATTTTCAACTTGCTTACTCGATTCGTTATACTGTGGATTTAAAATTTGTTTTCGGTCGGAATCCACCCTTTGTTTAAGCCAATGTAACTTCATACCAGGTTACGATTTAAACTAATGTGTACTCTGAATTGTCAGAACAAACTGTAGTAGAATATTTCTATTGTTGAAAAGGCTATATGGGCAAGTTCCGAAAGCCAATTAAAAAAAAAATTGCTTCAGGCCCGACCCGTCGTTACTGACACCTCGGCTGGCGTGCCAAACGGGCTCCCGGCGACAGGCCGCCGCTCCCATCGGCCACGGCGCGGTCATGAGATGTTGCTCCGTCCCCATCTCGATCACGGTGGCCTGCGCCTGCGCCGTAAACCCTCTCGGCTCGAGCTCGACACCCGACTCGAAACGATCTCTAATGACAGGGAAATCAACTGTGCCGTTCGACACGGCACACATCGGTGTGGCGTCAAATAGATGGACTTGTACCAGGCTTCCAGCCAGTAATGTCTTCCAGTGGAGCCGGCCGGGGTGGCCGAGCGGTTCTAGGCGCTACAGTCTGGAACCGCGAGACCGCTACGGTCGCAAGTTTGAATCCTGGCTCGGGCATGGACGTGTGTGATGTCCTTAGGTTGGTTAGGTTTAAGTAGTTCAAAGTTATAGGAGACTGATGACCTTAGAAGTTAAGTCCCATAGTGCTCAGAGCCATTAGAACCATTTTTTAAAATTACGTGCGCGGGATTAGCCGAGCGATCAGGGGCGCTGCAGTCATGGACCGTGCGGCTGGTCCCGGAGGAGGTTCGAGTCCTCCCTCGGGCATGGGTGTGAGTGTTTGTGCTTAGTATAATTTAGGTTAAGTAGTGTGTACACTTAGGGACTGATGACCTTAGCAGTTAAGTCCCATAAGATTTCACACACACTTGAACTTGAACATTAAAATTACGCCATTTCTCTTCGAATGCGATCCAGACATCGCCAGTTCTCTTCAAATGTGTGCTGGTACCCAAATAAAATGTACCAAAACATGCTTCGTAGCGCTCTCTCTCAAATAGCTAGAAACCAGTGTCGATTGCTGAAATGACGGGTTAGCCGCACTACGGTCGACTCAGAGAAGGGATGCAGCTGTTTTGTTTCTGACTGTGCATGCTCTGATGTGACGTCATTCCTACCGCCAATGAGGCTGCTACGCTGGTCACAGCACCAGGTCAGTATTTTTCTTCGAGCACTGTGAGTAAAGTATTGTCCAAGCGTAGATTGAGGGGAGCACCTGGCATATCGGTGCCATAGTGCAGTGATCAAGTGCACGGACTGGCAGTTTGTCAGGTTGGGTTCGCTTCCCACTGCTACCATATTTATTTTTTCCATTTTATTTCAGACAGTGTTAAACTTTGGATTACAACATGTACCCGTTTGGCTCCTACAGACGTAGTCTCTACATTCCTCGCTGAGAGGGGCTTTGTTGTCGGCGTACTGCTATCCTAATGCTGCTACCAATGCTGAGAGACGGTGTTCCGGTCGCTACGAAATACTTATCATCCGATTTTAAGAAAATTTTACAGTGAAAAATTTTTATTTTTGCTCATCTTACAGTTTGATATCTTCACTCATTAAAGAACTTTTTTTTTTCTTTTATTCGTCGTAGTCACTTTGCTGCTTCAAATTAAGCAAAGCTCTGCGCAAAATTTTGCTGTGTTCGCAGAGATAAAAACGCATTGCGTAAACTTTGCATATGGTTGATTTTAGCACATACATTTCTGTGTGTGAAATGTAGACAGCGTATCTAAATTTTATTTAAAATTTAGGGCTGGAAGATATTCTCATTTTGCTCCCGAGTTATTGATTTTTGTATTCGTCAGACGTTCACCCGTGGTGTGCCCAGTTCTGTCGATACGGACTTGCCAGCTGCTATGAAATGCTAGCTTCAATGAACAGCACGCAAAGAGGCACGTATGTTATGTGATAAATACTCGGAACTTTTTTATTCACTGAGATGGGGAAGCAACTTGTCCGCAGCAATGAGAGGATTGGCGGTACGTGTTGCGTAACTACGTCAATACTGCTTAAGTTCTCTATAGATTTACACATAGAGTATGAGGCATTTTCGAGCAGCGGTTCACTTAATAGTTCGATAGCCCAGTAGTCCAGCACACCGAATGCCAATTCGTTGGCTCGGGTTTGATGCCTACTGCTACCATTGCTTTCATTTTCTTCGCTTTATTTTGTTCCTTGCAACGTTAAGCGCTTAATTACAAAATTGAAATAAATTTAAACAGTTCAATATATGTAATATAATTAATATAGGTTTTCCATTGAGTTTTGACTAGTACCCTTGTAAGTTAAATGGCTATAGACCACTACGCTGTAGCATATTGGTAAATGTGCGCCTGTTATTTGAAGTTTCAGACCAGAGAAGTGGTGCAATGGTTAACACACGATTTGTAGTTTGGAGGTGCATGATGCATAACCCTTCCTGGTCACCAGATTTAGGCTTCAGTTGGCCTCGTTTTACTGCTGTAAAACATTATACTAATTTTTTTTTATTCGCTAATGTAGACCTAATACTGTAAAATTTATATTATGTTTTGTTACTATTGCTTATCTGAACTGCATTAATTTTAAAGATTGTAAGATACAGGTTGCCCTTATTTTATGTGTTTTACGGTGAGAGAGCGTGCCATGTACAAAGTACTTTGAGAAAAAAGTCTTCTTATGTTTCGAGAGCGATCTTGTTTGCAGTTCCCGAAAGTAAAGGTAATGAATTTATTCTGCTTACGTTTTTCGTCGTATTGTGAACCCTTGGTGTGTTTTTTGTGGGTTGTAAATAAGCACATATATTTTTTACACCTTTTTACTTCTCTCTCACCTAGTATCGCAAATTTTCATACTCAAAACGAAATTTAGACAAACCTTTCAGAATAGTCATTGACAGATATTTTGTTACTGGCACTGCTTACTTGTTGGTCGTGTTGAATTAGTTAATAGTGGCGCAAAGGTGATTGGATGCTTTCCTCTTGATCTGTCGTTATTCTATCATTAGAGCATTGTACATGTGTGGAGGGATTTGGCTCGGTATAAGGAGCCTCCTGAGGTTGAGTTTATCTGTTTGTCCCGATAATTACTCAAATCTTCAGCAAAGTATCCAGTAGTGTTACGTTGAGAATTTGCGATCAGAGGCGCATATTTCTTAACGAAGTCAGTGCAACAAAGTCGTGAATTTTCTCATATTCACAGAATGACCGAGTTCTCTGATGAGAAACTTGTCATGGCACAGTACCGCCAAAGTGTTGCCAAGTACCTTTAAAAGTGTTTCATTATCATTTATTTATGTAAATTTAAATAGGTAACATTAGTCATATCTGTGCTGGCTTAGAGCCTCCACACAGGGTAGTGGCTTAGTACACCGGTAATTTTTCAGCCTCAAAGGTACCCCAGCGTATTCTAAGCAGTTTCTATGAGGCTGCGCCATTAATAGTAAATCGCCGCTTAAAACAGCAGCTTCCCTTATTCAGTATTCAGAAACCAGTCTTAGCCATTTATATAGATGCTATTATGTTTACTAATGTAGTCGCCAACGTAATGCGCCGATGTTAGAGACGGGGTTTCTGATAAACTGCAAACAGTTGCTTTCTAAACTGTGATCAACGCTGACGGCAACGGCCGGACTGAAGTGGCGCGGGGAGAAGACCACGTTCCCGTGTGCGAGTGCGAGAGAAGATTGGAAAGCTCCTAAGAAGGGCGGTCCATTTCGGTCCAGTTCTTAACGAAAGTGTCATTGATGAAGAACTGTCTAAACTATTTTTCACTCAGACCCAACTTTCATTTCTGGGAAAGTTAAAGATCAGAACCAAAATCAGCCTCCGTGTAGACGTCAACATAAAAACTTTTAATGCGAACGTTTTAGGTTAGGCTTTACCGTGACTGTTATTAAATGAAACAACAAGTTTACTGTTACCAGTCACTCCACGACGCGTTTCAAATGTTTAAACCTCCATCATCAGGCGGATTTACATTTGTTAGTATGACGTGTGTGTGTGTTGTGTTACGATTTTTTGGAGGAACTTGTGGCACTGTTCCCAGTGGTCACAGGTTCTTTTCACTGTTATTTATTTATTAAACATTTTTTTACAAAATATGACAGTATGTTTGCGATGTGTTACGACAGTTATCTTGTTGTTTCATTTAATGAAGACTTTTGCAGTACGTCGTTCAATGTAAGAGTAAGCAGTCTGTAGTCCCAGCGTAAAGGACATCTACTCATCTTTTACGTAAGAATCACTGCCACTCATCTTTTGGAACTGAATTATTGTTATTGTTTTCATCATAAAATGTTTCACGTAATTTTGAGGTGCCTTCAGTGGTCTACAAAGAGAAAAAAAATCATACTTAGGTGTAAATATTTTGTTATGAGGTATGTACTGTCACATACTACCACTTTTAGGCTACACATATCCACATTATTTGCAAGTTAACGATGTAGACTGCACACTTATTTTATCTTTCTTACATTTTATGTATACAGGGTGTTACAAAAAGTTACGGCCAAACTTTCAGGAAACATTCCTCACACACAAAGAAAGAAAATATGTTATGTGGACATGTGTCCGGAAACGCTTACTTTCCATGTTAGAGCTCATTTTATTACTTCTCTTCAAATCACATTAATCATGGAATGGAAACACACAGCAACAGAACGTACCAGCGTGACTTCAAACACTTTGTTACAGGAAATGCTCAAAATGTCCTCCGTTAGCGAGGATACATGCATCCACCCTCCGTCGCGTGGAATCCCTGATGCGCTGATGCAGCCCTGGAGAATGGCGCATTGTATCACAGCCGTCCACAATACGAGCACGAAGAGTCTCTACATTTGGTACCAGGGTTGCGTAGACAAGAGCTTTCAAATGCCCCCATAAATGAAAGTCAAGAGGGTTGAGGTCAGGAGAGTGTGGAGGCCATGGAATTGGTCCGCCTCTACCAATCCATCGGTCACCGAATCTGTTGTTGAGAAGCGTACGAACACTTCGACTGAAATGTGCAGGAGCTCCATCGTGCATGAACCACATGTTGTGTCGTACTTGTAAAGGCACATGATCTAGCAGCACAGGTAGAGTATCCCGTATGAAATCATGGCGGTGAATCGAGGAAGTACAGTACATACTGACGAAACTAAAATGAGCTCTAACATGGAAATTAAGCGTTTCCGGACACATGTCCACATAACATCTTTTCTTTATTTGTGTGTGAGGAATGTTTCCTGAAAGTTTGGCCGTACCTTTTTGTAACACCCTGTATATTCTGTAGGAGACATAAAAACGCCCAGTTTACATCATTTACCTGTAAATCTAAAATTGCTGCTATGATATACAGCATATCTCAGACAAAAGAACTTATACTGAAGCAGTACACCCAAGGTTCACGTCCAGTTTAGTGGATCAGTATTTTGCGGCGTGGTGGTGGTTGTCGGAACGATTGCGCACACTGGTCATAGAGGAGAGGGGAGCATTGCATCCAGACGCTGAAGGGTGGGCGCACGATTCGTCACTGAGCCAATTAAGTGTTTTAGTATTGTGTGTGTTATAGTGAAGCAAGGTTCTACAAAATATGTTTTATCCATAAAACAGTTAATATGCCACCAGACTTTTGATTACTGGGGGTTGATTAGCAAATGAATCTAAATTCAACATCAGCTGGGGGCGCCAAGCTGTAGTCTCACCCCGGAAACGGATACAGTATTGCCGTCTGCGTCTTAGAGCATTATATTCTAGCAATTTTCATTCAGAGCTAATTCAGGAAACGCGGGAAATGTGTGTCCAGGGCAGATATAGGCTATGAATCTGAAAGGTCGGAGATCATTCTTTTGTGTCAGTGTTCTCACTGTAGAGTCTTGTACCAGGAGAAGCAAGGAGAGAATGTTGTTTTGGTGGCCAGTATCCTCTGTCTACAACAAAACTTTATTAACATAAAGCTAGTTCATATTTTGTGGTACAAACTCTTCCGTAATAGACCGTGTGAGCCTCACTGCTGGTGAATTACAAGCCCCACTATAGACACTACACTCCCGTGGCCAGTGACGTGAACTGACAGACACCAACTAGAATAGTAACTGAGCTAGTAACTGCGACTGACTCGGCTGGCTGAATGACAGTAACTGACTGGACTCTCTGGTCCGCGGCGGCGATCTAGGTACTGGCCGTCGAGAGGGCGTTGCAAGCGCGTTGCTTGCGAGTCTGTCTTTGGTCTCCCTCCTGATAGGTTCACTTGATTCAGCGCCTATCATCGATCTTCGTGCAACCTCTTCTCCGACCAGCGTGCTGGCAACAGGTTACGCCAGCACACATTCTACTGTCTGTTCCAACGATTCTCCTTGCGATTGAATGTGGCATCACTGGCGACAACGTTCTGTATGTGTGTCAGATATGAAATATTCCACCAAAGCTTGGGTTTTGCATTGACCTGTGTAAGGCTTTTTTAATGTGTCTGATGAGAATCAGCAACTTTTTTTTCGTTTTTAGGTTAAAGCCCCCATGTATAAACGAGTAATTCTCACACTTTTTTTTAATGCCTTCAGAAAAGAAATTAGTTCTGAAACGCTAAATACAAGGTGTGGATTCATGATGATGTGTTGCTAGCATGTCATGCCGATCACCGATGCACTGAAGTGCAGCATTCCCATTGAAAGCATTAGTTATATGCTCTGGAATTCCAGATGCGTGTCAGTCTGCACTGCATCTGTGTCACTGAGAGGTTCACCAGTGCACACTCTACCAAAAGTTTGTGAGAAATTGTATCAGGTCACTGGTCTATTACGCCCCGTAACTTTGAATCCATTACCTCACCGTTTACTGATTTGTCTGCAGCGTGGCCTGAATAAGCGGCCACCATGCTCAAGGACATCACGTGCTGATCATGGATATTCGTTTCAGCATTTTGACTGTCCACTCTATGATAATGATGAAAGCTTGGACATCTCTACAATCACGTGGAAATTTTACAGGTTCCTCGTGGAAGCTCTCGACACTAATTATGTTTCGAGAAAATATGCTTAATCTTCAGGCGTGGGGCTAAAAGCCAAACGCCCTGGCTGATACTCAGTAGGTCAGAACTGTCAATAATTGCGTAGTACTGCATGGGGGCTTAATTAAATAAAAGATTGAAAATGTTTTTTGTTTGTTTTAGTAACTGTATGTTCGATTACGTGAGTCTCGTAATCGGTTGGCCCTGACTAGAATTGTTACGCTATCTGACTGCAAAGAACAATGTAAGAAAATTTTCGTAAACACAGTTAATTAATTAAGACCCCAGCAACTATAAAAATCTACGAAACCAATGAGCACAAGAGTAACTGTTCTGTATGTGGGAGTGTGACTCAACGCCCACATCTGGCACGGTTCTTTTCCAACAAGACAAGAATTTTTAAATACCAACTATACTGACGTGACAAAAGAAATTTAGAAAAACTACAATTACGCAAAAAAATCACAATTACACTCTAATCCAAGAACACAAGCCAGATGCTTTGTTGACTGAACCTGTAGTGACACATTATTTCAGATACACAACTAATAAAGGAACATTATAAATTTTACCTTCATATATATTGACGAAATGCACTCATTACAATAACATCTGCTATCTCTCCCATCAAATAACTGCATAAGACATGAAACAACGCTCTTTACTACTACATCTCGCTCCAACTTCACGACAACCACGAGCTCTGCCCACGCACACACTGCCTCTATGAGTTCTTAACACACACTGTCCTCTCCGATCTCTTAACAAGCACTGACTGCCATGAGCTCTTAACACGCACTGTGGAGGCGGCTTAATAGTACTCTTTGGCGCACTCTCTGGCGCAGTGGCACAGTGTAGCCACCTTTCATATGCCCCTCCTCCACAGGCCAGAATTTGATGGTATTTTTGCCAGCATTGGTGGTGAAAATACCACCAAATTCGTCCAGAAAATACAGAGAAAAATAAAAGATAATATTAATATCTAAATATCACATAATTAGTTAAAATTTTGGCTTTGCACTGACCTTTCACTAACCTAACATATGAAATACAGTAAGCAATACAAGTTCTTTTCATACATGTGGCTTTACATAATAGTTCACAATACACAAAAAATCAGTTTATACAAATGTTCACATAAAATGTTTTCAATGATTAGTTTATACAAAAAAAAGATACTAACAGGTGACATCTTTTCAGTAGAAGCAGTCCATCAGTTGCACCCAGTAAAGTTTAGCAGGTACACCCAGCAACAAGTCACATTAATTCAGTAGAAGCAGTTCATCAGTGGCACCCAGCAATGTTGAGTAGGTGCAGACAGCAACAAGTGACTTCATTTCAGTAGAAGCAGTCCATCAGTTGCACCCAGTAAAGTTTAGCAGGTACACCCAGCAACAAGTCACATTAATTCAGTAGAAGCAGTTCATCAGTGGCACCCAGCAATGTTGAGTAGGTGCAGACAGCAACAAGTGACTTCATTTCAGTAGAAACAGTTCATCAGTTGCACCCAGCAATGTTGAGCAGGTGCAGACAGCAACAAGTGACATTATTTCAGTAGAAACAGTTCCATCTGTGGCACCCAGTAAAGTTGCAGAGGTACACACAGCAACAAGTCACATTAGTTCAGTAGAAGCAATCAATCAGTTGCACCCAGCAATGTTGAGTAGGTGCAGACAGCAACAAGTGACTTCATTTCAGTAGAAACAGTTCATCAGTTGCACCCAGCAATGTTGAGCAGGTGCAGACACCAACAAGTGACATCATTTCAGTAGAAGCAGTCCATCAGTTGCACCCAGCAATGTTGAGCAGGTGCAGACAGCAACAAGTGACATTATTTCAGTAGAAACAGTTCCATCTGTGGCACCCAGTAAAGTTGCAGAGGTACACACAGCAACAAGTCACATTAGTTCAGTAGAAGCAATCAATCAGTTGCACCCAGCAATGTTGAGTAGGTGCAGACAGCAACAAGTGACTTCATTTCAGTAGAAACAGTTCATCAGTTGCACCCAGCAATGTTGAGCAGGTGCAGACACCAACAAGTGACATCTTTTCAGTAGAAGCAGTTCGATAAAATTCACTAGCACTGATCACACAGTTCATCAGCAGAAATTAAACACGACCAAATGTCACACATCATGTTGAAAAGTGCAGGTAACAGTTCAGAATGTTTATCTTCACTAATCAGACAGTTCAGGCATGAACAATAGTTTGAATGCACATACAAATGCTTTTACAGTAACATACAAATCATAACAAACACACAAATGATGTCAGATAATTGTCCTATTAACTATTACAAATAGTCAAATACCAGTAAACCTATAATATTTATGGGTGTCAGTGCAAGCCACAACAAACAAATAAAATAATATTTAGGAGATAGGTGGTTAAGATTAGGAAAGGAAAACACACAAAACACACTCACTCATCTCTCATCTACATTAAGTACTACTGTGTAACTGAATAGTGTTAATTGTGTAAATGTAATTCTGTCAAAATCTGATGTTCATCATGTGTATCAAGTAGTACTGGCAGCAATGTATAACAGTCACTAATAGTTAAGTCAACGTCATAGTCATCATGTCAAGACCAATGTTTGCCAAGTCAGATCAAATGTACTGTTGCTGAACAACTGTCAGTGAGCCACGATATGCAATTACTTCCTCTCTCCAAAAAAAAGTATATACTGCTTAGTGATTTAACAAAGTGTGTGTATAGACTGTCTTCTTTCTACTTTAGTGTTTTAGTCTGCTCTCTTCATCCTCTTTGTTCCATAAGACCAACAAAAAAAATATGCTCCTCACTTACTTTACCTCTTATCCACCAAAACTCCAATAATCAACAGCATCACATAATCTCAATAATACCTCGATAAATGTAAACCTCAGCACCAATATCACCTTACCTCTTGTCCACAAACAACTTCATATACTCTCAATACCTATAATAATACATCGATAAATATAAACCTCAGCACCAATATCATTTCACTTCAATAACAACTCTTCCTCTAGTCAGTCTCCTCGAACAAGAACAGATAAAATCCTAATGCAACTTCAATTCAGCATCCCATACAATCCGAAGACACAGTGTCCACACACAACCTCTGTGTAATCCATCTGACCCAAATTTTCTACTCATTATAAATTATAAACAAAGAAATGCATACATGACCTCTAACAGACTTAGTTCGAATAACTCTCAGTAATTAAGTACGATTACGGAATGTGAATGATCATAATATTTCACAGTGTGTACACCACTTCAAGAATTATGGCAAACAGAAGCAAACATGTGGAGTATTTCTTGTGTCAAGTGTCACTTCCTATTTCAATTGCTTACGAAAAATGCAGTCTAATAATTGTTAATGGTCTAAATCTCGTAATGGTATGTCATGTCGTTAGCTTCCTTCCTATTAGCATAAATTTATACAGCTTCCATAAAACCTCAGCTCATGTGACTTCAATGACTTTCTTGTACTAATGTCGTTCGTCGAATTATAGCAGTTCATTTTCTTATCTTAAAATGTAAGGCACTGAGCGTAAGCAAAACAAGCAATAGCGAGTAAATATACCAGTGGAGAACAGAAAGTCAACAAGTGGATGCAGCACAATCCCTACAACGAGGCTCTGCCAAGCGAACGATCTATAATTAATCCAATAGTGTGACCTAAACTCTATGTTTATACACAGTATATCAGCATTTCTATACACCAAATTAAAGAGCAGTTATGGCAACAAAACAGAAATGTGTAAATATGTAATCCATACAAAAAGCAGCAAACATATATCTTACGTAATAAACAGGTCATTAGCATCATATCAGCATAAGCAAATAAATGTTCATGTGTCATCCTAATAAGTAAACATGAAGGCGCAAGCAGATAAATGACAAAGTACAACATACATACATAATCATAGTCAGCACAATTAATCAGATTACAATTATAATTTAAATAAATAAGCACAGCAGGAACATAATAGAAAAATATGACATCAGTGAAAAAGCATAGCACCCAAGCGATGCATAATCTATACAAGTCACAACCCAGTTCATTAATCAATAATTGTCAAAATCAGTCAGTGAAAAAGCATAGCAGCCAAGCGATGCATAATATACACAAGTTACAACCCAGTTCATTAATCAATAATTGTCAAAATCAGTAAATGTATGCAAGCATGTCGCTTCACAAGTAAATTCATAGAACATAAAATTAGCACAAAGTATGAATCACGTAATCGCGAGCAGCAAATTACGTCTAAAGTACGTACCTATGTGGAAATATGTTACCTGAAAAATAAACTCAATTAATAGTTACCCTTTTTTAGTTAATTAGTTTCTTCTTGGAAATTACATTCTTCCTGAAAATTTCTCGATAGCAGGTCGTCTTAACGTCGGAGACACACAGAGTTTACTTGAAGTTCTTAAATATTTTATAGAACCGTATCCTGCAAAATACTGAATGTTAATAACAGAATTCATCAAGTCACTATAGCTTTATACTGAATTTAGTCGGAGAAATTAAACTGTGTATTTGTTTACGGCTGTCAGTGCATTCGCACTGAGCGCTCGATCAGCTGTAGGCGCGTGACGTAGGAAGTCATTGTTTGCGGTCAGCGACTGCCTCGTGCGGCGCGCAGACTTGACTGTTGCTTTGAGTATGTGCCGCCGCCAAAACACAGCGCGGTATCCTTGTACTCTCTGCGTGTTTACATCTAGCTGTTAGTTTCTCTAAAGTATGTCATTCCACAAAAATTTTAACGTTTGATATATGATGTATTCCTTTAGAGCGTCGAGATTTAAGAGTTTCTACTTCAACAGTGTTATCATGAATAATTTTGCGAATTCTATATGGACCGTTATAAAGCAGAAAAAATTTGCGACACAAGCCTTTTCCTTTATGAGACAAACGGTGGGACTTAATTAACACCTTCTGACCAACTGACAAGAATTTTAAACGACCAGGACGTTTAGCTGATTTCTCTCTTCTAGCAGCCGCAGATGCAATATTTCGTAGAGCCATGTTCACAACTTCAGAATGCCGTAGTTTCCGTGAAGGCGGAAAAGGAACGATTTCAGATATGCGATTTGTCGGTGCTTTATTTTTTAATGTCAATAGAGGCGGTAAAGAAGTTGAGTCATTAGGAAGTTCATTCAGAATGTTTTGAAAAATATGAAGATACTGATCCCAAGTTCTGTGATTCTGATGACAATAAAGACGGCACAATTTACTGATTTCCTTCATCCATCTCTCTGAAGCGTTAGATTGAGGGTGAAAAAGTGAAATGAAAATTGGTTTAATTTTACGACGCTGTAGAGTACGAAGCCAAATTTTAGAACGAAACTGTGATCCATTATCTGATATAACCTTGTCAACATGACCAACTTCTTTAAGAAAATGTTTGATAAAAGCATTAGATACTGAACGAGCTGTTGCTTTGCGTAACGGTGTAAAACACACATATTTTGATGTCAGTTCCACTGCTACGAAAATGTACGCAAAACCATTAGTAGAACGAACCACTGGACCAAACAAATCGACTGCAGCCATCTCCTTTAATTTCGCTGGGATGATGGGAAACAACGGTGCTCTGTGAGAAATCGTTGGAGGCTTAGCCATTTGACATAATTTACATTTGGCAAGAACAGATCGAATACGTTTTTCCATATTACTGAAGTAACAATTTTCTCGTAATTTGTGAAAGCATTTTCGGGGACCAAAGTGTGCATAACTGAAATGCGTATACCAAATCAATTTATTGACCCACTCATCGGGAATACAAACTAACCAAACAGAGTTGTCGACCGATTTTCGTTTAAAAAGAATGTCATTGCGGACTAAATAATGCTGTCTAATCGCCACGCTTTCCTTTCTCCTCCACTTCTCCTTAATGTCCTTCCAGATTGGATCCTTATTTTGCTCCTTAGCGATATCCTGGAGCGAAGACGAAATAAAGTTCTCAAAAGCAACACCTTGAATATACATCAAACAATAATTGTTTTCCTTGCAGTCCTCTTCAGCACTTTGTTTCAAACCCATAGGTGCACGTGATAAAGCATCGGCAACAATATTTAAAGAACCCTGTATGTAAACAATACTAAAGTCAAATTCCTGTAGGTACAACGCCCATCGTGACAATCTACCGTGAGTTAATTTTGTTGACATAAGAAATTCCAGAGCTCGATGATCGGTGTAAACCTTAGTATGTCTGCCAAACAAAAATGTGCGAAATTTTGTAAAAGCCCAAACAACAGCCAAAGCTTCAAGTTCCGTAATCGAATAATTCTTTTCTGATTTAGAAAGAACACGACTTCCAAATGCAATAGTTTTCTGGACTACAACGCCGTTTTCTTCTATCTCTTGAAATAAATGTGCACCTAGGCCTTTGTATGATGAGTCCGTCGCCAAACAAAATTCTTTAGATAAATCTGGATGTGAAAGAAGTGGAGCAGCAACTAAAGCATCACGAAGCTGTTCAAATTCTGACTGAGCTTCCTCATCCCAACACCAATTAGATTTCTTTCCAGATAGTTCACATAAACGAGGTGTGGCCAAATCGTCCAATTTAACAAAGCGTCGCAGAAAATTACAGACACCAAGGAACTACGAACATCACGTTTTGTAGTAGGAACAGCATAATTACGAATAGCATCTAATTTTTCTGGATCAGGAAGAATACCTTCTGTAGAAATAATGTGACCGAGAAATTTCACCTGAGAACGACCAAATTCAGATTTTTCCAAGTTCACTGTCATGCCAACTCGTGCAAAAATACGTAACAATGAATCCAAAATTTTGTTGTGCTCACTCCAAGAACGTTTAGCAATAAGAATGTCATCAACATAAGAAGTAATGTTGTCACGAAGATAAACAGGTAAAATTTCATTTAAACTACGAATGAATGCTGCTGAAGATACAGTAAGTCCAAACGGTAAATTCCAAAGTCACTTTTAGGTACAATTAGTCATATCCGGTTATTGTTTATCTACTCACTAGATAGATTGATAGTCGAAGAGTTCGTTTGACAGATGCAAAGAATAGTAAAAGAGTAGGTAGCGGTGCAGAAAACTAAAAGAGAAATAGCACCACTACAGCTCGGGGCCCTATGCTCGCTACGGCACATATTCACTTAGAGTAGTGAATCCCCTGAGGACTTTAATAGCTGCACATAATTTCAAGTTTGTGACTTAATGGCAACTTTGGCGGAAGTGCGTACGTAAATTGATCTAACCACGAACATGGATGTATCTCATTCTTAGAATTACGGAAGATCTTAAATTTCCGAACAGTCAAAAAGTGTTTATAGTCAAAGTTTTCGCCTCGTGGCGACAAAGACCTACCGCGTCTGTCCCAGTCCGAATGTCGATTATTGTAAAGTTCGCGCGCCTGGCGCTCTCTTGTTGCATCCCGTAAATGAAACAAATTATTTTCTTCATACCCCTCTGCTACCTGTGATTCTAAATTTCTTCTGCTATCTTTTCCTATAATTTCGCCTTCGATTTGTTTGACTTGCTTTCGTAATGCCTCAAATTCCCTTTTCACGCGTTCATTAAATTTTCCCTGATTTTCAACATGCTTATTTATGTTCTGATACTCTTCGGTTTCTGCAAATGGTAATGGAGCTGTATCATCCGAATCTCTGTCCCCATGTAAACTAAGATTTGTCAATTTATCTGAAATTTCCTCAACTCTTTCCGATAAGTCACCTAATTGTTCTTTCTGTTTATTTACGTCTTCCGTAAGTGTCGCGACTCGGGTTTCAGTATTGTCACATTTGGTAGCTAGCTGTTCATATTGTCGTGTTAGATTATTTATTCTATCATTTGGTACGGATTCCTCGATTCTTTCAAATACTTCTTTCTTATCGTTTGCACGTTGTAAATTTAACTCTGAAAATTTTTGTACTATCACGCGATCTCTTTCTTCCTGTTCTCTATCCTGTTCCCTTTGTCTAATTTCTACTGCAATTAATCTATTATTGTGAGAATTCAGAATCGGTTGTACTTCTTCCCTGATTTCTTTCTTTAATTCATCTTTCATATTTTTGAAACATGTCCCTATTCGTGAATCTATCCGTGTTTCCAAAGTTCCCATCTCTGTTTTAAATTCAGATCCTAACCGAGTTTCCATTGTTCCCATATCAGTTTTAATTTCTGATCCCAAAGTTCCCATCTCTGTTTTAATTGTTCCCATCTCAGTTTTAATTGTTCCCATCTCAGTTTTCATTGTTCCCATCTGTGTTACCATTGTTCCCATTTGTGATCCCAGATTTAATATTGCACCCATCAACTGCTCCAAGGTAGCCGGTTCGCAATTCTTTTCGCGCCTAACATTTCCCGCAAAACCAGTTTCCTCCGTCATAGCTGTAAAGCTATCTGTGTTCGATACAATTTCAGAATCTTCTATCGTTAATCTCGGATTCTGTGAATTTTCTGATTGAGAAAAATTTTGAAATGGTTCCGGACTATTTTCCCGACTTATTACATTGTTTTCCACTTCATTATCCATCATACTGTTTTCCTCTGTTGCCGAGTTCGCCATGTTAACAATTTCGTTATTCTCACTATTCATCATTTTTGCCTTTTTCATTGATCGCGTAATCATTTACAAAATATACGAAAGATTCGTCACTGTACGAAAATCACACACAATGACCCCTTATCTCCAACAATACTATTCACACGCAATGTCTCCCTCAAACACGATCAATCGAACAATTGAAATAATTGCACAAGATTGTCAAACGCGTATACAAGGCAATAAAAATTAAATTTTGAAAAATACCATTAGAAGAATGCCAATTACCAAATCTACACACTCAATACAGACTACAATCACTATACTCAAAATTACTACAACAATACTACAGTCTACAATTTTCACAATCAGAAAAATTCCAAGGGACGATCCGAAGCAGCGGTCGCCACGTGCATGGGGGCTTAATTAAATAAATTTGGTTGTACTTTTTATTTTAGTATGTCCGATTACGTAAGTCTCGTAATCGGTTGGCCCTGACTAGAATTGTTACGCTATCTGACTGCAAAGAACAATGTAAGAAAATTTTCGTAAACACAGTTAATTAATTAAGACCCCAGCAACTATAAAAATCTACGAAACCAATGAGCACAAGAGTAACTGTTCTGTATGTGGGAGTGTGACTCAACGCCCACATCTGGCACGGTTCTTTTCCAACAAGACAAGAATTTTTAAATACCAACTATACTGACGTGACAAAAGAAATTTAGAAAAACTACAATTACGCAAAAAAATCACAATTACACTCTAATCCAAGAACACAAGCCAGATGCTTTGTTGACTGAACCTGTAGTGACACATTATTTCAGATACACAACTAATAAAGGAACATTATAAATTTTACCTTCATATATATTGACGAAATGCACTCATTACAATAACATCTGCTATCTCTCCCATCAAATAACTGCATAAGACATGAAACAACGCTCTTTACTACTACATCTCGCTCCAACTTCACGACAACCACGAGCTCTGCCCACGCACACACTGCCTCTATGAGTTCTTAACACACACTGTCCTCTCCGATCTCTTAACAAGCACTGACTGCCATGAGCTCTTAACACGCACTGTGGAGGCGGCTTAATAGTACTCTTTGGCGCACTCTCTGGCGCAGTGGCACAGTGTAGCCACCTTTCAGTACTTCTGCGAGTACTTAGCAGCTCTGGCAGCAAATCCCATGTGTGTGTGTAGTCCCTTGACAATGCACTCACTTTGAGTGTAGCAGAAGGGCCAGAGTGGAATACCTGTCTCTGGCTCCTTAAAGGTGGAACTTTTCTGTAAGGGTGACAAAAGCACCTCCCCATCCCCCTACTACCACTCAAGAGAAGTGCAAGTTGTTAGGTTTCAAGAGGTCATCAGCGTACATGCGTTTGACCCTGTAGCATCAGTCGAGCGTTGTTCATTCTGTACAGTTTTTACACCCCCCCCCCCCCCCCCTCCGTACCCTCCATGACAAAATGAAGAACATCTCGATGTTTCACGATGTCTCTTAACATTTGGTACTGGGAGATGTAGAAGCTTGCACAGGATAGAGTAGAATGGAGAGCTGCATCAAACCAGTCTCAGGACTGAAGACAACAACAACAACATGCACACTCATACCAGGCTGTTCACGCGAGATTTATTTCGTCATAAAATACGCCGGGAGAAATTGAAAAACCGCTTCAAAAATGTTTTGCATTGCTTATGAACGCCTCTCGTATGCTTACATTGATAAGAACCCGAAATGGAAGTCAGATGTTAAGATATTCAAAACGCCCACACTCTGCAACTCTTACATCACCACGATGTCTCTTAACATTTGCCGTCCTTAGTCAAGTTGTATTATACTTTTTTTTCCAAAACTCGATGCAGGTCTTCATTTTTTATCCAGTATACCTATTTAATGTTAAACAATCTTCCATAGCAACAAATATCAAAAGTTTCTAATGTGTTCTTGTCTGCAGTGTTAATCGTCCACGCGTGGTTTGCACATAATGCTACTCTCCAGTTTCATTCCTAAAGGAAAAACTTCACTATATTTATATCTCATTTAAATCCTTTAGATTGAATACATCAGGGCGTGTCTTAACATTTTCCTTCCTTAGTCAAGCTGTACTACAGATTTCTTTTCTCCCAAACTCGATGGTGATCTTCATTATTTATCCAATATAACGGTTTAATGTTACTCTTCGAGAGCAACATACACTCCTGGAAATGGAAAAAAGAACACATTGACACCGGTGTGTCAGACCCACCATACTTGCTCCGGACACTGCGAGAGGGCTGTACAAGCAATGATCACACGCACGGCACAGCGGACACACCAGGAACCGCGGTGTTGGCCGTCGAATGGCGCTAGCTGCGCAGCATTTGTGCACCGCCGCCGTCAGTGTCAGCCAGTTTGCCGTGGCATACGGAGCTCCATCGCAGTCTTTAACACTGGTAGCATGCCGCGACAGCGTGGACGTGAACCGTATGTGCAGTTGACGGACTTTGAGCGAGGGCGTATAGTGGGCATGCGGGAGGCCGGGTGGACGTACCGCCGAATTGCTCAACACGTGGGGCGTGAGGTCTCCACAGTACATCGATGTTGTCGGCGGAAGGTGCACGTGCCCGTCGACCTGGGACTGGACCGCAGCGACACACGGATGCACGCCAAGACCGTAGGATCCTACGCAGTGCCGTAGGGGACCGCACCGCCACTTCCCAGCAAATTAGGGACACTGTTGCTCCTGGGGTATCGGCGAGGACCATTCGCAACCGTCTCCATGAAGCTGGGCTACGGTCCCGCACACCGTTAGGCCGTCTTCCGCTCACGCCCCAACATCGTGCAGCCCGCCTCCAGTGGTGTCGCGACAGGCGTGAATGGAGGGACGAATGGAGACGTGTCGTCTTCAGCGATGAGAGTCGCTTCTGCCTTGGTGCCAATGATGGTCGTATGCGTGTTTGGCGCCGTGCAGGTGAGCGCCACAATCAGGACTGCATACGACCGAGGCACACAGGGCCAACACCCGGCATCATGGTGTCGGGAGCGATCTCCTACACTGGCCGTACACCACTGGTGATCGTCGAGGGGACACTGAATAGTGCACGGTACATCCAAACCGTCATCGAACCCATCGTTCTACCATTCCTAGACCGGCAAGGGAACTTGCTGTTCCAACAGGACAATGCACGTCCGCATGTATCCCGTGCCACCCAACGTGCTCTAGAAGGTGTAAGTCAACTACCCTGGCCAGCAAGATCTCCGGATCTGTCCCCCATTGAGCATGTTTGGGACTGGATGAAGCGTCGTCTCACGCGGTCTGCACGTCCAGCACGAACGCTGGTCCAACTGAGGCGCCAGGTGGAAATGGCATGGCAAGCCGTTCCACAGGACTACATCCAGCATCTCTACGATCGTTTCCATGGGAGAATAGCAGCCTGCATTGCTGCGAAAGGTGGATATACACTGTACTAGTGCCGACATTGTGCGTGCTCTGTTGCCTGTGTCTATGTGCCTGTGGTTCTGTCAGTGTGATCATGTGATGTATCTGACCCCAGGAATGTGTCAATAAAGTTTTCCCTTCCTGGGACAATGAATTCATGGTGTTCTTATTTCAATTTCCAGGAGTGTATATCAAAAGTTTCTGATGTGTTCTTCTCTGCAGTGTTAATCGTTCATTGCTCACTTCCACATAATGCTATTCTCCAATTAGATCCCTTCAGAAAAATCTTGGCAATATTTATAACTGAGTTACATAATGTAGGATGAGTACCTCAAAGACGCAGATAACAACGAAGTAACAAGCCAATTTTACCGTGGTATGATTGCGATATGAATTTCCCACTATTTAGACTTCAACTAACTTTATGATCGTGTACGTTTAATTTTCGACTGCGAGAACTTCATTTTTTGTACTCTCCCTAAGACGCTTTGACAGATACATTACAGCTTTTACGGTGGATTTTTCACGTGCTTCCGAAGGAGAATGTTCTGATAGAAAATTCCGTGCTCGACAAAACTGTTACCATCTCATGCCGTTCAAATTTCTTCTTGCCAGAACTGTTTACAGCGCAAGTTTAACTTCCGTATAAGGCTAAACTCCAGGCGAACATCTAAGTAAAGACTTCTGAACACTTATATTTATGGTTACCTAACATGATCAGTCAGTGCAGGAGATAAATTTTGTATTATAGTCTTTTTTTCGAAACCAGTTTATACGCCAAGGTCGTTACGTGAACACAATTACAGGATTACTAGTTTGGGTAATGTGAATTTCCGTTGTCAGATGTATAAAAAGAACAGCTCAGTGTAGCTACATCACACCACTCCGTCACATGAGGACTATATCCTGTAAAATAACAATGCTCATAAAATTCTGCTCATATGGGCGGATACCCTCCAAAGTCAGCATATAATAATGAATACGTCTAATACGGATGCGATCATCATGATGCTGTAAACAGAACCTGGATTCATCTGAAAAAATGACGTTTGGCATTCGTGCACCCAGGTTCGTCGTCGAGTACACAATCGTAGGCGCTCCTCTCTGTGATGCAGCGTCAAGGGTAACCGCAGGCATGGTCTACGAGCTGATAGTCCATGCTGCTGCAGACGTCGTCGAACTGTTCGTGCAGATGGTTGTTGTCTTGCAAACGTCCCCGTCTGTTGACTCAGGGATCGAGACGTGGCTGCACGATCCGTTACAGCCATGCGGATAAGATGCCTGTCATCTCGACTGCTAGTGATACGAGGCCGTTGGGATAAGCACGGCGTTCCGTATTACCCTCCTGAACCCATCGATTCCATATTCTGCTAACAGTCATTGTATCTCGACCAACGCGAGCAGCAATGTCGCGATACGATAAACCGTAATCGCGATAAGCTGCAATCCGACCTTTATGATAGTCGGAAACGTAATGATACGCATTTCTCCTCCTTACACGAGGCATCACAACAACGTTTCACCAGGCAACGCCGGTCAACTGCTGTTTGCGTATGAGAAATCGGTTGGAAACTTTCCTCACGTCAGCACGTTGTAGGTGTCGCCACCGGCACCAACCTTGTGTAAATGCATATCACAGCGTCTTCTTCCTGTCGGTTAAACTTCGCGTCTGTAGAATGTCATCTTCCTTGTGTAGCAATTTTAATGGCCAGTAGTGTATATTCTGATTTTGGTATTTTGCCCGCTCTTCAGAATATTATGAGAACTGTTATTTTACAGCATATTGTGTAGTCGTCATTTGAAAGAGTGGTTTAAGCATTATATGATGTAGCTGTCACTACCTGGTGTTATGGGTATGCAATTTTTTTCACTGAATTGTTCTGAATGCCCTACTAGATTTATTTTTTGACTCTAAACCTATAATTGAGACTTCTTTTTATTTTAAATCTGACGATTACAATACATACTGCCGAAACTAGTAATCTATTAGTTGTGTTTACAAAGTGATCTTGGAAAAGACATTGGTTTTCAAAAGAAGACTGCAATACACTTATATTTATATTTGATGTTAAGACATTTTCTCTTTATCACGAAAACTTTTCTTGCTGTTGGTAGCCTAATTTTATTTTCTCTTCGCTTCCAGCACAGTCAGTTGTCTTGTTGCCCAAATAGAAAACCTCGTGTACCACTTTTAGCGCATTATTTCCTAATCGCCAAATCTTAAATTTTTGTTTCTTCTCATTGAACTTCAATTAACTTTCACAATTTCTCCTTGGTTTCATTTAGTGCTTGCTCTGTGGAAAGAGTGAGTAACGTGGGGATCGGTGACAGCCTGTTGTGACCCGTTTCAAGTGGTGCGTGTAGTGCGTGCAGCGCCCGCCGGCCATTATGCTGTGTGCCAGGGACCCGCCCCCGTGGCACGCCACTAGCGTGGGCGGACGGTGCGTCCTCGCTACCCCCCTGCGGCCTGTGTTCCAGCGCCGCTGGCGCTGCCCGGACGCCCTCGCCCCTCTTTCTGGGCCGGTCGTGTCGTTTCTTCTTCCGCCGTCCCTGACCCACTTGTCCGAAGGCGTCGGGACACGCCTTTGCTCACCAGTGGCCCGCGTGGGCGGCACCTGAGCCAGGCCAGCAAGTGCCGGCAGCCCGTCACGCCAAAATCTCATTAAGTCTGCCTGCAGTGCATCACGCCCTTCGCGTAATTGATCGCTGCTCTCCACGGCGATACTAGCCCACAAAAGCGGAGCTTTGACTTTAACTCCTACTACATCGAGAATCTTTATTATTTCACTGAATTACCTTTCGCTGACCTAAGCTATACAATCTTCTTTGCAGTCGACTAACTCCAGATAGAGGGTGGAACAAGTCGACTAAAACTAACTAAAGATATTACGAAGCAAAGTAATGTATTGCGAATACATAGAAAGAAGGCTCCTTTATTGTATGATTATATGATAGCGGAACAAACACTGGTAGTAGTTACTTCTGTAAAATATATGGGAGTATGCGTGCGGAACGATTTGAAGTGGAATGATCATATAAAATTAACTGTTGGTAAGGCGGGTGCCAGGTTGAGATTCATTGGGAGAGTCCTTAGAAAACGAAGTCCATCAACAAAGGAGGTGACTTACAAAACACTCGTTCGACCTATAGTTGAGTATTGCTCATCAGTGTGGGATTCGTAAAAGGTCGGGTTGACTGAGGAGTTGGAGAGGATCCAAAGAAGAGCGGCGCGTTTCGTCACAGCGTTATTTGGTAAGCGTGATAGCGTTACGGAGATGTTTAGCAAACTCAAGTGGCAGACTTTGCAAGAGAGGCGCTCTGCATCGCGGTGTAGCTTGCTGTCCAGGTTTCGAGAGGATGCGTTTCTGGATGAGGTATCAAATATATTGCTTCCCCCTACTTACACCTCCCGAGGAGATCACAAATGTAAAATTAGAGAGATTCGAGCGCGCACGGAGGCTTTCCGGCAGTCGTTCTTCCCGCGAACCATACGCGACTGGAACAGGAAAGGGAGGTAATGACAGTGGCACGTGAAGTGCCCTCCGCCACACACCGTTGGATGGCTTGCGGAGTATAAATGGAGATGTAGATGTAGAGTTTGTTAAAGGGCCAAACGAAATAATAGATACTGTGTTTGTGTTTTAGCACGATACTGGATACGGATGAATTTCAGCCAACCTCGTCTAAATAAGAGGTGTGACTGTAAAACAAAGGGACTGTTGCTGTCACAGCGTACGTACGCATGGGACAAAAATGACGAACAATAGCTGTGAAGCCATCTCAGTCGAATGCGGCATCTCTGATGCCTGTATACAACTCAGTGTGGCCGTGCCTTCGTTTGTGAGAGAGCTGTTACTTTGTTTTACCGAAAAAAAAATGATAAGTATAATAATGAAGCAACAAACTGTCGTGAAGTTTCAAATGAAACTTTGAAAAACTGTTATCTTTTACTTAAAAAAGTGTATGGCAAAGACTGTTTAGTACGTACATGAGTGTTTGAGTGACTCAAGCGGTTCCAACATGGCGGAGACACGACTCACGTCCGGGACGCCATTATACACTCCTGGAAATTGAAATAAGAACACCGTGAATTCATTGTCCCAGGAAGGGGAAACTTTATTGACACATTCCTGGGGTCAGATACATCACATGATCACACTGACAGAACCACAGGCACATAGACACAGGCAACAGAGCATGCACAATGTCGGCACTAGTACAGTGTATATCCACCTTTCGCAGCAATGCAGGCTGCTATTCTCCCATGGAGACGATCGTAGAGATGCTGGATGTAGTCCTGTGGAACGGCTTGCCATGCCATTTCCACCTGGCGCCTCAGTTGGACCAGCGTTCGTGCTGGACGCGCAGACCGCGTGAGACGACGCTTCATCCAGTCCCAAACATGCTCAATGGGGGGCAGATCCGGATATCTTGCTGGCCAGGGTAGTGGTCTTACACCTTCTAGAGCACGTTGGGTGGCACGGGATACATGCGGACGTGCATTGTCCTGTTGGAACAGCAAGTTCCCTTGCCGGTCTAGGAATGGTAGAACGATGGGTTCGATGACGGTTTGGATGTACCGTGCACTATTCAGTGTCCCCTCGACGATCACCAGTGGTGTACAGCCAGTGTAGGAGATCGCTCCCCACACCATGATGCTGGGTGTTGGCCCTGTGTGCCTCGGTCGTATGCAGTCCTGATTGTGGCGCTCACCTGCACGGCGCCAAACACGCATACGACCATCATTGGCACCAAGGCAGAAGCGACTCTCATCGCTGAAGACGACACGTCTCCATTCGTCCCTCCATTCACGCCTGTCGCGACACCACTGGAGGCGGGCTGCACGATGTTGGGGCGTGAGCGGAAGACGGCCTAACGGTGTGCGGGACCGTAGCCCAGATTCATGGAGACGGTTGCGAATGGTCCTCGCCGATACCCCAGGAGCAACAGTGTCCCTAATTTGCTGGGAAGTGGCGGTGCGGTCCCCTACGGCACTGCGTAGGATCCTACGGTCTTGGCGTGCATCCGTGCGTCGCTGCGGTCCAGTCCCAGGTCGACGGGCACGTGCACCTTCCGCCGACCACTGGCGACAACATCGATGTACTGTGGAGACCTCACGCCCCACGTGTTGAGCAATTCGGCGGTACGTCCACCCGGCCTCCCGCATGCCCACTATACACCCTCGCTCAAAGTCCGTCAACTGCACATACGGTTCACGTCCACGCTGTCGCGGCATGCTACCAGTGTTAAAGACTGCGATGGAGCTCCGTATGCCACGGCAAACTGGCTGACACTGACGGCGGCGGTGCACAAATGCTGCGCAGCTAGCGCCATTCGACGGCCAACACCGCGGTTCCTGGTGTGTCCGCTGTGCCGTGCGTGTGATCATTGCTTGTACAGCCCTCTCGCAGTGTCCGGAGCAAGTATGGTGGGTCTGACACACCGGTGTCAATGTGTTCTTTTTTCCATGTCCAGGAGTGTACATAAAAAACGGATGAAAGTATGAAACAAATAGGTAATGTAATTCGATCTGACCGTCGGTTAAGTATTCAATCGCTTGCTGAAAGAGAAGGAATTGACAGAGAATGGTAAGGCAAATATTACATAACAAATTTACATGAGAAAATTGTGTGAGAAACTGATTCCGGCAATTCTGACGGCCGAACAAATATAAGCTCGGGAAAATGGTTGTACTGAGACTTTGAATACCAAACCGACATTTCACGGCAATTAATCTGTAAAAAATGCACCACATATTCTGATGAAAGCAAGAAAACCGTCTGAAGATGAATCGCAATCATTCGAAACTGGTAACGGTACCTTTTGAATAAAGGAGCTGCAAATAGATTTGTGGCTGGTTGCTGTTTCAACACCATCAACATTCATCCATTGAAAATGATTGATAAAATGTGACAAATCTTGGTTTTTCAGTTATGATCCAGAAACCAAGCGCCAAAACATCCAATGGAAAGGCCCAACACCACCGACCGCGAAAAAAGTTGAAATGAGGAAATCAGTATTCAACGCGATATTCGTGGAATTTGTATCTTCACTGGGCTTTGAAAGCCAAAATAAACTGACGGAAAAATATCGCAACACCCAAAAATAACTGATGTACAGTAATGAAATTTCGGGAATACGTTTGTCGAGGTAACTTATTTAAGTGATTAATATTGCGAGATCACAGGTCAATGTAAGTGCGAGATCAGCCATTGCCAATGTGAAATCCTGGTACACTAGTAACCAGAGTAACCGACAGAACGTTGAATGAAAGTATGCAAACATGCCTGCATTGTGTTGCACAGGTGCCAGATGTCAGTTTGTCGGATGGAGTTCCATGCCTGATGCACTGGGTTGGTCAGTACGGGAACGGTTAATGCTGTTTGTGGATGACGGTGTAGTTGTCGTCCGATGATGTACCATATGTGGTCGATTGAAGACAGACCTGGTAATCGACCGTACCTAGGTAATATGTCGACACTCTGTGGACAATGTTTGGGTTACAACAGTGATTATCTGGGCGAGCGTTATCCTGTTAGAAAACACCCCCAGGAATTCTGTTAATGAATGGCAGAACAATACGTCGAATCATCAGATTGACGTACAAATTTGCAGGATAACCACGAGAGTGTTCCTGCGGTCATACGAAATCACACCCCAGACAGTAACTCCAGGTGTAGGTGTAGTGTGTCCAGCATGCAGGCAGGTTAGTTGCTGACCCTCAGCAGACCTAACTAACTCACGGCCATCACTGCCATCGGGGCAGAAGCAACTTTCATAGGAAAACCCAACGGACCTCCACCCTGCCCTCGAATGAGCTCTCGCTTGACACCGCTGAAATCGGAAGTAGGGTGGTATGCACGCTACAGGCCGTCTGGCTCGGAGATGCGCTTGAAGTAGCCCGTTTGTAACAGTTCGTTGTGTCACTGTGGTGCCAACTACTGCTCAAATTGCTGCTGCAGATGCAGTACGAAGTACCAGAGCCATACGCCGAACGCAATGGTCTTCCCTCTCGGTAGTAGCCATGTGGCCGTCTGGAGCCTGGTCTTCTTGCGACCGTACGTTCTCGTGACCACACTGCCAGCAATCATGTACAGTGACTACATTGCTGCCAAATCCTTTGTGCAGGTTCGCAGCCCTATTACACGACCTTGTTCAAATTCAGTGAGTTATTGGCTTGGTTCAAATGGCTCTGAGCACTATGCGACTCAACTTCTGAGGCTATCAGTCCCCTAGAACTTATAACTAATTAAACCTAACTAACCTAAGGACACCACACACATCCATGCCCGAGGCAGGATTCGAACCTGCGACCGTAGCGGTCGCTCGGTTCCAGACTGTAGCGCCTAGAACCGCACGGCCACTTCGGCCGGCTGAGTTGTTGATAATGGCGTCTTTGTCGCCTAAAATATATTCTTGACTGACATGAAATCATAACGTCCAGTCTCGATGATAACTAGCGCTCACGACCGTTACGGCGTGTGTTTAAAGCTAACCTGATTTGCATCTTCATAGTGGCGCTAGTAGCCCCGCTCTCATGCGACTCTCGCGAAACTGGAATAGACTTCATTTTTCGGACGTAGAAACACGCCTATCAGCTTTCGCACAATTCTTTTGTATAAAAGAAGCAGCTATCGTTGAAATGGAGATGGTGAAAGAGTTTTTATTCTACAGACCCGTTCATTCCAACGTATCTACCTTTAAAGGACTGAAATGTCCAGTGAGACGTACATTGGCGGTCAAGATCAACAACTTACAGGCACAGCGGATCAAATACTGGATGTAGTATCCGTAGATACACATCGCGAATGCAAGCCGCGTCGGAAGCTGCAATCGCTTTAAATCTAAGAGCATATTTAGATCACAGGGTACAAATAGAACGTGCCATACCGCGTGATGACGGTGGCTTCTATTACGTTCAGCAGCAAGTTCTTCACGGCCGGATTTGTTCCGTTGCATTTGTAACAACGGCAACTAATCAATAAATGAGAGTTTCCAAAATTTTTCTGTCGAATTCTCTAGTTTCGCCCGTCCCACAATGTACTGACATTTGATGGTACTATCTTCAAGATGAGTATTGCTGCAGTAATTTGGGTATTTAATTTTTCTATAATTTTTTTCGTTGTTTCATCTGAATGCAGAAATTTTAAGTAAATCGGCCAAGAACTTACAAGCAGAACGAGCTGTATGGTAACAACATTAAGTATTAAAAAATACGAGTATATAACGTATATCTGCCCACATGCTCGTTAGTGGATTGTGTATAAATTTGAAGTAAATCGGCCAAGGACTTTCAACGATTTTTGGTAACAACCTTTTCCCTGTATATATGACATACATTTATATTTCAAGTCAGATTTCCAACTCTTTAGTTGCTTGTTATCTTCCTCTTGTTGTGAAGGTAAAGTATGTACGGGATCGTCTAGATATTTGAAGTAAATCGGTCAAGAACTTTAAGAGATTTTTGGTAACAACCTTTCCCATCATACATGACGTACTTACGTGTTTCAAGTCAGATTACGAAATCTTATGTACGCAGTGATCGTCCCCTTGTCTTGAAGGTAAAGTATGCAAAATTTCATCAAGATCGGAATAAAACTGTAGATCTGGTTGAATTACAAACAAAGAAACGGACACTTCTCTTTACATATACAGACTGTGAAGGAGATTTCGAATCGTCGTGTATCTTCCATGAACAAAATGGTTCAAATGGCTCTAAGCACTATGGGACTCAACATCTGAGGTCATTAGTCCCCTAGACTCAGAACTACTTAAACGTAACTAACCTAAGGACATCATACACATCCATGCCCGAGGCAGGATTCGAACCTGCGACCGTAGCAGCAGCGCGTTTCCGGACTGAAGCGCCTAGAACCACCCCGCCACAGCGGCCGGCTTCCATGAACAACTTTAAGTTGTTTGATTGAGGGTGGGTTCACCGAATAATTTTTTACTGCTCGCAGAAAAGCCAAACTCAACGTTTATGTTTTATTAATATTAATGTATATTTGTAACAGAGTTTATTTCCTGTTTCGTGTATGTTCTTACACGTTTAAAAAACAGTGAATACGAAAAGTAACTTCGATTCACACAACAGATAGATATGACTCCTCTATCTGTCTGCAGAATATCGACTTAAATAAACGATGACTGGGAAACCAGGGAGCCAGCTAGTTACAAATTAAACTCATTGCATACCGTCACCCATTTTTACATGTTTGTCCACCACACTCTTCGAGAAATTTACTGCGTCATCTTCAGGTGGACTGCCGTATTTACCTCGTCTTCATCCAAATGATGCAAGTTCAGCAGCCTACCTGAGATTAAATATGTAACGCAGGAATGTGTTTTATTGCTGCTTTAATTCTTACTCTTAAATCTAATATGTATGTCATTGAAATATAATAATTACATTGATCTTTAGCAGATTTTCCACAAAACATTTATTTTCACAAGGTTTAGGTGACAGTTGGTTGCAATACATTCGTATTACGCTATTACGCGCAAAGATATTAAACACATTATTCTTATTGGAAGCATGAAATGAAGTGTCTGCAACCGAAGGAGGAATGAAGCGCTGATATCTACAAGGTGTGATTGGAAAGTTTTAAGAATGGACTTGTAATTGTACAATGGTGGTACTTACATGCTACTGTGATGCATCTCCTTCAAAATAGTCCCCTTCTGACTGAACACACCGACTCCAACGGTGTTTCCACTTTTGGAAACATTCCTGGAAATTTTTTCCCTGAAGTGTAAGGGCGCTCTCCGTATTTGCCTGGATGTCTTCAGTCGGGTCAAATCGCTTCCCTTTCAGTGAAAATTTCAGTTAAGGAAACAGGTAGAAGTCCTCAGGGGCCAAATCAGGGGAATATGGCGGTCGTTGAAGCACAGGAATTTTGAATTTGGTCAAAAATTCAACGATGGAGAAGGCTCGATGGGCCGGAGCATTGTCATGGCGTAGCACTCAACTCCTGTCTTTCCACAATGCAGGCCTTTTCTTCCGCACCTTTTCGTACAAACACTCAAGGACACATTTTTTGGTTAATTGTCTGTCCTCCAAGGGTAAATTCATGATGCACAAATACCGGTAGAATCGAAAAAAATCACCAACATTCTCTTCACGTTCGACCGACTTTGCCGTGCTTTTTTCGGTCGTAGTGAACCTGGAATCTTCCACTGCGTAGACTGCACTGTGGTTGCAGGATCGCCTGTAATTATCCTATTTAACAATGAGCTGCATAGAAACTTAAATTAAGTTCATCAGCCATCTCCCTAATTGTAAGTCTACGATCAGAGCGCACTAAGTCGCGAACTTTCACAACATTTTCATTCGTTTTTGAGGTGGAAGGACGGCCGGACCGTGGTTCATCTTCAAATGATTCGCGGCCATTTTTAAATCTGTTGAACCAGACAAAAACATTTGACTGGCTCATACAATTATCTCCAAAATAGTTCGTAAGTCTCAGAAGGTCATTTGCCAGTTTTAAAACAAAATATCACACAAACTCGTTGCTCCGTTTTTACGTCCATTTTTACGTAGACAGAATCCGGCCACAAGCTCTAACAGACCCACATTCAACCAGCCGCCACAAGGAAATGAGAAAAAGAAACGCAGTTTCCTGTCAAAGGGCGTTCAAGGACAAGGCAATGACTCACTTCCCACCCTCAGTGTCCCTGCGCGCCAAACCAGTAAGCAGTAGCCGATCCATTCTTAAAACTTTCCAATCACACCTCATATATTCCACTCGTTGGTATTATAATAGTAAAAACGATGTGTTGGTAATCTACTGTGAAGGGTACTGTTACCTCTGGAGTGGAAAATCAAGCAGGTTTTATATCGTGCCCCCTACTGAGACCAATAACAGTGTGAAAACTGAATCTGTTCTGTTAGTTGTTTTTATTCACAGATTATTGAGTTCCCGTCAGTCTTATTGTTTGTACCCTGATGTACAGTTTTTTCATGTACGTTGTTATTTGTATACGCCTTCCTGACAACCTTGTGCAGAATTTGAATCGCGTTCCTGTTGTTACCAACCACTGTGGTGCTTCTTTAGCGTAGCACAACTGACTCCCATGTATTACGTGTTCCATATAAAGCAAAATCTAGCTTGTACGTAGTATTTTTATTCATTTGTGCAATTTTGTTTTTTAACTAAACGGATCTTTGCCTGCATTCCCTATACTGCGGTTTGACACAACGCGTTACTCCTTCACGATGTTGGCTGTTCTCGTAGGCAGTGTACGTACACGAGGCAGAATGCATCGTTTCTTGGAGAATATTCTCTTTGGTCTTTGTATTTCTTTTTTTCTCCACAAGTGTTGTGAACGATAGTCACTCAGCAATCATTGTCGAAGGCTACTACGTTGATACTATGTAACTGCATGTCGAAATCATTTTCCGACGTTGGGACGGAAAGGAGAACGTGGATCGTGAAATTAAATTTTATGGGAGGCTGGCTGCACAGATACACCTCGTAAAAAGAACCTATGAATGTCTATTTGCGGTAGATTTGTAAACTGAAGAGCATCCGGGAGCAGATTTTTCTTTTTTCTGTCCTTTCTAAAGTTACGAATCGTCGAAGGTCGATTGCCTATCATTACCGTGTTTTACTACAGCTGGGACAAATCCTGAAAAGGCGAATATCAATTTCAGCACTTTTCTAAAATTTTACAGTGGCAACATTGCCATTATTTCATCACAATCCATTGAGCTACGCCTCGAGAGATGAGACAGAACAGATAGAGGACCTAGGGTCTTTATGTAATGACTTTACAAAAGAGGACCATGTAGTGATAGTGGGTGGGGCGGGAAACAGTTTGGACAGGGATGGGGCATATGACATAGGTGGTGACCTGGACAAGATAGCTTCTCTGACTCATGGCACCAACGTACACTTTGTTGAGCTGTTCCGGTGTCATGATCGACCACACGTTGATGAAGCTGTGAGGTGAATCAATGTGGGGTGAGGGATGGCTCTGAGGACAGCCAACTTTGCTCATGTTTCTCTGGTAACCGTCAGGACTATCAACAGATGGGATTTCACTAGGCTAATAATGTCAAATACAGCATCTAGAAGCAGTTCACTAACTTTATCTCTACTACCTTGGATATCGAAGCGCCAAAGAAACCGGTATAGGCATGCGTATTCAAATATAGGGATATGTAAACAGGCAGAATACGGTACTGCGGTCGCAACGCCTATGTAAGTGTCTGGTACAGTTGTTAGATCGGTTACTGCTGCTGCAATGGCAGGTTATCAAGGTTCTTGAGCAGTGCTTGTTCTTGAAAGAACTTGCTCTTTAGCTGAAGTCTCGATAATCGCTACATATCCTGAAATTTTGCGTGACATAAACACAAAAAATTATACACCTAAACAGGAATGGGAAGGGAAGATTGGTACAGCTGATTCATGAAAGTATAGGGGTGGATCTTGGGCCACACATGGTCAAATAACTGTTGTTATGGGTAGGAAAAGTAAGTCTTTTCTAGGATATGTCCAGACAACAGGTTCCCCTACCTAAAGAATATCTCTAGCACTTTAAAAAATACGGAAACAATCACTCACAAGACAGATTTCAACACTCCAAATATGACACATACCAAATGTCACAAAAAAAAAAGCAAGAGTAATTTGGGGCATTTCACAGACTTGTCAATCCTCCATCAAAATATGCAATCAATAAAAAAATAAAATATAACTATTAGAAGTTGAGCTCCAATCTTTGAACTGCACTGTAGTTTGTTTTACTGAGCACTGGTGTAGAGACACAGAAATCCAACTAGTAGTATTATCATTGAATGAAAAGGCAAACTCTTACTGCAGAACTACTTCAAGGGGTGGAGGATCATGCATTTATATAAGAAAAGGTACACAGTTCAAATCAAGACATGACCTCGGTACCATAAGTGAAGGCAAACACTTTGAAATATCAGCTAGTGAATTAACAGGGCTTGATATCACCAAGAAATTAATCATTTTGTGTGTGTATAGATCTCCCATTGGCAGTGTGGACACTTTTTTCATTAAGTTAACAGAAGTTCTAGATGAAGTCTCAAATACAAAGGTGAAAATAACTCTGTGTGCGGACATTGACATCAACACTAATATCGTAAATGAATCCAGCAGCACCTTCATAAACATCCTTAAAAGTTTTGGTATGTTCCTATTGGTCAATAGTGCAACAAGGGTTACCACAACGACTTCATCAGTAATTGACCATGTGGCCACAAATATGGACAGGGAAAAATGTGAATGTAGCTGTAAAAGATCTCGGACTATCAGACCACCTCTGTCAAATAACAACAGTAAAGTCAGGCATCGAATCATTCCCTAAACTACAAGCCTACAAGCGACATCTATCAGAAATCAAAATAAAAGATTTTTCAGAAGAACTAGCAAAACAAAGCTGGGATGAAGTGTATAAGGAAACCAATGTGAATATGAAATTCTCTAAATTCTCCACATTGTTTAAATTGAACTTTGAAAAGGCATTTCCAAAAGTCTGCATGTCTGTATCGACATTTCACAAAAACAGATGGATAACAGTTAGTATTAAGAAGTCCTCCCAAACACTTAAACACCTCAGTTCCATGAAAAAGATTCGCAATGATCCAGAATTCTTACATTTCTACCATAGATACAAAAGATCTCTAGGAAGGTGCTGATTGCTGCAAAAAAGTCATTTAATGACAAAATAATATATAATGCAGAGAATAAAACCAAGCAGTCTGGGATGTTATAAAAAAGGAAACGGGGAGAGACAAACAAACGCTGAATAACATACTGCTACGGGAGGGGCATAAAGTAATAAATGATCCACAGCACGTAGCAAACTATGTAAACGAGCATTTTTCAAATATTGCAGAGAAGTTACAGCAAAAATTCCCCTAACAAATATAACACCTGTAAATAATGTTGCTCTAAATACAATGATGTTACTTCCAACCACAGAGAATGGAGTCAGTAAAATAATGCAAAAACTAAAAAATAAAAAGTCAGTAGGCTTAGATGAAGTACCAATTTGTGTACTGAAACAATGCATAGCTATTATGCCAGGCCCCTTAACAATGTAATAAATGAATCCTTCACATCAGGGACATTTCCAAAGCAGTTAAAACAGGCAATAGTTGTTACCTTTGCTTAAGAAAGGTAATACAGAAGACAGAGAAAATTACCGGCCCATTTCCCTACTATCAGTATTCTCAAAAATAATAGAAGCAATTATGAAAGACTAATTAATTATCTGAATAAATACAATCTTTTAAGCGAATCACAGTTTGTTTCCCGAAGTGGCAAAAATACGGAGTCCGCCATAGTAGAATTCACAAAAGTTGTACTCAATGCTCTTGATAAAGGTGAGTGTGTTACAGGCATATTTTTGGATCTTTCTAAGGCGTTTGATACAGTCGACCACAAGATTCTATTAAATAAATTAGAATCGTTAGGAATAAGAGGGGTAGCAGGACACTTAGACAATGTAATAGGTCTACTAAGGAGACTGACTACACTACGCTTGTCCGTCCTCTTTTAGAATACTACGGCGCGGTGTGGGATCCTTACCAGATAGGACTGACGGAGTACATCGAAAAAGTTCAAACAAAGGCAACACGTTTTGTATTATCGCGAAATGTGGGAGAGAGGCCCAGCAATGATACAGGATTTGGGCTGGACATCATTAAAAGAAAGGCGTTTTTCATTGCCACGGAATTTTCTCATGAAATTCCAATCACCAACTTACTCCTCCGAATGCGAAAATATTTTGTTGACACCGCCCTACATAGGGAGGAACGATCACCACGATAAAATAAAAGAAATAAAAGCTCGTACGGAAAGATATACGCGTTCATTCTTTTTCCGCGCGCTGTGCGAGATTGGAATAATAGAGAATTCAGAAGGTGGTTCGATGAACCCTCTGCCAGGCACTTAAATGTGATTTGCAGAGTATCCATGTAGATGTAGCTACTAATACTATTGAGAAATCTTTGGAACTGTCCAAATATTTGGAATTTTAACTACGAACCACAAGGGGAATACACATTTGCGGAAATTGTATTGTAACGATTGATTCATAAATGAAATTACTAAGGCAAAAATGAAATAATTTTTCATGAGATATTATTTAATGATATTCTCTACGATTAAATTGAAAAAAGAAAAAAGAAGAAAGAAAAAGCAAATTGAAAAAAGCACTGGCAGGACCCGTACCGCCAGCGTGATAGCCGTGAACCTTGACCCCTACACTTCGCACACTTGGTCGCAATGTATTTAACGTTAAGGATGTAGGAGGTACGCGTGAAACTTCAATATTGATTTTGTGGGAAACTAGGGAGCTTCGCGGGAATAGTCGCTAGCCAGGTACTCAGGACAGGTCCCCGTACAACACACCGAAGGCTGATCAAATTCCGTGATTAATAGGTCTGATGGTGCCCTTGTAATATCGAAAGCCAGGATAGCAAGTAGTAAAGTAATGCTAAAAAGGGAAGACAAAAAATCAACAGTGATGACACTCAAACCGTAAACATCTTCATACTAGCTAAAGTGACATTTAGCATATTTCCGCGACGAAAAATCGACGATTGATGAAGTAGTTGGTTGATCGCCGTGCTGTTCATGAAACATCTCTGCCTTAAATGAAAAAAATAGTTGAGAATCAACGGTCTTAATGGTTATAAGCCAATCGTGGCTCTTAGAAGTTGGCCGTGTAACGAAATAAATGAATATGGAGAAGATTTTCCAATTTTTTTTTGTTTTATCTGTAATTAAGTAAAACTGTAATCAACCTGAAAGCTCATTTGTACCCCACAGTGCTGTACTAGATATGGTCCTGTAGGAGGTGGTATGCCGTTGCCTACCTCCGATCTCTGTACTGACTCCCCACCCAGTTGTAGAGAGACCTGCAATTCATTGTGAGCTCCGAATCACGATGCAGTTCGGAAATTTTCGTGAAGAAAAAGGAAAAAGAAAACGTTGCCAGAGGTAAAAAACATGGTAATGACTGATCGGAAATCGAACCCCTGACCTTTGGATCCTTTGTGTGGTACTTTACTACTAATCCACCGAGACTGTTTAATCGATTCTTCTGTAATTACATCGATACCGCTCATTTGTGGCAACTTAATACGCGGCTCTGGACTGGTACTTGAACCCTGACAAGTATATTTCACGTCCAGTGCTCCCTTCAATTTGATGAGCATCAGGTGACTCAAAGCATCCAGTTACTGCTGCATCTTCTCCATTCCATCCACACTGCGCATAGGTTACGCTGTTGCGTTAGCAACCTTGGCGAATGGATATAAGCGAGCATTTGAGTGCACTACGGCACAGAGCTGAAACGGTGTGGGCAGCACACTCACTTTTCACGAATGATCAATGCAGCGCATATTCGGTGAAAAGGAAGATGATTCCATCTCTCACGGAAGCTTTCCCTGCTGCCGTTTCACGGACTCGGAATAACGCTCGACATGAACGCGTTGGGTCGATAGCTGCAGACAAAAGCCTCCGAGGCGACACTATGGGAGTCTGCGAGCGGTTTGTTGATATCGGAACGACGCCCAGAGACAAAAGCGAAGTGGGAGAGGCGGCGAACCACCGCCGGAGAGCAGATAGCTCGCGCTGCGAGTCGCATTGTCCCAGCTGTGCGGCGTATCTCTGGCCAAACTCATGGCGGCGCCCGAGGAATGCGGTTGGGGAAACGATGCAGCGCCTTCCCAGCGCTCGCTGTGATGTTCGTTGCAATGTTGCTGCAAGATCGTTCCTGTGTATAAGAGCTGTTCTCTGGACCTAAGACTCTGAAACCAACTGCGAGATGTTACTTTGGAACATGATAGTTGTCTCCATTAGAAGTCATATTAAGTTGGTACATCAGTTCGTAATATTTTTGTTTTGAATGTTGGTATTCCGGTTGCTGTGGGTTTATTTATCGATTATCATTTCTTATTTGCCGTTCAATGTGGCTATTTGAGTTTATATTTTGTCATTTCGAGATAGTGATTGGAGCTGTGGAGGGTAGAAAATGGAGTTCCAAATGGAGAAATCGGAACACTTCCGACATACTCTTCTGTTTGAATGCAATAGAGAGGTGACAGCAGCGGAGAACAACGACTAGGAAGATAGCTTGAAGTGATGCTACTCCGCCGGCCGCTGGTGGCCGAGCGTTTCTAGGCGCTACAGTCTGGAACCGCGCGACCGCTACGGTCGCAGGTTCGAATCCTGCCTCGGGCATGGATGTGTGTGTTGTCCTTAGGTTAGTTAGGTTTAAGCAGTTCTAAGTTCTAGGGGACTTATGACCTCAGCAATTGAGTCCCATAGTGCTCAGAGCCATTTGAACCATTTTGATGCTACTTCATGATAACACCCGCCTGCATGCTACTAGACTGACAAAAAACACTCTACAGGTGTTGGATTGACTTGTCATTCCGCACCCACCTTATTCACCTGATCTTGCGCTTCCAGATTTTCACCTTTTACATTCTCTTTCGAACAACCGTTAAGGAACTTCCTTTTCGGATGAAAATGCGCTCCGAATATGGTACGACGATTCTTCGCCTCAAAGCCACGTGATTTCCACAGTCGCGGAATCGAAAATTTATCCCAGCGCTGGCATACAGTTGCAAATAGTGAATTAATGACTAATGTCTCTTTTATGTATATCTATTCTTAAACGCTACGAACTTATGCACCAACCTAATATATCCATCGACGAATGGGAGGAAAGGGGACAAGGGAGTTGTAGAGGGCTGATTGCTCCATCCTATTCGTCATCACTCGGTATTTCCCAGCCGGCACTTGACAATGCTGACTGTAAATGTACTATGAAATTATGGAGATGGCAGGAATAAAATACAGAGAGCGGAAGATTATCTGCAGCTGGTACAAAAACCAGGCTGCAGTATAAGAACTGAATGACGTTAAATTGAAACTAATTGAGATGGGAGTGAGAGAACGTTGTTTCCCATCACCCATGTTAGTCTGTACATTGAGCTAGAGGCAAAAGGAACCAAGGAGATATTTAGAAAGGGGGCTGAAGTTCAGGGAGAAGAAGTAAAATCTTTGAGGAAACCAATGACATTGTAATTCTGTGAATGACGGTAAAGAACTTGGAAGATAAGCTGAACTGAATGGATAGTTCTTGAAGAACAAGATGATTATCAACAAAAGTAAAACAAGGACAATGGACTGTAGCTGAATTAAATCAGGCGATTCCGAGAGGACTAGATAAGCAAATGAGACAACAAGAGTAGTGGATGAATTTTGCTATTTGGGCAGCAAAATAAATGACGGTGGCTGAAGTTGCTGATACAGTCATCGCCTCCGCATTGTCCCTCTACTGCACGCAGTACACCGTACTGTAAAATGGGTTCGTATCCTTCCGAATGTGGCGGTTTCAACCACGAAAAACTCACCCACACCATAACACCATCTACTCCGTACTACACTATTAGCGCTACACGAGATGGCAGGTAACGTTCTCAAGGCAACCGCGAGGCCAAGACGCTTTCATTAGATTGTCACGGGGTATAGCGTGATTTAGTGCTCTAAATCACTCGTTTACAGTCATCCACTGACCAGTGGCATCGCTGTATCTCCCTGCTCAGTCATTCTGCTAGCTGGACTGCTTGTAGCACTTTGGAACTCACAGGTGGGTCCGTCCGCTTATTTCATGCGATTGTTTACAGCCACCCTCTGCAATGCAAAACGGTCGCTGTCCGTCAGTACATAAGGCTGTCTGGTCTTGGTTTAGCTGCGGTTGATTCTTCGCGTATATCCTTCACAATCGCATCACGAACAATCGACATGGGCGACTTTAAGAGGGTTGAATGGTCCTGATGGATTTGTTGTTGTTGTTGTTGTGGTCTTCAGTCCTGAGACTGGTTTGATGCAGCTCTCCATGCTACCCTATCCTGTGCAAGCTTCTTCATCTCCCAGTACTTACTGCAACCCACATCCTTCTGAATCTGCTTAGTGTATTCATCTCTTGGTCTCCCTCTACGATTTTTACCCTCCACGCTGCCCTCCAATGCTAAATTTGTGATCCCTTGATGCCTCAGAACATGTCCTACTAACCGGTCCCTTCTTTTTGTTATTCAGGTTAAATTCAATGACTGGTCCTCGTTGGATGTCACTGAGCTCACCTATTGCATCTCTAATGACAACACAATTGGGTACTTCTCATCTAATAGGGTAGCTGTCTCTCTCGCGTACGTACTACCTACACTATGCGATCAAAAGTATCCGAACACCTGGTTGAAAATGACTTACAAGTTCGTGGTGCCCTCAATTGGTAAAGCTGGAATTCAATATGGTGTTGGCCCACCCTTAGCCTCGATGACAGCTTCCACTCTCGCAGGCATATGTTCAGTCAGGTACTGGAAGGTTTCTTGGGGAATGGCAGCCCATTCTTCACGGAGTGCTGCAATGAGAAGAGGTATCTATGTCGGTCGGTGATGCCTGGCACGAAGTCGGCGTTCCAAAACATCCCAGATCTGTTATATAGGATTCAGGTTAGCACTCTGTGCAGGGCAGTCTATTACAGGGATGTTATTGTCGTGTAACCACTCCGCCACAGGCCGTGCATTATGAACAGGTGCTCGATCGTGTTGAAAGATGCATTCGCCATCCCCGATTTGCTCTTCAACAATGGAAAGCAAGAAGGTCTTAAAACATCAGTGTAGGCATGTGCAGTAATAGTGCCACGCAAAACAACAAGGGGGGCAAGCCCCCTCCAGGAAAAACACGATCACAGCATAAGACCACCGCCTCCGAATTTTACTGTTGGCACTACACACGCTGGCAGATGACGTTCACTGGGCATTCGCCATACCCACACCCTGCCAACGGATCACCACATTGTGTACCGTGATTCGTCACACCACACAACGTTTTTCCACTGTTCAGTTGTCCATTGTTTACGCTCCTTACACCAAGCGAAGCGTCGTTCGGCGTTTACCGGCGTGATCTGTGGCTTATGAGCAGCCACTCGACCATGAAATCCAAGTTTTCTAAATGGTTCAAATGGCTCTGAGCACTATGGGAGTTAACATCCGAGGTCATCAGTCCCCTAGCACTAAGAACTACTTAAACCTAACTAACCTAAGGACATCACACACATCCATGCCCGAGACAGAATTCGAACCTGTCACCGTAGCAGTCGCGTGCAAGTTTTCTAACCTTCCGCCTAACTGTCATAGTACTTGCAGTGGATCCTGATGCAGTTTGGAATTCCTGTGTGATGGTCTGGATAGATGGCTGCATATTACACATTACGACCCTCTTCAACTGTCGGCGGTCTCTGTCCGTCAACAGACGAGGTCGGCCTGTATGCTTTTGTGCAGTACGTGTCCGTTCACGTTTCCACTTCACTAATACATCGGAAACAGTGGACCTCGGGTTGTTTAGGAGTGTGGAAATCTCGCGTACAGACGTATGACACAAGTGACACCCTATCACCTGACCACGTTGGAAGTCCGTGAGTTCCGAGGAGCGTCCCATTCTGCTGTCTCGTGATGTCTAATGATTACTAAGGTAGCTGATATGGAGTACCTGGCAGTAGGTGGCAGCACAATGCACGTAATATGAAAAACGTATGTTTTTGGGGGTTTCGGACACTTTTGATCACATAGTGTACGTGTTTTTCACAATGGTCTTTCATCACCTGACTCTTTTCACGCCCTATATATTCTGTACCAGGCCTGGTGGCAACATTAAACACGAGCAACACTAATGCTGTCTGGGGCTGTTCTAGTTGTCACATAGAACCGCAATTCTAACCATTTACATACCACGATGGTGTGTATATGTGTAAAGTTACAGGCAGTGAATTTAAGAAATTTTGAAATTTGTGGTAAGGTCTCATGGGACGAAACTGCTGAGGTCATCGCTCCTTTTGCTTACACACTACTTAATCTAACTTAAAGTAACTTACGCTAAGGATAACACACACACACACACACACACACACACACACACACACACACACACACACACACATGCCCGAGGGAGTACTCGAACCTCCGACGGGGGGAGCCGTGCGGTCCGTGACAAGGCGCCCCTAGACCGCGCGGTTACCCCGCGCGGCAGTGAATTTAAAGAGGACAAGGACAGATCCACTGATGGTATACCTAAAATTATTTTTGACGTTTGTGATACAGCACCAGGAATAAGCCCATGAAGTGAACATTGCGGAGTACTCTAGAAGAGCCTTCAGGTAGCTTTACAGCTGCTTTCGGTACTTTCACAAGTTACCTCTGTTACTGCAAACGGAACAGGAACGGAACTATTCATACGAAAGGCAGCACCTGTTACGACGGAAACAGGCTGCACATGTAATGGTACGAAACACGAGGAAGGAGGGCCTTATAGATGTTAACAACGGACCTACCTAGTGCGGGAAAGCGTACACTGAAACCATTATAATGGCTGTGCGCGAAGTGTGTAATGATAGTGACTTACAACTATTGTTATTATTGATCGGAAAATAGATAAAAATCGTAATACTGACCCTGCTGTTTAATATTCAGTAACATTAATACCGCGGTGCAAGCTTTTATCCGCAAAGTAGTTCTTACTGCGGACACCCGCAGATATGCGCAGCCGCCGTCGTCTATTACAGCACCACATTTTTTCCTATCTCTGTATGATTTCTGCTGTGCACTGTATGTTATAAGGAGTCCCTTTTCTGAGTGAGATCTTGACCTTTCTTCGCACTCCAAGTTTCTCAAGCCCTCTCGTCGGACGCCCTGCGGGCGTAAAGCGGTCGCTCACCCGGCCGTGAGAGGGTCGGGGGATGGCGGTGGGGGGTGAGTGTAGGACTAGGGTGGGACGGCGGCATTTGGGCTCCTAAAGGTCAGCCTGGCAGTCTGCGCACGCTATGCTGGCTGCTACAGTTTCTGCTGGCCGTGACTCTGAGGGCTTGCAAACACTGCCATACACTATTCCTACTGCCCAGCTGGGAATTCGCTTCATTTCACAGTAGCTATACTATTCTTACCTTCAAAAAAACTACACACATTCAATTTCACGTACATTGTAGTTGTATCGCGCATTTCCACTATACAGGGTGGTTCAGCTGTCTCTACCCATGGGTTTTACGCAAACTGCAATGCCTTCAGAAACCATGCGCAAATTTTTCATGTTCTGTCGCTCGCTACACACAAAATATTAGTCCTACACGAAAAATGAATCGGATCTTTTCGTAAGAAATGTAATGCAGCTAAATTTTATACTGGGATATGTTTTCGCTGGATGTCTTGGTTTCGAGTTATTCAAGAAAAACGCCTTGGAAGGTCACTTTCCAGGTTTTTCTTCAATAATTTAAAAACTACGGCGTCTAGCGAAAGCATATCGCAATACAAAATTTAACTGCATTAAATTTCCAACTAAAAGATCCTGTCCATTTTTTTCTGTAGGACTAATAGGTTGCGCATAGTGAGCGAGAGCGTATGTAAATCGTGCACATGCTATTTCAAGGCGTTGTGGGTTGTATAAAACACAGACAGCTAAAACACCCTGTATATCAAACACAATGCCTGACAAAAAACGAGAAGCACCCAGGACGGGAGGAGAAAACGAAATGAGACTTCAACAGGTTGGGAGTGTATGTGACGTTATTTTAGCAGTTAAAATATCGTGTCAAATGCACGAAGAACTTGGTAGTTTGAGCTCTCTGGCTTGACTGCATGCAATGATTCAGTTGGGCAAACTGTCGTAAAGCCGTTGTATCCCCTGCCAAGGCAAGCTGCACGTAATTGTCTATTTTAACTGATCTTTGATATCCTAGATAGTGGCACTGGGGTGGAGTTAACATCTGAAATGGCCCCACACATGTCTTATCGGGGACAGATCTGTGGAGCCTGCTAGACGCGGGAGTACCTCAACACCACGCAGACAATTCGTAGAGACGAGTGCCATTTGTGGATGAGCATTTTCGAGATATAGCACAACAGTACTGTTGCAGAGTATTTTTTAAGTACTTTCCATTCCCAACCCCTAAAGGTAGAGCAGGCGTTTCGAGTAATGACAGACTGTTTAGTCGCGTACTTTTCAGCCAAACACTAGGCGATAGAGTAGAGGACGTCGCAATTGGAATTATTTGGGAAGTGGTTTTCAGTTCCAATATTTGCCTTTCAGCGTAAGGAAAACTCCCTAAAACCTTGCTCAGAATCGAACAATGAGAACAACTTTTATTTTTATTCTGGGACATCATGATCCACAGAATAAATGTGAAAGCCTAGAAAATAACTGTTGATGGTTAAAGTAAAGAGTATATAAATCGCAGACTGGCTGTAGCAAGGAAGGAATTTCTGAAAAAGAGGACTTTGTTAACATCTAATATAATTTTAAGTGCTAGGAAATAGCCTTGTATGGGACTGAAAAGTTGACGTAAACAGTTCAGTCAAAAAGGGAATAGTAGCTTTTCAAATGTGGTGCTGCAGGAGAACCCTGAAGATTAGATTGGTAGATAGCGTAACTAATGAAGAGGTATTGAAGATAATTGGGGAGAATAGAAATTTGTGGCACAACCTGACTAGAAGAAGGGATCAATTGATGAGACATATGCTGAGGAATCAAAGTCTCTTCAGTTGTATTCTAGGGAAGTGTTGGGGTAAAAATTGTAGAGGGAGATCAAGGGATGAATACAGTCAGCAGGATCAAACGGATGTAGGTTACAGTAGTTATTCTGAGATGAATACCTTCCATTGGTAGAGTAGCGTGGAGAACTGCATCAAATCAATCTTAGAACTGAAGACAACAACAAACAGTGTATGTACATGTGTATTTGTTTGCGTGCATACAGAGTGAAGTTAATGATTTGTTCCACGTGCCCTTTACAGAGTATGTATGTGCGTGTAGATATAGATCAAAGAACGACCTTCACCTCCTAACTGCGAGTCCACCATTTTCTTTTCTCAAATGTAGTGCCTCTGTATAACTACGAAAGAGGTACAGGAGGCGGCCACACAAACAAAAACTGAAAAATCACCAGGGTCTGGAAATCTACCAGCAAAATAAGTGAGATATTGCCCAAGCATTCTGTGTGAATGTCGCCGGCCGCGGTGGTCTCGCGGTTAAGGCGCTCAGTCCGGAACCGCGCGACTGCTACGGTCGCAGGTTCGAATCCTGCCTCGGGCATGGATGTGTGTGATGTCCTTAGGTTAGTTAGGTTTAAGTAGTTCTAAGTTCTAGGGGACTGATGACCACAGAAGTTAAGTCCCATAGTGCTCAGAGCCATTTGAACCATTTGTGAATGTCGAAGCAGGTTCAAAAATGGTTCAAATGGCTCTGAGCGCTATGGGACTCAACTGCTGAGGTCATTAGTCCCCTAGAACTTAGAACTAGTTAAACCTAACTAACCTAAGGACATCACAAACATCCATGCCCGAGGCAGGATTCGAACCTGCGACCGTAGCGGTCTTGCGGTTCCAGACTGCAGCTCCTTTAACCGCACGGCCACTTCGGCCGGCTGTCGAAGCAGGTTGTTTAATAAAAGTATATGAAAAGTATATGGTATGGGATGGAAATTCTAGTGGAATGGAACGTATCGAAGCCCTACACATAAAAAAAGGTAGCAAGGAAGTGCGTAGCAATTATTGTGGCATAAGTGTCACAAGTTCAGTTAGCAGACTGTACGGAACTATTTTAAAATCAATAATGGAGAAGATTGTAAATGAAGTGGAAGAACAAAGTGGCATTAGAAGACGCAGGTAATGTGTAGATATCACCTTTACCCTAAGACAGATCATGAAGAAGAGACGAGAAAAGTATCTAAGCAGCCATTTTGTCTTCATAGATCTTGAGAAATCATATGATGCAGTGCCACTAAAGCTATTGCTCGAAGTGCTGTGGTGAGGGGAATTGTGAAAAATTTATATAAAAATATCGTAAACCTCTGCAAGTCGGAAAAAATGTGTCATTAAAGTAGAGAACGAAATTTCTAGAGAGGCCTAAAGGACTGAAGCATGGGTACTGTTTGTCTCTCACACTCTTTAAGGTATGTGTGCATAAGGCACTGGATTTATGGTTTAGAAAGTACATAGGCGTGGGAATTGAAGGAAGCAACCAGTGTATGGACACACTTTTCTATGCTGACGATGAGGTCACTGCAGCAAACGTTGAAGAGTGTATATCCTAAATGCTTCCGAAATTGTTGGAAGAGTGTTAAACGTGGATCAAGTAACAAGCTGAAGGAGTGAGTGCTGGGCACTCACTGAAATAAATAAAAAGAGACTTAGAGCTTTAGAAATGGACTACTTGATAAGCGCAAATGCAATTTCTCGACTTGACCACGTAAGAAATGAAATAAGAGAAAGGTCGCTGACGGATAGTATAGAAGAAAGGCAGCTAAGATGGTTTGGACATGTTAAGAGAATGGATGAAGACATATGGTCAAAAAGAGTACTTTCATGGCAATATTCTGGAAGAAGAAGAGGAAGACTATAACAAGTGTGGCTGCGTGGTATCCAAGAAGTGTTGGAGAGAAGAGGAATAGAAGAGGATGAGGGAGAAAGGCGAAATTCAGGCGTTTGGCGACGGCTGTAGGATATCCCCCAACAAGAGAGGCACTAGCACAGTTAGACTACAGGTAAAATAGTTTCATAGTTAAATTAATTAGAAAATCTTAAAACTACACCCTTATTATATTACTTCTCTACATATTCACCTTTCACATTTAAGCATTGTTATTTTTTAACCATTTGCTAAATTTCGCCTACATACAATTCGTGAAGTTTTCCCGGCGGATGCAATATTTCATCATCTTCCGGACGTACATCCGCGACATAATTATTTCTTCTTCTGATAGTGCAGCTCCTAACCGTACGACCACCTTCAAGGTGAGTCGGGGACTGAATTAGAACCACTTGACGGAAATATAAGCCTACTGTGGAGTAAATGCCCGCTTTAGGAAATTTCTGAATTTAGAAAGCAAATCTTTTATGTTCCTAACTAAGCATTCATTCAAAGTAATACGGATTACATTGCGATGAACTTCCAAAGAAAAAAGTGGTCGCTATCACACACACACACACACACACACACACACACAAAGTGCGCGCGTGCGACTCTAAATTTGTATTTGATGGGATTCGCATTTCATTGTGTGGAATCTGTTAGAGTAAAATAGCTATTCCAAGAGACGCTTGCATCTGACAGCCGAGACTTTAGAGTTTATGGAAGCAAGTTGTAATGGACTGAAACAATTTTGATAAAATTCTGGAATCCTAAAAAACAAATTCATTAATCAGTAATTACATTTAAGAGCGTGACGTGATGGATATACTATGTGTATCTGATGAGTAAGTAGTAAGGCCCATGTTGATGTATAGTACAGCGAAGTAAGCAAACGGGTTCACCAGGCAAGTGGAAGAAACAGCAATATACGAGTATATTTGAAGATATTTCCAACTACAGGCATTTTGATCTTTTTTATTCAGAAGCTTTATTGATTTCAAATATTTCTAGAGTAACAACATATTTCTAAAATCGTAAACTCTGTCGAAATCTGTTCTGAAAAAAATACGTCAGTTGTACTTAATACTTACTTGTGGGCGAGTTAAAAAAAATTCTCTGTGAAACCCCTCAAAAAAGCAAATTTAAAAGGTCCGAATAGTTTCAGTTTCTGTTATTAAGATTGGCATTACCAGTTTGCAAACAATGTTAAAGTTGGCCCGTAACATTTCTGGCATCGGACGTAAATTGTGGTAAGGAACATAACCTAACATTGTTTAGTTGCTTAAATAGTTATGGACATTTACTTGATTAGCAACAATTTTTGAAGCACATTTGCGTTCAGGACCATATTCAGGATCTTTCTTTTAATCGTGGTTATCAACATCACCCTTGGATTTTTACAAATCATCCGTGAAAAATATTTTCTAGGCACGAACACTGCACACGTTAATGCTACTGGCAGTCATGTTTTTGACACCACTGTTTACATGGATACATCCAAACAAAGTTGCCTTTTGTGAGGATATGAAAATACGGATAGAACTTCTATTTCTCAGTTTACAGCGGAACTATCAACTGATGTGAATAGAGCACATCGCATACCACGTTTTACTTGCAGTAACTCTGTTTCTCATCGTGTGTCACTTAACCGCTGTTTACGACCGAGGTCTTCATTTTTCTTCCCTACAAGAGCAGTATGCGTATTTGAGATAATTTTCAACGACATTGATTTAAGAACTATCTAGAAAGACGAGTGATGAGAACTACGTATAAAGAAATACAAGTGATGAAGCGGAAACAAAACATACCTAGATAACCATATAAATCAAAGTATCCATTGACCAGCCATATCCGAATTTGTAGGTAGGCATTCCCTCGTTAACAGTAAAGTAACTAGGGAATGGGACTCATCAAGTTCATAAGTGCAAAATAAAAATAGATGAGTCGCTGAACTGGAGCGATCATAGCCAAGAAATACGCGATCTGCAAATTTGCTGTTAAAATGTCCGTAGTAAGAATCTAGCAAAAGAAGGTATCTAATAAATTATTTAAATTAAACACCCAGTAACTACAGGTATCAACGAAATGTGCCGTCGACATGTTTTTAAATACAAATATAGTAATTGTTAACCATTTAAAATCGTTATATATAACTGTTTCAACGCGCTTTAAAATATCTATGCCGCACTTTTGTTATTAAATAATGTGATCCTTGGTTAAAAAGTTGACTGCATCGGTCAAATAAAAATTCTAAACAAATGCACATGTCTTTTTCATCGAGCGTTTTATTTATAAGCTCCTTAATGTTATGAATAGTCAGTTTTCCAAATTGAGTCATCCATGTAATGAAATTTCTGTTTTGTTTCAGGTAAGACGCTATTCCTGCGACTGCAGGGAAAGGTAAACAGCTGCTCAATCTACGTAACTTACTGAACTTTGCATGTCGCTTTGAAGGAGATAGCAACCGAAAGTTAACGTGTGACACCGACAAGATCTAAACAGAGCAAAATTTTTGTGGTGCATACTTGCTATCCAGTTTCTAGCAATCCCTCGCACATTCAATTATAATGTGCAGAAATTGCGAGGCCTGAATTTCAACGCTATGTGGACTGGCTGTAGAAGCAAGAAAAGTGCCCTCATCTGGAAATCAAATGTTTCCTAGGGAGTCAGCATTTCCTTCCTTGCGACGCAGGTCCAGAGGTTCAAGAACATAATATGAGCACATATGTAATAATAACTAGTCTGTTGATTTCTAGCTCGTGAAAAGTGCATTTTAGGCACGTAAAATAGGCTCTTTCAGTACCTCATTTACGCTATATGAATCCTAAAACAGGCCTTAAAAATATCATGCAGAAAAAACTAAACATAATGTAAAATACACTGTGTAGACATTTGGGCATATTAGTATTAATTAAAAACAAGGAAAACGAAAATATGCACAGTTTCACAACACAACATATTAATGTTCAAACTTATCCCAAACTTTTTTTAATTTTTCCAAGATAAAAATACAGTATAAAACACATGTAGTCATATGTTGAAATAACTACAAAATTTAATGTAATAAGTGCCGGATAAACCAGTGAAATAATGTCTTCTGTACGTTTTCCAGAGAAAAGCTATAGCGTTTCTCAGTCAGTATTAATTTATATGTCAGAAAAGAACGGGGGAGTACTTCACTTTCGGCACATGTTGGACAGGAATGCTACAATCAGGTGAGCTGGGTTTTCCGCTAAGTATATGTGCTGCTGCGCACAAGTCACCCTGGCCGGTGTTCTTCTGGAAAATCTTTTTTGCATTTTCGCCCGTACTTTTTCTCCCTCTTCGCGTTTCGCTTCATTAATTTCCTTTTTAATTTCATCCAGTAAAGAAATGTACTCGTAGACAGTTCTCTCTAAGCCTTCTAATTCGGAAGTAATTCTTGCCATAAATGTGTAATTTGCTCTAATATAAGCCAAGTCCCGTTGTATTGAGGGATCTTTGAATAATATTGTTTTGCTGAAGTTACACAGGTGACATCATCCGGTAGATTTTCAGTTATCTTCTGTACTACTGGGAAATGCTTATTGTAATATTCCGCTGCTGCTAACCACATGCCCCAGAGGGTAACAACAGGTTCAGGTGGCAACGGGACATCTGTAAGTAGTTCCTTGAATGCCTGTATCCTTGATGGTGCCTTAACAAAAACTTTCTTTTCTGTGGAAATTAATTTATTTGCCTTAGGGCACTTGCTGTGCTGTACGGGTGGTACCGTGTACGACACACGTTACATGCAGCATCAAAGGCTAGAATACTTGAAACAATTTAAACGCTGCAATCATACGAGGGTTGACAGAAAAATAATGCCTCCACCTACGTAACTCTTCAACAGTTGGCAGCATTGGTATGCGGCAGGGACTGGCGTGTTCCGTAGCCTCTTCTCAACAGCTCCAGTTGGCGGGAAGCCTTAGCATTGAATGGTTGTGTTGTTACGGTGTAAAGTATGGAACCCTGCGCTTACGGTCGGTCAGTGCGATTTAAGCAACGTGCAGTCTTTGAGTTCTTGACAGCAGAAGGTGTCACCCCAAAGGAGATTCATCAGAGAATGAAAGCAGTTTATGGTGACTCTGTTGATGTGAGTACTGTGCGTCGTTGGGCGAGTAAGCTTGATGTTGAGGCGGGAACATCACACCTGCGTGACAAAGAGTCGGACGTCTGTGACAGCAACCACCGAGGTTTACAAGCAAAATGTTGACAGATTGATTAAGGACGATCGTCGTATCACTCAGAGAGAAACTGCAAGCACAAATCGGGATTTCACAAGAACGTGTGGGTCACATTATTGCTTTGCTTGGCTATCGGAAGATCCGTACACGCTGGGTACCCCGGATTCTGACTCCTGAAATAAAAGCGCACAGACTTGAAATTTCCCAGGAACTCCTCTCGCGTTACGAGAATGAAGGTGAAGCCTTTCTCCATTCAATTGTGACAGGAGACGAAATGTGGCTACAACATTACGACCCCGAGAGGAAACGTCAGTCTATCGAATATCGACACAAAGACTCGCCCCAGAAATAGAAACTCAAGACGCAGCCCTCAGCTGGAAAAATCATGGCCACAGTGTTCTAGGACGCAGATGTTGTTATCCATGTTGATTTCCTTGATCGTGGAACAACAATAAATTCAAAGCGTTACATCACATCGCTGCCAATTCTGAAACGACGGCTAACAAGGGTCCGAAAGGAAAAGGGAAACGTTTTCCTGCTGCATGACAATGCCAAAACACACACTTCACGTGCCACCACAGTAGAACTTCAGCGACTGAATCTCACCACTGTACGGCATCCTCCATACAGTCCAGATTTAGAACCGTCTGACTTCCATGTGTTCCCGATAATGAAAGACGATCTGCGGGGACAGCATTGTGCTTCTGCTGAAGCCGTTGAGAGAACTGTGAGACTGTAGTTGCGGAAACAGTGTCGACTTCTTGCGTGACGGCTTCAGAAAACTTGTTCATCAGAATGAGATTTTCACTCTGCAGCGTAGTGTGTGCTGATATGAAACTTCCTGGCAGATTAAAACTGTGTGTCGGATCGAGACTCGAACTCGGGACCTTTGCCTTTCGTGGGCAAGTGCTCTACCAAATGAGCTACCCAAGCACCACTCACGCCCCGTCCTCACAGCTTTACTTCTGCCAGTACCTCGTCTACCTGTGGAGCAAAAAAAATTTTCAACATATCTGCGTATCTTTGCGAAGTCATTGCCAAGGCCATCTTCAAAAAAGCATAGCCCTATGATCCCTAATGTAGATATGGTGCACCACACCAAATAACTGGAGAGATGGAAGTGAGCTTCATCACACATCCTAAAACGGTTTACAATGTCCTCGTCTTGATTAATCATGTCCAAAAATTCTAAGCAGAATCGGTCTCTGCTCACATAATCTGTTAAGGGCCTGAAGCATCTGGTTTATGTCGGGGTGAAAGTGCAAATCTCGGTGTAAAATTCTTCTTACCGTCCTGATTGAAATCTCAAGTGTAGTGCTGCGCCGGCGAGCTGAGCGACGAGGGCTTCTCTCAGTGGCAACTTTTACACGTTCGATGTTTTCAGGTGTACGCACAGTTTTCTTCTTTGTCGTTGTCCACCTCCCTCCGATGCAGTTTGATTCGCATGCTTTTTAAAATCGCTCGATATTATGCCTCACCCTGTATTTAACATGTAGAGCTTCCTGTCAAATCTTTGTAGAATATCCTTTTCTTCGAGAAAATCGTGATTTGCCACCCCAGAATATTACAAAATATTCCCGGTAGCTAGAACTTTACTGAACCACGTGTTAAGCTTACCATACATACTGAGGTGAAGTTGTGTTGTAGACAAGCTGACTTTGAGTGCTTTCTCAGTAGTGGTGGTGGTGGTGGTGGTGGTTAGTGTTTAACGTTCCGTCGACAACGGGGTCATTAGAGACGGAGCGCAAGCTCGCGTTAGGGAAGGATTGGGAAGGAAATCGGCCGTGCCCTTTCAAAGGAACCATCCCGGCATTTGCCTGAAACGATTTAGGGAAATCACGGAAAACCTAAATCATGATGGCTGCAGACGGGATTGAACCGTCGTCCTCCCGAATGCGGGTCCAGTGTGCTAACCACAGCGCCACCTCGCTCGGTCTCAGTAGTCAGTGAGTCATTTTGAGTCAGTGTAATCTGTCAATTTTTAAGTCGGCCAGATTGACAGCATTGGTGTTACGTTGGACAGCAATTAATATAAAATATGAGATTAATGCAGACGATTGAGTAAATCAGGGATAATTTGACGAGAAAAATGAAAATTAATAAATAGTGCGGGTGATTATGATAGGGCGTTATTACAGTAATTACTGTGGCTCCAATACTTAAAAGTTAACAACCGCGTGTAAATAATAAACAGCGTAATTTGCCGTATATGAAGTTTCAGTTAAATTTCGTTGGTGTAATGGTACGTGTTTAAATCAAGGTGAATCAGTATGTATAAAAAATAGGGAAAACAATACAGAATGACAGTAACCATAATGAAAGTGGTATCATGACAATGACAGCGCGAATACGGACTTAAAGTTTTAAAGTCGAAATGCTTGTTAAAGAGTCAATGATTTAAGGAAGTGCTTTCCTAGTGCTCAATTGTAGACTAAAGCACATTCTCCTAGTATTGATGAGATTAAGTAATACGAATAATTATCAGATTACATTTATAAAGAAACAGGTACAGGTGAGCGTTGTTTGGTACACAGTCACAGCTCGTCCAGTGTTTGCCTTTATGTGAGCTTCTCAAAGTAATAAATTTCCTTTGCCATAATTAAAATTGCGCCCGATAATACCCAATAAATATAAGAATAAGCTTTCATAGGCTTCACTTCATCTTTATCGAAAATTTCCATGCACTGAAATGATATATGTTTCACATAAAAATGACAGCCTGGGCTATCGCTGCTGTGGCACAGTCATTTGAACTTCGCACGACTGTGCTGCTGTCTGATGGTTAGCAAAGCAAATTATTAGTGCGTGAAAGTAAATTTTACGAGAGACTTATTAGTGATACGTCGTCGTTAAATCGCAGCTGTTTATTGAAAATGAAAGTGGTTTGTAAGGCATATCCGATATGGGATGATGGAGTGGTTATGATGTGTAATGTAATGACAAAGTTTCACATGGAACTGTAATTGAATAAGTAAAACAGAAAGAGAGAGAGAGAGAGATATACATTGTTCTACTGCTCTCAGTAGTCGTAGATGGAGCAAGCATTACACTTCCAAATGACACACGTTGTACTGTCGCGTGGAGTCACGACTGAATCTTGAATCTTGCTGCTGCAAAAGGGGATGCCGCCTCTGACCCCTGCAGCATTAGTCATTCGTGGCTGACAGAGAAAGCAGCGCAGCCGCTCCCCACACGATGTTTCCCGCTGGTGGTCATTAATTGATTCCGCACGGAACATCGCCCCTGCCGTTCTTCCGCCGTAAGGGAAGCCTCTTCTGCCGGCCTGCTCTTTGTTGTTTGTCAGCCGCAGCTAAGAACAAGCTATCAGCAACTGCCGTCCCGCACTTATAATTATTTATAAGACTTACCATCAGCCCCCTCCATTCCTGTGGCTTCTGCTTAACCCTTGTGACCGCCCTACCTAGGTGACTCGCATGGGAACCTTGCCTGCTAACCATCCAGCAGAAAATTCGCATTAGACTGAAACTTTTTTTTAAATCGAGTTGAGCCTCTATTGACTGTGTGGTAACAACCAATTTCATTATAGTGTCTAGGTCGTGTTCTTGTTCCAGCTTTGACTTTCTGCCAGAACCTTCTGAGCCCACCAAGAAGTGCCTGTTTATGCTCTTCGGACAAAGGTTCTCTCCGTCTTTTGGACGTTGATGCCATTTTAAAACCTTGGTAGTTGTTCACCAATCTTCTAAATTTGTTCCTGTCAGGAATTTCTCTCTCTGAGATACCAATCTGCCTAAGATCTTTTTCACACTTTTCCAACCATCTCGGCCTAGTTTTCTTAGGATGAAACTATTAAACGGCTAACCATGAGGATTGCATTCCTCACATCTACATTTCCGAAATTGGACCCCTCCTCTCCTCTAACAGTCTCGCCTTGATATTCGCTGCACCCAATTTCTATCAGCCCCTCCTTGAAGCCATGTACTCAGTCTTGTTTACCGCACCCGCTTTTCATCGCCACTTGAATCCTTCACCAACTCGTAAAATCCCACTTCCTGATCTTCTACAATGAACATGCCAGTATGTACTTAACATCCTTAAAACCCGATTCCAAATGCCCCAAAGTTCCTTACCTGACAACCAGTCCTGGCATGCCACCGATCCAGCACATTCCACTAATCCCACCTTTTGTGTTTTCTCCTACGGGAACTTCAACAATCTTCCCCAGCTAGGAAAAGAAGTCTACCCCGACATTTAACCACCTTGGTACATCTAATCCGTCCCTGTCCTACTGCACATCAGGGCTCTCTCGTTCTGTATCATTCTTCTTTCTCCATGACCGTGGCCCGGCCACCACCCCTCCATATCTCTTTCTCCTGCCACTCTCACACGCGGCATTCTGCACAAACGAACCCACCAACTCCATTGTCGCCCGTACCTTACAACAACCGAAGGAAGTGACACAATGAACTTGCATGCTGGAGGACAGCACGTCAAGTCTCCATTCGGCCCTCGGGATTTAGGTCTTCTGTGGCGTCTCTAAATCGCTGAAGGTAAAGACCGGGATAGTACCTTTGAAAAGTACGCGGCATATTTTCTTTCCCACACTTTCCCAATCCGAGCATGTGTTCCGTCTCTAAACACATCATCGACGGGATGTTAAACCCTAATCTGCTTGAAGTGCTCCACTGTCAGAAATACATCAACTTTTGTTTTTAAATGGCAAGATTTTCTGACATCAATCAAATTACAGTCGTCTGGTTAATAATATAAAAATGTATGATAATATTTTACCGTTTAAGTACATTCGGAGAAAAAAGAACCCGATAATAAGGTCAGAGCAGGGTAGGAGGTGTCGAATCTTTTCCCAATATCCTCAGGTCGGAAATTCACTTGTGGAGCTAGAGTTATATAACGACATACATTCGGCGACTGTCTCGCGGTAGTCGCCACTCTAAGAGCTCGTCGAAAGAATTTTTTTAGGTCGTGACAATCATTCCCAGAATGCCAATCATTTCTTCGACAATGTCAAATTTGTATCAGTGTTGGAGGCAGGAATTCTATACTTTCATCTGCTCTCTGCAAGCCACATTCCGGTGTATGACAGAGATTACTTCTAGTAATACTATTTTTTCCCCTCTTCCTGTTTCATTCGCGAATGGTGCATGGGCAGAATGATTATCAGTAATCCTTTGTATCAGCTCTTAATTTGTAATTTTCGCGCTGTGGTCATTTTGCGAGACGTGTGTGTTTCAGGAAGCAGTGTGTAACAACCATTCTTCCCTGAACTGTTACGCTACTTCAGTAATAAATCTCCCCTTCATGCAAAAGGCCTCTCTGCTTTCGTATGTCACCGGAGTTTTTTGAGTATCTTGGTAACGACCGCGCGCCGGCGTAGTGATCGCGTTTCAATGAGTCCCAGCCAGGCATCTGCTTTTTCTACAATTTCGAGTATCTTTTCTATTAATCCGACTGTCAAGACTGACGATCAGTACTCAAGATCGGACAAACAAGCGTTTCGTAAGCCACTTATCTCGGGAGATGAATTACATTTTCGTAAGATCCTTTCAATCTCAGCCCGGCATCCGCTTTTCGTACAATTCCGAGCATGTTCTGGAATGAAAAGAGAGAAAGAGAGAGAAAAGAGTGTTTTAAAGTTGATTTTTTTCCCCACCATTGTCTTACTTCATACGTAGGCCACATTCACTTGGACGCTGCCGCGCGGGTTTAGCCGAGCGGTCTAGGGGGCCGCTGCAGTTATGGACTGTGCGGCTGGTCCCGGCGGAGGTTCGAGTCCTCCCTCGGACATGGGTGTGTGTGTTTGTCCTTAGGATAATTTAGGTTAAGTAGTGTGTGAGCTTAGGGACTGATGACCTTAGCAGTTAAGTCCCATAAGATTTCACACACATTTTTTAACTTGAACGCTGCGAGCTCCTAGGAAAGCAGTACAGGTTGGCAGACAAACTGGGGCAGTGTGCAATGAACAGCATCGCCACGCATGCCACTAATGTTTGGGATTGGAAGAATGTCGCTATCAAGGGTGCCAAGAAAAATTTATTTGCTAGAAAGTGCTACAGTTAAGACTGACGATTCTGTGATGTTGTTGTCCTGTACTTGGGTACATGAATTCAGTGTGTCCAGAATTATTTATAGTGAATTTAACCGTCTCTGTCGTGATGCTCGAAAGTAATGTGATATAATTTCCATCTATATACGAATGTCTTTAGAGACGAATGATTCACTGTTGGAAAAGCTGGAGAGAGGTCTTCAAAGAGAAGAACCACAGAAGGACAATAACACCAGAAGAACGGATTGTCGTTGTCATGAGGCGTGTAATATGACAGCATTTCTAATTTATAATTGGGTAATTTACTCATAAATATTGTTAGAAATGTCACTAGCGTTAGAAGTGGTAGAGCCGGCCGTAGCGGCCGAGCGGTTCTAGGCACTTCAGTCTGGAACCGCGGGACCGCTACATCGCAGGTTCGAATCCTGCCTCTGGCATGGATGTGTGTGATGTCCTTAGGTTAGTTAGGTTTAAGTACTTATAAGTTCTAGGGGACTGATGACCTCAGATGTTAAGTCCCATAGTGCTCAGAACCATTTGAACCATTTGATTTAGAAGTGGTAGGCTGGAATTATAAGTATATCAAGTTCATTGTACTTCATTTCATGAATTTTAGTCGCATTGCACGATTTCATGAACGTGGAAGGGATCTGAGATCAGCTATTAGAGTTTTTAAAAATACCAGATTGCCATTCTGTTCCTCGCACTTACCTTTCTACAGAAGCCTTCGTTATTGTCGTTCTGTTGCTATCAACGCATTGTTCCTCGATATGATTTCGTCTGTTTCTGGGAACATCTCTTTCCTCTTCTCGCGGCGAATCCTCTCGAAGTTGCCCACAGATAATAGGCTCCATACACCGCATAGCCCCATGACGTTCTCGGGCAACTACAAGTGGACAGAGCTGTTCCCGGACCCGGCAGCTAGTGGATCAGTGTCGCCGCAAGTTGCTGTCGGCTAATAGGATCCCGCCACTGTCTATAAGACACGAGGCACCGAACTCTGGCACTAGCAGCGGTGTTAACATTGAACTTTAATTTCTAGTCGGCACCTCATTTGCGCGTCAAGTGTCTCTCTAATCTGTTTTATTTCTTACTTTTAGACAAATAATTTCACAAAACATTTCACCAACTATTCTTTAATTTTTAAATTGATAATTAAATATCACACTCATGTAGCTAGGCCTTGAAGACATGAGCTTTTACAAACTCCATTTACACGGCTGTTTATGAAATATTTCAATTTTCCCTCGAAAGAATAAGTTTTTCTCAATAACCCTCATTACTTCCAAGCAATTAAATCAGATTTTGCAAAGCTAGAACTTATGCTGATCAATTTGATACCCTATTTGTCCATATCCCACTGTTCTTTTCGCGATGAAAATTCGGACAAAAATATTCTGTTAAATCACTCATTAAGTTTTCCTTAATTACCCCGATTACTTTCAAACTCATAAACATTTTTTTCCAAACTACCTGGTCACTTTGATATCCCAATTGTCAATTTCCCGCTCTTCGTCTGGCTAAGAAAATTCGGACGAAAATACATTGTGTAATATCTAGGGAGTCTCTTATTTTCGATTGTGTAATATCTAGGGAGTCTCTTATTTTCGCTCCGCTCAAACATTTGACTGAAAATAAAAACATGTGGCCTTTACATGTCCTTTTAATAACACTGCAGTTTACAGTACCACATATCTGCTATGTTACTGCATTGCTGCTTCTGAGGTACAGCTGATTTTTTAACAGATCAATGAGACTTCCGTACTTTCAGCATAGATGATTTAATAGTCAAGCTTTAAAATAAGTAAACACCACAGGACATTCGCATCTAACGTAACCAGCTGTCGGTAGGAGTTTTAAAGTTTACCTAGTTTTAACTGTTGAGCTAAAACTATTATCGTCAGCTAATTTAATTAGTAACTGCGCCCTTTAGCATAACAGATATTAGTTGAGGCAACTTAAGTCTAAATACGCACATTTACGCGCGCTCGACACTGGTTGGCTGTTATTTTATGACATTAGCTTTCAGAACGGTGCGTCTTAGACCTATGATTACCTGGAGAATTTTACACGAGTCGTGGTCCCCTACCCTGTTCTGACTTTACCAAGAGGCTGTTCTTCTGCGCATATACTTGCAAAGATCTTCGTATTGCAATATGCTTCTGAAGAGCGGCAAATGTACCGCTGCGAGCCTGTCTTTACTCTTCTGAGCGAGGGAATGAAATTACAGTAACAGGAGAAAAATTATCTGTCACTCTTCAAACAGCAGTTTTTCGGTGACGGCTTTACTGATACAAAACCCACCAACTGGCGTCTTGTAGACACGTGCTTACTTGGCTAGGCCACAGGACGACATGTTGATTGCATAGCTTGACGCTGCTGAGCCCACAGTCTGTTCAAAAGCTCCTCGTTTGAGCGGAATGCTTCGCGCTCTGCTTGGACGTGTTGAATATCGCCACAGCAGGCTTTAAACGTCATTCACGCAACATTTAATCATCGCCAGCGAATTACAAACAGTTAAAAGCCCCGGCGCAAATATTTTAGGATCTTGTCACACAGCTGTAATCTGAGTTGACGTCGTAAATTTGGAACCTGGAACCATTAAACTTGCGAGTCTGGACGTCACTTGAGGCAAATAAGACCAGACTTGTTGATGATGTACAACATCCTCGTGTTCTAACGCCCGTAAATTTGCATGCGACTCGTTGTTAAAATTCCCAAGCGGCCTATTTATGATGTTTCTCCACTAACGAGATAAGCACCAAATGTTTCTTCGGCTGTCGCAATAATTTTGCTTATATGTGCGACAAATCTTGTTTAAATGTAGTATAGCGTATGAAGCGTAGTGCTTCCAATCAAACTTGTCCAGGGTACGTGAAACTGGCAAAGAAAAAGAGGGAAATTGGGCACTGGGTGCCACAATTCTAATACAGTACTTTGGTTAAAGGATAGAACTCCAGTATAGTGCAAGAAAGCGTACGTATACAGTAATTCAATGTAGCGTATGTATGAATTTATTTCACACTATTACTGCGAGATTTCGGTAATAATTGGCTTTGGACAGATCAAGGTCAGTGATCAACCGTGTGTTAGTACCTCCGTGAGGCAGTGGTTAGAGGGCAGGTCTACCCTTCCTCTTGAAAGCAATTGAGAAGCTGATTGAGAAATTAGCCAGTGAAATGGTCCCAAAAGCTGCTGAGGTGTTGTCAAAGGTGAAAGGTTCCACCAACCTGGTAGCCATACGAGTTAATTTATTTATCGTGACGATTAATTCCACAGTACTTTTTGTATTTGGTAACAGTATTGCTTCTCTTTTAATTTATTGTGTGTGTGTTGTTGGTTACGCCTTCTTTAGTTCATTTTATATTTAAGAGTTCTTTGGGCTACTAAAACATTGATGAAAAGGGCTAGTTCTCGCCCCGAAGGACGAGAGTTTAGCGAACTGCTGCGTTGGCCCAGTTTCCGGCAACTTTCCGAGCTACTGCCAACACGAGGCCAATATTGTACACGAGAGAATGATGTAACTTTAAGGAGACGTGCAGGGATCATGTTTTAGTCGTTCTAAAAGGAAGGTGAGTTTGGTTAGAGTCTGCTGTGCCGTCAGCGTCATGGTTGTTACGAGTATAAACGGAGTTGCACGCTGTTCATTGGGGAAACAAGCAGTGGACCTTTTCAAAGAAAATACCTCGTCACGTTCTTGCTCTTCTTTGGTAAAAACCCAAAATAGGATAGTACAGGTTTAGAAGTCATGTCTGTGCAACTGAAAAAATGCAGTTTTTTTAAAGGATATCATTTTCGCCATCGACTGTACTATTTATTATACTTTTCACTATTCCGATTTTGCCGGTGCATCATTTTCAAGAGAGTATAGTTGCTGAAAGTACTACAGACGTCAAGGCTGTGAGCCCTATGCCTGTTAGCATTTTTCACATTCGCCATCGGTATGTAAAGGATGGGATTAAATCAGTTGAAACTAGGTTTGTGGTTACTGCACACGTCAGTTTATGCTTTGCCGTACGCGTGTCGGCGTAATTTATTTGAAGCATCTTCAGGGATTAATTTATTTGAGTCATCTTCAGTGACCTGAAGTGGATACGTGTTTTCTCTTACATGCAGCTCTCTTACATTTCATATTTCGACGTTACATGTGTATGACATAAACAGTTCTGGCTCAGGCACTTTCTTACGCAGTGCATGCTTTGTCTTTTTACTTACAGTGTACCTGTATATTGATGTTGCACTACGTGTGTGCGTGCTTTTCTGCCGGTGAAGCTGTTTCGCGTCTCCAGTGGTGTAAACACCTGTCAGCATTACACGAAAACTATATACACTTTTCCAACATGTTATTAATGTTTCGCGTTCTGTTGTGTTACCAACTGCAGAAAGTATCCTGTGTGTGTGTGTGTGTGTGTGTGTGTGTGTGTGTGTGTGTGTGTGTGCGTGTGTGTTTGTTTGTTTTTTAACTGTTTTATGTCTTTGGCTAAGATTAAAAGTGGATTGTTTTCAAACTTTTTGGCAGATTAAAAATATGGACCAGACCGCGACTCGAACCCACAGCCCTTACCTTTCGGGTACAACGTTCTTATCGAGTGAGCCGTCGAGACACGACTAACGACCCGCCCTTCTCGTAGCTTTATTGCGGGCAATACTTCTCTTCTGTTTTTGTTTATATGTGTTTGGTCGTTTATCAGTTCTTTGACCTTTCCAATGACAATTAGGATACGACAGTTCTCTTACATTGGGATGAGGACCCTTGAATGTTTCGTGACAAGTGAAAACTTGTGCCAGACCTGGACTGGACCCCGGATTGATTTCCTGATTATCGCGAGCAGCCGCCCTAGCCATTATGCTGTCTGACTCAAACTTTCATTGTCACTGATGTCTCCATCTACGATGATTATTAGAATAATTTCGGTATCTAGCAGAATATTTTTGCGGTGATGGCTATGCCGTTATAAACAGTGTGAAAATGTGGAATGATCTGTGTAATACTTCCAACATGTAATGTATTCTTCACGTCTTGTTTCAAAATTTATGATCGTGATTCCTCCATACACTGCATTTGAACATTGTCATTTAAGTTCTTCTATGCCTGCTCGTTTGAATTTATCACTCTTCGGTGTCGGAATAATCATACTCATAACTGTTGGAAAGACGCTTCCGCTCCGTTTATATGAAGCAAAGCATTAGTTACAAGTGCAGTACAGTTAGAGAGTTTGGCACACAACACAGACGTCTGACTGGCAGGAGTTAAGCAGAGGATGAAACTGTTATGTACCTCAAGTCCATGAATCTTGCGCGAGTCCGTCTTAGCACAATTAGATATCAAGCCACAGTGAGACACGAAACATACTCCAAACTCACAGTGTAGTTCATCAACAAAACGTGGCTGGTGAGTGTGTTCTTGACACAACAGACGCATAAAACTACAGACCTATATCTCCGACGCCGTTCTGTTGTAGAATGTTGGAACCTGTCTTACGCTCGCGTTTTGTGTCATTACTGGAAACTGACTATCTGCTCTGTAGGAATCAAATTCGGTTTCGAAAACAACGATCGTGTGAAACACAGGTCGCCCTGTTCGTCCACGAGACGCATAAGGTAGTACATACCGGCGCCCAGGTTGATGACGTATTCTTAGACTTCCGGAAGGCGTTCGATAGAATTACGCCCTACCGCCTAATCAGCAATATACGAGCGTGCGGAATATCGTACCAACTGTTCGACTGGACTGAAGACTTTCTAGCGAACATAAGATACCTTGTTCTTCTCAACAGAGAGAAGTTTTCAGAGGTGGAAGTAACTTCGGGCGTATCCCAAGGAACTGCTAGTGGACCATTACATTTTACAATTTACAGGGTGAGTCAGCTCTCCTTACCACTGCCATTTCGTGCTACCCCCAATGTTACATCTGGCCTTCAAAAATCACACGCAAGAGTTTCATATTCTCTCGCTCACTATACGCAACCTTTTAATCCTACAGAAAAAATGAACAGGACTTTTCTTCTACGAAATTGAATGTACGAGAGTCATTTTTAAAGTAAGAACCGATAGCACATCGTGTTCGCGCATCCTGCCAGTACGTTTGACGTCTGTGCCGGTGTTGGTTGAATGGTTGTACTGCTTCGTTCGTCGCCATGTCAATCAGTAAGCCCTCCGATTGTGAGGTGCGCTCGATTATTCTTTCTTAAACGTAAAACAAATTTTTCATGTTGAAATTCACCAGCAACTTGTTGAAGTTTATGGTGCAGGTATAATAAATAGCCGGCCGTTGTGGCCGAGCAGTTCTACGCACTTCAGTCCAGAACCGCGCTGCTGCTACGGTCGCAGAGTCGAATTCTGCCTCGGGCTTGGATGTGTGTGATGACCTTAGGTTAGTTAGGTCTAAGTAGTTCTAAGTCTAGGGGACTGATGGCCTCAGATGTTAAGTCCCATAGTACTCAGAGCCATTTGAACCATTTGTATAATGAATGATGCAAATGTGCGTAGATAGTGTAAGCTGTTTAATGAAGGAAGGACAAACGTTCACGATGAATAACGATCTAGACGGCCTACTGTCGTGAATAAAGACTTGACACAAAAAGTTGGTGAGGCGCCTCGCTGTTGACGAGCTGCACCAGAAACTTCCACAAGTTTCTAGATGAGTAGTTTTTCCCATTGTTACTGACAAATTTCACTAGTACAAAAAAAAAAAAAAAATGAGTGCGAGGTGGGTGCCGAATATGTTGACAGAAGAACACAAATCAAAGCGATTGGCACATTCTTTGTGCGTTTTGGAGCGTTATAACAAGAATGCCGACGTTCTTGAGTCACATTGTGACCGGTGATGAAACGTGGATTGCGCCCTACACTCCAGAGAATAATCATCAATCCACTTAGTGGCATCATTCGAACTCCCCGAGGCAACCATGGAAATTCAAACAAGAACCTCCAACATGGAAAATCATGGACTCGGGGTTTTGCGACTGGAAACGCATTAGACTTTAAGAAGAATGACAATAAATTCTGAGGGGTACTGTGAAATATTATTAGAACTTACTGTTCAAAATCGCCGTCGAGGACTGCACTCTAACGGCGTCGTTCTGCTTCACGACAATGCTCGGCCTCTCGTTGCGGCAACTGGACAAGTTTCATGAGGAATTACTGGAGCACCCACCATACAGCCCTGACTTAGCACCATCAGATATTTATGTCTCCAAAACTGAAGGAATTTCTTGGTGGAAAGCGCTTTGAAAATGATTAGTTGTTTGGAAGAAACTGTTACTAACTGGTTTAACGGTCAGGCGACGCAGTTCCTGATGCTGGGATTCAAAAGCTGGTGCCACGACTTGACGAATGTTTAAATGTGCATGGTGACTACGTTGAAAAGTGAAAAAATTTGCATAAAATTTATGTTCAAAAATAAAGTTTCTCTTACTCCGTTACAAATCGGTTCCCACCTTAAAAATGACCCACGCACTTAAAGTTATACCAGGATACGTTTTCGTTAGAGGTCGTAGTTAAAGAGTTCTTCAGGAAGAACGTCCAAAAGACTCAAAAGCGTCACCGCCCTCACACTCATCCCTCATCAATCAGGATTTCTAGTATGATGTTCATGGCACTCCCTCGCACCACTGTACAAAAATTTGCGACTGCACAAATTATATTACTACCCACATTCTTCATTGACTCGTTTTATTACGCCGCTGGCTTATAAAGCATTTACAAATTGTAAAACAGTACTTTTTATAAATTTCACGTAACAGTTTAACAATTTTATGAATTTTAACAGCATAAAATAAACATTACATCGTTGTATTCTTCAAGCCCTCTGACTACGAAACTGCTATGCTTGTAAGGGTTAAGTTTGAGTCGAATTGTCAGCGTAATTACTTTTAGCGTAACGTTTACAAAGGCTGTACAGGTGTCGGGTGTCAGTTTGTGGGATGGAAATCTGTGCATGTTGCACTTGGTCGGTCAATACAGGGTAGTTTAATGCTGTTTGTGGATGACGTTGGAGTAATCATCGAATGGATGACGTTGGAGTAATCGTCGAATGGTATCCCGCATGTGCTCGATTGGAGACAGATCTGGTGATCGAACAGGTCAAGGCAACATGTCGACACTCTTAGAGCATGGTGGGTTACAAAAAAATGGTTGAAATGGCTCTGAGCACTGTGGGACTTAACACCTGAGGTCATCAGTTCCCTAGACATAGAACTACTTAAACCTAACTAACCTAAGGACATCACACACATCCATGTCCGAGGCAGCATTTGAACCTGCGACCGTAGCAGTCGCGCGGTTCCGGACTGAAGCGCCTAGAACCGCTCGACCACCGCGGCCGGCTGTTGGGTTACAAAAGCGGTATGTGGGCGAACGTTACCCAATTGGAAAACACCCCCAGGAATGTTGTTCATGAATGGTAGCACAACCGGTCGAATCAAGGTCCGACGTACAAACTTGTAGTCAATGTGCGTGAGATAACCACAAGAGTTGTCCAGCCGCCGCAAGAAATCGCACCCCAGACCATAATCGCAGGTGCAGGTCCAGTGTCTCTAGCACGCAGACAGGTAGCTGCAGGCCCTCAACTGCCCTCCTCCTAACGAACACACGGCCATCCCAGGCACCGAGGCAGAAACAGCTTTCGTCAGAAAACCAAACCCACCCTCCAGTGAGCTCTCGCTTGACAGCACTGAAGTCGCAAACAGCGGTAGCTTGGAGTCAGTGGAATGCACGCTTAGGGGCGTCTGGCTCAGCTATCCTTAAAGTAACCGATTTGCAACAGTTCGTTGTCGCTGTGGTGCCACCTGCCGCTCAAATAGCTGCTGCAGGTGCAGTACGATGCGCTAGAGCCCCACACCGAACACGATGGTCGTCACTGTCGGTAATGCCACGTGGCCGTCCGGAGCGCTGTCTTCTTGCGACCGTACATTCTCCTGATCACCGCTGCCAGCAGTCACGTGCAGTGACTACATTCCTATCAAGTCTTTCTGCTGTATCGCAGATGGAACGTCCAGCTTCTCGTAGCCCTATTTCACGACCTCGTTCAAAGAGAGTGAGGTGTTGATAATTGGCGTCTTTGTCGTCTTAAAGTCCTTCGGGACTGACGTCAACTCACTGCGTCCAGTCTCGAAAGTAACTAAGCTCACGACCGTTACTGCGCGCATCCAAAGAAACCTGATTTGCGTCCTCATAGTGGCGCCAGTAGCGCCACTCTTATGCGATTGGTGAGAAATTTGAATAGACATCTTTCAGAGGCCTATCAACTTATGTTCATGTCGCACAACTCAAAAGTGTTCAAATGTGTGTGAAGTCTTATGGGACTTAACACTGCCAAGGTCATTAGTCCCTAAGCTTACACACTACTTAACAAACACACATCCCCATGCCCGAGGGAGGACTCGAACCTCCGCCGGGACCAGCCGCACAGTCCATGACTGCAGCGCCCTAGACCGCTCGGCTAATCCCGCGCGGCTCGCACAACTCCTGCTTGGTATTGCGATTTTATTCCTTCAGTGTATATTTAAGGAAACTTAGATAAATTGGTTGATTCAGAGATTCAATGCCATATATTATTTATGTATACGTGCTGGAAAACTGAAAAAGAATAGAATCAAAGCGTCCGAGATATGGTGCTATAGAGTGATAATTAAAATTAGATGGTTATTATGTAATCTGAAGATGAAGGGGGAGAAAGGAAAAGATGATATCAGTTACATCGGGAATCGGCGGCTACGAGTGAAAAATGTGTGGTGGACCGGGACTCGAGCCCGGGATATCCTGCTTACTAGGCAGTTCCCACCTAGTGCCACCTATCCGCTGTCCCCTTCTATGTCCTCTACGGTCGTTAATTTTAGATTCCTGGCGGAGGTCGAACGATATAGTGCATCCACACTGAAGGTTGTGGATTGCCCATCGTGGCGAATCAATTATATGAATGCCTGATGTCTGATCTTTCATAAAAGTAGATGGATTGATGAGATAAGGACTTTATTCGTAGAAGTAACGAGGAAAGGAAAATGTGGAAAACATTGATAAGAAGAAGGGACAGAATGATAGAACAATTCTTGAGACATCGGGGGATAACTGGAGAGAGCTCTAATGGGTAAAAAATTTAAATGGGGACAGATATTGGGATATATCCAGCAAATAACTGAGGACTGAGGAAGTTGAGTATGTGCTACTTTACGATGAAGAGTTTGGCATAGGAGAGAAGTCGTGGTGGGTCGCATAAAACTAGTGTCGACACTGAAGACCCCTCAAAAAGAGTAAATAAACGACAATCGTAATACTGTCTCTGTTTCTTAACTTTTAACAACAACACAATTCTTATTGCGGATATAGTCATCCGCGCAGACCTCTACCGGCTGGTGAATGAAGTCTTCATAATCGGTGTTTGGCTGGTAGCAACCAGTTACTCATTATCAGAGTGCGCACCACAGTTTTGAGTTATATCCAAAACCTCTCCTCAGTGCGATACGGAAATTTTGAAATTTGTGTTAAATTCCTTTGGGGCCAAACTGCTGAGGTCATGGGCCCCTGGGCTTACACACTACTTAATTTAACTTAAACTTACGCTGAGAACAACACACACACCCATGCCCGAGGGGGGACTAGAACCTCCGACGGGGGAAAGCCGCGCGAACTGTGGCAAGGCGCCTGAGACAACGCGGCTACGCCGCGCGGCTAGTGTGACATAAAGGGCAGTTAATGACACTCTTGAAACTCAGTTGTCTACTTGGTACGCGGGATTTCGTAGTTGTTTTAAAAAAATTCTTCGCCTGCATCTAAAACCAAACGTGGGAAAGCTGCACCAGCTGAGTACATTTGGGAGGGATTACTTTAATACTGCAGAACAAGGTGGGAATGGATGAAAGATACCGGCAGCCACATTCAGTCACTGAACCTCAATCTTATGAAACTAACCATTTACTCGCCCAGCTGAGGACTCCATGAATGACAGCGACCATGCAGTTCGCCTTCATAGCTGAGTGGTCAGGGCGGCGGTAGTATTTGCAATGGGCCCGGTTTCGATTCCCGGCTGGGTCGGAGATATTCTCCGCTCGGGAACAGGGTCTTGTGTTATCTTCATCATCATCATCATTTCATCCTCATCTACACGCAAATATCCGAAGTGATTTCAGCTAAAAATACTTCCACCTGGCGTCCGGGCCCCTCGCAGATGGGGCTCCCGCATAGACATACACTTTATTATAGCGACCATACAAAGTACATAAGTAGGTCTAAAATGTTCACACTCGGTTTTCTCGAAACCGGTTGAGAGTTAAGTTTTCCTGTTTACATATGCTGAAGCGACGAATGAAAATTTGTACCAAGGCTGGAACTCGAACCGGATCTCCTGCTCACTAGGCTGATGCGCTAACCACTATGTAACCCTTGCACATTTGGATTCGCACAACAACTACACGGACTATCCTAGCATGTGTCTCTCCTCCGGCCGACGTGGCCGTGCGGTTAAAGGCGCTGCAGTCTGGAACCGCAAGACCGCTACGGTCGCAGGTTCGAATCCTGCCTCGGGCATGGATGTTTGTGATGTCCTTAGGTTAGTTAGGTTTAACTAGTTCTAAGTTCTAGGGGACTAATGACCTCAGCAGTTGAGTCCCATAGTGCTCAGAGCCATTTGAACCATTTTTTTGTGTCTCTCCAAAATCCAAATTCCCATTCACGCCTCAGCTGACTTGGTATTCTTCCTAAACTCGAACAGCATTGCAGAGGCTCTCATAATGTGTTGGAATAGTACCTCAGCGTCGAACGAATCGACGGATCCTGCCTGAAACCCAGGCATAGGTGCTTTACGGAACTACCTGATTCCAGAGACCGTTTCAAGTCTCAGATCCATAATATATAAAAGCAGTTGGCATAAGGTTCACGCAACTTATGCAAATATTTTATCCTGTGACACCTGTTACAGTTTTATGTTGACAAGAGCCTCTGCCTGTGTGCATTTACTAATGAGCATTCATTTCTGAAGTACGATATAGGTAATCATGGCTGGCGATAATTCTTGTTTTGTCAGTTTTGTTTATGACAAGAGCCGCTCGGCTTCATCTACTGTATTGTACCATCGTGTGATGTAACGAGGCCACTACTTCTAAAAAAGATATTTTTACAAATATCGAAACCTTGGTCAATTTTTGATAAACCTTTATTTGCAACTGGTTGGCTGATTTTTCAACCTCTTCATATATAAACAGGCTGAAACGACGAATGAAAATTTCGTTTCATTGATTGAAGCACACATATGCCTGGGTTTCATGCAGGATTCCCATCTTTTCGTTCGAAGCCAAGATGCTATTCCATAACAGTTCCAGAGCCTCTGTAATGCTCTTCGAGTTTTGGGGGAATACCAAATGGCTCAGATGTAAATGGGAATTTGAATTGAGGAGGGAGGTGTGCTAGAATAGTCCGTGCAGTTGTTCACTGTGCCATGTGCCATGATGACATATTGGGTAAAACGTGCCTAGTGAGCAGGAGAGCCGGTTTCAAACCCCTGCCTTGGTACAAATTTTCATCCGTCGCTTCAGTCTGCATTTACATATCACAAATGTTCGAGACTTGAAAAGGTCTCTGGAACCTTATTGTTCATTGGATTGTTTGTTTTAAGGTTAAACTTTTATTGGCCAGCTGGGTAAGACTAAGTACTCGATTTGTCGCTGATAGTCGCCGTTGGCGGACGCTTTGCTTCGTGATTTCGCATTAGCCAGCCGTGGGCTACCTCGCCGACCGCTTGTCTCTGCTCAGGCCACGCGCTCGGTAGTTGCTCGCGGTCGTGATGTGACGTCACGCGGGCGCAGCTGCGCGGTTCCAGCGGAAATAATGATTACAGTGGCGCAGCGCGCAGCCTTGTCATTGTTACGAGGCAGTCCCATTTCGCGGGGGAGTCGAGTCCACGTACGCGGCCTGCCCTTTGATCTGGTAAAAGCCGGCCGGCCCCATGCAGTCTCATCTTACGGCGCAGCGGGGCGTTTGTCTGCGGCCGTGTTACTCGTAGCTCCGCGAAGTCGTCCGCGGCGATGACGTACGTGCCATTTGTATAACGGGTTTGCTCTCTAGCGAGCAGCCTCAGCGTCAGTGGGAGGCTGAGGATAAAGGTAATCGGTGAAACAGGAGGAAAAACTGTGGAAAAAGTTCTGATACGAATTACTAGAGACAGTATGGAACGTAACTTCGCACTAAGCTGCACTGAATAAACTGTCAATAAATTGCTAAATCAGTGTTAGTGCACCACTAGTCTTATCAGAACTGAGCTGCATTCACACTGAACAGACGCACCGGCTTTATCATAATTACTAATAGCGGAAAGAGACACAGCTGAACGCATACGACCATTGACGTTGAAATTTACAGTAAGCATGGGTTCACAACGATCCATTTGAAAGATGAAACTCGGGAGCTTTGCCTGTTGTGAGCAACAGCTCTACCGACAGAACTATCCAAGGGCGATTCACTGCCCGTCCTCACAGCTTTACTTCGGCAGTACCTCTTCTCCTGAGGTGAGGACGGGTCGTGAGTCGTACTTGGATAGCTCAGTCGGTAGAGCACTTGCCCGCGAAATAGAAAGGTCCTGAGTTCGAGTCTCGGTCTGACACACAGTTTTAATCTGACAGGGAGTTTCATATCAGCAAACACTCCGTTGCAGAGTGAAAAATTCATCCTGGCATTTGAAAGGTAATTGCGAATATGTGGTTACGAGCTGCCAATGGCTTAATTGTGAAACATTTTCCTAGATAGTACAACGACTTTTCGATTAATTCTCCGTCTAACTGATATTTAATTTCAGCCACGGCCTACTTTTACAAGAAATGCAACACTATTTCAGCACATTACATGTTGCATTTTCTGATCCAAGTGTCGTCCTCACAGGATTTCATTAATAGAACATTTCTCTTCCGTAACACACATAAAGTTGTGTTTTCCTTTTCAGCTGCATACACAAAAAGTGTGACCATGTTTATCAGTTTTCATCTACTTTCAGAGCAATTTTCTTTGAGTTAACTACGTACTGGTGGCTAGAACATACAACGTATCCAGTTAAGCAACGTCTTACGTTTAGTGTGTCAGTATACAGTTAGATGATATTTTTTGTACTTCTGTCCCATTTTTTCTGGTAAAAAGTGAAATAATTTGCAAATTATACAATTCAATTATCAAACCAAAAAGCAACACAAATTTTTGTATTTTAATTCATTACACTTGGCACATTTTTATTGAAGCTGGAATAATTCAGTAAGTCTCGTTCTTTCTGCTTTCACCAAAAACCTTTATAGATCTCAGGAATTGTCTTAAATGAGAGTGAATTGTTTCTTCTTTTGGTATTTAAACAATAATAAGATTTAGAACTTATTTCCGTTGCAGAGGAATGTCTGTGTGATACTTACTTTAAAACAAAAAATTGACTATTGCGAGTAGGACCTGGGCACTGACAGTTTCATACAAACTTAGTTATATAGTTAATCCATCTTGGGAATCGAGAATCTCAATGCCTTTCGCCTGTTTTCGATATCTATATTGACAAGATACTAGTTCACGGAATTCCAAAACCGTATCAATGTCTACAGTAGTTCTTCAAACTTGTCCGGACATACATAGAGAAACGAGCAGGGGACTTCAGTTTATGTATGTAGAGAGACAAGATTTAATAAAACGTTTTTTTTATTTACTAAAACGTGACTATAACGTATATTTTATGTTTGCATGCAGTAATGTTCTTCTGTTCTGCTGTCGACGGATGTTGAATGCAGTGGATTTTCAAATGGCAAATGATATTTTTATTTGATATAATTACAATGTAACAAGTTTCGTATTTTTTTTACTTTACTTGTACCGCGAAACCTTGCTTCTTGACGTATTTCGTTATATTAAGTCAACGGGAAGTACCCTGTAGCACTCTATAGGTATTAATGAGTGAGTTTGCGAGTATCAAAATATATGACATAGATGTTCGAATTTTTTGATTACATTGACTTAGTAGCTAAAATTTTTTACACCGCCGAGGGACCGTAGACCTTAATATGTGACTTAAATTTGAACTCGATATATGTACCAGCTCCTGAGAAAAAGGATTCTTACCAGTCGGGCAGGAAAACAGACAGACAACACGGTGACACCATAAGGGTACCGTTTTTATTGATTCAGGCACGGAACCTAAAAACCCATATTTTCACGATCACTAGATACAGATTTATTTTTAATGGTCTTAAATAGAGCCCTGAGAAAGGCAACTAATGTCTGAGTGACAGAGAGAGAGAGAGAGAGAGAGAGAGAGAGAGAGAGAGAGACTGAGAGAGGGGGGGGGGGGTTGCGCTATATGATGTATCACCTGTGTGGAAAAATGTTGTCAACTCAGTCCTGCGTAGCTGTCATCTGCGAATGTCGTTGTTATTGATTGAGGTAGACCCAGGTTTGACGTCCGAGGTGGCCCCTGTAGGAGCCAGTAGAAGTGATAGAAAGGTAAAGCTCGATGAGTACGAAATTGAAAAGTCGAACAATTGAATGAAGTACAGAGTTTGGTTGCTGTGCAGGATGAGGACAATATACTGCAGTTAGCGGCGTTTCCATTTGAAAATGAAACAATACTCACATGGAAGGTACGACAAAAACTTCGTCTCACCGAAGATGAACGTCCGTTTATGCCTCCGGAAGTGTTTGCTTTTTTTAATTTTCCTTTATAACATAGTAACATTGTCTAAATTATGCGACTCGTTCACAGTCGTCTGACTTCTGCCACGATAGTCATTTTCAGGTGATAACTGCGTGCATATGTATTAGAACTATGCATCAAATGTTCAAAATTCTGAAGTTAATCTAACAGTAAACCCTGGACTTCTGAAGTCTCCACATACATGGTGGAGAGGAGGCATTCACAAAACGGCTTCCGAGGTAAGCAGCGAAAACTCACTTTCCTGAAAAATAGGGTTTTCAGGTGCGACTTTTATCATTCGCAAACATTTTTCTAACTGTGCAGGGTGTCTCAAAGAAAGCACGGACAAGCTTTAGGGACGGATTCCTTACAACAAAATTAGCAAAGATGGGCGGCTGCTGCTGCAGAAAGTGTCGCCTCTTCCTTCTCTAAGTTGCTCATTTTTGGAACACTGACTACGGCTAGGACAATGCTTGGGCAAATACAGCAAAAGTTGTAAGTGATTTGTTCGATCGATGGGTCTGGGAAGTGCTGTACCATCGACTACGCTTCCCGGACTTCAGCCCTTGTGACTTAACTTCATTCCTAAATTAAAGGAGGCACTTTATGGCATTCGCTTTAGAACTGCTGCAGACATTCGTCGGGCAGTAGACCGCTCCATTCGAACTATCAACACAACTATCGTTGCTGAGGGTAACCTACGACTTTCACATCCCTGGTAACGGTCACAATGGTGGTGACTACTTTGAAGGACAGTAAAAATCTGATACATGTATCTATTTTATTTAAGTTGAAAATAAATAGTAGCCACTATTAAAGTTTCAACCCTCGTACACGTGATGAGCTGTGGCACAGAGTTTTAGCAAAGTTTTGCTCGATGCACGGCGGATCAGACCCGTGTTCTATGCCAGAGGTGGCAACTTTGTATACTAAATTTCCCACTCTGTATAGGAGGCAATCAAAAATTCCATTATTTGTTGTTCCTGCTGTATTAGGCATTTATCCCTAGTAACTAAAATTTGGTTCTTTGTTATCCTCCAGTTTTAATATCCGGTTGTGTATTATTCTCGTAATAGGTAGGACCCAGTAGCAATATCATTTGGTTGGTACCCGCGTGTGCAGTCATGGCTGCTGACACACTCGATTCTCAAGTAAGCCGATTCGAATCCTGGTGCTGGATGAAATTTTCACATCCAGTATTTGGCAGGCAAGAGGATGAAAGGTGACGGAGTAAAGTTGCTAACCGCCAGTCTTTGCGCCAGTGAACTGGATTTAGTTTCAAACCTCTGCGCATTGTCTCAAAAAGGTGTTTATCTGAGACTGATGGTGATCTGTCCATCAGATGCCGACGTTAAGCTCGGGGATCACTTGGAACTATTCAAGAAGAGTACACTATGTGCTGGCTCCATGTATCACCCTCTCTCGTCTTTCGTTACACAACATAAATATCAGTTACACTCATGTACACTCTTCAAATAAAAATACGAAACGATTCTCACATACCCGCAAGGAAAGTGTCCAATGTGCCGACAGGCGGCTGAACCCAGTCCGTCGGATATTGCAGCCAATAATGCCATACAACGTTTTGTTATTTATTTTGTCAGACACTTGAAGTTTCTCCCATCCATAGTTGAGCACTGCTATGCTGAAGGCGACTGCCCTGCTTGCGTTTAGTCTCAGCACAGTGGAGCTCCATAGTCACATTATACCGGGTGATCCAAAATGAAAGAAGAGATTTCAGTTGTTTATGACAGACAAACTACGAAAGATAGAAAACATTGTGCATGCCACGGGATAGCGGAAGGTTCAGAGTTTTGAGGCAACATGGGGTGTGCATGACTAGGGAAATAATTTTGTGAGTTGGGATTTGCGCGGCATCAATCCCTTGTTAAAAGTGCAACGCCAATCCCGTCTTCGATGTAGCAGGAAACCGCCTCTGCACAAGCAGATGTATGACTGGCATACAGAATGCTTGGAATTTGGTTGCATATGCGAAGGAAAGAGCACTAGTCGGCCTCACACGTCTGATAAAAAGGTCGGGCGTATCCTAGATATTGCGTTCACAGGAACCCTCGGAAGTCCAGAAGATGAGCAGGCAGGAATTTCAGCTTCCTCAAACAACGGTGTGGCATGTACTGAAAAGACGTCTGGATATGAAGCGTTACAAGTTGCAGTTACAGCAGCAACTGTGTCCCGGCGACCATAACAAATGGTTCAAATGACTCTGACCACTATGGGACTTAACTTCTGAGGTCATCAGTCCCCTAGAACTTAGAACTAATTAAACCTAACTAACCTAAGGACATCACACACATCCATGCCCGAGGCAGGATTCGAACCTGCGACCGTAACGGTCGCGCGGTTCCAGACTGTAGCGCCTAGAACCGCTCGGCCACTCCGGCCGGCCGACCATAACAGAAGGTACGAATATTGCATTTCAGTTCTCCAGGATATGGCGGAGGACACTTTTTCCGAACGACCCGTCTTTTAGGAAGAATCAACCTTTTATCTATCGGATAAAGTAAACGGCCATAATTTCAGAATTTGGGGCTCACAAAATCCTGGAATCGTCGCGGAACCTGAAAAGAAAGTAAAAAATGGTTCAAATGGCTCTGAACACTATGGGACTTAACATCTGAGGTCATCAGTCTCGCCGGCCGGAGTGACCGAGCGGTTCTCGGCGCTTCAGTCTGGAACCGCGCGACCGCTACGGTCGCAGGTTCGAATCCTGCCTCGGGCATGGATGTGTGTGATGTCCTTAGGTTAGTTAGGTTTAAGTAGTTCTAAGTTCTAGGCGACCTCAGACGTTAAGTCCCATAGTGCTCAGAGCCAATTTCATCAGTCCCCTAGACTTAGAACTACTTAAACCTAACTAACCTAAGGACATGACACACATCCATGCCCGAAGCAGGATTCAAACCTGCGACCGTAACGGTCGCGCGGTTCCAGACTGAAGCGCCTAGAACCGCTCGGCCACCCGGGGCGGCGCGTAATTTCATAGTTTGTCTGTGATAAACAACTGAAACCTGTTCTTTCTCTGTGAATGACGCTGCATACGGCTTGGGAGGCTGCAGTGCGATCAACTGCACAGGAAACGGCGGTGACGTCGGTCGGCGGTCACCGAGGCAACCGCTTGTTGGCAGAGCAGGCATAAACTTCCCGGCCCGTGTTTACCGCCTATTTCGATCATTGCACGGGCGCTAATGGACGCATCAAGCGCCATCAGCCCGCGTCCGTCTCCGCCTGGGACCACTCCGGGATTTGCTGAGTCGTTCCATATGTCTCACTGCTTTCCATCGCGTTGGGATTTATAGGATACATTATCTGAATGAGTTAATGACTGAATGGATTGCGCGGCACTAAGAGTAATCCAACATGAGACGTGAGATAATGTCAGCACAGTACGTCTGAAGCACAATGAGCACGTCAAAAATTAACAGAAAAGTTGGCATATTCATTGTTTATTTGCTCACGAGAGAGAAAGCAGCGTGTTTTGGAATTCACTTACCATGTAAAGTTTGCTTTCTTTGCTCACAAGCTTCTTTGCCGACATCACTTATGTTTTAGCTGGCAATACCCTAAGACAGGCCCGGCCACGGCGTGTCAAATTTCACGTGGGCCAAGTGTGCGCGTCACGGCTCGGCTTGTCTCGTTCCTTCCTGAAAGTACTTGGTAAAGCGCGACATTTTATTTAGATATATGAATGCGTGGCTTCTGTTCTTTCGGACACGTCTGAAAGAACAGATACCACGCGCAATCCGCAGCTGCGGTACATGCAAGGGAAACTCTCCATTGCATCACCCTCAGATTTGGTGCTAAGTGGATAGTCCGCCAAAAACTGAACACAGATCAGGCATGAAAACAAGATAGAAGGTGTACTGAACTGTGTAAAAAGAAGCAAAATAGAAACAGTGAACGGCTCAAGCGCAAGATGTGCAACATCGAGCGGATGTCAGTATCCTTCGCGTCGTGGTTATGTGGTCACAGTGGTGGACTGCGAAGGGAGAGAGTCAGATCTCACTCGTGACCCTCATTTTTTCCGAAATTATGAACTGCCCGTTCGGTCATTGTCGTGTGTGTCTGTTCTCCTTCTCCTTCTGTAGTTTTGGCGGTTCTCATAATATACATTGGTTATAGAATATGAGTGATGTAGCAAGAATGTATTACCGTCCCAAGAAAATGTGATAAATAGTGAGAGCAGACGAGGAGCCGCATAGACCTCTCACAGATATGAAAAGAAGAAATAAACGGGTACGAACTATTTTACAACAAAGGAATGCATGTGTCAGATCTTCTGAAACGGAAGGCAACAGTCATAACATGTGGTACTTGTGTAGAATAAATAAGATTTGTGTTCATCCGGAAGTCCCTTTCTTACAAAATATGGTTCAAATGGCTGTAAACACTATGGGACTTAACATTAGAGGTCATCAGACCCCTAGACTTAGAACTACACTACTAACCATTAAAACTGCTACAACACGAAGATGACGTGCTACAGGCGCGAAATTTACCCGACAGGAAGAAGATGCAGTGATACGCAAATGATTAGCTATTCAGAGCATTCACATAAGGTTGGCGCCACTGGCAATACCTACAACGTGCTGGCATGAGGAAAGTTTCCAACCGATTTCTCATACACAAACAGCAGCTGACCGGCGTTGCCTGGTGAAACGTTGTTGTGATGCCTCGTGTAAGGAGGAGAAATGCGTACCATCACGATTCCGACATTGATAAAGGTGGGATTGTAGCCTATCGCGATTGCGGTTGATCGTATCGCGACATTGCTGCTCGCGTTGGTCGAGATCCAATGACTGTTAGCAGAATATGGAATCGGTGGGTTCAGGAGGGTAATACGGAACGCCGTGCTGGATCCCAACAGCCTCGTATCACTAGCAGTCGAGAAGACAGGTATCTTATCCGCATGGCTGTAACGGATCGTGCAGCCACGTCACGATCCCTGAGTCAACAGGGGGACGTTTGCAAGACAACAACCGTCTGCACGAACAGTTCGACGACGTTTGCAGCAGCATGGACTATCACCTCGGAGACCATGGCTGCGGTTACCCTTGACGCTGCATCACAGACAGGAGCGCCAGCGATGGTGTACTCAACGACGAACCTGGGTGCACGAATGGCAAAACGTTATTTTTTCGGATGAATCCAGGTTCTGTTTACAGCATCATGATGGTCGCATCCGTGTTTGGCGACATCGCGGTGAACGCACATTGGATGCGTGTATTCGTCATCGCCATACTTGCGTATCACTCGGCTTGATGGTATGGGATAACATTGGTTACACGTCTCGGTCACTTCTTGTTCGCATTGACGGCACTTTGAACAGTGGACGTTACATTTCAGATGTGTTACGACCCGTGCCTCTACCTTTCATTCGATCGCTGCGAAACCCTACATTTCAGCGGGATAAAGCACGGCCGCATGTTGCAGGTCCTGTACGGGCCTTTGTGGATACAGAAAATGTTCGACCGTTGCCCTGGCCAGCACATTCTCCAGATCTCGCACAAGTTGAAAACGTCTGGTCAATGGTGGCCGAGCAACTGGCTCGTCACAATACGCCAGTCACTGCTCTTGATGAACTGTGGTATGTTGAAACTGCATGGGCAGTTGTACCTGTACACGCCATCCAAGCTCAGTTTGACTCAATGCCCAGGCGTATCAAGGCCGTTATTACGGCCAGAGGTGGCTGTTCTGGGTACTGATTACTCAGGATCTATGCATCGGAATTGCGTGAAAATATAATCACATGTCAGTTCTAGTATAATATATTTGTCCAATGAATATGTACTTAAACCTAACTAACCTAAGAACATCACACACATCCATGCCCGGGACCGGATTCGAACCTGCGACAGTAGCAGCAGCGCGGTTCCGGACTGAAGCTCCTAAAACCTCTCGGCCACAGCGGACGGCCCCCTTTCTCTTACCTCGCTGTCGCAAACGGACGTTACACCACGACACTGACACAAATCTGAATACAGCGAACACACATGTCAATGACCGGACGGACAGTTCATAATTTTGTGAAAAAAAAGGGAGCACAAGGGAGAGTCCATCACCGCGAGTACGTAAGCATTATGCCAGTGCTACTCAAGTCGCTCCATGTTGCGCATCTTACACCTGGACCGTTCACTGTCTCTCTTTTGCTTCTTTTTCACAGTACAGTACACCTTCTTCTTCTTTTCAAGCTTGATCTGAGTTCAATTTTTGACGGGATATCCACTGGGCCATTTTGCCACTAAGTTTGAATGGGGCGCGATGGGGGGTATCTCTTGCTAGTATGTAAACTGAAGGTCGAGGGGGCCTCCATAGGCAAAGAATCCGCACAAGTTTCAGGGTGGATGCACAGTTATGTCCGTCCTCCTACGGGAATCTAAAATTAGCGAGCGTGGAGTACACTCACAGGGACTGCGGATAGGCAGCGCTAGTCGGTGATGTGGTTCGACCAGAGACTGTACCAATAGAGTCCTAGCGTTTGCGATGAACAGTGCGTCCGGATTCGGTTGTGGTTAACACATCTGCCTAGTAAGCAGCAGATCCCGGATTCGAATCCCAGTCCGGCACACTTTTTCACTCGTCGCCGCTGATTTCACATAAAATCCCGATGTAGCTGATATCGTCAATTCCAACCCTTTCCTTTCCTTCCTCCCCCCACCCCCCGCCACCTCCACTCGACCTTCAGTTTGCATAATAGATACACTACTGGCCATTAAAATTGCTAAACCACGAAGATGACGTGCTACAGACGCGAAATTTAACCGACAGGAAGAAGGTGCTGTGATATGAAAATGATTACCTTTTCAGAACATTCACACAAGGTTGGCGCCGTTGGCGACACCAGCAACGTGCTGACATGAACAAAGTTTCCAACCGATTTCTCATACACAAACGGCAGTTGACCGGCGTTGCCTGGTGAAAGGTTGTTGTGATGCCTCATGTATGGAGGAGAAATGCGTACCACTACGTTTCCGACATTGATAAAGGTCGGATTGTAGCCTATCGCGATTGCGGTTGATCGTATCGCGACATTGCTGCTCGCGTTGGTCGAGATCCAATGACTGTTTGCAGAATATGGAATCGGTGGGTTCAGGAGGGTAGTACGGAACGCCGTGCTGGATCCCAACGGCTTCGTATCACTAGCAGTCGAGATGACAGGCATCTTATCCGCATGGCTGTAACGGATCGTGCAGCCACGTTTCGATCCCTGGGTCAACATATGGGGACGTTTGCAAGACAACAACCATCTGCACGAACAGTTCGACGACGTTTGCAGCAGCATGGACTATCAACTCGGAGACCATGGCTGCAATTACCTTTGACGCTGCATCACAGACAGGAGCGCCTGCGATGGTGTATTCAACATCGAACCTGGGTGCACGAATGGCAAAACGTCGTTTTTTCGGATGCATCCAGGTTCTGTTTACAGCATCATGATGGTCGCATCCGTGTCTGGCGACATCGCGGTGAACGCACATTGGAAGCGTGTATTCGTCATCGCCATACTTGTGTATCACCCGGCGTGATGGTATGGGGTGCCATTGGTTACACGTCTCTGTCACCTCTTGTTCGCATTGACGGCACTTTGAACAGTGGACGTTACATTTCAGATGTGTTACGACCCGTGCCTCTACCTTTCATTCGATCGCTGCGAAACCCTACATTTCAGCAGGATAAAGCACGGCCGCATGTTGCAGGTCCTGTACGGGCCTTTCTGGATACTGAAAATGTTCACCTGCTGCCTTGGTCAGCACATTCTCCAGATCACTCACCAACTGGAAACGTCTGGTCAATGATGGCCGAGCAACTGGCTCGTCACAATACGCGAGTCACTGCTCTTGATGAACTGTGGTATCGTGTTGAAGCTGCATGGGCAGCTGTACCTGTACACGTCATCCAAGCTCAGTTTGACTCAATGCCCAGGCGTATCAAGGCCGTCATTACGGCCAGAGGTGGTTGTTCTGGATACTGATTTCTCAGGATCAATGCACCCAAATTGCGTGAAAGTGTAATCACATGTCAGTTCTAGTATAATATATTTGTCCAATGAATACCCGTTTATCATCTGCATTTCTTCTTGGTGTAGCAATTTTAATGGCCAGTAGTGAATTTCATTTAGCATTGTAGTCGGTCGGCTCAACTCTCTTCACTTCGGCAGAATCGTGGTGTCAGTGTTGTTTACCCTTCGCAATGTGTCTGTGTTGTGAAAGACGTTCACAGGTCCAGCGGATGTTTTGCACAGAAAGCGGCAGCTCAGTGGTCTGTCGTCACAACCCTTTAAAAATCAGTGGGCATGATAAAAGAGAGAGATTAGAATTTTCAACAGCTATTATGCGGTCGCGTGAACGACAGTTACCACAAATTTGCCATGGAACAACATTACAATATCATACAGAATGAATTTAAAGATTTAGTTGATCATGGAAGAGCAAAAAATTACAGCTATCGACAGATGGGATTCATCAAGAAGCACTTTGTCCTAAATTTGCAGGCATACAGCACGCGAAGAAACTGGTAGTTGGAAAAATAAAATATCAGATGTCCCACGCAATATTCCACTGTTAGTTGCAACAGTTTTCGGTGGAGTTGAAGGTTAGGAACACTTTATATATTCCTGCAAAGTACGTTGTTTAGGTCAAGGGGCACGACTAGAATGATTTTCCAATTTAAAACTCGCCATTTTTGAATTTATGAAGGAAAAGGAGTGCAGGAACGAAAACTAGAATACCCCGAACGGATTGCAGACCTCGCGATTTAAGTGCACGTTTCTGCACACTGCTAGCAAGAAGACACTGCATGGTGAGAAACAACTTCTCTTTTGATAGGGATGCATTTATAAAGAATATCACATTATAGAGGGTATACGTTCTGACAAACAGAGTCCAGCTCTCTTAACTCACTACCATTAAAGAACACGCGAGATCTGAAGAATTCATTGAAGTTTCGAAAGAATTAGAAGAACAGTTTCCTAAACGTTTCGAAGACACTGTCAGTCTTACTACTGTTAAGGAGACCGTTCGTAGTTTCAGTTGCAAGCGGCCCTGTCCATGTGCAGAGCTAACTGTTCGACCTGCAAGGTAATTCCCCAATTTATTTTACGTTAAAACCGTCCAGGGCGTCTGCATTGCTTTCCTCAGGTAATTTTTCCACGTTTGCTGATGAGGACGGAAAAGTGCTACGATATTTCGATCGACATATTTGTGTGAAGGACCTTTTTCGATTCTGAAAATCACGATTACGTGGAAACTTGAGTGGGAAAATCTGTGAAATCGTGTGTGTTTGTCCGTATGCCGACAGTTTGTAAAATTGTAAATTCGTGATAGGGTCTTATGAGGCCCATCTGCTGAGGTCATCGGTCCCTAAGCTTACCCACTACTTAATCTGACTTAAAGTTACTTATGCTAAGGGCATCACACGCACCCATCCCCGAGGGAGGACTCGAACCTCCGACGGGGGGAGCCGTGCGGGCCATGACAAGGCGCCTCAGACCGCACGGCTACCACGTGCGGCTGACATTATATTATTTGTTCAGCGCGCCAAAAATAATTAAATAACACTGAAGAAATATAACATCAGGTTGTATGCGGTGCGAGTGCTCTGCCATTTAAATGAGGCTCGTTTGTTTCCTCCTCTCGTCTCCCTCCAAGTCCTCAGACGTAGCGAGACTGAGCGCTATGGCACTAACGCCAGGGCACGGCACACGAACCGAAATCTTGGGCGCCCCTGCCGTAAGTGGGAACTCAGAGAGTAAGTTATAAGTGTCGTTCCCAAGCTAAGAGTATTCTGCAACAAGAGTGGCGCATTGTCAAATGTAGGTACACGTTCTGGGATTCCTGCAAACACAGTTCGGTTGCGGTACGGATAACAGGTGCCTCACAGTGTGCGAGTGAAATGACGCGGCAACTGGAAATGCACTCCAAACCTGAAGTACGATTCTTATAGGCAAAACATCTAAATTGCACACAAATCTCACCGTGAAATTCTGGCATTGTGTGGACCAAATGCAGTGTCGCTTCCAGCGGTAATGAAATGGTGCCAACAGTTCGACAGAAGGCGTGAGTGATGCTAATGAGGAAGGAAGGCCATCTACGTCGACGACAATATCCAGGCAATCGACGATCTGATTCGTCGCAGTCACGGGAGAAAGACATTTTCCAACGGCGATGACGCTGACGCAGCGGTTCTTGAACGGCTTCGTGACCAACAAGCAGATTTCTATTATCGAGTAACTTAACGATTGGTAGAACATTCCAATTACTGTTTTCAGATACTTGACGGCTTTGTTGAAAAACAGTGACATGTGTATACGTCACTTTGAAGTGTAGTGCAGCAGTTAATAAAAATTACCGTGCGTGTCATAATAATGTCTAACGTACTATATGACGTCCATTCGTAAAAGTAAAGGATATACAGGGTGGTCGGAAATTCCCGTTACAAACTTCTAGGACATGTAGAGGGTAGTGAGTACATAACATTTTGAATAGGAACCGATGTCCGGAAATGACAACAGTTTCAATGCAGATGATTATCTCATCCACACCCACGTGATGAATGTACTTAGGCGTGACCCAGTACAATTGTTGCAATCCATTTGAAAAGAATACTGACTCGTTCCGTTATCACTTACGCATTTGTATTATAACTTACACCTTATGATTTACATTACTCGACAACAACAAGAACCCAACATCTACCGCACCAGCCGCAACATGCCGATGCATTACCAACGTTGTTTCACACATTGTACCTCCGAAGCATGTTCTGGTACACTCTGTCCATCCCATCTGGTGTTTCTTCAGTGTTTTGCGCAGCGGCCAGAACTCGTGCCAGCAGATGTTCCTCTGTCTCTAGTGGTGTCTCAAAAATTAGGTTCTTCATACGACCCCACAAGAAATAGTCCATAGGGGTTAAATCCGGCGATCGTGGCGGCCACGCGGTTGGACAACCAGGGCCTATCCATCTTTCACCATACCGTCTGTTGAGAGGTCTCCAGACAGCCAGTGAAAAGTGAGGTGGTGCTGCCGGCCGGAGTGGCCGAGCGGTCCTAGGCGCTACAGTCTGGAACCGCGCGATTGCTACGGTCGCAGGTTCGAATCCTGCCTCGGGCATGGATGTGTGTGATGTCCTTAGGTTAGTTAGGTTTAAGTAGTTCTAAGTTCTAGGGGACTGATGACCTCAACAGTTAAATCCCATAGTGCTCAGAGCCATTTGAACCATTTGAGGTGGTGCTCCATCATGCTGAAACCACATTTCCTGACGGGCATTCAATGGCACACCTTCCAACAACGGGTCCGTTACGTGTTGTAGGAAGTCTAAGTATGCGGGACCCGTGAGCTTGGATGGAAGGAGGTATGGTCCAATCACATGATCGTCCAGAATACCTGCCCAGACGTTAATTCCAAACCTGTCTTGAAATCCCTGAACATGAGTGGCATGAGGGTTTTCGTCCGCCCAGACATGGCTATTTCGAGGATTCAGAACACAATCCCTTGTGAACCTACATTCATCTGTGAAGAGAATTCGACGTGGAAACAGGGGCGCGTCGATGCCACGGTCCAGGAACCATGTGCAGAAGGCGACGCGTTGTGGAAAGTCTGCTGGACCCATAGCATGTACCCTTTGTAAGTGGTACGGATGTAATTGTTGCTCATGCAGGACGTCCAAGACGGTAGTGTGACTAACAGCCATTGCACGCGCGATTGTTCTCGAACTCGTTGACGGGCTATCTTCAATGCGACGCAGTACACCTTCTTCACATTCGGGAGTGCGGCGTCGCCGTGGAGCACCGCAGTCCTGCCTCCTCACGGTGAAGGTACCCGTTTCTCGGAGCCGTTGTGTAACTTGGGCAAACAGTTTGTGGGATGGAGTGTGACGGTGTGGAAAACATTCGTGATACAGCCGACTAGCATCTCTTCCGTTACCTCCAGCTTCGCCATACACAAGGAGCATGTCTGTGTATTCCGCAAACGTGTACTGCACCATGTTTCCTTTATCGGTGATGCACAGTTATTGACTCGGTCTCACAGCAAAGTGGACAGTAAGTGACATCTGGGGATCGTTTGACGTAGTACACGTCATCGTGTCTACCCTGTTGCATACCAGGACAGGGAACTCGAGACGTTTCTCTTGCCCTAGGCAGACGTTCAATCTGTATTGAAACTGTCGTAGAACGGAAACGATACGATTCCGGACATGGGTTCCTTTTCAAAATGTTCTGTACTCACTACGCTCTGTATGTCCTAGAAGTTTGTAACGGGAATTTCTGACCACCCTGTAGACTGAGTACGTATTTTTATGCTTCCGGTATATACTGGAACCACTGCGAAATGCATGGCAAAGGGTACTCCAGATTCTACGATGCGTTAATGTATCTTTCCTTTGCATTTGGAGCGTGGGATGAATGACTGCCCAAATGCCTGTGTGTGCGCTAATAAGTCACGCCTAGTCTTCGCAGTTTCTACGGAAGCGGTTCGTAGGGGGCTGAACTAAATTTCTAGATTCCTCACTTAATACTGGTTGTTGACATTTTTAGTAGGCTTTTGTTGGATATTTCGCGCCTGTCTTTAATCGCATGCCTGTTTGGGCTTTTGGTATCGCCATGACTCTCGCTCGTGGGTGAAACACCCCTGTGACCTTATGTTGATAATTTTCACGTCATGTCCGTCTGTACGTGAAAATCATCAATATAATGTAACAAGCAAATAAGAACGACAGAACAATGAAAGTTAAGCCCTGTGACCATTCGTGATGCCTTTCTTTGTATACGCTCAATGTTAGACCGATTTAATGTGGGTTCCACATATTTTGAGCAATATTGTGAGACTGGTCGCACGAGTGTAAACAATCACCTTGATAAGATTATTGCATTTTCATAGTACCCTACCCATGAACCGAACTCCGGCAACTACTTTACCGACCCCTATGTCATTACTTCATTTAATATCCGTACATCATCCAGGAAGTTGTATGAGTTGACTGATGTTATATTCATTGGATATTACCTTTTTTCCTTTTCTGAAGTGCGCAGTTTTACATTTTTGAACTTTTTAATGTAGTTTTCAGTCCTTGCACCATCTGAAATCTACTCCAGATCGGCTGGATATTTGTGCAGCTTCTTTCAAATAGTGAGTCGTTACACAGTGCCCTGGGGGGCGCCTGAAGCAACTTCTACAGCTGTCGATGATACTCCGTGCAATGTAACAAGATGCATGCTCCTTACCAGTAATTCTCAGTCCAGCCACATAATCTGTTTGATGCCCCACAAGATCGTACTTTTATTAATATGCATTGTTGATGCACTAAGTCACGTGCTTTTGGAGGTCAAGTAATACTTCATTTACTCGATTATATTGCTCTTTGTTCAGGATGTCACGCGAGAAAAGCGCTTCTGGACCGAAACTAGTTGTTTTGGGACTTGCCGGAGGTCTACGTTCTTTTGCGGTGGTAACGTGTACGTGTGTTTCTTCTCCTTAACGGTCTTTCGCACTCTCCATGCGTTGGCGAAAGGACGATGTGCTCTGCAATTTGACAGCAATCAGCTGGACACGATCCGCGGACAGTCAGATGGAGGCGACTGCGTATTTACACCGTCCTCATACGGGACTAAAAGCTAACAAGGTAGAGGTACTGCTCGAATTTTGTGACGTCACAACGGGTAATATCAGGGGACATTCTTCAAGCTTGGAAGGCATAATCAGACATGTATTACGACACAGTTTGGGTTCCGGGGAAATGTAGGAACACGCGCGGCAATACTGACACTGTGATATCAAAGGTAGACTGAACGCTAAGGTTTTGCCGGTGACATTGTAATTATGTCAGAGACCATAAAGGGCTTGGAAGAACAGTTGAACAGGGTGCAGAGTGTCTTAAAATGGGATTCTAAGATGAATATCAGCAAAAGTAGAACAAAGTTAATCGAGTATAGTGGAGTTTTGTTGCTTTTGCAGTAAAATAAATGATGATGGTTTAAGTAGAGAGAATTAAATGCAGATTCGCAATAGCCAGAGAAGCATTTCTAAAAACGAGAAATTTTCTAACGGTGAATATAAATTGAAGTGCTTGGACAGATTTCTGAAGGTATTAATCTGGAGCGTAACCTAATACTGAAATGAAGCGTGGGCTATAAAGACTTCAGCCAAGAAGACAAAGAACCATTTGAAATGTGATGCTATAAAAGAATGCTGAAGATTAATGGTGTCGCGTAACTGAATCCAATTAACAAGAAGAGAAATTTATGGCACAACAAGACTAAAAGAAGGGATCGGTTGATAGGACACAGCCTGTTACATCGAGGAATAGTTGAAATAGTAATGGAAGAAGGTGTGGGGTTAAAAATAGAAGAGGGAGATCAACGCTTGAGTATCGTAAGCAAGTTCTAATGAATGTATACTGAGGTGACAACAGTCACGGGATAGCGATATGTACATATACAGATGACGGTAGTATCGCGTACACAACGTATAAAAGGGCAATGCAATGACGAGCTGACATTTGTACTCAGGAGATTCATGTGAAAAGGTTTTTGACGTGGATATCGCTGCATGACGGTAAATAACAGACTTTGAACGCGGAATGGGACATTCAGTTTCGTAAGTAGTTAGGGAATTCAATATTCTGAAATCCACAGTGTCAAGAGTTTGCCGAGAATACCGAATTACAGGCATTACCTCCCACCACGGATAACGCAGTGGCCGGCGGCCTTCACTTAACGACCGAGAGCAGCGGCGTTTGCGTAGAGTTGTCGGTGTTAACAGACAAGAGTGAAACAACCGCAGATATCAATGTGGGATATAACGCCTCCGTCTGGACAGTGCGGTAAAATTTGGCGTTAATAGACTATGGCAACAGACGACCGACGCAAGTGCCTTTGCTAACAGTACGACATCGCCTGCGGCGCCTCTCCTGGGCTCGTGACCATATAGGTTGGACTCCAGATGATTGTAAAACTAGGGCTTGGTCAGATGAGTCCCCATTTCAGTTGGCAAGAGTTGTGTAAGTGTTAGGAAGTCTCTTCTAAAGGCATCTGTCGGGAGTGTAGACTCGTACAGAAGTGATAGGTGGACGATAAACAGTTCAGCCAAGAAGAGAATAGAAGAGTGGTACAGGATACATCAGTAGATCGAATAACTAATCAGAATGTACTGAAACGCATAGAGGTAAGCAAATTTATGGCGCAGCTTGACTAAAATAAAGGATCGGTTGATAGGACATATACTATGGTACCAAGAAATCGTCAAGTGCACCCGAGCTAACTACGTGCGTAATGAGAAGTGTAAACAGTATGTGACGGTAACAGTCTTCGTTGAATAGAATTTTCCGCCAAATCATCATATCAAAAGCACGTGGAAGTCATAACATCTTTCGTCAACGCATTTTAGGCAGAGCACGAAAAATGAAAAAAGAGGTTCTCAGAGTCGCGAATGAAACATAAAATAATGTAAGATTATGTAATCGTTCTGAATAGAAAATTTAAACAAAGTGCATCATGTGTGAAATGTGTAGTATTTGAATTAAAAAAAAAAAAAGAAACAGGCATGGAACCAATGCCAGAAGAGAGGATTCCTGTGAAATGTACACGCAGGCAACACATCTGCAAGTAATGTGAAACATAAACGGAAACAGCCAAACTGTCTGAGAATGGAAAACTTGTAGTTGCATAGACAGCATCAATTTTAATAAAATATTTGTGCAGCAACTGTGGATTTGATGATCACACGAGAAACTAAAGCAATTTACCACCCACAGTGAACATTCAGTCTGCAGCGGAGTGTGCACTGATATGAAACTTCCTGGCAGATTAAAAGTGCGTCGGACCGAGACTCGAACTCGGGGCTTTTGCCTTTGTCAACATTAACTTATCAAAAATGTTCATCGCAGCGTATACCCCCCCCCCCCTTAAAAGTAGTGAAATGTTATGTATCAAGCCAGTTAAACACCAATTTATTGTTGCACAAACAATAGCCATATGTAGTATCTCTTTTCGTCTATTCCAAAGGTTGTTAGAGATCAAGCCCATCATAGTCGAAGTGTCTCAGTTTATTATCTTCCTTTTAGTAAGGATTGAGTCGGTGTGCATTAGATTCGGGCCGTCATAGAGTTTCGGTTCTTTTCGGCCAAAGGTAGTGGAGCAGCGGGATTCCGAGGACGAATGATCTGTCAGAAGATTCTATCCTTATAAGGATATTTATAAGATATATTGCCTGTAGTTACTTGGAGAGCTTGTATGCTCTTTGTGGGAAGGAGTGGCGTGTTTTCACCAAAGTTCTGAAAATAGCTGGTAGAAACATTGGCACACATTGAAATGTAGGATAATATAAAGAAGACCTTGAGTTTCTAGTCATATCAGTGGGGACCAGAGATTTATATATATATATATATAGAGAGAGAGAGAGAGAGAGAGAGAGAGAGAGAGAGAGAGAAAGAGAGAGAGAGAGAGAGAGAGAGAGAAGAAAACAGAAAGAGGTAAAGTAAGTTGCTTATGTTAAGACTGGCGACTAGGTAGTTGGGTGGTCGAAAATGTCATCTTCCTTTGCTCGAAAACATAAACAAATGGGATTATATAGAATGAAATCAATCTGAAAGATTTCGGACTTTTTAATGACATTTATATGGTATTATATTTTAATAACATTTATATGAAAGACCAGCGCTCCTCCAGCTTCACTGTCTGCGCTTCGCAGATGCAGAGAAACGTTGACAAGAGGCAGTATGTTCGACTAGTCTTAGCTAAATAAAAAGTAACAGCGACGTGCAGTCGTGGCCCGCCCGAGAAACCGCGCACGTTAGCACGACGCTTTCGGGATTCGGGTGTTCGCGTCCGGCAGTTTGACGACGAGGGCCAGTGTGTCGGCTAGGCTGGAGTGCGGTTTTTGGGTTCACATGGCTGTCACTAGACGCAGACACATTGCTACACGGTACGGGATAAAGCCAAGAAAAAGGAATAGAAGTTGCAACATCTGATCGATCGTATGGAGTTGTACCTCAAAAACACTGTCTGTTTCATTACACTTTCAAAAGAAGACCTCGTTAGCGGTTCGTATGGTACATACCAACGTTCTCGTTGCTGTCTACCACTGTAGGCTTCAAGCATCGTAAGTACAGGAAAAGTTCTTCATAACTAGACACCTGTGATTATATGCAGTGCCGTTAAATTTTTGTCTGAAGAGGCAAACGAGGAAGGAAAATTCCCATTACACATTGTGCTTCAGAGGATTACAGGATCCGCTAGCTATTGCAATCTCTCAAGGGAGTGAATAAAGAACGAGAAGGAAAACATAACTACAAAGCTTCATTACTTTGGAACTTTGGAAAGATGCAGAAGGAGAAAGTTTTTGTTTTTCTTAAATATGACGTTGCTGAACAAGTTATCTGGGACCTGACAATTTCCATGCAACACATGTCCTTTAATTTTGATTGGCGGTATTGTAGTACCGGCCGGCCGCAGTGGCCGAGCGGTTCTAGGCGCTACAGTCTGGAGCCGCGCGACCGCTACGGTCGCAGGTTCGAATCCTGCCTCGGGCATGGATGTGTGTGATGTTCTTAGGTTAGTTAGGATTAAGTAGTTCTCAGTTCTAGAGGATTGATGACCTCAGATGTTAAGTCCCGTAGTGCTCAGAGCCATTTGAACCATTTTTTATTGTAGTACCCGTTTTTTGTTTTGTGAGAATGATCAGACTTATTTTGCATTGGTTCATTCTTTGTTTATGTGACTATTTCATTTTCGTTACTCTAGTGGTAAACTATTGACTTCGAACATTTATATTTGACAAAGTATTGCCGATACTGGCGTAACCTTCAATACGATCGTTTGCATACTCTCTTGCTGTACCTTACAAGTTACGCGTGGTATGCGTTTGTACATAAGCTTCAGCTGTCGAACTGCATCTACCCCACCGCGGCAACGTCGCTCACGATGGAGACGCCACAACTGCCGTACCGTCTGAACAATGGACACAGTTATATTATGCAGGGTGTTACAAAAAGGTACGGCCAAACTTTCAGGAAACATTCCGCACACACAAATAAAGAAAAGATGTTATGTGGACATGTGTCCGGAAACGCTTAATTTCCATGTTAGAGCTCATTTTAGTTTCGTCTATATGTACTGTACTTCCTCGATTCACCGCCAGTTGTCCCAATTGAAGGAAGGTAATGTTGACTTCGGTGCTTGTGTTGACATGCGACTCATTTCTTTACAGTACTAGCATCAAGCACATCAGTGCGTAGCATCAACAGGTTAGTGTTCATCACGAATGTGGTTTTGCAGTCAGTGCAATGTTTATAAATGCGGAGCTGGCAGATGCCCATTTGATGTATGGATTAGCACGGGGGAATAGCCGTGGCGAGGTACGTTTGTATCGAAACAGATTTCCAGAACGGAGGTGTCCCGACAGGAAGACGTTCGAAGCAATTGATAGGCGTCTCAGGGAACACGGAACATTCCAGCCTATGACTCGCGACTGGGGAAGACCTAGAACGACGAGGACACCTGCAATTCTCCGTGCAGTTGACGATAACCGTAATGTAAGCGTCAGACAATTTGCTGCTGTACAAGGTAACGTTGACCACGTCACTGTATGGAGAGTGCTACGGGACAACCAGTTGTTTCCGTACCATGTACAGCGTGTGCAGGCACTATCAGTAGCTGATTGGCCCCCACGGGTACACTACTGCAAATGGTTCATCCAACAATGTGTCAATCCTCATTTCAGTGCAAATGTTCTCTTTACGGATGAGGCTTCATTCCAACGTGATCAAATTGTAAATTTTCAAATCAACATGTGTGGGCTGACGAGAATCCGCACGCAATTGTGCAATCACGTCATCAACACAGATTTTCTGTGAACGTTTGGGCAGGCATTGTTGGTGATGTCTTTATTGGGGCCCATGTTCTTCCACCTACGCTCAATGGAGCACGTTATCATGATTTCATACGGGATACTCTACCTGTGCTGCTAGAACATGTGCCTTTACAAGTACGACACAACATGTGGTTCATGCACGATGGAGCTCCTGCACATTTCAGTCGAAGTGTTCGTACGCTTCTTAACAACAGATTCGGTGACCGATGGATTGGTAGAGGCGGACCAATTCCATGGCCTCCACGCTCTCCTGACCTCAACCCTCTTGACTTTCATTTATGGGGGCAATTGAAAGCTCTTGTCTACGCAACCCCGGTACTAAATGTAGAGACTCTTCGTGCTCGTATTGTGGACGGCTGTGATACAATGCGCCATTCTCCAGGGCTGCATCAGCGCATCAGGGATTCCATGCGACGGAGGGTGGATGCATGTATCCTCGCTAACGGAGGACATTTTGAACATTTCCTGTAACAAAGTGTTTGAAGTCACGCTGGTACGTTCTGTTGCTGTGTGTTTCCATTCCATGATTAATGTGATTTGAAGAGAAGTAATAAAATGAGCTCTAACATGGAAAGTAAGCGTTTCCTGTTACATGTCCACATAACATATTTTCTTTCTTTGTGTGTGAGGAATGTTTCCTGAAAGTTTGGCCGTACCTTTTTGCAACACCCTGTATATACTCTACCTGTTCACGAATAGATCCAACAATGGAAGAGACTGCAAAAGCTTTGCACAGGCGCGTCATGTGTGTGAGCTTTTCTTATCGGCTATATGCTGGACTGTTCTTTGGAAGACGCAACTTCCTGTAACAGAATCGAAGAGTAGTACGATTTTGATAGAACATGTGTGAGCCTAGCTACATTTTAAGAGGTGCCGTAGGCGCACTGACGAGCTGCCACAGACAGCGACGCTGCCAACACACTGCAGACGCCGTCGGAAGTGTTTCTGTGGGAGGCGCGCAGATGTCCGTTGGCGGCCCACGATTGGTGGTCCGATGCTGGCTGGCACACTGGTTTGCTGCTGCTGCAGCCGTGAGTCTGTCGCCCGGAGCGTACCGACGTGTGTAAGTGGGCGGGATACGTCTCGCAGCTGCGTGTAATGCCTCTCGGCTGGCCGCGAGCCCGCGCCGCGCTCCCTAAAAATATGCACGCCGGATGGGAAGGCGGACCTGCTAGACGCTGGACGCACCACAACAGGGCCGCGGCCTTATCACGGGAAGGCCGCTCTAATAATACGGACGCAGTTTAAGCCAGCTGCGAACGTCACGTCGTCATAACACAGTGCTTTCGTATCAAAACGGCCATTGTGAATAACAACAACAACACTCAATAACCATTCAAATTATCATAAAGGTTATAGCAATTAAAAAGTCAAGAATGATGAGTTGTTTCCAAAAGCCGCCTAATGTAGATGGACTGTTACGGACTACCAGCCTTCGGTTCAAAATGGCTCCAAGCACTAAGGCACTTAACATCTGAGGTCATCAGTCCCCTAGACTTAGAACTACTTAAACCTAACTAACCTAAGGACATCACACACATCCATGTCCGAGGCACGATTCGAACCTGCGACCGTACCAGCAGCGCGGTATCGGATGAAGCGCCTACAACCGCTCGACCACAGCGGTCGGCACCGGCTTTCGGGACTTCATCCAAGTTAAGAGTCAAACCACACTGGTGAGTTGTCATAATGAAACTGAGTACACCCAAAAGATGCTTTCTCAAAACGTACGAAGCAAGGCTGCTGAATGAGCCATATCAGGTAACAAGCGGAAGGCCTTCCACCTTCCAGTATACTGCTAGCCTCCACGGGCTGCTTACACCACATCGGCCTCTTAGCCATACAGCGGAAGTACGCGATTTTCCTAAGTTTTATTAACATTGGTTCTGTACAGCTGATGTGTACCGAATCTGATGATATGTCCTGTGGGGTGTTACCTGGCCTGGCTCATTCATGCTTTGTGCATTTTGACTCTTGTCACTTTGACTCTTTTGAATGTACTCAGTTTTAATATGACAACTCACCGATATGGTTCGACTCTTAACGCGGATACCTTCCCGAAAGCAGGGACTCCGCAATTGTCCCTATCCGTTACAGACATACACTGAAGCGCCAAAGAAACTGCTATAGGCACGCGTATTCAAATACACAGATATGTAAACAGGTGGAATGCGGCGCTGCGGTCAGCAACGCCTGTGTAAGAGTGTCTGGCGCTATTGTTAGATCGGTTATAGCTGCTACAATGGCAGGTTATCAAGATTTCAGTGAGTTTGAACTTGGTGTTATAGTCGGCGCACGAGCGATGGGACAAAGCGTCTCTTAGGTAGCGATGAATTGAGGGTTTTGGCCGGCCCGAGTGGCCAAGCGGTTCTATGCGCTACAGTCTGGAACCGCGCGACCGCTACGGTCGCAGATTCGAATCCTGCCTCGGGCATGTAGTTAGGTTTAAGTAGTTCTAAGTTCTAGAGGACTGATGACCTCAGAAGTTAAGTCCCATAGTGCTCAGAGCCATTTGAACCAATTGAGGGTTTTCCCGTACGACCATTTCACAAATCTACCGTGAATTTCAGGAATCCGCCATTACACCAAATCTCTGACATCGTTGCGTCCGGAAAAGGATCCTGCAAGAACGGCACCAAAGACGACTGAAGAGACTCGTTCAACGTGACAGAAGTGCAACCCTTCCGCATATTGCTGCAGTTTTCAGTGCTGGACCATCAACAAGTGTCATCGTGCGAATCATTCAACGAAACATCATCGATATGGGCTTGCGGAGCCGATCGCCCACTTGTGTACCCTTGAAGACTGCACGACACACAGCTGTAGGCCTCGCCTGGGCCCGTCAGCACCGACATTGGACTGTTGATGACTGGAAACATGTTACCTTCTCTGACGAGTGTCGTTTCAAATTATATCGAGCAGATGGACGTGTATGGGCATGGAGAGAATCTCATGAATCCAAGGACCTGCATGTCAGCATGGGATTGTTCAAGGTGTTGGAGGCTCAGTAATGCTGTGGGGCGTGTGCAGTAGGAGTGATATGGGACCCCTGATACGACTAGATACGACTCTGACAGGTGACACGTACGTTAGCATCCTGTTTGATCACCTATCCATTGTCCATTCATGTCCACTGTGCATGCCGACGAACTTGGGAAATTCCAGCAGGACAATGCGACACCCCACACGTCCAGAACTGCTACTGAGTGGCTCCAGGAACACTCTTCTTATTTTAAACATTTCCGCTGGCCACCAAACTCCCTAGACATGAACATTATTGAGCATATCTGGGAAGCTTTGCAACGTGTTGTTCAGAAGAGATCTCCACCCACTCGTGCTCTTACGGATTTATGGACAGCCCTGCAGGATTCATGGTGTCAATTCCCTCCAGCACTACTTCTGACATTAGTCGAGTGCATGCCACGTCGTGTTGCTGCATTTCTGCGTGATCGCAGGGGCCATACACGATATTAAGCAGGTGTACCAGTTTCTTCGGCTGTTCAGTGTTTAACCGTTATAAATCTGAAGACCCTTCTATACTGACGGGAAACCGTCTTTTGCGAATAAAGTACCCTCATAAAGCTATACGGCTTTTGGAAACACCTCATCATTCTTTAATTTTTAATTTTATAATTTTTATGACAATTTGAATTGTTATTGAGTGTTGAGTGTTGTTATTGTTATTCATAATATCTCTGAGCTGTAGTTGCTCTCTCTAGGAAATTGTTTGTAAACGGCCATTCTTCCAACGATAAATCAGCCACATTATTTATTTATTTATTTATTTGCTGTTTTCTTCTAGTCTTTGATCTATATAAAAGAATAGATAGAATATTGCACACGAATTGGTATGAATAAAGACCATAATATTTTGATATAATTTCAAATGTGATAGTAATAACTAAGCATTATGCTATTTAATGGGAGGGGGGATGTACACAGAATAACGAAATTGAAACAATTATAATAATAACTAAAAAGTCTGCTTACTAGTATTTGGCCATCCGGCGCACATATATATATTCATCCGGAAGGCACACACTACTGCTCTATTACACTACGCGGCACTGGTAGATAACAAAGTTTATAATTTTGGGCTCTACTACTACAACATTAAACTACACAGCACTACTGTACAGTACATTACTGTACTTGGTATTTGAACCAAGCTGGATCTCTCATTTGTTTGGATGGGTTACCCCCCAGCGCGCAGATGTGCAACTGAGGATTCACAGGGGCTGTGCCACCCAAGATGTAGAGATGGGGAGATGGCTATCAGGATCTTAGGAAGTCCTTCCTGGTCCTCCCCGAGGCTCGCCTCCTCACTGCTTCCAGAAGGTTGTTGTACGTGGGTGTTATGCCGTGGCGCGTTTCTATATCGTAAAGCCTCTTCATGGTTGTTTCTCAGCCGTGTAGGATTGCAGTTCATAGCCTCATATTTTAGCTGTGAGCGAGTTCAGCTCATGCCTCAGTTCCTCATTCCTTATTATGTTATAAACTGTAGCATTTCCAAAAGCGTTCCAGTCGGGGTCCGTAAAATCATGTCTAATGGAACACTCCAAGACGATATGATCCGGGTTACCGACTGCTTCACATTCACAAGTGTCTGTAGTGCGCTGTCATATTATTAGTAAATAGCTGGTATACGGATCATGTTCCTACAGGTAGAGTATAGCTCCTTGGGTCGGAAGGAAGTATGTCAATTCTTGTTCTTTCTTTTATGTTGAGAAGGAACTGGTAGGTTTTCCACCCTGTTACTGCCCTGCCCCAGATTTCTTGCCTTTCTCTATCAGTGCATGCTTTTATTTCCTTCCCCACACCTACGGGGTCAAAATTATGAAGAAAATATAGCATCGTAACCCACGTCTACGTTGCATCTGCATTCTGTACTCTGTAATGCTTCTTACGGTGTCTCATGGACGGCACTTCTGGCACCACTATCTTTGTCTACACTACACCACCTGATCAAAAGTATCAGGACACCAATTAGTGGACATTAATAAGGAGTGTGTCCACTCTCTGCTTTTATGACGGCTGTAACTCTGCTCGAACATTTTAAGTGAGATGTCTGAAAGTCTTTGGAGGATTGTCAACCCATTCTTCTTCAAGAGTAGAAATCAGAGAAGCTAGTGATCCTGAACGACGGAGTCTGGAGCGAAACCGAAGTTCTGTTAGGTCTACAACTTTGCTTCCATGGTTTTGCAATAGACGGCAGCAGTGGCGAGTGGTGGTGCAGATGGTATGTCATAAGTCTCATACAGTAAGCTAAGGCGTTTGTGAACATAACACCATCAAAATGTAAGTCAGTTTATGATATCATCATAAATTTATTCTCGATTAAATATGTCAACTTACAAGCTAAAGTCTCCTCATATGCGGGAAGTTTTAATTTTCTGCTTTAACACGAGAAACTCTTCGTGGATAAGACCTATGGTGAGGCACCTGATAGTGAACGAAAGACGCAGAGAATGGTTTCAATGCTTCAAGAATGTGATTTTGACGTCGAAGACTGGCATGGCGGTGGAACAGAGAAGGTTATCGAAGCTACTGAAACTGACGGAAACGATCGCTGGAGGTCGTTATGGAAAGCAGTTGATGCGTCTGACCCAAACACTGAAAGACAAAGAGCCACAATACAGCGATAGACATGAAGAGGTGATTCTGCAGCATGACAGTACTGGACACCATGTCGCAAAACCTATCAAAACGTACTTAGAAACAATAGAACTGGAAGTCCTACCACATCCGCCATGTTCTCTAGATGTTGCTCCCTTTCGCCTGGCTGATCAACACCTCCGGTCATTTGAACATGCAAAATTGGATCGATTCATGGATCTCCACAAAAGACCCCCAGTTCTTCCGCCTCGGGATTCGTAAGCTGCCGGAGAGATGGGAGAAAGTAGTGGCCAGCGATGGTCAATACTTTGAATCGTATATCTTTTGTATGTTTCTCACGATAAAGCCTCGAACTTGAAGCGAAGTTGTAGATCTAATAATTCATGCCAAAAGGTGCTCCGTTGGATTCAATACGGGACCCCAGGGCAGGGCAGACCGTTTCCTTGCAGATGCTGCGTAGTGGGTGCATTGTCATGCCGGCGCAGCACTTTAAAATGCGTTCATATATTTCCAAATTTAACGTTTGCTAAAACGTGACAGGGAGACTAAACCGTACGCCATCTCCTCCGTCATTCACTGTTTGGACTACACATGATGGCATGTAGCGTTCTCCAGGCATTAGCCAACCCAAACCCTTTCACCGGATTGCCACAGGTTATAGCGTATTCGTCATTCCGAATCACTCGTTTCTTGTGGTCGATTGCCCAGTGGCATCGCTCTTTACATCCCCTCAAGCGTCGTTTAGCAATGACTACAAAAGTATGTGCCTTATGAGCAGCTGCTCGACCGTTGTACACATTCTTTTTAACTGCCAACGCACTGTTATTGTGCTAGCTGGACTACCGTAGCGCTTTGGAATTCAAGAGTAATTTCTCCCGTTTATTTGGTGCGATTTTTTACAACCACCCTGTGCAGTGCTCGACGGTCCCTGTCTGTCAGTACGCGAGGGCTCTAATTGCTCCTTCGCGTTTCCACTTCACTATTACATCACCAGCCGATTACTTGGGTAGCTTTAAAAGGGTTTAAATGTCGCTGATGGATATTGATACTCAGCTGAAATGAAATGACTAAGCTGAAATGAAATGACTAGTCCGCGTTCGAAGTTACTGAGCTCTCCTGTTGCTCTTATTGCTTCGCTACTGCCAACACAATACTCCCTGCCTCCTTTTCTACTGGCTGTTCCGCCTCGTTTGACTTCTAGCTACCAATTCCGCATTACATAGGGTGTCCGGATATGTTTGATCAGATAGTGTATAATCCGCAAGCCATTTTGCAGTTTGTGACTTATTGTACTTTCAGAGTTCCACTATCCTTTTCCCCCTTCCCTGTTCCACTCGCGAATGGCACTTGGGAACAGCGAGCGGTGACAACTTTCCGTATTAGCTCCAATATCTCTCATTTGCTCGTTGTGGGCTTTTCGCGACACATGTGGGAGTAAGTAGTATTTTGCTCAACTCTTCCGGAAAATAGTCTCTCCGAATTCAGTAGTAAACCTCCCTGTGATTACAGCGGATGCCCTGTAGCGTTTGCCAGTGTGGTTTGTTGAGCATTTCTGTAACGCTCTCTCGTTTATTAAATGATCGCATGGTTAAAAGTGCTGCTTTTCGTTGGGTCTTCTCTCTCTTTTACCAGCGGAACTTGTTAAGGGCCTCAGACTGATAGCCAAGAACCGGTCCAACAAGTGTACTGTAAGCTACTTCTTTCGTGTTTGAATGACATTTCCCTAACATTCCTTCAATGAATCTCAGGCTAGGATCTGCTGTTTCTACTGTTTGTTGTGCGTAGTCATCTGTACATCTCTTCGTGCTTTTAGGCTCAAAAATGGTTCAAATGGCTCTGAGCACTATGGGACTTAACTTCTGAGGTCATCAGTCCCCTAGAACTTAGAACTACTTAAACCTAACAGTCTCGCCGGCGATGAACTACAAATAGCTCAAAAATGGTTCAAATGGTTGTAAGCACTATGGGACTTAACATCTGAGGTCATCAGTCCCCTAGAACTTAGAACTACTTAAACCTGACTAACCTAAGGACATCACACACATCCATGCCCGAGGCAGGATTCGAACCTGCGACCGTAGCAGGTTCCAGACTGTAGCGCCTAGAACCGCTCGGCCACTTCGGCCGGCTTTTAGGCAACAGTGGGGTTCAATAAGTAACGCAACGCATTTTTTCTCAGTCAATTTCGGTGTAAAAAAGGCGGAATCTGTTGCGAGACACCGTGGCATGTTCTCCCTTCCCCCCCGCCCCTCTCTGCAGTTTCATGAGGTTCCGATAGGTGGCGGCGCTGCACGCAGCCTTCAAAGTGGCGTCTCTTGCGGAGGTGTGTTCCAAGCAGAGAACTGTCATTGAGTTTCTTTTGGAGGAAAACCAGAGTATCGCAGATACTCAGAGGCGCTTGTAGAATGTCTGCGGAGACATGGCAGTGAAAAAAAGCACGGTGAGTCATTGTGCGAGGCTTCTGTCATCATCACAACAAAGTCTAGCAAAACCTGTCCAATTTCCTGTGTGTCGGCCGGCCACACGCATCTATGACTTCTGCAGTGCTAGAACTTGTGGACACTCTCGCCTCACAGCTGGATGTCTCTGTTGTGACACACTCGTCCACCAGCTGTGCTACTGAAAGGTGCGTGCCTGCTGGATTCCTTGACGCCTAACAAAAGACCATAAATAACAGGGAAGGACCATCTGTGTGGAATTCCTTACGCGTTACGAAGCTGATTGTTACAATTTTTTGACGAACGTGGCCACAGACGATGAAACGTGGGTTCGTCACTTCGAACAGCCACCAGAAAAATAAAAACGAACTTCTCTTTCTCCACGACAACGCAAGGCCTCACCCAAGTCTTCGCACACGAGAGCTGCTCACAAAACATCATTGGATCTCGCGCCTTAAGCTTCCATCCGCCCTTCCCAGTGAAGAATGTACTCCTCGGGAAGCAGTGCGTGGATGATGGGGAGGTTATCGATGCTCCGACGTCGACCAGTAGAGTGGTACCATCCGGGCATACAGGCCCTCCCAGTATGGTGGCGTAAGGCTGTCGCAGTGAACGGAGATTATGATGAAAAGTAGGGGTTTTGTAGCCAGAAGATGGGGGGATAATATGATGTATTTGTATCCTGAACACAATAACCTGCTTTCAGAAAAACATGTGTTGTTTTACTTATTGAACGCCCCTCGTATTTTATGGTAATTACTCTTTCCAGTGATTTTTCTCCAGTAATGTAATGGAACAGCCTGTTTATAGGCAGTACGTAACATTTACTTACATTCAGAATCAAGAGCCAGTCCCTACACCAATCATTGATCCGCCACAATCTTCGTGCAATTCGTTAGAGCGTACTGGCGTTCCTATTTTCTTATAGACAACTGCATCGTCTGCGAAGAGCCTTATGAAGCTTCCGACGTTAACCAATAGATCATTTATACATGTTGTAAATGGTGAAGGTGCTACCTCACCTCTTGGGGATACTTCTGAAATCACCTTTACATCTGCCTATTCTGTTCCTGTAAGAGCGACATGTTGAGTTCTGTTTGCGTTGAAGTCCTGTGTCCAGTGACAAATCTGGTCCGGTACCCGGTCAGCTCGTATTTTGTGCACTAAACAACAGTTCAGGACTCTATTTGATGCCTTATTGAAGTCCAGAAAAACATCATAATACATGAACGTATAACGTCAGTGGCATACAACTATAATTATTTGTGTTTATGCTACGACATTTCTTGAAAACGAGAACGACCTGCGCTTTTTTCCGGTCACTACGTATCCTTTGTTCCTACAACTACGTACAATAAACTACTGCCAGGCGGGGACAAATTCTATCGCTTAGTCTCTGCGGTATCTCACAGGTCTCTCATCAGGTCCATATGCCTTTCGACTGTTGAGCGATTTTCAATTCCTCGATCAGTTGTCCCAACATTTGCCATTTAGGAGTCCATGCGATGATAGAAATGGGGGATCTTCTTTCTACATTCCTTTTCCAGTAGCGAATGGTGTGTGGAACGGAGCACTGCTGGTAATCAACTCTGAGCTCTAATTTTTCGATTTGTTTCTCGCAGATGTTTCACGAGACATATCTCATAAGAAGTAATACGTAGCTCCGTTCTGCTAGGAGAGCACATTCTCGCAATCTCGAACAGTAAATCTGTCCGCTTTACACCAAGTTTCTCTTATAATGGTCTGCCAGTTGAGCATGTTGGGGAGCAGACTCTGCTGGAAAATTGGCGTATGCCATAACTGGAGACCGACAGCGCCGACTTCATCTTTCAACAGGATGGTGCTCCACCGCACTTTCATCATGATGTTCGGCATTTCTTAAACAGGAGATTGGAAAACCGATGGATCGGTCGTGGTGGAGATCATGATCAGCAATTCATGTCATGGCCTCCACGCTCTCCCGACTTAACCCCATGCGATTTCTTTCTGTGGGGTTATGTGAAACATTCAGTGTTTAAACCTCCTCTACCAAGAAACGTGCCAGAACTGCGAGCTCGCATCAACGATGCTTTCGAACTCATTGATGGGGACATGCTGCGCCGAGTGTGGGAGGAACTTGATTATCGGCTTGATGTCTGCCGAATCACTAAAGGGGCACATATCGAACATTTGTGAATGCCTAAAAAAACTTTTTGAGTTTTTGTATGTGTGTGCAAAGAATTGTGAAAATATCTCAAATAATAAAGTTATTGTAGAGCTGTGAAATCGCTTCAATCATTTGTAATAACCCTGTATACTAGAAGTTAAAGAAATTAAGATAATAATTTCCTCTACTTCTTCTGTTAACGTTATCTGTTACTGTACCAAACTAACGAGTAAGATTTAAGACTGAGCCGAAGAAAAGATTGCTTCGCAGTGCACTTTTTTAGTGGATGAATTACGTTTCCAACTAACCTCGGCAGGGAATCTGCTTGTATCTAGCACTGGAAATAAACCAAAAGAGATAAAAGTGGATAGAGTTTACTATCATACACTCCTGGAAATTGAAATAAGAACACCGTGAATTCATTGTCCCAGGAAGGGGAAACTTTATTGACACATTCCTGGGGTCAGATACATCACATGATCACACTGACAGAACCACAGGCACATAGATACAGGCAACAGAGCATGCACAATGTCGGCACTAGTACAGTGTATATCCACCTTTCGCAGCAATGCAGGCTGCTATTCTCCCATGGAGACGATCGTAGAGATGCTGGATGTAGTCCTGTGGAACGGCTTGCCATGCCATTTCCACCTGGCGCCTCAGTTGGACCAGCGTTCGTGCTGGACGTGCAGACCGCGTGAGACGACGCTTCATCCAGTCCCAAACATGCTCAATGGGGGACAGATCCGGAGATCTTGCTGGCCAGGGTAGTTGACTTACACCTTCTAGAGCACGTTGGGTGGCACGGGATACATGCGGACGTGCATTGTCCTGTTGGAACAGCAAGTTCCCTTGCCGGTCTAGGAATGGTAGAACGATGGGTTCGATGACGGTTTGGATGTACCGTGCACTATTCAGTGTCCCCTCGACGATCACCAGTGGTGTACGGCCAGTGTCGGAGATCGCTCCCCACACCATGATGCCGGGTGTTGGCCCTGTGTGCCTCGGTCGTATGCAGTCCTGATTGTGGCGCTCACCTGCACGGCGCCCAACACGCATACGACCATCACTGGCACCAAGGCAGAAGCGACTCTCATCGCCGAAGACGACACGTCTCCATTCGTCCCTCCATTCACGCCTGTCGCGACACCACTGGAGGCGGGCTGCACGATGTTGGGGCGTGAGCGGAAGACGGCCTAACGGTGTGTGGGACCGTAGCCCAGCTCCATGGAGACGGTTGCGAATGGTCCTCGCCGATACCCCAGGAGCAACAGTGTCCCTAATTTGCTGGGAAGTTGCGGTGCGGTCCCGTACGGCACTGCGTAGGATCCTACGGTCTTGGCGTGCATCCGTGCGTCGCTGCGGTCCGGTCCCAGGTCGACGGGCACGTGCACCTTCCGCCGACCACTGGCGACAACATCGATGTACTGTGGAAACCTCACGCCCCATGTGTTGAGCAATTCGGCGGTAGGTCCACCCGGCCTCCCGCATGCCCACTATACGCCCTCGCTCAAAGTCCGTCAACTGCACATACGGTTCACGTCCACGCTGTCGCGGCATGCTACCAGTGTTAAAGACTGCGATGGAGCTCCGTATGCCACGGCAAACTGGCTGACACTGACGGCGGCGGTGCACAAATGCTGCGCAGCTAGCGCCATTCGCCGGCCAACACCGCGGTTCCTGGTGTGTCCGCTGTGCCGTGCGTGTGATCATTGCTTGTACAGCCCTCTCGCAGTGTCCGGAGCAAGTATGGTGGGTCTGACACACCGGTGTCAATGTGTTCTTTTTTCCATTTCCAGGAGTGTATTTCGCATCTAAATATGTATTCGCAATAAAAGGAAACAGATGCAGTGTCATTGTCACCATTATTGCAGATCGGCAAGTTGGTCATTGGCAGGACGTTTTTAATGGTCGACGAGATAACATTAGAATAACCGACAAATTCATATATTTCTGAGGCGTATGTCACGAACTAATAACTCTCAAATCGAAAGCAGTGCAATACAGTGAGCAATAAATACTGAGAAACCGATCACTTGTAATGAGGATGGCAAAAGGAAATGACTCTAGAGATATTCCGCTGAGCAGGTAATGAGCGAGGCCCCGGATAAAATGGAAAAGCAGCATCAACAAAAGCACTGATGAGACGGGACGGATGGAAAACGAAAAGGTAACTACATTTGTTAGTCCGACTAACTCCTGTAATTGTGGTACACTGTTAAAAAAAACTGTTCGGCACCTACACGGCTTGCGATTTAACTCGTAGTTTTTCATATGCTTCTAACTGTCCCTCCATTTGCTGTGCGTAAAAGACTATTTTTTTTGTACAGAAACTCAAAGCTGCGCTCTTTATGGCTTTGCAGTTGGTCGGTTTTAACGCTTTTCAGTGCGGACAAAAAAAAAAGGATGAATAGCTCTTGCAGTCTATTAAAATAATAGTTCAAATACTTTCGATCTACAATCTACGCAGAAAGTGAGCGCGCGCTCTCTGCTATTATTATTCTAAACAGCAGCTCCGGGGTACAAGCGGACGTGCTCTGAAAAGCAATTACACTGTTACATGCGGCGACTTAAATTTTGATTACTATTCAAGAGCGGCTAAAGACCGTAGCTTAATTAAGCCCAGAGGCTGCGCACCGTGATATTATAGGTTAAAGGTCACCGCCAGAAGCTGGCGACGCTGTCCCTAATGAGCTGCGTCCATTCCATTACGTTCTCCACTGCCACGTTCAGATTCAGTGAACTGAGGTGCACGTACAGTGCATCTGTACGTTGCTACTTCCGTCAAGTAGTTTATTTATCACTGCACAACCTAACATGAGTTATCGATTGTTTCAGGGATGTTGCCTTCTTTAACCTGGCTCGTCTCTCCGCAGAGCAAAATGTTTTTGGAGTTAATTTTACATCGGAATTCTTCTCTGTTATTGACTGTTAGAAGCTCCCCATTGCAGTCCACCATATCACTCAAGACATTCAATAACTAATTAGCAGTTTTGCTTTTCAATGCGACGCAACCGTCTGATAATGAACAAAATGTTCGATATCTTTAATTGCAGGCAGTTTTTGGACAGCTTTTAGGATTTTAAGAAACGTGATCATATTATTACAAAACTGTACTTATTTTTTTTATTTTAACAGTCGATTTCGGTCGGTTGTATAGAATATTGTATAACAGAAAATACGTTAATCTGAAGTCAGTCGTACAACTAACAAAGTAGTTACAACTGTGTAACATACGATGAATCTTCGTAAAAATAATGAAGTATTTTAAAAATACGCCATCAATTCAGTGGTTGATACCTGTTTTGAAACGAATCCATCCGTATCTGTCTAAGTAAACGGCTAACCTGGTGCGCACTCCTTGTTGTATGTTGCCTATCTAAAGGCTTTCACGGACAACAAAAATTTGGTTTTCAGTATTGCATATAATCATAGACCAAAATTTGAAGTACTGTCACAATCTAGCCATTAAGGGGTATAATCTTATGGTAAAGGTTTAACACAGCAAGACGAATATTACAGTTGGAAACTGTGTATACATACTGAAGCAGCATAACTCGTGAGGCGCGCAAATTACCTGGACTGCACGAGTATTCATCCATTAGTTAAGAATAAGAGCACTTAGAGACTTGCAACGAACTTTACACTTAATTTCAAATCTTTTCAGTTTTTTTCCTTCCTGACACCCCCCCCCCCCCCCGCCACCCCTCCACCCTCCACACACACACACACACACACACACACACACACACACACACACACACACACACACACACACACAAACACAAACACAAAATAATGAAAGGAAAGAAGTTTATCGCTTTGTTTTCGGTGTTCATGCAATAAACCTCCAGCATCAGGCAAGGAGTTTTATTTACTCTATACTACTAACTCTATTCGCAACACATTTTGCAAGCAGTCTTCACGTATACCACTGAATGTAACTGTAACTGCAACTGCAAAACTATATCATACTATAATAGATAGCCGAGGTACGGCGTCGCAAAACTTGAGATGCGTGAAAAGCTATGTTTCCTTAAGAGAGAGCTGTTGAAGCTGTTTTGTGCATGGGAGCTCGGTGCTTTCAAAAATCGGGCGTAAGGGGGGGCGGCCCTTTTACTGGCATTTATCAGTTATTCGTTAAAGCTATTTCTGCACTCATGTCAGTCGTATGCCATCATAATTAATGTTTCTTACGATGGCTGGAATACTCTCTTTCAAATTCTAAAGGTGGCAGGGGTAAAATACAGGGAGCGAAAGGCTATTTACAATTTGTACAGAAACCAGATGGCAGTTATAGGAGTCGAGGAGCATGAAAGGGAAGCAGCGGTTGGGAAGGGAGTGAGACAGGGTTGTAGCCTGTCCCCGATGTTATTCAATCTGTACATTGAGCAAGCAGTAAAGGAATCAAAAGAAAACTTCGGAGTAGGTATTAAAGTCCATGGAGAAGAAATAAAAATGTTGAGGTTCGCCGATGACATTGTAATTCTGTCAGAGACAGCAAAGGACCTAGAAGAGCAGTTGAACGGAATGGACAGTGTCTTGAAAGGAGGATATAAGATGAACATCAACAAAAGCAAAACGAGGATAATGGAACGTAGTCGAATTAAGTCGGGTGATGCTGAGGGAATTAGATTAGGAAATGAGACATTTAAAGTAGTAAAGGAGTTTTGCTATTTGGGGAGCACAATAACTAATGATGGTCGAAGTAGAGAGGATATAAAATGTAGACTGGCAATGGGAAGGAAAGCGTTTCTGAAGAAGAGAAATTTGTTAACATCGAGTATAGATTTAAGTGTCAGGAAGTCGTTTCTGAAAGTATTTGTATGGAGTGTAGCCATGTAGGGAAGTGAAACATGGACGATAAATAGTTTAGACAAGAAGAGAATAGAAGCTTTTGAAATGTGGTGCTACAGAAGAATGCTGAAGATTAGATGGGTAGATCACATAACTAATGAGGAGGTATTGAATAGAATTGGGGAGAAGAGGAGTTTGTGGCACAACTTGACAAGAAGAAGGGACTGGTTGGTAGGACATGTTCTGAGGCATCAAGGGATCACAAATTTAGCATTGGAGGGCAGCGTGGGGGGTAAAAATCGTAGAGGGAGACCAAGAGATGAATACACTAAGCAGATTCAGAAGGATGTAGATTGCAGTAAGTACTGGGAGATGAAGAAGCTTGCACAGGATAGAGTAGCATGGAGAGCTGCATCAAACCAGTCTCAAACCTGAAGACAACAACAACAACGATGTTTTCAGTACCAGGTGATATTAAGCGCCATGTGCCCTTGAAGTCTTTTCCGGCGGCTTGTCTGGATAATTCTACGCCACTCTTATATAATTATCCGCCCCGTGGTCAGCGTGACGGATTGCCGTCCTACGGGCCCGGGTTCGATGCCCGGCTGGGTCGGAGCTTATTTTCTCCGCTCAGGGACTGGGTGCTGTGTTGTCTTCATCATTTCATCCCCATCCGGCGCGCAGGTCGCCCAATGCGGCGTCGAATGTAATAAGACCTGCACCAAGGCGGCCGGACCTGCCCCCACAATGGGCCTCCCCCAGCCAGTGACGCCAAACGCTCATTTCCATATATAATTGAATGCTTGCGAGGTCTTTTTCTACATGACGTGATTGTGCAAAAGTATGGTACCGTCATTGTTTCTCCTTCCATTTTGTTTGGTTCGTGACTTGTGCGCTACGTTTTGTTGTGTGTACTTGTAGACCCTATACCTCCTCTATCCATTAGGTGCTGATTATCTTGCCAGCAGATTTTCCCATGTTGTATTGGAAACTATGATGGGTTTTGTGACCAAACGCTTGGATGTGACAATTCAGGGGCTGTCTCGCTTTCATGTAAAAGAGTGGTGCAATTTCCCAGAACCGCTTTCTGTGGGTGGAGGGGGGGGGGGGGGGGGGGGGGGGAACATCTACAACTACCTGAAGTCCTTTTTCTCGTGGTGCGGCAGTCGTAGTGCGCAGTGCTGTACTCACTCTATGGGCTGGGCGTGTGAATCCGCAACGTCCTCCCGCACTGCGGCGGTGTACTACAGAACCGAACTCAGGAGTGCGTTGTAAAGGGTGCGTCGAGACGTTCCGCTAACGCTAGGCAGCAGGTAGCGGTACCCAACCGCTCACTTCCTGTGCTGAAGAAATATCGCGCGTTCAGCAACACGTTGAGGTAACTGGAATGCCGTCAGACTTGGGCCGCGTCCTACGTAAGCGACAGAAGCGCCCGACAGCGCGCGACAGCTTCCAGCCGCAAAACACCACCGAAGGTATAGTTACGGAAGTGTATTACGTGAGCGACATCTGTGTCGCTGCCAGTCTCCCGCTGCAACTGGCGATGTTAGAATTCAAACGTGTTTGAATCTAGTCGCTGCAGCACACGTGACAGAGAGCGACAGCCACGTGTCTTCTCTGCAAAGCAGTGGAGCGGACGCGACGGCAGCCATGAAATACTTATCATCCGATTTTAAGAATACTATTTTGTGAAAAATTTTGATTCTTACGCATCTTATAGCTTGATATCTTTAAACAATAAAGCTCTGAATTTATTTTCGTTATTCGTCATAGTTACGAGGGGCGTTTGAAAAATCCGAGAGATGGCACAACCGGCGCGTATCGAGGTTATGTTTAGTTAGTAGCATCTTTGGAAAGAACGGACACCAAGTTTCAGTCATATTGGTCTATTTCTTTGTGTCTGGCATTCGTGTGAATCAATGAAGTCGAGTGATTGACAAAAAATGGACGGAAAAGAATTTCGTGTGGTGATTAAACATTACTTTATGAAAGGCAAAACGCCCCAGGAGACTAAAGAGAAGCTTAATAAACATTATGGTGACTCTACACCTTCGATTAGAACAGTTTATAAGTGGTTTCAAAATTTTCAGAGTGGCCATATGGGCACAAGTGATGCTGAACTTTCTGGACGCCCTGTGGAGGTTACGACTCCAGAAATCAGTGATAAAATCCATGATATGGTGATGGATGACAGAAGAGTTAAGGTGCGTGAAACTGCTAGTGCTGTGGGCATCTCGAATGAACGGGTACATAATATTTTGCATGAACATTTGGACATGAGAAAGCTATCCGCAAGATGGGTTCCGCGATTGCTCACGCTTGACCAAAAACGGAATCGTGTGAAGTGTTGCAAGGATGGTTTGCAGCTGTTAAGGAAGAATCCGCAGGACTTCAGGTGTCGTTTCGTCACTATGGATGAAACACGGATACATTAATATACTCCTGAGACCAAACAACAGTCTAAACAATGCGTTACCAAGGGAGAATCTGCACCAAAAAAAGGCGAAGACCAGTCCTTCGGCCGGAAAGGTTATGGCGACTGTCTTTTGGGATTCGCAAGGAATAAACCTCATCGACTATCTGGAAAAGGGTAGAACTATTACAGTTGCATATTACTCATCGTTACTGGACCGTTTGAAAACCGAGCAGCAAGAAAAACGCCGGCGATTGGACCGCAAAAAAGTCCTTTTGCATCACGACAATGCTCCAGGACGCACCTCAGCAGTTGTGGTCGCAAAATTAATGGGAATAGGATTCCAACTCGTTTCACATCCCCCCCCCCCCCCCCCCCTATTCTCCAGACTTGGCTCCCTCGGACTACAATTTGTTCCCCAATTTGACGAAATGGCTGGCGGGACAAGGTTTTATTCAAACGAGGAGGATCCACAGCAACTAATAGCCATTTTGCAGACTTGGACAATTGCTATTATTCGGACGGGATCAACAAATTAGAACAGCGTTGGACGAAGTGTATAAGTCTAAAAGGAGACTATGTCGAAAAATAAAAAAGGTTTACTCAAACACGTAAGTAGTTCTTATTTTTGCACAGACTTTTCAAACTCCCCTCGTACTGTGCTGCACGAAATTGAGTACATGGCTGCACGAAATTTTTAAGAATTTGCAGAGGTAAAACCGCATTGCGTATACTTTCCGTATAGTTCATTTAAGGCCATACATTATTGCGTATGACATGTAACCAATGTATCTAAATTGTGTTTAAAGTTGAGACCGGAAAGATATCTCTTTTCATTCTCGAGATATTGGTTGTTATATCCGCGGATGGGTCGCTCGCGGCGCGTCCGAATCTTTCCTGCGCTTAGGGAATCAAGTGGTCGTAAAAATCGTCGTATCTCATAAACGGCTCAAGATATCGAAAGGACGATTTTTGGAAATGACAGCACGCAGAAAGGACTATTTTATCGTATGGTTAACACTTTATTCGTTTATGTGAACGCGTGAGCGGAGCGAAAACAAGACCCTCTATAAATTACACCAACAGGTTTTTTCCGAATTTTCATATCCCAAAGGGAGAGAAAAAGGTAAAGGGGTGTATCAAAGTGACCAGCGTGAGGTATGGTTTTCCATGAAAATATTTAACTGCTTGAAAGTAATAAGGGTAACTAACGAAATCTTAATTAATGAGTTGAGGAAAAATTGAAATATTTCACGAAAAGCTGCTGCCAAGCTATTTAAATGAAGTCTCAAAATTTTCATCTGTTCAAGGCCTAGCTATTTTTTACATAAAAAGATAGATTGGTGCGGTATTTAAATGTCAAAAAGGTTTCCTTCCAATCAAGTACGTTAGGAAGGCAAACGAGGAGTCATTAAGATCATGCTTTTTGAATAAATCTTTACAAATAAAAAATGAAAGAAAGCAGTCAAATATTTTATGAAATGGTTTGTGTAAGCCGGCCGGTGTGGCCGAGCGATTCTAGGCGCTACAGTCTGGAACCGCGCGACCGCTACGGTCGCAGGTTCGAATCCTGCCTCGGGCGTGCATGTGTGTGATGTCCTTAAGTTAGTTAGGTTTTTAGTAGTTCTAAGTTCTAGGGGACTGATGACCTCAGCAGTTAAGTTCCATAGTGCTCAGAGCCATTTTTTTTATTTGTGTTGTAAGAGGTCCGAGCAGATGTAATTTCGATGTATTGCTCATGCGCTGCCTACGATATGCAAGATATAAGAGAATCTCTGACCAGAGAGCAGTGTTGACTGCAGTAGGAACTGTGTAGCTGTAGCAGTAAGTTGTTGCTAGTCTGCAGTCTGCTCTGGTCTGGTATGGTGTATCGTGTTGGCTGGGCCGGTCGCGGTGCAGCGATGCCGGAGCCTGGGTATTATTGTATAAGGTAAAAAGTAGCCTCGCGCATATGTAGTAATATCATCTCAAGTCCCATGTAAATGTTTTAAAAATCTCGTAATAATAATCTTTCTCATAAAAAGTAACTTTTAACAACCATTCATTTCAATTTAAAGAATTTACTAATTTCTCCCATCCATGACCATCCCGATTGTTGCAAAAGAAAAATCAGTTGCTTCCTTTCATAAATGACAAATCTATCGGGCAGCATTACACAGGGCTGTGCCAGAAAACATTATTTTAAGAGCAGATATATATGCGTTATCCGGCGACTTCATTGAGATAAGAATTTTCTTTTTTTTTTTTTTTTTTTATTCAGAATGATCTTTCAGGGTCATGACGCAGCACTGCTGACGTCCAAAATTTACCAGGTTAAATTCACAGTCAATTATTGAAAAGTCATAAGTGAGTGACAATTTAATTGAGAGGTTAGTTACATTGTATTATTACCAGGTTACTGAATTTATTTTTTTGTTGGGACGTTACAGTGAATGTGAACGACATAATTATAATTTTTTACTGTTGAGAGATTTAGGAATTTTTCTCTTTTGAGCTTACATTAAATGAGAAATGAATTTTGTGCGGAGGTTAAATGTGAATGAATTTTGTGCGGAGGTTAAATGAGAAGGAAATTTTTGTGGGGAGGTTACACTTAACGTGAATATTATTCATATTATTTATTTTATTTTGTGGGGAGGTTACAGTGTAAAAGAAATAAGTAGATCTTTGAATGCTGCACGAAATCATGAACAGAAAATGATGTACCCTAAACGTTTTCCTAATGCTTTTTGTTTCATAATTTTTTAGACCAATCATTACACAAAACGTTTGATTTTCTTTTCAAAAATTTTGTATGCTTTACCTTTATAGACTATGTAGATTAATTGAAATGCTTGGCCTTAACACTGACTGCTAATGAATTACCTTCGCAACATCAAATATCTGTAAAATTTCATGGTGCATTGTAATTTATTAGGAATTTAATATGTGTGATATACTGGGATAGATGTGTTAACACTTAAAGATGAAATTCTTTGGCAAGACCTTAAAAATATACCTAGTGATGCAGTGTAAACAGTATACATAAAATTTAATATATAGAATTGTAACTGAGTCATTTAAAATACTCGTATAACACGAAACCAGAATCTTACCTAGGATCTTAACGAAGCACGTAATCAAGGTCTTTAACGCTACCGCTACACCTCAGCTTGGTACTGACTGCAATCTACGTACTTATGTGGGTATTTAGGGTAGTTAGTCATGTAGTGAGTCATTCTTCCGCATTTATTGGCTGTGAAAAGTTCTTGGTCATGTAATAAACATTCTTATTTAATTTATTGATGAGATTGTCGAATGCTCCTCTGCTCGTTCACGTGTATTCGAAGAATTTGTATGGTGAGCTTCCTAGTTGATGATATTTATGAAATTCTCCATGGAGATTCCTCCCTTTGTAAATTTCATGCACAGCATTCCTTTTCGCTTTATTTTCTTAAGTAAACCTAATTTTGTGACCTTACTCTCCAGCTACAATATTCTACAGTTTAGGGGCCTCGTTTTATAGAAACAGCTGGTTGACTCCGAGCAGCCATCTTGTAGCGCGACGTGGTCGCCCGCACGCAGGACACCCGAGCTTTTCAGACGATGCTGCTGCTTGTCGCTGGAGTGTCGCGCATCCAGAAGTCGCTCGCTGTCGGTCGCTTCTGTCGCTCACGTATGACACGGCCTTAGCACCGGTCGTCAGCGTGACAGTCGAGCGCAAGGTGGGCAAGGCACGCGACATGAGTGCGTTGGTTGTCGGCCAGGCCGTCTGTGTTCGACGCAGGACGTAGTGCAGGCACCCGGCATCTTATAGTCCAGCATGTGACGGGTGTACGGTGAGAGGCTCTATTCGGGAAACAGCATCACCGCCGCCGTAGCACACAACGCTTTGATCCTGTAGGTGCAGCGTCTTCGCTGCACACTTGTAATTGGCTGTAGCCCTTGTCCTGCGTACAGCGGGGGAGCTGTGGCGTAACGCTGTTAGCCCATTACGGCCCACCCACCGCACCGTCGGTAACAGGATTAGACGAGGCACTGCGCCCTCTGCTGCAGCGACCCGCGTGCCACCTCTCTGTGCGGGATGCATATAGCGCAGGCGCAACACTCACAGTGCGGTAAGGCCCTAGCTGCGGCGAATTGTCCATGAATGAAGAGAGAGATGTTACGCAACTTTTCACTCTGGCTGTAAAGGAACGTTTGAGCTATAGCGTTGTTGTTGTTGTCATCGTCGTCGTTCCAGTCTTCGTAAGGCTCGATTCACACGGTGGGCAACGTCACGTCATCGTCAGTTTGCCTGCCGGCCGGTATACTTCGAAAGAATAGTTTGACGTTGACGGTGGGGATCACGTGGTTGGCGAACTGCTTACGATTGGCTGTTACTTTTCTCTCTGTTCTGCGGTTGCTCGCATGGCAAGAGTGATTCTGCTGGTAATGTTCTCCACATCGAAAATATCTACTGAGTTTTTAGTTATAAAATGTTTTTATATAAACACGAACGACGAGAAGTTAATCGAACTTGTTCGCCAAAATGTGGAGTTGTATGATATGAGATGCAAAAAAAAATACAGCGACACTTTGTTTAAAGGAGAAATATGGAAGAAAATTGGATTTGTTATCGGTCGCCCAGGTAAATAACTGTATGAATATTATGGGCATACTGCAGATTATATTTAATTTGTATGTAATATATTTAGATGTATAACATCGCACTTGCGTGTATTTATGTATGTATGTACTCACGATCAGGAGGTGAAAACGCTTAGCAGAGGTTAGAGCCTTCCTGCTTTCCAATTTCACAATTATTCGCGAGTCGTGAAAGTTTATTTCGACCATGTTTATATGTAATACTTATCATTCCGAAGCAAATATGAGTATTCTACGCCACATAGTCATTTTGGCTAGTAGTTTACTTATTTATGTATAGTATTTATTTACGTACTTTCTGGTACTGAGTCTCACTCAACATTTCGTATGGATACAGCTTATTTAAGTACAACTGCCTTACCAATTTCCGCTCTCTCTCTCTCTCTCTCTCTCTCTCTCTCTCTCTCTCTCCTCATCATCTAAAGCAATTGCAATCGTAGCAAGTTCATCAAGACTAAATTTAGTGTCCTCCAACAACGCGCCAAAACGTGGTTGAAGTTCTGCCGTCGCTTGACGTGTGAATGTGTGAATGCAAATGGATTTTTGACGGTGTGTGACATCACTGACGTTGACGTGACGTTGCCTACCGTGTGAATCGAGCCCAAGAAGGCTGATTTGATGAACTCTCCACGCTAACCTATAGCCGTCGGCGCACGGACCGTGCTTTCGAACGGAAACGTTGAGCATGCGGAGTTCAGCGTGCAGCTGAACGGTCAGAAACGATGCGACGTGTGCAGACGGTACGCGTGCCTCAACATGGTGGTATACGCGATCGCAGCGCACTCCAGCGGCAGTTGTCGGTTGTGTCTGGCTCCCTAATCACACTCTTAACGAAGTGGATGGGCGTAAAATTCATACGTTAGCTCTATTAAAACGCAAATATGCACCATTACCCCTGTGCTAGTCATGTTGTTATGTCTGTAGTACACATAAGTTAAAGCTTCAATATCCTAGAACATGTTATAAGGCAAAAAGGAAAGTACCCTGTCCAATCACGAAGGACATGGCGTTATAAAAGTTGCCTTACAAATAGTGCTATACAAATTTACAATAATTCTCCATTATTTCATTATTTTCACTTTCTAGTAAAATCCTAAGGTCATTACCCGCCAGGGTAGCCGAGACCGCTATCGCGCTCCTTCCTGGACTCGGGTAGGCGCGCCGGCCCCGGATCGAATCCGCCCGGCGGATTAACGACGACGTCCGGTGTGCCGGCCCGGCCAGCTTGGATGTGGTTTTTAGGCGGTTTTCCACATCCTACTCGGTGAATACCGGGCTGGTCCCCACGTCCCGCCTCAGTAACACGACTCGCAGACATTTGAAACACGTTCGCACTATTTCAAGATTTACACTAGACGCAGACAGCTGGGGTACACTACTTCTGTACCGAGGGGGGGGGGGGTATAGGGTGGCGGCAGGAAGGGCATCCGGCCACCCCTTAAAATTAACCATGCCAATTCCGAACTTAACCCTGCCGACCCTGCGCACAATGCGGGATAAAGGCAGTAGAAAGAAGAAAAGTAAAACCATAAGGTCATTGATCACTGTTCCTGTTCAGTAGCAGAATCGTAACATGTGAAATACGGAACATAAAAGAAGGCAGTGCAAAATATCTTACTGCAAGTAGTGCAGGAGACCTGTCTTGTAGATTAAGCCAATCGAAGAAACTCACTCCCCGTAAAGAGTGAACTTATAGTTACATAACATCGAATATTATAGAATATACTTTTATTAAACTAATAAGGATGGTACGCACTACTGGTGTAAGGTTGCCTGAGAGTGGAAGGAGCTTGCCAGATAACGATTGAACATCATTCGTATCAAGATTTTTGTTAACACTTCTCAGCAGAACAACTTATCAATTAGGCCAACAGGGGCTTGGCATATTAAGACAATAATTATTTAATAATAATTACTGATAACCTATCAATGAAGCTATTAACTATTTCAGAGAGGTCAGATAACAAAAAGTTGTAGTGTAAATTCAGGTACTTGCTCTCAACTTTCCAAGAGTCATTCTTGGGACCATGACAATTACCAAATGGAAGCTATTATGTTTTGGTACTAGCGACACGTTCCTCAAATCGCCTGGCCAGACACACAAACAGGGAACAACAGTAACAGGAAGCTGCAGCGGGTCCAGTGTAGAAGCAGCAGGGCACAAACACGCGCAGGAAGGGAAACAGTCACAGTTATCACGCCCACAGCTAGGTGGAATATCAGTCTCCACTAATGCCGCGTGGTCTCGGCACCCAAGCGATGAACTACAGGTACCTCACCAAGCATACAAACAGTGGAAAAGCTTGGAGCCGCCAGGACGTATGTGGCCACTGCTCGCCGCCAGACCTGGTCGGCCAAAGGAATTGTGTGGTCACCCCCATTTCCGGTGCACGTTCCTCGTGTCCGGAAAATGCTCAGACCAACCTGGAAGTCACACGGGCGATAGAACAAACAGCCGGCCCGTTGCCCAGCAATCTGCACTGGCCGTGCTGCTTCGCTGACTGCCTCTCCCCGGAAAAAAACCTCAGCGGCATTCATCGCCAACGTGCCACACCCTTTCATGACAAACATCTTGTTCCGCGAGACGTGAGGAAAGCTATCCACCGCGCAGCGATTCAAAGGAAGTGTCAGAACCTATTAGAAAATACCATAAAAGTTTTTCTCCACTGAAACACGAACTAGCAACACATCACATGATACAATTTTGCGACCCTGGTTATTAAGCTACACAGACCATGAATGATTTACATCCGTACATTGATTCTTAGCTTCTTACCATGCCTTGAAAGCTGTAATTGAAGGTACATTATTAATTGACATTTAATCACAACAGATTGTATCAAGAACATTGCGTTTTTGATGGCTCTTCAATATGCCGTTGCCTTGAAACAGCATACTTTCACAATAGGCATGTTACAATAATTCTTTAATCATCAGTGTGGCGGTTTCCAGCATTTTATTACAATAAATAATACAATTAACGACGGGTTTTCGAGAGACCCTCAATTTACTGGTGCTTCGAAACGGCATAAATACTCGTACATAAGGGCTTCCGCTGAAAGTCAATATTGTGTCTCGCGACTCTGTCTATACTGAACATAAATGGCATGCATGCGAACTAGGTGGAGTTCTTAAATCTCATTGGTCTGCGTCCAGAAGCACGTTCAGAATATCTGACAAGCTAGATATTGCTCTACACGTTCGGAAAGACTCCCAGCGTGCTTTTCCACACCATGACGTCAGAAACTCGGCACGCTCAATGCTCCACGTTCGAGTGCACGGTCCGTGTACCGACGTTTAACCGTGTAAAAGACTCCCCATCTCTACATAGCGACTGCAACCCACATCTGTTTCAAACTGATTATTGCATTCAAGCCTTGATCTCTCTCTGCAGTCTTCACCCCGTACACTTCCCTGAATTGCTTGTTACTATTCCGAGATACCTCTGAATGTGTCCTATCTACCTGTACCTTCTTTTAGCCAAGTCGTGGTATAGATGTCTTCTCTCACCAATAGGTTTCAATGGCGCACCACTAGTTACGGAGTTAACTTTCTAATCTTCAGCATTCTTTCGTTATACCACAGCCTAGCTACGTGGTAAATGAGGACGGAGATTCGGTTCCCGCCCAGCCGTCCAGATTTAGATTTCCCGTGATTTCTCTAAAGAGGTTGAGCCGAATATCGCGATGGGTACTTTGAAACGGTACATCTGATTGTCTTCCCTATTCTTTCGCAATCCGAGGTTTACGTCGACGAGACTTTAAACCACGGATGGCTCAGCGGCAACCCGCGGGCCGGATCATGCCCGCGATTGGTTTCAATCTGGCCCGGAGAAGAAATTCTTGGGTGAGAGAGCGTGAGACGGGGAAGGGGGGGGGGGGGGGGTGGAGGAAAGAGAGCGAGGCGCTTGCATTGTTCTCCACCCGGAACGAATTTTCGAGTGTTTCAATATTAATATTAGTAAACAATTCTCGTCCGTATTTCAACACTGCAGCTATTGAAATTAAGGTAATTTGCGAGTATAATGAATTGGCTGCGGAAAGTTGCTTTTATAAGCGTGTGTTTTTCCATAATGACATTTCAAGATACCTGTATCACATGTTTATGTTTATTTTCGCGTCGTGAAGACTGTTTCTTTAGCTATGGCGTTGCAGCATTTTGTAACGGAAGTTCTTAAGACAGCTACTGTAAAACATCTTATGTAAAGAAACCATCTGAAGATGGGTTCAACATAAAATAGATGTGCTTTCAAAAACGGTATAAGTTGTTGACGCACGGGTGCCATACATACCGATGCGTTACCCCATAAACATTAACGTCACACACGCTATAGTTCTCACATTAGGCGCTAGGAGCGCTGCTGTCGCGTCACGTGACGAGGTGCCCGCGACCTTAAGTATCTATGTGAATCTGGCTCGCGGGTCACCAAAGGTTTCCCATAACTGTTTTAAATCCTAATCTTCCTTTCGTTGTGGACATTAAATTTCAGAGGACTCAACCCTCCTTTTGTCTGTGCTGTTTATTGTCCACGTTTTGCTTTCATATAAAGCTACACTCCAGGCAAAAGCTTTGAAAAAGATTTTCCAAGCGTTTCCTTGATATTACATGTAAAATAATAATATTTTTCGGAAGAGCTTTTAGTGCTGTTGCCAGTCTGCTTTTTAACGTCAATTACTTTGTTGCTCATGTACTTTCACTGCCTCGTTTCCTTATCTAATTCTTTCAGCATCGTCTGAATAAATTCGACTACACTTCATAGAATTGCTGGGAAGTGAGGATCGATAATTCACCGCTGGAGGACGCACTGGCGCAATACGACGTTATATGTGGTGATAGGGGTACTTAAGTGGTTCAGATGGCTCTAAGCCATCTGAGCTCATCAGTCCCCTAGACTTAGAACTACTTAAACCTAACTAACCTAAGGACATCACACATATCCATGCCCGAGGCAGGATTCGAACCAGCGATCGTAGCGGCAGGAATACTTAAAAGTTTGCACTATCTACGAATTATGAAAGTGTGGCAGCTGCTCTTGTTTTAATTCGCAGACACTGTATATCGAAATGTTCAGTTCATCACAATTCTTTATTATACCTGGCCACGAATGTACCACAGTGGCCGGCCGCTGTGACCGAACGGTTCTAGGCGCTTCGGTCGGGAACCGCACGGCCGCTACGGTCGCAGGTTCGAATCCTGGCTCGGGCATGGATGTGTGTGATGTCCTTAGGTTAGTTAGGTTTAAGTAGTTTCTATGGAACTGATGACCTCAGTTGTTAAGTCCCATAATGCATAGAGTTTAAGTAGTTCTAAGTTCTAGGGGACTCATGACCTCAGATGTTAAGTCCGCTAGTTCGTAGAGCCATTTGAACCATTTTGTACCACAGTGATTACCAGTAGTGTTGTTCCTTTCTGAAGGATCAAGATTCGTTGTAATGATACAAATGGTTAGTTGGTCAAAGACTGAAAAAAAGACGAGATTCGAACGCAATACAGGCAGACTTGTAGGCGGCAGTCTTAGTTGGTTGCGTTAACACCGCTGCTCGATGCTGGCTGGCACTCTCGTACGTTATCAAACAGATTTGCAAAATAGTGAACTTGTTTTCTCGACACCGCTTAAGAATCGCACGAGTCTAAAGCACCATTCGTTATATCTAAATATGTCAACAGTTATGCTAAATGTAAGCAAAATCGGTAACCTGTTTGGCGTATGCGTCAGTTGTTAGTATATGAGGTCAGACGCAGGATAGCAGTCATTAGAGTTAAAAAATGGTTCAGATGGCTCTGAGCACTATGGGACTTAACATCTGACGTCATCAGTCCCCTAGAACTTAGAACTACTTAAACCTAACTAACCTAAGGACATCACACACATCGATGCCCGAGGCAGGATTGGAACCTGCGACCGTAGCGGTCGCGCGGTTCCAGACTGCAGCGCCTAGAACCGTTCGGCCACACCGGCCGGCGTGATTAGAGTACACAATATTGCAGTGCGTGTGTTCGTAAGATGTACGATGCAATGTACTTTCAGAAATGCATGCATATCTGTAGGAACTGGCAGTGCGGCGAGTACATGAATCACAGGAAATGTATTCGCAGTTACAAATGCGGGCAGCCTCCAACCGTAGAATGGATTGACGACATTGAAAATTGATGCCGGGCCAGGACTCGAACCCGGGATTTCCCGCTTGTTACGAACCGTCTTAACAAGTTCGGCTATCCGTGCAGACTTCCGTATGTCGTCGTCCATGGTTCATGACTGTAGTCGTACACTTACTGTAATTCCCGTACAAGAGAGAGATTTTAATCGAAAGTCGCTAGCCAGGTATCGGCGGATAAGTACATCGCAGTGCCTTTGCTTTTAAGTACGATACAATATTACTTCCGACATTCCATTCTATGGTAAGAATGGTTCAAATGGCTCTGAGCACTATGGGACTTAACTTCTGAGGTCATCAGTCCCCTAGAACTTAGATCTACTTAAACCTAACTAACCTAAGGACATCACACATATCCATCCCCGAGGCAGGATTCGAACCTGCGACAGTAGCGGTCGCGCGGTTCCAGACTGTAGCGCCTAGAACCGCTCAGTCACTCCGGCCGGGTCTATGGTAAGAGGTTGCCCATGTTCGTAACTGAGAATACATTTCCTGTATTTCATAACGGCTGTAGTCGCCGCAGTGTCTGTTCCCTGGGATATACACGCATGCCCGAAGAAACGTTGCATTGTACTTCTTACAAACACAGGCACTGCAACATCATATTTATCGACCGATACCAGCCTAGTGAGTTTCGATTAAACTGTGTCCCCTGTACTGGAATTAAAATAAGTGTAGAAATACAAGTTACTGATACATGGACGACAACATACGAAAGTTTGATTGTGGCTGTGAAGCGTGCACGAGTAGCCGAAATTGTTAAGGGGACGGCTCGCGAATAGCGGGAAATCTTGTTTCGAGTCCGGCTTCGGCATAAATTTTCATTGTCGCCATTTCATTCTACAGTTTAAGGTAGCGCCCATTTGCAACTGCGAATACATTACCTGTAATACATTAGGAGATGTTCCTTGTGGTGACCCACAATCACATGACATTGAATCAATCCGACAGCCTTCATCTCTACATACCTGCTGCAACCTACATCTATAGGGACTTCGTATGTCTTTAGCACACATCACTACCGGTCTACCTCCGTTGCATCATAAAACCAGTCTTCGGACTGAAGAGCACGGCACCAACCTGGAGACTCGTATGCGCTGCATGCTGATTGTTATCCGGCAGCAGGTCCTTTGCTAGTCCCCCACTCCTCCAGGCAGCTCTAGGCGCCGCGGCTGCCTCCGGCTGGCCTCGCACAGGTGTGGGCGGGCGTCCGGCGCAGACGTCTGCAGCAGTGCCCGTGGCGGCCGGTTACGCAACCTGCACGGTGCGACCCGCTTTCCGCCGCGGAGAAGAAGAAATATTTGCCGCCGGCGAGGGGCGGCGCTATTGTTTCGGGAGGAGCGTGTTTGACGGGCCGTTTGCGTCTCGGATGGCGCTACCGCGAAATCGGTTATTTTCGTTTGCCGGCCGGGGCGAGGCGCGCGCCCGCCGCCGCTGGATCCGGCCGGATTTAAGTCGCTCTGAGCAGCGCCGCCCGTTCTGGAAATGAAAAGCCCGAGCTTTGAATCGTCACTTTTCGTAGTAAGCATTGTTGCCACACAGGTGTATTAGGCGACTACAGTACTGTTGTACTTGGAAGCTATGGCGCTTCAATCGGCTTATCGTGAATTTTTATCGTGTTATTTCACGAGGACATGCTGAACCACTTGACAGTAAATACACAGCTGACTTGTAATAGCCGGGTGGGGTGGCCGAGCGGTTCTAGGCGCTACAGTCTGGACCCGCGCGACCGCTACGGTCGCAGGTTCGATTCCTGCCTCGGCCATGGATTTGTGTGATGTCCTTAGGTTAGTTAGGTTTAAGTAGTTCCAAGTTCTATGTGACTGATGACTTCAGAACTTAGGTTCCGTAGTGCTCGGAGCCATTTTAACCATTTTTGAACTTGTAAACATTGACAGTGCAGTTCGTTTTCTTTAGTCACCACTGTAGTTGTTTACTTTTCCGGTAATGGCCACGACAGGCTGGGTGCAACAATACTCGTGTTTGGCAGTGTAAATGAGGAAAGCCATGTATTTTCCATTAGCGCGACACCTGGCCTTAGGTGCTGTCAAATGTTGATGGTGTTAAGCTCCCCATACACGAGTGACTGATCGCAACGATTCGTTGCCAGATCGTACGATCTGTCTGGAAATGTCACTTACGTGGGAAAATTGCGGATAGCTGCGATCGATTACTGATCGATTGAAATTCTCAATCTGAGAATCAGATGCGATCTGGACGACACTCCTTTACCTAATTATTAAGATTGGTTGTGTAGCTTCTTTAGGCGGTCGATGTGGCCGAGCAGTTGTAGGCGCTTCAGTCTGGAACCGCGCGACCGCTACGGTCGCTGGTTCGAATCCTGCCTCGGGCATGGATGTGTGTGATGTTCTTAAGTTAGTTAGGTTTAAGTAGTTCTAAGTTCTAGGGGACTGATGACCTGAGATGTTAAGTCCCATAGTGCTCAGAGCCATTTTGTAGTTTCTTTTCGCATTGCCCAGATTGAGTAAGACCTTTACGTTTTGATTATACAGAGGGTTAAAAAAAAAAGGATCGGACAAGCTTTAAGGACAGATTTTTTATGCAAAAAAAGTCTGGTATAGATAGGCACTAAAATGCATACCGTAATAGCTGTGAGCACTTTGCCATCTTCGGTACTATGAAACACACCTCTTCTATATAATGACTGCTTTTATATATTTTGGGTGGTGGTAGTATGGATAAAGCCAAGAAAAAAAGCTCCATTAAACATGGTGTCAAAAATGCTAGCTTTAAGAGCTATAATCACTTGTTCATCTTCGCTAGTATGGAAATATCTCTTCCCCTGAACAAATGCTCATAAGTCATCAGGTGTGCACTTAGAGCCCGTGTTTACTAGAGTTTTTCCGTGTGTTGACCCCCTGCAGTTATTCCTGGACCTCCATCCACTCTTGAGACTGAAGTTGAAGTCAGACTTGCCATTTCATTGAGTTGATAGAAGTCATGGGATACCCCCTATTACCCGACGTAGTGCAGCAAGTTGACGTGGCACGGACTGAACAACTCGTTGGAAGTCCCCGCGGAAATACTGAACCATGTTACCTCTATAACCGTCCATATTTGCGAAAGTATTGCCGATGCAGGATTTTGTGCACGAACTGACCTCTCGGTTATGTCCCACAAATGTTCTATGGGATTCATGTCGGGCGATCAGGGTGGCCACATCATTCACACGAATTGTCCAGAATGTTCTTCAAACCAATCACGAACAGTTGTGGCCCGGAGACATGTCATGCACAAAAATTCCATTGTTCTTTGGGGACATGAAGTCCATGATTGGGTGAAAATTGTCTCAGGGAAGCCAAACATAACCATTTGCAGTCAATGATCGGTTCGGTTGGACTAGGGGAATCAACACCATTATGAGCCAACATCAACTTGCACAGTGTCTTGTTGACACCTTGAGTCCAGGACTCCATGGGGTCTGCACCACAAATGGTGCAAATAGCTCTGAGCACTATGGGACTTAACATCTGAGGTCATCAGTCCCCTAGAACTTAGAACTACTTAAACCTAACCTAAGGACATCACACACATCCACGCCCGGGGCAGGATTCGAGGCAGACGGTAGCGCCTAGAACCGCTCGGCCACCCCGGCCGGTTGTGCACCACACTCTAACCCTACAGTGAGCCATAAGCAACTTAAATCTGGACTCATCTGACCAGATCACGATTTTCGAGTCGTCGAGGGTCCAACCGATATGGTCACAAGCCCAGGAGAGACACTGCAAGCGATGTTGTGCTGTTGCCAGATCGACTCGCGTTGGTCCTGTGCTGCCATAGTCCATGTACGCCAGATTCCGCCGCACTGGCCTAACGAATGCGTTCGTCGTACGTGCCACACCGATTTCTGCGGTTATTTCACGCACTGTTGCTTGTCTGTTAGTGCTGACAACTCTAGACAAAGGCCGCTGCTCTCGGTCGTTAAGTGAAGGCTATCGGCCACTGGGTTTCCATGGTGAGAGGTAATGCCTGATATGTGATATTCTCGGCATGTTGTTGGCACTGTGGATCTTGGAATATTTAAACCCCTAACGATTTGCGAAATGATATCTCCCAGGTGCCTAGCTCCAACTGCCATTCTGCGTTCAAAGTCTGTTAATTCCCGTCGTACGACCATGATCATGTCGTAGAGGTTTTCACGTGAGCCACTGAGTACAAATGATCGCTCCGCCAATACACCGATCTTTTATACCTTGTGTACGCGATACTACCGCTATCTGTATATGTGCATATCGCTATCCCAAGGCTTTCGTACCTCTGAGCATGTTCAGAAGTAACACAAAATTCACTCTCCGATTTTGCAGTGATTAGTAATTTGAAGCTTGTGCATGCATGCATGTTCGAAGGAACTTTGTGTAGTCCTCCTAAACAACACAGTCACTGCAATATCGTATTGCTTGGCAAGTCACTCGTGTACGACTGTGTCGAGGGAGAGCACCAATTGCAGCGATATCGCTTGCGAAGGATCGATGCGATCCATCATTCGTGTGTGGGGTCGTTTACGGACAGTGTATTCTGTGCTGTGAACGTAAATTTTAGGAGAGATTAATGATGTGTATTAACGATTTTGTAGCTACATTTTCACCCGACAGAACAGCTTAGCCTGTGTGGCAGAGAGTGCTTAGTGCATCAGAATAATCCAGGCTCTTCCCGCTTTCCCGAGACTCCTGCCCCCCCCCCCCTCCCTCCCGCCTCCTCCCATCCTTGCAGTTTCTTTGCTGTATGGGTCGCAGGAAGAAATATTGTTAGTGACATTCTGATTAAGCCAGAGTTTTCCTAGTTTTAATGTCGGAGACATTCTGTGAGGTGCATGTTGGGGAGAGATATTTCAGCGTTCGTATTGGAACGTCCGTTCGGGGTCTGCTCCGATTCTCCGCAACATAAATACAAGAATAATAACTTTGATTAGAATGCGGGTGAGCCATACTACAAATAACATACGCTGTCTTTAGACGACCGCATTTATCTGGTGCCAGTCCTGTACGTATTGTGAGGCGTTCAGATATGAGCGTGGCCCATTGCTGGACTGTATGGGAACACGACGGCGGGCATACCTGTCGTCAAGGTCTTGGTCGACCACGTCTGACCACCACAAGGGAGGATCGCCGTACTGTGCACCAAGAAAAACGTAACACTTCACATCTGCTTCCGACAATCCGAAAACATGTAATGGACTCCCTGCAACTTTGTGTCATCCCGCCCCATTGGTTGGAGACTAGCAGCAGCGGACTAAGAATTACTGTCCGTTGAGTACTCTGCCGTTAACTTCACAACACGAAAATCGGCTGGGTTTGGACAGTGCCGAGGTCGGGAAGGATGCTATAGGTCCTGTAGTACACCTGACGACCGTCGTAGGTGAGTATGGCTGCGCTCTCTTGAGAGGTCCCATTCTTCAAATGTTTTGCAGTGGCACAGCGGTGTTACTCCTGCCGTCATGGTGTGGGAAACCAACGGCTAAGGCTTCAGGTCAAGGCTGTTGATGATTGAGGGCACTCTGATAGCACAACGGTACGTCGCGGACAACCCGCGTTCTCATGTCTTATGTCTCATGCGATAGTGCCGTGGTACTGTTTATGAGCAGGACACTGCTCGTCCACTTATGGGATGGATGTCTCTGAACTGTATGCATGATGTTGACGTACTCACTCGGCTATCACGAACTATAGATCGGTCCCCGATAGGATATGTGTGGGACCAGCTTGGACATCAGTCCCGTCACGGTGCCAGTAACCGGGATATCAAGGACCAGCTACAAAAGTTGCGGACTAGCGTACCTCAGGGCTGGATACAATGGCTTTATGACACCCTCCCCAACTGAATCAGTGCCTGCAACCATACCAGAGGGCGTGCAACTTCACATTGTTAATTTGACTCGATTTTGTAATCATTGCAGCAACACTGCACCCCCGCCCCCTCTCCTCTCCGCAACTCGTAAAATTTCATTTCGTTTTCTCCTCCCTTTCTTGGCGTCTGAGTGTTTTTTTGTCAGGCAGTGTAAGTTCTGTGGCTCACTTGTGGTGTGTGGCAAAGAGCACTACAGGCACAACGATCATTTCGTCCTCTTTCTGTTACCGCGCGCGTGCCTCGGTAGTTAAATCACTGGAAGGGATGACGGCGGTTCAGATTTATCTTTTGCATGGTTTCTCAAAATCGTCCAACGCGAATCTCGGGGTACTTGTTTTCAAAAAAACCACTGCGCCAAATTCAAAAGTGGTTCAAATGGCTCTAAGCACTATGGGACTTAACATCTGAGGCCATCAGTCCCCTAGAATTAGAACTACTTAAACCTATCTAACATAAAGACATCACACACATCCATGCCCGAGGCAGAATTCGAACCTGCGACCGCAAAAGCCGCGTGGTTCCAGACTGAAACACCTAGAACAGCTCGGCTACCGCGGCCGGTCGCCAAATTCATTCCATATCCTTTCCCAATCCGAACATCTGCTCTGTCTCTTGTCACCTCATCATTGACGGAACTTAAAACTGTAACCTTCCTTGTTTTCCTGTTCTGGTGTGCGCGAAGAACAACGATCATTAAACATCCAAATGAACACAAAGTTCTCATTTTATATATATTACTGTTCACCCTAATAAAACCGAAAAACTGCGGGACGGATTCCTGACTGAGAATTGAAGAAAAAAGGTCCTAAGAACATGTGTCCGGAAATGCATGGTTGCCGCGGCTGTGTGATTGACGCAGCAACTGTCAGACAGTTGAACGTGCAGAAAGGCGGCGGACTGTGCGTACACCAGATTTGGAGGACCAGGTTCTACCGGATACTGAGACAAACCCTTGTACAAGCTCGTTTTTATTAATGTTCACCATGTATATACGCCAGATATATACAGGAGCAGGCAAAATGGTTTTTCACTGTTCTTGGCACGTGCTTGTCGCAAGTTTAGCAGTCACTTCTCCGTGGTGCACACTGCCTCTTCTTAACGTCTGCCATTGGAGTTCTAACAGATTCACGGTGAGGCTTTCGCACTTTCAGAATGAACCTGTGGCGAAACATACTGATCTTTATTGGATCTTCTCTGTCTCTCCCCCAGTTGACGACTACTACTCAAGAACCTAGCGAACGAGGTTTCACTTTGTGAACGCAGATTGTTTATTTATCGAATTATTGATAGTGTGTACTATGCTTAAGGCCCAAAGAAACTGGTATACCTGCATAATATCGTGTAGGGCCCCTTCCACCTCGCAGAAATGCAGCAACATGACGTGGCATGCACTCGACAAATGTCTGAATTAGAGCTGGAGGGAACTGACACCATTAATCCTGCAGGGCTACCATAAATCCGTGGCCGAGTGGTTGTAGGCGCTACAGTCTGGAACCGCGCGACTGCTACGGTCGCAGGTTCGAATCCTGCCTCGGGCATGGATGTGTGTGATGTCCTTAGGTTAGTTAGGTTTAAGTAGTCCTAAGTTCTAGGGGACTGATGACCTCAGTTGTTAAGTCCCATAGTGCTCAGAGCCATTTGAACCATTTGTCCATAAATCCGTAAGACTACGAGGAGGTGGAGATATCTTCTAAACAACACGTTGCAAGGCACCCCAGATATGCTCAATAATGTTCAAGTCTGGGGCGTTTGGTGGGCAGCGGAAGTGTTTAAACTTAGAAGAGTGTTCCTGGGGCCACTCTGTAGCAATTCTGGGCGTGTGGGATGTCGCATTGTTCTGCTATAATTGCCCAAGTCCGCCGAAATGGACATTGGACATGAATGGTTGTAGGTGAACAGACAGGATGCTTACGTACGTGTCACTTGTCAGAGTCGTATCTAGACGTATCAGTTGTCCCATATCACTCCAACTGCACGCGTCCTACACCATTACAGAGCCTCCACCGGGGTTGAACAGTCCCCTGCTGACAATCAGAATCCATGGATTCATGAGGTTATCTCTGTACCCGTACACGTCCATCCGCTCGATACAATTTGAAACGACAATCGTCCCAGGCAACATGTTTCCAGTTATCAAGAGTCCAATGTCGGTATTGACGGTCGCAGGCGAGGCTTAAAACTTTGTGTCGTGCCGTCATCAAGGGTACACGAGTGGGCCTTCGACTCTGAAAGCCCATATCGATGATCAAACAACTTCCGGGAATTCAGCCAGGTAACACTTTCAGCGACCGCCGATATTTCGGCGGGAGAACACCCCGCCATTTTCAAGGCAAACTGCAACGGACAGGCGACGTACATGCAAATTTAATACCTCGGTTCTCGGACCCAAGCAGGAAAGATAACACACACACACTGAACACTAGTGCCACCAAAGATGGCCAAAGTCAGAGCTATCGATAGTGAGACTATGAATTCGCAGGTGAGGTAGCATTGAGTCTGTCCCTCTGTTTCTTGACAAGGGAGAGAGCCGGATTCCAAACAGAGTTTAAACAGAAACCTCCATCCCTGTTAACAAGGTTGCTCGCTAATTTAATCTCAACTGCCTCCCGAATCACACTGTCCCAATAGCTGGCTGAATTCCCGGAAGTTGTTTGAAAGTTGTATACGCCAGGAGAAACTCAGGTCTCACATTGTTTACCTCTACGGGGAGGAAATGTATCGGTGTTTACGTAAGTTGGATAAACTTCGTAGCTGTCGAGTTAGACTGCAATGTGCTTTGTCGTTTTTATTGAGGTGTCGTGATGAAAATCATGTCCCAACATTTGCTAAGGTTGTGCACCATATTAATTCTCCTGCCGCCAACCGAATTAAGCAACGTGCTGGCTTGGCTCTTGTTCGCGAAAGGATTCGTTTTACTCGTCGACGTTTGGATTCTGTTTCCAAAGAATTGTATCGTTTTCATTTAATGGTTGCATCTGAAGTGTCTGATTTCACTTGGGATTGGTTGGACGATGCCTCATGGACCCAAGCTGACTGGGAGTACAACTCCGTTACTGCCCGGCATTTGGCAAAATTTGAACGTTTTCATCGCGCGGAGTCGGATGTTATATCTCGACGTTCTGTGATAAATCTCACAGAGAAATCTTTTGACGACGCAACCTTATCCGTGCTAGGGAAAGGATTAAATTTTGCACCCACTCCGAAGAATTTGCCGGTAGTTGATTTTATTAGTTCAATTGAACAGGCAGTTTGCAAACTACCTCCTGACGCTGCAGAGGAAGTTAGGAGGGAGGCATGCCGTGTTTTGACTAGGGCTCGTCCACCCAAGAGTAATGTAACAGCAGCAGAGAGGGCTGCTTTACGCTCTCTCAAGGTTGATCCCAGTATTGTTATTTTACCTGCTGACAAGGGCAATGCCACCGTTGTTTTAAATAAACATGATTATGTACATAAGATGCAACGTTTACTATCTGATTCAACGTATCGCAGAATCGATGCTGACCCCACGAAAAGTGTTGAGAGAAAGACCAACAGCCTCCTGAAGAAAAGTGGTTTGTCGCAGGACACAATCAAGAGGCTTAACACCTATAGTGCGGTTCCCCCTAGGTTATATGGCCTTCCAAAGGTTCATAAGGAAGGGGTTCCTTTCCGTCCTATAGTGAGTAACATCGGCGCCCCGACATATCGTGTTTCCAAGCATCTTGCATCTCTGTTGAGTCCACAAGTTGGACGGTGTGAACATCATATTAGGAACTCAGCTGATTTTTTACGTCGTTTGGAGGGACTGAGGCTGAATGACTCTGATATTTTAGTGAGTTTCGATGTGGTCTCTCTCTTCACTCGTGTTCCTCTGTCTGATTCGTTGCGGTTAATTGAAGCCAGGTTTGGTGCTGATTTAACTAATCTCTTTAGGCATGTGTTGACATCCACTTACTTTTTATTTAATGACCAGTATTACGAGCAGACAGATGGAGTTGCGATGGGTAGTCCGTTGTCTCCTGTGATCGCAAATTTGTTTATGGAAGACTTCGAGGAACGTGCATTGGAGTCGGCGCCTTTAAAACCCGCCTGTTTCTATAGATACGTTGACGATACCTTCGTTGTTTGGCCTCACGGTAGGGAGAATTTGAATGTCTTTCTAGAACATCTGAACTCGATCCACCCGAACATTCGTTTTACGATGGAGGTGGAAAAGGATGGTTGCCTTCCCTTTCTCGACGTGTTGGTTAGGAGGAAGGATGATGGATCATTGGGACATGCAGTCTACAGGAAACGTACTCACACCGACTTGTACTTACAAGCTAATAGTTGTCACCATTCGGCTCAGCGTGAAGGGGTACTTCGTACCTTGGTACACAGGGCACATATCGTTTCTGACGCTGAGACTTTGCCAGCTGAGCTGTCCCATCTTGAAGTTACATTTCGTCAAAATGGTTACAGTGATAGACAGATTGAACGTGCGTTGCGCTATCGACCTACTGTACATCAGGTGATTGATGATAATTCTGAGTCAACACCTAAGTCTACTGCCTTCTTGCCTTACGTAGGAAACACGTCCAATAAGATCGGTCGTATTTTACGGAAATACGATGTGAAATGTGTTTTCCGACCTCCATCTAAAATTAGAGCACTTTTGAGTTCCGTTAAGGATGATCTTGGACTGCGTAAGGCGGGTGTATATCGTGTCCCTTGTAGCTGCGGCATGGCATATATTGGTCAAACTATCAGGACCGTGGAGGACAGATGTACTGAGCATAAACGGCACACACGATTACAGCAGCCAAATAGATCTGCTATTGCCGAACATTGCTTGGATACTGGTCACTCCATGTTATATAATAACACCGAGATATTGGCATGCACGTCCAGCTATTGGGACAGTGTGATTCGGGAGGCAGTTGAGATTAAATTAGCGAGCAACCTTGTTAACAGGGATGGAGGTTTCTGTTTAAACTCTGTTTGGAATCCGGCTCTCTCCCTTGTCAAGAAACAGAGGGACAGACTCAATGCTACCTCACCTGCGAATTCATAGTCTCACTATCGATAGCTCTGACTTTGGCCATCTTTGGTGGCACTAGTGTTCAGTGTGTGTGTGTTATCTTTCCTGCTTGGGTCCGAGAACCGAGGTATTAAATTTGCATGTACGTCGCCTGTCCGTTGCAGTTTGCCTTGAAAATGGCGGGGTGTTCTCCCGCCGAAATATCGGCGGTCGCTGAAAGTGTTACCTGGCTGAATTCCCGGAAGTTGTTTGAAAGTTGTATACGCCAGGAGAAACTCAGGTCTCACATTGTTTACCTCTACGGGGAGGAAATGTATCGGTGTTTACGTAAGTTGGATAAACTTCGTAGCTGTCGAGTTAGACTGCAATGTGCTTTGTCGTTTTTATTGAGGTGTCGTGATGAAAATCATGTCCCAACATTTGCTAAGGTTGTGCACCATATTAATTCTCCTGCCGCCAACCGAATTAAGCAACGTGCTGGCTTGGCTCTTGTTCGCGAAAGGATTCGTTTTACTCGTCGACGTTTGGATTCTGTTTCCAAAGAATTGTATCGTTTTCATTTAATGGTTGCATCTGAAGTGTCTGATTTCACTTGGGATTGGTTGGACGGTGCCTCATGGACCCAAGCTGACTGGGAGTACAACTCCGTTACTGCCCGGCATTTGGCAAAATTTGAACGTTTTCATCGCGCGGAGTCGGATGTTATATCTCGACGTTCTGTGATAAATCTCACAGAGAAATCTTTTGACGACGCAACCTTATCCGTGCTAGGGAAAGGATTAAATTTTGCACCCACTCCGAAGAATTTGCCGGTAGTTGATTTTATTAGTTCAATTGAACAGGCAGTTTGCAAACTACCTCCTGACGCTGCAGAGGAAGTTAGGAGGGAGGCATGCCGTGTTTTGACTAGGGCTCGTCCACCCAAGAGTAATGTAACAGCAGCAGAGAGGGCTGCTTTACGCTCTCTCAAGGTTGATCCCAGTATTGTTATTTTACCTGCTGACAAGGGCAATGCCACCGTTGTTTTAAATAAACATGATTATGTACATAAGATGCAACGTTTACTATCTGATTCAACGTATCGCAGAATCGATGCTGACCCCACGAAAAGTGTTGAGAGAAAGACCAACAGCCTCCTGAAGAAAAGTGGTTTGTCGCAGGACACAATCAAGAGGCTTAACACCTATAGTGCGGTTCCCCCTAGGTTATATGGCCTTCCAAAGGTTCATAAGGAAGGGGTTCCTTTCCGTCCTATAGTGAGTAACATCGGCGCCCCGACATATCGTGTTTCCAAGCATCTTGCATCTCTGTTGAGTCCACAAGTTGGACGGTGTGAACATCATATTAGGAACTCAGCTGATTTTTTACGTCGTTTGGAGGGACTGAGGCTGAATGACTCTGATATTTTAGTGAGTTTCGATGTGGTCTCTCTCTTCACTCGTGTTCCTCTGTCTGATTCGTTGCGGTTAATTGAAGCCAGGTTTGGTGCTGATTTAACTAATCTCTTTAGGCATGTGTTGACATCCACTTACTTTTTATTTAATGACCAGTATTACGAGCAGACAGATGGAGTTGCGATGGGTAGTCCGTTGTCTCCTGTGATCGCAAATTTGTTTATGGAAGACTTCGAGGAACGTGCATTGGAGTCGGCGCCTTTAAAACCCGCCTGTTTCTATAGATACGTTGACGATACCTTCGTTGTTTGGCCTCACGGTAGGGAGAATTTGAATGTCTTTCTAGAACATCTGAACTCGATCCACCCGAACATTCGTTTTACGATGGAGGTGGAAAAGGATGGTTGCCTTCCCTTTCTCGACGTGTTGGTTAGGAGGAAGGATGATGGATCATTGGGACATGCAGTCTACAGGAAACGTACTCACACCGACTTGTACTTACAAGCTAATAGTTGTCACCATTCGGCTCAGCGTGAAGGGGTACTTCGTACCTTGGTACACAGGGCACATATCGTTTCTGACGCTGAGACTTTGCCAGCTGAGCTGTCCCATCTTGAAGTTACATTTCGTCAAAATGGTTACAGTGATAGACAGATTGAACGTGCGTTGCGCTATCGACCTACTGTACATCAGGTGATTGATGATAATTCTGAGTCAACACCTAAGTCTACTGCCTTCTTGCCTTACGTAGGAAACACGTCCAATAAGATCGGTCGTATTTTACGGAAATACGATGTGAAATGTGTTTTCCGACCTCCATCTAAAATTAGAGCACTTTTGAGTTCCGTTAAGGATGATCTTGGACTGCGTAAGGCGGGTGTATATCGTGTCCCTTGTAGCTGCGGCATGGCATATATTGGTCAAACTATCAGGACCGTGGAGGACAGATGTACTGAGCATAAACGGCACACACGATTACAGCAGCCAAATAGATCTGCTATTGCCGAACATTGCTTGGATACTGGTCACTCCATGTTATATAATAACACCGAGATATTGGCATGCACGTCCAGCTATTGGGACAGTGTGATTCGGGAGGCAGTTGAGATTAAATTAGCGAGCAACCTTGTTAACAGGGATGGAGGTTTCTGTTTAAACTCTGTTTGGAATCCGGCTCTCTCCCTTGTCAAGAAACAGAGGGACAGACTCAATGCTACCTCACCTGCGAATTCATAGTCTCACTATCGATAGCTCTGACTTTGGCCATCTTTGGTGGCACTAGTGTTCAGTGTGTGTGTGTTATCTTTCCTGCTTGGGTCCGAGAACCGAGGTATTAAATTTGCATGTACGTCGCCTGTCCGTTGCAGTTTGCCTTGAAAATGGCGGGGTGTTCTCCCGCCGAAATATCGGCGGTCGCTGAAAGTGTTACCTGGCTGAATTCCCGGAAGTTGTTTGAAAGTTGTATACGCCAGGAGAAACTCAGGTCTCACATATCGATGATGTTTCGTTGAATGTTTCCTACGCTGACACTTGTTGATGGCCCAGCATTGAAATCTGCAGCAATTTGCGGAAGGGTTGCACTTCTGTCACGTAGAACGGTTTTATTCAGTCGTTGATCCCGTTCTTGCAGGATCTTTTTCCGACCGCAGCGATGTCGGAGATTTAATGCTTTACCGGATTCCTGATATTCACGATACACTCGTGAAATGGTCCCCACTTCATCGCTACTTCGGAGATACTGTGTCGCATCGCTCGTGCGCCGACTATGACACCACGTTCAAACTCACTTAAATCTTGATAACCTGTCATTGTAGTAGTAGTAACCGCTGTAACGACTGTGCCAGACACTTGTCTTGTATAGTCGTTGCCGACCGCAGCGCTGTATTCCTCCTGTTTACGTATATCCGTGTTTTAATACTCTTGCTTATCCCAGTTTCTTTGATGCTTCAGTATATATGGCTTTATGCGATTAGTTTGCGGTGGCACATGTCACTAATGTTACAGCAGCTCGGTTCAGGACAGCTTATTTTCTTTTTTATTTCTTAAAAAGGCAATTGTTTACAATTTCTTACGAAGATTCAGTCTTCATACGAAGTCTGGTCGAATATTAACAGGTAAAACGATAACATAATATTCGCATTTGCTGTTTTCACAGGGAGAAATGTCCCAGTCATTCTTGGGACTGAGATGTGTTTTTCCTTGATGCAGGCCCGGATGTGAGCACACCTGGCTTGCGAGTTTGTGGTGCCCAACTTGGCGTTTTGTTACCATGTCGGAAATTCCTGGCACCGCGGGAGCCGACCACAGCCCTGCATCGAGTTCTCTCGTCAGTCAGTGGTAGAGCGAAACTAGATCTACAGCAACCGGGCCGCAGCAAGAGCGGAGAAATCATTCTGGGAACGCAGGGGACGCGTTAGGAGCAAATATTCCACTACGCTGGCAACTTGTATTGTCATCCAGGCCGTATTCGACGTGAAACATAAACGAGAGAGAGCCAAGGTGTTGAGCACTCTTGTCAACGACGATATGAAAATGCAGAAGAGAGCTGCTGTAGGGCCAGATATGTTGAAGTACACATTTACGTCTGTATCATTGCCATAGTTGGACATTTCCTCCATTTTAATAGTTCTTGAGTAGGTTATTTCTTCAACTACAGTGAGTGACCAAAGGTCATGGAAGGTTCTGCGACACGAGTTTGTAGTCGGCTGCTGTACCCTGCGCGATGGATTTGCCTCTGTGCAGTCCAGGCAGAAATGCGTTCCTGGCGCGCCACGTCCAAATCGTCGACGCGCTGACTCACAGTAGACCGTCGATACGGATATACGGCTCTAACGTGACGACCGTTTGTCAAACACTAGTGTTCGTCCTGTGCCGCAGTTTACTTGTGTGTAAGATCTATTCTAGACACTGTTGTCCTCAAATTCCAAAATTCCTCTATTATCTCCTATATGTTATAGCCCACGCGTTGAAGGTCGGTTAGCTCGCGGCGTGCTGCAATGTTCACTAACCACCTGTTTGTAACAGAGTGCTCAGATATCGTGTCTACTGTCGCACCATACGTCACATCCATCCGCAATATTCGCGCGTCATGTGGGGCCCATCTTCAAATGGTGCAACCCTTCACTGTGCTTTTGACTATTCAGTTCATTCGCTCTTTTCCCTCTACTAACATCAGCTTGATTGCTTTCATTACATCATATCATGGGTAATTTATACGTTTACGGCTCAAAATGTTTGCTTTTGCTTCCTTATCATGTTCGAAATCCCTTCTACACTCTTATACAGCTCACATCTTGGTCTGTGTATATACATTTCACCTTATTTTTTCTTACCCCTTGATGTCTCTCAGCATCTTTCGCTATTCGCGATTCAGTCGGATACAAACTTTTTGCTCAAGTTCATCGTCTCCGTTGCATATAACGACTTCTGAATTTGATCTTATTCATCAGAGTGCAATGAGTATTTGATTGATTTACTTTTAACAGAAAATTACCTGTCACAATTCCACAAATGTTGCGTGTCTAGGACAAAATTATCAGATTTCTCCATAACGAGCCATTGGAAACCGAGGGGTCGTTCTATCAGATCATTGAGAAACCATTTCTGAGCGACCTCTGATAGCTTCCGATCCAGAATATTTTATTCTTCGCGTGTTTGTCCCGAACAACGTTACGTGGAAGCTGTTCATCCAGTGAAATGTCCTAGGTTATGGACATCTAAATAGGACTAAGACACTGGATGGTATCTCTTATTATAGATTTGTAACTATATACCGACTAATAATGTAGCTTAAAGTCTGTAAGTTAGACAGCGGGGCCTGAGCACCGACGATCTGTGTGCGCGGCGCGTGAAACAGTTTCCCATCTGTGTGAAAGTGAAGCATACCTGATCTTCACGCTGGGAATTTCCCATCAGACCTTTACCACGCCAAGACCAGTCATGGCGGTCCAGTTTTTGTACTTGGATAGACTGTACTTATAAAACATGAACGTATAATTTTTTTACTTTTCTTAAATTCCCACCAGCCTTCTGAGTAGTTTGATGGGGCCCGCCAAGACTTCTTCGTCCACATTAGTGTCTCCATCTTAGAGTATTGTATGTGTTCCAGTCTCTGTCTTCCTATACAGTTTAACCCTGTAATACTCTCTCTAGTGCCATGGAAGTTATTCCCTAATGTCTTAATAGATGTAATGCCATCCTGTCCCTTCTTCAGGTCAGCTTTCTCCACTTATTTCTTTCCTCGACGATTCTGCATAGGATCCCCATTTCTTATCATGTCAGTAAACCCCCGATTCTTTATATAATGGAACTCCCATGTAAAAAACAGGTTCAGCGTCTCATTACTTTACAAATGTGTTAATGTGTTGCCGTCTGCTGCGGCCGAGCGGTTCTAGGCGGATCAGTCCGGAACCGTGCCGCTGCTACGGTCGCAGGTTCGAATCCTGCCTCGGGCATGGATGTGTGCGAGGTCCTTTGGTTAGTTAGGTTTAAGTAGTTTTAAGTTCAGGGGACTGGTGACCTCAGATGTTAAGTTCCATACTGCTTAGAACCGTTTGAACCATTTTTTTATTAATATGTTAATATTTGACTTCAAGCACGTAAGCGAGAAAAAGTTTAGGAAAGGTTTGAAGTTAAATTAAAATTTATTGGAAGTCGCTAAGTACTCTCTTTAAGAAACGACGGATGAATTAACCTGGGTAACTTGTGTTCGATTTTAGGCAGAAGCTAGTTTCTGACGCATCTAAATGTTTCGCAGGGACATTCAGTGATATATGTAAATACTGTCTGTAAAATGTTTTGCGAATAGAATTAGTAGTACAGAAATAATAATTTAAAACGCCATGCCTATTGCTGATGTTTACCCGCAATCACAGCGAAATGTAGTAAGCGATAAACTTTTTGCTTTCATTATTTTGTGAGGGGTGTCAGCGAGGAAAATATTTGAGAAGGTTTGAAATTAAGTGTAAAGTTCGTTGCAAGTCTGTAAGTGCTCTCATTCTCTGCTACTGTATGAATATGGACTACGTAATTTGCGTCTCGTGACATATACACAGTTTCAAATTGTAATACTTGCCTTACTGTGTCCAACTTTTAACACAAGATTATATTTCTTAATCAGTAGAGTATGAGAGCATTTTCAATCTGTAAATTCGGTAGATAATTACGTGTAATATTGAAAATCAAATCTTTCTTGCCCCTAGGACCCGTTAGATAGTCAACGTGGAACAGGTTCCGGGATAGCGGTTCAGTAATGTTGATCAGTGCTGCTCATAATTTTCAGCACCCTTCTGTAGCACCAGGTATTAAACACTCCGATTTTCTTCTTTTCGTACTTACTCTACATGCCTGTTCATCTGCGATTCAGTGAAAAAATTCAGTTTTGCAAGTAACAACAATCGGTTACCAGGCACACTGTATAAAAAAAAAAAATGGCTCTGAGCACTATGGGACTTAACATCTATGGTCATCAGTCCCCTAGAACTTAGAACTACTTAAACCTAACTAACCTAAGGACAGCACACAACACCCAGTCATCACGAGGCAGAGAAAATCCCTGACCCCGCCGGGAATCGAACCCGGGCGTGGGAAGCGAGAACGCTACCGCACGACCACGAGCTGCGGACTCATACTGTATCGAAACACTACGTTATGTTATAAGGAAGCTACCGCCCAAGACTTGCACCACTGGTCGCTCCACGCATCTGGGCACATGAGCATCGCCCGAGGGGCTGGAATAGGTCTCGTGAACTGAGGCGCCGCAGTACCGGTTGGCATTAATTGTTCCCTGTGAAAGTCTTGGCGCGGTTTCTGGCCGGAGTAGCCATTTCCATAGAAATCGGAAGACAGTTTATGACTTAGGACTGATATCTCACTTGTTCCCAATCACTAGCTACCTCAGCTGTGCAAAACGAGTATCTTAAATGAACAAACGACAATTGGAGAAAGGTCCAGCCGTTGTCGTTGAGCGGTTCTAGGCGCATCATTCCGGAACCACGCGGTTGCTACGGTCGCAGGTTCGAACCCTGCCTCGGGCATAGATGTGTGTGATGTCCTTAGGTTAGTTAGGTTTAAGTAGTTCTAAGTTTAGGGGACTGATGATCTCAGATGTTAAGTCCCATTAATGTTTAGAGCCATTTGAACCATTTGATTGGAGAAAAATGCGAGAACACCGAGAGAAATGCATTGTTGAACTTAAATGCAGGTGCTCACAAAAGCCTGCAGGTTGTGCTGTCGTATTTGTCCGCGAATGGCACTTGTCCACTGTCCTTTATATGTTGTGCCATTCGTGGTCAGAACAGTGTCCTGTGTAGCTGTGAGTGCATTATGTCAAATCCAAATGAATTCGAGCGTGGGGAAACTGTCGGTGCCTGTATAGTGGGTGCTTCCGTAACCAAGATAGCCGAAGTGTTTGGTGTTGCAGGACGCACCGTATCGACGATTTATACCGCGTAGAGGTAAAGCGGAAAAACAGTATCCGCTAAGTATCAATGAAACTGTGTGTTAAATGCTCGTGACAGACGGTCGTTGATGAGTATTATGTGGAAAAGTAAGAGGACGACAGCTGCAGAAGAGAATGTCGTACTAGCGGATCCTGTCAGCACCGCAACACGAACGAGGGGGGAGGGGGGGGGGGAGAATAAGCAGGGAAAACCAGACGAGCTGGAACTCCAGAAACCATTCGTGATGCAAATGCCCAAAACGGGAAAACATGGTCCTGAAGCCATAAAAACTGTACTATGGAACAATGGAAAAAGTCATTTCGTCGGATGAGTCTTGTTTCACGCTCTTTCCAATTTCCGGCCCAGTTGACTTCCCAAGAGGGAAACATGCCGGGAATTCGGTGGTGATTTGGACAGCCACATCGTGTTATTCGACGGGCTCCGTGGTTACTGTGCAAGGTCACATTACTGCCCAGGACCATTTTTGGCTGATCAGGTTTATTCCATGGTACAATGTTTGTTCCCCAATGGTGATGCTTTGTTCCAAGACGACAGGGCCACTGTCCCACATCTCGCATCGTCCAGGACTGGTTTTGTGAGTACGATGATGAATTATCGCATCTACGCTGGTCACCACAGTCAGCATTTGTCAGTGTTATTGAGCCTTTGTGATCTGTTTTACAGAGAAGGGGACGTGATCGCTATCCACCTTTTTCATCGTTATCTAAACTTGCCACAGTTTTGCAGAAAGAAAGGTATACGATTCCCTTGGCAACCATAGAGGACAGGTATTTATCCATTCCCACACAGTGTTACCCGTATTAGCTTAGTAATATGTCGTTTTTTTGGTGGTTCTATTTTTGTCCAACCTCATATCATCGTTTCCAAATGAGGCACTAAAAACCGTAAGGGTCCAAAGCACAGAAACAAAAGTTCTCAGAAAAATAGATGCTTGTCAAAACGACGTTTATAGACAGTCCACCGGTCACAGAGGTATTAACATCCTATACCTCCTAAAACAAATAATATACCAACTTTGTATTATGAAATATTAATAACATTTAAGAATAGGGGATCATGGAGGAATTTTGTAAGGGGGCTATGCTCCAGGCTGAACGCTGAAAGGCATAATCAGTCTTAAATGATGATGATGATGATGAACATTTAAGATTGTATTATTAATATTACTTCACAAAATTTCGGTATATAGGCTTGTGACAGTCGTAAATCTTGTAACTGATATTAAACTAGAATTGCATCTTAAGGCGCTACAGTCTGGAACCGCGCGACCGCTACGTCGCAGGTTCGAATCCTACCCCGGGCATGGATGTGTGTGATGTCTTTAGGTTAGTTAGGTTTAAGTAGTTCTAAGTTCTAGGGGACTGATGGCCTCAGAAGTTAAGTCCCATAGCGCTCAGAGCCATTTTTTGCAACTTAAGGAACAGATACTAAATTCGCCATACACAGATGATTACGACCAATTCCAGGACTTCATGGTCGTCATTATCATAATTTTCATTAAGCACATCTGTGGACTTGAGGTTCAGCTAAAACTGGCGATACACCTCCGATTATACAGAGTTACTACTACGTACATGATGTAGATACTAAACTACGCGCATGCGGGAGGACGACGGTTCAATATCGCGTCCGGCTATCCTGATTTAGATTTTCCGTGATTTCCCTAAATCGCTCCAGGCAAATGCCGAGATTGTTCCTTTCAAAGGGCACGGCCAACCTCCTTCCCCGTCCTTCCCTAATCCGATGAGACCGATGACCTCGCTGTCTGGTCTCCTTCCCCAACCAACCCAACCCAACTAAACTACGTTGTCAACCATAGGGAACAATAAAGCAGCACTGAGGAACAAAATTATGCTTTATGCTTTGGGTACTTGTGGAAATGAGTATCCGAGAAATTGGTGAGGCAGATTTTCGTGAATGTACATATATACAGTCTGGGGCTACAGATATAGATAAAACTGGATCACCATAAGATTAGCAAAAGTCAAGAGCACGCATACATGCTACAGTCTCAAAAACGATGACGGTGTGCTTTAGGCCCTTATGGTTCTCAGCGCCTGAGATCATTGTAAACTAAATTAAATAAACATGTATGTGATCTCTAACTCCGTATTTTTACCGCTACTTTTGGTCACGAGTACGTAGACGCACTGATCACGGTGTTCTCCTTTAGCTAAAGTTGATTAGGTTGGCCTGCGCCGGGACAGCTGTCGGTAGCAGCCGTGGCCTTTCGACTTTGATCGATACTGCCACTCCTGTCAGCTACCAATCCGAGGGCCTTCTTAAATGGAACAATTCATATTCGAGTATGTCGAAAACGAATGAGGCGATTCATTCCGCTTTCCAACAGTGCACCGCTCAGGTGAGGTGTTCTCGTTTGGAGGGATGTTTATAAGGGATGAGGTAGGGCCACTGATACGTCTGACATTGTCTTTCGCGTGTAAACGATTCAGGAAACTACTGTCAGAACATATACATACGTTTGTGCACCTATCGCATGTGGGTTCATAATGGTCGCCGTTCCATCACATAATAGGTGCTTTGAGTTCGAGTTGCATTACGAAACAATCACCCAGGAAGTGTATGATTGCCGGTGCTGGTATTAAATATTGATTTAACAACTCGTTAAAGCTGTACAACGGAAGCGGCCAATTGTTCGCGTGCGTGTCCTTTGTCGGTGAATGCGCCGAATGTGTCTGCTATATTGACGCTTATCGTTTGCTCCGGGGCTCGTTTTCACCTGTCGCTTGATGAAGCTCCCCCCCCCCCCCCCCAGACGTCGATATCCCGCCCCGCGTTTTGTGTCGCATTGTGCCGCTGGGTCCCTCTTGGCTCCACTCGTCGTTTCTCCGTCTCCCCTTTCCCCGCGTGGCTCTTCGTTTTGTGGCGGTGATTGCTGAAAGCAGCAGATCATTCAGCGGCGTCCGCAGGGAGGTGGTAATTAAAAGGCGACTCCCTTTCCGAGCCGCTGCGAACAAAGGCAGCCTGTCGTGTTGTCCCCGAAGTGGAACTGCAGTCTGCCCGTCGCGCGGCACCGCTATATCGATCTGCCATCGGCGCTGCCGCTCCTTACTTCGTGGCGGGAGCTCAGTGTGCAGTTTGATGGAAACTGCGCGTTGTCTTCTCAGCGACGCTAAAGTACTACTGGTCACTAAATGGTTCAAATGGCTCTGAGCACTATGGGACTCAACTTCTGAGGTCATCAGTCCCCTAGAACTTAGAACTACTTAAGCCTAACTAACCTAAGGACATCACACACACCCATGCCCGAGGCAGGATTCGAACCTGCGACCATACCGGCCGCTACTGGTCACTAATTTGCTTATTGAAGTCTGTATATCTGCGCACCGAACGGACAGAAGGCGTGACTCTGCTGACAATTACTTGTCCTTGTGGTAAATAAGTTCAAAATGGTTCAAATGGCTCTGAGCACAATGGGACTTAACATCTGAGGTCATCAGTCCCCTAGAACTTAGAACTAGTTAAACCTAACTAACCTAAGGACATCACACACATCCATACCCGAGGCAGGATTCGAACCTGCGACCGTAGCTGTCGCACGGTCCCAGATTGTAGCGCCTAGGACCGATCGGCCACCTCGGCCGGCGGTAAATAAGTACAGCTGCAAAACAAGAGCAATATTTAGGGGCGATCAGTTACATTTCTAACGTGAACACAATGTCAACTTCACAGTGAAAAGCAAAATACAGTTTGTTTTCTTTGCATACAAATTGGTTTTTCGTCGCTTGCCTGGAGTGTAAATCGGTACGTAATATATTCTCTCGCAGAAGAATGTGATGTATGTTAGGCTCATAACAGAATAAAATCTTAAAATGGTCCACTAGTATCGTAATAGTGAGCAGTGTTTTTTCTTGGTTGAAAGGAAAGAAGATTACGGTCTAACGTTCCGTCGACCTCGTGGTCATTAGAAACTGTTCACGAGCCGGCCGCAGTGGCCGAGCGGTGCTAGGCGCTACAGTCTGGAACCGCGCGACCGTTACGGTCGCAGGTTCGAATCCTGCCTCTGGCATGGATGTGTGTGATGTCCTTAGGTTAGTTAGGTTTAAGTAGTTCTAAGTGACTGATGACCTCAGAAGTTAAGTCCCATAGTGCTCAGAGCCATTTAAACAATTTTGAACTGATCACGAGCTCGAACTGGGGAAGGTAATTGCCTGGTCCCGATCAGGGGAACATCCCTGTCATTTTCGTTAAGTGATGAATTGCTACTGACGAAGGTGATGGTGGTAGTCGTAGAAAGCTCGAATTTTATCCAGAACAGACACGGCAAGATTTATTCTAAATCTAGATGGCCGGACGGGAGCTTGAACCACTGTCCTCCCGAATACTAGTCGACTTGTTCCTGCGCTGTCTCGCTTGGTCCCTTCTTAGACACAATGTTTTGTAGCTTCACTTATATACTCGCAGCTGAAATGCGCATCAACTCCGGGATGCACTTTCTGAGTATACAGCAGGAGTGCCCGTCCTGTAAGCTTGCCTGAGCCACAATGGAAGAAAAGGGGTATTTTTGGACCGTACATAATGTAATTAAACTTACCACTGCTAACAGTAACCGCTGAGGAAAAAAGAGAACGAAAGTAGAGAGATAGAGGGAGAGAGAATATTATCGTGTCGCGAAAGTTTCGGTACTTTGGGCGCGGGTTTGGCACCCCTGATATACAGGGTGGTCAGAAGCAGTCTGAAAAACTCGCGAGAGTGTTGCGGGGTAGGCTGTGCTCAGAAACGGTTGTTAAGAAAAAACTCGATACATTACGCCGTTTCCGAGTTAATTTGCCTTGGACTTTGCCAATAGCGCTGTTGCGCAAACAAATTCAAGCGGCCCACCAGAGACAGTGTCGCCAAACGTGGTCTTCGTTTGGTTTCGTTTTGGTTTCCTAAAACCAACAAAAACAGCGATACAAAAATTCGATATGGGACGGTAGTGAGGATCGAACCGTAGTCAATGAGCAGTCTCGTGAGCTAAACAACTGGAACTAATTGTACCTGGCAAGCCCCTTAAATTTGCGCGCGCAACGGCCTGATTAGCTAACTTCAATGCGGGTTAACTCGGAAACGGTGCAACGAATCGAATTTTTTTTGTTAACAATTATTTCTCAACACACTTACAAGTTTTTCAGAATGTTTCTGATCACCCCTGTATATGTGTTAATGAAATGTGTAATTATTTGTCATCAAAGCTTTCTAACTAAAATACTCTGACATTACTGTGCTCCCCACACTTGCTGCAAACCGTCAAATTGCTTCTAAGTCCTACTCCTTTAAGTGTGTGTGTGTGTGTGTGTGTGTGTGTGTGTGTGTGTGTGTGTGTGTGCGAGAGAGTGAGGGGGGGGGGGCAGAAACGAAAACTACTGTGAGGAACAAACCAAATAATTTCGTTTCACAATGTCTTATTCCTTTCTCTGAGATGAATTTGTGATTATCATGATTGTAATCCCTGTAGTGTTCCAAAAACGACGTATTTGTTTTATTCAGTTGTTAGTGCTGCCTGGATATTTTCATCATACTAAAATCTTCACTTAAAAAAAAACTGAAAACAAATAATGCTGATGTGCTTCATTAACGTATGTTTTCATCGTTGTTAGATAAGCTAAATTCTGTTGTTTGCTTTTTTTAAACAGCCAAATTCTTCATTTAAACGTAAGTTTAAATACTATAGTACAACCAGTTTAATCTTTAGAGCTATCAGCCAACTTTAAATGTAATGTTTAATATTGTCAGCCAGCTTCAAACCATATATTCTGATGATGCTCTCGTTCATTTGAAGAAGAATAAACAAAATACAAAGTGCGACTCGTGGCTGTTTTCAGAAACTCATATTCTTCTTCTTAGAGTTCAGGTACCCACAATGGTATGCTTCCAACTGTTTTAGTATACAATAACACATTAGGCGTTGATGTTTATGCAGTGAGGCAAATCAGTTCGCCAATTCTGTCATTATGTTACAAATAATCCGCTATGTTATAGATGGACTGTGATAATGAATAGCCTAGGACGATGTTTCGTGGTGTCCTTAACTGATTCTAGGCCTGAAATTCGACGAAGTTTCTTTCAGGTTGGTTTATAAAATTTTGATCAAAAGTTACCTAATTTAGGCACGCTCAGACATGCCGGACTTGATTTTATATTTTTATTTTCTCAGTTCGTATCCAGCGGGTGAGTAACAGCGTACTTACAGTGTAAGAATTCTTTCTGTACTGCAGTGCGCGATAGTGCGAGTATCCATTTCCAGTCCGTATTAACTCTGCTTGTTTCTTTGTTTCAGGTAAGGTGTTGGCTCTCAGCCAGCAAAATACTATCATTACGTCTGCAGGTGAGTGTCTTTTCGCAATTGTCTGATTCATATTTACTGTCGCAGTGTGTCTGCTTAGTTTACCTGGCATTACGATACGTCTTGTTTCTTTGAAATAATATCCCCCATCAGGAAGTACCAATAAGTGATTCTGGAAAATGAGAACCATTGTCAGGAACAAAGTGAATGAAAAATAAAAACCGAGAAATTGTAATTATTTCCCCGAAAGTAAAGTGAAAGCCAGTTGTACGAAAAACACTGAGTTCAAAAATGTTAAAATGTGTATGAAATCTTATGGGACTTTAACTGCTAAGGTCATCAGTCCCTAAGCTTACACACTACTTAACCTAAATTATCCTAAGGACAAACACACACACCCATGCCCGAGGGAGGATTATAACCTCCGCCAGGACCAGCCGCACAGTCCACGCATGCAGCGCCCCAAACCGCTCGGCTAATCCCGCGCGGCCAAACACTGAGTTTTAGCGTGATTTTGCAAATAAGTTCTCAGTGTCGGGGGCGAGTAACATGCATGTAACTCACTCGATTTCTAAAGGTGACATGTGCCATTTTTTTTTCTTTTTAAATACTGTAAACAGCAGTTCGCTGTTAACACATGTGGGTTTTGGATTATTCGTGTTATTCGGCTATATGTACAGTGTCTGAGTTCGCATTAACCCGGATAATTGGGACTTTGCTGTATTTAACCTGCCGATACACCCTTCTATCACGTCTCATGACATCATGAAAATAGCGGACATGAAACACTCATAATACGCCTAAAATACGCGTCATACCTAGAATTATACTGATCATCCTGACGTCTCATTCGTTAGTATTCCCAACTCACGACGGGCCTGTCATCATTCAACTTAAGATCTCGAGCTAGGCTACAGATTGTTGTCATTGTTTTGCTCTATATCTCGTCGCGCACGATGACATCCAATTCCTAACCGAGGGGCTGGCGAGCGCTACCAAAGGCGCACGCATAGGGAAGGGGGGGGGGGAGGGGGAGGGACAAAAATGGACAGAAAACAAACAAGAAAGAGAAATAGATAACAAGGAGAGCGACGTTTTCTTTTATTTCCGGTTAATAAGTTATGCGCCTTACCAAAAGCTGCCGTAAAGAGTAATTAATACAATCTGTTTCACTTTCGATTTTGTAGAAAATTTACGTATTACAATGATGTACTTAATTTGTTGTGTACAATATTTGTCATCAATGTAGTTCATTCATATTTATCAAATAATAAAAGAAATATTATATTTTGCTTTCAACGAAACATCTCTTACTTACTCATCAGTGGCCTATAAAACTAACGATAACTACTGAAGTAATGCACGTATTTTGTCGGTTCGAAATCGGTAATTGCGCTGTTTGTGTAAATGAACAGCGAATTATCAGTAGTGGCTGGTTGCCGTTCTGTCCTTTGCAGGAATAAAGCTGTATTTTGTACACGGCCACGGTCTCAAAATGTTAGTTTTCGACAAAATGAGATATTTTGATATGAGTCGTGTACAGCTTCCTGGGATCACAGCTATAAGTTAAGGAAAATAGTAATATTCTTTCACACACACACACAGAGAGAGAGAGAGAGAGAGAGAGAGAGAGAAAGGGGGGGGGGGTTCCTGTTATGACATCACCCACCCTCCTTGCCGCCCCGCTCTCCTCCTGAAACTACCTGCAGTACTACCCTCTACAGCTCCCAGGATCCATCAGTCACCCTGGAATAAAGTCGTGTGCAGTGAACAGCAGGTAAGGCCAAGTGATATACTCGGTGATTCAAAAAGAAAGAACAGATCTCAGTTGTTTACTACAGACAAACTATAAAAGATATAAACACATCGAGTATATGATTGGATAGAAGCAGGTTAAAAGTTTTGATACAGCTGCGCTGTTGCTTGTGGCAACATGGCGACTACACCACAAGAGAATCAACTTTGTGCGTTGAAATCCATTGTCGAGTGCAATGTACTTTCCGCCGTCGATTCAGCAAGAAGCCGCCTCTACACAAGCACATTTATGAGTAGCTCACAAAATTCCTGGAAGCTGGTTGCATATGCACGTCTGGTGCAAATGTCGACGTATCCGAGATACGTTCACGCGGTGCCCTCGGAAGTCCACAAGACGGGCAGGCCAGAAACTTCCTTCTTCAGTGGTGTGGCGTGTTCTGAAACGAGGCCTGTATACGAAGCCTTGCACGTTGCAGTTACTACAGAAGTTGCATCCCGTCGACCATAGCAAACGGTACGAATTTTGTATTTCAGTTCTCCAGGATGTGCAGAAGACACTTTTCCCAACAACTTTCTTTGCGGACGAATCGACGTTTCGTCTAATGGATAAAGTAAACCGCCATAATAAAAGAATTTAGTAGTCACAAAATGTTGGCGTCGTCATCGAACATGAAAGAAACTCACCGAAACTGAATGTATTTTGTGTTGTTTCTGTTCACAAAGTTTATGGACCTTTCCTTTTTGCAGAGGAAACATTGATACCAATGTCATACTTAGAAATGCTGCATAATTGGTTGTTTCTTCACGCACGAAGATTCCATTGATTTTATTTTTATGTATGACGGCGCTCCGCGTCACTTTCATCACCATCCCACAACGCTGGATTGGAAGCGGTGGACAACAAGATATTGTTCATTGCTTTTGGCCTTCCAGGTCACTAGTTCTCACACTTTGCGATTTTTTCCTATAGGGGTACATAACAGAGAGAGTCTTCGTCACTCCAATGGAGCCGTTCTTCAGGAGCCGAGAAAATTGAAGCTGTCGATTCAATGAACAGGCATCTGTTGAATCGTGTGTGGAATGAAATGGACTGCCGTTTTGACGTTTCTTGAGCAACGCATGGTGCTCATGTTGAGTGTACGGTATGGTGTCTGTCGGAACATAAAACTTTGAACCTTCCTCTATCCAGTGACATGCGGAATGTTTTCCTATCTTTCATAGTTTGACTTAATAAACAACTGAAATCTGTTCCTTCTATTTAAATCACTGTGCACGGTTAACTAGAATCTTACAGTGTGCGTACACAAGAGCGAATGGGCACACGAAAAAATAGGAAGCATAAGAGCTCAGAATCGTCTCTCTTCAAACAGTAAAATCACCCCCAAGTTCGTCCAGGAAACATTACGTGTCTCACAACAAAATAATGTTACGTTAAACAATTATATTTTATAGATCACTGATTGTTCCTAATCTGCATAGGTGTATCATGTTTGATTGAAACCAAATTGATATTCAGTTACAAAAGACGGATAATATTTATTATTAAACTTGGTTAACCTAAATGAAGTAGCAACTGATGAGGATGAATGGCTGCAAATGTCGACGATAGTTCATTTAAGTAATGTTTTCCAACAACGCTTATAAAATTTGCAAAGTCTACGTTTAGAAAATTTGCAGGGGGGTAGCTTACCGGGAGGGGGGGGGGGTTGGGGGTGGGGGGACTTTCAGCCTTAATGCTGAGTGATTTGAAGTGCGTTATCAGCGATAGTGGCAACAATCTTGTGCGAGATGCAGCGAATGTTTCATCAGACAGGATGTTAATTTTGCAGATCAGTAGCCGAACAGATTTGCCGTAGTAGCGAGGCAGGTTCAATTAGGCTGTAACGCTGATCCTTCCAGTCGGCCGCGATGCAGAGCCCCGGTTTTTTTTTTACTTTTTTTCCCCTCCGCCACCGCGTAATCCGTGCGCCGAGTCGGGGACAGCAGGTGCGCGCGCGTGCGGCGGCCCCTGTGGTGGGGGAAGCGGCCCGCGTGGAGGGGGAAGCGCCGGCCGGCGCGCGCCGCGGCTCAGTCTGGGTCAGTAGGCTGAGCCCGACACGTCTGGTTGCGGAGTGTGCAGCCAGCCAGCTGTCCGTGTGTGCGTGCGCGCGCCGCGTGTCCCGAGTCACGGCGGCGGCCGCTCCGCCACGCCTCGTCTCACCTCGCCACGCCACCTGCTGACCGACGACTTCGAAGCCGAAACTTTCCGCCACTGATTGAGGTAGGTGGCTCCAGAGCAGCGGCGAGTCAGCGAGCAATATGCGAACCTCCATCTCTGACGTCTGCGGCGTTACTGTCAGCTGTGTCGTCAGTTCGGTGTGATCCCAATATTATTGCTGCTATGGACCTAGTAGATGTTAAACATAGGTGGTGTACAGCAAAATTTTTCATCCCCGTTTTCGGATAGGCATATAGTGTTGGTGATGACGCGAAGTTTCGTATTAGAGCTGCCGTCCGCCTGATAAGGGGGTGGACAAGATTTTAATAGGCATGGTTCTGTTGCATTTGATGAGCGTATTTATTCGTCCAGACAAGCGTCTCTTTCTCTTCTATTATAATAGGTACGGCACTATTTACTTTCAGACAATCAAAGCAGTGTGAAAGTAAATGTTACTTTTAAGTGCCAGAGGAGGTCGTTTGAATTAAATGGAAATTAAACTCCAAATATTTATAATCTGGTTATGTGCACATATGAAGAGTTTGAAGCCGAACATAACGTCGCTTAAGTCGTTCGTGAAATACTAATGTTGCAATAGTTTCCCTGTCTTCGTCTGTCAGAAACTGTAGCTATAGTGGGGAGAAGTTCCGCCTTATACTGTACACAATTCATTTATTTTCTTTTGCCATGTGTTTTCTTTATATTACCTGTGCGTGGTGTAACTCCTAGTCATTCGTTCATCAAATGACAGTTGTAACTGTGTGATTATGACCGCAACCAGTCACTTAGTGTGGTTGATTACGGTCGTAGAACTTATGCGTACGTCACGGTTACAATAGGAGTGTCTTTGACTTTTTAAAAAGAGTGTGAATTAGATTTACACACCACACATCCACACAGTTTCCGCCAGACTCTCCACGTTGCCAACTGCAGAGAGGTCGTATTGTGCGGTATACACCGCTCTAAAACTTCAAAACTTACAAGTACAAGGGGATAATTCAAGAACACTCAGTGCAAAATTTCCCTGCGAGAACATTCCAAAACAGTCGCCCGACAACACTGCGCATGTTATTTTATTTTCCGTTTGTTTATTTGTGGCTCAGTTTCAGTAGTATTTTAATTTTCTGAACTAACTAGTAAGGAAGGAATTTGGATAATCAATAATATAGCATAGAATGCTATCCAAATATACAGTGATTTTGTTCTTTAAAAAGGCTACGTTTCAGATTCGTCCCCTCGTTGGCTAGGCAATATCCTTAGACGTGGTAGCTTCCAAGAAGGTATCTAACGTGTTTACACACATCGTTTAGCAATAAGTTGGTTCTGGTACTGTTTTAGTGTCCGTTTACGCCACTACCAAGCGAGCCGATCGCATGTTTCTCAAATGTATCTATGAAGATGTTGGTCGTACATCGCGCGGTCGTTGCCGCATCCCGTTGCAATATTATCTGTGAGCTTCCATGTGCTTACTGTAGTTTGTTATAGTTTAGTTCAACACGTATTCGGCGCTAGTTTTACAGTACCACGTGCAGACACATAATTCTTCAGCATTCTATACCTTAACAATTTTCCCTTTAATCTCTTCACGGCTCTTTACAATTCTATGAATGCTTCCCTCGCTATTGACATCTTTGAATGCACCCATTTGCGTCATTGCTCAAGGTCGCTGTAGTCACGTAGTATTGGGGAGACCGCTTTAAATTCAGCGTTCGGCAAAGCGTAACAGAACAATAGTGTTTGTGACACTTGTGCGCAGATGAAATGAGTTGACATTTCTGCAGAGCCCAAGACACATAAAGTAGTTTTTGTCTTCAAATTCGTTGGATTCGCGAACTCACACCCAGTCACCTTCCAGCTTAACCTAGTCCTTGTGCTAAGCTACAGATCAGTCTCTCACCACAGTCAGCTTCACATTCGTTGGTTTCGCAAACTCACAACCAAACTGTCACATTCAAAACCCACTAGTTTTTTCAACGTTTCATCGTACATTAAACTAATTCCAAGCAACGCATGTGGACTGCAGAAAGCTGCACTCTACCGCTAGACAGGACACCGTTTCTTAATGTGGCCGTATGTTACCTGTGAGAAGCTGCTCATGCCAAGAGTTCCACGCACCGCAGAACTGTCTCCAAGAAGTTTGCCCGCGCTAGTGTGCTAACCTCGAAGAATCGGCTGCGGATAACAAGCGTGTAGAAATAAGTTCGCTGCTGATTAGTGTGTCTTCCAAGATCTTGGGCGTCACGCACATTAATATGTTTTATTGCGCTTTGTGAGTAAAAGAGGGCGTTAACCTTATTCCAGTTACTGGCGTGTAAATAAAAGAACGTTGTAGAACAGGGACTAAATCCATGAGGCAGTGCAGTTAAGAGAGCATTCGGAAGGATGGACTTCGCTCCCTCCGGCCTTCCTGATTTCCGTAGTTTTCTAAATCATTACAGGCAAATACCGGTATGGTTCCTTCAACAAGACGAGACGGCCGGCCATCTGTCCTATACACATAAAAAACATAACATTGTATAATGATAGCTCCTGTCTCTTTGTGAGATCATCCCTAGATGAATAAATAAATCATACAATACTGTAGAACTTCTTTGCTTACAGTTTCGTGAAGGATTATCGTTGTTATGTAAGTGAAATCTTCTGTTACCGTAATATTTACAGGAAATAGTTATTAAGCAAAACCGCCTTATAACAAGTTTCCTAGACTCACACCTGCGTTTGGTGTCTAGCGGGTTGATCAGTTTCATTTACTGCTGCTTCTAAATAAACTGCATAGCAGTAATAATCTTTGACTGAGCTATCACATGTAGGTTCGTCATTTGTACTACGGTTCACTCTTTCATCCCTAGACGATGACGTCTAGATCTCCGAAGATAATTTTATCTCAGAGAACATAATTCAGAAACAAGATAGTAACCTCGACGCATGAGGTCTTAGATGTTTTTCCTGTGAGTGTTGTTTCACAAAAGAGGCAGAATATTTGAAAATAATGATTTGTTTTGCAACATATGAACATAAGTCTACACCGTGCATTAATAAGAACATGAGTACATGGCACAATTTTCGTTAACTTTTTGACAATGTAAAAGTCCGATCCATTAATAAAGAAAATAATTGTATGAGAACGAAGTTTTTCGCGACGGCACTGTTGTAAACATTCTAGGCCGCCTTGCCGCGTCAGTTCAGGGTAAAACCTCAAGCTTTCGAGAATTACTTCCAACAATGTGTAGAGTCCTAGGAAGACGAGATATAAAACCTATTTTACGGGCTCCTATGAGAGTGCGGAAGCAATTATATGGGTTAATCCATCCGCGCCATTTCCGACCGCTGTGCCGAACATCAACGGCGTACTAAAAATATAGAACTGGAGAAATCGGCAGTTGTGCACAATCTCACAAACACAAAATAGTGTTTGACGAAACAAACGTTTTGTCCCAGGCTCCTACATACTGGGGTTCTGTAATTAAATAGGCTGTAGAAATAATGTTTGAAAAGAACTTCAACCGTGATGGCGGATAATAATATTTGCGGTGCATGGAAGCGACCTCTCGATGAAGAGGAGGCAGAGATACATTCGTTGCAGTGTTTACACTGCTGCGGAAGTGGTAGCGGCACCAACGCAGACGATGGAGATAATCGTCGAAATCTCGAGGTTTTACGCTGAATCGACAGCAGCAAGACGTCCGAGAATGTTTTATACATAAGAAAGTAGTTTTTGATGTTATTTGAGACCTAGAAAGAAAACAAAAAGCAGTGTATATTGTAAAAGGGAACGTAGCTTGATTTGTTACGTATGTATTTTCTTTCTTTCTGTCGAGCTTTTGAAATGTTTGTATGCCACTTTTCTTTTGAGCAATGTAGAACTTTCAGCATATAACCTTTAACAACATCCGTTATGAATTTTGTTTTGACCATGAACAAACTCTTATAATTGCTACTTCCATAATTCTGATTCTATATTCATATTTTTTTGCGTCACGGATGGTATCTCAATCTCACGTTCAGCGTTGAGTACAGGGCTACGAACACACTTCCATTTCACTACGACCTTCCGTTGACGTCCAGTCGGAATGGACATTAAGTTAACTTTTTTTTTTATTTATCTTGCCGTTCTTATATCGAACAACTTACGTTGGAAAGAACACACAGAAAATGTTGTGAGGAAGGTTGACCAAAGACTGCGTTTTATTGGCAGGACACTTAAAAAATGTAACAGACCTACTAAAGAGACTGCCTCCACTACACTTGTTCGTCCTCTTTTAGAATACTGCTGCGCAGTTTGGGATCCTTACCAGGTAGGATTGACGGAATGTATCGAGAAATACAAAGGAGGACAGCCCTTTTTGTATTATCATGAAATATGGGAGGGACTGTCAATGAAATGATATGGGATATGGGGTGGGCATCATTAAAAGAAAGGCGTTTTTCGTTGCGGCGGAATCTTCTCACGAAATTTCGATCGCCAACTTTCTCCTCCGAATGTGAAAATACTTTTTTGACGCCGATCTACATAGGGAGAAACGGTCATCTTATCGTTTTTCCCGCGCGCTGTGCGAGGTTGGAATAACACAGAATTATTGTAGAGTTGGTTCGGTGCACTTAAATGTGATTTGCAGGGTATCCATGTAGATGTAGATAAGTACAATTGCGTTTAACATGGAGGTAACGTAGACATGGGGCTACGCTACAGATCAGTCTCACCACAGCCTTGATTCCGCATTCACATTCGTTGGCTTCAACTCTCAACCAGATTGTCACCTTCAAACCTAATCCAGATATCTGACTACACTACAGTCAGCTCTGTCCCAAAAGCCAAGATTTAAAAGAATGATAGATGAGATTGGCACCATACCGCTTTAGCCCTATATTGCTAGTCAGACAGTAGTCCGTGCGTCGTCGTAGACTTTCACCCTCTACGGTAGATGCATTCTGTTTGTCTGCTTTCATGTCAAATATCTCCATTATTATTTCCCCAAGCTTTGCAAAAGGTCATGACAAGACAACAAGTAGAAATTTGTTAGCGCCTCTTTCGTTCGAAACTTAACAGTAAATGCAACGTATTGTTGTGATTGAATTTTGGCTCACGCCCCACAACTCAAGGCTCTTCGCAACCCACTGCATGGACGCGTCGCTTTACTTTTGTGATGAAGTGGATATACGAACTTCTTGTGACGAGATATATTGAGATGGACGTAATGTTGTTTTATCATGTGTGGTTGGTTTTCAGGAAGATCTGATCCCTGAAACAAGAGGTCAAATGGTTTATCAACGATACCGTCGGAAGAGCGACCGGAAATAATGAACCATTTACTCTAACTTAACCTGTTGACTAGTTACAAGATGGCTGCAAACGGAGTGATTCGTAAGTTAAAATGCCTGAGCACGTGCGGTGCACAGATCTACGTCACACTCGGAATAGTGCTCGAAGGTCGCGCACGTCCTATTGATTCTTCTCGGTGTGTCCTTGAACAAAACTCTCACCATTGGCGTTTCGTGTCTCTGCCGATTAAGTAACGGCTCATTTGCCAGTCGCAACTGTGCACGTCCCTTGGCGGGAGGAATCATGACTATCACTCCGAAGACTTCATCTGTCATATAGTCGGCGGCGGTGGTCTCGTAGATGATTACAGATGGCTGCGCTTCGCTGGAAGGAAGGAAGGAGCTACTGCTGTGCGTTACGTGTCAACATGCTGTCGCACGGTTCACAGGCGGCACCGCTCGTGGTATTTGCGTTGGAGAACGCGTCGCCTGTGGAATTCCGTTTCACACGCCGCGTTCCTCACGTGCCAGCTGTCTACACGCTCTTGACGACTATCGGATGTGCTTATGTCGGAAGGACATTTGTTATTGTTTCAAATACGATAGTACACTTCCTGTTGTTTCACTTACGATAGTCGTTGTTAATGGTGAACTAGTTTAAGCATTCAAGTATCCGGTTTCCGTGTTTTTATTTCTAAGTTACTTAGGCACCCACATAAGGTTTCCCGTAAAGGTATTTCCCTATAACGCTTCTGGTTGGTCATATTTATTTATTTATACACACACATCCATCCATCTGGGATCACATTGCAATGTATGGGATTTTTCATGATACTATGAAAATAAATATATTTAGAAATATAAATAAAATCAGAATACGTAAGAATGCTTTAAGACGGCTAGGCAGGTGGTCGACCGTGGGCTTTGTGAAGGAACCGCCCTGGCATTTGCCTGTAGTGACTTAGGAAGACCACGGAAGACCCAAATCAGATTGGCTGGGCAGTGCTGAATATGAATTCATCACCTTAACAACTGCAGTGCCTCATTCGGTTGGTCCCTTTTGTACCAGTGTTCTTCGATAGAAACACTGTTTTAATTTTCATCTGTACACACATCAGCGAACCCGCTTATGACTTCGGAACCACGAACTTGCTGCTGTACCCCCTGTACATACTCCAGTTCCTTCGGAAAACTTGTCTCCAGATCTGTAAGCGTGTCACTGTTCCTCGTACACACTTCAGTATCGACTCTGTAAATGCGGATTTGGCTTGCAATTTTTAGCTTCCACATTCAGTTTTCAAACGTACTTGAGTTGTGATTGGACTGTCAAGTCGCTACTTGATTGTTAAAATGCTTGTTAATGTGGGGCCAGCCGCTGTGGCAGAGCGGTTCTAGGCGCTTCAGTCCGGAACCGCGCTGCTGCTACGGTCGCAGGTTCGAACCCTGCCTCGTTCATGGATGTGTGTGATGTCCTTAGGTTAGTTAGGTTTAAGTTGTTTCTATGGAACTGATGACCTCAGATGTTAAGTCCCATAATGCATAGAGCCATTTGGACCATTTGTTAATGTGGGTGAATTGGGGTCAGAGAAACGTAATAGTACTGGATCTACTTGAAAGTTCATTTAATTTACTTAAATGGCGAAAATAACATGTAAATATGCAAGAATACTTAAAACCAAAAATATTTCGACGTATTATATTGGGCTGGCAACCTTACGGAAGGTGGTCTTTAGATTTCAAGTTTAAGATGTCGGCTGAGCTTAAAAACACAATTTTTGACCGATTTATACCACTAGTAATAACTTACAGCTCTGAGACAAGGGCATTGTGTTCATTTTTAGAAAACTGATAGCAGCTCAGAGATGAATGGATAGATTAGTGTTGATCTACACGAAGACAGAAAGAAATCAGTAGATGTCAGACGTGTAGGAAAGATCAGTGGCATTACGGAAGGGGTAAATATCTTTAAATAACAATGAGGTCGTCGTGTCGTTCGAAGAAAGGATGGTATATCGACAAAACAAATACTTAACTGGAGCCGAATTCACTAATAGACCGGGGGGAAGACCACCGGAGAGATGGGACAGATTTACGAAAGACTACGGGAAGCTCAAGATCGACCGGAATGGAAGAACTGTTGGTATCGTACGTTGCACGCAGACTCAGAGGCCATCTTTGAATTAACGATGATGGTATATAACCCAAAGCGGGTTTTATTGAAGTGAAATACCGCCTAATGCAAGGCACCGTTTGATTCTTTTCGTTTCATCGAAACATGTTTCAGCACATTGTGCTACCTTCAGCTGATTTCTTTTTATTTGTTTTCTTCCTGAAACAGGCGGAAATTATTTCCAGTTTACGTAAGCAAACACGAAAAGTAAGAGGAGCTAAAACATCCAAAATATGATTAAAGTGATACATAAATGCTGGTACATATGTTGAATGGGCAAGCTCTAACTGCTTTGCGACAACTCTGTCCTGCATCACTGGCATCTTTATAAAATGCTATACCCACTTCCACTTTTAATGGAAAAGGCTCATACACGGTTAGTGATTGGTGACAAAATATTCACTAATTATGTGGTCAAGATTAAGAACGTCTTTATCCATTATTAAGAAATTTCGAAGACGCTAATAATGACGTTTCACCGTGCTGAGGAAATCGGTACTGCTTATTTGCAAACATCACTGTTTCTTTTCTTTTCTTTGAATCTCTGGGAACCTATATTTGATCGGCTCCACGGAATCAATTCTGACCTTACGTTTAACAAGACAGCGAAAATCGGTCTTAGAAATGAAATTTTTGTCTTCCACAAGTTGCGTCGGTTGTAGACATGGAGTGTGCGGCACGAAGGAGTATCACGCTTTCGGAATTGAACTCTCGTTGACTCGCCAATTGTCCTAAAGTTAAATGAGGCATCACGACTTACTTGCATAAGTTAGGTGCGTACTTGAGGGTCACTGAAATATAGTTAGTGATTCTCAGTTATTACAAATATTCGTATGAAATATTTATGTTCTATAAAGTTCTACCGGTATTTCGTTAATTTGTCTCGTACAGACACGTTCGCATAGTATTTAGCGCTATCGGGCCAGGTAAAAAGTTGTACACAAACTTAGGAAATTTAATTTCATCTAGCTGGCCTTAGCTTCTCGGCCCAGCGTCCTATGACATGACTGTTAGGCCGCATTTAGAAGTAATTTTCATGAATAGGAGAGCAGTCTGCATTATAACACAACATAGCGCTGTTAAGAAACTGGTAAAACTGATGCCATCCTTTGTGAAATCCTCTTTGGTTATGAACTGAGTGGCCGCGTCGACTTGAAACGGTTTAAGGAGTTTCGTATTCATATCCAGGAAACTAGCTTGTGGCAGTCTCTGGCATGCTATTTCAAACTAACTCTATTTTGAACTGCGTCGGAGGATATCGTGATCTTGTCGTATACATGAAGGAAAATTTAATCCATTTTTCCGGCACGGATAGGTGCCTCAAGCGACTAATGAGTAAAATTTTACTCGTTTGATTGTATTATCATTTCTCTCTCGAAATGAATGTTATCTTTTAACTGTAAACGTCTGTGATGAGTACGTGTAAAAAGTAATGTTCATGTTACTGAGAGTGCCACATAAAGTGAAAGGGCGATATCCAGCGCCGGCTGTTAGTGTTTCCTTCTTTAATATCATAAGTAGAAGCGTCACTTTCACATTGTTATCCCATTCCGCAGTGAATTACTGTCTGCCTTGTTACCTGCTCTGCTATATAAATTTTAATTCAAGAGCGAATCAAATCAGTGACAAGAAATGGTGCACGGTATAGGGGCGAACGAATGACTTACAGATGTATACATAAAATAAGAGTAATGTTTACAGTGCTGCTTATTAATCACGACGTAGCGTGTTGGGCAGGTCATGAGTCATCTGAACTCGTGCAGGCTTCTTAGAAGGTAGTTCTAAATGCTGCCAGCAGAACTTGTTATGTTGTTAGTCAAAACCACAAATGGAATAAGGGAGGCAATTGCATCGCTGCAGAAGCGGTACTGCTATAGTTGCCCGCGGCATCAAGTGAACAGCGCGAAGAGTAGTTAGGCGGGGAATTGCTGGCAATTGAGTAGGAGCGTTTTGTTCTCGGTACTCGCAGAAGGGCGAGGTCAGTAGTGACCTCCTACCTCCTACACGTTGTGTAGTATTCATAGTTACGGGCAGTGACTGCTTCTGAATGTCCTCATTTGTGTAGCTTCTCTCTTCTCCCCCACACCCCCCCCACCCCCTTCGTGACAAAAATGAAAACTGAAGTGATTGAGGAATGCAGGAATAACGACAAAATGGATTGCTACGCCTTCTTTTGTTTTCGTCTGTATTGTTTCCAGTGCTCGGTAAAATATGTCATAGCTCTGTGCGCTATATTCCTCCGTGGCTTACATTTCTCTACGAACGGTGTCAGGGACGAAACAAACATAACTCCTAAATCAGTCTGCAATATTTTATACGTCAGTGTCATACTTAATCGTTAAATTGCATTACTTAGTATTCCACAGATACCAAGGAACGGATGGTGGTTTCTGGGATGTGGAGAGAAGTCAAAGACTGACATTTTAGTCACTATAGTGAAATGACATAACATTATGAAATATTGATGCATTACAGTGCTAATTATACCTATGAAAATCTGAAACGAATTTAACACTTTATGTGAACATACTCTACAGTGCGGTAGAGTTGAGCTGCAGAAAATTCTTTAATTCAGCCATAAACTCCACATTTGATATTCTCTGGTATTTTATTGAATACATGTGTACTCATGTCTTCCATTTCTTTCTGTACTAATGTTAACTACTTGAAGCGTTTGCAGAGGTAGTTTTTGATACTACAGTTACATTCGTGCTTTTCAGTATATTTTGAGAAAATAGAAATATTGGTCACTTACAAAGAAGACTAATAATCAGTGTGCATGTTGTGAAGCGGTCATCAAAATACAAAGTTTTTTGAAGAAGTCTCTGCAGGGTCTTCGAGAATGAACGCAAAAAACAAATTCTTGTTGCATGCTCCTGTATAGTGAAAAGTCGTTCCCTGTAAGTTGAGTTTGCCCATATAATGATTCCGTAACTGATTAGTGAATGCAGAATAAACTATGAAAAGTTTTTTCAGAGTCCACTACCAGTCACAAATTATTCTTGGCTTACTTAAATTATTTAATAAAGCAACAAGTATCGCGGTACAAACCTCAACAGACTACAACGGCAATTTAAAAAACATAGTGATATTGAAGATGTTCTTCACAATCTTGGCTTGTGCTGTAAAGAACAACTTCAGTGTTAGTATAATCTTTCGTTAAATGTTTTTTTTTTGTATTGCCATTGTAGCCTGAAGAGGTCTGTACCTCGAAACTTTTTGCTTTATTAAATAATTTAAGTACTGTAAGTCAACAAAAATTTATGTCTGGTAGCGGTCTATGTAAAACCTCGATACTTTTTAAAGTCATGGTCCATAAACAGTCAATATGGCTTTAAATTATGGAATAAACTAGTTTCTTCCTTTTTTAAATCACCTATAACATTAATCGTGTGTACTGATAACGTAGTGGAAGCAAGGGGGCTTCATTAATTCTAGGCTGTGATTTACAAAAAATTAAATTTCTACTTCTTATACTTCATTATTCGAGAAACCTGTTTTTATAGCTTGTGCAGTTCTTTGAGAAGCACTGAACTACATCTACTCAGTCTTGTCAGAATGCAGCCTTTTTCAGGAAGAGAACTGATACTGACTTTTATTTCTGCGCTTGTCCCATCTGCTAAAAGGGGAAAGAATGAAGTCCTCTGATACTGCAAGTGGAAGTTAATTTATGTATATCGGAAAAAATAGAGGACCACAAAATCGAACCTTGTGGTTCAGTCTGTCTGCTTCTAATTTTGAGTGCCTAGTGTTAAGTGATTCAAATGAAACTGATACACATTGATTTCTGTCTGATCTTACACAACGCAGGCGTTAGACCGTAGAACCTGATGGAGGCTGTGTAAAGGAATAGTAAATGTAGAAGAAATGTTGACTGATATTGTCAGCAAATTCTAATTGTTGAGAATAAATACGTTCTGAGAAGAACCTTGTCGGGCATTATTAATTGAACGAATCTCTTGGGAGGACCATGAAAATATTCTGAAGAGCCAAGAGAGAGGTCCACTGGTCTTGTCAGAATCAGTACTGCAGTTGCCGAAACTTCTGAGATAGGTCAAATTCGAGATCAGGGTATGACCTTGATTCTACAGGCACAATACCCATCTGAAGTTCGGTTATCAGATAATTTTATCGCGTATCTTTTTTAGCAGAGAACTCGCTTATCTTGAATAAACTGGTCTTGGTGGGAACCAGCGTAAATTCTGCAAACACCTCTTACGTGAAATCTTAACTCTGGCTCTTCGTACGGTACAGTCAGAGGCATGCACAAGGATGGTTTGTGTAGAGTCGCTGTTATTATTGACTTTGGAAATGCTTAGGTTCATTGTCTCACGAAAGCCTGTTACATAAAATACTTTTCCCCGATTAACTAGACTGAGCGCTTCTGTGTGAACTAAATTATATGCCAGATCACGAGGCATCCATAAATGCTCAGGGACTCTTAATAGGGGCATTTTCATAATTTTGTCGGTTAATGATCTAAGAATTCAGAAATATCTCACAGTCCAGACTCACAAAAATTGTAGTGACAATTACTCTTACCTCCACAGATCAGGCGTCAGAGACTCCCCAAACTGTTCGTGCAACTCTACACCAGAAAGTGATTTAAACCACCCATTCTTGTCGTGTTAGTGGTATCGAGATCAGAAAGTCACGTTGTGCAAAAGACTTAAGTTGAAACACAGCTAACGATACACACTGGCAGTTACTTCTAAATGAAGAAAAACGTAATACCGTCCTCTTCGTGAATCTTACATACCTCGTAGTCGACTTAATGGGACCCACTCTGAACGGAAGATTTGGAATTAAAATCCATTAAAAACTGAGCACAATATCGTATTGAAAAAAGTTGGGGAAGAAATTTGACGTATTCCTTTTTAAAAGAACCATCCTACCATCGTCTGAAGAGGTTTATGAAACCCATGGGAAACTTCTTTATGCGTCAGAACTTCGTACAGATCCGCGGAGATCAGAAGGCAGGCAGGCGGGGGGGGGGGGGGGGGTGTTCACAGTGGAGTTCATGGGTAACGCAAATCTCAGGCTCTGTGGCTTTAATGGGGCCTTGGAGTCGACGTTTTTAAACTGCAGGACTCATTAGTGACTGGATAAGTCATTTGAAATGTCTGAGACAGACAAGAGCGTAAAACCTTAAATGCGTGCATAGTAAAGCACCGTGGCGTTCAAATAAACTTTCGCTTTGACGACAGCTTTATTTTAATTATACTTAGGAAGAGCAGTGTTTTTGATGATTCGACGTGCAGTATACCACATTTTAATAAGAAGCGCTTCCATTACACACACTTGCCTCGGTACCTCCACAGGTCAGGCGTCAGACTCTCCCCAACCTGTTCGTGCAACTCCACACCAGACAGTGATTTAAACCACTCATTCTTGTCGTGTTAGTGGTATCGAGATCAGTAAGTCACGCTGTGCAAAAGACTAAGTAAGTTGAAACACCAATTACCCACTGATCCTCCAGAATCGTCGCACCAGAAAATGCAAGGCTTTACAGAATCATCGTGAAATTTCTAGGAGGTATTAACCCGTACATTTGTTTACTCTCTTTGAGAACTTCTGCATCGTGGACTTTTTTCAGGCAATAGCCCCATATCTTTACCTTGTTTAATCTTCATCCTATGAAATACATATAGAACTTGAAGATCAGGTGACTATCACTTAAGAATAGATGAGTGGATTTGTATTTTGCGTGAGTAATATGAGACAGGGTGTATCAAAAAGAATCATATTATCTGGCATGTCTATATTTCTGAAACTAATAAACATATACAATGAATTTTGTTTTTTGATGAATAGGAAACTCAAAGATTTTTTCATATCTTTTCATAGGCGTTCTACACGCTCTCCGTGAGACGTACGGCATATGTCAGTGCGGTATTCAAATTGTTCCCATACTGCAGCGAGCGTGTCTTTTAAATGGAATGTTGCCTCACCACTAAACACAAAGAGAGAAAGAAAACTGTCATCCATCTTTCCAAGAACGAAATTACAGAACTTAACACGTTGTTCGTCACGTTCACGAAGAACGAGCGGTAGCTGCATTTTGTACGGTTTCATGTGTAAACATCGACGCCACTCACGCCAGACGAACATCCGGAGCATGTTGAGCTGGCGACCTGCATGGCGAACTCCTTGTGAAAATATGGCGGATGCGTTCGACGTCGTGTCACTCTCGGGGACGGCTCGGCGATTTGCCTTTACGCAAACGACCTTTTTCTCGGAATTGTTCGTGCCATCGTCTAAAGCTCTGTGCTGTTGGAGGATCCACGCCATACATAGTACGAAAATCACGCTGAACAGTTATTACTGCCCCGCACTGCGCAAAACGTAGAGCACAAAACACTTTCTGTTGTCCCAACACCATTTTTACTAGCACTCAAGTGGGCGCACATTGCTGCTACCTAGCGGGAACCATTCAGAACTATAGAGTTTGCTCTTTCTAACAGTACGTTGTTCACGCACATATCTCAAATAACATTATACTTATGATTTTTTAGAAACCGGATGATTCTTTTTGGTACAACCTGTATAATTGTAGTAGTAGTCAGTTATTCTTCTCCTCCAAGAGGTTCTTGTAAGTTATGTAACTGGTTCCCCCTTTCCGCACGTTGCATTGTCCCCCCCCCCCCCACCCATCCCTCTCTACCCCCACCGCCCTTCCAATATCACGTGTACTAATATGATTGATGCATGAACAGAACATTAAATCACCAACTTTTCAACAAATGTTCTACGAATGCCCATTTGGTCACATGGCATATATCCAAGCTGTAGTCAAATTCGTTCCGTCTGTTACTTAGCTACATCGTGTGAATTGTCATCACAGCAGCATTGATGCAATCTCTGAGCTCTTGGCAGTTGGGGGTCCTTTAACCTTGGGCTAATCCCGTTCATGCGCCAGGATTTCATGAGAATTTTGTTCCTCACCCTCCTCCACATCGTGGCTATTAACCTTTCCAGATAAATGGAACGTTGTATCCTCGCTAAATATCAGCTTTGATGCGAAATGTTCATCCTGAATTGCACCGAAATCATGTAGATATACATGAAGTGCTTCTTGCATTTTGATGCAAAACTGAAGTCGCATCGGCCATAATGTTCCGGTTGTAATTGTTACACAAACTATCGACGGACACAAACTATCGACGGTACGGTCTGAAATGTAACTGCCGTCACAAAATCTTCCACATAATTTGCTGCGAGATTCAAATTTCGTGGCTTCCGTGCACTTTTTTTTTTCCCCCTGCGACGAAACTTTCCCTCATCCTCTGCACGGTTGCATCTGTCACTCTTGGTCGACCGCTACTTTTCTGTTTACGGAGGCAACCAAAGTTCGTAAATTGCCGACACCAACGCACAATGCTCTGTTTACATGGGGTTTCTGTTCCATAATTCCTTCTAAATTCACGCTGAATTCTTTATAACAGATGCTTTGTTTTCATTTTGCTGGGGCTCTGCAGTATTAACGTCAACTGGTGGGCACAATGCAAACTCGGTGAGTTTAAGGTTCTATTCATGTATTAATCATATTAGATTGGTGCGTAAGTTCGTAGCGTTCTTGTTTTGGATGTTAGTATTCCGGTCGCTATGGGTTTATTTGTCAATTGTCATCTTTTATTTTCAGTTCACTGCTGCTAATTGAGTTTATATTTTGTCATTTGGAGATAGTGACTGGAGAAGTGGACGGTAGGAAACGGAGTGCCCAATGTAGAAATAGGAACATTTCCAACATATTCGTCTATTTGACTACAATAGAGGGGTGACAGCAACGGAGACAGCCAGAAACGTTTGCACCACCTGTGGATATAATGCCATTGGATAGAGCACGGCAAGAAAGTGATTTTTTCGTTTCAAGGAGTATAGTTTTGAAATTAGTGACTCGGCACGTTCGGGAAGACCTTCGGGGTTTGAAGAAGATCGTTTAAACGCATTAATTCACAATGATCCTCGTCACTGTATTCGAAAACTGACAAATGTAATGGACTGTGGTCATTCCACCAACGTGCAACATTTGCATGCGACGCGGAAGGTTCAAAAATCGTGTGTGTGTGTGTACCGCATGCTGTAAGCCAGCATCACAAAATTCAGCGGGTGGCCTTATGTGCATCTCTTCTTGCTCGTTATTAGTTGGCTCGAGAGCAACACCGACCGTTCCTGTCGTCACTGGTGACGAGAATTGGTTTCTTTACACTAACATCAGGAAAAGAATGGAATGCTTGAGCCCAGACAAAGCAGCAATTCCTCGTACAAAGACCTGCACGCATCCACAAAAGATAATGTTATGGATCTGTTGGAACAACGACGGTGTGGTGTACTACGAATTGCTCCCTCGAGATGTAACCATCAGTGCTGACATTTATTGCCAACAACTGAGACGTCTTACACACACAGTCCAAGAACAACAACCAGCAAGACTGCGTGATGTGATGCTACTACACGGTAACGCCCTCCCGCATTCTGCTATACTGACAAACACTGTACAGGAGTTGGGTTGGGAAGTCATTCCGCATCCACGTTATTCACCTGCTCTTGCGCCGTCAGATTTTTACCTTTTCTGCTCTGTCGAACAGCCGTCAAGGAACCTGCTTTGCGGATGAAAATGCGCTCTGAACATGGCCCAATGAGTTCTTCGGCTCAAAACCACGTGGTTTCTATAGTCGTGAAGTCGAAAAGTTACTCCAGCGGCAGCAGACTGTTGCAAACAGTAAAGGACAATATATTATTATATGTATATATGAGGTGTTTATTAAACTTAAGGAAAAACCTTACGAAGTTATGTACCAACCCAACATATAGGGCTTTAAGAACGAAAGCATCATTGATATTAGCGCTGTATAATTATGACAGACTCAGTGAGGCTGTTCATCTCGATATCAGAGTCACGTGGTCGGATCCTCTGCTACCAACTGTGCAGACTCCGCGGTCGACTGTGTTTGAAGGCGCACTGCCGACGCTCAAGGTCACTCTCCTTTTCACTTGCTCCGTTCCTGGGAGTCGGCCAGGCCAGCCGCATGCCTGCAGATAACGGAATTGCCAGCCAGTATCTTTCATCTGGATCGGCGTCTACAGAGAGCGCTGGGAACAGAATCACTGTGTGACGTGGCCAGCTGCAACAAACACGCACCGCCGGTACGGCCGGCCCACTGGCAATGAGAAACCTTTTTTGGGGGGTGGACGGCGCGCACAGAAAATTACTACGCGGGATCTCGGGCCGATTACGCTGCCGTAACCTCGGCTTTTCCCGCTCCGCACGTGCCAAATATGCAGCCAGCGCGAGTACAACGCGCACTGTTGTCCACGAAACACTGGAGCGACGCGCCGGACACGCCACGTCTGGTGCCCCGTCGCCCCTTATTCGGGTTTTCTGCGTACTGTGAGATCGGCGCCAGACCGCGTACACGCTGATATTTAAGGCTCAGTGGGCTGCATTACGACCAGCGTTTGCAAAGCTACTCAGAAGTAATTGGAAGAGGAGGCGGATTCTTATTTGGAGAGACCAATTTTATGCGCAACACAATCGTCTTTCAGTCCTAACAAGGATAACACGATCGTATACAACCTCTAGCCCTCGCTGCAATCAAAGCAATCACGAATGCAATATACTCCTACACTACACATAGCGTAAATGCTTCCTTCTGGAGACGCCTACCAATTCTTGACGTTACATGTCGAGGGCTACGGATGTTTAATTTTGATACCTACTATAGTAATCGCATAATTCTATGTATTCCTGCTTTATACAATATTGGCCATTAAAATTGCTACACCAAGAAGAAATGCAGATGATAAACGGGTATTCATTGGACAAATACATTATACTAGAACTGACATGTGATTACATTTTCACGCAATTTGGGTGCATACATCCTGAGAAATCAGTACTCAGAACAGCCACCTCTGGCCATAATAACGGCCTTGATACGCCTGGGCATTGATTCAAACAGAGCTTGGATGGCGTGTACAGGTACAAATGCCCATGCAGCTTCAACACGATACCACAGTTCATCAGGAGTAGTGACTGGCGTATTGTGACGAGCCAGTTGCTCGGCCACCATTCACCAGACGTTTTCAGTTGGTGAGGGATCTGGAGAATGTGCTGGCCAGGGCAGCAGTCGAACATTTTCTGTATCCAGAAAGGCCCGTGCAGGGCCTGCAACATGCGGTCGTGCATTATCCTGCTGAAATGTAGGGTCTCGCAGGGATCGAATGAAGGGTAGAGCCACGGGTCGAAACACATCTGAAATGTAACGTCCACTGTTCAAAATGCCGTCAACGCGAACAAGAGGTGACAGAGACGTGTATCCAATGGCACCCCATACCATCACGACGGGTGATACGCCAGTATGGCGATGACGAATACAGGCTTCCAATGCGCTTTCACAGCGATGTCGCCAAACACGGATGCCACCGTCGTGATGCTGTAAACAGAACCTGGATTCATCCGAAAAAATGTTTTGCCATTCGTGCACCCAGGTTCGTCGTCTAGTACACCACCGCGGGCGCTCCTGTCTGTGATGCAGCGTCAAGGGTAAACGCAGCCATGGTCTCCGAGCTGATAGTCCATGCTGCTGCAAACGTCGTCGAACTGTTCGTGCAGATGGTTGTTGTCTTCGAAACGTCCCCATCTGTTGACTCAGGGATCGAGACGTGGCTGCACGATCCGCTACAGCCATGGGATGAGATGCCTGTCATGTCGACTGCTAGTGATACGAGGCCGTTGGGATCCAGCACGGCGTTCCGTATTACCCTCCTGAACCCACCGATTCCGTATTCTGCTGCCAGTCATTGGATCTCGACGAACGCGAGCAGCAATGTCGCGATACGATAAACCGCAATCGCTATAGGCTACAATCCGACCTTTATCAAAGTGGGAAACGTGATGGTGCTCATTTCCCCTCCCTACACGAGGCATCACGACAACGTTTCACCAGGCAAAGCCGGTCAACTGCTGTTTGTGTATGAGAAATCGGTTGGAAACGTTCCTCATGTCAGCACATTGTAGGTGTCGCCACTGGCGCCAACGTCGTGTGACTGCTCTGAAAAGCTAATCATTTGCATATCACACAATCTTCTTCCTGTCGGTTAAATTTCGCGTCTGTAGCACGTCATCTTCGTGTTGTGGCAATTTTAATGGCCAGTAGTGTAGATAATCAAGTACTTTTTCACTCTAGAAGTATAATGACCAATGTCTCCTGACACAAATGTTCGAGATTTGTTGTACAGTGTGTTTCCAAAAGAATTGCCAGATTTAAAAATTCCATATTTATTGATAAAAAAAGTTCAAATGTGTGTGAAATCCTATGGGACTTAACTGCTAAGTTCATTAGTCCCTAAGCTTACACACTACTTAACATAAATTATCCTAAGGATAACAAACACAACACACACACACACACACACACACACACACACACACACACACACACACACACACACACACACACACATACCCATCCCCGAGGGAGGACTCGAACCCCCGTCGGGACCAGCCGCACCGTCCATGACTGCAGCGCCTTACACCGCTCGGCTAATCCCGCGCGGCATGTATTGATAAAAACATTAGAAACATGGGATGAATTGCAAAACAAGTCAACAAGTGGCCACGAAAGCCTTAACATTTTTGAAAAACACAAAATCTTAAAATTTAGCTATGCTACTACACTCAGTGAATTACCCAGCAGCAGCACGAACAACGTCTAGACGATAGATAAATTCCTCATAAGGTTTACACAGTGTATCTGCTTTTACTGAAATTATGACGGCCGTTACACTGTTCTTCGCTTCTGCTATGTTACGAGGTAAAGGGGGAGATGATCACACTTCCCTGCACTTATCCCCACAAGAAAACATCTCGTGCGGCCATATCTGGCGATCGTGGAGACCAAGAATGCAGGACCGTGTCTCGAGGTCCCGTGCGCCCTATCCAACGTTGAGGCAGTGTGTCATTGAGAAACTGACGTACGTTGTTGTGCCAGTGTGGGGGATTCCATGCTGCTGGAAAATGAGGTCATTGTAGTCCTCCTGAAGTTCCCCCCCCCCCCCCCCCCCCCCAACAAAAAAAAAATTATGCAGCATTTGAAGATAGCTCACTTGAGTCGCCGTCTTTTCCTAAAAAAAAGAAGGGGCCACCAGTTTCATGAGAGATGGCACAAAAAAGTTCTCTTTAGGTGAGTTTCTTTCGTGCTTAATGATGTCATGAGGGTTCCAGAGTCCCCTTGTGCCCACGTTATGTCGATTTACTTGATCGCTGACGTGAGAAGTTGCTTCATCACTGAAAATTAACCGTGTTAAAAATGTATCCTTTTCCATGTCCTCTAGCAAAACATTGTTGAAGTCGTCCCTTTTCCGTGTATCACCACGCGAAGAGCTTCTTCTAACTATAGCCTGTACGGTTTATAGACCAAACAACGCCTTCATACTCGCCACTCGCCAGACAGTCGTATGAAATATTGCCAGTTCTCAGCTTACGCGGCGAGTAGATTTTCGTAGAGTCCGGTTAAACGATTGCCGAATTCTTTCTACCATCGCATCAGAAGTGCGAGGTCGACCTGGACTCTTTATCTTTGCACAAGCATCCTGTCTCTTCAAACCGGCGATACCAAAAACGAATGTGTGCAGGCGGATCAGTGCCAAAACGCTGACGAAAAGCACGCTGGACTTAAATTACTCATATACACACACAACGCCTTCTGTTGAGCCGACGCCATCGTACTTCTGACTGCAAACGGAGAAGACGCATTGACTGATACCTAACGGCGATTTTCTGAATCCCTGTGTCACGCCCATTCAAACATACTTTTTCTTGCCGTCACGCCCCATGTTTCGTAATTATTACCGTCAAAAATCGGGTTATTCTTTTTAAAACAACCTGTACTACAAGATGCATTTCGGCTCCTTTGGGAACGTATTCGGACGTGACTATATTCAGGTCTACATCTCTCGAGAAAGGTGAGGTAGTAATATGTTACGTGCTAAAATTTTAAAATTGAATCAGAGAAAACGTAATAGGAAAATAAACTGAAATGAGAAAGCGCTACTTTCTCGCTGATTTAAAGAATCTTACAGTTGGCGAATTTCCACGGCAGCTGAAGTCATTGGAAGACAACGTGACGCAAGTCTATCGGCGTCTCCCGGAGCATATGCGGTGCGTTTGTCTCCGTACGGTCCTCGTAGAAATAGATTAATTATATAACAACACCAAAGTATAAAATTTAAGACTGTTATGCTGTTCACTATCGTAATTTATTTTCCACGTAGTTTGCTGTCACCCTTTTTCTTTTCAAACAGATCTGATGATGACCTGCTAAGAAAGAGACACCGGTAATTATTTATTTTATCCTCCAGTAACAGTACTGGAGTATAAAATATATAATTAAAAACACGCATTTTTGTTCCTCTCTCTTCACCCACATGATTCGGTGGTGATACACCCTAAGTAGGTTCGCTTTTTCTGCTGTAAAACTGGAAGTAAATATTAGATCATAATATCCACAGATATTTTAAGGAATTTATGTACCTAAATAGTACGTTTCGTTGTTGATGTTGCTGCCTGTATTCTGCAATACTGCAAGTACTTTAGCACACGTTGTAATCTGCAACTGACAATGATTTCTTAATAGTACTGAACTTTGTATAGAGCGAAAAATATTTGGATATATTACACTCTGTTATTGTTTCCTTATCTCCACCTAATGTTTGTTTTTCCTACGATCATCACGACTCTGATGATCATGATTCACGTTTTTTCTGAAGTTTTTGTTACCGTTTGCGAAAAATATGCCTGGTATGTAGCTCAGAAACATGTTACTCAAGTTGGACTCTGCAAAATTCGTATGTGTGATGACGTGTTTGTAATTTGCTGAAAATTAATTGCGTTCGTCTGGAGGTGTCGCGCTGTCACAACATTGCAAAAAAGATTGTGCTTCGCTCAAGAAGAAATCCTCACAGTATAGAGGGTGTCTGAAAAAGGTTCATTCGATTTCACAAGATTATATCTTTTACATCAATCAAGATAGAAACCTGTGCCGAATTTTAACTTGCGCTTGAGGCTACAGAGTTTTTATTTCCAAAGTAATTATTCGACTTTGCAAAGGTGTCTCTTTTATAAACACGCAAATACTTACAGCTGTTGCAAAAACGATTGTTTCTTTTCCATTTTGTACATGGAGATCAAATGTGCTTAATGTCACCGTCTGTAGAATTGGTGCGTCCGCAGTAGGGGCAGGGATTCCATTTCGATGAAGGTGTGCTGGGATGTAATTTATAGCGTGAATAGGAATAAAACCGACAAACTGCAGGGACGGATTCCCGAGCGGGAAGGAAGGAAAAATATTGGGATATATTACACTCTGTTATTGTTTCCTCATCTCCACCTAATGTTTGTTTTTCCTAGTATCATCACGACTCTGATGATCATGATTCACGTTTTTTCTGAAGTTTTTGTTACCGTTTGCGAAATATATGCCTGGTATGTAGCTCAGAAACATGTGTCCGGAAACGTGCGGTGTGCGTGCAAGGACAACAAATCGTCCCGGAACGCAGTACAGAGCTGCATCGCATCCACGTCACAGCAGATGTTCAAGGTGCCCTCCATAGGTTGCAATGCACGCCGTTGTCACGTAGGATACGATAATCGTACTATGGCTTACACCATGTTGGTGGCCCATTTGTCTTGAACCTGTGCTAGGGTTCGTCTCAGTATTCTGTAGAATCCGGTCCTCCAAATCTGGTGTACGCATAGTCCACCGCCTCCCTACACGTTCGTCTATCTGAAAGGACCCATGGTCATACAAACGACAATAAAGGGCTTGAAATGTTGAGTGATGTGATTGGTGTTAGTGAGGGTCCTTTTTTTGGTGCAGCCGTGCTGCCTCTCGACTGTTTCAATCTGCTTGGCCGTACACAAACATCTCTGCTTGTTCCAGACATCAATACCGGACCATTCTGCCGCTTACAGTACGCTGCGTCAGTCACACAGCATGTAACACAGAAGGAACACACGGCACGTGGTCAGAGGAACTGTCATTCGTCTATTGTGGCAACGATGGATTTCCGGAATCCTGTTCATAGGACCTTTTTTCCTCCATTTACAGTCAGGAATCCGTCCATGCAGTTTGTCGGTTTTATTACTGTTCACGTGTATACCCATGATTAACTTACAGGCGATATAGTCGTCTGGGCATCTTCAAAAAATGCAGTGAATAAAATCGTAAGAACAATCGGTAGCGAAATGAAGGAACTCCGCAATAATTATGTGACCCGCTTGGATCTTTTAACATACAGCTATTTCTTCACGACCAATTTTAAGGAGTTTCCCGTCTGCCGGGACCCCAAGTGACCAATCACGTTTTCTTCCTGCGTTCTCTGCATGGCTACGGAGAGTTTTGTCATTAACTAGTAACCCATTGTGTAGTTTAATCATTATCCATTTTAGTATTTCAGAATATTGTTAGAAAGTATATGAAATAGATTGGAAGAGTGAGGGAACTGCGATTCGTCACTGCCTTCTTCACAGAAGACTAACTAGCATACCACGGCCTCCAATTGTGGGGAAAAAGCAACAGCAGTGTGAGCGTTGAGTGCTGAAGTTCATCAGTAAACTGAAGAGCGAGCAGCGCGTGTGGTGGAAGAAGGGGGGGAAAGTCGCAGATCCGAGTTCTGATTCTAACAAGGGAACCTCCCCATCGCACCCCCCTCAGATTTAGTTATAAGTTGGCACAGTGGATAGGCCTTGAAAAACTGAATACAGATCAATTGAGAAAACAGGAAGAAGTTGTGTGGAACTGTGAAAAAAATTAGAAAATATACAAACTGTGTAGTCCTTGGGAAGATAGGCAACAACGACAGTTGGACTCAAGGAGCGTCGTGGTCCCGTGGTTAGCGAGACCATCTGCGGAACCAAAGGTCCTAGGTTCAAGTCTTCCCTCGAGTGAAAATTTTAATTTTTTATTTTCAGTTTATGTGACAAACTCGTACGTTTTCTTCACTTTTTTTGGGGGTGATCATCACATCCACAAGAAAACCTAAATCGGGCAAGGTAGAAGAATCTTTTTACCCATTCGCTAAGTGTACAAGTTAGGTGGGTCGACAACATATTCCTGTCATATGACGCACATGCCGTCACCAGTGTCGTATAGAATATATCAGATGTGTTTTCCTGTGGAGGAATCGGTTGATCTATGACCTTGCGATTAAATGTTTTCAGTTCCCATTGGAGAGGTACGTCCTTTCGTCTACTAATCGCACGGTTTTGCGGTGCGGTCGCAAAACACAGACACTTAACTTATTACAGTGAACAGAGACGTCAATGAACGAACGGACAGATCGTAACTTTGCGAAAATAAAGAAAGTAAAATTTTCAGTCGAGTGAAGATTTGAACCAAGGACCTTTCGTTCCGTAGCTACTCAAGCTAACCACAGGACCACGGGGCTCCAGAGACCACAGTTGCCTTGATGTTGCTTATATTGCTCATCGACTACTCAGTTCGTATATTTTGCTTATTTTTTTCATAGTTCCACACAACTTCTTCCTGTTTTCTCGATTGATCTGTGTGCAGTTTTTCAAGGCCTATCTACTGTGCCAACTTATAACTAAATCTGAGGGGGGTGCGATGGGAAGGTTCCCTTGTGAGGAAGCTCTCTGGCCCATCCCCTCCCCCCCCCCCCCCCCTCTCTCGCTCTCTCGCCCCGTTTAGGTTGCCGTCACACCCACATTTAACGTGCCACCGATGGGTAGGCTTTTATTATTAATAATATTATTTTTAGATATTTGTGGAGTAAGAAGCCCACAATAAGCAGAGCCAACGAAGTAAAAACGGATTTAGGAAGAAACAATATAAAAGTAGAAGGTATAAACAACAGAGAAGCCTTACGGGAAAAAGTATTGAAAACGGAATGATTCCAAGGCAGGATAGCTAAAAAGACTGGTTCAAAATGGTCTGAAGGCAGAAAGAAGAAACATACTCGAAGAAAGGGAAAGAACGAAGAACTGAAATTGGAACGTGGTTCTCAGGTGGCCTATAGACACACACTAGTGTGTTTTAATACAAACAAAATAATTTGTTTGCTTCAGTGGTTCAATAAAGTGATTGTACTTTTTTGGTGGGGATTCATGCTAACGCCAGCCCACTCCCACACACGAGGTAGTGCAACATGTTGTGATTTATGCAGATTTAATTCGTGTGGTGTAGTGGCTGGCGTATAGTACTAACGCATTAGTGAAAATAAACGCTCACCTGACGTATGTGGACACCCTATCGTCACTGGCTTACAGATGCACTGCAGAAAGACTGATATAACATTGTGAAACTGCCTATAGTTGCTCCTAGAGAGAGAGAGAGAGAGAGAGAGAGAGAGAGGGGGGGGGAAGAATTCGCCTACTCGTTTTTCAGTTTGCATAAAAACTACCGTACGAGCCGGTAGAAGTATCTGTTCCGTAGTAGCAATAGCAGAAAATTAATAATAGTAGCGGCGTTCAGCGTCAGTTACTTAGTTAATTAATGGATTATCGGCACAATAATTGTAGCGGAGCCGTCGGCCGAGACCTTGATTGCCCGTGTGTAGGCACGTCAGCGCGCAATACGTTTTGACGAAAGAAAACAAACAGTGGCTCTCCTCGCGCCGGGGTTACGTAAGTAGGAGAAGCCCCGGTGCTGCAGCTAACCGGGACGCCCTGCCCTCGCCGCTGCTGCTGCTGAGCCAGCGGTCTGGCGTTCCAGCCAGGCGCTTCCGCGCTATGCTGGCGTTCTCCTCTGCAACTTTGCTGTGGCTCTAAAGTTCGGACCCCAGTCTGTGAATCGAGCTTTTGCTACGGACTGTCATTTACTACCGGAAGTCTCCTATCAGAAAACATTAACACTACCCTTTCTGGTTGAGTAATAGAATGTTTGGCAAACTTTTAGGGATTCATCCACAGAAAAAACAGCTTCGATTCGAAATAAAATGACACCATAATTTGTGGAACGTTAAACAGAAATGTGTGTGTCAGTAAAATCCTTTTGATACAAGTACCCCAGCAGACTGGCTAAAAAGACTACAAAAAACAGATATTTCTGTTCTAGAACTTCTCAAGGTCATTACATTTCTGTGCTATTGACTTAACTTACGTAGAGTCTGGTTTAAACTAGTTTTGCACCTGATATTTAAGGTCCTAAGTTGCGGCGTTGTGTTAACCCTTTCGTGAGCCGTGGGAAACATGCTTCCCACTACAATGAACTTGCTCCTAGTCCCGTGGGATTCACAGTTCCCACCTCTGTACGGTGCTACCACCTAGTGAACAGTATAGGGTACTATTCCAATCGGAAGTTACCGCCGTTTTTGCTGTACCTTCGCGCAGAGGCATTGTATAGCTGAGTGTTGCTCTCTAGAGGAGCCTTTCAGTGCTGTTTGCGTGACATTTTGTGATTTTTTCCTCAAAGCTATAGTATAAGGTAAATACTTTTGATTTACCCAAATTTATGAAGGAAAAAAAAGTAAAATTGGAACGAGGAGAATTCCAGTTTGAAACAAAAGGAGCCATTTATGCAGTAAAATGGATGGATAACCGTTCAGTCACTTTCCTGTCCTCAATTCATGACCCACGAGAAACAGCCACAGTGAAAAGGAAAAACAAGGATGTTACTAGTACAGAGATTTCTTGTCCTGAAGGTGTGGCAGAATACAACAAAATAATGGGTGGTGTCGATAAGTTTGATCAATTACGAGACGTTCTGTAAAATTGTGGCACAGAATATTTTATTTCCTGGTGGACGTTGCTGCAGTGAACAGTTTTATCCTGTGGAAAATAAGTAAAAGAGAAAGTGGACAGTATGATCAGCTCACATACAGGATCCATCTAGCCAGACAATTGATCGCTGGCTTCTCATACCAAAAAAGGCGTAGAGAAAAACCTGTCTTTCTGGCAAAAAGGGGTAAAGTACCTGAAGATTTTCGTCATGTGGCTGTAGGGAGCATCAACCCATTTTAGGAGAAACCTACTGGACGTGCCGTCATTGTAGTACCAAAGCTGCGGAAAAGAGCACTCGCTGTGTTTGTACATATTGTCAAATACCACTTTGCATAGACCCATGTTTCAGAAAATTTCATGGCAAGTAATTGTGAACAATCATTGTAACAAGAGAAGTAAATTTATCAAATAAATATGACATATATTGAAAAAGTTGTTTTTGTCATTTAACTCCAAGGAAGGGCAGTGGGAAGGATACTTCCCACCTTGTTGTGTGACCTCACTTTCACAGTTGGAGCAAATTTGATATTATGTATGATAAACATACCTATCTGTTAACTACCATCTGCTCTCCATTCACTACAAAAAAAAAAAAAAAAAACTGCTCAATAATTTTGCCCACGAAATGGTTAAGTGCTTTCTACAAGCAGCCGCCACGTCGCATCGCTCTCTGCGGCGATAGAAAATCTCCTTAAACCCTCTATCTGCTACAAACATCAAGTAGAGAAATCTCAAATTCTCGTACGATATAGATCTACATAGTCACTCGCCATGTCAAAAAGTTTTTTTTTTTTCCTTCCATAACAAATTTTCCCATTTGTAACATCCTATCACAAACTGCTGAGAGAAATAATTAACGAAACTTTTGGAGATTGCGTACTGCATTGCGTTTTCTATACAGACTTCTGAAAATGGCGTCTTTATGTAAGTGTCTCTATATTTAACACATAACAAGTATAAAATTTTGGCGTTATGAGGGGCATTTGGTCACCAACTGTCACTAACGCTGCTTCAACCCTATAAAAATGCCGATCCGCAGAGAATGGGAAGAAGAGGAGGAAGTGGAGAGAAAGAAGTAGTGTGAAGTGCTATCTTCTACAAAATTAACGTAAAATTTCCGAAATTCACTTACGCTATCACTCTCAATAGTATTTCTAAGCACGTTAAAAATCGCTTTTTAATTTTAATTAGGGACAGTGTTAAGTTTATTACTGAAATAAGAGAAATTTTCGTGCCGGAAAAGTTTCCTACATTTACGTTGCATCCCTAAAAAACTATTATGCGCTCTGAAATCACATCTTGGTGTCTACACAAGTTGAACTATGTATCAACGTATGAGGGCGTGCCGAAAAATCACGCCTCCGAAATTTTTATGTGAAAATTCTTAATGCTTTTTAAATAAAACAAACGTAGTTAACGTTATACATCTTTATTTCTCACCTCTACATATTTGCACCCGTCGCCAGTAGAGGGCTCCCAATTGTAGCTTATAACACGGCGGTGTGCAACGTAATTATGTCGGTGTGTAGGAAACAGCGTGCTGTCACTGAGTTTCGAATTCAAAAAGTTTTTTCTCTCCTTCGGCATGACAAATGCCAGGCCGCACACGAGTGCAGCGACATTTGCAACAATTCGACCCCCCGCCCCCCCCCCCCCCCCCTCCCTGGCCTCACTGTCGTCGGTCATCCCCGTTAAAGTCCCGACTAGGCCCCATCCGATTTTCATCTGTTTCCAAGACTTAAAGAAAGCCTTCAAGTAACTTCACTTCGGTAGTGATGAAGCGGTGCAAGCAGAAGTGACGTTGTGGCTCCGCAGCAAAGTCAGACGTTCTACAGTGACGGTACCAGTAAACGTCTCTCTTGTGCGAGAAATTTTTTCGTTACCAGAGTGGCTATGTTGAGGAATAAATATGTAAACATGAACAATAAAGATGAATGTTAATGACGTTTGTTTTATTTAAAAAGCTTTAAAAGTTTTCCGAGACAAAATTTGGAGTCATTAGTTTTCAGCATGCCCTCGTATCGTACCCTAACGAGGCAATGGCAGCTAACTGAAAGTTATTCCTTAGTCTCACAAGAGGAAAGAGGAATTGATCGAAATAAATTCACAAACTCAAGATTTAATGGAAATAACAGTTACAGTAATTTCAGGGGTAAGAAAAGGCTGCAACCTGTCTCCACTGTTGTTCATATTATTTATGGATCATATGTTGAAAACAATAGACTGGCTGGCCAAATAGGAGGAACCAAGTTAGAACAGGTGGACAGTTTCAAGTACTTAGGATGCATATTGTCACAGGATGGCAACATAGTGAAAGGACTGGAATCGAAGTGTAGCAAAGCTAATGCAGTGAGCGCTCAGCTACGATCTACTCTCTTCTGCAAGAAGGAAGTCAGTACCAAGACTAAGTTATCTGTGCACCGTTCAATCTTTCGACCAACTTTGTTGTATGGGAGCGAAAGCTGGGTGGATTCAGGTTACCTTATCAATAAGGTTGAGGTTATGGATATGAAAGTAGCTAGGATGACTGCAGGTACTAGTAGACGGGAACAATGGCAGAAGGGTGTCCATAATGAGGAAATCAAAGAAAAACTGGGAATGAACTCTATAGATGTAGCAGTCAGGGCGAACAGGCTTAGATGGAGGGGTCATGTTACACGCATGAGAGAAGCAAGGTTACCCAAGAGACTCATGGGTTCAGCAGTAGAGGGTAGGAGTAGTCCGGGTAGACCAAGGAGAAGGTACCTGGATTCGGTTAAGAATGATTTTGAAGTAATAAGCTTAACATCAGAAGAGGCACCAATGTTAGCACTGAATAGGGGATCATGGAGGAATTTTATAAGGGGGGCTATGCTCCAGACTGAACGCTGAAAGGCATAATTAGTCTTAAATGATGGATGATGATGATGATGATGATGATGATGATGATGATGATGATGATCTCTTCTGTTCTATGCATGCATACGAATTGAAGTTCCCTGCTCGCTTCTTTCTGATGCATGAGTTAATCTCAGGAACTACAGCAGGAATTTTGATATGGTTTTGACTGATAGGTACTTTGATTCACGCGAAACTTTCGTGTGTATAATTTATAGCTGTTTCATGAAAATTGGATGAACCGTGATGAATTCTGGTCTCCCGATGCGTGTGAAGGGTACTTGCAGGAACTGCTGTAGTAATTTAGATACAGTCCTCTCACGTCTTTAGGCGTTGCAGTGTACTGGATAGTGGTACGTGATGCTTAAATAGTTCAATTTATGTGAAACTGGTGATATTCAGTTACCTGAAGTTCTTCTCTGAATTTTAATCATACCTCTACGCAGTGAGTCGTAAACAAAATTACCATTACGCCGAAGTCTGTCAGCCCCTATATACTTAATGCTACCCGTGCGAATCCGGGGCGGGCTACTAATTAATTACGACGTTGTCAAAGTTGTAAAAATTTGTCGCTATTATAGTTCTTGAAATAGTTACATGATACAGGTACTTCTCACATTCCGGGACTATAGACTACAGTAGCACAAGTTGCTGAATGATATGACTTAGCACATTTCTCTTGCACACGTGTCCAGGCAATGCAATGGAGATGCTTATCGCCCAACTCTACATCAGTAACCGTATCCATACTGTTAGAGTCCTCCCTCGGGCGTGTGTGTGTGTGTGTGTGTGTGTGTGTGTGTGTGTGTGTGTGTGTGTGTGTGTGTTGTCCTTAGCGTAAGTTAGTTTACGTTAGATTACGTAGTATGTAAGCCTAGGGACCGATGAGCTCAGCAGTTTGGTCCCATAGGAACTTACCACCATTGTTAACGAGCGACTAACGCCGTTGGGAAAACAAATCGGATAAAAAGCAGAACAGTAGCGAATATAAAATTTAGGTCGATAAGTAAAGAACCACAGGAAGCGCCGTGAGTAAATGGAACAAGTTTGTTCCCAAACGATACACACATTGTGAACCGACGACATTTGCATTGTCTTGCAGAAAGTTTCTGTGCAGTGTAGACACAATTACACAGTAATAAAAGTAATGAACCGACAGAGACAACGGGGTTTCTTATACTGGAATATTTATAAAACATTGGAGTTCACCCTATATAACAACGTGGTTGAATTAGTTCATGACGTTCAGCGTTCAGGGATATTATCAACGTTTGCTCTTCTACTGATCTCGAGAAATGCACTGGAAAATAAGATTTTACTGATATCATATGTTGCACCTGACGAGCTAGGTGAAGTTGTTTGTTTTTCATGCTGAAGACTACTCCGTGATGCCTTACGTTATGTGCTGTCAACTTGCTCCGTGCAATACAGATATCTTATTCACTATTCGGCATATTACTTTAAATAACGTTAATTTGACCACCATGATGATTTTTAGAACGGAGCCCATTGCAATTTAAACATCAAACGTGCAAAATGAAATTTCCTTTCTCCTCATTAGTCCCAATAATTATCTGAGTATGGATATAGATTAAGATGGGGGAGCTCTCTTCCAACGTTATTTTCATCCAGCTGAAAAGGTATGTTCTCTAACGCCTGTACTACTACTACTGCTACCGGAGAAATGTCACTCGATTCGTAGTCACTAAGTAAGTATCCGCCCCCGGTAGCTGAATGTTCAGCGCGACGGATTGTCAATGCTCTGGGCCCGGGTTCGATTCCCGGCTGGGTCGAGGAATTTTCTCCGCCCAGGGACTGGATATTGTACTGTCATCATCAATCTTTCATCCTCATCGACTGCAGGTCGCCGAAGTGGAGTCAAATTGAGAGACCGGCACCCGGCGAACGGTCTGCCCGACGGGGGGCCCCTAGCCATACAATTAAATAATTACTAACAAGGGAACCTCCCCATCGCACCCCCCTCAGATTTAGTTATAAGTTGGCACGGTGGATAGGCCTTGAAAAACTGAACACAGATCAATCGAGAAAACAGGAAGAAGTTGTGTGGAACTATGGAAAAATAAGCAAAATATGCAAACTGAGTAGTCCATGCGCAAGATAGGCAACTCAAGGACAGTACGAGCTCATGAGCGCCGTGGTCCAGTGGTAATCGTGAGCAGCTGCGGAATGAGGTCCTTGGTTCAAGTCTTCCCTCGAGTGAAAATTTTTTTCTTTATTTTCGCAAAGTTATGATCTGTCAGTTTGTTCATTGACGTCTCTGTTCACTGTAATAAGTTTAGTGTCTGTGTTTTGCGACCGCACCGCAAAACCGTGCGATTAGTAGACGAAAGGACGTGCCTCTCCAATGGGAACTGAAAACATTTGATCGCAAGGTCATAGGTCAACCGATTCCTCCACAGGAAAACACGTCTGATATATTCTATATGTGCATCACATGACAGGAATATGTTGTCGACCCACCTAACTTGTACACTTGGCGAATGGGTAAAAAGATTCTTCTACCTTGCCCTATTTAGGTTTTCTTGTGGATGTGATAATCACTCCCAAAAAAGTGATGAAAACATAAGAGTTTGTGACATAAACTGAAAATAAAAAATTAAATTTTTCACTCAAGAGAAGCCTTGAACCAAGGACCTCTCGCTCCTCAGTTGCTCACGCTAACCACAGGATCACGGCTCTGCTGAGCTGATATTGTCCTTGATGTTGCATATCTTCCACATGGACTAATCAATTTGTATATTTTGCTTATTTTTTTCATAGTTCCATACAACTTCTTCCTGTTTTCTCGATTGATCTGTGTTCAGTTTTTCAAGGCCTATCCACTGTGCCAACTTATAACTAAATCTGAGGGGGGTGCGATGGGGAGGTTCCCTTGTAAGTAGGTTGTGAATTAATTTGTTTTCTTTGTTGGTTAGTATGTGACGCGCTTACTCTACGAGCACATCTAAGCGCATGACACACCATCGAAGGAAAGTGTGACAATATCTGTCCCACGCTGAACGCTATATTTCCGTAGAGAAATTCAAGGCTAGAGAGACGGGATCCGGCGATAGCTGTCTAACCAGCAACTACATATGCGGGATGAATTATAGGACAAGGTGCTGACACGAAGCAAAATGGTTATTTGTAGAATACAACGGCGCATAAAGATCTGACAGATAGTGGACTGGTTATTTCGGCCAGTGCTCTCTCCTCTGTTACGTCATAAAGCGACAGAGTAGCGTAACTTCCGTCTTGGGTGAATTGATCACTCCTTTCAGTCCTTGGCCTCGTTTATTTGTTTGCTTCCATCCTGCCCTCTCTAACGGCAGCGTCCTGCTTTAGAACAGTATTCCGGAATGTCGATTAATTCCCGCTTTGCCACTTACTGCTTTCTTCGGGGAAATGACCTGAAAGAGGCAAGGAGCTCCTAAGGAGAGACTGAACGGTAGTATTAAGGTATTCCTCTTCTTTTATAGATGACTATCCCTAGTAGTATGTGACGGAAGCGGAACAAAAACCAGACAAATATTTTACTCCACTGGAGAATCTCAAAGGAATCAATTTAGTGTAGTCGGTAGTAGCGATACCCAACTGTCGACTTTGTTAGTGACTTCTCACGCCGTTTTCTCCAAAGTGCAAAGCGAAGAAGCTCTCGTTTAACTGATAATATTGGCACACGGCTTGTTGGTAAGGAAACAGCACTCCACCTGCTATCCATCCCTTGAAGGCCAAATTTTAGAGGTGAAGACGGTCTGAAGTCGAGCCAGACACCTCCGTGTCGACCTCTGCCAGTCCACTGCGCTCTATCAGCCTCTGCTATGGAGGACACCGTTTAAATATTCAACAATCTGCAACGGAATCAAGAGGTTTTCCATTATTTCTGTAACTAGATACTGCCGATTTCTTTCTCTTTCTTATGAGTATTATGTTATATTTATCTGTATTTAGAGAGGGGTCCACTTCATCATCTTGGCTCTTAGGGGAGTTCTTGATACTGTCAAAATCCTTCGGAACTACAGTTAGATGTAAACCACCTGTTGATCTCCATCTACCATTTGAATGATACCTTGGTCGAAAAAAGCAAGATGAATTCTCAAATTGGTGACTTTCTGCACGTATCTTCCTTTGCCATTCAGTGGGCTTTATGTGCACAAGGCCACCATGTAAGCGCAACTTGGCTCCACCACTACTTGGCCTGGTACATAGAGTGAACTCAGTCAATTGCGCACCGTCGTCCGCTTCTTCCTTACAGAGGTCTTCTTAAAAATGTTATTTCTGACCACCTTTACAAATTTATAGTCTTCAAGAGTTTTGTAAGTGTTTTCTTCAGTATAACATTGCCTTTACGGTTATTTGAGTTGCTTTAAACATGTTGAAGCGTTAATTGCATAATCAAAAATGCATGTAATTCATAATGTAGGTTCTGAATATTGCGGTCGAGGAAGTAGTTCTCTTCTAGTAAAAGCACTTACCGACAACACTTCACACGGAATTAGTAGCCCGTTGCCTGTGAAAATCAAAGACATCTCTTATGTATAAATTGGCAAAGAAAATCTATGTTGAATGATTCAGGCACGTTACAGTACTGCCAAGTCTGCACGGACTAAATTTACCGATTGCAAAGATGTTATCGGATGGTATAGGGATTTTACAAGGAATCGCTGAAGGAAAGATTATTGTTCTTACGAAAGCCTCGAAAATGTGTTTAGAAGCAGTGTTTACAGGTCGATGATTCTTATGTCTCTATTCTGTACACTGGATAATGGCAGTGAGATCAAGATAGTGAGATTAGAGATTGTTTGAACGGCGAAGTATACCGACTTTCTTGTGTACTGTTTACTGAGTGAGTATGGCAGTGCCTTTCGAATGAGGTCACACGACTACTCGCAATCTCTTTTCGATTATATGAACAAGGATTTCAGAGTTAAAATAAAGGTAGCCTTTAATAATGGGCTTCAGGAAGTTTGCGAACGAACTCTGCTGATCGTATGAGTGCTCTTCGTGAATGTAGTAAGTTGCCTCAAAATTGTCATACCAGTGGACCTTATTCTCCTCCTTCCAGTGCTCAGGCCGTTGCATCGATAGTAGTAGCTCTTCTCGTCTTTCAGCCTCATTAATTTTTGTGTGTGAGCTACAGTAATGTTTCTGTCATTTTATCTATGTATTTCAGTTGTGGCATTCATCCAGATTTTTTTCCATTGGAAACCTCTGTTACTTTTTATAGGAGCACCTCGTGGTCCCTAGATACCAACAAACTGGCATATTCTTTTTGCAATAGTGTTGCACAGACTCCTTCCTTACTGTTTTCAGAACTTCGTCAGTCGTGCTCTTATTGGTTCATTTGAATTTCAGATTGCGCCTGTAACATCGCATCTCAGAAGAATTCAGACTCTTTCTTTCCTCAGTCGCCAGGGTCGTGGCCACTCAGTGCTACACTCCAGACACAACCATTGTCGAACTTACTCCTGATTTTTGTGGCTGTTACTTTTTTTATAATATCTTTTTGTTTTATGGAAGGCATCTTTTGCTTGGGCAATCGTGCTTCTTACTTGAGAAGGGTTCATCATCTCCAGTGATTTTGTTTCCTAAGTAAGTTAATGAGACAACATGTTGCAGGAGGTTGCCACGTTCCTATGCTTTGGCTTTTCTTCTTTTGTTACAAACCAGCACTCGTTTATTTTCACGTTATATTCTTTGCCCGAAATTTTATCCTTTCCACTTGACGTGGCTTCAAGGTCTGTTTCACTTTCAATTAAAACAGCTATATCATCATGAAATTTGTTCTCTTACCATGTACTTCTAAACGCTGTGGTTATAAAATGTGGCTTCCATATGAGAAAACTGTGTAAATTGTGTTTTTCTGCAGTTATGTTTAACTTGTACAAAGATGAGACTGCAGTTCTAAGCGCCTAAAACAATGACAGAAAAGAAGTAGTTGAAAATGAAGAGGTGAGACAGGATTTATACACCGAGCAAGCAGTAAACGAAAACAGGGAGGAAAGGGAATTAAAGTTATGAGAGCGAAAATAAAAAGGTGGAAGTTTGCCGGTGATACTGGAATTTTCGGAGGCGGCAAATGACTGGAAAGAACAGTTGAATGTTATTAATAGCGTTTTGGAAAGAGATTACAAGACGAACGTCAAAATTTTTGAAAGGAGGATAATGGAATGTAGTCGAATTAAATCAGGTAGTTCTGAGAAAATTAGGTTAGGAAATAAAACACTAAAGGTAGTCGGTGAATTTTCTATTTGGGCAATAAAAAAGATGACGGTGGCTGAAAAAGAGAATGCATCAAATTCAGATTGGCATTGCTATGTAGCAGTTGGCCGCAGAGTGAAACAATATACGCCACTGAAACACATTTTAACCATCGTGTGTTATCAGTAATCTAATTTGAATGTTTTGGAGATGACCCTTTTTCGAACCTGATGATCTTGATGAGGCAACTAGCGTTCTGTTTGCTGCGGAAGCATTGTGCTATGCAAGTTTATAGTATTCACAGTTATTAGAGCAGCAAAAGAGTGTTTTATGAACTCACAAGTTTGCTCATAATGTACTCAAAGTACAGCCACAATCAAAACGCAGCAAAGCAGATAATGGTAGGTGTACACTAGTTATCTTGTCCGTCCTTCACTGTCCACTGGTAGATGCTGTTATAAAATGGTTCCTGCTCGTCAGGAATGTATTGTAGAATTTTATTTACATCCTCTAGTTTCTTCTCTTCTATTGGAGCAGCTCCACTATCCGACTTACATCATTCTTTGAACAGGAAACTGGAAAGAAGTGAGTCCATCAGTGAATGGCCTGGCTTCAGTAACTGCAGAAGAATCGCTACGGGAAATGAAGTGACTGTACGTAGATATCTGTAATTTTATTTTTGTTTTGCTCCCTTAAGGGAACGCTGAGGTAGCATCCCTTGTTTAATTGTTAGGCCAACAGGTCTTGGAGACCATAATACCTTCTATTTCCACGTTTATGACGCTTAAAGTTCTGCTTCTGAGACGAAGAATGTGAATGTATCAAAATTCCAGACTCTGCTGGAGTCATCTCTGGGCGTAGCAAAATGGTTCAAATGGCTCTGAGCACTATGGGACTCAATATCTTAGGTCATAAGTCCCCTAGAACTTAGAACTACTCAAACCTAACTAACCTGAGGACATCACACACACCCATGCCCGAGGCAGGATTCGAACCTGCGACCGTAGCAGTCCCGCGGTTCCGGACTGCAGCGCTAGAACCGCACGGCCACCGCGGCCGGCTGGACGTAGCCTCTTAACTCCGTACCCATCTAGCGAGCATTTCTGTTGACGGGACGTGACCCTTATTCTAAAAATGTTATGTACAGATACGCGGATCAAGTACCTCCGGTTAACGGAATTCGTACAAAAGTGGACATAACCCGTTTTGCAACTCACTGATTAAATTGAAACTTCCTGGCAGATTAAAACTGTGTGCCGGACCGAGACTCGAACTCGGGACCTTTGCCCTTCGCGGGCAAGTGCTCTACCAACTGAGCTACCCAAGCACGACTCACGTCCCGTCCTCACAGCTTTACTTCTGCCAGTATCTCGTCTCCTACCTTCCAAACATCTGCAGGGTTCACAGGAGAGCTTCTGTAAAGTTTGGAAGGTAGGAAACGAGATACTGACAGAAGTAAAGTTGTGAGGACGGGGCGTGAGTCGTGCTTGGGTAGCTCAGTTGGTAGAGCACTTGCCCGCGAAGGGAAGGTCCCGATTTCGATTCTCGGTCCGGCACACAGTTTTAATCTGCCAGGAAGTTTCATATCAGCGCACACTCCGCTGCAGAGTGCAAATCTCATTCTGGATCTTAGGAATTATTTTCTGAAGGCATTTTTCTGGAGTGTAGCTGTGTGCGGAAGTGAAACGTGGAAGACAGTCAGTTCAGACGAGAACAGAATAGAGGCTTATGAAATGCGATGCTACAGAACAATGGTGAAGATTAGATGGATGCATCGAATAGCTAATGTGGAGGTACTGAATAGAATTGAGGAGAACGGAAATATTACATAACGTGAGTAAATGAATGTATCAATTAATAGGATACGTCCTGAGGCATCGAGGATCTACATCTGCATTTGCACTCCCCAAGATACTTTACGATGTATGGCGGGGAGCGCTTTGTGTACCCAGTCCTTTTCCTGTTCGGCGTATGGTTCGCGGTAAGAACGATTGCTGGTAAGCCTCTTGTGAGCTCGAACTTATATGATTTTATCTTCATGCTCCTTTCGCAAGATGTAGGGAGGAGGAACCAATATATTGGTTGACTCCTCTAGGAACGTATCGTGTCGGAACTTTTAACAGTAGAACATATTGTGATGCAGGAAGTCTGTCTTGCCATTAGAGTTGGCATCTCCGCGAGGCCTACTAAAGGAACATGTAAAGAAATTTGCTCTATCAGTCGTGTCTGGTAAGGATCCCAGTGTGGCGAGCAGTATTCAAGTGTTGGGTCGATAGAGTACTTTGCAAGCTACCTGCTCTGTTGATGGACGACATTTCCTGAGATTTCTTCCAACGAATCTCTGTCTTGCATCTGTCTTACGATTGATTTTATGTAGTGTTTTTAGTTCTGATGGCTCCGTGTGCATAATCGCTCAATCATCAGTTTTGTTGTGGGAAGAAGTGTGTGTGTGTGTGTGTGTGTGTGTGTGTGTGTGTGTGTGTGTGTGGCGGGGGGATGGGGGAGAGGACACTTATAAAGAGGGAGACCAAAGCTTGAATACAGTGCCTATTTCAAGTGGATGTAGCTTGCAGCAGACAGAGATGATGAAACTTGTAGGGAATAGTCTGGTGGAGAGCTCCATCACGTATCCTCGGACTGAGCACCGTAACTATAGTGAATCAACCTGTTGCCTGTAAGCCGTCGGGTAATATTATCCATTGCAGTTAATTTGGGCTGTAATACCTCTTTTTTGAGTAATTCCGGCAAAGATGCGTCTGGACGTATCCCAGTCAGACGTGGCATCGCGTCCCGACACGATTAGCGGCCGGCGTGGGTCCTTGACCAGGTGCCGGGGGGCGTGGCGCAGCGCAGCGCCTGGTATCGATCCCGCGACCGCGGCGCTTAACGAGCTGCACCGGCGCGGCACAGGGGCACAGGCGTGAAAGCCGCATTGTGCGGCGCCGAGCCGAGCGCAGCGGAGAAAGCGACGCGGCTCGCTAATTACAGACGCCCACGCCAACACGCCAGCCGGCGCTGATTGGAAGAAAGGCAGAGCTGCGGCGCCGCGCGAAAGCGGGGGCGCCTCCTGCACACCCTGCTGACCGGGCCGCGTCAGTAAGACGTCAAAGAGGACGCTACTATCATCAGTTATCCGCCCATTTCGCAAGACTGCTCATAATAGGGTAATGAACGAGGACGGTAATGAACAGCAGTAAATGATTGTTGGGAGATCTGAAAGACAGTGAGGATGTGTACGTAGTGTTTTGTGGATCTGGAAAAATCATTTGTTGGTGGGACATTTCTTATTTTCTCCTGTTCCCCCTGTCGAACAATGCGCTCCACCCCCCAAGTGAAAGTAGTCTCTCACCCAGGCAATGAGCATAGGGGAGCGGATGCAGGAATCTCACATCGTCGTTCTACACAGGGTTCTAGTAAAGGTGGTTTGCCATTGTCTTGCTCCGATATCTTACAAAGTGTCAAGTGTGTGTGTGTGTGTGTGTGTGTGTGTGTGTGTGTGTGAGTATGAGTATGACTGCGAGAAATACTTGTACAGTGTAGTGTTGGGTTTGTGCTGTGGATGAAAGGAACGAAGAGGGCGAAACCCGGTTCCAGGACACAGCGTCCTCCTCTCGAAGAGCCGGCCGAGTGGCCGAGATTTTCTAGGCACTACAGTCTGGAACCGCACGACCGCTACCGTCGCAGGTTCGAATCCTGCCGTGGGCATGGATGGTGTGATGTCCTTAGGTTTAAGTAGTTCTAAGTTCTAGGGGGACTGATGACCTCGGCAGTTAAGTCCCATAGTGCTTAGAGCCATTTCAACCATTTTTTCCTCTCGAAGACCACAAAGGGGGCCACCGATACTAACGTCCCCATCCGACGGGCGCTCACTTGATGAGATAATGCGGAGACGTTTGCAATTTAATCCTGTAAATGGGCGAAAAGACTTGTGATCGGGAACTTACGCCACCACCTCTTCTTCCCATGCCGGCTAAATACTGACAACGATAGTTTTCCACCACCAGGATTTGAACTGGCGTACGTCAGAGTAAAGTGCCACAGCACAACCATGAGTTAGCGACCTCGGCTACAGAGGCGGTTAATAAAAACAATAAAATATGCAAAATCTTGTAATATAATAGTATTCGTCTAAATTAGTGCGTAGTACATCACTTCGCAAGAAGAATCACGATAAGCTACAATCTGACCTTTATCAAAAGTCGGAAACGTGATGGTACGCATTTCTCCTCCTTACACGAAGCATCACAACAACGTTTCACCAGGCAAAATTCAACCGTTGTTTGTGTATGAGAAATCGGTTTGTAAACTTTCCTCATGTCAGCACGTTGTAGGTGTCGCCACCGGCGCCAACCTTGTGTGAATACTCTGAAAAGCTAATCATTTGCATATCACAGCATCTTCTTCCTGTCGGTTAAATTTCGCGTCAGTAGCACGTCATCTTCGTGGTGTAGCAATTTTAATGGCCAGTAGTGTATGAACTGAAGAGTTTCCTCATGGATCACTCCTTCTATACTGTCGAGGAGTTCCTTGAAGAATTAAGCTGGTTCCTCTGTTACATTGTTGATTGCATTTACATAAACTTATAGCTTGACGCCTTTTTAGGATTCATAAACATTTTATATGTTATTACTTTTATTGTAATTTCATGTACTGACATGTTCCATGACCATGGTGATTTGCTGCTCGGTTTGATCCTACGGAACTAGACGTGTAAAATAAAAAAGGAATGAATACATGACACACAGTCCGCGTAAACAATTGTCGCTTCGTTTTAGCAATCGTTGGGTTCCTCGACGGTAGAGAACCCTTCCTTGATCCTCGTATTGTTCGCTGCACGTGACTTGTACGGTTGGGGCTGTTAGATGGTCCTAACTGATGATGTTGTTTGGTTTGTGGGGCGCCCAACTGCGCCCGTACAATATCCCAACCTTTGCTCAGCCCAATATCGCCACTTTCATGGGTGATGATGAAATGATGAGGAACACACAAACACCCAGTCATCTCGAGGCAGGTGAAAATCCCTGACCCCGCCTTCAATCGAACCCGGGACCCCGTGCTCGGGAAGCGAGAACGCAACCGCGAGACCACGATCTGCGAGCTATAGTCCTCACTGTGTGAATGGGCAATGTAACTGTAGCTTTTCCTCTGTGTCTACTGCGTGCGAACGCTAATGGTGAGGCAATTTTTGGTGGGCGAGTTGGTGCAGCCCATCACGATAGGTGCGGAGCCGAGCGGCGTGCCTGCTTTCTCACCTTTGTGGGGCGGCGAGTGGCGCAGCGCAGCGATCGATGGCGCGGCGAGCGGTTGCCCGGTCAAGGATGCCGCCACGGTCCGGGCCGCGCCACGCCACGCCGCTTACCGCCTCTCCAGAAGGCGACGGCGACGCCCCCGCGCGGCGCTCTGCTCTTCACACAGCTGTGTCCGAAGGCGGCTGTTGCGGCGGCGGGGCTACAGACTCAGCGCCACACTCCGTCACCGTCCATTCACCATATTCTAAGCTCATACAATGACTCCTGGAGGAGAAGGATAGTAGAAGTACACTGAAGCACCACAGAAACTGGTGTAGGCATGCGAATTCAAATACAGAGGTATGTAAGCAGGAAGAATACGGCGCTGCGGTCGACAACGCCTGTATAAGACAAGTGTAAATCTGTTACTGCTGCTGCAATGGCAGGTTATCAAGATTTAAGTAAGCTTGAACTTGGTGTTATAGTCCGGCGCACTAGCGATGGGACACAGCATCTCAGAGGTAGCAATGAAGTAGGGATTCTCTCGTATGACCATTTCACGACTGTACCGTGAATATCAGGAATATGGTAAAGCATCAATTCTCTGACGTCACAGCGGCTGGAAAAAGATGCTGTAAAAATGGGACCAATGACGACTGAACAGAATCGTTCAACTTGACAGAAGTGCAACCCTTCCACATATTGCTGCACATTTCAATGCTGGGACATCAACAAGTGTCAGCGTGCGAACCATTCGACGAAATACACTCCTGGAAATTTTAATAAGAACACCGTGAATTCATTGTCCTAGGAAGGGGAAACTTTATTGACACATTCCTGGGGTCAGATACATCACATGATCACACTGACAGAACCACAGGCACATAGACACAGGCAACAGAGCATGCACAATGTCGGCACTAGTACAGTGTATATCCACCTTTCACAGCAATGCAGGCTGCTATTCTCCCATGGAGACGATCGTAGAGATGCTGGATGTAGTCCTGTGGAACAGCTTGCCATGCCATTTCCACCTGGCGCCTCAGTTGGACCAGCGTTCGTGCTGGACGTGCAGACCGCGTGAGACGACGCTTCATCCAGTCCCAAACATGCTCAATGGGGGACAGATCCGGAGACCTTGCTGGCCAGGGTAGTTGACTTACACCTTCTAGAGCAAGTTGGGTGGCACGGGAGACATGCGGACGTGCATTGTCCTGTTGGAACAGCAAGTTCCCTTGCCGGTCTAGGAATGGTAGAACGATGGGTTCGATGACGGTTTGGATGTACCGTGCACTATTCAGTGTCCCCTCGACGATCACCAGTGGTGTACGGCCAGTGTAGGAGATCGCTCCCCACACCATGATGCCGGGTGTTGGCCCTGTGTGCCTCGGTCGTATGCAGTCCTGATTGTGGCGCTCACCTGCACGGCGCCAAACACGCATACGACCATCATTGGCACCAAGGCAGAAGCGACTCTCATCGCTGAAGACGACACGTCTCCATTCGTCCCTCCATTCACGCCCGTCGCGACACCACTGGAGGCGGGCTGCACGATGTTGGGGCGTGAGCGGAAGACGGCCTAACGGTGTGCGGGACCGTAGCCCAGCTTCATGGAGACGGTTGCGAATGGTCCTCGCCGATACCCCAGGAGCAACAGTGTCCCTAATTTGCTGGGAAGTGGCGGTGCGGTCCCCTACGGCACTGCGTAGGATCGTACGGTCTTGGCGTGCATCCGTGCGTCGCTGCGGTCCGGTCCCAGGTCGACGGGCACCTGCACCTTCCGCCGACCACTGGCGACAACATCGATGTACTGTGGAGACCTCACGCCCCACGTGTTGAGCAATTCGGCGGTACGTCCACCCGGCCTCCCGCATGCCCACTATACGCCCTCGCTCAAAGTCCGTCAACTGCACATACGGTTCACGTCCACACTGTCGCGGCATGCTACCAGTGTTAAAGACTGCGATGGAGCTCCGTATGCCACGGCAAACTGGCTGACACTGACGGCGGCGGTGCACAAATGCTGCGCAGCTAGCGCCATTCGACGGCCAACACCGCGGTTCCTGGTGTGTCCGCTGTGCCGTGCGTGTGATCATTGCTTGTACAGCCCTCTCGCAGTGTCCGGAGCAAGTATGGTGGGTCTGACACACCGGTGTCAATGTGTTCTTTTTTCCATTTCCAGGAGTGTATCATCGATATGAGCTTTGGGAGCAGAAGGCCCACTCGTGTACGACTCAAAGCTTTACGCCTCAGCCTTTCAAAGTGCTGTTCATAAGAGGTCTCCAACCCCTCGAACTCTTACGGATTTCTGTGACATCTCTGCATTATTTATGGTGTCAGTTCCCTCCAGCACTATTTCAGACATTTGTCGAGCCCATGCCATGTCGTGCTGCGGCACTTCTGCATGCTCACAGGGGCTCTACACAATATTAGTCAGGTTTCTATGGCTCTTCACTGTATTTTAGACCATATTCTGCGCTCAAACATAATGAAATGTCTCGAACAGAATGACCACCTCCGTGCCAGTCAGCATGGATTCCAGAAACATGGATCATTTGAAAACCAATTCACACTTTTCTCACATGGCTTATTGGAAGTTTTATATCAAGACAGTCACGTAGATGCAGTACTTCTTGATTTTCGAAAAGCATTTTACCCAGGACCATGCCTACGCTTATTGTCAAAAGTTCCATCATATTGGGTATCAGGCGAAATTTGCAGCTACATTGAGGTCTCCTTGGTAGGGAAGACGCAGCATTTCATCTTGGATGTGGAGTGGTCGTCAGATCCAAAAAATAAATTCGGGTGTGTCCCAGAGAAGTGTGTTGGGACCCTTGCTGTTCATATTGTACATTAACGATCTTGCAGATAATATTAATAGTAATCTCAGACATTTCGCTGATTATGCAGTTATCTATAATTAACTGCCGTCTGACAGAAGCTGCATAAATATTCAGTCAGATCTTGAACGAATTTCAAAGTGGTGTAAAGATTGACAGCTTGCTGTAAATGTTTAGAAATGTAAAATTTTGCCCTTCACAAAATGAAAAAACATAGTAACCTATGACTGTAATATCAGTAAGTCACTTTTGGAATCGGACAACTCATACAAATACCTGGGTGAAACACTTTGTAGGAATATGAAAAACACTTTGTAGAAATATGAAATGGAATGATTACAGATGCTCAGTCGTGAGTAAAGCAGGTGGTAGACTTCAGTTTGTTGCGGACGTGCAATCGCAAGTCACGTGTGCGACCCATTCTAGAATATCGCTAAAGTGTGCGGGGCATGTACCGAAGAAGAGTAAGGGGGGATGTTGAACGTATTCAGAGGAGGACAGCACGAGTGGTCACAGGGTTGTTTGACTCGTGGGAGAGTGTTAAAGAGAAGCTGAAGAAACTGAACTAACAGACTTTTGAAGATAAATGTAAACTATCGCGAGAAAGTCTACTGACACAGTTTCAAGAACCGGCATTAAATGATGACTCTAGGAGTACACCACAACTCCCTACGTATCGCTCACTTAGAGATTGTGAGGACAAGATTAGAATAAGTACAGCACGCGCAGAGGAATTAAAAGAATCATTCTTCTCGCGCTCCGTGCGTTAATCGAACGGGGAGAAACCCAAATAACTGGTACAATGGGGCGTACCTTCTGTCATTGATTTCACAGTGCTTTTCAGGGTAGAGATGTAAGATTTAGAAGCAGCACAGGTTCAGGAAAAAGCACTTTCTTAATTGATACACAATATGTTGCGAACTGTAGATGCTGATGAGCAGATAGACTCAGTTTCCCTAGATTTCGACACTGTACCACATCTTTGAATAATAACCAGGATAGGATCATGCGTAGTATCTTCGCGGATATGCGATTGCCATAATGCATTTTTCACTAATAAGACTCACTGCTGGGCTAAGGGACGGCGAATATTCAGCAGAAACACAAATAACATAAAATCTACCTCAACGAAGGTCAAGAGCAGCAATAATGATCTCAATATGAGATCCCACTAGCATCCGATTACAGGATTAATGAGAACATCTCGCTTAAGTTTTAGGATTGTTACTAACAACTCCCCATCGCATCCTCCTCGGATTTAGTGGTAAGAGGAAGAAGGTTTTCTGAACTATGAAAACAAAGAAAAATTGAAACAGTGAACGGTCTAATAAAACAAAGTGCAATATAAAGCAGTCTGGAACAACGCCGTGGTCAAGTGGTCTCTGTGTTGCAATGCCAAGCGTGCAAGCCGTGTTCAAACCTGCCTCGTGCAATCTTTTTTTTCCGCTGTATTCAAATTTGTGTCTCTGTCATGGTTTAACGTCCGTTTGCAACAGGGATGTGTAAGGAAGGGACCTATAATGACATTTGATTCTGCACAACTACTCTATTAGCAGCCGAAATGAGGATGATGGTGATTGGTTTGGTTTGTGGGGCGCTCCACTGCGCGGTTATCAGCGCCCGTACAAATTCCCAACCTTTGCTCAGCCCAATCTCGCCACTTTCATGAATGATGTAACAGCCGAAAGGAAGTGGCTTCCGAATGGGAACCACAAAGCTTCAAACGTTTGATGACGTAGGCGATAAGGCAGCCGAAACCTCCACCGGAAAATCCGTCTGGTGAAGTCATACACGACATTAGTGACAGTACGTGTGTCATATGATAGGTATCTCGTAGGGACGCGCCTAATTTGTACGACTGGTAAAGTGAGTGAAATATGCCTCCTTGCCAGATTTTGGTGTTCATATGTATGTGAATGTGACCACTCACAAGGAAATGATGAAAGCATAATAGTTTGTCATATAAGGTGCAACAAATGAACGCAAAAGTTTCACAATCGCACAATTTCTCTGTGCTGTGGCTAAATGTATGTTTTTAACGTTTTTGAAGTTGCATTCCGTTTTGGATGTTTTGTCTCTTGAATTCATTTCTTGTAACATAGTTCACACCCGTTTATTTGTTGTTTTCGTTACTGTGAGATGCCTATGTGGCATCTCGCCTGCTGTCACTATTCATCACGTTTACTTGCGACGGGAACGTATTCTTACCACATGACTCACATTCTATAACCAATGTATAGTATGACAACTACCAATAGTACAGAAAGAGAACAAACATTTCAATGACCGGAATAATGTTGCTAAAAAAAAAAAAAAAAAAAAAAAAAACACGAGGGAGTTTTTGAACACGGCTCTTCCGCTTCACAGTCCAACATCGTGACAACTTAACGAAGACGCCACGATTGTTAGTTTTCCCTCAGTGTTGCACTTGTTAAGCTTGCACCGTTCAATGTTTCTCTTTTGCTGTTTTTTCGCAGTTCAGAACACCTCATTCCTGTTTTCATGCTTGATCCGTGTTCAGTTTTCGAAGGCTGTCCACTGAGCCATCGTACCACTGAAGGGGTGCGAAAGGGAGTTTCCCTTGTAGGAACCAACATGAAATTGTATAAATTCGAAAAATTAGTAGGATGGAATACCAGTGGAAGAGATTGTTGGAAGCGGTCTGGGAAAATGCGAGTCCTCTGTAAAGGAAATAGCGAACAAGATGGTATGGGAACAGATAGTTCTAGCATTTTGAGTTCTTACAAGGTAGGCATGTCAGCAGACATGGGACGCAAACAGTAACGCGCCGATCGTATTACAGGTTGTTATAGCCCATATGAAAGTTTAAGAGAGGTGCCCATGTATTAAAAATGTAGAGAACCTGTGTTGGAGGAAGACGCAGCAACTGTTGTCTTCACCATCGGATATCTTTACTAGGGATCATGACAGTAAGATATGAAGGATTAGTGCATATATACAGCCATTATTGCCTCGCTCATTGTGTAAAAGGAATAGAATAGAAAATTGCCAATATTGTTACGAAGTACCCTTCGCCATATACAGTATTGAGACTTCATTTTCCGTCACCATCCTTGACTCTGATTTCTTCAAAAACTTTTTTCAGTATGGAACGTCCTTACAAAACTTGATCAAAATCGGCGACTCATATATCAACCCTCCCCTTGTATGTTCTGCATCGCAGGCTTTGCTGGAAGTTTTTTTAAAAAGACTTCCAGGCTTAAACTCTTGTGTGAGCCGTTCCGCACACGTTTTCCACGAACTGTGCTTCGCGTAACACTCGGCAGTGAACACGCGCTGTTTTATAGTGAGTACCATTCTGTGTTCCATTTAACTGGACACTAAACACGTCTGCTACTCACATCACTCGAAACTAATGTCACAGCGAAGTGTTCGAGAGTGAACAAGCCAGAGATGCGCAGACATTTCACAGCAGTTGATTGGTGCATCGAAATCACGGTTTCCAGCATTTTTTGTGATGGGCAGTTTCTCCTGTTCATCAACAAGGGTCAGTAACGCCCGAGTGTTACAAAGTTTTCCAGACCACTTTTATGTTGTACACCCTATACGTAATTTGTATAGCGTTCTGAAAGGTTTGTGAAAATCTCAAAAAGAGTTTCCGAAAACAAATTTTCAGCCCTCGTTTCTTTTTTCTGTTATCATGCACGCTAGAAAAACAGCAAGAAACAATATTTGTCCACATGTATAGTGGCGTGGTTTACTACAGACAACTGATACAGTAGAAAATTAAGATGACTGCATATTGTGAATGAACGGTTTTTAAAGAAATTAATTTAAGTTCATTTGTACTGCCGATTTATCATTCCAAGCTAATCTACTAACGAGTGTTTGTAGTCGCCTCTGTAAATAATAGTAACATCAACAAAGCAACAACAGTAGCATAAAATGATGGTGATTAACAGTTGGTGAAAGATGTAAATTTATCATTGTGACACCAAATGTGATTTTTAGGAGTTTTGAAACCTATTATGTAACTGCGCCTGAGTGACTAAGAAAGAGGTAAATTTCTAAATGTGCACCAGCCTACGTCCTGTGAGAGACGGAAGATTTAGGGCGTGTTGGGTGCATACCGTGGTCAGTAGTAGTACAAGTCACGGCCTCGCAGAGGCACTGCTGTGTGTGTACGCGCAGTGACCTCGGACATATCAGGTAACTAACAAGTCCTTATCTAGCCTCTCCCGGCGCCTAGCGTAGCCCAAGGTGCTCTTTGTGTGTGATCTAGGCACCCGCCGGAAACGTACGGATAGCGTGTTGGGGCGCTGACCTTTGGAACATATTGTAAGACACCCAGATTCTCGGCGGACAGGGGCCCTCCTATCGCTGTCGGAGAAACTGAAACCTCTTATCTAATCTTCGGTCACGAAGCCGCACTTCGACCCCGAGCCTAAGCCGAGCCGATTATCTGTAACAGATCACTCGCGATTCGCTTATGCGGTGCGTCAATAAAAGTTGTTGGCACAGCTAATCGCATCTCGGTAACTTTTCTGTTAATCGGGATTACTCTTATTTAATGTATGAAGTACGCAGTACGATGTATAGGCATGGAATGAAAAAGCAGCGCATCAACTTTAGTCGGAGAGAGATACATTCCGGTCGTCCCATAAGAGTACTGATTTATACCGCGTCCGGGTTCAGCATCTGTTGCTTACTAAATATTTTGAAGTAAGAGATAACCACCGTATTCGTAACCTACTTCCCTTGAATCTCACGAAACACCTTGGTTGACTTCGTCATTTCATACGTCGTTTATTGTGCCCTCAGTTCAAAAAGTATCTAGCATGCGTTTTGATTTCAGTCCACAAGATTGGCAAACCGCCTCGGTAATCAGAAGAGTGTTACTTGGTGGCACCTCATGCTAATAATCTGGAAACTGAGTACATTAAAAAAAGGGCCTTGATTATTACTGCAGTCGTATCAGGCGTAAAGTTAGTATGTCGGAGATCGTAATGGTGCCGACTTTAGGTGAAGCTTTGATTTTCTTCATTACCCCTAATGAATTTTCACTCAGCGAGTGTGCGCTGATTTGAAATTTCCTGGCAGATTAAAACTGTGCGCCGGTCCGAGACTTCAGCTTGAGATCTTAGACTTTGGCGGTCAAGTGGTCTACCGACCGAGCTAACCAAGCACGACTCACGACCCTTTCTCAGCCATAGGTCCCAAGTTCTAGTCTCTGTGTGGCACACAGTTTTAATCTGCTGGGAAGTCTCTACACTGCTTTTGTGAAAATTACAACTCTCAGAAGGAAACGTCTGTATCACTCCAAGATCGGAGGATTTGTAGAACAGTGTAAACATAGTAAGTGAGAAAGGTTGCAGAGAGATGGCGTGTGCATAGGCCCAGTAACGCTCTCTTTTGTACGCTCTGATAAGTCAGTGTTACTCTACGCTCATTGGGTGCACAGTTATCAAACGAAGTGGAAACGTGAAAGCAAGTGCTGGCATGCATCTTCGATGTCAAAGGGTACGATAATCAGCATCTGAGTGAATTTGAACGGGGCAAAATGATTGGTCTCTGCGAGAAGTGTTTGTCGTACCATGGCATTGCTGCTCTTCAGACCATGCTGCTACGACAATGATGCGAGAGTGTAACCAGCGAATAGGAGAGCACCGTACACTGCACAAGCGGGTAGTGCAACACACAGTGTGGGATGACCATCATCTTATTTTAATGGTCGTAACCGACAGAACAGCTCCGTCCACAGCGTTGGCTCGACGTTGGAGCTCTGCAAATAGCGTGCACATGTCTGCGTCGGCGGTGCGACGCCCTATTCTGAGGGCTAGACTGGTGGCACGCATGCCATTGCGTCGGCCGCCATTGACCAGAAACCACGAACGTCCCAGACTCAGATGGGCACGTGACGCCGTCAGTGGCGTACTTAGTGGCACAATGTAGTGTCCTGGGAAGAGTCCCGCTTCAGCTGATGCCACACTGATGACTGCGTGTGTCTTAGACGCCACAGTGGTGAACGCAATCGGGCATTCTGCGTTGTTGAGCGTGATATCGGACAGACGCTAAGGCCGGGTCGACGCATTGGGGCCAACGTTGCCGCCACCAGTGTTGTGGTCCTATGTGTGGATTGATGACACAGCATTGCAAGCAACGTTGGCCCCAGTGTTGATAAGGCTCCGTTGCTTGTCTGTATTCCTACCAAATATCGAACGGCGTTGTGGCCAATACTTGTACGTCTACCACACATTGGCGCCAACGTAGTTTGGTTTGGTTATCGTTTCGAAATCCGAATTTGTTTGTTGCTTGTACTTCCAGTTCGGATATTTGAAAACACGATGTCTCAGGTAGAGTGGAGTAGTGGAAGTTCTTGAGTTTTTGTAACTTTTCCAGGAAGAAATACATTTGTGGAATCCTACTACGAGAAGACACAAAAACCGCAGTATCACTGTGGATACGCGGCAATCAAAGAGCTACATAGTTTCTGGCTCTCTTTCTGAACTCGAAATTGTTAAGGTATGAACACAAACGCGTATCACAAAAAAGTTGATCATTGGTGTATATATTTTTATTCGTGTTTGTAACAGTGGTGCGTTTTCTTTACATTTATGTATTTGTTTACTTGTGCAATAAAGTTTGATTCACACAAGTGCTTGTCATATACATTGGGCCATTTGATATTCCGAGAATTTTGTGACGATAGAGAATCCTGACAGAGGCTGGCATTATACTTCAACATTTCCGAAAAGTCAGGAGCATAAGGTCGTTACTTTTTGTTGTAACAGAAAAATTGGTTGGTGGATGGAAGGTATGGTGAACTACGTCTTTTTTCTACGAGTATTATAAAGTTTAGTAGCTGATAAGAAATGAAGTGGTTGTCCGAAGAATCGGCGACGAAAGGAACATATGGAAAATGCTGACAGCAAGAAGAGAGAGGACGATAGGACATGCGGCAAGACATCACGGAATAACTTCCGTGGTGCTAGGGGGAGCTGTAGAGTGTGAAAATTGTAGAAGAAGGCAGACATTGGAACACATTCAACAAATAACTGAGGACGTAGGTTGCAAGTGCTACTCTGAGATGAAGGGATCGGCACATTAAAGGAATTCTTGGCGGGCTGCATCACACAGGTCAGACGTCTAATGACTAAAAAGATTCGGTTTTTGAGAAGTTGTAGCAGGCATTACTCCAATAATCATTTTTGTTGGTTTCTGGAAATTGGAATGAAATATCTTTTCACATTTAGGAAATATAATTACTCCATGAAACACAATGTTGGTAGGTATCCTTTTGTACATGGGTTGTCATTTTGCAAGGTTTGTATCAATACAGTGAACAAATAAGCTAATTCAGGGTAAAGCTAGTTTAGCAATGTAGTGTCTTAAGCATCAGTTTCATAAACTCACGGTCACCCAAAAACTATGTTGTGTATTCGACTTTCTTGGTGGGTTACGCCGTAATTTATCTGATCCGTGAGTAAGAGTTTCCATGTTTCATCGATGTAATACACAGATTAATTCAAATACAAAGATAATCATATGCTATGTACTATTTATATAAACGTATTTGAGAATGTTTTTCTCTTAACTCTGTTTTCCGAAACTTGTGGGTTGCACATGTCTCAACCTGATTTTGGAATTTTTCTGCGCTGAAAAAGCAAAGGGTATATTAAAGCACACGAAGACTGATCCTACACTGAAATTTCCAAACCATGCATTCTTGTTCTGGATGCCACACAATAGATCTTTGAGACTGGAGTATCTGTGTATAAATGTTAGTCATTGCCCGCCATATTCTTTTACAAGTTTTCGTTTCTTTTTTATTTCACAGGGTCAGAATGTTATCATTCACCTTCAAAACCGCAAATTCACCGACCACGACCTGTCCGTCAGACACGCTTACTTGGCGCTATTTTGTCGAAAGTCGACATGTTGAGAAACGTGGCTGTTTATAATTTATGTAAAAAACAGCTACCAGCCACATGTGGCTGGTAGCTGTTTTTTATATAAACTATAAACGCTTACTTGGCTTTTTACGAATTTAACTGAATGTTGGCAACATTGCGTGGGCACTGTCCCATAACTATCAGCCAATGTTAGCGCCACGTTAACATGTTTGTGGACGAAGTGTGTTATGGTTTGGGGCGCTATTGGCTATAGCTTGCTGTTTCGCCTCTTAAATATCGAAGGTAATCTTAATAGTAACCGCATCCCTCCTGCAGGCAAATCCACATGCCATGTTCCAGTAGAACAATGCCCGACCACATGTAGCGAGGAATGTGTAAGCGTTTTTCGAAGCATGACGACTACCACTGATTTTCTGACCTGCACGTTCGCCTGACTTGTCGTCCATCGTACACGTCTGGGGAATGATCGGGCGGAAACTTGTTAGTTCTGGTCCACGTGCAACCACCGTCGATGCTTTGTAGACGCGCCTACAAGCCACGTGTCAGTGTGTTCCTCAGCAGCATATCCAGGTGCCCTTTGATTACATGCCACGACGTCTACGGGCTCTCATTGCAGCAAGTCCCGGCTTCATACCTTACTGAGTTGTCACGGTCAAAGTGCATGTAATTCTAATCATTTGTTTGTTGCCATCTGCGAAATAACTTTTATTGTAATGACTGTCTCCTCCTTGATATTGAAATTTTCGCAAACAGTAGTGTACATCATGTCACAATAAACACCAAATGTACTACGATGCTTCGTTTTTTAATCTTATATGTAGTAAATGAAGACGAACACGAGTCACAATTAAATGTCAACATTTTGACTATGTGCCGTTTTTACCATTTCTGTAATACCATACCACCCGGTATTACCGTTACCCAGTGGGCAAGGTAATTTTAGTTAGTAATGGGATAATGAACTGTTGTGAATCAGAATGGATTTTGAAATTGTCCACCCACGGACTTCGGATATACACTCCTGGAAATGGAAAAAAGAACACATTGACACCGGTGTGTCAGACCCACCATACTTGCTCCGGACACTGCGAGAGGGCTGTACAAGCAATGATCACACGCACGGCACAGCGGACACACCAGGAACCGCGGTGTTGGCCGTCGAATAGCGCCAACTGCGCAGCATTTGTGCACCGCCGCCGTCAGTGTCAGCCAGTTTGCCGTGGCATACGGAGCTCCATCACAGTCTTTAACACTGGTAGCATGCCGCGACAGCGTGGACGTGAACCGTATGTGCAGTTGACGGACTTTGAGCGAGGGCGTATAGTGGGCATGCGGGAGGCCGGGTGGACGTACCGCCGAATTGTTCAACACGTGGGGCGTGAGGTCTCCACAGTACATCGATGTTGTCGCCAGTGGTCGGCGGAAGGTGCAGGTGCCCGTCGACCTGGGACCGGACCGCAGCGACGCACGGATGCACGCCAAGACCGTAGGATCCTACGCAGTGCCGTAGGGGACCGCACCGCCACTTCCCAGCAAATTAGGGACACTGTTGCTCCTGGGGTATCGGCGAGGACCATTCGCAACCGTCTCCATGAAGCTGGGCTACGGTCCCGCACACCGTTAGGCCGTCTTCCGCTCACGCCCCAACATCGTGCAGCCCGCCTCCAGTGGTGTCGCGACAGGCGTGAATGGAGGGACGAATGGAGACGTGTCGTCTTCAGCGATGAGAGTCGCTTCTGCCTTGGTGCCAATGATGGTCGTATGCGTGTTTGGCGCCGTGCAGGTGAGCGCCACAATCAGGACTGCATACGACCGAGGCACACAGGGCCAACACCCGGCATCATGGTGTGGGGAGCGATCTCCTACACTGACCGTACACCACTGTTGATCGTCGAGGGGACACTGAATAGTGCACGGTACATCCAAACCGTCATCGAACCCATCGTTCTACCATTCCTAGACCGGCAAGGGAACTTGCTGTTCCAACAGGACAATGCACGTCTGCATGTATCCCGTGCCACCCAACGTGCTCTAGAAGGTGTAAGTCAACTACCCTGGCCAGCAAGATCTCCGGATCTGTCCCCCATTGAGCATGTTTGGGACTGGATGAAGCGTCGTCTCACGCGGTCTGCACGTCCGGCACGAACGCTGGTCCAACTGAGGCGCCAGGTGGAAATGGCATGGCAAGCTGTTCCACAGGACTACATCCAGCATCTCTACGATCGTCTCCATGGGAGAATAGCAGCCTGCATTGCTGCGAAAGGTGGATATACACTGTACTAGTGCCGACATTGTGCATGCTCTGTTGCTTGTGTCTATGTGCCTGTGGTTTTGTCAGTGTGATCATGTGATGTATCTGATCCCAGGAATGTGTCAATAAAGTTTCCCCTTCCTGGGACAATGAATTCACGGTGTTCTTATTTCAATTTCCAGGAGTGTAGATGTAATCAGTTGTTCATTATGTATACCATTCCCCTATTATTTCTCAAAGAACGCGTGCTTCTTCCTATTCCTTAGAGGCAACGGTGGTTACTCTGTACCTTTCTAAAGCAAGCTCACGTAGCTTTCAGGTTCATTGTCCGCGTTACATAACGAAGCAGTTTTGTAATCTTCTAAGTTTTTCGTTGTATGCTTCACTGGTCGTGTGGCTCGAGGTGGCTTCAGCAGTTCCGTGTCGATAGCGAGGACCGATTGTGTCGGCGCCAGAAAGTTCCCATACATTCACCCAGCTGCTGCCTTACTGTGTTGATGCTGCATACGACAACTCTGTGACAAACCTGTGTACTACCTATCAGTTTGCTCTACGGTTATTACAAAATCATTGCATAAGTAGTTTAACGTTTGTTGTTGTGGCCATTTTTCGCAATGTCTCTTTATAAACTGGAGTAGTTTACAAGGGAAACACCTTTTGCATGTTACACAATATTTTACTAGGCACTCATGTGTTTCGCCGTTTTAGCAAGGTTTCTTCATTGGCTGTCCTGGATTACTACATTTTTTTTAATTTTCACGTATTAGTTATAGATTTAAAAATAGTTCCTGGACGTTGTTATAATAAAGTTGAAAAAGGCCTATAGTTCAGCGTCTAATTCATTATTTGAAAATCATGCAGATTTTCCTCAGATGGAAAACCAGTTAAAAACCATTTCTTCTTGGTGTAGTCAGTCACTGTTGTTTCGTAACATGACATTTCAACTGCCATTTTCGATGTCAAATTTATTTTTATTTAGCGTGCGCTCGTTGTTTCTTAATGTATATTTAGGAGAGGAACTTGATCTGTAATCATCTGTTCGGATATTGATTATCTGTTGGGATATTTGGCTATTCATTTTGTTTAAGCAGTGTATGGCTAGCCATATTCACTTGGTCATTTGTTAATAGTTTCGTGCCTGCCCTTGTTTCGTAAATATGATAATTTTCTTGTAAATTTGGCTGGTGTCTTTCACTATTTATTCTGTTATGCCTTTATCTCTTGCAGATGTCTTGCTGTTAATTTTTCGTAAAAATAGAAGTTGAATGGGTTGTCTTTTATTTCTGGGGTCATACGTTCATTGTAATGGGTGTCGAATGTTATGTTGTGCCGGGTGTCCTACGTATTTTCCATCACGTGGGTTGCGTGGTAGTTCCTAGATTTGTACCTTCTAATAGATATCTGTGGCATTCGTTATTTTTGGCTTGTGCTTTCGGACTTTAAATAAACTATTCCAGTTTATAAGTCGTTCCATTGCTTTCCTTATTGCTGTAGCTGATATCAATGATATAAAACGAGTCTTGTGGATGATTGTGATTACTACAACCCATTGTTGAATTGTGTAGTTGTGACTGACCACACAAATAAAAGATGAAAGATGAAACTCTCTTCACATAGCAATTTACACATAAATAGTACAAACGGACATGCAGATCTCAAGCTTTCTCTATTGACGGCTCACCATAAATGGACCTAGCGCTCCTGTGGCATTCCGTAGAGACTCAGATTTAACGTGGAACATTGGCGAACCATGGCAATCGGGAAATGTATGGCTGAATACAATACTGCTAATAACAATTTCTCCCACCACTTGGGTTTCAATATATATTCTGAAACGTTCGTCGCAGATGTAGTGGATTCAGCGATGTGGTCAAACCGGGGTCAGCGAGATACACGGGCCTTGCAACGAACTTGTGACTCTCACTAGTTGGCTTGTCGGCCACTCTTCCCGAGCGCTCGCCTCCGTGCAGGACCCACGGGAAATCAACATTTAATTGGAAAGACACCGTCTAAAGGTCTTAATTTTGTCGTATGCCGTCGAGACCTTGCATGCATTCGAACACGCAGTCAACAGTTATTAAACTTGTCTCAAACAGCTACTCGCTCTCCGCCGGAGACCGCTGCTGGCACTCGTAAGACCTGTAGAATCACGTGCTGTGACGTACACGCAGCGGCCTGTCTTTCTCGTGGGCCTCGTCCAAACAGATGAGTTTTCCCTTCAGCATTCGGGGCGCTCGGCTAACGACCCTGTGGTGCTACAGTTATCACATTAGTCGAAACGTTCGTAAACCTGTTGCGTAGTCAATTCTGTCTCTAATAATAGACATTTGCTAAATACATTAATTTCGGAAAAATGTCAAAGCTACTGCGGTTTATGCAGCTAACGACATTTGTTTAAGTCTGTGAACATGACTGATTCTTATATCTGAAGTTTTCCTTTCATAAGTGATACAACGTATACTCCCTCTCATGTCCTGAAAATATCCAGAAGCGCTTTTGGTAAAATAGGTAGGAGCATCAAAAACAGCCCACATCTCGTGGTCGTGCGGTAGCGTTCTCGCTTCCCACGCCCGGGTTCCCGGGTTCGATTCCCGGCGGGGTCAGGGATTTTCTCTGCCTCATGATGGCTGGGTGTTGTGTGCTGTCCTTAGGTTAGTTAGGTTTAAGTAGTGTTAAGTTCTAGGGGACTGATGACCATAGATATTAAGTCCCATAGTGCTCAGAGCCATTTGAACCATCAAAACCAAGCTTCCAACATGCCTGAAATGGAATGCTAAAACCATTCAAAAGCTGAGGGTTGGTCAGTGATGAGTAGATGGATCCATATTGGGTTGCCGTTGCAGAGACAGGAAACAGACGGATTAGAGAACGGAGCGAAGTAGAAGGTGCAGTTATGTCCGAGTGAAAGTGAACTATGGATGTGCAGGACATACAGCCAGGCGAATGTATGCTAGGTGGACCCCTTCTAGTCCAATAGAGACGAAACGAGACGAGACGACCACCTAAGGGAAGGGGGGCAGATGACGTTAGCAAGCATGTAGGAATAACGTACGCGCTTATAGCGGAAGACCGTGATCCTTGAAAAAAGTTTAGGCTCTAGAGGAAGTCAATATGCAGTGTTGGATGTGGAATCAATGATACGTACATAGGAGACAGCTTAGCCGTTTACCTTACATTAACCAGCCAATCAAATTAAGAAGGAAAACCCTCGGTTACCTTCTTGCGACGTGCTCATTGTCTGCTACTCGCACTGATTTCTGAAATTCAGTACCATACGTCTCATAACCATCTGTATCCTGATTTTTAAAGCAGTTTATTGCTCTTGAGAGGTATAACAACACAGGCCGTTTGTTGTTTGTGTGCACTAGGATTACAAATTCTTTACCATTGTTTAGCAGCCCCATTTAGAGAACTTTCGAGTTTCTATTTCACTGACTCGCATCTCCCATTATTTGCCAAAATTGATAGCAGGTGCTTTTTAAAACAAGTTAATTTTTATCAACAGTTGTCATCTACAAGCATCTGTGCATTATATTGATTAAGTCGAAGAACAGACTGCCTGTAAGTTTCCACAGATATCAAATAATAAGTCTAGGGGACGTTTGGTATGTTGGCTGTGCAGGAAAGCCTGTTACTACAAATCCGGAGATCCTGTGTTCGAGCCTCGACTTCGGTAGGGTGTTTGTGGCCTTAACGTGATGTTCATTTCTGTGAGGAATAATTAAATAAAGCTGTCCTGTGGTTCACATTACACGTTAAATTGTACACACTCTGTAACTGGCTGGGCGAACCGCTACTCAAACTGGATGAAGTCTAAGGCACCCCCAACGGTGCCGAGCCTGGTGTATTTCTAACCAGCCTTCGAGTTGTCTAGTAGTTGTTCCTGTAGCAGATAATCATACGCCCTCAACACATGTTTTATTTGTAAGCCTTATGGTGACGCATGAATCCTTTCTTCTTGCGCTTTCCTTTCAGCGGTGCTGTAGGCAAAAGAAATGTGTAACCAACTGAAGATTTCTTCTTTGAAATTTTTATACTTACCGCGTTCGGAAATTAAATTTCGTAGCGTAGTTTCTAAATTTGCAAGATGTGCCTGCATTACAGTACAGTTATGTTATTACCGCTCGAAACGTGCATCACAGCTGGAGTAAAAAGGACGCCCAAGTTCGTGTGCAGCAAATGCCACACGATTCACTACATGCACGGAATGATGATGGGCGTGACGTTGCGAACCAGTGACCATATCATTCACTGACACCACCAAACGACTGTCAACATTGATTGCAGCAGTAATGTTGTTTGTCATTACGGCAGTCACCAACAAATACCGTCGCCTTTGACGGTTCTGCATGTCGGTCTACCTTCTTTGGCCTTAGTCGCAGCCCTATAGTTATTACCACTATTAACAGGCTACGGCCAAGGTCCATTAGATCCACTGTCGAAACACAGTTTGGGTGCCTCAACTGGATAACAGATTTACTGTCTTACTTTGGCAACAACAGTACTATGGAACACAAAGCACGCGGATATTGCAGTCGTACTGATTCATTTAATCAGTTCGTTCATTGGGATCCCATATTGTAGAATCTTGAGTTATTTGAAACGATTCAAGGAATAAGTAATACTCAAAAGAGAAGCAACTCTTGAAACTGAAGATTATGTACGGATTGTATTAGCAATAAACTAATAGCATTGTGTGCTTTCACCTGCGAAACGTAAACTAGTAAATTAGCAGGAAAGTCCGTTCTCTAATCTTATATTCGTAGGTTAACGTTTAGATCAACACTTCGGTACTTTTGAGAAGAAATAGTTACGTATATTTGACAAAAAATGTTTGCGTTTTTGTAATAACGGAGAATACACAGCTCCTTGCGATGCAGTTTTGCAGTGAACATTGCAGCTTGGCTTGCGGAGATGGAATTTTCAGTCAATAAGGCTAGGTTAATTAGATAATTTGTAATGGTTGTCTGTTGGTCTGTTTTTATTATATTCAGAACTGTTAGGGATTGATACTCCCTTACCTTGCTAGATATGACGTCCTTGAAGACGATCGGACGATCGCATTACTCGTTCCACACTGAATCACAGACAGGAAGGTTGGGGGGAAGGACCAAACAGCGAGGTCATCGGTCCGGTCGGATTAGGGAAAGACGGGAGGAAGGTAAAGTGTACGGAAGTATTTTGCGCGTTATAATTTTGAAAACTGTAATTCACATGAAACCGATTTTTATCACCAGTAACAAATATTATTAGGAATAAAAATAGAACGTGAGTGTGAGAATTAAAAGACCCTTAAAGAGACCTCTGCAAGATTTGTGGTTATTTGAGTTAAACATTATTCTTACTGCTGGGTACTGCAGTTCAGTTGGTTTCTTTTGGGTACATTTCCCAGAAAACAATTCCGTAAAACAGGGGACGAAAATGCCAAGGCAATAAGATATTTGTAAGTGCAAAACATGCTGAAGTAAGGCATTTCATCTGGCCACCTCCTGAGAATGTTCAGAATAGTGTTGTGCTCAGCACGGGTGAGCTCTTTGGTGCATTATTGAGGGGGCAGATACACGTCCTTTTGATGTTACGCAACCGCTCTTCGTGCTTTTGCTGCCCGGCGTTCGCCGTTTGTCCGCCTGCTACCGAGCTATACAATTGCCAACAGTACCAGTTGTTCGGGTGAAAGGAACCGCGGCAGGCCCACGACTTTCACAGCAAGCAGGAAACAGATTCTTTGCCGAATTCCAAATGCAACAATCTCGCCGCCGGTTGAAAAGCGTACCTTGTAGGATACCTGAGTGTCCCCTCTGTCACCCACCTTCTGCGGTCTTAAAATGATCTAAACTCCTTGACAATTGCTAAGGTACAGAAACATTGTTGGACAGGAATGATCACAAGCACACAGTACATACGTAATAGATATTTATAACGAAAAATGGTACAGGTTTCACAACTTGAGAAAGCAGGATAACAAGACATATGTAACGTTCATGTTTGACACAGGTCAGACTCTCAACGTAAAGGTCCGTCTCGGACTCTCAGGAATACGCCCTCCTCGGGCTGTAATGTACATTTTGCACTTGTTATTCAGGCTGGCTACCAAACCGTTGACGATTCCCACTTCTATCGCAAGGCGGTTTTCAGGTCTTCCACAGTTTGGGAAGGCGGTGTTCGTTGACACTCAGTCAACACTGCTTTAGAAAACATCGTTCATGTGAAACACATGGAGTTCTTTACTCACACTATGTGTCTAGTACGGTCGACAAGCGATTTCAAATCAATTTCCCATTTTTAGATTTCCAGAAGGCTTTTGACACTGTGCCACACACGTGGGTTGTAGTGAAATTGCGTGCTTATGGAATATCGTCTCAGTTATGCGACTGGATTCGTGATTTCCTGTTAGACAGGTCGCAGGCCGTAGTAACTAACGGAAAGTCATCGAGTAAGACAGAAGAGATTTCTGGTATTCCCCATCGTAGTGTTACAGGACCTTTGCTGTTCCTTATCTGTGTAAACGATTTATGAAACAATCTGACCAGCCGTCTTAGGTTGTTTGCGGATGATGCTGTCGTTTATCGTGTAGTACACTCATCAAAAGATCGAAACCAATTGTACATCGATTTAGATAAAATATCTGTATGATGCGAAAATTGGCAATTGACCCTGAATAATGGAAAGTGTGAGGTCACCCACATGAGTGCTGAAACGTTAAACTTCGGTTACACGATAAATCAGTCAAATCTAAAGGCCGTAAATTCAGTTAAATATCTAGGAACAACTTAAATTGGAACGAACACATGGGAAATGTTGTGAAAAAGGCGGACCAAAGACTGCGTGTTATTGGCAGAACACTTTGAGGATGCAACAGATCTACTAACGAGACTGCCTACCCCACACTCGTCCATCTTCTTTTGGAGTGCTGCTGTCCGACGTGTGATCCTTACCATACAGAATTAACGAAGTATATCGAGAAAGTTCAAAAGAGAACGACACGTTTTGTATTACAAAGAAATAAGGAGAGAGTATCATGGACATTATACAGGATATGGGGTGGAAATCGTTAAGACAAAGGCGTCTTTCGTTTCGGCAGGATCTTCTCACCAACTTTCTTTTCCGAATACGAAAATTTTTTGTTGACGCCCCTACATAGGGAAAAACGATCGTCATAATAAAATATGGGAAATCAGAGCTCACGCTTAAAGATATAGGTGTTCGTTTTCTGCGCGCGTTGTTTGAGTGTGGAATAACGGAGATTTAGTGCGAAGGTGATTCGATGAACCATCTGCCAGCGACTTAAGTGTAATATGCAGAGTAGCCATGTAGACGTAGATGTGGATACCAAGAACACCCTCGGAATGCTCTGTAGGGTGTAGGTCCGGGTAGTACATAGGCCATTCCATTCGTTCAATATATTCACTTTCCAATGTGTCTCACACGTTGTTGTTGTCTTCAGTCCTGAGACTGGTTTGATGCAGCTCTCCATGCTAATCTATCCTGTTAATCTATCCTGTGCAAGTTCCTTCATCCTACATCCTTCTGAATCTGCTTAGTGTATTCATCTCTTGGTCTCCCTCTACGATTTTTACCCTCCACACTGCCCTCCAATGCTAAATTTGTGATCCCTTGATGCCGCAGAACATGTCCTACCAACCGGTCCCTTCTTCTAGTCAAGTTGGGCCACAAACTTCTCTTCTCCCCAATCCTATTCAATACCTCCTCATTAGTTACGTGATCTACCCACCTAATCTTCAACATTCTTCTGTAGCACCACATTTCGAAAGCTTCTATTCTCTTCTTGTCCAAATTATTTATTGTCCATGTTTCACTTCCATACATGGCTACACTCCATACAAATAATTTCAGAAATGACTTCCAGACACTTAAATCTATACTCGATGTTAGCAAATTTCTCTTCTTCAGAAACGCTTTCTTGCCACTGCCAGTCCACATTTTATATCCTCTCTACTTCGACCATCATCAGTTATTTTGCTCCCCAAATAGCAAAACTCCTTTACTACTTTGTCTCATTTCCTAACCTAATTCCCTGAACATCACCCGACTTAATTCGACTACATTCCATTATCCTCGTTTTACTTTTGTTGATGTTCATCTTATATCCTCCTTTCAAGACACTGTCCATTCCATTCAACTGCTCTTCCAAGTCCTTTGCTGTCTCTGACAGAATTACAATGTCATCGGCGAACCTCAAAGTTTTTATTTCTTCTCCCTGGATTTTAATACCTACTCCGAATTTTTCTTTTGTTTCCTTTACTGCTTGCTCAATATACAGATTGAATAACATCGGGGAGAGGCTACAACCCTGTCTCACTCCCTTCCCAACCACTGCTCCCCTTTCATGTCCCTCGACTCTTATGACTGCCATCTGGTTTCTGTGCAAATTATAAATAGCCTTTCGCTCCCTGTATTTTACCCCTGCCACCTTTTGAATTTGAAAGAGAGTATTCCAGTCAACATTGTCAAAAGCTTTCTCTAAGTCTACAAATGCAAGAAACGTAGGTTTGCCTTTTCTTAATCTTTCTTCTAAGATAAGTCGTAAGGTTAGTATTGCCTCACGTGTTCCAACATTTCTACGGAATCCAAACTGATCTTCCCCGAGGTCGGCGTCTACCAGTTTTTCCATTCGTCTGTAAAGAATTCGCGTTAGTATTTTGCAGCTGTAGCTTATTAAACTGATAGTTCGGGAATTTTCACATCTGTCAACACCTGCTTTCTTTGGGATTGGAATTATTATATTCTTCTTGAAGTCTGAGGGTATTTCGCCTGTCTCGTACATCTTGCTCACCAGATGGTAGAGTTTTGTCAGGACTGGCTCTCCCAAGGCCGTCAGTAGCTCTAATGGAATGTTGTCTACTCCCGGGGCATTGTTTCCACTCAGGTCTTTCAGTGCTCTGTCAAACTCTTCACGCAGTATCGTATCTCCCATTTCATCTTCATCTACATCCTCTTCCATTTCCATAATATTGTCCTCAAGTTCATCGCCCTTTTATAGACCCTCTACATACTCCTTCCACCTTTCTGCTTTCCCCTCTTTGCTTAGAACTGGGTTTCCATCTGAGCTCTTGATATTCATACAAGTGGCTCTCTTTTCTCCAAAGGTCTCTTTAATTTTCCTGTAGGCTGTATCTATCTTACCCCTAGTGAGATAAGCCTCTACATCCTTACATTTGTCCTCTAGCCATGCCTGCTTAGCCATTTTTGAGACGTTTGTATTCCTTTTTGCCTGCTTCATTTACTGCATTTTTATATTTTCTCCTTTCATCAATTAAATTCAATGTTTCTTCTGTTACCCAAGGATTTCTACTAGCCCTCGTGTTTTTACCTATTTTATCCTCTGCTGCCTTCACTATTTCATTGCTCAAAGCTACCCATTCTTCTTCTACTGTATTTCTTTCCTCCATTCTTGTCAATTGTTCCCTTATGCTGTCCCTGAAACTCTGTACAACCTCTGGTTTAGTCAGTTTATCCAGGTTCCATCTCCTTAAATCCCCACCTTTTTGCAGTTTCTTGAGTTTTAATCTACAGTTCATAACCAATAGATTGTGGTCAGAGTCCACATCTGCCCCTGGAAATGCCCTACAATTTAAATCTGGTTCCTGAATCTCTGTCTTACCATTATATAATCTATCTGATACCTTTTAGTATCTCCGGGATTCTTCCATGTATACAACCTTCTTTTATGATTCTTGAACCAAGTGCTAGCTATGATTAAGTTATGCTCTGTGCATAATTCTACCAGACGGCTTCCTCTTTCATTTCTTAGCCCCAATCCATATTCACCTACTATGTTTCCTTCTCTCCCTTTTCCTACTGTCGAATTCCAGTCACCCATGACTATTAAATTTTCGTCTCCCTTTACTATCTGAATAATTTCTTTTATCTCATCATACATTTCTTCAATTTCTTCGTCATCTGCAGCGCTAGTTGGCATATAAACTTGTACTACTGTAGTAGGCATGGGCCTCGTGTCTATCTTGGCCACTATAATACGTTCACTGTGCTGTTTGTCGTAGCTTACCCGCAGTCCTATTTTTTTATTCATTATTAAACCTACTCCTGCATTACCCCTATTTGATTTTGTATTTATAACCCTGTATTCACCTGACGAGAAGTCTTGTGCCTCCTGCCACCGAATTTCACAAATTCCCACGATATCTTTTACCTATCCATTTGCCTTTTTAAATTTTCTAACCTACCTGCCCGATTAAGGGATCTGACATTCCACGCTGCGATCCGTAGAACGCCAGTTTTCTTTCTCCTGATAACGACGTCCTCCTGAGTAGTCCCCGCCCGGAGATCCGAATGGAGGACTATTTTACCTCCGTAATATTTTACCCAAGAGGACGCCATCATCATTTAACCATACAGTAAAGCTGCATGCCCTCGGGAAAAATTACGGCCGTAGTTTCCCCTTGGTTTCGGCCGTTCGCAGTACCACAACAGCAAGGCCGTTTTGGTTAGTGTTACAAGGCCAGATCAGTCAATCATCCAGACTGTTGCCCCTGCAACTACTGAAAAGGCTGCTGCCCCTCTTCAGGAACTACACGTTTGTCTGGCCTCTCAACAGATACCCCTCCGTTGTGGTTGCACCTACGGTACTGCTGTCTGTATCGTTGAGGCACGCAAGCCTCCCCACCAACGGCAAGGTCCATGGTTTTTGGCGGAGGGGGGGGGGGGGGGGGGTCTTACACCTTAGCGGCCTAATTTTGGCATAATCAGAAAGTCGGAACCAACAACAACCCTCAACAGGCGTACAAGATCCAAAACAATCTCCCTGCAATACCGGTGTGCCTGAACGGTAGATTGCGCAAATAAATGCAGCGGTGTCCAGCCATTGTGCGCAATGACTGTCCACACAATAACGCCTAGGTCATACCGATGACGCTCATGAACATTTTGTGGTGTGCAACTTGTCGCCTCCCCCCCCCCCCTTCTCTCTCTCTCTCTCTCTCTCTCTCTCTCTCTCTCTCTCTCTCTCTCTCTCTCTCCCTCTCCCCTCCCTCCCTCCCTCCCTCCCTTCCTCCCTTCCTCTCTCTCTCTCTCTGTCTCTCTCTCTCTCCCAAACTATCTGTGGCCAGAATCATTTGCGACAGTGGAGCGCGGTTCGTCGGAGAACATCACTCCAGACCAGTGTCGCTGACCCCCAAGCAACATGTTCCACACAACAACGAACTACTCCTCAATGACGGCGTGGTTGAAGTGGTGTACATTTAAAAGGTTTCCGAGCGTAGAAACCAACCTGATTTAATCACCGCGAGATGGTTCTAACAATGACATGTGTACCGCTAGCAGTTACAAGGTCTGCAGCGATCAAGCAATCTGCCGAAGAGACCACTAGAGCGCGGTGTGGTGGACCGTCTACGACCACTTGCACGCTTTCACATAGCTTTTCCATCTTCAGCGGTCTTTCACAATCGCGGCGTGATACTGTTGGACATACCCATTATTGTGGCCAGAAGAGTGACACTGTGACCGGCTTCGGGCCGTCCAAATGTTCGTTCACGATATTAAGCACTCGGATGATGGCTTACAGACACGTTGCTGTACCACACGGAATGCCGCATTAATCTGTTCCACAATAACTATCCTTCGTCCGACACCGTACTGCATGAACTGTCGAATGCATACAGGGCGTTCGTGCACAAGCTTCGCTGCAGTTAACACGCACTGCCATGTACATTTGCTTTTACTCTCGCTGGTCAGGTAAAAATGGAATTGAGCGCATGGCGTCAGTGTCAGGGAGTTCCCAGTGGGGAAGTTCGGCCTCCAAGTGCAGGACTTATTGAGTGCGACGCCACATTGGGCGATCTGCGCGTCGACAGTGGGGATGAAATAATGATGAGGCCAGCACAACACCCAGTCCCTGAGGAGAGAAAATCTCCCTCCCGGCGGGAATCGAACCCGGGCCTCCATGCGTGGCAATCCAACGCGCTGACCATTCAGCTAATGGGCCGGAACTGGTCAGATGTTCCGTATCAATTGTCAGTTGTTTCTTAGCAAGTGTCGGTTGTTCCTTAGCGTGTTTGTTAACCAGTGTGTATCGATATACAGTTTCGAAACTTGGTTCTTGTTCGTCACTAAATGCCAAAAGTTTCTTCTTATTGTTACCTTCATTACGAACAGTAGTTCGATGTAAGGGTGTGACTATCTCAAGTTTCCATCTCTGCATAACTACTGCAGCCTGTTTACTGTAGTCAAGCTGTCCCCTCCCTGTACAATTTTTGCCGAAAAATGCTACCCGTTATTACCATATGAACATGCCTTGAACACACACACACACACACACACACACACACACACACACACACACACGCGCGGCCATAATGTGCTTATGTCGATTAGATAAGTATCCTGCTGGTGATTACTTTTTTTTTTTTGTTCCTCCACGTTATCGATGACTAAAAATACTGGCAATTTAAAAACAAGATTTAAGCAGCGACGTACAGCCAGTGGACACATATTCTCTCTTTGTATTAGTAGCCTTTGTTTGGCTACGGAAATGTTTCAAATAGGTAGCTACAGCACTGTATTGTTTCTAGATCGGTATGTTTTCATAAAGAGACTGGCTTTTAGCGGCGTATAGTTACTCGATTAGCGTGACGCATGTAATGGCACTTTTAAAACTTGTATGATTACAGTTAGAAATTAATTGGAGTGCAGAGAGAACGAATTAGTGTTGAGTAACGCTGAGCTGTAAAACACCCTTTCGATTGCTGTTTTTACTGTATCACATTCAGTGTTTTATGCGCGAACCGCTTGTTTTTTGTCAGCATTTTTGAACTTTATACATTTTCTACACTTTTATCATGGATAAACTTAGCGTTAACTGTTCTGCCTATTACTGATTAAGAAAATTCTTTGGTACCGTTAACCGGGTATACTTTACCGCCTGGTTACTTTGCCTACTCATACACCAAAAATTTTACAGCTCTCTGATGGCTCTCAGCGAACGTGTGGCGATTTATAATTGTGTACGAAAAAGTATGTTAAAATGAGGTTGTGCAAAATCCACTGATATCATTTAACTGCAAAGCGATCGGCGTTTTATATTATTTTATGTATTTTACGCGGTTAATTCTCAAAAGAGACCACTGATCAGTTTTTTGTTTACGATTTCTAAGGTCATGTGCATGGTATATCTGCTCCGGCGTTACTTTGACCACTGGTCATTGTCACACCAGGATTACAGATTCAAAATTTATTAAACGGTGTTGATGCCAATTACAGTGTGGAACTAGGGAATACATAAACAATCGATATATAGACGAAGGCTCCTTTGTAATTGTTAATGTGCCTGCTACTAAGAAAAACAAATGTTAGTCATATATTGATCAAACTGCAAGCTGTTGTGATTCAGGTACAGCATGTAACGTCAGGTATCGCCGAAAACAAGGAATGAAGTTTGTTTAGCCACACGTTCCAGATTGTTGACTCGATAAATAAAGAAAAGATGAGCTTAATTGTAACTACAGTGGATGTTTTGAAACGAGGATTTAGGTCTAAGTTGGATGAAATTGAAGGGATGTGCGCGGTGCTTCATCCCAGTATCTGTTACTATATTTATAATTTTGATGATGGATCACACTGTTTGAGATACGTACCGTACTAGGTGTTTATTCTTTTATGGAGCTTGATGACCTTGTTTAATAAAACCTTGTTAGTGTGTTTATTTCTGGATGATCAAAATTTTGTTGTGTTTCTGAAATATTAACCGCAAATGGAATGGTAGTTGACAGTTATGGTGGAAATGTAGGCCGGTCAGTATATCTCCAAATCTATGTTAACTTTGACCAACTACATTTTTTCCGTTACTTTCTCTGCATTTTAGAAAATGTATTGTACTAATTAGTGTGTAATTCTTTTATACAAGCCCCTGTGTCAACTAACATAAATATGTCAGAAGTTAAAAAAAAAGTGCTAATTGTGGTGTCACCGCCAGACACCACACTTGCTAGGTGGTAGCCTTTAAATCGGCCGCGGTCCATTAGTATACGTCGGACCCGCGTGTCGCCACTGTCGGTGATAGCAGACCGAGCGCCACCACACGGCAGGTCTAGAGAGACGTACTGGCACTCGCCCCAGATGTACAGCCGACGTTCATAGCAATGGTTCACTGACAACTACGCTCTCATTTGCCGAGACAATAGTTAGCATAGCCTTCAGCTACATTTGCTACGACCTAGCAAGGCGCCGTATTCAATTGATATTGAGATTCTATTAATGTATCATCAAGAGCGATGTTCTACAAATGTGGATTAAAGTTAAGTATTCCGGAAGCTACGTACTTTTCTTTATAGCATTCATTACGTATCCTGTTTCAGACCTCACGCCAGCCTGCGTGAGTTTAAGCGCGTGCCTTTCGGCTTCCTCATATTGTGTCTAGGCTGTCTTGTCTAGACACAACACTAATCACATTCGAATTTGAAAGTTGGTCGACGTATACCCGGTTTACGGTGTTTCAATTGTGGTTATTGAAGTGGGATGATGATCTTCAACCTTTCAGTTCGTATGTCACGAGTTTCTTTGAGATTATGCTGCTGAGCATACTTATTGATTCTATTTAGTCTAGTGAGTCTATTTAGTTCTTACAACAAACCCTCTAGCTCACCTGGAAAGAAGGGAGGAAGAAGTCAAGTAACGAAGAAAGGAAAAATGATTGAATTTTAAAGCCCCGTTTATAAAGAGATCATTAGAGTCGCAGCAAGGGCTCGGAGTGGATAACGACGACTGAGGAAACTGCTAAAGTGCTTTTCAAAGGAACCATTCCGTATGTGTCTTCAACGGTTTAGGGAAACGACTGGACGGTTTATTTGATCCACGGTCCTCTTCGATGCGAGTCCACTAGTCCACTGCCATAACCACTGCATCAAGTCGCGTGGTACAGCTCGTCAGAGTTGTTGGCGAACAGCAAAATGTCATCTGCAAATATCAAGATTTAAGATTATTTCTTCGTTGGAGGTGGAATACTCGCTCCAGTCTGCTTTCCTGAACGACTGCTACGAAGTTAATCGCACCTCGGAGGAAGGAAACGGTTGATTCTGTCAAACAAGTTACGGTACTCACTGCGCTGCGTTGTCTACACATGCAGAGGGTTCGCAGGTTGGTGTTTGTACAACGTAGTCGCTTACACGGCTCTTCGCTGTCTGAGAGGTTAAAATACCAGCAAGAAAAATTTGTTTATTATGAATTTGAGATTGTAATCTCTGATAAGCCTCAAACGTAAATGCACATTCGGAAGCAAAATTAATGGAATTAGGAGAGCGCATGTAGCTACGTCACGATCGGTTTTAAACGCTGCGATACACCACAGAAAAACGTTATTATAATTTTCCTCTCTTAGCCCTTGTCAATTACTCTCCGAGACAAAGGAAGTATAGGTAACATTTGAAGAAAATGAAGACCAATGAAAAGAATATTTTCAAGTGCTGCTCACTTTAGTGGCGAAATTTTATTTAGTCACCAGACAGTGCAATATACGAAATGGCGTCAGTACGCGCCAGTAAAAATAAGTATTTACAGCTCGAGTTAATCACATGAAAATGGGAAGAATAATTGTCATGTATTTGTTTTATAGTTTAGTATGGAGCGAGTGAGAAGAAAAGAGCCAGCGATTCAAATCCCGAACGCAGTGTGTCTTCGGAATAATGTGATTAACATGGTAGACAGTATTATTACTGAATTGTATACCAAATTTCAAAGGCTTAAATTTGGTTGATATTACAATGCAACGTACGGTGGTCAGCTGATGGCAAGTATTTACGAACGACCTCTTGCTTGATATTTAGAACCATTCTTTCATTCATATACATCCACACTGTTATTTCGGGAGGATTATGCACCAGTTCATGGTGCAAAGCAAACCCATACTTGGTTTGGACGATCAGCTGATCTGTACGGTCCTGCTTTATAAACCTCATTGAGTTGTTTGTATCGTATTCAAGGAAACAATGGGTAATTAGTAAAACGGCGCGACTCAGTGAGACTTCGTGCGTGAGACGATGACGCGCTAGCTGTTCCACCTCCGCTCGGTGAAGTAGAGTTTAGATACAAGACGAGAAGCAGTCAGCAGAAAATAGAATCATGATTCATCTCTCGGTTCTTGTTGGTTTTGTAGGAGGTGGCACGTTTGCGGCAAAGCAGTCCTCAAGTCGAAGGTTGGTCTGTATACGGTAATCGTTAACTAAGCGTTGCCCTGTTGGTAATGTTAAGCTCTTGCCCTACCCATATTGTTGAACGGACTTAACCACCTAGATGTAATGGACGTACAGTTCAACGTAGGCTTCGGACCCCCGCGTGTTTCCGCATTTTTCACAAATACAAATCGTTGCAGAAGCGAAATAAGTTACAGAAAAGCTCCTAAGATTTTGGACAAGGAGTGAATGGCGGATATTGAATTACTGTCAGACTAAAGATCCTTTTCTCAGTTTCAGGATCTGAAAACTTTCTCTAGGACTTCTGTGAACCATTTTGGTAATACAGAATTCCTATGTTCGGAATTTCCCACTTCCTAAAGACATGTACTAATTCCGCTGTTGTATGTTCATTATTAATTTTTTTGGTGCAAGAGGCTTTACATTTTGATCCAGCTTCATATGTATAGTAATTTTAACTATACTCCCTTAGAGTGAATCAGTGTCTTATTTCGCACTGGCTGTTACTAGAGATTTTATACAAATTGAGTCGTGTACCCTTAGCGGAATTGTAACGGATTTCAAGTTAAATTATCGTCCCATAAGTTGCGTCCGTGCGCTTGTAAAAGTGCAGGCGCTGGAACTTGTAGTTGCAGTTAGGGACGCTCACCTAGAGTAGGGTCACAAAAAGGAGAAGGTGAGGCGACACTGTCATCACATGCTGTTCGTGTACAAATTCTCGGAAATTTCCTTCCGCCGGCAGCTCCTGCCGCCCAGTGGGATGATCCTGCAGGAAATGTCAGGGCCGTGTCCTTTTCAATCCTGGTCGGAACCGCTCAAATCGTTCCGTTCCTCACGACCGCCGCGTTAACGAGACGCAGCGCCGCAGACCGTCGTCAGGTGCAATTAGCAGGTGACGTGAGCGCGACACAAAACACCGGCCACAGCCTTCCTTGTTAGCTTTCTGCATCGACATCTCTGCAAGCCATCTTAAGGCGTGTGGCGGAGGCTACCTTTAGTGCAACTATCATTTTCCACCTCCTCTGCTCCGCTGTTTATATATTTATAGTATTACGCTGATTTTTTTCCTACGGATTTCAAACTATCCACGCGTCGTTGGAGAACTCTGACTCTTCATTCAGTTTTTATGCAAGATAAAGCAGTCATCGATCGGAAGATTGGCTTGAACAATACAGTGTTTCACGAAACATGGTCCTTTCGCAGATGGTATGCCGTTGCGTTACTCTGGTCTTCGATCTAGCTTCCCACACACTTATGGGGCCGGCGAGAATGGGCGGGGGGGGGGGGGGCAGTTTAGCGTGGATTCCGAACCACTTTGTAACTCGGCATGTTTTTTTCTGAAAATACGTGATAAGTAATAAATAAAAATCATAGGGCAACTGGGGATCGGATCCAGGGCCTTTGGATCCATCATCTGGCACTTTATCACGTAGCCATCAGTAACAATTCCCTTACATACGTCTTGAAACGTCCCCTTTTGAAAATTATGAAATGTCTTTGCTGGTAAACCTCTACGCTATTTGATTTTCAAACAGCTGAGCAAAACTGAACGAACTCAGTCTATTTTTCTCTTTACTTATTCTGATCATCACTAAGCTGACACACAATATTTTTTTTAGCGCAACGCAATCTGACTTTCAATAATCCCTACAAAAGAATAGCCCTGACTAACAATAACCTATACCTTTCATGAATCACTTACCTCACAAAAATCTTCGTTACTCGAACTACTGCAATACAGCGAGCGCCAATATTGCCAGCTAAATAAAAGATTCTAACTACTGAAGACACTAACTGCTGATAGGCGTAGTTAGCAAATGAAAGATTTTGGTAGAGAACAATCAATGTATTTACCTTAATAGTGTTCAAAAGTCGTAGTATATATATCAGTTCATGACATCCAGACTTACAAATTTCCTTTTTGTGACGGACACACGTCCAGATCGTCCGCTCTCAAAATTGTGCCATCTCTTCCCCTACATCCACTACTGCTGGCGGCTCACCTCCAACTGCGCAACGCTACGCGCTGTTCGCATCCAGCTGCCCAACACTACAATAGAAAATATTCCAACAATGCAGATCAGACACAGACTGCACACAGCACAGTCAGTGATTTTCACACAATGTGCTACGTGGCGTTACCAACATAAAAACCTAAACAGCCTACTTACAGTCTTGCAATTCTTCCTCCGCCTTCTATGTTTCTTCTGCCCTTGTCCCACATCCCCGCAGGGTGGGTATGGTTATTTACGGATTTTATTAACTTAGGAGTGATCAGATGCCTTTACTATGGTCTGTTAACCCCCGAGATGGAATGGGTATATCCTAACTGCCTGTGCGTAGCGTTATTCATGTTAAAGTGACCGAAAGTTTTTGAAATGGCTGCGAATCGTGTGACTGAGGCGAGAGTTGGATACAAGCCCGGTATTCACCCAGTGGGATGTGCGAAACCACCTAAAACCCACATCCAGGCTGGCCGGCACACCGACCCTAGTCATTAATCCACAGGATGGATTCAATCCGGGGCCGGCGCACATCCCCACCCCGCAAGAGGCGCTTCAACACTCACGGGCATCCGAGCGGATTTTCAGCTCTCTTGTGTTTGAGGAATCTTAAGTGTTATATTGGGTGTTTCAAAAAGATGCACGTGGGTTGAAGATGCTAATAACAGTTTTATTTTCGAAATCACCATCCCATTATACAACGGTATATCTTTGACATGCTTCGATGTACAACCTTGGGGTATCTCTTTCTTTCATCAAACCAAAACCGATGACAAAAAGTAAGTACACTTTCTATTTCAAAAGTAATCGCCGTAACGATTAATAATTTTATCCCAAAAAAAATGGTTCAAATGGCTCTGAGCACTGTGGGACTTAACATCTATGGTCATCAGTCCCCTAGAACTTAGAACTACTTAAACCTAACTAACCTAAGTACAGCACACAACACCCAGTCATCACGAGGCAGAGAAAATCCCTGACCCCGCCGGGAATCGAACCCGGGAACCCGGGCGTGGGAAGCGAGAACGCTACCGCACGACCACGAGCTGCGGACAATTTTATCCCACTGTGAGACAATACGGTGAGGGCAATCAAGGAAAAATACATTGAATTGCCTAAGAAACTGGTATAGGCGTTCGTATTGAAATACAGAGATATGTAAACAACCAGAATACGGCGCTGCAGTTGGCAACGCCTTTATAATGCAACAATTGGTTGGCGCAGTTATTAGATAGGTTACTACTACTACTACAATAATGGCAGGTTATCAAGTTTGAAAGTGGTGGATTAGTCGGCGCACGAGCGATGGGACACAGCATCTCCAAGGTGATGAAGTGGGTATTTTCACGAGTGTACCGTGTGTACCAGGAATGCGGTAACACATCAAATCTCAGACATCGCTGCTGCCGGAAAAAGATCCTGCAAGAACGGAATCAACGACGACTGGAGAAAATCGTTCAATGTGACAGAAGTGCAACCCTGCCGCAAACTGCTGCAGATTTCAATGCTAGGCCATCAACAAGTGTCAGTGTGCGAAATATTCAACGAAACATCGTCGATATGGGCTTTCGGAGCCGAAGGTCCGCTCGAGTACTCCTGATGGCTGCACGATACAAAGCTTTACGCCTCGCCTGGGCCCGTCAACATCTACATTGGACTGTTGGTGACTGGAAACATTTTGCCTGGTCGGACGAGTCCCGTTTCAAATTGTATCGAGCGGATTGACATGTACGGATATGGAGACAACCTCATGAATCCATGGCCCCTGTACGTCAACAAGGGGACTGTTAAAGCTGGCGGAGGCTCTGTAATGGTCCGGGACGTGTGCAGTTGGAGTGATATGGGACCCCTGATACGTGTAGAAACGACTCTGACAGGTGACACGGACGTAAGCATCCTCTCTGATCAGCTGCATCCATTCATGTCCAGTGTGCATTCCGACGGGCTTAGGCAATTACAGCAGGACAGTGCGACACCCCACACGTCTAGAATTGCTACAGAGTGGCTCCAGGAGGTGAGTTTAAGCACTTCCGCTGGCCACCAAACTCCCCAGACATGAGCATTATTGAGCATACCTGGGATGCCCTGCAACGTGCTGTTCAGAAGAGATCTCCACTCTCTCATACTCTTACGGATTTATGGACAGCCCTGCAGGATTCATGGTGTCGATTCCCTCTAGCACTACTTCAGACATTAGTCGAGTCCATGCCACGTTTTGTTACGGCACTTCTGCATGCTTGCGGGGCCGTACACGATATTGGGTAGGTGTACAGTTTTCTTTGTGTTTTCACTGTGCGGAACCATGATTGTACCGAGGCGTGCATCTGTTAGTCCGAAGCAAATTAACAGGGGAAGATCGGCACTGTGCCGGTCGTTATGGCCGAGCGGTTCTAGGCACTTCAGCCGGAACCGCGCTGCTGCTACGGTCGCAGGTTCGAATCCTGCCTCGGGCATGGATGTGTGTGATGTCCTTAGGTTAGTTAGGTTTCAGTAGTTCTAAGTTCTAGGGGATATGACCTCAGATGTTTCGTCCCATTGTGTTCAGAGCGATTTTTGATCGGCGCTGTATGGTGGTTGTGGCAGGGCTTCCCAGCGAAACGTCTGCAGCGTAGTAGAAACAGCAGACACGGCAGCTACGGGAAAAGTGTGATATTTTTCCTGAATGCAGTGACCCGCTGTAGTAATTACGAAATACCCTGTACACAGGTCTGTGAAGAACGAAGCTGATCTAAACTAGCGTGTTAATTTGAAAAGCGCTGCATTACATATTGCTGATGTTAGAGGTATATCTGTTCGTAGTAGGTCATTTGACATCGCACGTCACTGACTTTTCAATCACAACACGGGCGAGCCCATGTGTAATCATTAAGTAACGTCATGATCACGATGGCAAGCCGCTGCTTGAACGAAAGCTTTTTATTGGGTGCGAGTTTCGATTACTCAGATCATCATCCGGAGCCTTTATAACAACGGGAAAGCATGAACAATATTTGACCAATTTTGCATGGAAAGAAACGAAATGTGATGTACGTCTAACATAAAAAGTAACATATTTCCATAAAAAATTAATCATCTGTGTGATTGAAATTGACAGTTAAGTTTTTATTGTATTAGTAGCTTATTGTGGTGGTGATTATGTTCCTTAATTATTTATAACCTGTGTTATTGTGTGTGTATTTAGTCGTAAGCTCAGAATGAACTCTATCCCCGAAGGAAGGTTTCCTTTACCGAGAGACAACCTGCGTTCGGAAAAAAAGAGCAGTACACCTAGTGGCTACGTAGTTTTTGTAGAGATGCCTTTGTTACCATGCGTAGTTGTTCAAAGCAACGCAAGCCGCCGCTGCTGTTAGATAAGCCACATCCGTTTCCCTTTCCTTGTTTTTTTGTCCTTCACAGTGAGCTGCTTTCTTCCGCGTCGATTTAAGATGCTTACATTGACTATGTAGTTGATCAGTCTCGAATACTTGGTCCTACGAAATAACAATGTATTCTATTTATAGCAGTGGCGTGCGTGCGTGCGTGCGTGTGTGTGTGTGTGTGTGTGTGTGTGTGGGGGGGGGGGGGGGGCATATCTTGGTAGGATTTCTACCTCTTGTGGTTCAAAATAGTAATGTCCACACCTACAACACTAGCGGAAAGAATTTCCATTCTTATCAATTATTAAAATTGTGCAGTGGTTCAGAAAGGAGTTCAGTATGTACCAACGAAAATCTTTGATGATTTGTCCAATAACGTAAAATGTCTGAGAGACAGCAAAGCAAGTTCTAAAGCTAAACTAAAATCATTTCTCTTTGACAACTCCTTCTATTGCGTGGATGAATTTCTATTTAAGTTTAGTTGCGTGAGAAGGATTTAAATAATGTTAATTAACCACAAAACATGTATGTATATCATGTAAACTGATTTGCTCCACATGATTTCGGTAAAAGAATCGTTGATATGATCTGTGGAATATAGAGGGTGAAGAAAAATTGTCACGAATTTTTAACCCTGGATAGGTGATGCCAATGGGAACAAAAATTTCTAATGTTGTATAGGTCGAGAACGCACCATTTTTAAACTATGGGAACTTGGCGCCACGCGCTCCGATTGGCCGCGGGATTGCCCTGTCGCCGTTCGTCGGTTGACGGGCAGCGCGATGGTTGTCGGTTCACACATACAAACGCCCCTCGCCCCGTCACTGCCCCAACGTGATACGTACACGTGTCGAATAGGTCTTGCTGTTTGTCTCCATCTCACGTCAGAGGCATTCACACGTAAGCTTCGCTTCGGAGCGCATACGCGTCACCTGCGATTCAGTCGTACAGTAAGCATTCAGCATGCCGCCAATTATAGCAGAGCAATGCCAGGAATCTTTGAAAGAGTTCGGCAAAACACCGTTCGACGTTACCAAGTTTGTATCGCGTCAGAGGGTCGCCAGTTCGAGCACCTGCTTTAAGTAAACAATGTCATAGCTACAAAAAGGCCATTTTCAAGGCCGACACAGTTTGTAAAAGACTTTCTGTGCGCGAACTAACAGCTGTTGACGGGTTTGTTCCCGGTACGTCTTACCATGAAACTACAATGGATGTGTCGGGACTCCGGAGGATTCGCCCCCAGAGTGGAAGGCTGGCGCGCTACCACCGAGCGTGCCTTAGATACATCATGATCTGCGGCAGGCAAAGCATTCGCGGTCATGCGTTGCCCAGAGCATCCGGCATCAGGGGAATCCCGCGGCCAGTCAGTCCCGCGGCCAGTTGGAGCGCGTGGCGCCAAGTTTCCGTAGTTTCAAAATTGTGCGTTGTCGCCCTACACAACATTAGTAATTTTAGTTCCTACTAGCGTCATCTATCCACAATTTTTCTCAACCAAGCATAACGTACTAACTCACAGCCTCTTGAATGCCCATTGTAAGTTTTGGTCTCTGTTTACGCAATGTGTCCAAATAACAAGGCGGCAACGTCCGAAGAAGCTGGCCGAAATTGGCACTTTTCCTCTCTGAGACTCCCATCCATAATTAACGATTTACGCGGGCGATAGTTCGTCTGTTTGTCATCCGGGATGGACATTACTTATTCGATTACCTGTTCTGGCGTGTTGTTTGTCTGACAGTGTTGGGAGATGATACATCGGATGACACGGTCGGTAACATTTTCTTGGCTCCAGCCAGTAGAGGGAGCACTCTCGCCCCTTCTTGTGGTGAGCCATATCACGGTGTAACAAAATAGGTTTCCTCATGCACATAATGTGCGACAATGGGAAAGACTGTTAACTGTGTCAAATACGGATCATAGATTTACTCTGTTAACGAATGTAGTTCAGATATCTGTCGGCAATTAATTGTAATATTACTCGACTAAGCGGACCGTAGGTATAGTCACAACGGAATTGAATTGTTCACGTCACCAGGTACAGTAACGTTCCCGTTCAAAGTCGTGCACGTTGTTCCAAACGTAGGAAGTTACAGCGAAAAATGTCTTCTTGGGCAGGCGCGCCCACTTGCTGTTCACAAATCAAATTTATTGACAGTGAGAAGCCGGCCGTTGTGGCCGAGCGGTTCTAGGCGCTTCAGTCCGGAACCGCACGACTGCTACGGTCGCAGGTTCGAATCCTGCCTGGGGCATGGATGTGTGTGATGTCCTTAGGTTGGTTAGGTTTAAGTAGTTCTAAGTGTAGGGGACTGACGACCTCAGATGTTAAGTCCCATAGTGCCCAGAGCCATTTTTTTTTGACAGTGAGGAAACAAAACGAGTGGTAGTGCCGACGGAAAAGGTGACGCAACGTACAAGCAAAATATCAAATTGAGTAAGTTCATGGTGCGAAAATTACAGGAAGGGGGCGGGGAGGGGAGGGGGTTGAGAGAGAGAGACGATGGCGAGCAGAACTGGTTTAAAATGTCTGCCCCCATAGAAGCAGGAAACTGCATACGGTAAATGATTCATTCTTAGTATGGATTAATACTTATTAGACAGCGATATGGGTAACACAAGAAAATACCAGTTGTGGAAAAAGTTACGTAAATCTAAAATCTAATATTGAGCAAATATGGTGTCCATAATCTCACCCTGCTATTTTGTAATTGTATTTTGCTCTCGACTAACTTACGAACTTCAACTATCATCAAACCTTCTTTATATATATACGTGTAGAGCCATACCTAATTTATTATACGCAATGTGGTTGGTTAATAATCCTTCGTTAAAATTTCCGTTGAGAGTTGTTGGGGAAAAAATGCTGGAAACAACTTGTCATATAGTTCTTTAATATTAATTTCGCCCATATTGTACAATCTTTTTTTCTATTATTAACATGTTACATATTCCAAACGTATTCTTTGCATAGTTTACATCTTCGCTCAATAAGAAATGAATATCAACGTAAAATTTTTGTTGTATGAATGCTTGGTGTCTGTTCATTCGTACATGCCCGAGAGAACAGACACCACGCATTCATATAACTGATTCGCCTCGATGAGCAATTAATCCACAACCTTCAGTGCGGATGCACATCTACATTCGACCTCCAGTGGAAAACTAAAATTAGCGAGCGTGGAGGACACGGATGGGGACTACGGAAAGGTGGCGCCAGGCGGGGATGTGGGTCGGCCGTGGAGCGTGCCGAGATAATTGACGCATATGCGATAAACACTGTGTCCGGATGTCGCGGTGCTTAATGCAACTGCCCAGTAAGAAGGAGATTCCGGGTTCGAGTCCCCTATCCGGCACACATTTTCACTCGTCGCCGCTGATTTCCATGAATTCCGATGGAAATGGAAATGTCGTGTGGCTAGGGCCTCCCGTCGGGTAGACCGTTCGCCTGGTGCAGGTCTTTCGATTTGACGCCACTTCGGCGACCTGCGCGTCGATGGGGATGAAATGATGATGATTAGGACAACACAACACCCAGTCCCTAAGCGGAGAAAATTTCCGACCCAGCCGGGAATCGAACCCGGGCCCTTAGGATTGACAGTCTGTCACGCTGACCACTCAGCTACCAGGGCGGACATGAATTCCGATGCAGCTTATATCATTAGTTCCTTTCCTTTCTCTCTCTCTCCCCCCACCCCTTCCTTCCACATTCAATTCACATAATTAATATTTTTGGTTAATGTTTACTCTTCGAATTGTAAACAAAAACTTCGATTAGAAACGCATATGTGTGACGCTCAAACTGACATTAAAGTCATTGTGATTTGTGACGCTGTGATTTATTTGCTGTGTGTGTGTGCTGTTTGCAATGCAACAGCCTATAAATCAACCTGGAAAGCCATAAGGACATTAACCAAACAAATCGCCATCCAGTGGAAAATACGTAAATGTGTATAACTGTTTCACCTGTTATCTACAGTGTTATGAAAATGATAGACTGCTGCTCACTGTGAAGATGACACGTTGAATTGCAGACACACACAACGAAAAGACTGTTACACAAAAGCAGTTCTTGTGTGACCTTGTGTGCGGTTTCCTTTTGTGAAGAAGACCTTGGCCGCAAGTTTATGTGAAACTGATTTTTCGTCGTACTTGTCTGTGAAAATCAACACGCCATCTTCAAGGTGAATAGCAATCTATCCTTTTCATAACACTGTAGATAAAAGGCGAAACAGTTATATACATGATAAATAAAGGAAACATTGCGTTATATCTACAACAAAAGTTGCCGAAGTTGACATTTTGTCAGAAAGGAACCCAAGGAATTTCAAAGAGTGAGAAAGAAGTGGCATACTTCATATACGCGTTTCTGCAAGATGAGTCGGTGGAATATGTGGTGTCATATACGCTCGACTGTGTGGCCAATGTAAATGAGTAGTGCAGTGATGATAATACGTGGTTAACAAGTGAAAGTGATACTGAAATAGGTGTGGAGCCACGTAGTTAATCATCCTTGTCCGACAGGGAGTCATAAATCCCGCCTCCAGTGAAACGTAGCAAAAGAACAGTCCTTGCCCAAGGAGCTGGTACTAAACATAAATACATACATGGAGGATCATCCGCAGCATAGTAAAACACCCGTTATGAACAGATTTAGAATAAGCCTATAGTAATATGGCCTTGTAGTGCATAAAAAGTACTACAGATATTCAACGGAGGACAAGGCGCACTTGTTACAAAAATTGGTGTTTGTGCATTTCAAGGATACTAGATACAATTACAGGACGTGCGTGATAGTGACCTACTACGCGCATCAAATTGCGCGCCCCCATAGATTACAGTGATTTCCATGGAAGCAATGGATGGTTGCATAGCTTCAAACAGTGCCACAGAATTGGAAGATGTAAGATAACGAAATTTCAAACAAAGCGTCAAATTGACGATACATAGCAAACTGTGGAATCGACCCGAATATTTGTATATGATGTAAACAAACTTGTCCATATTTGAGTAAGGAATTTGTTTTCAACTCCGACCAGTCGGGATTTGAAGAGGAAATGCATATGGAAGGGATCCTGGATATTGGAGGTACCAAGAGAGGTGCATCGAACTCAACTAACATTAATGCGTTAACGCATTCGTATACAATTATGCCGAGTGTTAATGTGGATGGTAAATTCGCTTGAAAATTATTTATTGTGCTGCGAGAAATTGGAGGTGCTGTGCCTCCTACGATTCTTTCTGGCATGCGTCATCTTGGAAGGGTTGAAGGGAATATTTGCGTCATAACAAGCAAGACAGAAAATGGTTGTAAAACTACAACTAGGGTATGAGCAGTGCTTTTGGCCAATAGCTGGTCAAAATAACTTGCTTTTATTCGAGTCCTGGGGTGCGAATAAAAATCATACTCTTTTAGAGTAATCTCTCCCTCCTGAAAAGTGTGCGACATTGCAATTCATACCATGTGGAATAAGCTCCACGGCAGTGTGTTTCGTATTCGGTTGCATGCCATCACATTCCGTCAGTTCTTATCGCCACATTACATCGAAATGAATCTGTGTGCACTCCTTAAGAGTGGATACTTAGCTGAAGGTCCTGCACGTTTTGTAACTCCGAAGGAGTTCACCTTCGAACTTGACGGTGCGAACCTTTGTGATCACTGTGGCGCGCCATTTTTCATTCGTTGTTCATGGTTTGTGTCGAGTTCCGGTGAACCGGCCAGTGTGTGGATGGTTTTTAGGCGGTTTTCCATCTGCCTCGGCGAATGCGGGCTGGTTCCCCGCCTCAGTTACACTATGTCGGGGATTGCTGCGCAAACAAGTTCTCCACGTACGCGTCCATCACCATTACTCTGCCACGCAAACATAGGGGTTACACTCGTCTGGTGTCGGACGTTCCCAGGGGGGGGGGGGGGGGGGCGGTACCGGGGGCCGAACCGCACAATAACCATCGTTTCTAGGTCCCCGGTTACAATACAATGATGGTTCGTTTTGAACATTTCTTGAATGTCGACGATGTTCATTCAGTGAAGTGTAATACATACTTCCCATAGAAGGTTGATTTCAGCACCTACCAGACACTCGTTTTCTGTCGCCTTCCTGATGCATATGCGAGTCATTAGCAGCTAATATTTTTCCTGTCATGATTGTTAACACATCACTTTCAAATTAGCCTTATTAAAGATTGAACTTGCGACCCCACACTCAACGGCTTCCTTGTGAGCTCTCCGATGCGTTTTGCCGTTGCTGTTTCTATAGTGGTAACACAGTACTCGGCGCCTCCTTTTATACTGGCGGGTCCCTCTCTCGCGGCATCTTATGCTCAGTTCCGCACCACGCTGGGGTGTCTGGATACTTTTGATTAGATAGTATACCTACCTAGGGCCACGTTTACAGACAGACTCTCGGACCGTTGCTGGAAGACGTTTTTATAGCTACTATCTCGCGTGGCTGCGGGTGGTTTGGGAGTGTGTAGAAGCAGAAGGTGAATGGCTCCCTGGGATGCCGGAAACTGGTTTACAGGAAACGTCGCGCGATAGTGGCCGTCGCTATCGCCTGTGGCGCCGGTTCTGGGCAGGACGTGTGGCGCCGCGCCGTTGCGAAACTGAGGCGCGGCCTGGAGGGAACTGCGAAAACACACGCGTAGCTGTCGCCTGTACATGCGGAGTGCACTTGCTTGAGAGAGAGAGAGAGAGAGAGAGAGAGAGAGAGAGAGAGAGAGAGAGAGAGACTGACTGAACACGTTATGAACGATGTAGAATTTTCATTACAGATTTCGTAAATGACTACTTTGCAACATCCCAGTGAACGAGGCTATGGCACTAACGTATGGATTGCAGCAGCAACATGCTGCTGGCTACACAATTACGGAGTTCATCTAATGTGAGCAGTTTAACAGTATTCTTGTTACTGTCTTCGTGGATTCCATTCTGTATAAAAAATTGCATTTCTGTGTCGGTTACAAAGTCTTTACTCATACACTATTAATTTCGACGGCTAGGCCGTCATCAGGTGGAGGGCATCATTTACATAGCGACTTTGGTGGCTAGCGTTGGTAATCACTTGTTGTAATATGCGTGGTTGCCATAAGGTTAGTTTGCTTCCCGCATGTAGTGTACGAATGAAAACCTTTGACTGCCGTCTACATAGTTGTATAATTCGCACTCCCCGAAACATCATTCCTGAATGAAATTTTTTCCTGACTTCTACTTTTTCATTTTCCTGTTTCCTTTGGCATTTGTAAATGTCGTCTCTTCGTATTCACTGTACAACGTCAGTATTCTCCGCCAGAAAGTTGGTTCAGAGCTACAGTGGTAATTAGCTAAGGCTCAAAGATGTGTGATCGTTAAAGACGTTAACGTGTAGCAGACCGGATTTGTGACTGTAGTGAATATGTACAATGAACTGAAGTACGATGATTCCATAAGAACTACTGACATAGAACTGTAAAGAACACAAGTTGGAAGGTAAACCTGAAAATTGAAAAGTGTTATGATGGCAGTATTGCACGCCAAATAAATGTCAGTTTCTCAGAGGTGGCTATATAACTACAAATGACACTGTTAATGAAGGAGGCTGAGGTTAAAACACACAAATTCACGAAAGATCACTTAGAAGCAAAATGCTATCTGCATAAGATCACATTCGTGATGCAGAGTCCAATCTGGACTAGCTGGCTTGTTGGGCATAATATGTAAATATTTGTAAATCAGATTAGGAATGTGCCAAGTCGCAATTCAACCGGCTCTCATTGAGCCATGCGGCGTAATGAAATACTGCAGCAATATTGGCGCCGCCTGTCCGAGTGGCGCCTTCCGCAAGCTTGACTGTAAACATGTTGTTGCTGCTGTTAGGATTCTGTTGACGTCTGCCAGGTAGACGGTACTGCGGGATGGCCGAAACCGTTAGTTAGAACAAAAAGAACATAGTAAAAGTGAGTCATAGAACCAAGTGAATGTAGCAGAAAGCTGGGTCTGGGTGAAAAACAAAAGAAATAAATACGTTAAAAAGGAGCAGAAGTGATTTCGTACGCTAAGTATATGTGTTAACAGTTTAAATATATGCCAGTCCGGCATATACTCGTACTTCCAATGCAAAAACCAATGAAAAACTGTGGGATACTGAGAGAGCAATGGAGAAGTACGGGCTGGAAGTTACTAGGAGAGCCAAGAAAACAAGAATATGGATGACGGTTCAGTCATCAGTACAACATGAGAGGATGGTATTGAAAATGAATTAGAAGTGGGTGTGACATACATACCAAGCGGAAGGATGGTAAATGGACTGAGAAAGTTCTCTTTTGGATCCCTCAAATAACAAAACACTGAATTTATAAATAGGTTTTTCGGGAACCGTTACGTCACAAATATTTAATTAACTACAACAAACCGCAAAAAAGACTTTACAAAAACGCTTAACACGAGTAGACACCGTTCTTCAAGTAGCCCCGCGGGCTGCCACCGGTGAAACAGAAGCATAGTCCATGTGAGAGATTGTTTACTTAGTTTTCTTGCCTGTTGGTAACAGAGAAAACGTAAAGAATCACTAACTCCGTCCTTCTGGAACGCTGTCTTTCTATGGCGTGTCGTGTGCCTGGGTCTCGTTGGCAAAGTTTTGTAAGTAGTTTGTAAAAAGTGCACAATAAAATCCATGTAGCCACAGCAAGTGAAAAAGAGAATAAGATACAAGGAGACAGCCATTGTAGACGAAAAGTGTGTGTGTGTGTGTGTGTGTGTGTGTGTGTGTGTGTGTGTGTTTGCGTTTTTGTGTTTGCGTTTTTGTGTTGGCAATAGACCACCGAACAAAGTAACCGTCCTAATGAATTACACGTCTTTCTTCACATGCAGTGAACATGGCATACAAAGACAGGAAAGTACCACCTCAATATTTCTGTGTATTCGTGTTAAATGTTTATGTACGGGTATATGCGATAGTTGTTTCACCAAATCGTCGAGCATACCGAATTCAGGTAAATCGAAAGTCATTTTGTATATAAAATATGGGGTTAGGTTTTCATTAGGTTCTCGTTTACTCACATATTAAGTTTAAAGTAGCAGCGTTTCTTAGTATTTTCATTAAAAATAACCACAATCATCTTAATGAAAGGCATTTAACAAAAAAATTATATATTTATAAATAAAACACAGAAACATACAGAAATACACTAAAATAATTATTCCGTCTCTAATGAACTTCCAGGCATCTCTTGTCACTGTCCTTTAGGGCCCAAGGATTTTGAGAGTTGTAGACAAAAAGTGGTTTTAATTTGCAGTCCCCTGCAGCATTGCCTCCGAAAAGAAGAGTGCATCGGTCTTTGGCAGCCTTGGCTCCAGGTGCTGTTTATTTCTTCAATAGAAAAGAACGTGCGACTAGGTATTCGTTCCCAAAAATAAGCTCGTTTCATCAAGGTTGAAAACCTGCTTCGCAGTATTGCCTTTTTATGTCGCAGTTAAATTCGCAATTTTAAATTCCTCAGATTCATCTTCGTCTGATGCAGCTACCTCTCGTGTCATTTTAATGTTGCGAAAGCCAAGCCAACCTGAGCTAACCGAGAAAGGTACCTGATCGACCTAATCTTTCGTTAAATCTCCATATAAGTTCTCGGTATTAGCTTCACAGCAAATATAAACATAACCAAAGCCTTACAGACAAAAATTACGCGAAGCGAAATGTAGTGTGAGGAGGGCTATGCGAGAGGCGTTCAATGAATTCGAAAGTAAAGTTCTATGTACTGACTTGGCAGAAAATCCCAGGAAATTTTGGTCTTATGTCAAAGCGGTAGGTGGGTCAAAACAAAATGTCCAGCCACTCTGTGACCAAAATGGTACTGAAACAGAGGATGAGAGACTAAAGGCCGAAATACTAAATGTCTTTTTCCAAAGCTGTTTCACAGAGGAAGACTGCACTGTAGTTCCTTCTCTAGATCGTCGCACAGATGACAAAATGGTAGATATCGAAATAGACGACAGAGAGATAGAGAAACAATTAAAATCGCTGAAAAGAGGAAAGGCCGCTGAACTGATGGGATACCATTTCGATTTTACACAGAGTACGCGAAGGAACTTACCCCCCTTCTTGCAGCGGTGTACCGTAGGTCTCTAGAAGAGCGTAGCGTTCCAAAGGATTGGAAAAGGGCACAGGTCATCCCCGTTTTCAAGAGGGGACGTCGAACAGATGTGCAGAACTATAGACCTATATCTCTAACGTCGATCAGTTGTAGAATTTTGGAACACGTATTATGTTCGAGTATAATGACTTTTCTGGAGACTAGAAATCTACTCTGTAGGAATCAGTATGTGTTTCGAAAAAGACGCTCGTGTGAAACCCAGCTCGCACTATTCGTCCACGAAACTCAGAGGGCCATAGACACGGGTTCCCAGGTAGATGCCGTGTTTCTTGACGTCCGCAAGGCCTTCGATACAGTTCCCCACAGTCGTTTAATGAACAAAGTAAGAGCATATGGACTATCAGACCAATTGTGTGATTGGATTGAAGAGTTCCTAGATAACAGAGCGCAGCATGTCATTCTCAATGGAGAGAAGTCTTCCGAAGTAAGAGTGGTTTCAGGTGTGCCGCAGGGGAGTGTCGTAGGACCGTTGCTATTCACAATATACATAAATGACCTTGTGGATGACATCGGAAGTTCACTGAGGCTTTTTGCGGATGATGCTGTGGTATATCGAGAGGTTGTAACAATGGAAAACTGTACTGAAATGCAGGAGGATCTGCAGCGAATAGACGCATGGTGCAGGGAATGGCAATTGAATCTCAATGTAGACAAGTGTAATGTGCTGCGAATACATAGAAAGATAGATCCCTTATCATTTAGCTACAAATTAGCAGGTCAGCAACTGGAAACAGTTAATTCCATAAATTATCTGGGAGTACGCATTAGGAGTGATTTAAAACGGAATGTCATATAAAGTTGATCGTTGGTAAAGCAGATGCCAGAGTGAGATTCATTGGAAGAATCCTAAGGAAATGCAATCCGAAAACAAAGGAAGTAGGTTACAGTAAGCTTGTTCGCCCACTGCTTGAATACTGCTCAGCAGTGTGGGATCCGTACCAGATAGGGTTGATAGAAGAGATAGAGAAGATCCAACGGAGAGCAGCGCGCTTCGTTACAGGATCATTTAGTAATCGCGAAAGCGTTACGGAGATGATTGATAAACTCCAGTGGAAGACTCTGCAGGAGAGACGCTCAGTAGCTCGGTACGGGCTTTTGTTGAAGTTTCGAGAACATACCTTCACCGAAGAGTCAAGCAGTATATTGCTCCCTCCTACGTATATCTCGCGAAGAGCCATGAGGATAAAATCAGATTAGAGCCCACACAGAAGCATACCGGCAATCCTTCTTTCCACGAACAGTACGAGACTGGAATAAAAGGGAGAACCGATAGAGGTACTCACGGTACCTTCCGCCACACACCGTCAGGTGGCTTGCGGAGTATGGATGTAGATGTAGCTTGAATAGCATATCCAGAGAGATGCATGTGCTGTTGGTTGTTGTGCTCAGTCCAGTGATTAAGCCTATTTTTCCATTCTTTCCGCTGCCTCTGGGAGAGATTTGGTCACTGTGGTAATACGTTAGTCAGTTCAACGGCGAGCAGTTTTACGAAATGATTCCTCGTTGTCACGAGTAGTTCTCTCATCGGATTCGCGGAGTCCCAAAGTACACTGAATGTCAAAACTACACTCACTTTTCTCATAGCGATCCAAAGTTTTCTCTTTGTTTCTAATGAATATGGCCTTCCTACATGTTTTTTTCGCCAGACAGGCACACTAAATTTCCTTTAACCCGACATTTTAAATACGGACGCTGTCAAGTGCAACATCGCAGCTCTACTGATGGTAACTGACGATGCATGTCTCGACAAACACGACATAAAATGCACGTTGAGATGATCTAATGCAGTAACTGCTTCCGCTTTCTTCTAACAGATGGCAGCACAGGAATTCAGACTGAAATCGGGTGTATGAAAAAACGCGAATAACGAATCCGCATGTAACGGATCTACCTGTGCAGCTATTTTTGTCCCATGTTGTTGTACCTAGAAATATGTTATAATATTAAATAGATTTAACAAATTAACAAAAAAATTTTGATTGCGGTCACTGAAAAAAACCTCTTAATAAATTTTAAGTTTGGTCGAATGAGATCCAGTGGCTTTGAAAAATAAAGACCGACATGAGCACTTAATGGTTGCAACGTGGCTGCGCATTTCTGAAGATTGTAATGTATGTGCGGACGACGATATCTACGACGACGACTTTACGGGATGGTCATAGATAACGACTAGCGTAGGTTACAAAATCTGATACACTGAAGTGACAAAAGTCACGAGATATCACGTAATATCGTGTCGGGTCTCCTTTTGCCTGGTGTAGTTTAGCAGTTCGACGTGGCGTGGACTCAAAAAGTCGCTAGAAGTCCGCTATAGAAATATAGCCCCGTTGTCTCTGTCGGCATCCATAATTGTGAAATTATTGCCTGTGCAGGATTGTGTGCGTGAACTGATCTGTCGATCCTGTTCCACAAATGTCTGACTGGATTCATGTCGGGCGAGCGGGTTGGCCAAATCGTTCGCTCGAACTGTCCAGAACGTTCTTCAAAGCAGTCGCGAACAATTGTGGCCCGGTGACATGGCACATTGTCATCCATAAGAACTCGATCATTGTTTGGGAAACATAAAGTCCATGAACGGCTGCAAATAGTCAATTGGCCCGTTCAGTTGGACCAGAGGAACAAGTCTCTCTCCTTGTTAACACAGCTCTCATCATTATGGCGCCACCACCAGCTTGCACAGTGCTTCGTCGACAACTTGGGTCCATGGCTTTGTGGGATCTGCACCACCCACGAACTCTACCATCAGCTCTTACCAAGTGAAAATAGGATTCATCTGACCAGGCCGCGGTTTTCCACTTGTTCAGGATCCAGCGATATGGTCACGAGCACAGGGGAGCTATTGTAGGCGATTTTGTGTGTTAGCAGAGGCAGTTGCATCGGCCGTCTGATGCCATAGTCCATTAACCCTAAACTTCACCGCACGGTCCAAACGGATACGTTCGTCGTACGTCCGACATTGATTTCCGCGATTATTTCACCCATTGTTGCTCGTGTGGTAGCACCGACAACAATACGCCAACGCCGCTGCTCTCAGTCGCTTTGTGATGGTTGTCGGCCACTTCGTTGTCCGTGGTGTGAGGTAATACCCGAAATTTAGTATTCTCGGCACACTCTTGAGACTGTGGATCTGAATTGTTTAACGATTTCCGAAATGGAATGTCCCATGCGTCCACCTCTAACTACCATTCCGCTTTCGAAGTCTGTTAATTCTCGTCGTGCGCTCATAATCATGTCGGAAATCTTTTTGATGTGAATCAACTGAGTACAAATGACAGCTCCGCCATTGCACTGCCCTTTTATACAGGGCGACACACGGGAGACGGACGGTTTCGTACTGCGTAGTACTGAGGGCGCGGTGGTGGGAGGTGGTCGTGGTGGCGATAGTTCTGATCCACACAAGACGCCATTTCATTCACACAGTCACTATGGAGCAGTGGTACTTGCGACGTCGAGTGTTTGTGGAAAACTTCAGATCAACTGGCAACATGCTGGATAAGAAGCATCCTGGCCCGAGACGCAGAGTAACGACACAAGAAAATGTTGAAAGGGTAAGGCAAGCGGTAGTCAGAAGGCCAGGACGGACAGCTAGATGTCATGCTAGTGAGTTACTAATCAGTGGTGAATCGGTTAGACGAATTTTGCCTAAAGAATTAAAAACTGCATCCCTACAAAATGCTCATTGTCCAACAACTTCATGAAACTGATTTTGCTGCACGAGAAGACTTCGCTTACAGAATGCAAGTGATTTTGGGATCGAATGAAAATGAAATTTTATTTATGAGCGATGAAGCTCATTTAAACGGGACCGTGAATAAGCAAAACCTACATTACTGGGTTCCAGAGCAACCACACCTTATCCACCAGCGTCCTCTACACTCAGAAAAAGTAACAGTCTGGTGTGCTCTTGGCTCTGTTGACATTATTGGACCTTATTTTTTTGACGAGAGCGGGGCCACAGTTACTGTTAATTCGGTTCGTTACATTCGTGTGCTTGAAACATTCTTGAAACCAGATCTAGGCAGACGACGAATCCCTTCAAAACGCGTTTGTTTCCAGCAGGATGGGGCAACATCGCACACCGCAAACACTTCAATGACAGTTCATAGACGCATGTTTCCTGGCCTGATTATCTCACGTTTTGGCAATGTTCCTTGGCCTCCCAGGTCTCCCGACTTGTCAGTATGTGACTTTTTTCTGTGGGGGTACCTTCAAAACTGTGTCTATAACCACAAACCACGAAATTTGGACGAGTTTAAGAATGCAATCATTTAAGAAATTGCTGCCATCCCTGCAGAGGTTTTAGTCCGTGTGATGGAGGATTATGAGAAGAAACTTGAGTCCTGCATTCGAAATGATGGACATCACCTTGACGACGTTATTTTTCACAAATAACTTCGTTAACTAAAATGGCATATAATGAGCTTTGATTTTGTGTAAATAAACATGCATTAATTTTAAAGTTGGATGAGTATTATTTCATTAGAAACCGTCCGTCTCCCGTGTGTCACCCTGTATCTTATGTACGCTATACTACCGTCGTCTGCATATTTGCATGTCGCTATCCGATGACTTTTGTCACCTCAGTGTAGGTAGTGCCCGACTATTGGAGACGGGGAAATTCCTTACTGGCTGACAAGTTAGGCGCAGCGCGACGCTGCCTGGCGTTGTGTATTTTGAAACTGCGACACGGAGCAGATCCGTAGTTCGTAGCAGTGGGTGAACGCACGAGACTGAGCAGCGCCCAGGAGTTGTTTGGCTGGCGATTAAGAGCGCCAACTGCGGCCGGTTGTAATGCGGCCGTGGCAGCCGCCGGCCGCGTGGCATTTACTGCTCCTGCTCCTGCTGTTGCTGCTCTCACAGCAGGCGCGGTGCCGTGCCGTGCCGGATGAGCGTGGCGGAACCTCGCCCGCTCCTCCCAGCCACCACTACGTGCACCACCACGACCACCCCGTCCTGGACGGTGAGCTGTCTGCAGACTCTCATGTGGTGTCCGCTATGCCCCACGGGAGCTTGACGGGACCATTCCTGCTCGCTGTACACAGGGTACTACAGAATGATTCATTCAGTTTCAGACGACTATACAGGATTAGTACAAAAAGAATCGGGAAAAGATTCGGAAAAATATTTGATATACAGGGTGCGTCAAAAAAATGTATACACACATTGAAGCGTCATAGAAAATTTATTTCCCGTTCTACAATGTTAAATTTCTGGAAATGGATAGCTTAAAGTCCAATTGGAAAAATAAATGTACTTTGCAAATGTGATTTAATGTTCAAACTGGTGGCCTTCAGCATCAATACATTTCTGAATACGAGTCACCAGTGATTCCGTACATCGCACCAAAGTGTCAAGTGAGATTTCTGCACACACCGCCTGAATCGCATTCCAAAGTGTGTCCAGCTTACGTGGTTTACGTCTGTGCACCTCACCTTTTACTGTGCCCCATAAGAAGAAATCCAGCGGCGTGAGGTCTGGGCAGCGTGCAGGAAACTCGATTGGTCCCCTGCGTCCTATCCACTGGCCTGGCACATTGTGATCCAGGTATGCTCGTACGTCCCTATGATAGTGCGGCGGGGCGCCAGCCATCTTGTTGGAAATAAAACTCATCATTACCGTATAATTCACGAATGGCAGGAAATATGGAGTCAGCAAGCATTGTTAGGTACGTGTCTCCAGTAACAGTACCTTCAAAGTGGAAAGGCCCAACGAGTCCCTTTGCAGACAAACCACACCACACATTTACACCAGGCAAATTCACAGCCTTTTCAACTGTAATGTATTATCTTCAGCCCAGTACACACAATTGTGCCTATTGACAGTTCCATTGAGTTTGAATTAGGCTTCATCCGACCAAATTATGCTACCCATAAATCCCGGTTCACGTCTCACCATCTCCTGAACCCATTCACAAAATTCTAACCTTCGATCTGGATCGTCGTCACTTAGCTGTTGCACCAGCCTTGGAATGTACACGCGAAACTTGCCTTTCTTCAGAATGTGTAGTCACTACTAGCACTGACATTACTCCCACGTGCCGCTTGCCTTGAAGATTTTTGAGGCGAACGCTGAAACAGTTCCAAGACCGCAGTTGTGGAATCATCACTTGTAGCTGCACGGGGTCGCCCTGATCGACCTTTATGCACATCACACACTGTTCCATGAATTTCGAATTTGTCTCGTAGACGTGTAATTGTTAACCTTGAAGGTGGTTCTGTACAATACTCACTTCTCCTCTGTCTTCGAACCGCAGCTACATTCTCAAACCTCCAGTACCACTTAATTATCTGCTCAAACGCACGTCCGCCATGTTGCATTTACTTCCTTGCCACTGCTGCCACCTCTTGAAGAAACATAACATTACTCTCTCACAGATATTTAACCTTCTAGAACGGGAAATAAATTGTCTGACAGTTCAAAGTATGTATACATTTTTTTGACGCACCCTGTATTGCTAAAAAGCCTCATAATTCTTCAGGGTACTGTCCTTGAGCGTCAGCACACTTTTGCAGCGGCTCTTCCACGACTCGAAGGCTCCCAGGTAGGTAGATTCCGGAAGGTGCTTAAGCGTACGTGTGCAAGCTTCACTTAGGATTCCATGGAGGTATCCTTTGAGGGACGATATCACTTTTGAGAATAGGAAATAGTCTGCTCGTGCCCAAACGGGACAGTAAGGGGGTTGGGGAATTGTCGCGATGCCGTTTGTCAGGTAGTAGGTGACCTGGAAGAAGGTGTGGCCGGGTGCATTGTCGTGATGCGGTTTCCAATTTTTCGGCGATGGTTGGCCACACCGATTCGCCCTTTTCTTTAGTCTTCTTAGCACTTCTAGGTAAAAAAGAATGAGTCACTGGCTGCCCTTCACGTACACATTGATAGTGGACCGTCACTTGGCCTTGAGGGAAACGACGAGCTTGGCCGATCTGCCTTTTTTTGGACGAAATGATGTAGCAGTGTTCCATTCGGAAGTTTGTCACGTTTGTTGTGGGTCGTATTCGAAGTTTACCCGCCAGGGTAGCCGAGAGCGCTAACGCGGTGCTTCCTGGACTCGGATGGGCTCGCCGGCCCCAGGTCGAATCCGCCCGGCGGATTAACGACAAGGGCCGGTGTGGCGGCCATCTTGGATGTGGTTTTTAGGCGGTTTTCCACATCCCGCTAGGTGAATACCGGACTGGTCCCCACGTTCCGTCTTAGTTACACGCGTCGCAGACATTTGAAACACGTTCGCACTATTTCACGATTTACACTAGATGCAGACAGCTGGGGTACACTGATTCCATCCCTGGGGGTACAGGGTGGCAGTAGGAAGTGCATCCGGCCACCCCTAAAACTAACATTTCCACATCCGTTGTAACCACGCCGACCCTGCGATCGCTGCGGGACTATGGCGTAAGCAAAAGAAAGATAAAAGATTTCGAATATCGAAGTTTCGTCTCCCATGATTGCGTTGTCCAAAATGTCTGTATCTTCTTCCGTGCACTGCAAAAGGCCTTCGCAAGCAGACACTCGTCTTTGCTTTCGGTCGTTCACCAAGACCTTTGGGAGGAACTTAGCGCAGATCTTTTGCATCGTCAAAACTTCAGTAATAATGGTGCGCCAGTTGCATCTGGGAACAAGTGCACATACAAGCGACGGTCTGAATTCAGCACTTCAGGCACACGTTGCACGTTGTCGTCAGAAACCCACCAGCGTAGGTCTTGTCCTTCGCACTCTCTCGACCACCTATGAAGGGCTTGGAACACTTAAAAACTGCGGTTTGTGACGTGCTTTCATTCTTGAACACATGGCGAATCATGGCCAACATCTCTGTACCCGCTTTCCTGAGTTCAACACCGAATTTGATGGCGTACCGCTGTTCAGTCGCTCGCTGCATTTTGCGCTCGCACCGAGTCACTCGACATAGTCCCACTAAAAACACGATCTCGCGAGGACGGACGCTCGCAGACGCCTGGCACTTGGCGCGTGTTGAAGCTCACACTCTCCACCACCTGCATGCTTGATGCGAGTACTCTGCGATTTACAGTCACGCCAGGAAAAACTTTTTCCCGATGCTTTTTATACAGACTGTTCTGCATGAATGAAACTTGGGAGGTGGATTTTTAACTTACACACAGGGAAAAACTTTCTAAAGCCAAAATCGCGTAAATATATCTTTTGTTTACAAAGACGGGTTTCGGCAGACTTTGCTGTCACCTTCAGGTGATCAAAAAGTTTTGTTATAAAACGTTATCATTTTGTGTTGGAACCTCACGCCAAGTTGTGATGTTAAGAGGATAAATTGTAGTACATTATACAAAGGTTTGTCATAAATGAAATATTTAGCGCTCACAGACGAATGTTACGTCATAAAAATCACTGTACACAATAGAATGCGCTGTAGCACACCTGTTTACGTTAGCCGGTCCTGTTCTAATAAAGAAATGTTTTTTGCGATCTTGGCACTACAACGTTTTTACCAAGTAAAACAGATTTCTCCTTCTGATTTCTCAACATGAGAAAATTCAGTTACACATAGGATTATAAAGTTTTTAAGTTCAGAAGATCTGATATATCCCATCTTCCAAGCTTATATCTTCTACATTCATGCACATAAAAACTTGGGGTAGGTTTCGGCAATTATGTTTACGATCAAAGCTTTTATTGATCTGTAGCAAATGTTCCTTGCGTCCTCAGCCGGCCGCACGATAGACATCCGGATGGCAGTCCAGACTTGAAATGGGAATGACATAAATGGAATATTTGACATCCCCCAAAATAGACATCACTTACCATGACATGAGGCGACGTTGGAGGATAATGGTG